>NC_053396.1:59112333-60392333 GCF_905171765.1 Bufo bufo
GCTGGAACGGTGGGAAAACATGGCGCTCACTCATGCATGCAGCGGGTGTCATGGCCGGTGGGTCTCTGCCGTTTCATGCTGTTTAGATGCTGTGATCTAGTGCGATTACGGCATCTAAACCTTGAAAAACCTCGAAGAGGGCGCCAATAGGGATGCCTGCAATTGACTTTAATACTCTGGGTCTCTCTGAAGAGACCTAGCATATTAAAGGTGCCATTCTTATGTTAGCCATCAGGTGGCAGGCCAACATAAGAAATGAGCAATTCACATATTACCATGCTCCTGTATGGAGTGTGGCAATATTTTATATATACAGTGGAGGAAATAATTATTTGACCCCTCACTGATTTTGTAAGTTTGTCCAATGACAAAGAAATGAAAAGTCTCAGAACAGTATCATTTCAATGGTAGGTTTATTGTAACAGTGGCAGATAGCACATCAAAAGGAAAATCGAAAAAATAACTTTAAATAAAAGATAGCAACTGATTTGCATTTCATTGAGTGAAATAAGTATTTGAACCCCTACCAACCATTAAGAGTTCTGGCTCCCACAGAGTGGTTAGACACTTCTACTCAATTAGTCACCCTCATTAAGGACACCTGTCTTAACTAGTCACCTGTATAAAAGACACCTGTCCACAGAATCAATCAATCAAGCAGACTCCAAACTCTCCAACATGGGAAAGACCAAAGAGCTGTCCAAGGATGTCAGAGACAAAATTGTAGACCTGCACAAGGCTGGAATGGGCTACAAAACCATTAGCAAGAAGCTGGGAGAGAAGGTGACAACTGTTGGTGCGATTGTTCGAAAATGGAAGGAGCACAAAATGACCATCAATCGACCTCGCTCTGGGGCTCCACGCAAGATCTCACCTCGTGGGGTGTCAATGGTTCTGAGAAAGGTGAAAAAGCATCCAAGAACTACACGGGAGGAGTTAGTTAATGACCTCAAATTAGCAGGGACCACAGTCACCAAGAAAACCATTGGAAACACATTACACCGCAATGGATTAAAATCCTGCAGGGCTCGCAAGGTCCCCCTGCTCAGGAAGGCACATGTGCAGGCCCGTCTGAAGTTTGCCAATGAACACCTGAATGATTCAGAGAGTGACTGGGAGAAGGTGCTGTGGTCTGATGAGACCAAAATAGAGCTCTTTGGCATTAACTCAACTCGCTGTGTTTGGAGGAAGAAAAATGCTGCCTATGACCCCCAAAACACCGTCCCCACCGTCAAGCATGGGGGTGGAAACATTTTGCTTTGGGGGTGTTTTTCTGCTAAGGGCACAGGACAACTTATTCGCATTAACGGGAAAATGGACGGAGCCATGTATCGTGAAATCCTGAGCGACAACCTCCTTCCCTCTGCCAGGAAACTGAAAATGGGTCGTGGATGGGTGTTCCAGCACGACAATGACCCAAAACATACAGCAAAGGCAACAAAGGAGTGGCTCAAGAAGAAGCACATTAAGGTCATGGAGTGGCCTAGTCAGTCTCCGGACCTTAATCCAATCGAAAACCTATGGAGGGAGCTCAAGCTCAGAGTTGCACAGAGACAGCCTCGAAACCTTAGGGATTTAGAGATGATCTGCAAAGAGGAGTGGACCAACATTCCTCCTAAAATGTGCGCAAACTTGGTCATCAATTACAAGAAACGTTTGACCTCTGTGCTTGCAAACAAGGGTTTTTCCACCAAGTATTAAGTCTTTTTTTGTTAGAGGGTTCAAATACTTATTTCACTCAATGAAATGCAAATCAGTTGCTATCTTTTATTTAAAGTTATTTTTTCGATTTTCCTTTTGATGTGCTATCTGCCACTGTTACAATAAACCTACCATTGAAATGATACTGTTCTGAGACTTTTCATTTCTTTGTCATTGGACAAACTTACAAAATCAGTGAGGGGTCAAATAATTATTTCCTCCACTGTATATATATATATATATATATATATATATAAATGTGAGTGCTGTAGCCTCCTACCTACATAAATAAAACATTTATCCCCCTTTCCTTAGAATAGTAATAAAAAAATATATATATATAAAAATCATGGGCATCACCGTGGCCAAAACACCTGTACTATTAAAATATTTTTCCAATACTGCGAATAGCGTAATGGAAAAAAGTATAAAAATGGCCTATTCGCCATTTTTTTCATCGCTTCTAAAAATGTAATAAAATGTGATCAAAAAGTAATACACAATCCAAAATGGTATCATTAAAAACTATAGATCATCCCACAAAAAAAAAATTTGTCCTCACTAGGCTCAGTAGATATAACTATAAAAAGGTTATGGATGTCAGAATATGGTGATGTAAAAAGTTATTTTTACAAATATATATATATATTATATTATATAATATATATCATTGTAATCATACTGACCCAGATAATGTCAGCTTTGCCGCAAAGGGAAATTGCATTTTTTTCCCCCCAAATCCACCCCATTTGGAATTTTTTTGGTATCCTATAGTTCCAGGGCTTCTACTTTTTAGTTTGGACTCCTAATCTGGACCTTCGGTTGCACTGTGCAGTCTAAATAAATTACTATTGGTAATGGAGGAAATGTTCCAGTGGATTCGTTTGGTCTCAAGAAACCCATCAAATTGTGTGTTTTATGTTAGGCTCCAAAAGAACAAACACTTAGGGGGAATTTATCTTTCCCCGCACATCAGTTTTCTGGAGTTAGAAAGTCACAAAACCAAGTTTTGCAACTTAAAGCAGTGTGAAAATGGCAGTTGCAACGTCATTTAACAGGCTTCGGCATAGGGCGAGTAGCGAGGGTGGGTGTGGTCATGCTATCAGAAACTGCCATAATTAATTACTAAAATCTACGGCAACTAGGAGCTTCCAGAGGAGGCCTGCGCCTCATCTAAAATACTTGCTCCGGCGGTACAGGCCCTATTAAGACAGGGGTAGAACGCCAGTCATGAAATATCAGGACCTGAAAAAATCTGCTAACTTTTAACTTGCAATTTTACTTAATCCAAAACTGCCACTGTATATACAAGCAGCACATTCTGCCTACAACATACTATATACCTAGGTCCCAAAATCAAGAGAGCACAACGATGTATCTAAACTAACTATCATTTGGCGCAATCTGTGATTTTCCGTGTACCTATATAGCACACAACTGAATTTCCTAAAAACCAGTAAAATGACATACAGTGTTTATAAATGGGTCGAGAGGCGGCTAATCTTTGTGAATCAGAATGAATTTGGAGGCAGCGTATTCTGAATAAGTACAACATGGATCCATTTCATGGTATTCACACCAGTGTATTCCAAATGTACTGTATAATCACATGCATTTACTGATACCAATGATGCTGTAAATTTGGTTCAGTTAACATACGGGAGTATTAGGCCACATTCACACATACGTGGATTTTCATAGCAACATTGGTTGCTATGACGCCGTGCGCTTCGTGCCGTCACCACTGTAGTAATACACTCGTATGATCTATATGAGTGTATTACTGTACAACGGCGACACAAAGCGCACGGCGCCATAGCAACCAATGACGCCATGCACTCAGCAGGACGGGCTTTCATGGACCGAGGGCCGTGAAAATCCACGTATGTGTGAATACATCCGGAATATGCTGGCGTTAATAGCCCCTAATACAACAGAGTACTACTGAGAGCAACAATCCAGTTTTAACTCCTTCCTGACAAAGCCGATTTCTGCAAGTCTGATGTGTGTCAGTTTATGCTATAATAACTTTGGAATGGTTTTACCTATACAACCGATTCGGAGACTGCTTACTTGTGACATTTAGTACTTCATGGCATATTTGAGTCAATATGTCTTACCTTTATATTTTTTAAAAATCGAAAATTTATGGAAATTTTTTAAAATTAGCAACTTACCAAAACTAAATTTCTGTACTTTTGAGATGTATAGTGATACCTCATAAAATAGTTATTACTTAACATTCACCATACATCTCCTTTATGTTGGCATCATTTTGTAAATGTCATTTTATATTTTTAGGACGTTAGAAGGCTTAGAATTTTGGAAGCAATTTTTCAAGAAAATTTCCAAAAGCGACTTTAAGGACCAATTCAATTTTGAAGTCACTTTAAATGTCTTATAAAATAGAAACCACCCATAAATGACTCAATTATAGAAACTACACCCCTCAAATCATTTAAAACTGATTTTACAAACTTTATTAACACTTTAGGTTTTCCACAAAAATTAATGGAACACTGAGGTGAAATTTCCCTCTTTTTTTTTTTTTGCAGATTTTCTATTTTGATCCATTTCTTACTGGGGTTAACAGCAAAACAAAGCTCAATATTTTTTACCCTGATTGCGCAGTTTACATAAACACCCCATATGTGGTTGTAAACTATTGTAATGGTTTTGGATGCCAAGTCACATTTGAAAAGACCCCAAGGTACTCATACAGTGGAAACTCCCAAGAAGTGACCATGAGGAGACATTACTGTATCACTGTATTGAGTGAATATAAGCATCTGAAGTGGAATTTGATCCAAAGTTTAGAAAATATTTGGTTTGCAACAAATCCGAATTTCCTTTAGTTTTTTCTAAAATGGTGGCTACATGTGTTACAAAGTGAAGGTAAAAAGCCCAGGAACGCGAGATCACCCAGACAGCCAATGAGCAGCTAGCCAGTCCCTGTGATGTCACAGCCCTTTAAAAGCCTCATCCCGCGCGGTCTCCACCATTTAGCTGTGTGCCGAGCATAGCGATAGGCATGACAAGCGCTAGGGACAGTGTTGCTAAAAGCTTTTAACTGAGGAATATTGGATAGGGAGAGTGCAGGAACAGTGCAAGGAGATCTTAGGAAGAGTTTTTACACACTGCAGGGAGAGCATAGAAGACTGCAGGGACTGTAATCTGAAGGGATCCTTAGGAGACAGTTTACATCAATCACTGTGTAGGGCACAGATCTATCTAATTGAACAGTGTCCTCCTTGTTTAATAGATAAGCAATTCTATTACGCCTCGATTCTCAAATTGGGGTGAATAAAATTTGTAATTTTACTGTTATTCAGGTGTCCAACTTGTTTACTAGATAACCAACTCTATTGGGCCTTGGTTCTAAAATTAGGAATCCATGCCTGGTTCATTTTAATGAACGTGAGAGCTTGTCCAGGTTGGCTGTGGACAGGTGAATGAGCCTGTCCGTGATCATGCCCCCTGCTGTGCTAAACACACGTTCGGACAATATACTTGCCGCAGGGCAGGCCAGGGCACTGCCTCCTGCTAAGGCTATTATCACACTAGTGTTTCTCTTTCCTGGTACTGAGGTCAGTCATAGGATCTCAATACCGGAGAAAAACGCTTCCATTTTGTCCCCATTCATTGTCAATGGGGACAAAACGTAACTGAACAAAACGGAATGCTCCAAAATGCATTCCTTTCCGTTTGGTTGCTTTCTCATACCGGAGAGCAAACCGCCGCAGGCTTCAGTTTTCTTTCTGTCATGGGATGTGGAGCCAAACGGATACAATAGAAAATGGATCCGTCCCCCATTGATTTTCAATGGTGTTTATGATAGATCCATACTCGCAATGTTAAAAATAATACAAGCGGATCCGTTCATAACGAATGCAGAAGGTTGTATTATCAGTAACAGAAGCATAATGTGTGAAAGTAGCCTAAGACTATCCATATCAGATGGTGGTGCTGGATGTTGTGCCGTGCTGGCGAAGGGTTTCCACATTTCGGCCGTGCTAACCCTCCCTTCTGAGGTGGTGCCGGTGCCTCAGCTGCATTGGCGACTTCCTCCTCCTCTTCGTGCTTCCACCCCCGCTGTCAGGTGGCAACGCAGTCAGTAGTGCGCCTACCAGCATGTGCTTGCATTCACGCATCTTCCGATCATGCTCCAGTGACGGAAGTAAGGAGGGCACGTCGTCATTGTAGCGGGGATCCAGCGGGGTGGCCAACCAGTAATGAGCACCGGTAACAAACAGGGCAACTCCGCGGTCGTTGTGCAGGCACTGCAGCATGTAGTTGCTCATGTGTGCAAGGCTGCCCAGAGGCAACGACAAGCTGTCCTCAGTGGAAGGAGTATTGTCTGTGTTCTTTGCATCCCCCAGCCACGCTCCAGTGATGCCTGTGAACTCCTTTGGGTGCCACCCTGCTGTGAACACACTTCCTCCTCCTACTCCTCCAAAACTGTGCCCTGGCTGGAATGTTGGTGCAGTAACCCACCCTCCGAGCCACTTGTGAACAACTGGCCTGAAAACCGTGTGAATGATCCATGTTCCTTCTCCTCCTGTGCAACCACCTCATCCATCATCACCTGAAGCTTTTTTTTTTAAGGAGACATAGAAGTGGGATAGTAAGGCTGATGACGGAGTCATCAGTGCTGGCCATGTTGGTGGAGTACTCGAAACAGCACGACACAGGTCCCACATGGAGGCCCACTTATTAATGGTGAAGTGGTGCTGTTCCGCAGAGTAACTCACCGGTGCGTGCTGCAGCTGAAACTCCACTATCGCCTGCTGCTGCTCACACAGTCTGTCCAGCATATGCAAGGTGGAGTTCCACCTTCTGGTTACTTCACATATGATGCGGTGAGCAGGAAGGCAGAAGATACATTGCAGCGCAGACAGGCGAGCAGCAGCAGGGTGGGAATGCCGAAAGTGCACACAGATGGCCCGCACTTTCTGCAGCAGCTCTGACATAGGGTCATTTTTCAGGAACCACTGCTCCATCAAATTCAGCACATGTGCCAGGTAAGGGAGGTGCATCCAACCGGCCAAGCCCAGATCTAAAGATTACTCCCGTTATTGCACACCACCAGGCCCGGTTTGAGGCTCAGTGGCACCAACCACTCATGGGTCTGTTCTTCGATGACTGTCCACAGCTCCTGCGCAGTGTGGGGAGGAGTTTCAGAACAGCCTGCCGTTTCATCCTGGCTGTGCTGAAGTTGGTGGTGCAGGTGTTAGGCTAGGGCTGTGTGACACATAGGGCACAACTACACTGCAACATGTGTTGCGTGACAATTTTTATAATGATAGTCTATGGTGTCGCAGTGTCCATCTTGGATGGATTTTATGCTATTGTCGTGTCGCAGTGCGATACCATAGACCAGGCATGCTCAACCTGCGGCCCTCCAGCTGTTGCAAAACTACAACTGCCAGCATGCCCGAACAGCCTACAGCAGGGCATTGTGGGAGTTGTAGTTTTACAACAGCTGGGGGGCTGCAGGTTGAGCATACCTGCCATAGACTATCATCATAAAAATTGTCGTGCGACACATGTCATGTAGCCCTAACCTTACGCTGACCGGATGAGGAGGCGGTACAGGAGAAAGTTGAGTAGGAGGAAGAGGCGGCAACAAGGGGTACCGAGAAACTTCCAACAATCCTCGGCGGCGGTAGGACATTCAAACTGCTTTCCGCCTCAGGTCCAGCTGCCACTAAATTTAGCCAGTGGGCATTTAGGGAGATATAACGTCCCTGTCCATGCTTACTGGTCCACATATCAGTGGTTATGTGGACCTTTCCCCTGATGGCGTTGCACACACCTGATTTTGCTCACCACTTGTTCTTGCAGGGCAAGGACAGCCACCTCAATAAGGTTTTTAAAAGTGTCCATTTCCACCAGACGGAATGGCAGCATTTCAAAGGCCAGGAATTTTGAAATGCTGGCATTTAGGGCCAAGGCTCGTGGGCTGGTACTTCCTCTTTCTCTCCAGTGCTTGGGGGATGGACATCTGAATGCTTCTATGGGACAGTGTGGAAATGCTCAGTGACACTGGAGGTGCTGTCTCTTTGCGAGGAGCAAGGTGGCCCTGTTGTCCCAGAGGGGGAGGAAGAGGCAGAGACTGCAGCAGCAGAGGGAGCAGGAGGAGCCTCAGATCTTTCATGGTTTTTCAGGTGTCTACTCCACTGCAGTTCGTGCTTTGCATTTAGATGCCTGGTCATGGAGGTGGTGTTCAGGTTTAGAACATTTATGCCTCGATTCAGGCTCTGACTGCACAGTGTGCAAACCACCGATCTTGCCATTAGCACATTGCCTGATGAACTGCCATGTGAGGGAACTCCTTTGTGCTGGCTTTGGTGTGCTCAGTCCCTTGGTGCAGTGGGCAGTAGTAGGCGTACTGGCTAACGGCCAGCCACTGTGCTTTTGCACCCTGCTCCCTCTTTTGCTGTGTGGCTGGCACTGCAAGACCACCACCTCTTCGTCCAAACTGCACACATCACTCAGATGACCTTGATTCCATATGGGGTTTAGGAACTCATCCTCCACATCATCTTCCAGCCACGCATCACCCCTGCCCTTCTTTGCTGGTCTGCACACTGCAGAAAGCCGCAGCAACTGACACATGTGTTTCGTCATCATCATCAGGGACATCCTGCAGTGGTCTTCCCATGTACTCATCCTCAAACATAAGTGGTTAGGCATCAGTGCACTCAATCTCTTCCACTTCTGGGGCAGGGCTAGGTGGATGGCCCACAGAACCCCTGCCAGCAGAGTTATCAAAAAGCATAAGTGACTGCTGCATAACTTGAGGCTCAGACTGCTTGGCTGATGTTCAAGGAGGTGAGGTGGAACACAGATGTCCATGGGCCACCGGTGCCAATTCTGCGCTTTCAGCAGGGGACCGGGTGGAAGACAATGTGAAGGAACTCTCAACCATCCAATCTACTACCGCCTCTACTTGTTCTGGCCTCAACATTTGTACAGCGGTATTTGGGCATACAAAATGACGCAGACTGTCCTGTCTCTGACGTGCACCACAGGAAGGTGTTACATTTGGGCGCGTAGCTGGCTCAGATAGACGTTTTCTACCTGCAGCAGGAGTTCCAACACCAGCAGCTTCACGACCAGGGCCATGTCCCTTATCTGATGCTCTCCTCATTCTTTGAGGGCACCTCAAAATTGACATACAGATGAACAATTTTATTCCCATGTCACAGATGCAAAGGAGGTGTATTTCATCCCCCCCAAAAAATGGGTTTATATCGCCCACACAATTAACAGACAAATTACTGCATTTCCATGTCACGGGTGCAAAGGAGGTGCATTGCACCTCAAAAAATGGGTTTATGTCACCAACAGAATTAACAGCCAGATAAACTATTGTATTTCTATGCCCCAAGTGCAAAGGAGGTGTATTGCACCCCACAAATGGAATGGCTATAGGTCACCCACAGAATTAAAATCCAGATTAAACAAACACTGTCCCCTCAATGCAGCAGCGTCTTGACCCTACACTAGTTAGAGCAGAATGGCAGTGCCACATGTGATCCGGAATTTATACACGTGCTGCGCTTGGCCGATCACAGCCATGCCAATACTAGGCATGACTGTGATGGTTTCCAAGGGCCCACAGCTTAAAAGCTTGTTGATTGGCTGTGCTGCAGCTTTTCAACAACCTTTATTCTGCATCCAAATACTGAACCTGAACTTTCAAGGCAAAATGCTTGTTTGGGTGCTCGACCCCGCAATGTTCGGTACGAACGCGAACTTTGCAGTTCAGGTTGGCTCATCCCTACACGTCGCCACTAAGGCCAGTGATTGTTTACTGTTACATCCATCACTGCAAGCAATGTCAATTCCAGGCGACTGCAGACTAAAAGCAGTGGGGACAGGACCCACAGTGCTAAAACAGAAAGAACGTGAATAGGCAAGTGGATACGTTTCTTCAGGAGGAGCACTTTCAGTGCCATAACTAACTGCTGCTGACGTCAGACAACCTCTTTAACATCGCATGCACCAGTTGTTTTAGGTGCAAAATAACAGTTAAAAGTAAGCCATGCCTTGAACCTTTGTCTAAATATTAGACAGCATGACATCTGCCCCAAAAGGGTATGTAGGGAGAAATGCGGAGTTACAAATGGAACTGTGTGCAGCCATCTGGAGTAAGAATCCAGGGCACAGTTTATAGGTGACCAGCAGATTGAGAAGGGGTACAAAATATTTTTAACAAACATGGCAGTTAATGTATGCTGCATGTGTACTTGTGGATTATGTGCACACAACAGATAAATCACATTAAGCTGCTCATGTAATATCCCATCTTTAAATACAATGTCTCCGCTTTCTGGTTCCCTGAGAATTTGACAATAAAATAGTGGTCCTGTGAGACTGTAGAAATATGCTCATATATGTCAGGACAGCAACGCCTCAGCTTCCTGGACAGTTTGGATGATAAGGAGTGACACATAACATGCTGCTTCACTAGACTTTAACAGTAACATATGCTGACATTTAGAAATCTATGGTTGGAAGAAGTGACCAATATTAATACAGTTTTAGAAAGGGCGCAATGACATTTATTTTAAGAAGGAGGCCAGACAGACAGAATTAGAAACCCCACCCAGACTAACCAGCACAAGGGGAATTCCTGCTGAGGGAACAGTTAATAAGTCTCATTCTTCATCATGTCTACCAGGAGACAACGCCCAATCCATTCCTCTGGCCACGGGAGACTGTACAGCTGTGGCAGAGCTCTCCAACAGCTGCTTCCCAAAGAAGCCGAACTTTCTCAATCCATATAATCTGCTTCTGTTTGGGCAGAGTTTTCTAGAAACTCTGCTATTTTATTTTTACCAGCAGTTTTTGCTGCTTTATTCAGGCAAAAAAAAATAAAAAATACATTAAATATTAAACACAGAAGAAAACGGGCATTTTTTGCTGTGGCATTTTCTGATACTAAGTTTTTAGCCGCAGTATGCTCTGGGTATTGCATTTTTCCCTCCTTTTCTGCCGTTTTGTCTGTCCCATACACATCCATTGGTTAAAGGTGCTTTTTACCAATGTATTTTCTGCACAGTGCCATTAAAAAAACGGCTGTGCTCAAACACTATTTGGAAAAAAACACAAAATGCCTGTTTGGGTGATTTTTGGCCAAAACAACCCGCTATGACAAAAAACTATGCGTGGCAACACAGTTGGGGCTCTTTCACATGCGTGTGTTTTCCGTTCATTTTCTGTGTATCCAGACTTAATCCTGGCCAATTCATTTCAATGGGTCTATGTGTACATAGCATGTTCTATATTGTGCATTGTTCATGCATCCCTGGTTCATAGAAGTGAATGGGGCTTGTGTGAAAAGCAGAAGGCACCGTGAGGCAATGCGTTTTCACTGAAGGTTGCTAGGAAATGTAGATTGAACTGGCGTGTAAACCCATCAGTATTTCCCTAAGCAGATCCTGACACAATTCGTATCGCTTGTATGAAAGTGACCTTAAAGAGCTTGTCCGCTTTCTTTAAATTGATGACCTATCAGGAGAAGTCATCAGTATCAGATTGGCAGAGTGCTGACTCCTCCACCGATCAGCTCTTTGAGAAAACAGAGGCACTCCTGTGAGCTTCCTCTGTGATCACCATACATTGTATACCGGCTCTGCTCGGTATTGTGCTCAGCCCCATTCACTTGTATGGGGCTGAGCTGCTCCTAGGCCTCCTGACAGATGAAGGTTTCGTCACTTGCCTAGGAAAAGCTGAGATAAGGGCGAGGCGTCCACAGGAGTGCCGGTGCCTTCTCAAAAAGCTGATCGGTGGGGATCCCGGGTGTCGGACCACCACCGATAAGATAGTGATGATCTGTTTAAACAAACATGGTATTATGGGGGAAAAACAATGGCTCGTTGGGACCAAGTATACAAATAATGCCTCAATGGGGGCAAAATGCCTGCATGTATTTAGACACACTCAAATGTTAATTGCCAGAAAAAAGAATAACTCGTTCTTCACAAGTGTCCAAATATTAACCCTTAATGGGGTCAGAATACTTGCCATATTTATACATGCCAATTCTCAAAAACGCAGAGGTATTAACTGTCAGGAAGAGTGGCTTGTTCCAAACAAAACTGGAGAAATGCTCCCTTTTAAATCGGGAGCAACAGCAGTACAGTGTGGATGTGGAAAGGGTAGGGTAATAGCGGCTTTCTGCTGCAATAGTAGTGGCAGCAGAAGCAGCACAGCATGCAACATACAAGGCATCAGATTTGTGATTTGTATAGCAGTAGATGTGTGTAGTTGTAGTACTGGTGGCTGTGTAAGGATACAATGGTAGTGGCAGCTAGGATAATAGAAGTGGCAGTAGGGGATTAGCAGCAGGAAATAGCAGCTGCAGTGGCAGCCACACAGTATTAAACATAATGGTAGGCAGGCGGACAGAACAGTGGCATGATGGGCAACCGTCAGCAAGGGTAGATCTATGCATCAGCCTGAGGCAAAGCAGTGTGAAAATCCTCATGGATCCATGTCTCGTTCAGTGATTATTTGGCGGAGGACAACTAAGTCTGTTTGGGTGTCACGCTGAAAACCCTCTCCAAGAGGACACTGGAGGTCGGACACTGTTCTATTCTGCCTGCCCAGAAGCCCATGGGGTCAGGGAACACGGTATGTGCCAGGGAAGGGCCACAGTCATTTAGTGAACAAGAAAATTTTAAACATTACAGAAATACAGAGCTGGCCAGAAGTCTGAATATCATACAGCAGAATAAAATTTTGGTGAAGGCATAGAAGAGCGCCACATTTGCTGATCGATGAGACCAAGACATTTATCAGAGAATTTCGTGGCACTCTAGCTTGCCTGGCCAGGAGTCCCAACAGACTGCACAGGCCAGAAAAATAAAATTTGGGCAAAGGTATGCAAGCGCGCTACATTAACCACAACTAAGGCCTCTCTCACACGTGCTTCATGGTTTTGGACCGGATAAGATGCGGGTGCGTCGCGGGAAAATGCACGATTTTTCTGCGCGAGTGCAAAACATTTTAATGCGTTTTTCACGCACGTGAAAAAAATTGGCATGTTTGGTACCCAAACCCGAACGTCTTCACAGAAGTTCGAGTTTGGGTTAGGTGTTGTGTAGATTGTATTATTTTTCCTTATAACATGGTTATAAGAGAAAATAATAGCATTCTTAATACAGAATGCTTAGTAAAATAGTGATGGAGGGGTTAAAAAAAATAAAAATAATAAATTTAACACCTTAATCCACTTGTTCGCGCAGCCCGGCTTCTCTTCTTTCTTCAGGACCTGGGTAAAGGACCTTTGATGACATCACTGCGCTCATCACATGGTCCATCACATGATCCATCACCATGGCGATGGATCATGTGATGAGCACAGTGACGTTACCACAGGTCCTTTTCCTACTGCACAGCAAAGATGAAGACAGAAGAGAAGCCGGGCTGCGCCAACAAGTGAATTAAGGAGAGTTCAAGATATTATTATTATTTTTTTAACCCCTCCAGCCCTATTTTACTAAGCATTCTGTATTAAGAATGCTATTATTTACCCTTATAACCATGTTATAAGGGAAAATAATAAAGATCGGGTCCCCACCCCGATTGTCTCCTAGCAACCGTGCTTGCGGATGCTTGAGATTTTCACGCAGCCCCATTCACTTCTATGGGGCCTGCGTTGCGTGAAAAACGCACAAAGTAGAGCATGTTGCGATTTTCAAGCAACGCACAAGTGATGCGTGAAAATCACTGCTCATGTGCACAGCCCCATAGAAATGAATGGCTCCGGATTCAGTGCGGGTGCAACGCGTTCACCTCACGCATTGTACCTGTGCGGAAATGTCGCCCGTGTGAAAGAGGCCTAAGTGGTATGACAGTAACTGAACTGGTAGCAACTTGGCCAGGTGGAAGTTCAACTTGCACATATGCTAATTTCTGGACGCGAATAGTTTTCTCAGGACCACACACTCTGTTACAGAGGTCTCACGATGGAGTGGAGGACGAGGAGGAGTAGAAGTCTGAGCAGGAGAAGAAGCAGCTGATGATGTGAACAAACAAACAAAAAAAAAAAAACACAGGGAGGATAGACTTGTTTCGATTGGGAATGCTGGCAAGTTATATTTTCCCACAGGCTGGGTGATGCCACCTCATGTGCTTTAATACAGCCCTGGTACCTACAGTGTGCACGCCTAGTCAAAATTACTGTTAAGTTAAGCTAAGCAAGTTTAAGAAAAAAAAAAGAAAAAAATAAATGAATACCTTGCAAAAGTTCTGCAACACTTATGGGTTTAGCTTTTACGGCGCTTCGTATACAGAGTATGGCGATACCACAAATGTAAATATTTCAATAGTACAGGCATTTTTTCCATGCAGCAATACCCATGATGTGGATTTGTTTTATTGTTTGAATTTTTTTATTGAAATTTTAGGGAAAGGGGCGTGTTTTAAATTTCTATATTTTTAAAAACATTTTTTTACAGTTCCCATAGGGCACTAACTGTATAACAAGCAATCTCTCATACATTTGTGAGGCCCACAAAGCAGGAGAAGGCTATAAAAAGATAGCAAAACAGTTTCAGGTTGCCAATTCGAAATGTAATTAAGAAATGGCCGTTAACAGGAACAGCGGAGGTCAAGAGAAGGCCTGGAAGACCAAGAAAAATTTCAGAGACTGCTACTCATAGGATTGCTAGAAAGGGAAATTTCACTGCAAAAGACCTTCAAAAAGATTCAGCAGACTCTGTGGTTGTGTTGCAGCCAATGGCATGGGGAACATTTCACAGGAAGTGGGAAGATTGTATTCAATGAAATTCCAGCAAATTCTGGAAGCAAACATAACATCAATTGTAAAAAAGCTGAAGCTCACAAAAGGATGGCTTCTACAAATGCATAATGATCCTAGACACACCTCAAAATCCTAACAGACTACCCTAAAAGGTGCCAGCTGAAGGTTTTACACCATGGCACTCACAGTCCCCTGATCTGAACATCATTGAAAAAATGTTGGATAGACCTTAAAAGAGCAGTGCATGCCAGAATGCACTGACTCTTGGCTAGCCATAAAAAGCGTTAACAACATGTTTTTCGTCTGGCTCTTTTATTTTATTTTTGTTATTTTGAAAATGTAAAAGGTGAAAAGAAAAAATTGTTTTTGCTTAAAGGGGTTATCTAAGACTAACAAATGCACCCCCATATGCCAGGCCCCTCATGCTGAATCTACTTACCTGGCTCCCTGCGCCGCCACAGCTGCTTCTCCCAGTGCGCGAATGAAAACATCCAGTGTCGGGGGGAGCAGCCAATGAAAGGTGGTGACAGGGACAAGCCTCCTGATCATCACCCGCGATGCTAGGGAGGCTCGTCCCCGCCTGCCATTGGCTGCCCCCCTGACACCGGATGTATTCATCCGAGCTCGGGGAGAAGCAGCTGCGGCAGCGCGGGGACCAGGAGTGGCTCGGGGAGCCAGGTAAGTAGATTCAGTGCGAGGGGCGAGGCATATGGAGGAGAATTTGTTAGTCTTGGATAACTCCTTTAAAATACAAAAGGAATGTTTGAACATCCACTGCTTATTTTAATTCTGCAGATCTTACACACGGCTGAGGTTTTGTGTGCCAGCCTTGTGGAGAAAAAAACACCATACCGGAGTTGCTCGCACAGAGCTAGAGGCAGCCAAGCTTGGCCTAGGTCTGGGACGTTTTGAGCCTGCCTCAACAGTATTAGTGGCATCACCAAAAGAGAAGCAGTTCTGGCCCTGCTAGTTTTTTGGGAAGTTTTAGTCATACATTGCCCCTGCTCTTTATTTCCACCGCCATCCTCCTCTGATGCCACCTCCTCAGCACCCCGATCTGGCTCCCAGGACCTGTCCAACACACAAGGAGGAACAGCAGGAATGTTGTCAACCCTGGCTCCAAAGCATGGTGTTAGACTCAGAAGTTACCTCCATGTCATCCTGCTGTGACTGAGAAGAGGAGAGAGCCATCCAGTCCACAATCTCATCCTTTGTCCTCAACAACAAGGTTGCACCTTTCGGGAGCCAGGGAGAACTGTAGCCTACTACTACTGGACGGGTGGCTGGTGCTGCTACCGACATTGTGATTATAGTAGGATGAGGCCCGAGTCTTTTGGTTTGCACTCTTACGTTTTCCAGACATTTTATTATGAGGCCTATGAAAGGTTACTTGTTTCAGATCATTAAAAACAGTAAAAGCAAAATTGCAAGTGTTTTTTTCTGAAATTTAAAGACAGAAATGCAATTAAATGTCCTGCATCCCTTAACTTCTACAAACACATCAACAGAAGATGAAACAAAGCAGTAAATAAAATAATACACCTTACTCCCTGTTTAACCCCTTCAAGACATACCATATGATGTAATAGTACGTTATGGCGGCAAGTCACTTGACGCATTTTGACGTACTATTACGTCATGGTGATCGGGCGGGCACCGGAGCAGTGCCCGCCCGATCACTGCAAGGGCCCGGCAGTCCCCGATAGCTGGGCCCCTGCTGTATCAGAGCTGACCGCGGCATAGAAGGTGCATGCAGCGGGTTAGGGAGCCCATGGGGTCTCTGGCTGCTGTGGTGGGGACACAATGGGTGACAAGGCAGCCCGATGTCACGCACAGGCTGCCCAATGCCTTGCACGGCATCAGAACCTGCCTTCTACGGGGGCCAAGGAGATCCAGCCCTAGGCTGGGTCGCCTAGGCAACCTGTTAGTGTATTACTCAGTGTAATACACTAACAGGCAATGCATTACAATACAGATGTAATGTAATTAGAGTTGAGCAGACACCTGGATGTTCGGGTTCGACCGAACTTCACAAAAAAGTTTGAGTTCAGGGCCCGAACTTGACCCCGAACCCGAACCCCATTGAAGTCAATGGGGACCCGAACTTTGGAGCACTAAAATGGCTCTAAAAAAGTCATAGAAAGGGCTAGAGGGCTGCAAAAGGCAGCAAAATGTGGTTAAGAGCATGGCAAGTGCTCTGCAAACAAATGTGGATAGGGAAATGACATAAAATACATAAAAATAATCTTGATCTAGGAGGAGGAGGTCCATATGGAGTAGGAGCTTGAGGAGGCGGTGGATGTGGCAGTGGAGGATGAGGGAAGTAGCCAACACTTTTTCGTTTTTTATTAGTTAATTTTTTTTGTAAAAATTTAGGTAGACCCCAAAACATTGGGAAATATAAAAAATAAAACAAAGAGAAAGTGCGCTGGAGTACAAAAATGGCTGGGTGAGGCCAGTATACATGTCTGCATTCTGCACAAGGTACGGACAAGTCATGTGGGATCCCTGCCTGGTTCATTTTAAGGAACGTGAGCTTGTCCACATTGGCTGTGGACAGGCGGCTGCGCTTCTCTTTGATAACCCCCTGATGCCGTGCTAAACACACGTTCAGACAATACACTGGCTGCAGGGCAGGCCAGCACCTCCAAGCTCAGGCCATGTGCCCAATTTGGAGACCCAGAAGTTGAAGGGAACAGACCAATCAGTCAGTACGTGTAGGCGTGTGCACACATACTGCTCAAACATATCGCACGTCACCGTGACGGCCTTGAACCAATTGGATATCTTCTCTATCAACTTTCGATGTTCTTTTATGCGACTACCATGGTGATCACGGGTAACGGGAATCAGGGTTCCATGCCGGAGAGGGAGCCTGAGAAAGGGATACAACATCCAAGGGAGGTCAATGGATGAAATGTGATCGGGCGGAAACGTGGGACAAATTATTGAAGCAGAAGCATCAAAGTAAAGCAGGGGGCGAGCGGCAATTACCCACTCCCGACTCAGGGAGGTAGTGACGATAAATAACAATGCTGGACTCTTAAGATGCCCTGTTATTGGAATGATTAATAAAAAATTATAGGGAATGTCACAGGGGTATTTTGGATTTGGAAACGTTAGACAGGAGAGGCCCTGCTGCCGCTTTGTTGACTCTAGATAACTTCTGCCTGATCGCACGTCCCCGTGACGTCCAGCATCCAATTGGATATCTTCTCTATCAACTTTCGATGTTCTTTTATGCGCCTACCATGGTGATCACGGGTAACGGGGAATCAGGGTTCCATGCCGGAGAGGGAGCGTGAGAAAGTGATATCAAATCCAAGGAAGGTCAATGGTTGAAATGTGATTGAGCGGAAATGTGGGACAAGTTGTCAAAGCGGAAGGATCGAATTAAAGGAGGGGGCGCGTGTCAACTAAAGACAAATTTTATGAATTTAAGTCCCTGTCACCTATGCAGAACAGGGGTTTTTCCATCGCCAAACATGGGTTCATGTCACCCACCAATTGAACAGACGATTTTGCAAAAATTAAGTTCCCTGCTACCTATGCAGAGCAGAAGTTTATTCACGGCAAAAATTGTAAAATGTCACCCAAGAATGTAACAGACGCTTTTGCACCCTGCAACCTCTTTTGCTGTGCTGGTGCCTCTGTGCGACCACCGCCTCTCCCTCCAAACTGCACACGTCACTCGCATGACCTTGATTCCATGTGCGGTCTAGTACCTCATCATCCTCCACATCATCTTCCACCCACTCTTTACCCCTGCCCTCCTTGTCGGTCTGCAGACTGCAGAAAGCCACAGCAGTTGGCACCTGTGTTAAGTCATTAGAGACGTGCTGCGGTGGTCTTCCAATGTCCTCATCCTGAAAAATAAGTGGTTGGGCAGCAGTGCACTCAATCTCTTCCACTTCTGGTGCAGGGCTATTTGGATGGCCCATGTGCAGGGCTATGTGGATGGCCCATGGAAACCCTGCCAGCAGAGTCATCAAAAAGCATAAGAGACTGCTGCATGACTTGTGGCTCATACTGCTTGCCTTATTTGCAAGGGGGCGAGTTGAAAGACAGATGGCCATTGGCTGTAGGTGCCAACTCTGATATTTCAGCAGGGGACTGGGTGGGAGACAATGTGAAGGAACTGGAGGCACTGTCAGCCACCCAATCTACTATCGTCTGTACTTGTTCTGGCCTCACCATTCGTACTGTCCTAAATGCAGTGTAGGCCGCAAATGTACTTTCTAGCGCAAAAGATGAGCATTTGTCACCCAACAATGTAACAGACGAATTAGTGAAATGTATTTCCCTGTCACTAGGTAGAGCAAGGGTATATCAAAGCCAAAAATTTGGGAATGTCACCCAACAATGTAACAGACGAATTAGTGAAATGACTTAAAATAACATAAAATACTTAAAAATAAAAAATAATAATCTTGATCTAGGAAATGGTCCATATGGAGTAAGCACTCCTTGTAACGGGGATCCAGCAGGGTGGCCATCCAGTAATCAGCACAAGTTAGAATGTGGGCAACTCGTCGGTCGTTGCGGAGACACTGCAGCATGTAATCGCTCATGTGTGCCAGGCTGCCCAGAGGCAACGACAAGCTGTCCTCTGTGGAAGGTGTATCGTCTGTGTCCTCCGGATTCCCCCAGCCACGCACCAGTGATGCGCATGTGCTGGTTTGGGTGCCACCCTGCTGTGAACACGGTTCCTCCTCCTCCATAGCCTCCAGAACTGTGCCCTGGCTGGACAATTGTGTATCTTGCGTATGTTGGTGCAGGAACCACTTGTGAATGACTGGCCTGAAACCCTTGTAGATGATCCCTCTTCCTCCTCCTGTGCCACATCCTCTTCCATCATCACCAGCAGCGTTTTTTCAAGGAGGCATAGAAGTGGGATAATAACGCCGAGAAGGGCGTTATCGGCACTGGCCATGTTGGTGGAGTATTCGAAACAGTGCAACAAGGAACACATGTCTCGCATGGAGGCCCAGTCATTGGTGGTGAACTGGTGCTGTTCAGCAGAGCGACTCACCCGTGCGTGCTGCAGCCGAAACTCCACTATCGCCTGCTGCTGCTCGCACAGTCTGGCCAGCATGTGCAAGGTGGAGTTCCACCTTGTGGGCATGTCGCATATGAGGCAGTGAACGGGAAGGTCGAAGTTACGTTGCAGCACTGATAGGCGAGCAGCAGCAGGGTGAGAACGCCGAAAGCGCGCACAGACAACCCGCACTTTACGCAGCAGCTCTGACATATTGGGGTAATTTATAAGGAATTTCTGCACCACCAAATTCAGCACATGCGCTAGGCAAGGGATGTGCGTTAAACCAGCTAGGGCCAGAGCTGCTACAAGATTTTGCCAATCATCGCACACCACCAGTCCGGGCTTGAGGCTCACTGGCACCTACCACTCATCGGTCTGTTGTTCAATGCCCGTCCACAGCTTCTGCGCGGTGTGGGGTTTATCCCCCAAACAGATAAGTTTTAAAACTGCTTTCTGTCGTTTACCCCTGGCAGTGCTGAAGTTGGTGGTGAAGGTGTTACGCTGACCGGATGAGGAGGCGGTAGAGGATGAGGAAGCGGAGAAGGAGGAAGAGGAGGATGAAACAGGAGGCAAAGAGAAACGCCCTGCAATCCTCGGTGGTGGAAGGACATGCGCCAAACTGCTGTCCGTCTCAGGCCCAGCCGCCACTGCATTTACCCAATGTGCAGTTAGGGAGATATAACGTCCATGACCATGCTTACTTGTCTACGTAACCGTAGTTAGGTGGACCTTGCCACAGATGGCGTTGCGCAGTACACACCTGATTTTGTCCCCCACATGGTTGTGCAGGGAAGGGATGGCTGGCCTAGAAAAGTAGTGGGGGCTGGGCACGACGTACTGTGGGACAGCCACCGCCATAAGGCTTTTAAAACTCTTAAAAAGTCTCCACCAGACGGAATGACCGCATTTCAAAGGCCAGGAATTTTTGGCACCTGAGTTTTGTCATCATCCGAGACGTAACGCGGGGGTCCTCCCATGTACTCATCCTGAAACATGTGGTTGGGCATCGGTGCACTGAATCTCTTCCACTTCTGGGGCAGGGCTATGTGGATGGCCCTGGGAAACCCTGCTAACAGAGTCTTCAAAAAGCAGAAGAGACTGCTCCATGACTAGGGGCTCAGACTGCTTGGCTGATTTGCAAGGGGGTGAGGTGAAAGACTGATGGTCATGGGCTGCAGGTGCCAACTCTGATTTTTCAGCAGAAGACTAGGTGGGAGACAATGTGAAGGAACTGGAGGCACTGTCAGCCACCCAATGTACTATTGCCTGTACTTGTTCTGGCCTCACCATTCGTAGAGCCGCATTAGGCCCGACCAAATAACGCTGAAGGTTCTGTTGCCTACTCACACCTGAGGAAGGCGTTTCACTTGTGCGTGTAGCTGGCACAGATCGACCACGTCCTCTCCCTGCAACAGGAGCTCCATCAACACCACGACCGGGGCCACGTCCCGAATTTAGCAATTATGGCAAAATAAACGGGAAACAAGGCGCTCATAGGGTAGTCGTTTTTGGTATCAGATTTAGAGAGTGTACTGTATCAATTATTACACTCACCTTCTGGTGTTGTGCTTGTGTCAGTACAACACTTGCAAAGGCGGAGGGGGGAGAGAGAGGGTCGATCAAAGGGGGGTATGCTGCCGGTATCTTCTCAATCCTTGGAGTTGCCAGCACTCCAGAGGAGTGATGTAGAATACTGAAAAAGAACTGTGTACTAACTCGTACACAATGTGATACCTCTTGGCGCAAAACCACAACTGCGAGTGACGTCTTTTTAAAAGTTATTTATTCATTCGAGTGACAACGCGTTTCGGAGTGAGAATACTCCTTTATCAAGTCTTTGGAGCTGGGTACATACAGTTGGTGCGACTGATCCAAATGCTTGGTGTCGGGGTCCTGTATGTGTAGCGCAGCTTGTCCCTTATTTGACACTCTCATTCTTTGCATTCACCAACCAAACTAACAGATGGTTTATGTCAGGCAACTATGTAACCGCCAATAGTTAACAATTAAGTTCACTGACTGTAAGGCAGTGCCGGTGTCATAAAAAGGAAAAGTTTCTTGAGGTCACGGTACAAAAATGTTGCACTGCACCCACAAAACAAAATCGCTGTAGATCGCTGTAGAGTTAACAACAAGCACCTCTGATAACAGATAGATTCTTTCCTATTCTCTCCCGCCCAGCAGCAGCATCCTATCCCTATAGTAGTAAGAGCAGAGTGACGTGCGGCGCTACCTGACTCCAGCTTATATAGAGGCTGGCTCACATGCTGCACTGGCCAATCACAGCCATGCCATTAGTAGGCATGGCTGTGATGGCTTCTAAGGGCACATGAGTTAAACGCTTGTTGAGTGGCTGCTCTGCAGCCTTTCAAAAAGCGCCATTAACTCGCCAAACACCGAATTCAAACTTTTACTGAAAAGTTCGAGTTTGGGACCCTCAAAAGTTGAAGTCCCAGAGTGGGACAGAAATAAAGTTAAAAAACGTTCCCGATTCTTTTATAATCTTTTTTTGTGTTTTGGTGCCTCATAACCTGGAATCAACATGGATTGTTTGAGGATTTGCATCATTTAATTTACAGAACATGCCCACAACTTTGAAGATGTTTTTTTTATTATTATTTTTTTATTGTGAAGCAAACAACAAATAGAACAAAACAACAGAAAAAGTCAATGTGCATAACTATTCACCCCCTAAAGTCAATACTTTGTAAAGCCACCTTTTGCGGCAATCACAGCTCCAAGTCGCTTTGGATAAAACTATGAGCTTGCCACATCTTACCACTGGGATGTTTGCCTATTCCTCCTTGCAAAACTGCTCCAGCTCCTTCAAGTTGGATGGTTTGCGCTTGTAAACAGCAATCTTTAAAGTCTCACCACAGATTTTCTATTGGATTGAGATCTGGGCTTTGACTAGGCCATTCCAACCCATTTACATGTTGCGATGCTGCACAGCGCGGCCTGCGATGTATCAGTGGGAGAGAGGAGGGGCTGGAGGCCGGCAACTGGTGTTGGAATCGCGGAGTGGCCCGATGCAGTCATTGTACTCTATTACACCGGGCCCCGCTCACAGCACTATTCATATGTCAAGTGTAGGCATGGGAGCTTTGTTAGAGTATTGCAATTTTCTGCAGCAGTATCGCAATCCCCTGTAGTAGTCACTATGAAACTATTGTAGCAGGCAGGCTGGCCAGTCACTCACGCACATGCTCCTCCCACTTTATTAATGAAGCAGGCGTGTGACGAAGTGAGTGACGTTACGCTGCCAGCCAGCCTGCCTGCTACGATAGTTTCATAGTGAGTACTACAGGGGACTGCGATACTGCTACAGAGGATTGCAATACTTTAACAAAGCTCTCATGCCTACACTTTACATATGAATAGTGCTGTGAGCGGGGCCCGGTGTAATAGAGTACAATGACTGTAATGGGCCCTGCCGCGATTCCAACACCAGTTGCTGGCCTCCACCCCCTGCATTGGGGGTCACTATTTACACAGGGACAAAGGATGCTATATATGTGTCATCCACAGATCCCCCCCATAACAGTGCGCCATCCACAGATCCCCCCCCCCCATAGCGCCATCCACAGATTCCCCCCTTCATAACAGCGTCATCCACAGATCCCCTATAATAGTGTCATCCACAGACCACCATTAGTTTAAAACCCACCAAAAGCACACCTTTTGGTTAAAAAAAATTTTTCTTCTTATTTTCCTCAAAAACCTAGGTGCGTCTTATGGGCAGGTGTGTCTTATAGGGCGAAAAATACGGTATATATATTTTTTTATTTCACTTCACCAACACAATAAATTAACAAAACATTGAACTTAAGGCTGTAATGTAACAAAACACGAATAAAGTCAAGGGGGGGAGGGGGGTACTGTTAATAAGAAAAAAGTATACATATTAAGTATTGCCACGTCCGTAATGATCTGCTCTATAAAAATGTCACATGTCCTAAACCCTCAGGTGAACGCTTTAAAAAAATAAAAAAATAAAAAATTTGCCAAAACAACCAATTTTTTGGTCACATTGCCCCATAAAGTGTAATAATTAATGATCAAAAAATCCCCAAAAATGGTACCAATAAAAATGTCATCTCATCCTGCAAAAAACTAGCTCCTGCACAAGACGATTGGCAGAAAAAATTAATAAAGCGTTCAGAAAATGGAGACACAAACATTTTTTTTCAAAAATGCTTTATTATGTACAACTGAAACAAAGTAGACATAATTGATATAATTGCGTCCGTAACAACCTGCTCCATAAAAATAGCACATGATTGTTGTAAAAAATAAAATAAAATTTAACTGTGCCAAAACAACCATTTTTTGGTTACCTTGCCTCACAAAAAACTTAATATACAGCAATTAAAAATCATATGTACCCCAAAATAGTACCAATAAAACTGGCACCTTATCTCCTAGTTTCCAAAATGGGGTCACTATTTGGGAGTTTCCACTGTAAGGGTGCATCAGGGGGGCTTTAAATAGGACATGGCATCTAAAAACCAGTCCAGCAAAATCTGCCTTCCAAAAACCATATGGCGATCCTTTTCTTCTGCTCCCTGCCGTGTGCCCTTACATCAATTTACAACCACATGTGGGGTGCTTCTGTAAACCGCAGAATCAGGGTAATAAATATTGAGTTTTGTTTGGCTGTTAACCCTCGATGTGTTAAAGAAAAAAAAGGATTCAAATGAAAAATCTGGCAAAAAAGTGAAATTTAGAAAGTTTGTAAAATCAGTTTGGAGTAACTCGAGGGGTGTAGTTTCTACAATGGGGTCATTTATGAAGGGGGGGTTCCACTATGTAAACCCCACAGTGACTTCAGACCTGAACTGGTTAAGAACTGCTTCTAAAATTCTAAGCCTTCTAACGTCCTAAAAAAATTAAATGACATTTACAAAATGATGCCAGCATAAAGAAGACATATGGGGAATGTTAAAGGGAACCTGTCACCTCTACTGTGCTACCCGCACTGAGAGTTTCTAAATGTTCATTGTCTTAACCTAAACATATAAATTACACTTTTAATTTAATTTGCAGATGAATTCAATAAGTATTATGCATTTATGTACTTCCCGCCTTTTATGCAAATTAACATAAAAGAGTCATATGTTACTTGTGACCAGAGAAGAGTCATATTTTCAAGCTCTGACTCATCTCAGGTTAATTTGCATATGTATCAAATCGTTTTTTTTACACAATAAAAGCACACAGAGCTATGGGGACTGGGTATTGCGGATGTGCTAGGGGCCATCTAGCAACCAATGTCCTCAGCTCTGTACCCAAAATCCAGGTGACAAGTTCCCTTTAACCACCTCCGGACCGCTGTACGCACAGATGCGTCCTGGAGGTGGTTGATTCATTCCGAGTGGACGCGCCGGCGCGTCCTCTCGCGATGGCCGAGATTTCCTGTGAACGCGCGCACACAGGCGCGCGCGTTCACAGGAACGGAAGGTAAGAAAGTGGATCTCCAGCCTGCCAGCGGCGATCGTTCGTTGGCAGGCAGGAGATGTGATTTTTTTAACCCCTAACAGGTATATTAGACGCTGTTATGATAACAGCGTCTAATATACCTGCTACCTGGTCCTCTGGTGGTCCCCTTTGTTTGGATCGACCACCAGAGGACACAGGTAGCTCAGTAATATGTTGCACCAAGCACCACACTACACTACATCCCCCCCCCCCCCCCCCGTCACTTATTAACCCCTTATTCACCCTTGATCACCCCTGATCACCCCATATAGACTCCCTGATCACCCCCCTGTCATTGATCACACCCCTGTAAAGCTCCATTCAGACGTCCGCATGATTTTTACGGATCCACTGATAGATGGATCGGATCCGCAAAACGCACACGGACGTCTGAATGGAACCTTACAGGGGCATGATCAATGACTGTGGTGATCACCCCATATAGACTCCCTGATCACCCCCCTGTCATTGATCACCCCCCTGTAAAGCTCCATTCAGATGTCCGCATGATTTTTACGGATCCACTGATAGATGGATCGGATCCGCAAAACGCACACGGACGTCTGAATGTAGCCTTACAGGGGCATGATCAATGACTGTGGTGATCACCCCATATAGACTCCCTGATCACCCCCCTGTCATTGATTACCCCCCTGTCATTGATCACCCCCCTGTAAAGCTCCATTCAGATGTCCGCATGATTTTTACGGATCCACTGATAGATGGATCGGATCCGCAAAACGCACACGGACGTCTGAATGGAGCCTTACAGGGGCGTGATCAATGACTGTGGTGATCACCCCATATAGACTCCCTGATCACCCCCCTGTCATTGATCACCCCCCCTGTCATTGATCACCCCTCTGTAAGGCTCCATTCAGACATTTTTTTGGCCCAAGTTAGCGGAATTTTTTTTTTTTTTCCTTACAAAGTCTCATATTCCACTAACTTGTGTCAAAAAATTAAATCTCACATGAACTCACCATACCCCTCACGGAATCCAAATGCGTAAAAATTTTTAGACATTTATATTCCAGACTTCTTCTCACGCTTTAGGGCCCCTAGAATGCCAGGGCAGTATAAATACCCCACATGTGACCCCATTTCAGAAAGAAGACACCCCCAGGTATTTCGTGAGGGGCATATTGAGTCCATGAAAGATTGAAATTTTTGTCCCAAGTTAGCGGAAAGGGAGACTGTGAGAAAAAAATAAATAAAATCAATTTCCGCTAACTTGTGCCAAAAAAGAAAAAATTTCTATGAACTCGCCATGCCCCTCATTGAATACCTTGGGGTGTCTTCTTTCCAAAATGGGGTCACTTGTGGGGTAGTTATACTGCCCTGGCATTCTAGGGGCCGAAATGTGTGGTAAGGAGTTTGAAATCAAATTCTGTAAAAAATGACCAGTGAAATCCGAAAGATGCTCTTTGGAATATGGGCCCCTTTGCCCACCTAGGCTGCAAAAAAGTGTCACACATCTGGTATCTCCGTACTCAGGAGAAGTTGGGGAATGTGTTTTGGGGTGTCATTTTACATATACCCATGCTGGGTGAGAGAAATATCTTGGCAAAAGACAACTTTTCCCATTTTTTTATACAAAGTTGGCATTTGACCAAGATATTTATCTCACCCAGCATGGGTATATGTAAAAAGACACCCCAAAACACATTCCTCAACTTCTCCTGAATACAGAGATACCAGATCTGTGACACTTTTTTGCAGCCTAGGTGGGCAAAGGGGCCCATATTCCAAAGAGCACCTTTCGGATTTCACTGGTCATTTTTTACAGAATTTGATTTCAAACTCCTTACCACACATTTGGGCCCCTAGAATGCCAGGGCAGTATAACTACCCCACAAGTGACCCCATTTTGGAAAGAAGAGACCCCAAGGTATTTCGTGATGGGCATAGTGAGTTCATAGAACTTTTTATTTTTTGTCACAAGTTAGTGGAATATGAGACTTTGTAAGAAAAAAAAAAAAATAAATCATCATTTTCCGCTAACTTGTGACAAAAAATAAAAAGTTCTATGAACTCACTATGCCCATCAGCGAATACCTTAGGGTGTCTACTTTCCGAAATGGGGTCATTTGTGGGGTGTTTGTACTGTCTGGGCATTGTAGAACCTCAGGAAACATGACAGGTGCTCAGAAAGTCAGAGCTGCTTCAAAAAGCGGAAATTCACATTTTTGTACCATAGTTTGTAAACGCTATAACTTTTACCCAAACCATTTTTTTTTTACCCAAACATTTTTTTTTTATCAAAGACATGTAGAACAATAAATTTAGAGCAAAATTTTTATATGGATCTCGTTTTTTTTGCTAAATTTTACAACTGAAAGTGAAAAATGTAATTTTTTTGCAAAAAAATCGTTAAATTTCGATTAATAACAAAAAAAGTAAAAATGTCAGCAGCAATGAAATACCACCAAATGAAAGCTCTATTAGTGAGAAGAAAAGGAGGTAAAATTCATTTGGGTGGTAAGTTGCATGACCGATCAATAAACGGTGAAAGTAGTGTAGGTCAGAAGTGTAAAAAGTGGCCTGGTCTTTCAGGGTGTTTAAGCACTGGGGGCTGAGGTGGTTAACCACTTCAGCCCCCCTAGCTTAAACACCCTTAATAACCAGGCCACTTTTTACACTTCTGCACTACACTACTTTCACCGTTTATTGCTCGGTCATGCAACTTACCACCCAAATGAATTTTACCTCCTTTCTTCTCACTAATAGAGCTTTCATTTGGTGGTATTTCATTGCTGCTGACATTTTTACTTTTTTTGTTATTAATCGAAATTTAACGATTTTTTTGCAAAAAAATGACATTTTTCACTTTTAGTTGTAAAATTTTGCAAAAAAACCAACATCCATATATAAATTTTTCTCTAAATTTATTGTTCTACATGTCTTTGATAAAAAAAAAATAATGTTTGGGAAAAAAAAAAATGGTTTGGGTAAAAGTTATAGCGTTTACAAACTATGGTACAAAAATGTGAATTTCCGCTTTTTGAAGCAGCTCTGACTTTCTGAGCACCTGTCATGTTTCCTGAGGTTCTACAATGCCCAGACAGTAGAAAAACCCCACAAATGACCCCATTTCGGAAAGTAGACACCCTAAGGTATTCGCTGATGGGCATAGTGAGTTCATAGAAGTTTTTATTTTTTGTCACAAGTTAGCGGAAAATGATGATTTTTTTCTTTTTTTTCTTACAAAAGTCTCATATTCCACTAACTTGTGACAAAAAATAAAAACTTCCATGAACTCACTATGCCCATCACGAAATACCTTGGGGTGTCTTCTTTCCAAAATGGGGTCATTTGTGGGGTAGTTATACTGCCCTGGCATTTTAGGGGCCCAAATGCGTGCGAAGTAGTTTGAAATCAAAATCTGTAAAAAATGGCCGGTGAAATCCGAAAGGTGCTCTTTGGAATGTGGGCCCCTTTGCCCACCTAGGCTGCAAAAAAGTGTCACACATCTGGTATCGCCGTACTCAGGAGAAGTTGGGCAATGTTTTTTGGGGTGTCATTTTACATATACCCATGCTGGGTGAGAGAAATATCTTGGCAAAAGACAACTTTTCCCATTTTTTTTATACAAAGTTGGCATTTGACCAAGATATTTATCTCACCCAGCAAGGGTATATGTAAAAAGACACCATAAAACACATTGCCCAACTTCTCCTGAGTACGGTGATACTAGATGTGTGACACTTTTTTGCAGCCTAGGTGGGCAAAGGGGCCCACATTCCAAAGAGCACCTTTCGGATTTCACCGGCCATTTTTTACAGATTTTGATTTCAAACCACTTCTCACGCATTCGGGCCGCTAAAATGCCAGGGCAGTATAACTACCCCACCAGTGACCCCATTTTGGAAAGAAGACACCCCCAGGTATTTTGTGATGGGCATAGTGAGTTCATGGAAGTTTTTATTTTTTGTCACAAGTTAGTGGAATATGAGACTTTGTAAGGAAAAAAAAATAAAAAAAAATTAAAATCATCATTTTCCGCTAACTTGTGACAAAAAATTCTAGGAACTCGCCATGCCCCTCACGGAATACCTTGGGGTGTCTTCTTTCCAAAATGGGGTCACTTGTGGGGTAGTTCTGCCCTGGCATTCTAGGGGCCCTAATGTGTGGTAAGTAGGTAAATGACCTGTGAAATCCGAAAGGTGCTCTTTGGAATGTGGGCCCCTTTGCCCACCTAGGCTGCAAAAAAGTGTCACACATGTGGTATCGCCGTATTCAGGAGAAGTTGGGCAATGTGTTTTGGGGTGTCTTTTTACATATACTCATGCTGGGTGAGAGAAATATCTCGGCAAAAGACAACTTTTCAATTTTTTTATACAAAGTTGGCATTTGACCAAGATATTTATCTCACCCAGCATGGGTATATGTAAAATGACACCCCAAAACACATTGCCCAACTTCTCCTGAGTACGGCGATACCAGATGTGTGACACTTTTTTGCAGCCTAGATTCGCAAAGGGGCCCACATTCCTTTTATGAGGGCATTTTTAGACATTTGGATCCCAGACTTCTTCTCACGCTTTAGGGCCCCTAAAATGCCAGGGCAGTATAAATACCCCACATGTGACCCCATTTTGGAAAGAAGACACCCCAAGGTATTCAATGAGGGGCATGGCGAGTTCATCAAATTTTTTTTTTGGGCACAAGTCTCCCTTTCCGCTAACTTGGGACAAAAATTTCAATCTTTCATGGAGTCAATATGCCCCTCACGGAATACCTTGGGGTGTCTTCTTTCCGAAATGGGGTCACATGTGGGGTATTTATACTGCCCTGGCATTCTAGGGGCCCTAAAGCGTGAGAAGAAGTCTGGAATATAAATGTCTAAAAAATTTTACGCATTTGGATTCCGTGAGGGGTATGGTGAGTTCATGTGAGATTTTATTTTTTGACACAAGTTAGTGGAATATGAGACTTTGTAAGAAAAAAATAAAAATTTCCGCTAACTTGGGCCAAAAAAATGTCTGAAAGGAGCCTTACAGGGGGGTGATCAATGACAGGGGGGTGATCAGGGAGTCTATAAGGGGTTATCACCCCCCTATAAGGCTCCATTCAGATGTCCGCATGTGTTTTGCGGATCCGATCCATGTATCTGTGGATCCGTAAAAAACATACGGACATCTGAATGCAGCCTTACAGGGGGGTGATCAATGACAGGGGGGTGATCAGGGAGTCTATATGGGGTGATCACCCCCCTGTCATTGATCACCCCCCTATAAGGCTCCATTCAGATGTCTGTATGTGTTTTGCGGATCCGATCCATGTATCAGTGGATCCGTAAAAATCATACGGACGTCTGAATGGAGCCTTACAAAGGGGTGATCAATGACAGGGGGGTGATCAGCGAGTCTATATGGGGTGATCAGGGGTGATCAGGGGTTAATAAGTGACAGGGAAGGGGGGGTGTAGTGTAGTGGTGTTTGGTGCTACATATTACTGAGCTGCCTGTGCCCTCTGGTGGTCGATCCAAACAAAAGGGACCACCAGAGGACCATGTAGCAGGTATATTAGACGCTGGTATCAAAACAGCGTCTAATATACCTGTTAGGGGTTAAAAAAAAATCGCATTTCCAGCCTGCCAGCGAACGATCGCCGCTGGCAGGCTGGAGATCCACTCGCTCACCTTCCGATCCTGTGAACGCGCACGCATGTGTGCGCGCGTTCACAGGAAATCTCGGGTCTCGCGAGATGACGCATATATGCGTGACTCTGCGCAGGGCTGCCGCCTCCGGAACGCGATCCTGCGTTAGGCGGTCCGGAGGCGGTTAAGTAATAAATATTTTATGAGGTATCACTTTCTGTTTTAAAAGCAGAGAATTAGAAATATGAAAAATTTACAATTTTTCAAGATTTGGGATTTTTTAATAAGTAAAGGTGAAATATATTGACTCAAATTTATGACTATCATGAAGTACAATGTGTCACGAGAAAACAATCTCAGAATGGCTTGGATTAATAAAAGGGTTCCAAAGCTATTACCACATAAAGTGACACGTCAGATTTGCAAAAAATGGCCTGTGCAGAAGGGCGAAAACTGGCCTGCTGTTCCAGTGGTGTTGCTTCAGTTGTCTTGGTTTCTAGCCAGTCACTGACCACAGTAGTAATGTCAGGTAGTAGGGTACATTAGCAGCAGAAATCATGTGGAGTAGTCTGTTGCTCCATGCCACTCTGATTGGGGTCAATGAGGAGGACAACATAGTTTTGCGGCACAAATGTGAAGGCAAGGCTGCAGCGCTGATAGTTTACTTATTAATGTACAATACAAATGCTTTTCTAGATCTCATTCACTGTGCTCGTAAATGTCCCTTTTCCATTTATGATAAGAGGAGCTGCTCACCTGATCAAAGAGTTGTTTTCCGGTGGTGTTTGGCTGGATGGCAAACTCCAGCTCTGCATCCATTGTGGTCACACGTACACTGATCTAAAGATAAAAGATTGTACACGATTAGGTAATGCAGTCAGCAAACATTTGATAATCTTCTCTATTTCTGCTGGATATGTCGATTGATAAATCATAGATAAATCAACTACAGGAGCGTGATTATCCACCTAGGAAGCCGCTGGATACTGTGACTGAACCACCTGAAGGGCCATACACTGGTCGCTGTACAAAGTGCGTTGGCATCACTTCAGTAAATAGCATTTATTAGGCTACTTTCACACTAGCGTTCGGAGCGGATCCGTCTGATGTTTCATCAGACGGATCCGCTCCGATAATGCAGACGTTCGCATCCGTTCAGAACGGATGCGTCTGCATTAAAACTTAGAAAATTTTCTAAGTGTGAAAGTTGTCTGAGCGGATCCGTTCAGACTTTCCATTGTAAGTCAATGGGGAACGGATCCGCTTGAAGATTGAGCCATATGGTGTCATCTTCAAGCGGATCCGCCCCCATTGACTTACATTATAAGTCTGGACGGATCCGCTCGCCTCCGCACGGCCAGGCGGACACCCGAACGCTGCAAGCAGCGTTCAGCTGTCCGCCTGGCCGTGCGGAGGCGAGCGGAGCGGAGGCTGAACGCCGCCAGACTGATGCAGTCTGAGCGGATCCGCATCCATTCAGACTGCATCAGGGCTGGACGGAAGCGTTCTGCTCCGCTCGTGAGCCCCTTCAAACGGAGCTCACGAGCGGACAGCAGAACGCTAGTGTGAAAGTAGCCTTATGTAGAGAAAGTTAATACAAGGCGAGCTCCTGGTCCTGATAGTAAAATATACAGACAGCATTGTGTTGTGGTGCGCTTGTGCAGCTGGATTCGTACATGAAATTAGAACGGAGGCCATCAATCAAATGTGAAGGGGGTGTGGTGAGCTTGACTTCAAAAAGTTTGTTTACATACGGCATGCACGGGAATCTAACTTTTTCAGAGAGCAAAGAGAAACCCAAATTTAGAAACAAGATGAGAACATCTAAGGTAATGCTGGTGGCTTATGGTGTGTTTTTTTTAGCTGACAGGTTCCCTTTAAATTCTTAAATTCAGATGTTTTTTATTCACCATATGCTAACTGCATGTCTAAAAGTGTTTTTTTTTACAAACATCTTCATTAAAGATTTTAAACATTTTGTATAATTAAGAGCAAAAAGTGAACATGGCAAAGTACACCAGTGATATGTGGTAAGAACAATTCTGTCGGGGGGGCGTGGCTTGTGAGTGCATGGAGTAAGACGCACTGTTCACTGCTCCTGCTAGAATCCTGCTCATTTACACTGGAAGCGCACTCAAACTGCCTGAAATTACTTTACCTGGGGAGAGGAAGGTGTCCGGTGATTGTGGTGACTAAATCGGGAGCTTGAAAATGCCAAGAAAATCGTCCAAACTGGCGAAACATGACCGCATGGATAAAGGCCAAGATGGCGCCGGAAGTGGAGAGGGGTCGGCGCTGCAGGAGACGGTGAGCCAGAGCGCGGCTGCTAAACTCAGTAAATATGCCAGACTGGACGGTGGAGTGGGCGATTCGGCTAGCGATAAAGGGACTGATATACCTACCTCCTCTGATCAGGAGGACGGATCCATGGACGGTGATGACCCGGTTCTTGCCGGTCAGCCGGTACTCAAATCTGCAGCCCCTGCAATAGTAACAGTAGACCTGCGGGTTGATTCTACAAGGGAGCCCACATTGAAAGATATAATGGTGGCTGTGGCAAGCTGCAACAGTACCCTTAAAGTGCTCGCAGTACAAGTTGGCAGCCTGCGATCAGATGTGTCCATAATCAGGCACGACCTGCACAAGATTTCTGAGCGCACTTCAGATTTGGAAAAGAGGGTGTCCTCACTGGAAGACGTTATTCAACCTCTGCAAATGGCGTCAAAAATGAATGGGAAAGATATAGCTGCCTTATACGCCAAAGCGGATGATTTAGAGAACAGATCGCGGAGAAATAATCTGCGAATTGTTGGTATGCCAGAAAAAACAGAAGGGGCCAATGCTACAGAGTTTGTGGAGAAATGGTTGCACCAGTTATTCCATGAGAAGGGCCTATCTTCCCTGTACGCGGTTGAGCGGGCGCACAGAGTCCCTTCGCGGCCGCTCCCGCCAGGCAGGCCTCCTCGCCCCATACTGGCGAAGATTCTACACTTTAAAGATCGGGACACTATCCTACGCCAGTCAAGGGACAATGATGAGATGGTCATGAATGGGGTCAGAGTGTCCATTTTTCCGGATTATTCCAATGAGGTGCAGCGGAGGAGGAGCAGATTTATAGATATAAAGAAAAGGCTCAGAGTGCTACAAGTTCCGTACGCCATGTTGTTCCCGGCTAGATTGCGAGTGGTGGCATTGGGATCCACCAGATTCTTTGAGGACCCTGATGAAGCGACACAGTGGCTGGACGTCCACGAGCGGCAACTGAGAAGTGGGGCCCTGGACACTTGAAGGAAACAGTTTGCAGTTTGTGTTCACTTTATATGCATAGGATTGCACCCTAATGTCACTTGAACGTTATACCTGTTATAAAGTGTATTGAGTGTTGCTACCACATGGTAGATCCTGATGCAGGAGTAGGAAGTTGGGATAAGAAATGTATATCCCAGTTGTGGAGAGGATTCTCTACCTGAGGGAGAGTGTTGGAATTAGAAGTGATTTTTGATCAGCATTGGGCATTGTGCTTACAGATTGCCCTGAGTTTGAGTTGGATGTTTGGGAGGGGGGGGTTGGGGTTACTGTTCAAAGTAGCCTGATCACTGGGGAGGGATGGGGGGGAGGGTGACGGGTCAGAGATGGGTGAGGGGCTTGAATTATGAGAGAGTGACATTAGTATGGAGTGTGAGATTCAAACATGCAGTAATCTTTCATCATGACACAGGTGATTAAAGTGTTGAGCTGGAATGTGAGGGGAATGGCTGAAAACGACAGTGTATATTTCAATATTTGGGTCGGTTTCAGCCAGCTATCTGCTGCCTGCAGGAAACGCATTTGTCCAATGATAATGTGCAGTGGCTGAACAAAAATTGGGTAGGGCATGTGGTACATGCAATCCATTCCTCTCACTCTAGGGGTGTTAGTATGATTGTGCATAAAAGTATAAGGTATGAACATCTGAAGCAATGTGTGGATGCTGAGGGCAGGTATGTGTGTGTAGTGTGCAAGATTGATGGGATCCAGGTGGTGTTGGTATCAGTATATGTGCCTCCACCTTTTGCTTCCCCTTTAATAAGGGATATTATGACCTTTGTGGCGGACTCCCCTGGACTGCCGTGGCTGCTAGTGGGGGACTTCAATTGTACATTGAATGACTCCATAGATAGATGTCGGGTAGAAGGTGCCAGTGGATCACCGGGGAGTGTGGCTCTTAAGAATATTATGAGGGAAACTGGTTTACTTGATGCTTGGAGGCTGCGCAACCCGGATAAACGGGTGTTTTCATGTAGATCTGCTACGCATCATTCATTATCACGCATAGATCTGGCTTTGGTGAATGATGTTATGCTGCCATTGATAAGAGATGTTGTTTATCACCCTCGGTCGTTGTCTGACCATTCCTTGGTGCAGGTTGATTTGTGCCTGGGCGTGCTTGGGCAGGGACCGAGGTTGTGGAAATGTAACCCGCATTGGTTGAATGTACTTGGTGATTTGTCTGAGATTACTCTGGAGGTCAGGGAGTACTTTTCTATCAATGGGGGGACGGCTTCAATACACGGAGTTTGGGATGCCATGAAAGCGTTTTTGAGAGGTGTACTGATCAAAGAAATTAGTAAGCATAAATCTAAATCCAGAGAGGCAGATGTTAAAGCTCATGTACAAGTAACAGAGGCTGAAAGGGAGTTTGGTAGAATCCCCACCATGGCTAATAGTGAGGCGCTGGAGGTAGCTCAGGAACAGCTGAGGTGTCACCTACTACAGGCTGCAGAGAGGAAACGTAGTTTTTACCGCCAAAGATCTTTTGAGGAGGGAGAGAAAGTTGGGCATTTGCTTTCAGTGGTTTCTCAGGCACAGAGGGGTTCTTCTTGTATACAAGAGCTATTGGATGGTAATGGGAAGAGTAGCCAGGATACAAAAGGGATATTAGATATTCTAAAAGGTTTTTATGTCTCTCTCTATGCTTCCAAGGCGTCTAGCTCGGAGGAGGCCTTGTCCGCCTTTCTGGCTGAGGCTCAGCTATCAGTGTTATCAGAGGAAGATAGAGAGAGACTGGAAGAGCCGATCACGCTGGAGGAGTTAGAGGTAGCTCTTGGGGGGATGGCGAATGGTAAGGCGCCGGGGGCAGACGGCATACCAGTGGAGGTGTATAAAAAGTTGCAAGGGGTACTTCTTTCTGAATTACTTAGGGTTCTTGAATATTCTCTGGAGGCGGGTTCGCTACCACATTCTATGCAGGAGGCTATCATAGTAGTTATTCCTAAGTCTGGGAAAGATCCCAAAGTTCCTGATTCCTATAGACCAATTTCGCTATTAACAGCAGATGTGAAGCTCCTGGCGAAGGTGTTGGCGAACAGGCTGTCCAGGGTAATACTAACTATAGTGCACCCGGATCAAACGGGCTTTATGCCTGGGAAATCGACTGCTATAAATATCCGTAGAGTATATGCTAGTATGAATATTCCAGCAGACAATGGAGGAGATAGGGCCTTACTTGTGTTAGACGCCGCCAAGGCGTTCGACAGTGTTGAATGGAACTACCTATGGGAAACCTTGAGAGTCATGGGCTTTGGTGCTCGATTTATTCAGTGGGTGAAAGTGTTGTATTCAAGTCCAAAGGCACGGATCAGAGCTAATGGGGGGTTGTCAGATAGCTTTTCTTTGTCCAGAGGCACCAGACAGGGGTGCCCATTGTCACCCTTGTTGTTTGCGTTAGCAATTGAACCACTTGCAGCCCTTATCCGCCTGTCACCTCATATTGTGGGGTTTAGATATGGGGAGACGCAAAATAAAGTGGCAATGTATGCTGATGACACTATGTTATTTCTGGGTGACACTGGGGGCTCTTTGGATGCGGCCATGGCTTTAATAGATAAATTTGGTGGCTTCTCTGGGCTTCGGATAAATTGGCAGAAGTCTGCCTTGATGCCGGTAGACGGACAGGCACTCTCTGGTGTGCAGGCAGATAGTTTGATTCCCTGGGTGGGCAAGTTTAAATATTTGGGGCTATAACACCTAGACTGCTGGATTTTGAAGAACTTAATTTAACTCCTTTGCTAAATACTTTTAGGCTGAAGGCAAGGACATGGGGTAGACTCTTTTTGTCGGTGGTGGGCAGAGTGAATCTCCTAAAAATGGTAATGATGCCTCAGTTACTATACATATTGAATAATGCCCCTGTATGGATCCCAGTTGAGAGATTTAGGAAAATACATTCGATATTCAGAGATCTTATCTGGAAATATGGTCAAGCTAGGATTAAGCTGGAGACGCTGCAATATCCCAAGTCTGAAGGTGGCTTGGCTGTCCCCAACGCCTGGATTTATTTCTTAGCCTCTCAGTGTCAACATTTTAAGGGCTGGATGGAATTTCAGCTACCAGATGTGACGGGGAAGATACTGCAACACTGGTTAGGTAGTAGGGATCTTATGGGTATTCTGGAGGGTGCAGGGATGCATGGGGGGAGAGAGAAATTAACGCTTATAGAGCTTATGAAAAAAGTGTGGACAAAGGTGAAATTGATCAGGGGAGTTGGTGGGGTAGGAGAGCTTTCCCCAATATGGTACAATAACTTGATGCCAGAGTTCATTTCTCTATCAGGAGTCCGAAATTGGGAATCCCATGGAGTAATGAGGATAGGTCAATTGATCGAGACTAATGTATTTAAATCATTTCAAGGCCTACAGCAGGAATTCAACATTCCTAAAGTGTGGTTCTATCAATACTTGCAACTGAGACACGCCTATGATGTCACGATAAGGAAGGGTTGCATTATTGCAAATATGGATGTGGTCCATAAACTGGTTCTTCCAGCTGGAGGAAAGAGAGGTTTGATATCACAGGTGTATACTCTGCTTTTAGACAAATTTTTGATAGAATTCCCTCTTACTAGGATGAGGAAATGGGAAAAGGATCTGGGGGACATCCCTAAGGAACAGTGGGAAGATATATTGGAGGCAGTCCCGAGAGTGTCTGTAAGTGAACAGGGCAAGTTGTCACAACTGTTTATCATCCACAGAGTCTACAAAACTCCAGTGTTTTTACGGAAAATTGGGATTAGAACTGATGACAATTGTCCAAAATGTATGGCGGAAGGTGCAGATCTGTTTCATATGCTTTGGTCTTGTCCAGTGCCAAGTAGTTTTTGGAGTGAGGTGTTGACTTTGATTAATCGTAACCTGGAGTTGAGGGTGCAGAAGGACCCAAAGATATGTGTGCTGGGATATGTGAAGGAGATTGGTGGGGGAGAGGCGGTCAAGGTGGCAGTTGGGAGACTATTGTATGTGGCCAGGAAGTTGATTGCTTCAGGGGAGTCCGCCAACTGTGGATGAATTTGTGAGAAAGGTGCACGATATGTTGACTTTAGAGAGGGGAGTGTTTGTTAGGAGAGGATGTCCTCAGAAGTTTGAAAAGTTGTGGAATGAATGGTTGTCTCACACTCATGTCGTAATATAAAAAGGTCTTGAAAATTCATGCTCTGATCTGGGGGGGGGGGGGGGGGGTAGTTGGGGGGGGGGGGGGGGGGGGGTGGTGGGGTTTTAACAGTCAAATAACTCTGTAACTGTTTTGTCTTTGTATTGGTATATTCATTATGTATAATGACTGTGGGAGATGTATCAAATATTTGGACATGTGATAAGGTTTTATACAATTCTATGTATATGAGATGTGGAGGGGAGAAAATCTCAGAAAAATTGTAGACGCAAATTGTTTTGAGATATGCCAATTTTATTTGAATAATAAAAACGATTTGATTGAAAAAAGAACAATTCTGTCAATCACAGTATGACTATGAGGAGAGAAAATTTGCGAGCACTAACCGTGCATAATGTCCATGCCCACTATGTGGCCAATCGTAAATGGTCATTACGGCTAAGTATGTATAGCAGGCATGGCCAACCTGCGGCTCTCCAGCTGTTGCAACACTACAACTCCCAGCATGCCCAGTCTGCCTACAGCTATCAGCCTACAGCAGGGCATGGTGGGAGTTGTAGTTTTACAACAGCTGGAGAGCCGTGGCAATATGGCAATGAGTTTATATAATGGTTATATTAGAAACTGCTGGTGTATATAATATCGCTTATGGGTGCAATTCAATTGAGAAATTTGTTTTCTTCGCCACCTTTTCTTCCCTTTACTTGTTGTTCTATACAGGAGCATCTTAATAAACTAGAATATCATCGAAAACTTAAATTTATTTATGGCTTACATTTAAAGGGAACCTGTCATCAACTTTATGCTGCCCATACAAACGGCAGCATAAAGTAGAGACAGGCGAGTTGATTTCAGTGTTCTGTCATTAAAAGTTAAAAATAAGTGGCTGCCGAGAACCAACATCACAATCATTGCAGACTGGGCCTGGAAAAGAGTCATAGCCACCTGGTAAGAGTCTCTCTCCCTGCCCACCTGCTGATGACTGACTTCTACCTAGTTTTCTCCCTTTCTCTCTAGGAGAGAACTGACAATCATCAGCAGATGGGTGAGAGAGCAGGAGATTATGAATAACCAGGACTCTTCTCAAGTAGATTTGACTCTTTTCAAGGCTTGTGCTGCAATGATTATGATGCTGGTTCTCAGCAACCACTTAGGTTACAATTTTTTTTTTAAAAAGGTAAAAATATATATAAAAAATTAAATATATAAAAATTTAAATTAACCCCCCCTTTTCGTAGAATAAAAAAAATACATACAGTATTTTTCGCCCTATAAGACGCACCTAGGTTTTTGAGGAGGAAAATAAGAAAAGAAAAAAACATTTTGAACCAAAAGGTGTGCTTTTGAAGGGTTTTGAAGTAATGGTGGTCTGTGGATGGCACTGTTATGGGGAGGGGGGTCTGTGGATGGCACCGTTATGAGGAGGGGGATCTGAGGATGGCACTGTTATGGGGAGGGGGATCTGAGGATGGCACTGTTATGGGGAGGGGGATCTGAGGATGGCACTGTTATGGGGAGGGGGATCTGAGGATGGCACTGTTATGGGGGGGGGGAATCTGAGGATGGCACTGTTATGGGGGGGGATCTGTGGATGGCACTGTTATGGGGGGGTCTGTGGATGACACATATATATAGCATCTCATGCTATATATGTGTCATCCACAGATCCCCCCATAACAGTGTCCCCCAATACACTGGGCCCCTCCTCTCACAGCAGTATTCATATGTAAACTGTAATTCTTAACCTCTTTCTTAACTTTAGTTAAAGTAGTACTATCCCGTGTACTACTACTCCGCCACGATTCCAGCAGTTGCCGGCCTCCAGCCCCTCCTCCTGATACATCGCCGCGCTGTGCAGCATCGCAGCGGGCGATGTATCAGTGTTAGCGATGTAAAAATTTCAGCATTCGCCCCATAAGGCGCCTCCCACATTTTTTTTTGGGGGGGGGGGCGGAAGGTGCGTCTTATGGGGCGAAAAATATGGTAAATAAAAAATATAAACATCATGGGTATTACCGCGTCTGAAAACGCCCGTTCTATTAAAATATTCGCCATTTTTTTCATCACTTCTCTTACCCAAAACAATGTAATAAAATGTAATAAAAAAAATATTAAAAAAATATTAAAAAAAATAAAATCAAAACACACACCAAAATGGTATCATTAAAAACGACAGGTCGTCCCACAAAAAATTAGCCCCCACACAGCTCAGTAAACATAACTATAGAAAAGTTATGGGGGTCAGAATACAGTGATGTAAAAAATACATTGTTAACCTACAGACCCAGAGAATAAAGGGCACAGGTTAGTTTTGCCGCAAAAGAAACGCCGTAGGAACAAAACCTGAAAATGGTGGAGGAATTTAATTTTTTTCCCAATTCCACCCCATTTGGAATTTTTTCCCCAGCTTCCCACTGCACTGTATGCCATATTAAATGGTGGCATTAGAAAGTACAACTTGTCCCGCAAACAACAAGCGCTCATATGGATACGTGAACGGAAAAATTTTTAAAAGTTATGGCTCCCGAAATATAGGGAAGAAAAATGAAAATGCAAAAACAAAAAAAACAAAACCGCTGGTATCCAAGGGGTTGAAGAGGTTGTCCGGTCGCAAAAATAAAAAAATTGTGTGTGTGTTTCTAACATCCCTCACTATGCTTCTATATATGCCCACAATACTGTTTTTTCATGTCTGCGCTCTTCCCCCCATCTGGGCTTCAGAGTATCCCGGCAGATCTGTTTATATTCTCTACTTCCTGTTTTGTTGAATACATAACTTTATTGATAAACCAGCCTGGCTGGCCCCGTACCCACACTACATCCACTACACCTCCTGTGGCCATGTTACTACACCCACACATGAATCCTGCTAGTCTAATTCTTAGGCCCCTTTCACACGACCGAGTTTTTAGCGCGGGTGCAATGCGTGATGTGAACACATAGCACGCGCACCGAATCCTGACCCATTCATTTCAATGGGTCTGTGTATATGGGAATTTTTTTTTTCATGCATCAGTTCAGTGTTGAGTGAAAAACGCAGCATGTTCTATATTCTGTGTTTTTCACAAAGCCCTGGCCCCATAGAAGTGAATGGAGCTTCAGTGAAAAACGCATTGTATCTGCAAGCAATTGCGGATGCAATGCGTTTTTCACTGATGGTTGCTAGGAGATGTTTGTAAACCTTCTGTTTTTTATCACGCGCGTGAAAAACGTATCAAAACGTATTGTATCCGCAAGGAAAAAACTGAATAACTGAGCGCAATCGCAGACAAAACTGACTGAACTTGCTTGCAAAATGGTGCGAGTTTTACTGAACGCATCCGGAGCCAATCCGTCACGCTCGTGTGAAAAAGGCCTTACTCTGTTTCTAAATCCCATCACTGACAGTCCAGAGGCTCTTCCCTCACCCAGAGTGTGATCAAACATGAAATCAGCAAAAACATCAAATCACTGGTGTATCTAATCCCTTCAAGTACGACAAAGCCTGTTGTACCTGACACAGCCTGCTGTGTACGATACTGTCTGCTGTGTATCTAATCCCATTAGGTACGACATAGCCTGTTGTACCTGACACAGCCTGCTGTGTACAATACTGTCTGCTGTGTATCTAATCCTATTAGGTACGACATAGCCTGTTGTACCTGACACAGCCTGCTGTGTACGATACTGTCTGCTGTGTATCTAATCCCATTAGGTACGACATAGCCTGTTGTACCTGACACAGCCTGCTGTGTACGATACTGTCTGCTGTGTATCTAATCCCATTAGGTACGACATAGCCTGTTGTACCTGACACAGCCTGCTGTGTACAATACTGTCTGCTGTGTATCTAATCCCATTAGGTACGACATAGCCTGTTGTACCTGACACAGCCTGCTGTGTACAATACTGTCTGCTGTGTATCTAATCCCATTAGGTACGACATAGCCTGTTGTACCTGACACAGCCTGCTGTGTTGTGTATCTAATCCTATCATGTACGAAATAGCCTGCTATGTACGATACTGCCTGTTGTGTATCTAATGCTATCTGATCTGGGGTCTATCTAAGCTTATGTCAGATACTGTCTGCTTTTCCTGTGTATCTAAATATATCATCTGTGACACAGTCTACTGTGAAAGATTCTCATATCGGATACTGCCTGTTGAAGTGTGTATCTAATCCCAACTTGGATGATACACACTTCAGCAGGGCGTATCTAAAACCTCAGGCACACGACCGCATCCATTTTGCAGTCTGTAAGTTGCCGATCCACTAAATAAGGATACTGTCCACGTGTGATTCTATGGGTTCGAGGTCTGCATTTTGAGGACCAGAATAGGACATGTTCTATCTCATGTGAAAGTGACATACGGATGTGGAAAACATGGACGTCCTCAGTGTACTTTCCACATCTGTACGGTCGTGTGCATGAGGCCCAATACTAGGTTTCTTGGTCCTGCCTGCTGCAGTGTTTATCTTGGCCTATCATGTGTGATACACATGTGATCCGACCATGATCAGCCCGGGAAACATCTCACAGGCCAACTGCACTCTACTGAGCAGAACCAGATGATATGGAAATTTATGATACAGCCAGTCTCATGAGTTAGTACAGGCTTCACAAAGAATAGATAGCTGGCAGGCCAGCAGGACGCAGTGATAATGCAGAGGAAGAGAAGAAGATGGCGATGGACTGGAAGATCTGCAGGAGCGGTCGCGTCAGCAATGCCATCTACCCGACAGGGAGATCTACAGCCTCTGCCTCCTACAAGCAAATATGAAATATGCTCCGCAACACAGGAATCCCCTCCTCCAACTGCGGCCAGGAGTCTGGTGGAAGCCTGGTACAGCTATCAGCAAGTACATTCCTGAGGCCTCAAACAGGAGACACTCATTTCTTTGCTCTCCACTCAGCAGCCAAACGCCATTTAATTCTTAAGCATATAAATCTAGATTATGCGAGGAGTTCGCCAAGAATGCAGAGACTGTTCTCCATGGCGACACTCAAATTTCATTACATTTATATAATGATGCTTTAAACAGCCATATTATATATCAAAATCTGTGTTCCACTGGTGTTAGGTGAACACCTCTTAAGTGTGCTGCATATTGGGAAGTTTGTGTGCTAGGAACTGGCACAGAGCTAATGTATATTTATGTCAGTTTTATCAAGTAAATCATAATAAATGTGTCAGGCACTGTACTTTCAGTAATCTTTTGATATGTCATAGGGACATCAAATGTTTAGACTGGTGGGGGTCTGAGCACTGAGAAACCCACCAATCTCAAGAATGCAGGACAGGAAGCGAGGCAATTTAGGGGTGGGCGATATGGCCTAAAATCTATATTGCGATATAATTTTAAGCATGTACGAGATGCGATATATTCTATGTTTCGGGGGGGTTAAACTTTTTTTTTTTTTTACTTTTTATTTAATAACTATTAGCCTCCTTAGGGGCTAGAACCCTTGTCCTAGTCACCATAATAAAGCTCTATTAGGGTAAATAGGACTTCACACTCTCCCTGCTGCCCTGTGCATAGTGCACACAGCAGCAGGGAGCTGACCATGGCAGCCAGGGCTTCAGTAGCGTCCTGGCTGCCATGGTAACCGATCGGAGCCCCGCGATTACACTGCTGGGGCTCCGATCAGAAGCTGCCACCCTGGGGCCACTGCCACCAATGATTTAATCGTGTGGAGGGGGCGGGGGGTTGTGGCCACTGCTCCACCAATAAATATAGTTAATATGCCTGAATACAAACATAGCCTGCATGTGCCGGCCATATCCCATACCTGGCCTCTATTACTGCGCGCCGTGATCCGCCGCAATTAACCCCTCAGGACCTGAGGGGTTAATTACGGTGGATCACAGCGTGCAGTCATAGAGGCCGGGTATGGGATATGGCCAGCACATGCAGGCTATGTTTGTATTCAGGCATATTAACTATATTTATTGGTGGCAGAGTGGCCACAGTCCCTCCCCTCCTCCTACTCTGTTCTCATTGGTGGTCATCGGTTCATCGGTTCTCACAGCCGCAAACAGTGGGTAGGGAGGGACTCCCTCCTTCTCCACTGTGTCGAGTCAGGAGAACATGGTGTGTGCCGAGAGCGGCGCATGCCATGTTCTACCGCAATATAAAAGAAATCTCTATCATTGGCCAAATTTATATCGTTTATATCGCATATCGTCTACATCGCCCACCCCTATGAGGCATACTCCATAGAAAGTCTATGGGCCCATCTCACCCCCATCATATGCATAGTCACTGAAAAGTATGTACAGTGTATGCACTCAATACTTGCTTGAAGCTCCTTTTGAATAAATGACTGCATCAATGCACCGTGGCATGGAGGCGGTCAGCCTGGGGCACTGACAAGGTGTTAATGAAGCCTAAATTACTTTTGTCTGCTTTGTTCGATCTGTTGTCTTATCTTACTCTTGACAATACCTCATAGATTCTCGGAGGTTTATGTCAGGTGAGTTTGCTGGCTAATCGAGCACAGTGATACTGTGGTTATTAAAGGGAACCTGTCATCAACTTTATGCTGCCCATACTAATGGCAGTATAAAGTAGAGACAGGTGAGTTGATTTCAGCGGTCTGTCATTTGAAAGTTAAAAGTAAGTTGTTGCCGAGAACCAACATCACAATCATTGCAGACTGGGCCTGGAAAAGAGTCATAGCCACCTGAGAAGAGTCATGGTTATTCATGACTTCCTGCTCTCCTGCCCACCTGCTGATGACTGACAGTCTTCTACCAAGCTTTATCCCTTTCTCTCTAGGAGAGAACTGACAATCATCAGCAGATGGGTGAGAGAGAAAGAGATTATGAATAACCAGGACTCTTCTCAAGTAGATTTGACTCTTTTCAAGGCTTGTGCTGCAATGATTATGATGCTGGTTCTCGGCAACTGCTTACTTTTAGCTCATGAGTGACAAACTGCTGAAATCAGCATTTCTGTCACTATTTTATGCTGCCCTCAGTGAGGTCAGCAGAAAATTGATGACATGTTCCCTTTAATTCAGGTATTGGTATTTTTTGGCAGTGTGGGCAGGTGCCAAGTCCTGCTGGAAAAAGAAAACAGAATCTCCATAAAGCTTGTTAGCAGAGGGAAGCATGAAGTGTTCTAAAAATTCCTGGTAGACAACTGCGCTGACTTTGGACTATAAAACAGTGGAACACCACCAGCAGATTACATATCTCCTCACACCATCATTGACTGAAAATTTCACATAACACCTCAAGGAACTTGGATTGTGTGCCTCTGCACTCCTTCTCCAGACTCTGGGACCTTGATTTACAAATGAAATGCAAAATTAACTTTAATCTCAAAACAGGACCAGTTAGCAACAGTCCAGTCCTTTTTCTCCTAGGTCCAGGTAAGACGCTCCTGAAGTTGTCTATGGATCACGAGTGGCTTGATACAAGGAATGGAACAGTTGGAGCCCATGTAGTGGTAGCTTGAAATACAGTGAAGGAGTTTAAGCATGCATGGGATAGGCATAAGGCCATCCTTCATATAAGATAGGGCCAGGGGCTATTCATAGTATTCAGTATATTGGGCAGACTAGATGGGCCAAATGGTTCTTATCTGCTGATACATTCTATGTTTCTATGTTCTGGATATGTGTGCGTGTTGTAGCTCTTGAAGCACTGACTCCAGCCGCCATCGACTCCTTGTAAATCTCCCCCCAAATTCTTGAATGGCTTTTTTTGACAATCCTTTCAAGGCTGGGGTTATTTATCCCTGTTGCTTGTGCCCCTTTTTCTACCACCATTTCCTTCCACTTAAATTTCCATTAGTATGCTTGGATACAGCTCTCTATTAACAGCCAATTTCTTTAACAATGACCTTTGGTGGCTTACCCTCTTTGTGGAGGGTGTCAATGACTGTCTTCTGGACAACTGTTAAGTCACCAATCTTTCAAATGATTGTGTAGCCTACTGAACCAGACGGAGGAACCATTTAAAGGCTTGGGAAATCTTTGCAGATGTTTTGTGTCCATTAGCTCATAAGGAGTGGGACACCACGAGTCTAAAATATAGAACTTTCAGAATGTTCTAATTTTCTGAGATAACAACTTTTGGGTTTTCATTAGCTGTAAGTCATAATCATCAACATTAAAAGAAATAAATGCTTGAAATAGGTCACCCTGTCTCTATAATATAGAAGTTTTGCTTTTTGAATTGAATTACTGAAATACATTAACTTTTCGATTTTATTCCAATTTATTTAGATGCACCCAAGATAAAATGAGCACTCCTCGTTCCAGCGACTGGTAGAAGTCCCTAATGTAACTTCCCCACCAATCAAAACTTTTGTTTCTCTATGACATATCAAAAGTTTTCAGAAAATTCTGTGACCCTTTAACCTAACAGAGTAGAAAAGAAAAAAATGCCTGGTCATTAAGGCCCAAAATAAGCATTCAGTTCCTCACTCAATATAGTAAAAAAAAACTGAAAGGTCAGCACAAACAAAAACCCAGTTTCCTCCCAGGTGTGTATGGAGCTCCTAGAGGTCCACTCCAGTAGACTATAGCTATGTCAGTTTAATGCCCTGCTTTCAGTAATCCCGAGTTACAGCCTGTATTATATCCTAGAGCTGCACAGAAAATTCTGCCGGTTACCACAGAAACCAGAAAACAAGCTGCCATCAGACAGAGCCCTAACTGAGCTCATACTACCCAGAGACAGTTCATTTTTCCAGAATCAGATTGCATAACAGGGTCTGGTACAAACAGAAAACTACCTGGAATACAAGCCAATAGAGAAAGTTCTAAAGAGACATTAAACCAGCAAAGAATGCTGGGAGATTTGAAATTTAAAGAGGTTGTCCACTTTTTACTATTGATGACCTATCCTCAGGACACCCAGCACCTCCAGATAAGATGTTTGAAGAGACGGAGCCGTCCCATGGAAGTGAATGGGGACGGCGTACTTGTTATTACATTGCTCGCTGCTGCGGAGAGCAGGTAAACAAAGCAGAGAATTCAGCGCTCAAAGAGTGCTGCCTTCTCTACAAAGAGCTGATTGGCCGAGGTGTCGGACCCCCACCGATCTGATATTGACTTCCTATCCTGAGAATTGGTCATCAACAGTAAAAAGCAGACAAACCCTTTAGGCCTGCAAAGATGTAAATGCAAATGGGGAAATAATACAGGAAGAATTCAGGATCAATATAGAGTAAAGGTCCTTTTACACAGATGGATGATCTTTCAATTTATTGGGAACCAAGCAGACTCTCACAATAACTGTCAGATCATCAGCGGAGATGAAGGCAGCATTTACATGCAGCAATCACCTCCGCTGTGTGGGGACCAGCGATTGATACGGAGATATCGCTTGTCCCCATAGAAATTCATTGTTTCTGCGTAGAAGATTGTCGTTTAGACAGTACAATCTACTGCACAGGGACAATGATTTTTAGTGCTTGCTCGTTTACTGGGTTATCAGCACCTTTACACTGGCAGATTATTGGTAGGGATGAGCGAATCGACTTCGGATGCTTACATCCCAAGTCGATTCGCATAAAACTTTGTTTTAATACTGTACGGAGCAAGCGCTCTTTAAAGTATTAGAATATATTTGCTCCAAAGAGCTGAAGTTATTACTTTGCGAAGTCTCGCGAAACTTCGTGTAATAACTTTGTCAATTAATTTCTACTGTAAAAAACCTGTGTCGAACTCAGGTTCAGTTCCAAAGGTTTTTGCCCCAAATTATTTAGATTAGTAAGGATTCCCTGCATACCCACCTCTTAAAGGGTTTCTATCACTTCGTTTCACCTATTTAGCTTTCAGACACTAGCGATCCGCTAGTGTCTGCTTTATCTAACCACCCTAATATAAGAGCTTATTGTCCTGCCGTTTAGCTAAAAAAATAACTTATATAGATATGCTAATGAGCCTCTAGGTGCTATGGGGGCGTGATTAGCACCTAGAGGCTCCGTCTACCTTAACAAACTGCCGCCGCCCAGCGCGTCCCTCCAGCCCGCCCATCTCTTCCGGAATGCGATGCTCCTCGTATTCGGCGCATGCGCAGTGAATGTCTGACCGCTTCCCTGCTCAGACATCTCCACTGCGCCTGTTCCTCGGAGCACTATGACGTCATCGGCGCAGGCGCAGTGGAGATGTCTGAGCAGGGAAGCGATCAGACATTCACTGCGCATGCGCCGAATACGAGGAGCATCGCATTCAGCAGGAGATGGGCGGGCTGAAGGGACGCGCTGGGCGGCGGCAGTTTGTTAAGGTAGACGGAGCCTCTAGGTGCTAATGACGCCCCCATAGCACCTAGAGGCTCATTAGCATATCTATATAAGTTATTTTTTTAGCTAAACGGCAGGACAATAAGCTCTTATATTAGGATGGTTAGATAGAGCAGACACTAGCGGATCGCTAGTGTCTGAAAGCTAAATAGGTGAAACGAAGTCATAGAAACCCTTTAAGTCACATTCACGCCACCATTTTTTATTTCTCTTGTTCTGCTAGCTGGGTAACAGTTAGAAAGCGGGGAGGCTAGCCCTGATCTGTCACACCCCAACAAGTTTGCACGGTGGGCAGATGAGTGGGATGTCGGTTCAAGGAGAGCACTGCTGCAGCCGGACACTTCTTCTGCCAGTCAGGGGAATGTCAGCTCCAGTAATCAGGGGTCCAGGATAGCAGGGCAGCGCAGACAGGCGCTGGTAGTGGGAGACTATTATTAGGGGTACAGAAAGGGCAATCTGTCACAAAGACCGTGATCGTCAAACAGTGTGTTGTCTAGAGTTGTTGCGATACCAAATTTTTGATTCGATTTCGATACCAATTGTTTTCTATTTAAATAGTTTGGACTTTTCGGACGTGGAGATATGTGATATGTTTATTTATTTATTGTTTATATATTTTATATGTAATTTATATATTTTTACTTTTTATTTAATAACTAACTATTTCCCCCTTTAGGGGCTAGAACCTGGGATTTTTTCCTCCCTTGTCCTATTCACCCTGATAGATCTCTATCAGGGTGAATAGGACCTCACACTGTCCCTGCTGCCCTGTGCTCTGTGCACAGGGCAGCAGGGAGCCAACTATGGCAGCCAGGGCTTCAGTAGCGTCCTGGCTGCCGTGGTAACCGATCGGAGCCCCAGGCTTACACTGCTGGGGCTCCGATCAGAAGCTGCCACTGCCACCAATGAAGAGGAGGTGAGGGGACTCTGTGGCCACTACCACCAATGATTTTAATACTGGGGGGGTTGAGGGGGGGAGGGGGCACTGAACCACCAATAATTTTAATACTGGGAGGGTTGATGGGGGGGGGGGGCGGGCGCACATCAGCGGCAGTTAACCCCTCAGGTTAACTGCCGCTGATCGCAGCTCCCTGTCAGAGGCAGGGTGCCGGCAATGTGATTCTGCTGCCGGCACCCGCCTCCTGTATTAAAAGCTAAAGACTATCTTTCGTGGGTTCGGACTTAGTTAGCAGGACATGTAGAGCGGCGCCCAGGGATCTCCCTGCACCTACTATTATTCCTGGGTGCCGCTCCGTTCGCACGCTGTGCCCCAGTTACAGTCTCCTGCTCCGTATGCTAGATACTACTATCGGAGCGATGGGGAGGAGACATCAGCTTCTCTAGTGGGCGTTCCTTCTCCCTGGCTATAGCGCTGTCCAATCGCAGCGCAGCACAGGGAGAAGGAACGCCCACTAGAGAAGCTGATGTCTCCTCCCCATCGCTCCGATAGTAGTATCTAGCATACGGAGCAGGAGACTGTAACTGGGGCACAGCTGGCGAACGGAGCGGCACCAAGGAATAATAGTAGGTGCAGGGAGATCCCTGGGCGCCGCTCTACATGTCCTGCTAACTAAGTCCGAACCCATAAAAAAGGTCCTCCTATTCTCCTCTGCCCCTCTCTCCCCATTGGTGGTGGCAGCAGCAGCAGCACAGGGGGAGGGAGAGACTGTTTCCTTCTCCCCGAGCTGCTGAGGGAACATGAGCGCGCTGACAGCAGCGCGCTCATGCTCTGTGATACTAGACTGCGCAGTAGCACAGCCTAGTATAGATAAAAGGCCAATCCCGGTAACGTATCAATACCGGGACAAAAGTATCGATTGGGTATCGAAATTTCGATACCCGCAACAACCCTAGTGTTGTCTTCCTGGCGCTAGAGTTCGACACAACACGGATCGGGTTGACAGATTACTGGGAGGGGCTGGAAAAGATCTAGCGGTCATGGTCCATATCGGAACCAATGACAAAGTCAGAGGAAGGTGGAGAGTCCTTAAGAATGATTTTAGGGATTTGGGTCAAAAGCTTAGGGCAAGGACCTCAAAAGGTAGTGTTTTCCGAAATACGGCTTGTACCACGAGCCACACAAGAAAGGCAGCGGGAGATTAGGGAGGTTAAGAAGTGGCTCAAGAACTGGTGTAGGAAGGAGGGATTTGGGTTCCTGGAGAACTGGGCCGACTTCTCTATTGGCCACAGGCTCTATCGTAGGGATGGGCTGCACCTCAATGGGGAAGGGGCAGCTGTGTTGGAGGGAAAGATGGCTAGAAGGTTGGAGGAGTGTTTAAACTAGCGACTGGGGGGAGGGTAATTACATTAGAGGATGGGAAGATAGTGCAGATAGAGACCGGGGGCAAGGTAGTGGGACTGGGGGAGAAATGGAAGGAGGGACTAGAACAGTTCAGAAGGAAAGGTGTAGGGTAAAAAATACACATACATAAACCTCTAAATGTATGTATACTAATACCAGAAGCCTGAGTAATAAAAACTAAGGAAACTGGAATTAGTGATGTGTGAGGAGGACTATGACATAGTGGGAATAACTGAGACATGGCTGGATGATAGCTATGACTGGGCAGTTAATGTACAAGGTTACAGTCTGTTTAGAAAGGATCGTCAAAACCTGAGGGGGGGGAGAGGGTCTGCCTTTATGTAAAGTCCTGTCTAAAGCCCACACTCCGTGAAGATATAAGTGAGGGACATGAACATGTGGAGTCACTGTGGGTAGAAATACATAGAGGAAAAAACAATAATAAAATATTAATAAGAGTTTATTATAAACCACCTAATATACCAGAGTCCGCAGAAAATCTACTACTAAACGAGATAGACAAGGCAGCAAATTATAATGAGGTGGTTATTATGGGGGACTTCAACTACCCAGATATAGACTAGGAAACTGAAACTTGTATATCTCATAAAGGAAACAGGTTCTTGGCAATAACCAAAGACAATTATCTCTCCCAACTGGTTCAGGACCCGACTAGAGGGACGGCCATACTGGACCAAGTATTAACCAACAGACCTGACAGAACAAAAGATGAGCAGGTCGGGGGACACCTGGGAAATGGTGACCATAAAGTAATAACCTTCCAATTATCCTTCAAACCAGCGTTTCTACAGATCCGTTTCAGGGCTCTCACAAGCGGCCCAAAACGGATCTGTTCCGCCCAATGCATTCTGAAAGGATAAGGATCCGTTCAGAATGCATCAGTTTGCCTCCGTTCAGCCTCCATTCCGCTCTGGAGGCGGACACCAAAACGCTGCTTGCAGCGTTTTGATGTCCGCCTGACGATGCGGAGCCAAACAGATCCGTCCTGACTTACAATGTAAGTCAATGGGGACGGATCCGTTGTCACTGACACAATATGGTGCAATTGAAAACGGATCTGCCTCCAATTGACTTTCAGTGTAAGTCAAAAACGGATCCGTTTGCATTATTATGATTTAAATCAGTTTTCTACATAAAGACTAATTCTTGCTGGTATAACTTATAATATGCAAGTAGATGAAGATTTTTTGAATAACAACTTTTCATATTAGTTTGATTAGGTTGATTCTGCATTCATAGGTTTGTAGAAGTTCGGATTAAGGTATTTTTCTCAACTCTGTTCATGTTATAAAAATTTTGCTGTGAAGAAGAGGCATGTGATCTCTGCTGAGTCAAATTCAGTTTTGAGAACTACAAAAGTAAACCAAGCATCTGTGATAATATCTTGTAGGCAGAGAAACTGCCCAATAATCTTACAAAAACCTCTGGAAGTGCATGGCATTGTGAATGGATTAATGGAATTTATTTACCAAAAAAATTACACATATAGAAACATAGAATGTGTCAGCAGATCAGAACCATTTGGCCCATCTAGTCTGCCCAATATACTGAATACTATGAATAGCCCCTGGCCCTATCTGTATTTGCAGCTACTACTTCTGCAGGAAGGCGATTCCATGCATTCACTACTCTCTCCGTAAAGTAATACTTCCTGATATTACTTTTAAACTTTTGCCCCTCTAATTTAAAACTGCCGTATATACTCGAGTATAAGACAAGTTTTTTGGCACATATTTTTGTGCTCAAAAAGCCCCCTCGTCTTATACTCGAGTCTAGGTCTGTATTATGGCAACTTACATTGCCATAATACAGACCATGACATGTTACTTACCTTTACAGCTGCTCCGGTCAGCTCCCAGCACGTCCGCGCGGCACCTCTGTTAAGCTCCCAGTAGGAGCGATTTGGCCGACCCGAAAATGATATGGCCGCGATTATATATGAAGGGGCCCCGCTCACATAACTGGCTTTGTGTGTAAAGTATTTTACTAGTGTGTGAAACAATCTCTCTCCTATTGATAACAGGTCCAGCCTCTGTACTCACTTTCACGATGAGTGCACTGCAGCGAGCGGCCCGGCCGGCGCGTGACTGGCGTCACTTAGTAACGCTCCTGCTTCCTGAAGTGGAGGAGCGTTACTAAGTGACGTCAGTCATGCGCCGGCCAGCTCGCTCCCGCTCGCTGTAGTGCATTCATAGTGACAGTGAGTACAGAGGCGGCCATGTTATCAATAGGAGAGAGCTTGTTTTACACACTAGTAAAATACTTTACACACAAAGCCAGTTATGTGCGCAGTTTAGGACACATGAGGAGACACATAGGGCCATGAGGGGGACCAGCATAAGATGCTATATGTACCCTAGTCTTATACTCGAGTCAATAATTTTTCCAATTTTTTTGGGGTAAAATTAGGGGCCTCGGCTTATATTCGGGTTGGCTTATACTCGAGTATATACGGGTATGTCCTCTTGTAGCAGTTTTTCTTCTTTTAAATATTCTCTCCTCTTTTACCTTGTTGATTCCCTTTATGTATTTTAAAAGTTTCTATCATATCCCCTCTGTCTCGTCTTTCTTCCAAGCTATACATGTTAAGGTCCTTTAATATTTCCTGGTAAGTTTTATCCTGCAATCCATGTACCAGTTTAGTAGCTCTTCTCTGAACTCTCTCCAAAGTATCAATATCCTTCTGGAGATATGGTCTCCAGTACTGCGCACAATACGCCAAATGAGGTCTCACTAGTGCTCTGTAGAGCAGCATGAGCACCTCCCTCTTTCTACTGGTAATGCCTCTCCCTATACACCCAAGCATTCTGCTAGCATTTCCTGCTGCTCTATGACATTGTCTGCCTACCTTTAAGTCTTCTGAAATAATGACCCCTAAATCCCTTCTCTCAGATACTGAGGTTAGGACTGTATCACTGATTTTATATTCTGCTCTGGGGTTTTTATGCCCCAGGTGCATTATCTTGCACTTATCAACATAAAATTTTAGTTGCCAGATTTTTGACCATTCCTCTAGTTTTCCTAAATCCTTTTCCATTTGGTGTATCCCTCCAGGAACATCAACCCTGTTACAAATCTTTGTGTCATCAGCAAAAAGACACACCTTACCATCGAGGCCTTCTGCAATTTCGCTGATAAAGATATTAAACAATATGGGTCCCAGAACAGATCCCTGAGGTACCCCACTGGTAACAAGACCATGGTCTGAATATACTCCATTGACTACAACCGTTGTCTGTCCCTCAGCTGCTGCCTAATCCATTCAACAATATGGGAGTCCACATACAGCCTTATTCTACATAATTAAAAAACTAATCTTTATTTCATGATGGAATAACCTTTGGATGGTGTTACGGTACCTCCAGTAGTAAATGCATAAATCGCAACTAGCAGCCGAACGGCAATAGTTTCCAAGCGGCAAATAATCCCAATAAGCAGTCTCTAGTCGCCGGTAATAAAATCCCCCCTCCCAATAACTAGACCAAGCTCCGCTTTGAGGGTAAAACACGAACACTTTATTGAGGGCTACCCGCCCGTATTTATGCAGGTCCCCATCTGGTGTACACGCCCCTAGGGGACCAGAAGGAAGACTGTGACACAGGACAGATACATAGCACCCAGGATACACAGACTCAACACATCCCCACAATGCATCATGGTTTCCTCCTCTCTGCCCTGGAGACACCCGAGGAGCAATTCAATTATCTCTCAGGACAAAGGGAAATCACCAATACACATGTGGAAACAACAGGACAGGAATCACCACCCAAACACACAATGTCACATCCTCACAGCAACCACAGACATTTAACATATTCCCAGATAGCTCAAGTCTGAGTGCATATCATTAGGTGAATAGCACTCAGAATACACAAATACAATAAAATTAGCTATCTGGGTACCATTTTTAGTCCATACGGATGGGTCTGTCACAGATGGTAATATATTTTCCTCAAAAAGCATTTTATATAAAAAAAAAAAAAAAAAACAGATTTAAATTTAAAAAATCAGTTTTTTTTTATCCACCCTGATCAGGATAGATTGGAGGCTTGGGCAGAGAAGTGGCAGATGAGATTTAACACTGACAAATGTAAAGTTATGCACATGGGAAGGAATAATGCAAATCACCCGTACACACTAAATGGTAAAACACTCGGTAACACTGACATGGAAAAGGACCTAGGAATTTTAGAAAAACAGCAAACTAAGCAATAAAAACCAGTGTCAGGCAGCTGCTGCCAAGGCCAATAAGATAATGGGTTGCATTAAAAGGGGCATAGATGCCCGTGATGAGAACATAGTCCTACCACTTTACAAATCACTAGTCAGACCACACATGGAGTACTGTGTACAGTTCTGGGCTCCTGTGAACAAGGCAGATATAGCAGAGCTGGAGAGGGTCCAGAGTAGGGCAACTAAATTAATAACTGGAATGGGGTAACTACAGTACCCTGAAAAATTATCAACATTAGGGATATTCACTTAAAAAAAAAAAAAGACGACTGAGGGGATATCTAATTACTATGTATAAATATATCAGGGGCAGTACAGAGATCTCTTCCATCATCTATTTATCCCCAGGACTGTGACTGTGACGAGGGGACATCCTCTGCGTCTGGAGGAAAGAAGGTTTGACAAACATAGAAAAGGATTCTTTACGGTAAGAGCAGTGAGACTATGGAACTCTCTGCCTGAGGAGGTGGTGATGGTGAGTACAATAAAGGAATTCAAGAGGGGCCTGGATGTATTTCTGGAGCGTAATAATATTACAGGCTATAGCTACTAGAGAGGGGTCGTTGATCCAGGGAGTTATTCTGATTGCCTGATTGGAGTCGGGAAGGAATTTTTTTCCCCCTTAGGCCCCTTTTCACACGGGCGTTGCGGGAAAATGTGCGGGTGCGTTCCGGGAACACCCGCTATTTTTCCGCGCGAGTGCAAAACATTGTAATGCGTTTTGCACTCGCGTGAGAAAAATCACGCATGTTTGGTACCCAAACCCGAACTTCTTCACAGAAGTTCGGGCTTGGGTTAGGTGGTGTGTAGATTGTATTATTTTCCCTTATAACATGGTTATAAGGGAAAATATTAGCATTCTGAATACAGAATGCTTAGTAGGTGATCAATTGAGGGTTAAAAAAATAATAAAAAAATTAACTCACCTTCTCCTCTTGATCGCGTAGTTTCCGGTCTCTTCTTTACTTCTTTAATGATGAGCTGTGGGCTAAAGGACCTTTGGTGACGTCAGATCACATGCTCCAATCACATGGTACATCACTGTGGTGATGGACCATGTGATTGGAGCATGTGATCTGACGTCACCACAGGTCGTAGCCTATAGTTGATCTTTTAATAAGTAAAGAAGAGACCGGGAACAATGCGAACAAGAGGAGAAGGAGAGGAAATTTTTTTATTTATTTTTTAACCCTCAATTGATCACCTACTAAGCATTCTGTATTCAGAATGCTATTATTTTCCCTTATAACCATGTTATAAGGGAAAGTAATACAGTGAATAGACTGTCACCTAGCAACCATGCGTGAAAATCGCACCGCATCCGCACTTGCTTGCGGATGCTTGCGATTTTCACACAACCCCATTCACTTCTATGGGGCCTGCGTTGCGTGAAAAACGCAGAATATAGAGCATGCTGCGATTTTCACACAACGCACAAGTGATGCGTGCAAATCACCGCTCATGTGAACAGCCCCATAGAAATGAATGGGTCGGTATTCAGTGCGGGTGCAATGCGTTCACCTCACGCATCGCATCCGCGCGGAATACTCGCCCGTGTGAAAGGGGCCTTAAGTGGGGAAAATTGGCTTCTACCTCACAGGGTTTTTTTTTTTGCCTTCCTCTGGATCAACTTGCAGGATAACAGGCCGAACTGGATGGACAGATGTCTTTTTTTCGGCCTTATATACTATGTTACTACGTTATGTTACTATGCTCTGTTAGATCAGTAGAACAATTAAAATAACAGAAGTGCTGGGTCGGGCACATAAGGCTGGATTATTGTCATACATTTAACTAACACAAAACATGTATGTTAACTGATGCCTCTGACAGATGCCATACTGTGACATCTGTCACCACAGAGTTCCAAAACAAAAAAAAACAAAAAAGTATAAATTTTTGCAGGACTCTGCAGGATGGGAAAGTGTAGTGTACCCTGTTTTTCCATCCTGCAAAGTCCAGCAAAAAAAGGTTTTTGTGTACATAAGGGTACTTTCACACTAGCGTTTTTCTTTTCCGGCATAGAGTTCCGTCACAGGGGCTCTATACCGGAAAAGAACTGATCAGTTTTATCCCCATGCATTCTGAATGGAGAGTAATCCGTTCAGGATGCATCAGGATGTCTTCAGTTCAGTCATTTTGACTGATCAGGCAAAAGAGAAAACCGTAGCATGCTACGGTTTTATCTCCGGCGAAAAAAACTGAAGACTTGCCTGAATGCCGGATACGGCATTTTTTCCCATAGGGATGTATTAGTGCCGGGTCCGGCATTCAGAATACCGGAATGCCGGATCAGTCCTTCCGGTCTGCGCATGTGCAGACTGAAAAAGTGAAAAAAATAAATGCCGGATCAGTTTTGCCGGATGACACCGGAAAGACGGATCCGGCATTTCAATGCATTTTTTCGACTGATCAGGCATTTTTTAGGCTACTTTCACACTTGCGGCAGGACGGATCCGACATGCTGTTCACCATGTCGGATCCGTCCTGCGGCTATTTCGCCGTGCCGCCGGACCGCCGCTCTGTCCCCATTGACTATAATGGGGACGGGGGCGGACCTCCGGCGCAGCACGGCGAAAGCCGCCGGACTAAAAAGCCTGACATGCAGTAATTTTAGTCCGGCGGCCTTTCGCCGTGCACCGCCGGAGCTCCGCCCCCGTCCCCATTATAGTCAATGGGGACGGAGCGGCAGTCCGGCGAAATAGCCGCAGGATGGATCCGACATGGTGAACAGCATGTCGGATCCGTCCTGCCGCAAGTGTGAAAGTACCCTTACTGATAAGGATCCTGATCAGTCTTACTAATGCCATCAGTTGGCATACGTTTTGCCTGATCCAGCAAGCAGTTCCGGCAACGGAACTGCTTGCCGGATCTCTCTGCCGCAAGTGTGAAAGTACCCTTGTATGTGTGACAAAAATGTGATGTGAACCCACCCTAACTGACAGGAACAGAGCTGAACAGACCCCACTGACTATGATGCAGTCCGTTCAGGAGTCTGTCTTTTTACCAGACAAAAAAGTGCTGTATGCGAGCCTTTCTTTGTCTCGTCTTTTTGACAGAATCTGCAACAGAAGTGTAGGCCTACGTATTATGTATCTGAATTACTGCAACTTTCATACTCCTCCTCGGGTAAATATACTCCTCAAAAATGGTAAGGAGTATTTTTACTCTTCCAGAAAAAAATGTAGTGCGACCTCTGGCTGAAACCCATATTCAAGATATGATCTTATGATGGATTTATAAAAAGGTAATTTAACATTGGGAACACAGGATCCACAAAATACAGATGAGATCCATGTGCATCCAGCAATTTTTGCAGAATCCACTGTAAAAAAAAAAAAAAAAGTCTGTCTGCCAAATAGACAAAAATAGGACAGATTCTGTAATTTCAGGCCCAGCCGCATGTATTGTATGCACACAGATGTACTGTCGTTTTATTTTTTGGCAACCCATAGAAACGAATGGGTCCGTGTGTTATCCGCAAAAAAATATAAAAAAATGCAGATCTCCCACGAACCAAAAATACGGTTGTGTCCATGAGGTCTTACAGATGTCAGGGTACTTTCACACTAGCGGCAGGACGGATCCGACAGGCTGTTCACCCTGTCGGATCTGTCCTGCCACTATTTCCCCGTGCCACCGCTCCGCCCCCATTGACTATAATAGGGACGGGAGCGGAGCTCCAGCGCAGTACAGCGAAAGGCCGCCGGACTAAAAGTACGGCATGTCCGACTTTAATCCAGCGGCCTCTTGCCGTGCTGCGCCGGAGCTCCGCCCACGTCCTGCCACTAGTGTGAAAGTAGCCTTATCCATTAATGGATAATGATGACCTATCATAATCAGATCGGAATCCGAGTTGCGACACCCCTCGCCGATCAGTTGTTTCAGGGAGCCGCCACGCTCCCTGGAGCTCTGGGGAGCTCAGCTATGTACGTAGCTCCAGGAATCTCACCAAGCACAGCGCTGTACACAGTATAGTCAAAAGAATAAAGAGATAATCCCACAGCGCAAAGAACCAGCCTTTGGTGTCAACAGGAACTTGGTTTATTATTATAGCAGGTGGTACAACACATTTCGGGGCAAACAGACTCCATCAGGTACAGACTGCTGATAACTGATGAAGTTCCTGTTGACACCAAAGGCTGGTTCTTTGCGCTTGTGGGATTATCTCTTTATCCTTTGGATCCATGTGCCTCCTCAGGGACTCCAGGCATCCCTACGTGGAAGTGCTCGTATCCCTGGCTGCATGACCATCCGACTTTGGGGTTTATCACCCTCTACTAAGCCTACACTAGTGTTGTGCCTATTATTTGCACAACCTGACAAGATGAGCCTCCAACTGGAGTCATTACTATACTATCTGTCTGACGTTATTACCCTATGGTGCGCCTGTTTTCTTTTCCTTAGAAAAACACTGCTAGTTACACAGACATACACAGTATAGTGGCTGTATTTGGTATTGCAGCTGAGCTAAATTCACTTTATTGAGGCTGAGCTGCAACTAGACCACGTGACCGATGTAGAGTGACACAGCGACCACCCATCGGATATTGATGACCATCCTGAGAATAGATCATCAATAATAATTACTGGATAACCCTTTTCATGAGTATCCAGCCATACAATTACTGCCCGTGCAGCCAGCTTATCTTGGTTTTTGTGTAATATTTGAAAAATCAAGCTGACACTATTAATGATCTTGTGCATGGGATTTAAAGGGATTAAAAGAGAACTGGGCCTAACATAGGTCCTTGTGGTGACCACTTTCACTATGTACTGTACCATTTACAACTGCTTTCTGCATATATTGTATCCTAATCCTTCCATTTGTAGCTTCAGCTGAAGGCTCATGTGGTACAGTATCAAATGCTTATGCCAAATCCAGATATATATCACTTGCCACATGACCACCATCACTTTAAGGGCTCATGGACACGAACGTATTTTAATTCCTGCTTCCTTTCCGTTTTTTTGGCGGACCGCATGCAGAACTATTCACTTCCATGGGTCCGCAAAAACAACGGAAGGTACTCAGTGTGCCTTCCGTTTCCGTATTTCCATTCCGCAAAAAAGTAGTTCATGTCCTATTATTGTCCACAAATCATGGTCCGAGGCCCCATTCAAGTCAATGGGTCCGCAAAAAATACAGAACGCACATGGAACACATCCATAAGTCATCCGTATTTTGCGGATCCATACTGTAGAAATGCTATGCCCAGTCCATATTGCTCATGTGTTTGGTGACTAATAAGTTACGGTTTCAGTTTCCGAGCCACAAAAAACGGATCGCATACGGAAACCATACGGATATGTTTTGTGGAATAATGGAACAGAAGAGGACTTAAATCAGAGGGAAAAAAAATAAAATCTGATACGGAACGGATCTGTGAAAAACAGACCGCAAAACAACGGTCGTGTGCATGAGCCCTTAGGCTTCTTGCACACGACCGTATGTATTTTGCGGTCCACAAAAAATACGGATGACATTTGTGTGCATTCTGTATTTTGGAGAACGGAACAGCTGGCCCCTAATAGAACAGTACTATCCTTGTCCGTAATGGAAATATGGAAACGGAATGCACACAGAGTACCTTCCGTTTTGTTGGCGGACCCATTGAAATGAGTAGTACCTTATACGGTCCAAAAAAAACCAAAACGGAATGGAAACTGAATGAAAATATGTTTGCATCGCCAGCACTAAAGACAACTGAATGATCCAGACAGAAAGGAAAGTGCAGAAGTGATTTAGAAGCAATTCAACGACAAACTACCTCTCAATTATGGCGCAATTACAAGACAATCCACAACTAATACACATTGAAGATATTCCATCACAATAAAAAGTCACCTGACAGAGAAAACGGAAATCTAATGACAGCATTTACTTACAGACATTGAGTGAAATTACAGCAGCACAAAATCCGCAAGTTTCCGAGTTACACTCTGCTTTGGTCATAGGAAACTTCTAGGTCACATGAAAGCGCTTACAATTTTTGAAGGGATTACACGTTTAATTAAACCAAGCCTCCTCCCAAGTAAAGTGAAGGTCCCATTCATACCTCAAGGAAAGCTCAATGCACAATCTAAATAGTGAAAGGTTTATGGCCCTTTAACTCCAGATACAAACCTGCACAGACACAGTGGGGGAGGTTTATCAAACTGGTGTAATGGAAAACTGGTTTAGGCTACTTTCACACCGGAACTGCCTGCCGGATGCGGAAATTCGTATGCAAACTGATATCATTTGTAGATGGATGCGGATGAGTCTGACAAATGCATTGAAATACCGGACCCGTCTCTCCAGTATCACCCGGAAAACCAGATCCATCGATGCAGCAATTTTAATGCCGGATCAGGCATTCCAGCAGGTGTTCCGGAATTTTGGACGGAGAAAATATCGCAGCAAGAGGGACTGAACTGATGCATCCTGAACGGATTTCTCTCCATTCGGAATGCATTAGGATTAAACTGATCAGTTATTTTCCAGTATTGAGCCCCTAGGACGGAACTCAATACCAGAAAAGAATAACGCTAGTGTGAAAGTAGCCCTAGTGTACTTTCACACTCGCGTTTTGGCTTTCCGTTTGTGAGATCCGTTTCATGGCACTCACAAGTTGTCCAAAACATATCAGCTTTGCCTTAATGCATTCTGAATGGAAAAGGATCCGCTCAGAATGCATCAGTTTGCCTCCGTTCCGCTTTGGAGACGGACATCAAAACGATGCAAACAGTGTTTTGGTGTCCGTCTGACAAAACTGAGCCAAACGGATCCGTTCTAACACACAATGTAAGTCAATGGGGAGGGATCCGTTTTCACTGACACAATCTGGCACAACAGAAAACGGATCCGTCCCCCATTAACTTTCAATGGTGTTCAAGACGGATCGTCTTGGCTATGTTACAGATAATACAAACGGATCCGTTCTGAACGGATGCAGACGGTTGTATTATCTGAACGGATCAGTCATGCACAAAACGCGAGTGTGAAAGTAGCCTTAAGTTACCCAAAGGAACTCTGAAAAATGAAAGGTGGAATCAGATTGGTTGCTATGGGCAACTAAGCTAGTTTTCCTTTCCAGCAGTGTTGATAAATCTCCCCCAATGACTTTTAGTGTCAGCATTTACATTATCACTCAGGTATATGATATCTGCCAGAGCATACAATCATTATAAACTATAGGAAAATATACGTGAAAAAGGACCTGACAGCAGGATCAACCCTGTTGAAGCAGGCATAATGCCTGGTAGGGTTAACCCTTCAAAGCACCTCAGCTCGTCTGTTTTCCATGTCCCACTCCCCTTGACTGACAGGGCCAGGCATCAGCGTCCTCGGATTACTGGGCAACACTATTTTCTACTACTAGGAGGGTACACTGTTGTGGCTTCCATGGGACGACTGAGGCAAAGACCCACACAATGAGAGTGCAGTATGGAGCCGGGCCTACAGTGTCTTGCTGCTGGCTTCAGTCTTTAGAAACTGGCCCCGACCAGGCCTGACTAACATTGTACCAAAAAACAATGGCCTGTACTGCAGTGGAATACAAAAGGATAGTGTGAAGTGACTGCAGGATGGGCACAAAAACATGAATATACTTCTATACTTGAGTAGTGAATGGTAACAGTACTACTGTATTGTCAGTGAGAGCCCAAGGGCAGGGCCATAGCCTCTCAAAGCTGAGCTTCCATTTATTCACATGTCATAACCAGTGACGCAGGGCAGTACTTGCCCCTATAGCTAAATAATAGAATGCATGCAACATGGCGTCAACACAGCTGAGCGAGTAGGATTCGGTGGCATACATAATGAGCCATGTAGAACAGGGAGAAGAAATACACTACTCATGGAGGACATTATTCCAGGACTACTAGCTTCAAAGCAGAAAACACCTGAAAATAGCAGTAAGCAGCCACAAACTGTAAGTTCCCCAGCCTTGTAGAGCCAACAAACAAAATAAATCGACACAAATCGGTAAGTAAAATGGCAAATATTCTGTACTATGCTGTCTGCACAAGCAGCACTGAGGCATCCATGAATGAGAAGAGTGCATCATTCAGGTATGTAGAGCTTTTTCTGTACATTAATTGTAAAATGTGTTACATACAGTTTGATACTACACAGTATATTGTAGAAGGTTTGAGCTTTGCACCTTGAAGATGTCGTTTCCCATGACCAGGTTTGATGGTGAACATTATGCTCACATTTTACATCTCCGTCAAGCAGATGCAGAAGGCTGTTTCGGCACAAATGCTGGCTGTTGGCCAGACAAAAAGAAACCTTCTCTGCTGGATTTGCTTAATGGGAATATGAACGTCAGGCTATGTTCACATCTACATCAGAGGCCTCATCACAGGTTCTGCCCAAAAATCCTGAAAACACAGCATCCAGAGCCATTTGGCTATGACACAAACTGACAGGTCCATCAGGTGCTGTCGGGGTCAGTCATGTGGCAGATTCAGAACTGCTGGCATTGTTGATTTTTTGTTCCTACAATGGAAATAATGCCGCAGATAAGAACACAGCCTTTGCAGTAATTCATCAAAAAACCAGATGACTGACCCAACGTTCTTTGCAACAACTTCAAGAAAATGTAACAAAAAAAAAACACCTGTTTATGTGCCCTATTGGACATAAGAGCAGCTCCCTCTCCAGCAGGGTCAGCCATATTCTGGAATAGCTGCCATGTAAAGGCCCTTGCAATGGCTGCATGCAGCTTTCCTGGTTGACAGGATGGCTAAGGCTACTTTCACACTAGCGGCAGTACAGATCCCACAGGCTGTTCACCCTGTCTGATCCGTCCTGCCGCTATTTCGCCGTGCTGCCGGACCGCCACTCCATTCTCATTGACTATAATGGGGCGGAGCTCCGGCGCAGCACGGCGAGAGGCTGCCGGACAGCCGCTAGTGTGAAAGTACCCTAACTCCAGTGAGGGGTTCTTCGTAAGACAAAATATCTAATAGATGATGTTTAGAAAGAGGTGAAAATACTATTAGAAGATACTGCAAATCCCAGGGGAGAACAGTGGCTCAGTGGTTAGGTTCAAAACCCACCAAGGACAACCCCTGCATAGAGTTTGCATGGGTTTCTTCCGGGTACTCCTGTTTCCTTCCACACTCCAAAGACATACTTAGATTAGATTGTGAGCTCCATTGGGGACAGTAAGTGATGATAATGTCGGTAAAGCGCTGCGGAATAGGTCAGCGATATAAGTAAGTAAAATAAATCATGTGCATTATTCATTAAAACACGGGATGTATGCACAGGAAGTGTCAACATCTGCTGCTATTACTGCTGGAAGATCATGAAGGAAGAGGAAGCGAAAGAAGTCACCGAACCCTAAATAAAGAGGAACCTCAAATTCTCATGGATCACTTCAGAGATTTACTTCCGTAAACGCTGTGCTAGCATGGCCATGTGTCCTTCACATACTGTACAAGGGACGTTCTTTGGACTTACAGTGACTCAATGTGATACATCCCAAGAACCAGTCAAGCAGTACTCTAGACATTTTCAGTAAGGTCCTATCTTTTCTGCAGTCCTTATTTCCTGGCAGTATGGCTGCAGAGAAGACGCCCAAAATTTCTTCATCCCTGCACAAATCGTTTCAACAGCAGCAATATCACCACATAAAGACCCCAAGGAAGCTGGACACTGGAAATCTAGATCATCATGTCCTCACAATGTGTGACCAGGTTTACTCCGCTTCCTATAACAATGGAAATCTCAAACAAGACTTCTGTAGAAAATTGTAGCCGATATGTCTGTGAGCAACGGACAATGGGGGGAATTAAGCATGAGGGGAATATTTGAAGTCAGGTTTTGCTTAAATTGGTCTTATCCTTAAAAATTTGTGTGCATGAGCCCTTAAAGAGGACCTTTCACTAGTTTAAAAACTAAAAACTAACTATATCAGTGGGCAGAGCGGCGCCCAGGGGTCCCCCTGCACTTACTAGTATGTCTGGGAGTCCCAGGCTATGAGCTGTGCACTACGATTGGCCAGCGCTGCAGCAAGGGACAACCCTAATACAAAAACTCTGCCCAGTACAACAGAGGGAGCTGCAGACACCGGAGCCTATACCGGGCGAACGGAGCGGCGCCCAGACATACTAGTAAGTGCAGGGGGACCCCTGGGCGCCGCTCTGCCCACTGATATAGTTTGCTTTTAAACTAGTGAAAGGTCCTCTTTAAGGGCTCATGCACACAAATTTATTTTCTTTCCGCTTCCGTACCATTTTTTTTTTTTTGTGGACAGTATGCGGAACCATTAACTTCAATGGGGCTGTAGAAAATACAGAAGTTACTCCGTGTGAATTCCGTTTGTCCGCATGGCCGTTTCCGCAAAAAAGTAGTGCATGTCCTATTATTGTCCGCAAATCACGGTCCGAGGCCCCATTCAAGTCAAAAGGGTCCACAAAAAATACGGAACGCACACGGAACACATATGTATTTCATCCGTATTTATTGGATCCATACTGTAGAAATGCTACGCCCATATTGCTCATGTGTTTGGTGATTAATAAGTTACTGTTTCTGTATACGATCCGCAATTTTTTTTAATCAAATACGGAAACCATATGGATATGTTTTGTGCAATAACAGAACGTTAGAGGACTTAAAACAGAAAAAAATAATAAAAAATCTGATATGGAACGGATCAGTGAAAAATGGACCGCAAAACAACGGTCGTGTGCATGAGCCCTAAACCTGAGGGTGCTGGCACACGCTGCAGTTCTGACCTGCATCCAGGATACAGTTTTCAATTTAGCCAGTGTAGCAGCCTCATTAAACCTGGTGTTCTGCATAGTGGGGATGATGTCATTTCAGCTTACTACAATAAAATACTGCATCCTGAATGCATGTCAAAACTGCACCGTAAGGCCTCCTGCACACGACCGTATGGCTTTTTCAGTGTTTTGCAGTCTGTTTTAAACTGATCCATTGTTCAGTTTTTTTTTGTTTCCGTTGCGTTTTTCCATATGGCATATACAGTAATTACATAGAAAAAATTGGGCTGGGCATAACATTTTCAATAGATGGTTCCGCAAAAACGGAACAGATATGGAAGACATACGGATGCATTTCCGTTTTTCTTTTGCGGACTCATTTACTTGAATGGAGCCACGGAACGTGAGTTGCGGGCAATAACAGGACATGTTCTATCTTTCAACGGAAAAACGGAAATACGGAAACGGAATGCATACGGAGTAAATACCGTTTTTTTTTTTTTTGCGGAACCATTGAAATGAATGGTTCCGTATACGGAACGCCAAAAAACGACCCGTAAACAAACAAAAAAAAAAAACGTCATGTGAAAGAGGCCTCTTTCACACGAACGATACAGATTGGCTCAGGATGCGTTCAGTGAAACTAGCACCATTTTGTAAGCAAGTTCAGTTAGTTTGGTCTGGGATTGCGTTCAGTTATTCCGTTTTTTCTGCGCCGATGCAATGCGTTTTGATGCGCTTTTCATGCACGTGATAAAAAACAAACAGCATCTCTTAGCAACCAAGGTTTACAAACAGCATCTCTTAGCAACCATCACTTTTTAACTGAAGCCCCATTCACTTCTATGGGGCCAGGGCTGCGTGAAAAAGGCAAAATATAGAACATGCTGCGTTTTTCACACAACGCAAAACTGGTGCGTGCAAAAAACACTCATGTACACAGACCCATTGAAATAAATAGGTCAGGATTCAGTGCGGGTGTTATGTGTTCACGTCACGCATTGCACCAGCGTGGAAAACTCGCTCGTGTTAAAGGGGCCTTAGAGTGTCCTCACACGCGGTAGATTTTGTTGTTCAATTTTTCATGACTGAAAATCAGTTTCATTCACCTGAATGGGGCTTGAAGAAAGCCATGTGCTAGCCACATTATTTAAATGTACAGAAGTGATTTTCAGTCACGGAAAATTCTGCAACAAAACTTGCAGCGTGAGAAGGCACCCTTAAAAGCAAGTTCCAGTTTTACATGATAAGAATTACTGTGTAAGTGGAGTACAACTACACTCGCCCCCTTACAAAGTTGCTCTGTTGGGTGCTTTCACATTTTAGTGGCATTTTTTCTTATTCTTTGCAGTAAAAACACCAGCTAGCTGAAGGTCTATGGGAATATGCAACAGCCCATAACCACCAGCGCTGCAGTCCCCGAACAGCTACTGATGGGGGGCAACTGGGAACAGGGGAGCTAACTAGGCTGCTGATAGACCGGACTGGTCACTAGACCCTCCATCAGCCATTTTAGAACAGAAGCACTGGGCTGCATCTAAACACGGGGAGAACATACAAACTCCATGCAGATGTTGCCCTTGGTCGGATTCGAACCTAGGACCCCAGCGCTGCAAGGCAACAGTGCTAACCATGCTTGTACACGTGCATTAAGCTCATCAATCCATCAGACATCTGCACTAATGGTTTAATAAAAGCAAATGTGCAGCAAAATAGATATAGTGGTCAACTTCAATAAGTGCTGGGAGACAGTTGCAATGGAGGCATAACACAATCCCATGAAGGAATACCTTTAGAGGCAGTCCATAACAAAAGTCAATGGTCGGCATAACAGATCCGTCTGGTTTCCGTTATGCAGGAGAGCACTGCATGGTCCATTGTAACGCAATTCAGCATATACCTGAACTTCAAAACTTGAAGTTTGCTCTTCCCTACACAGTGTGTAAAACAAACACCTGTTCACAGTGTCTTGGAACGAATGCAGCAGCTCCCATCTCCACCGGATGCACACACACAACCTCTGGCGGCCAATGGCCAACAGTGATGCGTGCAAGAACGGCATATGATCTCTGAGCTTTGGTATCCATGTTTATGGACTTGCCAGTAATGGGCAGTGGATGTGGAACCACTGTACTAACAGGTTTGGCTTTGGGCTAGACCTAAGGCCATTATCCTGATGGTCCCATGGCTTTCACCCTTTAACTCATATACAGGGATCTTGTCTTCAATGCAAGGGAGCCACCAGACCACTGCCTCTTGGAATAGTCCTGATGTAGTTAGCAGCTGATCCATGGGGGTCAGAGACTCCGATATAAAAGCACTGAGGGACCAGGCAATACTCAAAAAGACAAGACAAAGGTCAGGCAGAGTTTGAGTATCTGTAAAACAATCCAAGGTTAAGGAGAGGCAGCAGAGTGTCAGTATGATAAATAGTCTCGGCAGTGGAGTATTAGAATTAGTTAACAGGCAGAAGTTCAGTACATGTGCAGGCAAAAAGGATAGCACACCTTCAGTGGTAAACTAGGAACCTAACCTCAGGCACCCTACCACTCGGGAAGGGCATAAAATACCCACGGATCTCCAGCCCCAGGCTGAGGAAGAATTACAAGGTGCGCACACTGGCCCTATAAGAGCCAGGAAGCACACATGCCCTACTAAGGATACTTTCACACTAGCGTTTTTCTTTGTCGTCATAAGGGCTCAATACCGGAAAAGACCTGATCAGTTTCATCCCTATGCATTCTGAATGGAAAAAAATCAGTTCAGGATGCATCAGGATGTCTTTAGTTCAGTTACTGAACGGCGTTTTTGTACGGAGGAAATACCGCAGCATGCCACGGTATCCTCTCCATCCAAAATTCCAGATCAGTTGCCGGAATGCCAGATCCGGCATTAATTTACATTGAAATGTATTAGTGCCGTTAGTTAAAAATAGTGCAATGCCGGATACGTCCATCCGGTCTGCGCATGCGCAGACTGGTAAAAATGTGCTTGCCGATCACTCTGTCACAAGTGTGAAAGTAGCCTAAACGGAGAGGAGGCCGGACTGAGAAGTGCAGGCTGTGGCCTGCTGAAGCAGAGCAAGACCCCAGCAGTCGGGCCTGATGTAGGAGGAGGGGGCAACGGGTCTGAGTCGCCGGGCAGAACAAGGAAGGCAAGCAAGATGCCTACCTGGGGGGACAAGGCAGCAGTGGGAACAGGCCACCAAACTAACAGTCAGCATACACGCTATTTGCAGGCAGCTGTAAGAGGTCGAGTCATTCCATAAACTAGTATTGGCCTAGTGGTCAAGGTAATCACCAGAAGCGTAGACACAAATTACAGGAATTTACGCCCCACATTAAGTCAATGGACATAAAAAAAAAATTAAAAAAAATACAGAAACAAGTGCTGCTTGGCATTCATTTAGTAGGCCTTAAATCCTTAGTATGATCATTAATCTCCATGCAGTTTGCATAATATCAACAGCACACTCTTGACCATGGGTTGTATCCGATACTGCAGCATATCCCCAGAATGCTGTGAATGTCTGAACGCGTGCCTCTCGTCACTCACTTCTATGGGAGAAGGCTTACTTGGCTATTTTTTGAACTCTCATAGAAGTGTATAGAGAACTGCAGATTCTCCATTTACCTCACATTCCAACAGCCAGAGTCAGAGAGTATTTGTCAAGATGGTCCTAAAGGTGAGACTTACATCCATTCTGTGGATATGCTGTAAATATCCAGATGGGAATAATTCCTTAACCTAAAGTGGTATTCCGGTTATAACAAGTTATCCCCTATCCACAGGATAAGAGGTAACTGTCAGATCAGTCGGGGGTCCTACCTCTGGGACCTCCTCCATTCACGTGAAACGAACAGAACGGCTCGGTAAGGAACACAGCATATATACCGGGAATAAAACAGTGCATGGAATGATAAAGAATGTCTCACTTATACATGTATAGTGCCAGAGTATGTACAGGAAGCAGCTGTGCCCATACACACGGCTACTTTATTAGGAGCACTGCGATGGCAGCACACAGGCCTAGCCAATATGATGCACAGATATCGGTACTGTGCTGGCTGATGTGGTAGCTGCCATGACCTGAAAATCCAGAAATACACATCCTGTATAAAGAAGCTGGACTTCTACTACCGGTTATCTGGGCTCCACATGTAGCCTGGGCAGAGGACATCATTCCATGGCATTATGGGACTTACAACGAGGTATGACCCTGGTCTCTGCATGTCTCCATACACATTTCCTCAAGATGAGAGTGGGGCCAGGCACAGTGTGATGTAGTCGGTACAGTTATTGTATGCTGCTGCTTTGTTTGGCATTCTGGTCTCATTTTTAAATACCAACTCCACAGTAAACATATGCTTTCCTTGTGGTATCATCTCACACGTCTCAGCCATTGTCTATAGTGGTCCCCAACCAGAGGCTCGCTACCCCTGCTGTGTGGCTCCTCATGAGAGTCCAAAGGTGAAGGTTTAGAATCTATAGTAGGGGATGGGGCACAGTGTTTGCAATTAAATTGCTCTTTGATACCACAATGTGAATCATTACAGGAAGTTAGCCATACATTACTGGCATCATCAGCCCGGACTTCACTACTACCAATATATAAGCTGTAACCTGAGAGAGTCCAATTTCAAGTTTTTAAAATGAACCAAGAAAACTTTCTGTAAATGAATGTTCAGGTCAGCCATTCTATTTCTTTTTTCTCTTTACTTGTCAATACTAATCATCTAATAAAATCTTCATTTACATAATGCCAGCATATTTGGCAGCACTTTACCGTCAGAGGGTTCATGTAAATATAAGATCAGACATTACAGAGTAAAGGCCGTATTAGACAGCCCAATTCTGCAGATGATTGTCGCTAGCAGAGGAGACCATCGCTATTATATGCGGTGATCTCCTCCACAGCCTGGGGAGGAGCAATCGTATTGCCATCGCCGTCCCCATGCTGTCTAGCTGTTTGCCAGCAGCAGAGTTCCTGCGAACACTCATTAACAGCCATCCTGAAAATTGGCCAGTCTAATACACCCTTTTCAAACTAAGGCTACTTTCACACTAGCGTTCGGGGCTCCGCTTGTGAGCTCCGTTTGAAGGGGCTCACAAGCGGCCCCGAACGCATCCGTACTGCCCCAATGCATTCTGAGTGGACGCGGATCCGCTGAGAATGCATCAGTCTGGCAGCGTTCAGCCTCCGCTCCGCGAGCGGACACCCGAACGCTGCTTGCAGCGTTCGGGTGTCCGCCTGGCCGTGCGGAGGCAAGCGGATCCGTCCAGACTTACAATGGAAGTCAATGGGGGCGGATCCGTTTGAAGATGACACCATATGGCTCAATCTTCAAACGGATCCGTCCCCCATTGACTTTCAATGTAAAGTCTGGACGGATCCGTTCAGGCTACTTTCAGACTCAGATTTTTTTTTTAAACTATAATGCAGACGGATCCGTTCTGAACGGATGCAAACGTCTGCATTATAGGAGCGGATCCGTCTGAGCAGACATCAGACGGACCCGCTCTGAACGCTAGTGTGAAAGTAGCCTAATCAACAATTAAAATAAGGACCCTGCTCCTAAGAGCCTTCACTCTACAGGTGTTTATAGTTCATAGTTTATAAGGCTGAAAAGAGACATTTGACCATCCAGTTCGGCCTGTTATCCTGCAAGTTGAACCAGAGAAAGCCAAAAAAAAAAAAACCTGTAAAGATAGAAGCCAATTTTTACTCAAAATAGGGGAAAAACATTCCTTCCTGACTCCAATCAGAATAACTCCCTGGATCATCTCAATAAATTAGAATATCATTGAACATCAGTGAAACTCATTCTATAGATTCATTGCACACCGAGTGATCTGCTTCAAGTATTTATTTCTTTTAATGTTGATGATTATGGCTTCAGCTAATAGAAATAGAAAGTTAATATCTCAGAAAATTAGAATATTATAGAAGACTAATTCTGCATCTTCTGCATCAATGTGTCGTGGCATGGAGGCGATCAGCCTGTGGCACTGCGGAGGTGTTATGGAAGCCCAGGTTGCTTTACATAGTAACAGTTTATAAGGCCTTAAAGGGGTTATCCCACTTTGCGTTTTTATACTTACCTGCTGCCACCGCGCGTTCACTTCCTGGATTCTGGCTGGGGGCGGGCTTCATCTTGATTGAAGTCTTCTCCCGGCCGCGCCGCGCGCTGGACTGAACGCGCACGCTGCCGCGCATGCGCAATGTGACTTATTTCTGGCCAGTATAGTACAGAGCCGGCGTGCGCGTTCGCATCTCTGTACTATTCTGGCCGGGAAGAAGTCACCGTCGCGCATGCGCGGCAGCGTGCGCGTTCAGGACAGCGAGTGGCCCGGCCGGGAGAAAAGAAGGAGTCTTCTGAGCAAGCGCGACCATCGGGATTTTGCGGAAGAGCGGTGGTCGTAACCAGGGGAGACCGAGTCACAACAATGAGGTAAGTGGGGATGAATTTTCTCCTAATCGGTGGGAATTTGTTAATAAAGTATATTTACAAAAATGATCACTGTCAAATCATTAACAGATTTAACAGTGATCATTATGATGGGATAACCCCTTTAAGGGAGTTGCATTCTCCCTGCTAGTAGCAGCTTACACTGAGGTGTGTGTACACCATTCTTCAGCCTGCCATTCCCATTGACTTTCTTTGTTTCATCTGTATTTTTGGCAACAAGGAGAGTTTAATCATGGGGGCACCCGGTTCCTTCCCATCGTCATTTAGTGTTTTGTTATTTGGTTCACTTCTCTATATATTCATTTTGGAGGCATAGGTTCTGCTAATTTATAAAAGGTACAAAGGTTATTTTCCAATACGTTGCCTGGATGGTTCTGATTGCAGCGAGTCCCAAAATGAAGTGGATCCTTATTCACAAAAACAGTACATGTAAAGAGAGGGGCCGCGCAAAAATCCAAATCAATAGACAGACAAGACGGATAGAGATAATGATATAAAAAAGAAGAATTTTAAATTTTCCTTCCTGACGCAGTATTCTGCGCAAGCAGGATTAATAAAAAATGCGGTAAAAAAGAACTGGGCTACATTAAAAAAACTATCTAGTTATAAGTAAATTAATACCAGACCGTCCAGATGTGATTTTTAGAAAAGTCCCAAACTTAAAGAATCACCTAGTACATAGTGCAGTCGCACTAAAAGAACAAAAAAACTGTCAAAATATGGTGCGGGTTTTGTTTACCCTGCAGAAACCGCAGTAAAGAAAAAAAAGGTGAGACTGGTAAATACCGTACACTCTAATAAAAGAGACAGAGATCTAAAAATTGTGGGTGACATCACATGTGAGTCCTCGGGTGTAGTCTATGTGGCCTCCAGTACGTTGGCCGCACCATGAGGAAACAAAAAAATCTGAATACAAGAGCATGTTAGAATATAAAAAAGGGATTGGAAACCCATGGGGCCAGATTTATCATTAGCTCAAGTCAGAATAATGGAGTAAAAAAGTCGCAAAAAAATGCGCAAACGCTAAAACTGCGCACAAATTTGCAACTTTTTTTTCTGCTCTGCACTATGCTCGCTAGTTTTCTGAAAGTGGGCGTGTTTTCTTATGAAAATGAATCCATAGACAGATTTACTATTGCGACTATTTAAAGCGAACCTTTCACCAGGATTTCACCTAATAAACTATTAGTAGTACCTTATAGATTATGCTCATTCTGTTTAAATGCATTCTTGTCCCGCTTTCCTGGGATGTATATTGATGATAAAAACGACTTATAAAGTCCTTGTCTCCAGCTCCTGGAGTCACGGTGGAAGTCAAGGGGGTAGCCCTTCCCTCACTCCGGGCTGTACCTCCCCTGCCCTAACCCCTCCTCAAAGTAGTGTAACTGACACCCGGCTCAGTCGCCGGGACCGCGCTTGTACTGGCGGCGCATGCGCCGTTGGTCTCAGTAGCAGCGCGATCCCGTCTATCGCGCGACTGAAGCGCGATCCTGTAAGTGAATTGCGCATGCGCCGTCCGTCCCCGATGCCTCCCTGTCGCGCGCCTGAAGAACAGAAGACAGGGAGGCATCGGGGACGGACGGCGCATGCGCAATTCACTGACGGGATCGCGCTGCTACTGAGACCAACGGCGCATGCGCCGCCAGTACAAGCGCGGTCCCGGCGACTGAGCCGGGTGTCAGTTACACTAGTTAGAGGAGGGGTTAGGGCAGGGTAGTTACAGCCCGGAGTGAGGAAAGGGCTACCCCCTTGACTTCCACCGTGACTGCAGGAGCTGGAGACAAGGACTTTATAAGTTGTTTTTTTCATCAATATACATCCCAGGAAAGCGGGACAAGAATGCATTTAAACAGAATGAGCATAATCTATAAGGTACTACTAATAGTTTATTAGGTGAAATCCTGGTGAAAGGTTCGCTTTAATAAGTTGCAAAAAAGTCGCAATTTCACTCCAGTGAGGACCATGCTTATCTTTTGAGACTTTTTAATAGAACATGCAACTTTTTGGTAAAGACGTGCCACTTTTTCGTAAAGATGTGCGACTTTTGTAAAGCTGCTTACTGACGGATAAACTGCTACCGTCAAACCACATTTATTACAGTCTTAAAGGGCCGATCATAAATCTGACTTGGCTAAAACGGACTTTAGCCATATGTGAAAGTGGAGTGAGCTGTCATAGTAATGATAAATCTGAAGGGTCTGACCTTTATTGGAGTAGAACGAGTGGAGGCAAACTGACGAGGTGGCGATACGATAAAAAAGATTGATCGAACAGAAGTAAAATGGATCTATGAGAAGGGAACATTACAACCGCATGGCCTGAACATGGAGTTGGACCTGAAACCTTGCCTCATAGATTAGAACACACCCAGCCAGCTACACTAATTGAGCATAGGGAGCACGTGTGCGTGAAGGAGGATTTTAACCAGAGTGAGTGCTATGGCTTTTGGTAGAGCATTATCTGTTTTATTTATTTATTTATGTATTTATTATTTTTTTTCTGACTAATTTTAATTTGAATACCCCGGTCCCTCTTATCCTGAAGCATTAAGATGCATCAGATTGTATTGAAGGAAATGGAGTAGGAGTTTCTATTAAAGTATTGAGAATAGTGGGTGGAGTGAATGTGGGGATTTAAGAATTGTGGGAATACTTGGAAGCCACGCCCCTGACAAAGCCATTTGGAGCGAAACCCGGGTCGGGCAGGACTTCTGATCTGTGTTGATTTTATCATTGCGCATTTTATCATATTAGAATGTGAGTAGAATAAACCATATTTATGATTTTTTTTAAATACGGAGTTTCACTATCTAATCACCTGTAGGAGGCACAACAAGAACAACTGTGCAGAGGACCTACTGGTTGGCTTTCTGCTAATTTATATCTATATCCTTAACTGTGAGTATTAGATAAGTGACTTTATAAAATACCAGGATGATTGCACCCTAAAGAGATGTTTTTAGAATGCACCTAAAACTCGAAGTTGGGAATAAAAATGGACTGTCCGGGGTAGTGCATTCCAGATAACAGGTACAGCTCCAAGATAGGTTTTTGAGATGCAAGTAAGCGTTTCAGATTATGTAAGATGTTAGTTGTAAATAACTGGTAGAGCAAAGATAGGTAAAGTGGCAGACAGATGAGTGGTGCGATATAGAGGGGACCAGCACCGTGGAGAGCTTTGAGGATAAAATTGAGAATGTTATACTGTATTGGCAACCAGTGCAATGACTGGCAAAGGGTGGAGGCATCGGAGTAGCCGTTAGACATATAGATGACCACAGTTACTGGGTTCAAGATAAATTGGTGAGGGAACAGTTTACTGAGGGGGAGACTAATAAGTATCGAGTTACAGTAATCAGGATGAAAATGGGTCAGACAACTGATCAGAGGTTATTATTTCCACAGTTTTCCACATGGTTTTGCCATCATGACTCCCTTGTCCACATACCCACTTAGGGCATATGGACGTCAAAGGGTGGGAAGCCCCACTGGGGACACTCCTTCTATGTCTTACTTAGCCATTGAAGAGAAAGTGGTTGCCCGTGACACACCCTGGAGACTACAACTACAATCAGATGATTGAGCCACCAGCAACACACCCCTCACATTTTTGTAAATATTTTATTAGATCTTTTTATGGGACAACATTGAAGACATGACACTTTTCTACAATGTGTACAACTTGTATGACAGTGTAAATTTGGTATGCCCTCAAAATAACTCAACACACAGCCATTAACATCTAAATTGGTGGCAACAAAAGTGAGTACACCCCTAAGTAAAAATGGCCAAATTGTGCCCAATTAGCCATTTTTAATGGCCATGAAAACTGACAGTTTATCCATTTTTAAAGGCCTTTTTTTAAATTTTGTTTTTCACGTGTGAATGTACCCTTAAGCTCCGTGGAACAAATTGTTCACCAATTTCATGCTTGTCTTTCAAGAACTGTACAAAACAGATTGCAGCTGCACAGCTGAGGAGATTGCCATTCCTTCAAGGGAACACATATTGACGAGAGAAGTGTTTTAAAGAGGACCAGTCCGCACAAAATGCACCGCAATCTGAAAGCACCATGCAGAAGAGCAGGAGAATTGGAGCGGATTAATACAGAGTTCAGTAAAACCTGTAATTTATACATTAAAATCTTTGCCTTTTCCACTTCCTGTGAAGAGCTATCAGTACGGGGAGGGAAGGGTTATCAGTGATTGACGGCATTGTGTACATACAGAGATTGTGGTCAGTCACTGGTAACACCTTTTTCCTGTACAGATAGGTATTCACCGGAAGTGGGGGGAGATATAAATGTATAAAATTACAGGTTTTAGTGAATTTTTCCCCATAAAATATATCAACCTGCCCTATAACATAGTGCTGTCAGATTGCATAGAATTTTGCGGCAACAGGTCCTCTTAAAATCAGTTGACCTTTACCAATGGCTAATTTAGGAGTCATTTATTGCCAGAGACTAGGAATATTCTTTACAAGTTACTTATCCAAAATGTAACCAAGTGCCCTGGAGGTGTCTAAAGGCAGAAGTGTATCCTGGCGTGGAGGCAGATGTGCACACTAAGGGCTCATTAGGACGATGTAAAGAAACTGCTATGTGAATATCAGCTTCAGTATGGGGGAGTTTCCAGATTCCAGTTTTGGCAGGAATACAATCAGTTCCTTCAAGTCGAGAGTAGCTACAGAGAAGCGAGTGTAGAGAGCCTTCCCACTGAAATCCATAGATTAGTCACAGCTTCTTAGCCTAGGAACACATGATTATAAAATCTATATTCTTAGAAATATACAATCACTGATCCCATATTCTGGAAGTCAGGGGCTGCCTGTAAGGTCAGTAGGAAGGAAATACCGATACATCATTTTAAGTTACACGGAATTCTAACTTGAAACTACACATCTTTTTTACTACAGCCTTCTATGGACTTGTCTGAGAAGTTTAAAATAAACGTCCATCTCTGAAGAGATTTTCCCACACGAGCCGCTCTGGTTTCTAATGAGCATGAGCACAGGATCCTCCGGTCAAGACGTAAAACAAGCGCCTGTGTGAGAGCAGCAGACTGCCAAATAAGGATTGCAGAGGCTCAAGAGAGGCAGGAAGGGCCTCGGCAGCTTACGTAGACAGATGGAAGACCTTAGTCATCCATTTCCTACTGAGGCTGAAGCAGTTTTACACTGCTCTATTAACCCTTTCTACCCCGGGCCAGTTTTCACCTTCCTGCCGAGGCCATTTTTTTGCAAATCCTACATGTGTCACTTTATGTGGTAATAACTTTAAAATTCTTTTACTTATCCAGGCCATTCTGAGATTGTTTTTTCGTCACATATTGTACATAATGACAGTGGTAAAATGGAGTAAAAAAAAATGTCATTTTTATTTATTAAAAAAAATAAAATAAATAAATTTACAAAAAAAAAAAAAAAAATTAGCAAATTTCAAAATTTACATTTCTCTACTTTTAGAATAGATAGTAATACCTCCAAAAACAGTTATTACTTTACATTCCCCATATGTCTACTTCATGTTTGGATCATTTTGTGAATGCCATGTTATTTTTTGGGGATGTTAGAAGGCTTAGAATTTTAGAAGCAAATCTCCAAAATTCTGCAAAAAATCAGCAACATTTCCATAACCCACTTTTTAAAGGACCAAGTCACTTTGTGAGGCTTACATAATAGAAACCACCCATAAATTGCCCCATTTTAGAAACTAGACCCCTCAAGGTATTCAAAACTGATTTTACCAACTATCTTAACCTTTTAGGTGTTCCACAAGAATTAATAGAACATTTTTTGCCAGATTTTCCATTTAACAGCCAAACAAAACTCAATATTTATTGCCTTGATTCTGTAATTTACAGAAACACCCCTTATGTGGTCGTAAACGGCAGGGCGCGGAAGAAAAGGAACGCCATATGGTTTTTGGAAGGCGGATTTCACTGGGATAATTTTAAGCTGCCATGTCACAATTGAAGACCCCTTGATGCACCCCTAGAGTAGAAACTCCAAAAAAAAATAACATTTTGGAAACTATGGGATAAAGTGGCAGTTTTGTTGGTACTATTTTGGTTGCTCTATATTACACCTTTTGTGAGGCAAGGTAGCAAAAAAATAGCTGTTTTGGCACCGTTTTTATTTTTTGTTATATACAGTGTTTATCTGACAGGTTAGATCATGTGATATTTTTATAGAGCAGGTTGTTACGGACGCGGCAATACCGAATAGGTCTATTTTTTTTATTTCACTTTTTTTTCAAATATTTCAAATATTTTAGTGTCTATTGTCTGAGAGTGATAGCTTTTTTAATTTTTGACAGATTGTCTTAGGTAGGGTCTAATTTTTTGCGGGATGAGGTCACTGTTTGAGTGGTACTATTTTGGGGGGCATACGCCTTTTTGATTGCTTGGTGTTGGCAATTTTTGTGATGTAAGGTGATGGCACTGTTTATTTTACGGTGTCCACCTGAGGGGTTAGGTCATGTGATATTTTTATACAGCAGGTTCTTACGGACACGGCGATACCTAATATGTATACTTTTTTTGTTTTGCACAACAGCATTTTTTAAACAAATATTTTTTTTAAATCATGGTTTTCGTGTCTCCATATTCTGAGAGCCATAGTTAGGGTCTCATGTTTTGTGGGATGAGATGACAGTTTGATTGGTATGATTTTGGGGTGCATATGACTTTTTGATCGCTTGGTATTACACTTTATGTGATGTAAGGTGACAAAAAAAATTGCCTTTTTTAGCACCGTTTTAATTATTATTATTTTTTATGTGTTCACCTGAGAGGTTAGGTCATGTGATATTTTTATAGAGCCGCTCAATACCTAATATGTCTACATTTCTTTTTTTTTTGCCCTATTTTTTGCAATTTTTTGGGGGACAAGGATGCTTTATTTATTTTTTACTTGAAACTTAGTTTTATTTTCTTACTTTTTTCCACTTTAGTTTTTTTGTCCCACTCTGGGACTTCAACTTTTGGGGGTCTGATCCTCTATACAATGCATCATAATACTTCTGTATTGTGATGCATTGGCTGTAAGTGTTACCAGAGTAATACACTTACAGCCTGCTTTCTGCGAGATCCAGGGGGCTGGATCTCACATGGAAGGCAGCCACGACGCCTACGGAAGGCATTGGGCTGCCTTCCCTGCCATTGGGTTCCCATCACAGCAGTGCGGGGACCCGATGGCTGCTCTGAACCATACACTTGCCGCGGTCAGCAGGGGTTCGGCTATCAGTGACTGCCGGACCTCGCCACTGATCGGGCAGGCCTAGCTCCTGCACCCGCCCTATCAGCGCGCAGTAATAGTAGGGCGCTGGGTGGCAAGTCACGTCAAGTACTATTACGGTGCTGGACGGGAAGGGGTTAACGTGGTTTCTTATTTATCAGATTTTACTACAACATGAAATGATCAGGGTAATGCTCGACAATCTAATAACGTGATGTTTACTGCATTCTGTAGTGCAATAAGCAATACAGCCAGCATACTATTCATCATGTGGTCTTAAAGGGGTCCTCCAGGCATTTTTTTGGGCCGAGGAGGAAACATTATTGGTCTCATACTTGCCTTCCACAGTGCAGCCAATCTTGAGATCTGCCTCCCGGTCACGTGGTCCCTCCAGATGGCTTTTTAGTGCTTCCGGCCGAAGTCCGTCTTCTTATCTTCCTGTCTTCTCTTCCTTTCTCCAGCAGGAGAAGGATCGTCATGAGTGACGTCATTGCCTCCTGCTGGAGAAAGCGCTGGCCAGCAGTCTTCACAGCGCACTAAGCTTAATGCTGCACATGTGCAGGACCGCCGGCCGCTCTCTGTATCGTACAGGCTTCTATGTGAAGCCTGTTGTCACGGCCATGCCCATGACCGTGACTCCTTTACCGCATGCAGTTGCCTGCGGTTTTGTATGGGTGTTCAACCACGGGTGATGGCCGCTTGTCTGTGGCCTCACTTGTGGTTGCCGCGGGCAACCAGTGTTGTATTTTGCAGCAGAGCAGCCTGAGCGTCGCTAGGCAGCTTGCTGCCCTGGCATGCGGTCACACCTAGCTACCTTTATGTTAGGTGTGTGTATGTTATGCACGTTGTATGTTTTGTCTGCACTTCCCATTTATGTGTCTTTCCCTTCTGTGGTACTGGAAGGGTTAACTTCCTTCCCAGTGTGTGTGTGATGTCACTGGGTGTGTCCAACCCTTGGGTGTGGCCACTTGGGCCTATATAGACCCTCTCTCTAGCTCAGTAGGTTGCTTCAGTCTTGCTAGCTGAAGCAGCCTCCTGTGTTTTCCATCCGCCTGTGAGAGCCACCACTGTGGTCATACTGTCACGGCTGAGGATGGGGGAAATCCTCTGCCGTGTGGAGCCAGGTGATGTTATGGCTGCTTGACCAAGAAGACAGGATTAGGGAGCAGGTCACCTCCTAAACGCATCCCTAACCTGACCCTGACTCCTAGCTACATGAGCCAACCTTGATGGTAGGAGGGCTCATGCTCCGGAACCTAGAAGTCCCTGCTGGCCCTAAAGATGGCCCTAAGCTAGGAGCTGAGTAAGACAACCCACTCCTCCTAAGCACGGAGGAGCAGGAGTCTCAACGGCCAAGCTGCTGGAAAAGGGGAAACATAAACAGCCTATGTATATGGCAGGTGCTGCACTAGTTCCAGCCACCTGCCACAGCCCTGCTGACTGGATCCGTGTGCAGGAAAGCTGAAGTCCACAAATAGCAGACAGACGTCAGCACAAACTCATCCACACACCGGAACCCAGATACATGGCAGCACTAAATAGTACAGGAAAACATAAACATAAACTATGACCACAGTGGTGGCTCTCACAGGCGGATGGAAAACACAGGAGGCTGCTTCAGCTAGCAAGACTGAAGCAACCTACTGAGCCCTGCTAGAGAGAGGGTCTAAATAGGCCCAAGTGGCCACACCCAAGGGTTGGACACACCCAGTGACATCACACACACACTGGGAAGGAAGTTAACCCTTCCAGTACCACAGAAGGGAAAGACACATAAATGGGAAGTGCAGACAAAACATACAACGTGCATAACATACACACACCTAACATAAAGGTAGCTAGGTGTGACCGCATGCCAGGGCAGCAAGCTGCCTAGCGACGCTCAGGCTGCTCTGCTGCAAAATACAACACTGGTTGCCCGCGGCAACCACAAGTGAGGCCACAGACAAGCGGCCCTCACCCGTGGTTGAACACCCATACAAAACCGCAGGCAACTGCATGCGGTAAAGGAGTCACGGTCATGGGCATGGCCGTGACACCTGTAATGACATCTGCACAGAGCGATGTAAGCGCTGTGCAGGAGTGACAGCATAGCGATCAGCCACAGAGGCTGATCGCTATGCTGTGCACGTCACAAGGAGCACTGGATGGCACAAGGGGGCGCTGTGGACGCCACCACTATGGGGGCACTGAGTATAAGTGATAGGGCTCGTGCACAGAACAGTATCTGTTTTGCAGTCTGCAAGTCGCGGATCCACTTAATAAGGTTACAGTCAGTGTGCGATTGACATTTTTTTTGCAGTCCTATTGAGTTCTATGGGTTTTAGATCTGCATTATGAGGACCAGAATAGGACATGTTCTATCTTTCGCAGAACTGACATACGGATGTGGAAAGCACATGGACGTCAGTGTTTTTTACATCTGTAAGTGAGTTCCAGTAAAGAAGGAACATGGCCTATAGAACTCATTGGGACTGCAAAAAATGTGGATCGCAAAATGGATACGGTCGTGTGCATAAGGGTTGAGATACACATTTCAGCAGGCAGTATCATAGAATATGTGATTAGATATACACTTCAGCAGGCAGTATCGCACACAACAGGATGTGTATCAGGCACACATACAGGATAGGATTAGATACAAATGTGTTTGGATATGCTTGCTGATTCCAGCTGTTTATCACACTCTGGAGATGGTGAGGGAAGAGCCTATGGACGGTCAGTGATGAGTTTAGATACACAGCTCAGCAGGCTGTATCACACAGGATAGGATTAGATACAGATGTGTTTGGACGTGCTTGCTGCTTCCAGCTGTTTATTACACTCTGGAGATGGTCAGGGCAGAGCCTGTGGACTGTCAGTGAATGGATTTAGACACTGAGTGAGAAGTAGAATCATGTCTGTGTGCAGAAAGATGGACACAGAAGTTATAGTGTGTGGAGCTGCAGGCCGAGCAGAGTGGGGGCATGGCCAGTCTGTGACTCATCACTGTGCAGTGCAGCCAGGCTTGTGTATCAATAAAGTTATGAATTCAACAAAACAAGAAAAGAGGAGAAAGTAAACAGATCTGCCAGGATAATGTGATGTCTTCCGGGGGGAAAGGCAAGCTCAGACATGAAAAACAGGTATTGGGGGCATATGTATGCATTGAGAGGGGTGTTAGGAGCACATAATTTTTTTTTTATTTTAGGACCGGACAACCTCTTTAACCCCTTAGGGACCTATGACGTATCGGTACGGCATGGTTCCCGAGTCCTTAAGGACCCATGACGTACCGGTACGTCATGTGTTGTTCCGATCACCGCCACCCGGCGGGCGGTGATCGGAACAAGGTGCCTGCTCAAATCATTGAGCAGGCACCTCGGCTAAATGCGCAGGAGGGTCACATGCATCCCAAAATAGTGCCAATCAAACAAACAGTCATCTCATCCTGCAAAAATCATACCCTACCCAAGGTAATCGCCCAAAAACAGAAAAAATTATGGCTCTCAGACTATGGAAACACTAGAACATGATTTTTTTTGCTTCAAAAATGAAATCATTGTGTAAAACTTACATAAATAAATAAAAAAGTATACATATTAGGTATCGCCGCATCCGTGACAACCTGCTCTATAAAAATATCACATGATCTAACCTGTCAAATGAATGTTGTAAATAACAAAAAATAAAAAGGGTGCCAAAACAGCTATTTCTTGTTACCTTGCCTCACAAAAAGTGTAATATAGAGCAACCAAAAATCATATGTACCGTAAACTAGTGCCAACAAAACTGCCACCCTATCCTGTAGTTTCTAAAATGGGGTCACTTTTTTGGAGTTTCTACTCTAGGGGTGCATCGGGGGGGCTTCAAATGGGACATGGTGTAAAAAAAAGAAAAAAAAAAGAAAAAAAAAAACAGTCCAGCAAAACCTGCCTTCCAAAAACCGTATGGCATTCTGCGCCCTGCCGTGTGCCCGTACAGCGGTTTACGACCACATATGGGGTGTTTCTGTAAACTACAGAATCAGGGCCATAAATATTGAGTTTGGTTTGGCTGTTAACCCTTGCTTTGTAACTGGAAAAAAATTATTAAAATGGAAAATCTGCCAAAAAAGTGACATTTTTAAATTGTATCTCTATTTTCCATTAATTCTTGTGGAACACCTAAGGGTTAACAAAGTTTGTAAAATCAGTTTTGAATACCTTGAGGGGTGTAGTTTATAGAATGGGGTCATTTTTGCGTGATTTCTATTATGTAGGCCTCGCAAAGTGACTTCAGACCTGAACTGGTCCCTAAAAATTGGGTTTTTGAAAATTTCTGAAAAATTTCAAGATTTGCTTCTAAACTTCCAAGCCTTGTAACATCCCAAAAAATAAAATATCATTCCCAAAATGATCCAAACATGAAGTAGACATATGGGGAATGTAAAGTAATAACTATTTTTGGAGGTATTACTATGTAATATAGAAGTAGAGAAATTGAAACTTGGAAATTTGCAATTTTTTTTACAAATTTTGGGTAAATTTGGTATTTTTTTATAAATATATATATATTTTTTTTACTTCATTTTACCAGTGTCATGAAGTACAATATGTGACGAAAAAAGAATCTTAGAATGGCCTGGATAAGTCAAAGCGTTTTAAATTTATCAGCACTTAAAGTGACACTGGTCAGATTTGCAAAAAATGGCCAAGTCCTTAAGGTGAAATAGGGCTGAGTCCTTAAGGGGTTAATGATTACATTTATTTACAGAATAGGATATTGAACAATTTCCTAATAAACATTCATTCAAAATGTTGGCCTCAGATCTGTATTGTCACAGTGTAGGAGAGGGGAGGAACACCGGAATGACAACAGAAGGAAAATGACCAGGAACTAGGCCTCAAGGATGGGGAAATGGTGACCGTATGGTGTTAGTATGAATATGGTGTCAGTATGAATATTCCCTGAAGGTGGGAATATTCATACACCGTAAACCTAGGCCCCAGAAACCATGAAAACCCCCAGGATTAGTGACAGGGTCTGAGACTACTGGGATCTTTCCAGATGAACGAACCAGCAAATGGGAACAACAAAATACCAAGAGAAGCACACTTATCTTCAATAGAAAATGGATGAGAAGGAACTCAGATGATTACACCACATCAGCTCTTCCAACTCCAGACAGAGAATATCAACCGCATGGTATGAAGTGTGAGTCCAGACTAAATAGAGAGCAGTAATGACCACCAGCTGCACCTGATACAAGAGGTGTGGTCATTACTAACAACAACGCAATAAGTGAAAACAGAGAGACTGTCAGATAACCTCACGTGCCGCCAGTCTCTCAGATCTTCTAACCTCTGTCATAGGAGGGACCGTGACATGTATTATATCCATACAATAGCCTCTCCCTAAAGAAAATAATTGTATGGTCATTTTAGTTCTGTAAAGTGCATCCATAGGAGAGCTGGATAAGACTACACATGGCACAAGTGACCCTCAGAAGTATCATGTGACTTAACTGCCAGGTATCTAAAAAGTGAATATTAGTGCATTAAGGAGAACATATACAATATTACTACCTGTGGCAAAATCCTTTCTCCATCAGTGTCTGTGTGGACAGGTTAGTGTGTGGCATTTGTTTTTTTAACACTAAATTTTTATAAAGAAGCACTCCCACAATTTTTATTCTCTGGCCCGTTAGAAAGGTACCCGATGTAAACTGTAAAGAAGGTAATTTTCTTACCAGAGCCTGTATTTGTGAGTTATCCCCTCCCTTCTGTTCCTCAGCTGTGTCATGTAACCAGCACTCCTACTTTCCAAATAACACTGCATTTTATATGTGGCCAGGAAGCCAGTTTCTCTATGTATTCTTATGGAAGCCTCAGTGCCAGTTTCATAGGAATGAATAGAGAAGTAACTGACTTCCTGTCCTGTGTCAGCTGGAAGTCAGAGTGTTGGTCACATGACACAGCTAAGGTTTAGAAGGGAGGGGATAACTCAAATACAGTCACTATTAAGAAGACTACCTTCACTACAGATTACATCATGCACCTTTCTAACAGGTCAGAGAATACAAATTTTTGTTTGAGTGCTTTAACTAGAGACATCACCTAGAGACAGTCAGCCATTTTACGTCACCTACAGAAAGGCAGCAGTGTAACCATAATAAAATGTATTTCAACACTTGTCCTATTTAACTATTGCATGTATGTGTCCTGTGTGCTGATCCATGTAATGTATGTCATGTAACACTACTGCTTACTGAATGTCAGGGATTATATGATGTGAAGAGTGTTACATGACTTATGTCATGCTTCAGTTAGGACATGGATACATTAGGTTCATCAAAAATATCCAAACCCTGAAAAACAAATGAAAGTAAACGAGGTCTAAGTGTTCGTTTGGACTGATTGGAGAGCAGATCCATTACATGCCTCTGTAAAAGTCCAATACAGTAATCTAATATGTCTTGTGTAGTGCATCCATGGTTGGTGCTGGCCACGTATTCCTCATGTATCATGAGACTTACCAATGAAGCTAAGTAACTTTATTTTTTAGATTGTCACCTACTTTACAATTTATCAGCTATGTAAGCCCTACACTAATTATAGGGAGCAGGTATGGTCTTAACACAATCACACTGCCCTGTGGTTCTGCAGATTGATGTCCATCATTATCTTTACACTAAAGGTTCATTTACACTGACGATGAGCAGAGAATTATTTGGAAGGAAGCAATTACTTTCAGCAATCACCTATAAGTATACTGTTTGGAGACAAGGCGCCACCGCTTGTCCTCAAATTCACTTTTACTGGGCAACAGATCACTGGCTACAAGGAATGGATTTAGCCAGGTCCAAAATAACTGAAGATGGGGAACACAAGTAGACATGGTCGCAATGCCAAAGTGCTGCACAAATACAGTCCCAGCAGAGCAAAATACAACATTACAGCACATAATACCGTATTTCCTGCACAATAAGACGTAGGTTTTAAAGGACAAAAAATTATTATTTTTTTAATAATAAGTCAAGCATACAGGTAGCTGCGGACCCTGAACGTGCACACCCAGGAACAGGCCCCCCACCCTGGACCAACCCAAGGTATTGTGTGAGCAAGGGCTGTGGTGGGCCCTTACAATGTGGAGTGCTGAAGCCATGTATTTGCACCTTAAGACGCACTCGATTTTTGACCCGACTTTTAGGGTAACAAAGTACGTATTATGGTTTGGGAAATACGGTACTTCCCTAGACGAAAAAGTTACTTTGGTGTTTGTGGGAAAATGTCTAACGTGAGAAGCAGGATCCACTCTAGGAGGAGGTCCCAACTCCTTTCTTTAACCACAACCAGCACTCTTGGATCCGCGCTAATGTAGCAGACAAAACACCAGATTGAAACCAAGCGGTTTCTCTGTGTCTCTCCTCTCCACATGCGCTGCCTCGATATTTCTCAACCCACGGGCAACTAGTGACCACATCTGTCACACCTGCGGAGAAAACATTAACATAGCATTTTCACCAAAGCCCTTTATTTGCTCACAAGATTGTCGTCTTGATTCTCATATAAAAATATAATACAATGCCCAACCCCGGTTTTGCTCTTCTTCATCTGGGGCATCCAAGATGCTATCCCAGGATGCCCCAGACGAAGCAGAGTGAAACCCAGGTTGGGCATTGTGTTATATTTTTATGTGAGAATCAAGACGACAATCTTGTGAGTAAATGAAGTGTTTTGGCGAAAATTTGTGAAGCGGACCTATGCTATGTTAATGTTTTCTTTGTTATGTTTGTGACCACTGGTTGCCCGTGGGTTGAGAAATAGAGGCAGCGCATGTGGAGAGGGGAGGAGAGACACAGAGGAACTGCAGAGTTTCAATCTGGCGTTTTGTGTGCTGAATCACTCAGTTTAGTCTGCTACATTAGCGTGGATTCGAGAATGCTGGTTGTGGTACTTCCCCAGAAGCTGTCTCTCTGTGGTGGCCAGCAGGAGCTGCCACATTCTATCCTTCTCATCCTCCAATTATCTATAATTAAAAAGAATGTGTCATCAGAAAATGATATATTGCTTAAATCACATTTTTTAAGATTATTTTTTAACATAGTAACAGTTTGTAAGGTTAAAAAAAAAGACATCAGTCCATCCAATTCAGCCTGCTATCCTGTTAATATTTATGCTTAAACAAAAAACATAAAACCATAAAATCCTACAGTTTTCACACTGGCTACTAGGCCTTATAATAGGCACCACTTCTTAATCGGTGCAGATCACCTTACTGTAGTCATCTCCTCATTACAGGAAAGTTCAGAATGTCATGTATTTCCTGTGTATAATACCACAGGATCCTCTATTCACAATACATGATTGTCAAATCATATCTAATCCTCAGGCCGAGTTCACACTTCAGTTATCTCGTCAGTTATTGCCATCAGTTATTGTGAGCCAAAACCAGGTGCGGGGCAAAAACACAGAACAGGTGCAGATCTTTCCATTAGACCTCATCTCTGAGTAGCCTTCACTACTGGTTTTCGCTCACAATTACTAATTGAATACCTGACCAAATAACTGTGAACTCATCGTAGTCATCGTAAAATGACCTCTGTAGAGGTTACATAGCATGCCTAGAAAACTCTCCCAGACAAGTCAATGAGGTCAGCTCTTGGTCATTGTGTCTATGGTCCATGTGGTTGCCGTAAAGCAATACTCTATATGTTCTCTTAAATGCTGTTAAGAACACCTCAGGCAAGATAACACCCCCCAAACCAATACTGTGTGAACAGAGACTATAAAAATCAATGGGTACTAGGGCTGCACGATATGGGAATTTTGTGCGATTAGGGCCCTAAAAATTGCGATAACTATATGCGATGCGATATTTTAAGGGAATTGTGCTAGAGGTCTATTTGCTTGGATTTTCCCATATGAGCCGCTGACACGCTCCGTTACATTCACTGACCTGCGATCCCTGTTATAATAATTCATGAAGCAGCAGCCGGCTCACTGCGCACAGTGCTTCTACTTCCTGCGGCTGCTACATGAATTATTATCACAGGGATCGCAGGTCAGTGAATGTGGCGGAGCATTAGATTGCATAGAAAGGGCTCCTGTGCCCAGCCTTCTGTCTCCCAGGGAAGCACGAATCAGAAGCACAGCGTCTGCACAGCCCGTCTTTTCTAATGGACGGATGGCCCTTAGCAACGCTTTTTTTGAAGAGTGCTGCTAAGGGCCATTTCAGCCCCAGTTTTCTACCAAAAATAACTGTTTTGGCTAAATAAAGTCTATTGCAAAATTGTTACTTATCACTTGCCCTACACTTTAGCAAAAAAAAAACAAAAAAACTGACAGTTATCCTTTAAAGATAGATGAGTAGCAAATACAATAAAAAAATAAAAAAGTATCTTCAACTGAAAGGGCATATTCATACAAGGAAAATTTCTCTTGCACAAATCTCTGACTGAAATCAGCCCCTACTAAATTTGCAAGATGCACATGAGGCAGAAACAACCACATTGCGATGTGTGTAGGCCGAGTTTGCCATCCTGTCACCACGTCATCTCCATTGCCTTACTGCTAACCTACATGAAGTAGAAGTGGGGGTAGATGGAAGGGTGTAACAGCTGTTGAGCGTTAGTGAAACACGAATGCAACACAGACAGCAAAAAAACAGACCCACGGACCCAACACGGATCTGTCACGGGAGAAAACACGGATTGAACACGGTCCAAGCTACCACTGATCCAAAACGGACACGGACGTCTGCATGAGGCATAAGGCTGGGTTCACATGAAGGTTTTAACTTACATTTAACATATTTAAAAAATAGTATACATTAACCACATGGCATTCAGTCCATTTACCTAATCTTCTGCTGATCACTTTGATTGTCAGCTGAGGGAGTGGGGCTTCATTATTTTTTACTGTTCACTGTTCCCTCTATGCGGTGCAAAAAATCCAACTATGCAGCAGATAACACTCGTATAACCTCCTAAAGTATAATGTCTTAAATGAATTTATATTGATGAGGGGATCTGACGCCTAGAAACTCTGTTGAGCTGTTAGAAAAGGCCAAGGCACTCTGTGAGGGCAGTGGCCTCTTCCAAGGTCACAGGATGTCACCGTACATCAGTCACATGGCCTAACTGCAGCTCAGCCCCATTCAAGTCACTGGGGCTGAGCTGCAATACCAAGCACTGCCACACTGCAGCTCCCTGAAACAGCTGATCAGTGGGGGGCACCACAGCATCAGCATGATCCCATCTGACAGTTTACTGAACAGAACCAGGGAGCTGCAATAGAGCGACGGTGTAGCAGGTACAACACACTGCTGAAAAGGCAATAAAAATAAATAATAATAAAAAGTCTAGATAACCTCTTTGCGAGAAGAGAAGCTAGCATATTTTTTTGTGATTATTTGTGTTAAAGGAGTACTCACATTTATGTAGGGCTGCAACGATCAATCGACTTTATCGATCATATTCGATAATGGGATTCATTGTCGACGAATCCAATTATCGAATAATCGCAGATTTGTTACTATGCGGGTGGGCGGTTTACTTTAAATCAGCGCATCTTTATTTTACCTTACAATGAAGCTCCAGTAACAGGCAGAGTGGACGGCGGCGTAACGTCACTTACTCACGCCTCCTTCATTCATAAAGTGGGCGGAGCAGGTGAGTCACGTAAGTGACGTTACGCCGCCGCCCGCTCTGCCTGTTACCTAAGCTTTATTGTAAGGTAATTATGGGGAGGGGGATATGTGTATGGCACTGTTATTGGGAAGGGGATCTGTGCACTGTGCCATCCACAGATCCCCTCCATAACAGTGCCATCCACAGATCCCCTCCATAACCGTGCCATCCACAGATCCCCCTCCATAACAGTGCCATCCACAGATCCCCCTCCATAACAGTGCCATCCACAGATCCCTCCCATAACAGCGCCATCCACAGATCCCCCATAATAGTGTCATCCACAGATCCCCCTCCATAACAGCGCCATCCACAGATCCCCCATAATAGTGCCATCCACAGATCCCCCTCCATAACAGTGCCATCCACAGATCCCCCTCCCAATAACAGTGCCATCCACAGATCCCCCTCCCAATAACAGTGCCATCCACAGATCCCCCTCCCAATAACAGTGCCATCCACAGATCCCCCTCCATAACAGTGCCATCCACAGATCCCCCTCCATAACAGCGCCATCCACAGATCCCCCTCCATAACAGCGCCATCCACAGATCCCCCTCCATAACAGCGCCATCCACAGATTCCTCATAACAGTGTTATCCACAATTTGTTTTAATATGGCCTTTGAACATAATTTTTCAAGTAAAATCATATAAACCTCTTTGTTTTGTAATTTTGGTGTTTTTTCCCCGATTAATTGATTAAATTATCGACAACTAATCGATTATTCAAATAATCGTTAGCTGCAGCCCTACATTTATGGTTTATCGGTAGGATATGCCACAAAAGTCTGATAGGTGCAACCCACCACTTTGGGATATGATATGGAGTCAGAGGTCACACTACATTTTTTCCGGAAGTGTAAAAATACTCCTCTTACCATTTTTGAGGAGTATTTCTTAGCCAAGGAGTAGTGTGAAATTTGCAGTAATTCAAATACATAAAATGTAGGCCTAAATAATGTTAAGGGCTTGTTCACATCTGTGTTGGAGGCTCTGTTCGGCATTCTGTTGCAGATTCAGTCAATAGGACGAGACAAAAATCCTTATATGTACTGTAGGAGTTTTTTGTCTCGTAAAAAGACTGGATTCCGAACGGAAACTGAATGGATTCTGTTCCTGTCAGGCTGGGTTCACATCACATTTTTGTCATATATTTAAAGAGGCTCTGTCACCCCGATCAACTCTAACCTACGAGGCATATAGCCTGGTAGGGTTGATCCAGCTGAGTAAACGATACCTTTTTTATGTCCATCGGGATGATGATATGCAGTGCACATGTGCCGTCATGTCCCTGCACCTGGAAGTGGCGGCAAGGGCATCTCTGAAATAGTCCGTGCCGCCACTTCTGGGTGCATTGAAGTGACACACATCATTCTACAAAAGAAGTGCGGGAACGGGATACAGAGAGGTCTGATCTAATCTATCTAATAGAAAGGGGGGTGTGATTAAAAGCAGAGAGGCGTCATAGTGGAGCACCAGGTGCGTCGCTGGAGTGGTGCTCGAACCACACAAACACCGCCTCCTGGTGCTCAAATGGCTCACTTTCATAATTTAAAAAGTTTGTATTTCTCTGGAGCTGTAGTATCGACAGACATAAAAAAGGTATTGTTTTACTCAGCTGAAAAAAAAAAAAAAAACGTTTAACATATGACAAAAAAACACCCTTATAGGTCCAGCACTTCTGTTATTTTCAACTAACTGAGCAGAACAAGAGAAATAAATAGTGGTGTTGTGAACGTGGCCTACAAAAAGGTGGGTATTTATGCAGTGGAACCATTACTAGTCTACATAACATCAGGCAGTCCAGTCCAATATGGTGCATCTTTGCTGTACACTAGCACTTGGCTACAATATCCTGCTGTGCATTCACTACACTACACACATAGTAGTGTACAGTATAGATGTGTGTGATGATCACACACTGCATAACATACATTAGACACATCGATACATCACGCTCTGCGCCGTCACCTTGTTCTGCACTGGATGTCCGGGCTGTAATTATCCATCACTCCTGTATGGAGCTTTGTTATTGGATATTTGAGGCACCGTCAGCATCACTGCGCTGCCTGTGCCGTTCACAGCGCGCCCTGCACGGATGAATGGCAAGGAAAAGTCCAAGGCGTATTGGTATTCCTTCTCAGAGTAAAATGGTCTGAACAAGCATCTATGACATAAGATTTTAATATTTGTTTTCATATTTTTAAAAAAACTTTATGCTCTAAAACGGTGCAGGCCTACAGTGGGACACATTCCCCAACCAGTTCATTCACTACCTCCTACTCCTGCAGGACAAACACAGGTAAATCGTAATATAGACAATCAAACACCTTCATTGGTCACCAGGGAATCTAAACCTCAGGCACCCTCTGGCTGAAGAGGGTGCCTTAAAAGATTTGTGAGTGCTCACATTGGCCTTTTAAGTGGCCTGAAGTGAGCAAGCACCCTCAGGGTGCACGATGCAGGAGAATAGTGGCAGCACCATGGAGAACACAGATGGCCAGGATACCAGATGGTTTGGCGAGTGGCACAACAACCACGTTTGCAGGAGACAGAAGGGTGGGGGGCAAGGACTGCATATCTAAGGACAAAATCCTTTTTAGTGCCATATAAAGCCCCCTTAATTCTCTACAAAGAGGAATCTACCGAAGCATTGAAGTTTCTCTCTACCCTGTCAGAGAAATATCTCCTTTTCAGCTTGTCTCTAGGTACTGAAAGGTTGGGAGGGACTTCCTGCCCTTAAAGCAGCTATTACTAAAGCAAGCAGCAAAGCTGTGTCAGCACAAGCGAAGTAAAAGAAGGGTGGGGTCAAGAAACAGCTAAATGTGTAATGCTATGGTGGCTGGGCACTTCCTAATCCTCTTCATATCCATCAATACATTGAGATCATGCTGAATATACAATGCCTCCACTGATTTTTATTCAGATGTGGAGTAGAAGAAATGTATTAAAGTAGCACTCCCACAAATGGTTTTATTCTCTGACCGGTTAGAAAGGTACACAGGAGGAAGTCAGTTACTTCCGAGAGTGAGGCTCCCATAGGAATACACAGAGAAACGGACTTCCTGTCCACACAAGATGCTGTGTTATTTGGACCGTCAGTGTTGGTTAGTTTCACAGCTGCAGTAAAGCTATCTGGCAGAAACCTAACGCTCATACCACACACCGGCGAGTCCCCATCAGATCCCATTATAGTCAATAGGGTCTGGTGGGGTATGGCAGTATCCAGCTAGAGCTTGACTGCAGGTGTGAAAGTAGCCTAACTTTGTGATGGGCCTGTTTCGGCCTTTGGCGACCAAGTAATTTTTTTTTTTACAAGAGATATAACTTTTTCTTTTTATTAGCTGTAGGAAAGCTATTTTTTTTTTTGCGGGACTAGTAGTTTTTAATGGCTCCATTTTGGTTTTCATATAACTTACTGGTTGACTTTAACTACTGTATTTTCCAGACTATATGACCTCCGGTTTAGAGACCCAAAATAATTAAGAAAAAAATGTTTTCTATTTATTAAACCTTCCCTAGTGGTTTAATCCCTTCAAGACCAAGCTATTTTTCAGCTGAAGGACCAGGCCATTTTTTTGGCAAATCTGACATGAGTGACTATATGGTAAAAGCTCTGGAGCGGCTTTACTTATCCAAGCCATTCCGAGAAAGTTTTCTCGTGACACATTGTACTTCACGATAGTACGCTTCACAAAGCTTACACGAAATGCGCGGCTATTTCCATCTGAACAGGGTGAGCACAAGATTAGGATTTGGTCTTATGTAGATTTATTCCCCAATATGATGCCAGTTTATATATGCATTTCAGAAGTAGTAGCTGATACTTCATCTAGAGGTTTTTGAATATACACAGGATTGTGGGACAATTGTTTATTTCCCCCTACACGTTATAAATGGGGATTTTCTTCTTTTCAATCAGGGGTATTGTGCAATATAGTTATACTTGTACTTTGACTTCCATGTCAGTGTGTTAGGTCGGCAATTTTTGGATCCCAGTACGCTGTGCTCACCGTGTGCCATCTGAGACACAAAACCAGGGTGGATAAAAATCAAAGATTTTAAAAAAAAAAAAAAAAAAGAAGGATTTTTTGGGATTTAAATCTGATTTTTTTTTTATATAAAATGCTTTTTGAGGAAAATATATTACCATCCAAAGGTTACTCCATCATGAAATAAAGATTAGTTTTTTAATTATGTAGAATAAGGCTGTGTGTGGACTCCCATATTGTTGAATGGATTAGGCAGCGGCTGAGGGACAGACCACAGAGGGTTATAGTCAATGGAGTATATTCAGACCATGGTCTTGTTACCAGTGGGGTACCTCAGGGATCTGTTCTGGGACCCATATTGTTTAATATCTTTATCAGCGAAATTGCAGAAGGCCTCGATGGTAAGGTGTGTCTTTTTGCTGATGACACAAACATTTGTGACAGGGTTGATGTTCCTGGAGGGATACACCAAATGGAAAAGGATTTAGGAAAACTAGAGGAATGGTCAAAAATCTGGCAACTAAAATTTAATGTTGATAAGTGCAAGATAATGTACCTGGGGCGTGAAAACCCAAGAGCAGAATATAAAATCAGTGATACAGTCCTAACCTCAGTATCTGAGGAAAGGGATTTAGGGGTCATTATTTCAGAAGACTTAGGCCTCTTTCACACGGGCGTTGCGGGAAAATGTGCGGGTGCGTTACGGGAACACCCGCGATTTTTCCGCACGAGTGCAAAACATTGTAATGCGTTTTGCACTCGCGTGAGAAAAATCGCGTGTATTTGGTACCCAAACCCGAACTTCTTCACAGAAGTTCGGGCTTGGGATCGGTGTTCTGTAGATTGTATTATTTTCCCTTATAACATGGTTATAAGGGAAAATAATAGCATTCTGAATACAGAATGCATAGTAAACTAGCGCTGCAGGGGTTAAAAAAAATAATAATAATTTAACTCACCTTAGTCCACTTGATCGCGTAGCCCGGCATCTCCTTCTGTCTCCTTTGCTGAAAAGGACCTGTGGTGAGCATTAATTACAGGTAAAGGACCTTTGCTGACATCACTCCGGTCATCACATGATCCATCACCATGGTAAAAGATCATGTGATGGATCATGTGATGACCAGAATGACGTCACCAAAAGGTCCTGTTGCTGCACAGAGATCAGATTAAGACAGAAGGAGATGCCGGCTACGCGATCAAGTGGACTAAGGCGAGTTAAATTATTATTTTTTTAACCCCTCCAGCGATGTTTTACTATGCAGTCTGTATTCAGAATGCTATTATTTTCCCTTATAACATGAAGGGAAAATAATAATGATCGGGTCTCCATCCCGATCGTCTCCTAGCAACCGTGCGTGAAAATCGCACCGCATCCGCACTTGCTTGCGATTTTCACGCAACCCCATTCATTTCTATGGGGTCTGCGTTACGTGAAAAACGCACAAAGAGCAGCATGCTGCGATTTTCACGCAACGCACAAGTGATGCGTGAAAATCACCGCTCATGTGAACAGCCCCATAGAAATGAATGGGTCGGTATTCAGTGCGGGTGCAATGCGTTCACCTCCCGCATCGCATCCGCGCGGAATACTCGCTCGTGTGAAAGGGGCCTTAAAGGTAGGCAGACAATGTCATAGAGCAGCAGGAAATGCTAGCAGAATGCATGGGTGTATAGGGAGAGGCATTACCAGTAGAAAGAGGGAGGTGCTCATGCCGCTCTACAGAGCACTAGTGAGACCTCACTTGGAGTATTGTGCTCAGTACTGGAGACCATATCTCCAGAAGGATATTGATACTTTGGAGAGAGTTCAGAGAAGAGCTACTAAACTAGTACATGGATTGCAGGATAAAACTTACCAGGAAAGATTAAAGGACTTTAACATGTATAGCTTGGAAGAAAGACGAGACAGAGGGGATATGATAGAAACTTTTAAATACATAAAGGGAATCAACAAGGTAAAAGAGGAGAAGAGAATATTTAAAAGAAGAAAAACTGCTACAAGAGGACATAGTTTTAAATTAGAGGGGCAAAGGTTTAAAAGTAATATCAGGAAGTATTACTTTACTGAGAGAGTAGTGGATGCATGGAATAGCCTTCCTGCAGAAGTGGTAGCTGCAAATACAGTGAAGGGGTTTAAGCATGCATGGGATAGGCATAAGGCCATCCTTTATATAAGATAGGGCCAAGGGCTATTCATAGTATTCAGTATATTGGGCAGACTAGATGGGCCAAATGGTTCTTATCTGCTGACACATTCTATGTTTCTATATGTGTAATTTGTTTGGTAAATAAATTCCATTAATCCATTCACAATGCCATGCTCTTCCAGAGGTTTTTGTAAGATTATTGGTCAGTTTCTCTGCCTACAAGATATTATCACAGATGCTTGGTTTACTTTTGCAGTTCTCAAAACTGAATTTGACTCAGCAGAGATCACATGCCTCTTCTTCACAGCAAAAATGTTATAACATGAACAGAGTTGAGAAAAATACCTTAATCCTAACTTCTACAAACCTATGAATGCAGAATCAACCTAATCTTGCATATTATAAGTTATACTAGCAAGAATTAGTCTTTATGTAGAAAAGTGATTTAAATCAAGCCTTACTGACTAGTGATTTAAATCAAATCCACCCTGCACACAACGCTTTTTAAATTAGACTGATTCTACTGGGTACTGAAACGTCATAAATGTGGACCGAAACTGCCGTTTTGGTGCACTGCAGGATTCAAAATGGAAAGACCACCTTTTGATAGATGGGTTTACAGGCACCATGTTGCTTTTGAAAAGCCTCTGGTATACCAGTACAGTCATTTTCAGAGAACCATTGGGGTCATTTACCAAACTGGTGTAAATTAGAACTGGCTAAGATACCCATAGCAACCAATCAGATTCCACCTTTCATTGTTGACAGCTCCTTTGCAAAATTAGCCAGTTCTACTTGACACAAGTTTGATAAATGATCCCACGTTTATTTTTCTCTCAGCGGAGATGTGTAACGCTTATATATTTGTTTTTTACAGGATAAGTTGTCATCCTGATTGCCATACATTCGGCAAATGATCCTGGGCAGGGAATACAACCTGCAGCGCATGTGCAAGTCTGAATCTCACTCTAAGGCCTCATGCACATGGCAGTTGTGTGTTTTGCGGTCCGCAAAACACGGAAGGCGTCAATGTGCATTCCGCAATTTGCGGAACGGCACGGACAGCCTTTAATATAACTGCCTATTAAGAATAGGACAGGTTATATATTTTTTGAGGACCACGGAACGGAGCGACGGATGCGGACAGCACACGGAGTGCTGTCCGCATCTTTTGCGGCCCCATTGAAGTGAATTAGTCCGCATCCAAGCCGCTAAAACTGCGGCTCAGATGCGGACCAAAACAACGACCGTGTGCATGAAGCCTAAGCAAGAGATTCAGACTCATGCCTGACCTGCAGGTTGTAATCCCATGCTGGGATCAAATGCCAAATGTACGGCATCTGATCCTGGGAGTGAAGGCCGCATCTCGGATAACCCCTTTAACTGCCCAGGTATCTAACAGGTATATAGTAGTGTATTAGAAGGTAGAACATACACAGTAAATACAGCATTACTACCTGCAGCAGCACCTCAGCATCATGTCTGACAGTCTGTAATAACCATAATAAAACACTTGTCCTCATTAGTGATCACATGGACGTGTCCTGTGTGCTGACCCAGCACGCGTACGTCATAAACCACTGCTGCTTACTGAATATCAGGAATTGGGCTATACCATTCTACTGCATACAGGGGTCAAATTCCTGCTATAACAAGGTATGCATGCAGCTAACCCCTTTAGGACGGCAAACTATTTTCTGTTCACACAGCCATAAAAGGGCTTACTTTTTGCAGGACGAGATGCATTTTTAATGGCACCATTTAATTTACCATGTCTTGTATTGCAAAATGGGAAAACAATTCTTTGCGGGGGAAAAAAAAATTAAAATTTTCTGTGCATCATTTATTTTCTGGCAGCCATAACTTTTAGACTTCTAAGACCTCCTGCTCAGAAGCAGAGATATTGGAATTTCTGGAAGGGATTGATCTGCCCAAATTATCACTGGAGGCTAGGGAAATGTTAGATGCCCCATTAAGCTTAAAAGAATTAGAAGAAGCACTGAACACCATGGCAAACTATAAGGCTCCAGGTACCAACGGTCTTCCGATCGAGGTATACAAAAAGTTTTGTGGGGTGTTGCTCCGTGAGTTAATGAAGTTTTTCCAGCACTACCTAGAGGTGGGCTCTCTCCCTGAATCAATGCAGGAAGCACTCATTGTGGTAATACCTAAACCGGGGAAAGATACCAAATTGCCGGATTCATATAGGCCTATTTCGTTGCTGGCGGCAGATGTTAAGATACTGTCCAAGGCCCCTGCGATGAGACTATAATCCAAAGTGATATTGTCCATAATACACTCAGATCAAACTCGATTCATGCCCCAAAAATCCACTTCTATTAACATACGTAGAGTCTTCACCAGTCTGCAGTTCAGTGTGTACAATAGGGGAGATAGGGCAATCCTAACACTTGATGCCGCTAAGGCACTCGACAGTGTGGAATGGAGATATTTGTGGTGTACATTACAAGCAATGGGCTTTGGTCAGTGTTTTATTAAATGGGTGCAAACATTGTATTCAGATCCAAGAGCACGCATTAGAGAGCTAATGGGGAGGGGAGAGGGGGGGGGGGGGGGGAGATCTTCATTCTTCAGGCTTGCTAGAGGGACTGGCAGGGGTGTCCACTGTCCCCCTTACTATTTGCAATAGCAATTGAACCACTTGCGGCAGTAACACGTAGCTCTCCAGTAATAAAGGGCTTCCAATATGGATCGGTCGACAACAAAGTAGCTATGTACAGAGACGACACTCTGTTGTTTTTGGGGGTTATGTAGTTGATTGGCCGATTTGGTGAGCTGTCTGGTTTGACTATAAACTGGCATAAGTCGGCGCTTATGTTCTTGGATGGTCAAATCTCCTCGGCAAATGCTATAGAGAATAATATTCCCTGTGTTAAAACTATTAAATATTTGGTCATCTCACCTCGTCTGGACTTTGAGGAGTTGAATTTAACGCCAATGCTTGCTAAGTTTAGACACAATACCAAGACGTGGTGCAAACTGTTCCCGTCAGTGGTGGGGAGAGTTAACCTTCTAAAAATGGTCATGATGCCTCAACTACTATATGTTCTACATAATGCCCCAGTCTGGATATCACTAGATAGGTTCCAGAAAACAATAATTGCTCTTAGCAGTAATTGTTTTTCTTGAAACCCATGACAGCACCCATGCGACCAGGACCTCCCAACCAGGACAGGAAACCTGAGAAGATAAAAATGTTCACACCCCCACCACACCTCAGTGATTCTAATAAACAGACCTCCGGAGGAGTGCCAACTACCAAGAAAAAGGAAAGTTGAAAAACAAAGAAAAACACCCAAAGTGGAAAAGAAGGGAACCAATCTGGTAAATTATCTCCCTTCTAACTACTAGAAAAATGTAACAAATTGTGTTACAGAGTATGAAAAAAATAATAATAATAATAAAAAAATATACATATATATATATATATATATATATATATATATATATATATATATATATATATATATATATCTCCATCTCTCTCTTTCTCTCTTTGTATTGTGGGGCTGTGCTGGTCCCCTGTTTGGGCCATTACTTTTGGTCACCTAACAAGTGGGAGGCACATATGCAAAATGTTGTAATTCCTACACTGTTCACCCGATTCAGATGAAAATACCCTCAAATTAAAAAGCTGACAGTCTGCAGTTAAGGCCTCATGCACACGACCGTTGTTGTGGTCCGCATCCGAGCCGCATTCTTTGCAGCTCTGGTGCGGACCCATTTACTTCAATGGGGCCGCAAAAGATGCTGACAGCACTCTGTGTGCTGTCCGCATCCGTTGCGCCGTTCCGTGGGCCCGCAAAAAAAATATAGCATGTCCTATTCTTGTCCGTTTTGCAGACAAGAATAGGCATTTCTACAATGGGCCGCCCGTTCCGTTAATTGCAGAAAGAAGTAGAATGTTATGCAATGGCCAAGTCAATAACCTGACCTGAATCCGATTGAGCATGCATTTCACTTGCTGAAGACAAAACTGAAGGGAAAATGCCCCAAGAACAAGCAAGAACTGAAGACAGTTGCAGTAGAGGCCTGGCAGAGCATCACCAGGGATGAAACCCAGCGTCTGGTGATGTCTATGCGTTCCAGACTTCAGGCTGTAATTGACTGCAAAGGATTTGCAACCAAGTATTAAAAAGTGAAAGTTTGATTTAGGATTATTCTGTCCCATTACTTTTGGTTCCTTAACAAATGGGAGGCACATATGCAAACTGTTGTAATTCCTACACCGTTCACCTAATTTGGATGTAAATACTTCAAATTAAAGCTGACAGTCTGCAGTTAAAGCACATCTTGTTAGTTTCTTTTCAAATCCATTGTGGTAGTGTATAGAGCCAAAAATGTTAGAATTGCGTCGGGGGTGTATATAAGTGTGTGTGTGTGTGTATATATATATATATATATATATATATATATATATATATATATATATATATATATATATATATATTTTTTTTTTTTTGTATTATTTTTTTTTTGGTATTTTTTTTTTTTTTAGGGGGGGACAGTTTTTGGGGTGCCATCATAGGTTTCAAGAAAAACAATTACCGGTAAAAGCAATTATTGTTTTCCTCTCACCCATGACGGCACTTATGCGAGAATAAACTATAAGGCTAAAGAAATTAGGGGGGGGGGGGGCTACTACAGCCTGAAGCACCTTTCTCCCAAAAGCTGCATCTGAGCTCCAGGTAGCCGCCCTGCATATCTGGGCCAAAGAAACATCCGCCTTTTCTAACCAAAAGGCGGCCACAGCTCTAGTGGAATGAGCCCCGAATCCTGAAGGAGGAGTCAGGCTAAAAGGAGGAATAAGGGAGGAATAGCGTTCTTTATCCATCTCGCTATAACACTAGTAGAGACTTTGTGCCCCGGCGATTTACCCACAAACTGAATAAAGGAGATTCTTGTCTATCCTCCATGATGACGTGGGGGGTGACAGAAGCCCTTGAAGATTCCTATCTAGCCCTGTTTGTAAAAACTCCCAAATCTTTGGAATTTCAGGAGGCTTGAAGGGGTCTGGGTTAAATCCTAAGAAGGCTGAAAAGATCTTCCAAATTTTATTATATTTTCTTGTAGTGCCTGCCGCCTTCCTACTCTTTAGCATAGTTGAGACTACTTTAGCAGATAATCCTCTCCCCGACCAGACTCCCCTTTCAAAATCCACACCAAGAGATGGAGAATTTTCGGATGAACTATTGGGCTCTCAAAAAGTAGATCTCCCCCTCAATGGAAGGGTCCACGGTGTTTCTACTGACATTCTTAGCAGACTGGAGTACCAAGATCTCTTTGGCCACCTTGCGGCTTTCAAGATAACCAAGGCCCTCTATCTCTCTATTTTCTTTGGCACCTGGGGAATAAGGCACAAAGGAGGGAAGGCATATCCTAGCTCCTTACTCCAATCCTGTGCTAGCCCATCTATTGCCAAAGGGTCGTCCAAATGGTTGAGGGAGTAAAACCTCTCCACCTTTCTGTTGGCTCTTGAGGCAAAAAGGTCCGACCGAAAAAGGACCGTACGTCTGTACTATGTGTAAAAAAAAATTCCTTGTTTAGGCACCATTCTCCTTGTTTTAGAGAAACTCGACTTAGAAAGTCCGCTATGAGGTTCTCCTTCCCCTTCAGATGCACTGCTTACAGAAAAAGCCTTCTTTCCTCTGCTATCTGAAAAAGATTCTGACATAGGAGTAGAAGGGAAGGGATTCTTGTTCCTCCCTGACGGTTTATGTAGGCCACTGTTGTAGAGTTGTCTGAATAGAAGACAATCTTCCTGTGTTCTATCTCTGGTATTGCAAACCTCAGTGCCATTTCTACTGCCTATAATTCATGTTCAAATCCCATCTCCCCTGCCAGCACCTGTTCTGGGAGTGGGCTCCCCAACCCCAAGGGCTGGCGTCTGTAGTAATTATGATTGAGTTTAGAAATGTCCAGGGCATCCCTGCGGGCAGGTTCTCCTGAATGGTCCACCACAGCAGGGAGAGTCTTCTTTTTGAGTAAAGATGGAAACTCTGATCCAAGGAATAAGGGGAGCTGTCCCATGATCTTAGGATGTTTGCTTGCAGCTCTCTTGAGTGAATCTGTGCAAAAGGTATTGCAGGGATTGCTGCTGTCATCTGTCCGAGTACCGCCATCACTTCCCTGAAAGTACAATGGTAGGAAAGGAACATTGACCGTACATGTTCCTTGATTGATTCTTTTCTTGAAAGTGGAAGAAAACTTTGCAGACCGGAATCCAGCTGAATCACCAGAAAAGTACAAACTTGCGATGAAGTCAGACATGATTTTTTTCTAGTTTATCCTCCATCCTAGATTTTCTAAAAGGGAGCAAAAAGAATCATATCTTTTTCTAGTTTTTCTTTTGATCGGGAGATTATTAAAAAATCATCTAGATAAGGTACTAGAGTAATTCCTGACAGACTGAGAAAGGCCACTATTTCTGCTATTATTTTGGTAAAGACTCTGGGAGCCTGCGAGACCCCAAAGGGTAGTGCTTTATATTGGAGATGCAGTAACTCTCCCCGGACCCAGACCGCTGTTCCCAAATACTTTTCGGAGAACGCATGAATAGTAACATGATAATATGCATCCTCAAAATCCAAGCTCGCCATCCAGTAATCTTAGAAGAGGAGATCCACAGTTGACTTTATTGTCTCCATCCGAAACTTTTTGTAAAATCAGGGATCTGTTTAGTTTCCTTAGATTCAAAAATCACTCTGAATGTCCCATTCGTTTTTTTTACCAAAAATAGCCGTGAGTAGAACCCCTTGCCCCTTTCTGTCTTGGGGACCAGGCAGACAACGCCTTTGTCTAAGAGGGAGAAAACTTCCAATTCCAAGGCTTTTCTCTTGTTCAGTGTTTGGGACAGGCTGTCTGAGCAAAAAAAATTGTGGGTGAGAAAGGAATTCCAGCCGGAATCCATTTTCTATCACACCTAGGACCCATTTGTTCTGAGAGACTGCTTTCCAGGCTGGGAGGAAAAGGGACAGCCTTCCCCCCACCTGAGACCTGGCGTCATTGTTGTTTGTCCTTTGGACGACTGTCCTGTGGCTTGGGAAAAAAAATAAAAAAATGAATAAAAAAAATAAAAAAAGGAAATCTATCCTTATCTCTCCTGTCACTCTTTCTACCCCTCTGTCCTTTAAAACTGTCTTGGGGTTTATGGAGGGGGGGGGGGGGGGGGAATAAAAAAAAATAATTGTTGAGGAAACGGAAGGCCTTCTCTAGGATGTCATCAAGGGAAGAACCAAACAACCTAGATCCTTCACATGGAACAGACCAGAGCCTAGATTTGGAACCCTGATCCCCCTTCCATGATTTGAGCCAAATAGCCCGTCTAGCAGCATTAGATAGGTTTTTTGTCCCTAATAGGAGTCTCCAGTTGATCTAACCATAGTCTTAAGGACCTGGAGACCCAAGAGGCGGCAACCGCCGGCCTAAGCAAGTTGAAGCAGACTCCCAAGCACGTCTAAGATAGACGTCCGCTTTCTTATCTAAAGGGTCCGCTAAACAGCCCAAATCATCAAAAGGTAGAGCCGATCTTTTAGCTACTTTGCTACTGGAGCATCTATGGTGGGAGCTTTATCCCATAATCCTGCTACAGATTCTTCAAATGGTTATTTCCTCTTTACTGAATCAGGAATGAAAAATTTCCTGTCAGGATTTTTCCATTCCTTTTTGATAAGGGCTTCCATATTTTTATGAACAGGGAAAGCTCTATGCTGTTTAGGGCCGAGACCATCGAAAACTCGGTCAGCAATAGATTTGTTGTTTTATGTCCTCTAATTTAAGAGGACATAAAATTTCGGTGGCTTTATCGGCTTTCAATAAAGGCTCTGTATCTTCCGGTGAAAAAAAAAAAAGACCTCCTAGCTGAGTCCTCTTCTGAAGAGAAAGAATCCTCTGATAGGGCCTGGCCGGATTCTCTATCCTCTTCTTCATCAGAAAAATCTGAAATCGGGGTCCTTAATATAAGCAAACTTGTCTGGAGACCCTGGACGACCCCGACCAAGTGATTTAATAGACTCTTTAACTTCTGAGCGTATCAAGGCCCTCATATTTTCTAGATAAGCTGAGAGACTCTTCCTTAACCAACTTATATATACACATGCTTCACATAGTGGCTTCACATAAGAGGCTGCTAAGACTGTTCTACATGCTCCACACTCTTTAGGTTTAGTCTTTCCAGACGATTTTCTAGGTGTTTTTGCTGCCTATAACAATAAAGCAAAAACAACACCCAAATTAATTAGGAGAGGATAAATCTCACCAAAAGCAGAGTCAAGCTTCCCCACTCCTCAGGACCAATACCGGGCTTGCGGGCCTCGAGGGTTCCAGGGGGTCGGCGCGTCCTGCATCACCTGGTTCCGAAATGCTGGTGGAAACCCAGATATCACATCATAAAATGGGTGGAAGGGAGCTCCTGCTTTTCCCCTGAAGATGCTGGGTGTCCAGCGAAACATGTCGGGATGCAGGGTGCATGTGTGTTAAATGTTTTTAGATTCAGTGGTGGCAAGCAGAGAGCGCTAATAAGAGCAATATACACTGCTCAAAAAAATAAAGGGAACACAAAAATAACACATCCTAGATCTGAGTTAATTAAATATTCTTCTGAAATACTTTGTTCTTTACATAGTTGAATGTGCTGACAACAAAATCACACAAAAATTAAAAAATGGAAATCAAATTTTTCAACCCATGGAGGTCTGGATTTGGAGTCCCACTCAAAATTAAGTGGAAAAACACACTACAGGCTGATCCAACTTTGATGTAATGTCCTTAAAACAAGTCAAAATGAGGCTCAGTAGTGTGTGTGGCCTCCACGTGCCTGTATGACCTCCCTACAACGCCTGTGCATGCTCCTGATGAGGTGGCGGACAGTCTCCTGAGGGATCTCCTCCCAGACCTGGACTAAAGCATCTGCCAACTCCTGGACAGTCTGTGGTGCAACAGTCTGTGGTTGGTGGATAGAGCGAGACATGATGTCCCAGATGTGCTCAATTGGATTCAGGTCTGGGGAACGGGAGGGCCAGTCCATAGCATCAATGCCTTCGTCTTGCAGGAACTGCTGACACACTCCAGCCACATGAAGTCTAGCATTGTCTTGCATTAGGAGGAACCCAGGGCCAACCGCACCAGCATATGGTCTCACAAGGGGTCTGAGGATCTCATCTCGGTACCTAATGGCAGTCAGGCTACCTCTGGCGAGCACATGGAGGGCTGTGCGGCCCTCCAAAGAAATGCCACCCCACACCATTACTGACCCAATGCCAAACCGGTCATGCTGGAGGATGTTGCAGGCAGCAGAACGGCGTCTCCAGACTCTGTCACGTCTGTCACATGTGCTCAATGTGAACCTGCTTTCATCTGTGAAGAGCACAGGGCGCCAGTGGCGAATTTGCCAATCTTGGTGTTCTCTGGCAAATGCCAAACGTCCTGCACAGTTTTGGGCTGTAAGCACAACCCCTACCTATGGACGTCGGGCCCTCATATCACCCTCATGGAGTTTGAGCAGACACATGCACATTTGTGGCCTGCTGGAGGTCATTTTGCAGGGCTCTGGCAGTGCTCCTCCTGTTCCTTCTTGCACAAAGGCGGAGGTAGCTGTCCTGCTGCTGGGTTGTTGCCCTCCTACGGCCTCCTCCACGTCTCCTGATGTACTGGCCTGTCTCCTGGTAGCTCCTCCATGCTCTGGACACTACGCTGACAGACACAGCAAACCTTCTTGCCAAGGCTCGCATTGATGTGCCATCCTGGATAAGCTGCACTACCTGAGCCACTTGTGTGGGTTGTAGACTCCGTCTCATGCTACCACTAGAGTGAAAGCACCGCCAGCATTCAAAAGTGACCAAAACATCAGCCAGGAAGCATAGGAACTGATAAGTGTTCTGTGGTCACCACCTGCAGAACCACTCCTTTATTGGGGGTGTCTTGCTAATTGCCTATAATTTCCACCTGTTGTCTATCCCATTTGCACAACAGCATGTGAAATTGATTGTCACTCAGTGTTGCTTCCTAAGTGGACAGTTTGATTTCACAGAAGTGTGATTGACTTGGAGTTACATTGTGTTGTTTAAGTGTTCCCTTTATTTTTTTGAGCAGTGTACATAGTATAGTGAGGAGTGCAATTGGACCATAGGCATAAACGCTTGAGTGGAAGTTAAGAACTTAAAGAGGACCTTTCACCTGGAAAAACATTGTGAACGAAGTATGCTGACATGGAGAGCGGCGCCCGGGGATCTCACTGCACTTACTATTATCCCTGGGCGCCGCTCCGTTCTCCCGTTATGTCCTCCGGTATCTTCTCTCACTAAGTTATAGTAGGCGGTGTCTGCCCTTGTCCTGTGGGCGTCTCCTTCTCCTAGGCTGCAGCGCTGGCCAATCGCAGCGCACAGATCACAGCCTGGGAGGTTTTTTTCTCCCAGGCTGTGAGCTCTGCGCTGCAATTGGCCAGCGCTACAGCCTAGGAGAAGGAGACGCCCACAGAACAAGGGCAGACACCGCCTACTATAACTTAGTGAGAGAAGATACCGGAGGACATAACGGGAGAACGGAGCGGCGCCCAGGGATAATAGTAAGTGCAGTGAGATCCCCGGGCGCCGCTCTCCATGTCAGCATACTTTGTTCACAATGTTTTTCCAGGTGAAAGGTCCTCTTTAACACATTGATCTCCAGCATCTAAAGGAGATTAATAAATACAGTATAGGAAAAAGCTCTAAGAAGAGCTAATAAAATAATATAAGGAAAGTTTTGAATACTGGCTGACAGCCGGAGCGTGTATATAGCCAAGGGTACCTTGCACATTAACCCTTAGTACACTGATGAAAAGAAACACACATAGTAAATGGAATATAAACAAATGAATAACCTGCCAGCGCACCACTGAGATTTTTTAAAAAGTCTATTATGTCTGAATGTGTGTTTTAAGTAAAATAAATAAAAGTGAAGTTTTAAATAAATATATAGCACATAAATAAGACGTAATTGGGTCGCAAGGACCATCTGTATCTGTGACATGCTGGTGGAAACCCAGATATCACATCGTAAAATGGGTGGAAGGGAGCTCCTGTGGGTGCTAGAGGGGTCTGGAATACCGCTAGTGGATGAGCGTAATCTACTTGTGTGGCTGATGAGGAAAGTATGGGAAAAGTCTAAACAATTGAGAGGAGCTATCGGAGTCACAGAGTTTACTCCCTTATGGAATAACCACATGCTTCCTGAACTTCTCCCTTTGAAGGGCTTCCAAATTTGGCAAAACAAAGGAGTGACCAGATTGAGCGACCTGTTAGACAAGGGGGTGCTTAAAACATTTACCAACCTACAGGAGATCTAAGGTCTACCAAGAGGCAGGTTCTATCAATACTTGCAAATAAGGCACACATTTAACGCTATGGTCAAAAACAGTAGTGTTGTGATCCATAGAGATACCACCTTACAATTAACGGTCAGGAGAGGCGATAAAAAGGGATTCATATTTACAATTTATCAAATGCTCTTAGATAAATTCCTGGAGTCACATCCATTATCCAGAATGAGAGGGTGGGAGAAAGATGTAGGCGAGATACCCAAAGAGCAATGGGAGGACATCTTAGAGGCCATACCAAAAACATCACTGAGTGAAAGTGGGAAATGATCGCAATTATTTATCATACATAGGGTTTATAAAGCCCCAGTGTTTTTACATCGTATAGGTATCAGAGCGGATGCAAAATGTCCAAGATGTCAGATGGAACCAGAAGATTTATTACACATTTTGTGGCAGTGCCCAAGACTGGATAGTTTCAAGATGGGTGTACTAGATCCAATTCACAGAGCCTTCTTAATAAGAGTCCCTCGGGGGGCCTAAAATACGCATCTTGGGATATATGACTGAGATTGGAGAGGAGGAGACAGATATAATACCCTTGCCACTGCTATCCTATGTAGCCAGGAAACTTATAGCATTACATTGGATTCAAGCATGTTACCGAGGTTGGATGAGTTCCGAAATAAAGCAAACACGATACTGACGTATGAGAAAATGGTTTTCTTAAAACGGGGTTGTCCTCAAAAATTTGAAAAGCTCTGGAATTGATGGCTGAGCAATATTGGTTAATTCTAAAATGGTCGGTCAACGCTGAAGTGTGGGGGAGGGGGTTCGGGTGCTTTGGGAGTTGGGTTTTAGGGCACTGCTATAATATATTTTTAATTGTTTACACCATCTAAAAGCAAGTTTATTCTTGGTATTCGTATGAAACCAATATGTAGAAACAATTCTTACTTGATTGTATAAAATGTACTTTAATGGTATATATCAAAAGCTATTAATAAAAATGATCTTATTTTAAAAAAAGAAAAGAAAGGATAAGTTGCTTTGTTGTTGCCTCCTAGTGCACTTGTTATCACTTTCATTTGCACTAAAGCAGGTGAAATGGAATCAAAATCACTTCCTATCTGGACAGTGAAACACTCATTCATCGGGTGAAATGATCTGAGGTGCAGACACCTCAATCATCGCTCCTGGGCAACAGATCATGCTGTCTAAACCGCACTCTGCTGCCCAGGCACAATGATTGTGAATGGGGACGAGCAATAGCAGCAGCCATTGCTCATCCTCATACTGTGGAGGTGAACATGCATGCTGCGGTATTATCTCAGTCCAAAATTCCAGAACAATTTCCCATTGAAATGCATTAATGCTGGATCCGGCCCCGAGTGTTCCGGCAAAACGGATTCATTTTTGCGGTCTGCGCATGCTCAGACCGCAAAAAAAAAAAGTGAAACAAAATAAATAAATGCTGGATCCGTTTTTCCGGATGACACCGGAGAGACGGATCCGGCATTTCAATGCATTTGTCAGACGGATCAGGCGATGGAACTGCCTGCTGGAATCCTCTGCCGCAAGTGTGAAAGTACCATTATATGTGGACAGGAAGTCAGTTCCTTTAAGTATTCTTAAAGGGCTTCTGTCAGCCCACTAAACAGTTTTTTTTTTTTTGGTTTACTAATAATCCCTACACTGCGAACTCTGCATACATAAGTTAAATAATAATTTTGGTTCAGTAGAATTTGATAAAAAGCGATTTTTAAAATATGCAAATTACCTTGCTACCAGCAAGTAGGGCGGCTACTTGCTGGTAGCAGCCGCATCCTCCGATCCTAATGACGCCCCCTCCGCATTGTGATTGACAGGGCCAGGGAACGGAATCGTTCTCTGCTGGCCCTGCCTGTTAGCATTCAAAATCTGGCGCCTGCGCCGCGGCCGTACCCATCTTCAATCTGCGCAGGCGCACTGAGAGGCGGCCACTCGCTCGGCCGCTCCATCCTCAATGCACCTGCGCCGATGACGTCACATCTACAGCCGGCGCAGGCGCATTGAGGAGCGAGCGGCTGCCTCTCAGTGCGCCTGCGCAGATTGAAGATACGTACGGCCGCAGCGCAGGCGCCAGATTTTGAATGCTAACAGGCAGGGCCAGCAGAGAACGATTCCGTTCCCTGGCCCTGTCAATCACAATGCGGAGGGGGGGTCATTAGGGTCGGAGGATGCGGCTGCTACCAGCAAGTAGCCGCCCTACTTGCTGGTAGCAAGGTAATTTGCATATTTAAAAAATCGCGTTTTATCTAATTCTACTGAACCAAAATGATTATTTAACTTATGTATGAAGAGCTCGTAGTATAGGGATTATTAGTAAACAAAAAAAAATAAAAAAACGGTTTAGTGGGCTGACAGAAGCCCTTTAAGGAGCATCAATGTCAAGCTCATTGGAATGAATAGAGAAACGGATTTCCTGTCCTGTGTCAATTGAAGATAAGAGTGCTGGTCACATGACACAGCAGAGGATCAGAAGGGAGGTTATAACCCACAGATACAGTCACCAGTAAGAAGATTACCCTCACTAGTTTACATTTTGTATCTTTCTAATGGGCCAGAGGAAAAAAAATTAATTGTGGGAGTGCTAATCTAAAATGTTCATACTGTACATACCACATGTGTCTAGATTCAATGCTGCAAGTGTTAAAGAAATGTAAGACTGCGGCAAAGCACCAGCCAACTTTCCCATTCAAGTATTGGAAATTACATAAGGTATGACCAGTTTCTAAACCTAATGCATATTTTCCAAATGTCAGAAATATGTTAGATATTTCCCTCTAGTGATGTTCGTTATCGTCATCACTGCAGCATGTAAAGGATATCGCTAGAAACGCGGTCTGTATATGCTACTCCATAGGGGTATGGACAGGATAGGGACAGTGAAAAACGTGTTTTGACCTATCCTGAGGACAGAACAACTAAAGGAATGCATGTCCTATAGCTATGATGGCTAACCTCCGGGAAGAACTCCACAGAAATGAATGGAGCATGCTCAGAGTTGTTGTTTCATCACAGCTGAAGGTTAGCCATCACTGTCCTATAGGCATATCTTTAAAAGAGAAGCATTCTAAGTTTCATACTGACATACAGGAGTAGTTAGAAAATCCTCTCTGGAAACCTGTGTATACAGATATGTAATATCCATTTCATTTATTTCTTAAAATTCCTTCGAGATCTGCGCCTTTAAGGCTTTTTTTTTTATTCATAGTTCACACTCTGCTGTCTGAGGGCCGGATGCAGGCAGTGAAACATAAGGTGTGGCAGGAATACGAGCATTACTCATACCCACCACTTCTCGAGTCACTGCTGAAACCCCCAGCTCAAAAATAACACATAAGAAGCCCTTAGAAAAAAAAGCTAAAAGACAACTGGGCAAATGCAAACCTAGATTGTTTTGTCCTCGTGAGTCATTGCCCTTGTATTTAGTCTGCAATATCTGCTGATGGTTTCCAACTTCATCACTCATGAACTTCTACTACCCAAATCAGGGGTCAGCAACCTCCAGCTAAGAGTCCATTCACACGTCTGTAAGAGTTTTGCGGATCCATGGATCCACAAAACACGAACATCAATGTGCGTTCCGCATTTTGCGGACCGCACATCACCGGCACTTAATAGAAAATGCCTATTCTTGTCCACAATTGCGGACAAGAATAGGACATGTTCTATTTTTATCGGAAGTGCGGGTCTGCAATTTTCCGGATCCGGGCCGCACATCCTGCGGCCCCATAGAAATTAATGGGTCTGCAATTCCGTTCTGCAGAATGTGGAACGTGTGAATGGACCCTAAGGCTTCTTTCACACTAGCGTGGGAACAGCCCGCCAACCCGTACTACGGTGTACACCCGTGTGCTGCCGGAAGTCTGCACGGCCCCATTCACTATAATGGGGAGGTGTAGATCCTGCCGAGAGGCGGAGGGACAAATATCGGGTGTACACTGTAGTACGGATCCAGCAGGCTGTTCCCATGCCGGAACGAGTAAACACCAGTGTGAAACTGGCCTAACAGAGGAGTTAAATAAAAAGATGCTCCAGATTTGTCATGTCATGGAGAAAGCAGGTCATTACTGAAATAAACATGGCAGGAGGGATGGCATGATCACTTTCTTGGCCTATGCTCCCAGCACAGAAAGCAGAATTATAAAAAGGCGTGGAGCCCGAGCACAGTGCGAACACGGTTGTTCTGCAGCGGAGGCTTTATTTGGCCGCTGCCTGCGCCGAGTGACCCCCTACACAGGACTCCGCTCTCGTTTTTCATTTCTTATGTTTTAGGTAAACTCTTCTAGAGTTGAAGCAGTGTGATGGCTGCCACCTCCCCCACTGACACTTCCTTCCGTTATGAGATGGGTAGACAATGATTTCTACAGAAGGAAGTGATGGTCACACAGCAGCACGTTTGCCACTTGTAAAACAAAGTCAGAGTTGGAAAATGACATTGCCCGTCTGCTCTGTGGATCTTTTTTCTTTTATCGTTTCAAATTCTTCTTGCCAAAGAGCTAGGAGTCTTGTTCTTGGGCGATTGCATACAGAGCAGAGGTAAAAGCCTGCTTCAGCTTGAACGGAAGCGTTTTTGGCTAGGGTTTTATTACGCTCCCAGCGTGTCAAGTCTGTACACGAGGATACAGCGCGGAGCACTTAGAGGACCTTTCATCAGTTTTGACATAGGCTAATTATGGTATTACCTTGAAGGGCGGCCCCCACTGATTGCATGGGTGTATATATATATATTTTTTTTTAACCCCCCTTTCGTCCGCTGTGGCCCCCGATGATTTGGTGCGCTGTATTATTAATGAACATAAAACTCGCAATGGGGAGGAGACGCAGTCTTCTGCTGTGGGCGTCCTCTTCTCCCTGGCTGTGAGCGCGATCCAATCAGAGCGGACCGCTCACAGCCAGGGAGATGTTATGAAATTCGTACACACTTCGTTTGGTGGTAAAAGCAGAATTGCACTATGGATTCCGTTACCACGGACCATAACGCAATTCTATGATGGAATGCATAACAGAATGCCTTTAGAGGCATTCCGTCATAATAGAAGTCTATGGCCTGCATAACGGATCCGTACCGTTTCCGTTATGCAGCAGAGGACTAAAATACATTAGTAGGTGGCTTGTATTAACTTTCCCTACATCATAAATGCCACTTGCTAAAGTGACACAACCCCTTTAAGAGTAAACCCCTATGTAAGAAAGTTGTCTCTCCTTCCCTAGGAAAACGAGGCAGGAAATGCCAGGGGTGGAAATAAGGCTACTTTCACACTCGCGTTTGGTGCGGATCCGTTCAGATAATACAACCGTCTGCATCCGTTCAGAACGGATCAGTTTGTATTATCTTTAACATAGCCAAGACGGATTGAAAGTCAATGGAGGACGGATCCGTTTTCTATTGTGCCAGATTGTGTCAGTGAAAATGGATCCGTCCCCATTGACTTACATTGTGTGTTAGAACGGATCCGTTTGGCTCAGTTTTGTCAGACGGACACCAAAACGCTGCAAGAAGCGTTTTGGTGTCCGCCTCCAAAGTGGAATGGAAACGGAATGGAGGCAAACTGATGCATTCTGAGTGAATCCTTATCCATTCAGGGCTAAACTGATCAGTTTTGGACCGCTTGTGAGAACCCTGAACAGATCTCACAAACGGAAAGCCAAAACGCTAGTGTGAAAGTAGACTAAGGCTACTTTCACACTTGCGTTCAGGGCGGATCCGTCTGGTGTCTGCACAGACGGATCCGCTCCTATAATGCAAACGATGGGATCCGTTTAGAACGGATCCGTCTGCATTATATTTCAGAAAAAAATGGTAAAAGTTAGTCAGACGGATCAGTCCAGACTTTGCATTGAAAGTCAATGGGGGACGGATCCGTTTGAAATTGCACCATATTGTGTCAACTTCAAACAGATCTGTCCCCATTGACTTACATTGTAAGTCTGGACGGATCCGTTTGGCTCCGCACGGCCAGGCGGACACCCGAACGCTGCAAGCTGCGTTCCGGTGTCCGCCTGCTGAGCGGAACAGAGGCCAAACGGTGCCAGACTGATGCATTCTGAGCGGATCCGTACAGCCCCAATGCATTCTGAGTGGATGCGGATCCGCTCAGAATGCCTTAGTCTGGCACCGTTTGGCCTCCGTTCCGCTCAGCAGGCGGACACCGGAACGCAGCTTGCAGCGTTCGGGTGTCCGCCTGGCCGTGCGGAGCCAAACGGATCCGTCCAGACTTACAATGTAAGTCAATGGGGACAGATCTGTTTGAAGTTGACACAATATGGTGCAATTTCAAACGGATCCGTCCCCCATTGACTTTCAATGCAAAGTCTGGACTGATCCGTCTGACTAACTTTTACCATTTTTTTCGGGGCCACTTGTGAAAGCCTTCAAACGGAACTCACAAGCGGAACCCCGAATGCAAGTGTGAAAGTAGCCTAAGTTGTTTCTAAAGCCTACATGCTTCATGTGATCAGAGTTGAGACATATGAGGTGGAGTTCTACCATGCACACAACTGTATGTACGCCTATACTATACTCCTGTACAGTGGCGTACATCGAGAAGTAAGGGCCCCATAGCAAGGATCAAACCAGGCCCTAACCCCTTTTCAATGACCCTTGCCTCATTTGCTAAAAGTTGTTCCTTCAGAGGGTAGAGTCCTGACCAAGTTTTCACCTCCAGTAGGAGATAATCCCAACTACAACTGGGCCCCCTCTTGCCCCCGACCCCAAAGCAGTCATCTGGTCTGGCGCTATGGTAGTTACGCCCCTGCTCCTGTATACCTCCAATATACATAGACACATGATGAGTTTAGAATCGCATTTAGATTTATCCATAGGTGTCCTCTCTTGCATAGGCTCCTGGAACTGCATCTGCACAAAAAAATCTGACTCCAAACCTGCTCAGCCATCAAAGGGGTTTTCTGGGATTTAGATATTGATGGCCTATTGAGATATTTAGTGCTGGGAGTCGGACCCTTGACTATCTCATATTGATGACCTATCCTGAGGATGGGTGACCAATATGTAAATCCTGGAGAACCCCTTTAATAATCAGATTGTTAAAGGACACATGGTTTGGTGGCGGACAGAACGGCTTTCCTCACACAACAAACATAACCCTGGCTTGGTATTAACATACTGACAACATCCGTACAGAAAATCCTGGTCGGCAGCCTGGTATTAAGGTGGTGCTCACTGCTAGGAGTGAATCCTCAATAGTAGTAAAGACACACCTCGGTACACACACAAGTGAGGGTGCATTCACATCACAGTTTAGCTTTCCATTCTTCTGATCCTGTTGCATCACTTGTCATCATCCGTTTGAGCCATTTCCATCAGAGATCCATTTTTGCAGGCTTTTTTTTTTTCTTTTTTGGGCTCAAACTGATGCAACAGGGTCCGTTTCTTTAATGTATACTATGCATAACTGATGCAACAGCATCTGTTTTTTTTTTTCTCTCTCTTCTGACGGATCAGAAGAACAGAAAGCTAAACAGTGATGGGAATGAACCCTAAAGTGCAAAGTGTCCGTCTTTTTCTCCGTGCTGCAGCTATGGCAATCTGAAGGCGGCATCTAAGATCTTGGTCACGACCATAGTAAGAATACAGCAGGAGAAAGGGTGGCAGTGTGTCAACATACACAGTATTGAACTGGTAGATGCAGGAAAGTATTAACCCCTTAGTGACCATGCACATTTATTTAACACCTTAAGGACCAGTTTTTGCAAATCTGACATGTGTCACGCTTTTACTTAACCAAGCCATTCTGAGATTGTTTTCTAGTCACATATTGTACTCATAACAGTGGTAAATTTAAGTCAAAATATTTCATTTTTATTTATAAAAAAATATATACCAAAAATTTGGAAAAATTCGCAACTTTCCAAATTTCTATTTCTCTGCTTTTAAAACAGATAGCGATACCTCCTAAAATAGTTATTACTTTACATTCTCCATATGTCTACTTCATGTTTGGATCATTTTGTAAATTACATTTTCTTTTTTTGGGGACGTTACAAGGCTTAGAAGTTTAGAAGCAAATCTTGAAATTTTTCTGAAATTTTCCAAAACCCACATCTAACCTTGCCGATAATGCGTCCAGCGCGCGCCCCCAATCTGTCTCGAAGTCTCGCAGCTCCGCGCAGTAGAACAAGGCATGCGCACGAATCGTGGGACTTCTGGAGAGGAGCTGAAGTCCTGGCCCTGAATTAATGCTGTCTGGAGGAGTGGCTGCAGTGCCATGTGCCGTCCAAGTCTGCTGTGTGCCAGCCCAGTTGGACGGATTGGTTTGCCAAATTACCACCTTTTCTTCTGGTCTACAAAAAAGGTAATTTTATTTTCTTTCATCTAATACTATGTTGTTTATTGGAGTAGTTACTCACTCACTAAAGGTGGGGGAGGAGTGGTGGATGGCACTAACTACTAATATATATATATATATATATATTATATACACACACCGTACCCCGACTGACGTCAACTACGTCGAGCTCACAAGATACGGTATGGTCACCGGTTACCAAGGCGCGACGTTCCATCCTCCTGGAGGAGCGGGTAAGGTCATTCTTGGTACAGTTTTCACAGGCTCCTCCTGTCCACAAGGGCATAGAGAGGCAACAAGCTGAGAGAGTCTTTTCACTGCCCCAGTGAAACAGAGCATTCTCAGCCCTGGAAGATTGTCACCAGTTTCTTGTTTGATATAAACCCGGTCCGCTAACGGGATTATATAGGGTAAGAAACCAACCGGCGGTAGCGTATTGCTAGGCCGAGACACAGACGTGGGAATTCGTGATCGAGATACAAGACAGCACAAGATTAAATTATATATTTAAATCGCCTTAAGGGCTCACTAGAAATAACACTATACAAACTAAGAATATATACAGTGGTCTAAGGTTATAAACACAGGTAATAGGGTACAACATGGTTAAGTAGAACAATAAGTCAGTTTACCAGATATATGAGTCCTTTGGGTTGTGATGAGTTCTTAGCTGTATTCACGGTGGCAGTTATGTCAGCCGGTTGCAGGTCCCTCTAAACACATGACGCGATGTGACCCCCTCAGAGAAAAGACACGCCCGCTTGCTGGCACAAGCCTTTTAAACGGTAGCCGGCCCCTCCTCTTCCTGTCTCTGGGAAGGGTCCCCCCCTCCCTGCTTATCCAGGCAGCTCAATGACCCACAAAACCCTTTAGGGTTCATAGCTCCAGACCAGAAGGTCACAGGGAGATGGTTCTGAGACCAACAGACCCACCTAGGTTCCGGCTACAAGTGGAGTCCAAGCATGGTACCGTTATTTCGTTCCTGTGGGGAGAAATGTATATCTCCTTTCCCTGGCCTCCCACCACCAGACTATGACCACGGGCCTGTTCATATTGGCCACAGGGACACAAATATGTAGCGCCCAAGGAACCCGCCCCAGTCATCGACCCAGAAACCTTCCACTGTGTTGTGTGTGAGTGGTGGGAGGTCCCTTGACAATTTCCAACCGGTCACCGTGGGCCAGGCCATGGCCTTGGGACTTAGAGACACCGGCACTGAGATGACTCTGGTACGGCCTGAACTGTTCGAAGAGTAAGGGAGGTGGGGGTATCCTAAAATATCCCTGCAAGTGTTTTGCTGGGGATGGACCTGGGGCGTCTTGTGTCTAAGTACGTGGCCGCTGACACACGAGGTCCGATCCCCGAGAATGTGATGCCATGTCCACCCCTGTTGATACTGTTAATGTACTTAACATGCCTGCTGATGGGGATGTAATGTGTGCCTCTCCCCTCAGTGAGGAGGGGGTCATTCACGCCAGCTGTGCTGAGGCCTCAGGGCAAGCATGCTGGAACCTGTTGTCCTCAGGTGTGGCTACTGAGGGGACAAGCAGGGGGCAGACAGTTGCAGGGGAGGAGGATGCAAGTGAGGTCAGGGCTGTGCCAGGAGAAGTAGGGCTCCCAGGCAGTGGCGTACCGCCCATAGAGGCAGACCACGCCGTTGCTATGGGGCCCACGGCACTGGGGGGCCCGGAGCGCAGAGAAGGCCCCGCCCACACTATTTGGCCCCGCCCACTCATGACATGCGGCTATGTGGCGGCTTTTCTTCTCAGGCTCAGCCAACTCTTCTTCCGCAATCTCCGCCGCCAGCCAGCCGGCCTCCACTCGGAGTCTGACCTGATCTCCTGACCTGATCCTGACCTGACTGTTGCGGAATCAGGATCAAACCAGCCTGCAAATGCAAGTAGAGCTCGCTGGCCAATCAGCACAAGGCAACTCTGTTGAGGCAGCTGCTGATTGGCCAGTGTGCGGCGTGCGCAAGGGAGGCGGGAGAAACGGTTCGCCGTCGGCCGTCGCCAGTGTGCCTGAGGAGCAGAGCTGCAGAGGAGACGAAGTCAGAACTTGAAGCACCCTGTCGGACTGTCCCACTCCCTGGCCTGAACGCAGAGAGCAGACTCAGTCAGCACAGCAGAGACTAGGTATGATGATAATGTCAGACTCAGATACCATTTTACTCAGAGATTGTCAGACACTGACAGCCTGACAGGCCAGGCACAGGCAGCAAGAGAGAGGTGGGGAGGGGGACAGCCAGGACAGGGTGGGACATGCTTCAATCCCACTCCAGTGAGTCCTGTTGTCCTCTATGAGCCCCAAAATGCCTATGTGGGAGAAGTAGGAAGAAAGCACACTGTCCTGAGAATTTTGGGGGGCATTAGGGGTTGGGGGGGGGGGGGCTCATAGAGGACAGTGTGCTTTCCTCCTACACCTACTCCTTCCTAACAACCCCCCTCCCCCGGGCAATTTGGAGGGCATTAGGGGTTGGATATTAACCCCTCTAACTCCTTGCTGCTAATGCTGAGTGTGCACATAGCCACCAAATGATATTTCACCAACCAGCCAGACCACCCCCCCCCCCCCCACACACACACACACAAACACATGCGCATATGTGCACACTCAGCATCAGCAGCAAGGAGTTAAAGGTAGGGGTGCACCGAAATGAAAATTCTGGTCCGAAACCGAAAATTCAGGATGCCCTTGACCGAAAACCAAAACCGAAACTGCCTTTTTGCCCAAATACTTTTAAAATACTTTTTTTTTAATGATTTTATTAATAATTCTTTTTCATGAATTTAATAAATCATATTATATAACATGGTGCTTCCTCATACACAAGTGATTGTACAAAACAACTGTTATGGGGGGACACTGTTATGGGGGGAATCTGTGGATGACAGACACTGTTATGGGGGGGGATCTGTGGATGACAGACACTGTTATGGGGGGGGATCTGTGGATGACAGACACTGTTATGGGGGGGGATCTGTGGATGACAGACACTGTTATGGGGGGGGATCTGTGGATGACAGACACTGTTATGGGGGGATCTGTGGATGACAGACACTGTTACAGGGGGATCTGTGGCTGGCACTGTTACGGGGGGGGGGGATCTGTGGCTGGCACTGTTACAGAGGGGGGGGGATCTGTGGCTGGCACTGTTACAGGAGGGGATCTGCGGATGGCACTGTTATGGGCTGGGGGGGATCTGTGGGTGGCACTGTTATATATGTGCCATCCACAGACCCCCCAGCCCATAACAGTGCCATCCACAGACCCCCCCCCAGCCCATAACAGTGACATCCACAGACCCCCCCAGCCCATAACAGTGACATCCACAGACCCCCCCCAGCCCATAACAGTGACATCCACAGACCCCCCCAGCCCATAACAGTGACATCCACAGACCCCCCCCAGCCCATAACAGTGACATCCACAGACCCCCCCCAGCCCATAACAGTGACATCCACAGACCCCCCCCAGCCCATAACAGTGACATCCACAGACCCCCCCCAGCCCATAACAGTGACATCCACAGACCCCCGCAGCCCATAACAGTGACATCCACAGATCGCCCCCGCCTCCCCGCTACCGCCAGTATACAAATATAAGATGTTATATTCATTTATTGGTTATTAAACATGCCCCCTCAGTCATATTACTACCTTACATCCTAATCGCTTCTGTAGAATTCAGGCCAAGCCGGGCGGCCGGCGCGTCTCTCACTGACGTCACTTGCCTGCGCCGCCGGCTTCATTCAGGCACATGACAAGAGTTACGCTGCCGCCCGCCTGGCCTGCCTTAATTCTACAGATGCGATTAGGATGTAAGGTAGTAATAGGACTGAGGGGGCATGTTTAATAACCAATAAATGAATATGACATCTTATATTAGTATACCGGAGCGGCGGGGCTATCATATTTTCTGCCGATATGTACCAATATCGGCCGAAATGGATTAGGCCCATTTTCGGCCGCCGGAATTTCGGTGCACCCCTAGTTAAAGGGGTTTAAAGAGTTAAGGAGTTTAAAGAGTTAAGTTTTAAGGAGTTAAAGGGGTACAAATTAGGGATCGACCGATATTGATTTTTTAGGGCCGATACCGATACTTTGTGAACTTTCAGGCCGATAGCCGATAATTTATACCGATATTCTGGGAATTTTCATTTTTGAGAAAAAAAAAAAATTTCCTACACAAATCTGCTGAAAATTAATGTTTATTGTTAATGTGTATTTTTTTTGTTAATGTGTATTTATTTTTGTTTTTTTAAATCTTTTTCATTTATACTTAATATTTTTGTGTTTTTTTTTTATTTTTACTAACTTTTAGCCCCCTTAGGGACTAGAACCCTTGTCCTATTCCCCCTGATAGATCTCTATCAGGGTGAATAGGAGCTCACACTGTCCCTGCTGCTCTGTGCTTTGTGCACACAGCAGCAGGGAGCTGAACATGGCAGCCAGGGCTTCAATAGCGTCCTGGCTGCCATGGTAACCGATCGGAGCCCCAGGCTTACACAGCTGGGGCTCCGATCGGAGGAGCAGGGGAGAGGGGACCCTGTGGCCACTGCCACCAATGAGTAATACTGGGTGGGGGGCGCACTGTTTTTACTATTGGGATTGGGATGGGGGTGGGTGGCGCACTGCGCCACCAATGATTAATACTGGGGGGCTTGGGGGGGGGGGGGGGGCGCACTGCGCCACCAATGAAGATAAATCTCTCAATCATTCATATACAGGAGGCGGGAGCTGGCTGCAGAATCACATAGCCGGCTCCCGACCTCTATGAGCGGTAGCTGCGATCCGCGGCACCTGAGGAGTTAACTACCGCAGATCGCAGCTATCGCTCATAGAGGTCGGGAGCCGGCTATATGATTCTGCAGCCAGCTCCCAGCTCCCGCCTCCTGTATATGAATTAATGAAAGGCTTATCTTCATTGGTGGAGCGCTGGCCACAGCCCCTCCCCTCCTCTTATGTTCTCTCCTCTCATTGGCGGCAGCGGCAGCACAGGGGAGGAGACACTGCTTCCTTCTCCCCTGTGCTGCGGAGGGAACACAGAGAGCGCTGAGAGCAGCGCGTTCTGTGTTCCCAATACGTTATCGGTATATCGGCAAAATAGATGCCGATACCGATAACGTTCAAAATCCTCAATATCGGCCGATAATATCGGCCAAACCGATAATCGGTCGATCCCTAGTACAAATACATGTACATTTTATACGTTACTGCAACAAAGTTGGTTAATAAAATAAAAATGTTTATCCCTAACAGTTTCAGTAGGTCATGTATAAATTTCTTTAATCGGGGTGTGGCATGGGAGGAGCCAGGTCAGGAAGTGGAAGGAGCCATGGTGGGTAGTGGGCGGGGTTAAGGGGCCCAATTCAGATTTTTGCTATGGGGCCCAGTGATTTCTATGTACGCCCCTGCTCCCAGGTAAAGCCTCAGTGCAGGATTCCTCCACAACTGGGATGTCCGAGGGACAGGTTAGTCCGTCTGGACTGGCGACTTGGTCAGAAGCAGAGGGGAAGCAGGCACTACCAGAGGTGGCAACGGCCATAGCTGCTGTCACACGCAGTGGGAGTGCTGGGGCCCTAGGGACCCCTCAGGGGGCTGATGGCTTTCCCCCTTTCGACCAAGTGGCTGCCGAGTCAGATGGAGGCAAGGAGACAGGTCCAGGGGACCTGACAGAGGAGGTGGCAGTCTCGTATATTCTGGCCACGTCAGGTCAGGGGTTTCAGGTGGCGTTAATGGCTGACGGCAGCATGAATGCTCTCAAGGAGCAGGCGGCACAGCCTCCCTCGGACTCAGACCTCGAGCGGCTGGTCTGGGACCAAGGACGACTGTACCGGGTCACGGTCCAGCAGGGCTCACTGGAGGAGTGGCCTAGGGAACGGCAGATAGAACTGACAGAGGATGTGGCAGTCTAGTCTATTCTGACCACGTCCCACCAGGGGTTTCAGGTGGCATTAGGGGCTAGCGCCAGATTGAAAGCTCTCACGTAGCAGGTGGCACGGCCTCCCTTGGACACAGATCTCCACCGGGGTGTGGCCTAAGGACCGACACTTTGTGATACCTTATCCATTCACAGTGGAGTTTCTGTGGGTTGCGCAGGAAATTCCGGTGACCAGCTACCCAGGAGCTGCTAAGACAGAGGCCTGGATGGGAGACGTAGCCACCCATGGGGTGTTGGTCATCGAGTGAAAAAAAGGCACAGGCCTTGTCGCGGTTGGTGCCTGACAGTATGGGCCAGGCCCAGACCGACCAGAAGCAGGGGTACAACCAGATGGCTTGTGAGAGGACCCACCAGGAGGGTCAGCAAGCGTGGATACTGGTTCTCGTACCTCAGGATAAACTTCAGGTGGCCTGCGAGGGCCCGTACCTCGCGCACCAGCGGCTCAATGCCAGGATGTACCTGGTCACCCTGGACCACGCCCGAGGAAGGCAGAAGGCCTGAACCTGATGCAGGCACATCATGAGCGGGAGGCAGGTGCCCTCCCGGTATGCCCCCCCCTTCTGGGAACTGTTCACCAAAACGCCCTGAAGGACGGCGTCCACCGAGATGCCATTGGGCATGGAGTATGCCCCTACCACTTCTAAGCGGATGGTGAAGCTGCTTAAGGGACTCAAAGGGTACGCGGCTGTGTACCTGGAGGTCATTGCCCTCTTCAGTCCTACATGGGAGGATCCCCTAGAGCATCTGGCGCAGATGCTCAGGCAGATCTGCCAGGTAGGCTTGACCCTTACACCAGGAAAGTGCCAACTGGGTATAAGCGAGGGGCCCCGGGCAGGCAGGGAAGCTTTGGAACCGGAGCCCGGGAGAGTGGATGCCAGCGCATCCTGGCTCACCCCCGGGACAAGCACCAGGTGATGTCCTTCCTGGGCACCGCCGGGTACTATAGGGGGTTCACGCCCCACTATAGTAGCCTGGCGAGGCCCCTGACGGACCGCACCAGGAAAAAGCTGCCCTCCGCAGTCCATTGGACAAACGACTGTGAGACGGCCTTCCAGGCACTAAGGGACACCCTTTTCATCTTCCTGGTACTACAGGCAGCTGACTTCATGCAGCCGTTTATAGTACCGACTGATGCCAGTAATTGGGCCTCGGTGTCATGCCCAGTCAGCGTGACTCCATTGGTCAGGAACGAATGGGAGGTGGGTACGCAGGAGCCTGGCGCTCCAGCTGTACCACTTGCCATTCGCCACCAGAGAAGGTGCAGATGGGCACACGGGGAAACACAGGATGTGCTGCCCCTAGCGCCCTCTAAGTGAGGAATATGGATTAATATTTACTGTCAGCCATGTGCCACACCAGCCATCAGCTGAAAGGCAGCAGAGGTAGTGAGATCCGCAGGGGGGCCCTGCTTCAAAGCCAGCAGATGGCGGAGGAACTTTAGCAGCCCACCAGCGTTTACAACTTTTCACACTTCCATTCAGCCAGCCAGGAACCCCAGCTAATGGAGCAGGAAAGACCTCTCTGCAGGAGGTCTAAGCCATTCCCCAGTTCAATCAAATCTAGCAGACAGCATGGAACCGGCGATTCATAAGGTCATAGTCTGGGGACGCCAGGGAAGGGAGATATACAAATCTCCCCACAGGAACTAAATAATGGTACCATGCTTGGACTCCACTTGTAGCCGGAAACCAGGCGGGTCTGTTGGTCCCAGAACCATCTCCCTGTGACCTTCTGGTCTGAAGCCATGAATCCTAAAGGGTTTTGTGTGTCATTGAGCTGCCAGGATCAGCAGGGAGGGGGACCCTTCCCAGAGGCGGGAAGAGGAGCGGTCGGCTACAGTTTAAAAGGCTTGTGCCAGCAAACTGGCGTGTCTTTTCTCTGAGAGGGGGGTCACATCGTGTCATGTGTTTAGAGGTAGAGATGTCCCACGGCGCAAAAACCACCTGGTGGTTGGATTAGAATACAGGGTTCTTTTATTGAGCAAGCGGTACAACGCGTTTCGGGGATATACCTGATATTCGGGGATGTACCTGAAGAAGGGGTATATCCCCGAAACGCGTTGTACCGCTTGCTCAATAAAAGAACCCTGTATTCTAATCCAACCACCGGGTGGTTTTTGCGCCGTGGGACATCTCTACCTCACTGAATTACCGGCTTTCTGAGAGATTCCAGGCATCCCTGATCAGAAGTATCTGTATCCCGGGCTGCATACCATCCGTCATAAGGGGCTTCTGCTAACCCTATATGTGCCTACTCTAGAGTTGTGCCTATATCTAGCACAACTCTACAAGGTGAGCCTCCACTTTTGGAGATATTTATTTTCTATTCAAGACATTATTACCCTAAGGTGCGCCATTTTTTGTTCTACAGCTCAACAAAGCCTGCTATAACTACTGATGTGTTTAGAGGGACCTGCAACTGGCTGACATCACTCTAAACTCAGACCAATGTATATATATTTAGTGTGTATAGTGTCATTTCTAGTGAGCCCTTAAGGCGATTAAATATATAATATAATCTTGTGCTGTCTTGTATCTCGATCACGAATCCCCATGTCCGTGTCTCGGCCTAGCAATACGCTACCGCCGGTTGGTTGCTTACCCTATATAATCCTACAGGAGGGTGTAACGTCACGCCTTGGTAACCAGTGACCATACCGTATCTCGTGAGCTCGACGTAGTTGACGTCCGTCGGGGTACGGTATTCGTCACATAACACCATAATTAGCCTATGTCAAAACTGATGAAAGGTCCTCTTTAATTAAGCTGTTTTGATGTGTATATATATATATATATATATATATATATATATATATATATATTTGATATTACTGCCTATATCATTGCTGCTCATTTTACTAAGATTTAATCTAAGTATGGACTATGTGGCTATGTGCAATTGAACATTGTTGTTCTCGTTACCATTTGACTAATATTTATTTATAAAATAAAAAATAAATAATACAAAAGTGGCCCAATTTGTTGTATTTGACCCACATCACCATTGTTTTGCTGCAATCTGACTGGTATGTTTCTGTATTATTTATTTTTATTTACCAATGAAAAACAAAGATTTACAAAAAAATATAAACGTTAACAATAAATGTTCATTTAACAGCAGATTTGTGTAGGAATTTTTTATTTTTTTTTCAAAAATGAAAATGCACAGAATATCGGTATAAGTTATTGGCTATCGACCTGACAGTTCACAGGTTATCGGTATCGGCTCTAAACAAAATCAATATCGATTGATCCTTAGAAGGCAGCCACGATGCATCAGGGTGCCATCGGGTCCCAGTCACAGCCGTGCGGAGACCCAATGGAAGCTCCCTGCCTCTCCACACATCGCACGTGCCACGGTCAGCACTGACCGCGACACATCTAGGGTTAACGCGCCGGCATTGGCGTTTTCATACAGCAGGGGTCCAAGTCCAACTATCAGTGACTGCTCAGGGACGGGTCTGTTTTGCAGCCCATAGACTTCTATTATGACGAAATAAATAACGGAATGCCTCTAAAGGCATTCCGTCATAGAATTGCGTTATGGTTCGTGGTAACAGAATCCATAACGCAATTCTGCTTTTACCCCCAAACGAAGTAGGGATCGACCGATTATCGGTTTTACCGATATTATCGGCCGATATTAAGGATTTTGACAGTTATCGGTATCGGCATCTATTTTGCCGATATACCGATAACTTATTGGGAACACAGAACACGCTGCTGTCAGCGCTCTCCATGTTCCCTCCGCAGCACAGGGGAGAAGGAAGCAGTGTCTCCTCCCCCTGTGCTGCTGCTGCCGCCAATTAGAGGAGAGAGGACAAAAGAAGGGGAGGGGCTGTGGCCACCGCTCCACCAATGAAGATAAGTCTTTCATTAATTCATATACAGGAGGCGGGAGCTGGGAGCTGGCTGCAGAATCACATAGCCGGCTCCCGACCTCTATGAGCTGTAGCTGCGATCTGCGGTAGTTAACCCCTTAGGTGCCGCGGATCGCAGCTACCGCTCAGTGGTCGGGAGCCGGCTATGTGATTCTGCAGCCAGCTCCCGCCTCCTGTATATGAATGAGAGACTTATCTTCATTGGTGGCGCAGTGCGCCCCCCCAAGCCCCCCAATATTAATCATTGGTGGCGCAGTGCGCCCCCCACCCCCATCCCAATAGTAAAAACATTGGTGGCGCAGTGCGCCCCCCCCCCCCCCAAGCCCCCCAGTATTAATCATTGGTGGCAGTGGCCACAGGATCCCCTCTCCCCTGCTCCTTCGATTGGAGCCCCAGCAGTGTAATCGCGGGGCTCCGATCGGTTACCATGGCAGCCAGGACGCTACTGAAGCCCTGGCTGCCATGATAAGCTCCATGCTGCTGTGTGCACAAAGCACAGAGCAGCAGGGACAGTGTGAGCTCCTATTCACCCTGATAGAGATCTATCAGGGGGAATAGGACAAGGGTTCTAGTCCCTAAGGGGGCTAAAAGTTAGTAAAAAAAAAAAAAAAAAAAAAAAAAAAAAATATTAAGTATAAATGAAAAAGATTTACAAAAAAAAAAAAAAATTCAGGTTAACAATAAACATATTAATTTTCAGCAGAGTTGTGTAGGAAATTTTTATTTTTCTCAAAAATAAAAATACCCAGAATATCGGTATAAATTATCGGTATCGGCCCTAAAAAAATCAATTTCGGTCGATCCCTAAAACGAAGTGTGAATGAATTTCATAAGTGGAAATTTGCTTATCTCTACTTATGACTGTGGAGGTTCCAAGCCCGATTTTATCTCACAATGGCCTTACGCACACGACCGTGCTGTTTTTTGCGGTCCGCAAAAAACGGAAGCCGCCCGTGTGCCTTGCGCAATTTGCGGAACGGAAGGCTCATTGTAGAAATGCCTATTGTCCGCAAAACAGACAAGAACACGACATGCTATATTTTTTTTGCGGAGTGCTGTCTGCATCTTTTGCGGCCCATTTAAGTGAATGAGCCCGCACCCGAGCCGCAAGAAAATGCGGCTCGGATACGGACCACAAAAACGGTTGTGTGCATGAGGCCAATCACTGATGGAAATTACTGACCAAAAACACTGACGTGTGAATGAGGCTTAAGAATGGTCTATGGCCACTTTCACGTGGTCAGCAATTTTCATCAATATTTCTGAGCCAAACCAAGAGCCAAAATACAGAGGAAGCACAAATCTGTCCATTATCATTTTTCTCTGCTGGTCCCACTCCCGGTTTTGGCTTAAAAAAAGCCTTATACACACGACGTGTGCTGGCCGTGCCCATGGTCCTCAGACAACAGGCACACTGTCAGTGCCTTGCATTTACACAAATAGGGTCCGCAATCCGCATCAGACGGGCCACACCATAAAAAAGTAGTGCACATGCACTACCCTTTGCTGTGTGGAGGCACGGACAGAAAACCCACAGAAACACTCTGTGGTTCTCCTGTGGGCTTCTGAATCGTGGCTCCGTTCCACACCACACTGTATCTTCCAGATTGCGGATCCATTCAAGTAAATGGGTCGGCATCCGAGAGACGATGCGCACACTGCTAATGGGCACGAACCTGCTACGGTTGTTTGCATGAAGCCAAAGGCTACATGCACACAACTGTATGTCTTTTGCGGTCCGCAAAAAAAAAACGGATGACATCTGTATGCCATCCGTTTTTATTTTGCGGATCCATTGTAACAATGTCTAAAACAGACAAGAATAGGACATGCTCTATTTTTTTTGCGGGGCTACGGAACGGACATACTGATGCGGACAGCACACAGTGTGCTGTCTGCATTTTCTGCGGACCAATTGAAATGAACGGGTCTGCATCCTATCCGCAAAAAAAAACAGAACGGACATGGAAACAAACAACGTTCGTGTGCATGTAGCTAAATACTGATGAATTATACTGACCTTGTGACACTTCTCCATGTGCAGTGTCAGGTACATGGAAGTTATGGGTGGATGGATGGATAGACAGGCAGATAGATAGGCGGGCAGGCATATGACGGACAGTCGCACAAGTTTTATCTGTTATAAGTCCAGTTACAATGCATTTCGAATATTAGGAGGTAGAAAAAGAACTTGTTAGGCCTTTTTCACACGGGCGTTGCGGGAAAATGTGCGGGTGCGTTGCGGGAACATGCAAGATTTTTCCGCACGAGTGCAAAACATTGTAATGCGTTTTGCACTCGCGTGAGAAAAATCGGCATGTTTGGTACAGAAGTTCGGGTTTGGGTTAGTTGTAGTGTAGATTGCATTATTTCCCCTTATAACATGGTTATAAGGGAAAATAATAGCATTCTGAATACAGAATGCATAGTACAATAGCGCTGGAGGGGTTAAAAAAATAATAATAATTTAACTCACCTTAATCCACTTGATCGCGCAGCCGGCATCTCTTCGGTCTTCTTTGCTGTGTGCAGGAAAAGGACCTGTGGTGACGTCACTCAGGTCATCACATGGTCCGTCACATGATCTTTTACCATGGTGATGGATCATGTGATGACCGGAGTGACGTCACCACAGGTCCTTTTCCGGCACACAGCAAAGAAGACAGAAGAGATGCCGGGCTGTGCGATCAAGTGGATTAAAGACAGTTAAATTTTTTTTAACCCCTGTAGCCCTATTGTACTATGCATTCTGTATTCAGAATGCTATTATTTTCCCTTATAACCATGTTATAAGGGAAAATAATAATGATCGGGTCTCCATCCCGATAGTCTCCTAGCAACCGTGCGTGAAAATCGCACCGCATCCGCACTTGCTTGCGATTTTCACGCAACCCCATTCATTTCTATGGGGTCTGCATTCCGTGAAAAATGCACAAAGAGCAGCATGCTGCGATTTTCACGCAACGCACAAGTGATGCGTGAAAATCACCGCTCGTGAGCACAGCCCCATAGAAATGAATGGATCAGGATTCAGTGCGGGTGCAATGTGTTCAATCCGCGCGGAATACTCGCCCGTGTGAAAGGGGCCTTAGTGTTACAAGATCTGCTAATGTCAGGACACATCGCAATGCCCTAAGGCATGATGGGACAATAGTAGGGTTGGGCGAAATCAAAAATAACGATATACAGTACAGACCAAAAGTTTGGACACACCTTCTCATTCAAAGAGTTTTCTTTATTTTAATGACTATGAAGGCATCAAAACTATGAATTAACACATGTGGAATTATATACATAACAAACAAGTGTGAAACAACTGAAAAAATGTCATATTCTAGGTTCTTCAAAGTAGCCACCTTTTGCTTTGATTACTGCTTTGCACACTCTTGGCATTCTCTTGATGAGCTTCAAGAGGTATTCCCCTGAAATGGTCTTCCAACAGTCTTGAAGGAGTTCCCAGAGATGCTTAGCACTTGTTGGCCCTTTTGCCTTCACTCTGCGGTCCAGCTCACCCCAAACCATCTTGATTGGGTTCAGGTCCGGTGACTGTGGAGGCCAGGTCATCTGGCGCAGCACCCCATCACTCTCCTTCATGGTCAAATAGCCCTTACTAAAGTTTTCCCAATTTTTCGGCTGACTGACTGACCTTCATTTCTTAAAGTAATGATGGCCACTCGTTTTTCTTTACTTAGAATTTGTATTATGGCAAGAAAAAAGCAGCTAACAGTCTATTCAGTAGGACTATCAGCTGTGTATCCACCTGACTTCTTCTCAACGCCACTGATGGTCCCAACCCCATTTATAAGGCAAGAAATCCCACTTATTAAACCTGACAGGGCACACCTGTGAAGTGAAAATCATTTCAGGGGACTACCTCTTTAAGCTCATCAAGAGAATGCCAAGAGTGTGCAAAGCAGTAATCAAAGCAAAAGGTGGCTACTTTGAAGAACCTAGAACAGGGGTCAGCAACCTCCGGCACTCCAGCTGTTGCAAAACTACAATTCCCAGCATGCTCCATTCATTTCTGTGAGAGTTCTGAGAAGAGCAGAGGAAGTATGCATGCTGGGAGTTGTAGTTTTACAACATCTGGAGTGCCGGAGGTTGCCTACCCCTGACCTAGAATATAACATATTTTCAGTTGTTTCACACTTGTTTGCTATGTATATAATTCCACATGTGTTAATTCATAGTTTTGATGCCATCAGTGTGAATCTACAATTTTCATAGTCATGAAAATAAAGAAAACTCTTTGAATGAGAAGGTGTGTCCAAACTTTTGGTCTGTACTGTATATCGTGATAATTACCCATTTAGAAGAAAAAACACACTTGGGGCCACAAGGAGGCGTTACACTGTATGGGGGCAGCCACAAGGAGACATTATATACTGTATGGGGGCAGCCACAAGGAGACATTATATACTGTATGGGCAGGTAGCAGGCCACAAGGTGACATTATATATTATATCGGCTGGCCACTCGGTAGGCAGTGGGCCACAAGAGTCACTATACTGCATGGGGCCACCAGGAGACATTATACTGTCTGGACTTAGGAACTATACTGTAAGGAGGCCACAAGGTGACATTATACTGTATGGGACAATTTGTAGCCCCTCCGCCATCAGTAATAATAATGTCTTGTGGCCCCCATAAAGTAATGTCTTCTTGTTGCTCCTGTATGGGGGCAACAGGGAGACATTATAATTTATTAAGTGCCATCTCCATGTGCAGTGCAGCTCGCAGGCAGGGCCAGGGCCGCAGAAGACATAGACAGTACAACCTTTATTTCTGACACCCGGGCCGTTAGGGTCTCTCACTCCTCTTCCCTCACCTTGGCTTGAACACGGACTGCTGACTGACTTTGCGCGCCTCGCTCCTGCGTTCGGCCAGTGGACGGAGACTTGAATATGGGAGTGAGGAGGGGGCGGCCGCAGCAGGTACGCCTAAGAACAATGCAGGGGCGGGCTGACACAGATTTAGGACCGGTCAGCACGCATATGAACGCTCCTATGACATCACCAAATACCGCGGTTATTTGGAAACAGCGATATCGCTGTTTCTTAATACTGCGGTGTATTGTTGACACCGGTTTACTGCTCAACCCTAGACAGTAGTCACGTGACAAACCAGGAAGTAGGATTAAATGGGAGATAAGAGAAAACTGCAAATGAGCTGAATTAAGACAATCCAAGGAGGAATGGGAATTGATGAAAAGTAGTTTATGGCACACCCCCTTTAAAGGGGTTGTCTCATCATGGACAATAGGGGCATATCGCTAGGATATGCCCCATTGTCTTACAGGTGCGGGTCCCACCGCGTAGACCCGCACCTATATCGAGAACGGAGCCCGGCAAATCGGTGGCTGGAGGACTCCGGTCCGGCCACCACCAAGCCAGCTCCCCATAGAAGTGAATGGGAGCGTACCGCGCATGCGCGGTCCCCATTCCCATTTATTTCTATGGTGCCGACGGAAATAGCCGAGCGCTATTTTCGCCGGCCCCATAGAAAATGAATGGAGGGCAGCTGCGCATGCACAGTGTGCCCTCCTTCACTTGCGGGGCTCTGTTCTCAATATAGGTGCAGGTCCCAGCAGTCGGACCCGCACCTATAAGACATTGATGATGATATAATCCATTTAAGGCCTCATGCACACGGCAGTTGTTTTGGTCCGCATCCGATGCGGACCTATTCACTTCAATGGAGCGCAAAAGATGCGGTCAGCGCTCTGTGTGCTGTCCGCATCCGTTGCTCCGTTACGTGGCCCCACAAAAAAATATAACATGTTCTATTCTTGTCCGCGCTTTGCAGACAAGAATAGGCATTTATATTGAAGGCTTTCCGTGTCAGTCCGCAAATGGCGGAATGCGCACGGACGCCATCCGTGTTTTGCGGACCGCAAAACACACCACGGTCGTGTGCATGAGGCCTAAGATTGGGATTTCTCACTTCATGGAAACAGATGATGTCTTACTGAATAGATCTATTCTGTGAACTTCCATGAACACTGGTGGGTGTACAAAGGCCATCTTTGTTACTTGAAAAAGGCCAAGAACTATAAGGGCGCCTTCACACGCGCAAGATTTTTTGCAGAATTCCTACTGAGAGTAAGAGAATCACTTCCATTCACCTGAATGGAAATGATTTGCAGAAATCCATGTGCTTCTCACCAAAACAACCCCTTTCTGATGAATGGAACGGATTTTCAGTCGCAGAAATGTGCGAGTGTGAAGGCGTCCTAAGAAAGACAGGCTAAACCAAATCATTTTTCGTAAATACAACGTTCAATGCTTTAATTCTGCAAGAAAAGGGTAAGAAGTAAAACAAACTGAACAATTGACCTTTTCCGGATCTCACAATCAGATTGCAATAAAACGGGTGGCAAGCGATAGAAAAAAAGGGTAACAGCATTTATTAACGGACAGCAAACGGTTAATGGTCACTTCCTGCTTGTATGGAGACACCCCGACTCACACCCATTGGAAGTTGCTTCAACGTCTTGAAAAGAGAATCTGAGTACAGACTACCACCACACCCTGCAATCTGCATGAAAACCCTTCTAATTAAAAAGCCCAAATGTGTGATGTGTGTGGATCTGTCAAAAAAGGGCAGGTCGGTTACCCTCTGGGGACCCAAGCTGGGCCAGTGGAACCACTGTAATGTGGCCGACACCAGGCGATCCATATACCTCTCCATACAAAATATCTATCAATGTAGGATTATGTAATGGAGACATTAACCCCTTCTGGGGGCATCATATACGTTACGTGCCCTGATTTCTAAAGACGCATTGAGGTATCACAGAACGAGGATGAAGCATGTGGTCGCCACACGGTATATCTCCAACCATACCATGGTCTACACACTGCATGTGGCCCGGGTGTAACAGGAGCCCCCGTGTAGAGTGCACGTCACTAGTGCTACAGCCACAAGGTAACATGGCAGCCAAGAAACCTGCCATTATATGTGTATATGGATACATCAGAATCGACAGCATTCAACCATTCCAGTGAGAGGACCTATGTAAGTTACACAGACCCTGGCATCATATGTACATGACCCATGGGCAACACTTATGTAGAACCTACAGTATTTAGAGCACCAGTAAGAGGGACGTAGAGACGACTGGCATCAGCCAAGCACTACATGAACAATTGCATATGGTCATCTGGTGTTAGCTACATAGGGGACTATGGGGTGGGTTGGCATTACTCAGACAGGGCACTTATGGGGGTCATCACTCAGACAGGACACTTATGGGGGTCATCACTCAGACAGGGCACTTATGGGGGTCATCACTCAGACAGGGCACTTATGGGGGTCATCACTCAGACAGGGCACTTATGGGGGTCATCACTCAGACAGGGCACTTATGGGGGTCATCACTCAGACAGGACACTTATGGGGGTCATCACTCAGACAGGGCACTTATGGGGGTCATCACTCAGACAGGGCACTTATGGGGGTCATCACTCAGACAGGGCACTTATGGGGGTCATCACTCAGACAGGGCACTTATGGGGGTCATCACTCAGACAGGGCACTTATGGGGGTCATCACTCAGACAGGGCACTTATGGGGGTCATCACTCAGACAGGGCACTTATGGGGGGTCATCACTCAGACAGGGCACTTATGGGGGGTCATCACTCAGACAGGGCACTATGGGGGTCATCACTCAGACAGGGCACTATGGGGGTCATCACTCAGACAGGGCATTATGGGGGTCGGATGGCATCACTATATAATGAAGCACAGTAATAAGGGGCTACCGGCCGCGCAGTTGCAGTACAGGAAGGGGGGTGCGGAGATAAGGGGCGGCACTCACAGTTTTTGGCATTGTGGCGGGCTGAAGTTTCTTTGCACTGGTCCCTTGTAGATATCAGCTTCTCTCCATACAGCTGAGGCTGGATAACACGGGGAGGGTGATGGCGGTATCACCGGGAGCCGCTGTAACAATGTGATGATTCTCCTGCTAACGGAACAGTGAAGTCTCTGGTGTAACCACACCCAAGGCATGACACACAGCAAGGGCGCCGCACCCGACTCCTCCTCCCAGGCAGTAAACGCGGGCGAACTTGTGAAGAAGCAGCGAGAGCGGGACACAAGCCCCCGGCTCCCGAGAAGGAGCCCTGTCCTGTAACGGACAAGAGCCTCCGGCTCCCGAGAAGGAGCCCTGTCCTGTAACGGACAAGAGCCTCCGGCTCCCGAGAAGGAGCCCTGTCCTGTAACGGACACGAGCCCCCGGCTCCCGAGAAGGAGCCCTGTCCTGTAACGGACACGAGCCTCCGGCTCCCGAGAAGGAGCCCTGTCCTGTAACGGACAAGAGCCTCCGGCTCCCGAGAAGGAGCCCTGTCCTGTAACGGACACGAGCCTCCGGCTCCCGAGAAGGAGCCCTGTCCTGTAACGGACAAGAGCCTCCGGCTCCCGAGAAGGAGCCCTGTCCTGTAACGGACACGAGCCTCCGGCTCCCGAGAAGGAGCCCTGTCCTGTAACGGACACGAGCCCCCGGCTCCCGAGAAGGAGCCCTGTCCTGTAACGGACACGAGCCCCCGGCTCCCGAGAAGGAGCCCTGTCCTGTAACGGACACGAGCCCCCGGCTCCCGAGAAGGAGCCCTGTCCTGTAACGGACACGAGCCTCCGGCTCCCGAGAAGGAGCCCTGTCCTGTAACGGACACGAGCCCCCGGCTCCCGAGAAGGAGCCCTGTCCTGTAACGGACACGAGCCCCCGGCTCCCGAGAAGGAGCCCTGTCCTGTAACGGACACGAGCCCCCGGCTCCCGAGAAGGAGCCCTGTCCTGTAACGGACACGAGCTCCCGAGAAGGAGCCCTGTCCTGTAACGGACAAGAGCCCCCGGCTCCCGAGAAGGAGCCCTGTCCTGTAACGGACAAGAGCCTCCGGCTCCCGAGAAGGAGCCCTGTCCTGTAACGGACAAGAGCCTCCGGCTCCCGAGAAGGAGCCCTGTCCTGTAACGGACACGAGCCCCCGGCTCCCGAGAAGGAGCCCTGTCCTGTAACGGACACGAGCCCCCGGCTCCCGAGAAGGAGCCCTGTCCTGTAACGGACAAGAGCTCCCGAGAAGGAGCCCTGTCCTGTAACGGACAAGAGCCCCCGGCTCCCGAGAAGGAGCCCTGTCCTGTAACGGACAAGAGCCTCCGGCTCCCGAGAAGGAGCCCTGTCCTGTAACGGACAAGAGCCTCCGGCTCCCGAGAAGGAGCCCTGTCCTGTAACGGACAAGAGCCTCCGGCTCCCGAGAAGGAGCCCTGTCCTGTAACGGACAAGAGCCTCCGGCTCCTGAGAAGGAGCCCTGTCCTGTAACGGACAAGAGCCTCCGGCTCCTGAGAAGGAGCCCTGTCCTGTAACGGACAAGAGCTCCCGAGAAGGAGCCCTGTCCGGCTCCTGAGAAGGAGCCCTGTCCTGTAACGGACAAGAGCTCCCGAGAAGGAGCCCTGTCCGGCTCCTGAGAAGAAGCCCTGTCCTGTAATTTCACGGATAAGCCTTCCTGAAGGAAAGGCGGGCTTCGGCCACAGCTTTCTGCTCCTAGTTCTGGAAGCCAAAGTCAGAAGTGGATCATGAAGGGGGGAAATTATAAAGACAAAAGTACACAAACCAAGGGGGGGTTTGAAGACACAACTCACAGGACCCCACACCATACACAACAGAAAATCAACAGGTTCGGACCCTTATGCCCAAGTCACAAGGACTCTCTTTGGGTCTGGTGGTGTGTCTTAGAGAAAGAAAGGAATAATCTTACCAGGTTCGGTAGCTACCGTAGTCGAGACTGTTCACAGTTAATGATGAGGATCGTAATTCGGATTTTGGGTTCCATACCCGGTTTCACTGTAGCCTCGTCAAAATAAGATAAACTGTCATCAGGGAGGGAAGGCCTCAAAGAGGAGAAACTCACCCTATTGTGCCCTACTTGACCTACTATAACCCTAGTGACCTCCTAACACTGAGTCCGTGGCCCGCCCGGAACCTTGCCCTGATCTGGAATCCCTATAAGGCCCTACCGGAAAGGGACCCGGAGGCTATGGGATAGTGACCCGATCAGGTGCTGGTACAAGGGTATGTTATTACTTGGTCATGATACGTTCATATGGCCCAACGCATTTCATTAACTGAACATACCATAATATAAAGGGAGATAAATGCAACTAAGCCCCAGGAATCATCAGGGAATATAAGACTGCTGAAGGGCATATGGCGTAACTCTGCAGTGTGACAGTAAAAGCTCCTAGGGCGCGTATGGCAACAATCCCATAGAAGGCATAAAGGGTAGACGTGTCCACATTGTAGTACTTGGTTTGGGAGCCTAAACTGGCAGCTGCCAAACCGAGTACTACAATGTGGACACGTCTACCCTACATGCCTTCTATGGGATTGTTGCCATACGTGCCCTAGGAGCCTCTACTGTCACTCTGCGGAGTTACGCCATATGCCCTTCAGCAGCATTATATGTACTAAGCCCTGTGTCCCCTGATGATTCTTGGGGCTTCGTTGCATTTATCTCCCTTTATATTATGGTATGTTCAGTTAATGAAACGCGTTGGACCATATGAACGTATCATGACCAAGTAATAACATACCCTTGTACCAGCACCTGATCGGGTCACTATCACATAGCCTCCGGGTCCCTTTCCGATAGGGCCTTATATGGATCCCAGATCAGGGCAAGGTTCCGGACGGGGCCACCCCTTGCGAGGCACAGACTCCATGTTAGGAGGTCACTAAGGTTATAGTAGGGCACAATAGGGTGAGTTTCTACATTTTGAGGCCTCCCCTCCCTGATGACCGTTTATTTTATCTTGACGAGGCTACAGTGAAACCGGGTATCGAAACCGAATTACGATCCTCGTCATTAACTGTGAACAGACTCGACTAGCTACCGAACCTGGTAAGACCATTCCTTTATTTCTCTAAGACGCACCACCAGACCCAAAGAGAGTTGTGTATGGTTTGGGGTCCTGTGAGTTGTGTCTTCTCTCCCCCACCACCACTGTTGTGTTTGTGTACTTTTGTCTGTAGGGGCATGTTCTCCGACTTTTGGATCTTTTATCCAGTGGTATTAAAAGCTAAGTTTTAAATACTTAACTGCCCCTCCATTGATTCTCAGATACTAGATTTTGAGCAGTACTCAGGGAGAAGTGTGGACGCACGACTTTCTCCCAGTTTAGACTACCACTTCTCTTTTAAGTAATTCACTCCTAGTTCTGGCTTCCGAAACTGCATGCAGAAACCTGACCGTGGATGAACCCTGAGTTTCAGTCCATGTCACTTCAATGGAAAAAACACCACTTAAAATGCATTCGTGTACTGCATTTCATCATTCCCATAGATTTACAGCTAACATCTAGATGTGGCATTTTCTGCCCAAAAAAAGGATAAAAAAAAACATTTAAAACTGCAATAACTATAGGTGAATTTATCAAGCACACCAGGATTCTAAGGCTACTTTCACACTAGCGTTTTTACTGGATCCGGCAGGGTTCAGCAAAAACGCTTCCGTTACTGATAATACAACCGTCTGCATCTGTTATGAACGGATCCGCTTGTATTATCTTTAACATAACCAAGACGGATCCGTCATGTACTTCATTGAAAGGCAATGGATGACAGATCCGTTTTCTATTGTGGCTCTCCGATATGGGAACGCAACTAAACGGAACAGAATGCATTTTGGAGCGTTCTGTTCAGTTTTGTCCCCATTGACAATGAATGGGGACAAAACTGTAGCGTTTTTTTTTCCGGTATTGAGCCCCTATGACGGATCTTAACCCTTTCATGACCAAGGGTCATTGATGCCCCAGTGTCCAGGTCAAAATTGACAAATCTGACTTGCGTCATTTTATGTGGTAATAGCTTTGGAACACTTTTATTTATCCAAGCCATTCTGAGATTGTTTTCTTGTGACATATTGTACTTCATGATAGTCATAAATTTGAGTCAATATATTTCACCTTTATTTATGAAAAAATCCCAAATTTACCCAAAATCTTGAAAAATTCACAATTTTCTAAATTTTAATTTCTCTGCTTCTAAAACAGAAAGTCATACCTAATAAAATATTTATTACTTAACATTTCCCATATATCTACTTTATGTTGGCATCATTTTGGAAGTGTAATTTTATTTTTTTAGGACGTTAGAAGGCTTAGAAGTTTAGAAGCAATTCTTTAAATTTTTAAGAAAATTTCCAAAACCCACTTTTTAAGGACCAGTTCAGGTCTAAAGTCACTTTGTGTGGCTTACAAAGTGGAAACCCCCCATAAATGACCCCATTGTAGAAACTACACCCCTCAAGTTACTCAAAACTGATTTTACAAACTTTGTTAACCCTTTAGGTGTTCCACAAGAATTAAAGGAAAATGGAGATGAAATTTCTAAATTTCACTTTTTTGGCAGATTTTCCATTTTATTAAAACAATTTTCTTTAACACATTGAGGGTTAACAGCCAAACAAAACTCAATATTTATTACCCTGATTCTGCGGTTTACAGAAGCACCCCACATGTGGTCGTAAACTGATGTAAGGGCGCACGGCAGGGCGCAGAAGGGAAGGAACGCCGTATGGTTTTTGGAAGGCAGATTTTGCTGGACTGGTTTTAGATGCCATGTCCCATTTAAAGCCCCCCTGATGCACCCATACAGTAGAAACTCCCAAAAAGTGACCCTATTTTGGAAACTAGGGGATAGGGTGCCAGTTTTATTGGTACTATTTTGGGGTACATATGATTTTTAATTGCTCTATATTAAGTTTTTTGTGAGGCAAGTTAACTGAAAAAATGAAGTTTTGGCACAGTTTTTTTTTTTTTTTTACAAGATTCATCTGATCTGATCATGTGCTATTTTTATAGAGCAGGTTGTTACGGACGCAATGATATCAAATATGTGTACTTTCTTTGTTTGTTTCAGTTTTACATAATAAAGCATTTTTGAAAAAGAAATTATGTTTTTGTTTTTCCATTTTCTGAACGCCATATGTTTTTTATTTTTTTGCCAATCGTCTTGTGCAGGGGCTCGTTTTTTGCAGAAAGAGCTGAGGTTTTTATTGGTACCATTTTTGGGTACATAGGATTTTTTGATCATTCATTATTACACTTTATGGGGCAAGGTGACCAAAAAATTGGCTGTTTTGGAACAGTTTTTATTTATTTATTTTTACAGCGTTTATCTTTTATATTTTTACAGCGTTTAGGTCATGTGACAGTTTTATAGAGCAGATCGTTACGGACGTGGCAATACCTAATATGTATACTTTTTCTTATTTATTTAAGTTTTACACAATAATAGCATTTCTGAAACCAAAAAAATGATGTTTTAGTGTCTCCATAGTCAGAGCCATAGCTTTTTTATTTTTTTGGCGATTGTCTTAAATAGGGTATCATTTTTTGTGGGATGAGGTGACGGTTTGATTGGTACTATTTTGGAGGTCATAAGCCTTTTTGATCGCTTGCTGTTGCACTTTTTGTGATGTAAGCTGACAAAAATGGCTTTTTTGGCATTTTTTTTTTTTTTTGACGGTGTTCACCTGAGGGGTTAGGTCATATGATATTTTTATCGAGCAGGTTATTACTGATGCGGCGATACCTAATATGTACACTTTTTTTTATTTTATTTCACTTTAACACAATAATAGCATATTTGAAATAAAAAAAATTATGTTTTAGTGTCTCAATGTTCTAAAAACTATAGTTTTTTTATTTTTTGAGCGATTTTCTTATGTAGGGTCTCATTTTTTGCGGGATGAGGTGACGATTTTATTGGTACTATTTTGTTTGATATACACCTTTTTGATCGCTTGGTGTTGCACTTTTTGTAATGTAAGGTGACAAAAATTGCTTTTTTTACAGTTTACATATTTTTTTTTTATGGTGTTTATCGGATGTGTATTTATTTTATTTTTTTTCATTTTTTATAGGAAAAGGCAATTTATTTTTTAAATTTTAAATTTTTATTTATCTATTTATTATTACTTTTATTATTTTCAATTTTTTTTTTATCAAGTCCCTCTTGGATCTTGAAGATCCAGTGGGGCTGATGGCTGTACTATACTTTGCAATGCTCTTGCATTGCAAAGTACAGGGAGTGCAGAATTATTAGGCAAATGAGTATTTTGACCACATCATCCTCTTTATGCATGTTGTCTTACTCCAAGCTGTATAGGCTCGAAAGCCTACTACCAATTAAGCATATTAGGTGATGTGCATCTCTGTAATGAGAAGGGGTGTGGTCTAATGACATCAACACCCTATATTAGGTGTGCATAATTATTAGGCAACTTCCTTTCCTTTGGCAAAATGGGTCAAAAGAAGGACTTGACAGGCTCAGAAAAGTCTAAAATAGTGAGATATCTTGCAGAGGGATGCAGCACTCTTAAAATTGCAAAGCTTCTGAAGCGTGATCATCGAACAATCAAGCGTTTCATTCAAAATAGTCAACAGGGTCGCAAGAAGCGTGTGGAAAAACCAAGGCGCAAAATAACTGCCCATGAACTGAGAAAAGTCAAGCGTGCAGCTGCCAAGATGCCACTCGCCACCAGTTTGGCCATATTTCAGAGCTGCAACATCACTGGAGTGCCCAAAAGCACAAGGTGTGCAATACTCAGAGACATGGCCAAGGTAAGAAAGGCTGAAAGACGACCACCACTGAACAAGACACACAAGCTAAAACGTCAAGACTGGGCCAAGAAATATCTCAAGACTGATTTTTCTAAGGTTTTATGGACTGATGAAATGAGAGTGAGTCTTGATGGGCCAGATGGATGGGCCCGTGGCTGGATTGGTAAAGGGCAGAGAGCTCCAGTCCGACTCAGACGCCAGCAAGGTGGAGGTGGAGTACTGGTTTGGGCTGGTATCATCAAAGATGAGCTTGTGGGGCCTTTTCGGGTTGAGGATGGAGTCAAGCTCAACTCCCAGTCCTACTGCCAGTTTCTGGAAGACACCTTCTTCAAGCAGTGGTACAGGAAGAAGTCTGCATCCTTCAAGAAAAACATGATTTTCAGGCAGGACAATGCTCCATCACACGCGTCCAAGTACTCCACAGCGTGGCTGGCAAGAAAGGGTATAAAAGAAGAAAATCTAATGACATGGCCTCCTTGTTCACCTGATCTGAACCCCATTGAGAACCTGTGGTCCATCATCAAATGTGAGATTTACAAGGAGGGAAAACAGTACACCTCTCTGAACAGTGTCTGGGAGGCTGTGGTTGCTGCTGCACGCAATGTTGATGGTGAACAGATCAAAACACTGACAGAATCCATGGATGGCAGGCTTTTGAGTGTCCTTGCAAAGAAAGGTGGCTATATTGGTCACTGATTTGTTTTTGTTTTGTTTTTGAATGTCAGAAATGTATATTTGTGAATGTTGAGATGTTATATTGGTTTCACTGGTAAAAAGAAATAATTGAAATGGGTATATATTTGTTTTTTGTTAAGTTGCCTAATAATTATGCACAGTAATAGTCACCTGCACACACAGATATCCCCCTAAAATAGCTAAAACTAAAAACTACTTCCAAAAATATTCAGCTTTGATATTAATGAGTTTTTTGGGTTCATTGAGAACATGGTTGTTGTTCAATAATAAAATTAATCCTCAAAAATACAACTTGCCTAATAATTCTGCACTCCCTGTATAATAATATCAGATGCCCTGTAGGTGGCAACACTGGACGCTTTTGCAAAGCGTCCGGTTGCCATGGCAACCATCGGGCGCTGCCATCGCAGCGCGGCAGCCCCGATGGTGGAGAGAGGGAGCCCCCTCCCTCTATTAACCCCATGGATGCCGCGGCATCTATGGGGTTACAGCAGAGTGTCAGCATATCACACTCTCTGCTGATGGCGGCGGCTCAGGAATGGAGCCGCCGCCATCACACACAGCAGGGGGATCGCATCGGAGGCAGTGGCAGCCTTGAAAAGGGGGTTGGGGGGGTACAGCCAGCATTGAGGGAGGCTGAGGCTGCAAATGGGGGCAGGAGGAATGTATGGGGAGGGGGCGGACCGCATCAGAGGCAGCCTGCAGGAATGTGGATGGGAGCGGGGGGAACTTCATAAGGGGCAGGCGGGGACAAGGGGGGGCTTGGAGGCGCACAGATCGGGGGGCACGAGGACACTACCTGATTTCAGGCTCTGATCTGCAGAGCGCAGATCAGAGCCTGAAACCGGCATTTTTTCACTGCCGCGTTCCGATTGGTTAGTCTGCACAGACTAACTAATCGGATCAATTGCCGGCAAGGGGCCACTCTGATTGGTCCCTTGCCGGGATTACTGAACTGTATGCTGTCCGTGACAGCAGCTGGACAGGGGCAGAAGCTTTAATCCAAGCGCTTTGCAGCACTTGGATTAAAGAGCTGGCTTGATGTTTATACACGTGGTAGCTGCAGGGGGCATGTGCAAATATCACGTATATAAACGGATTGCAGTCGGGAAGGGGTTAATACCGGAAAACTAAAACGCTAGTGTGAAAGTACCCTTAGAGGCTTTCCAGCATATTTACAGATTTGGGGGGGAATTCATTGGAGGGGAATATTTGAAGTCAGTTTTGCTTGAGTCTGTGTAGATAGATGTACCTTATGCCACATTTATCAAATGTCGCCTGTTGTTTGATAAATTTGTTACGACCGTATGTATTTTGCGGTCTGCAAAATTGCATCGGGTATTCTTGCAGATCTATTGTATCCTGTCGACATATGGAATGCACACTGAGTCATTTCCGTTTTTTTACGGCCCTATTGAAATGAATGGTTCCGCATATGGGCCACAAAAAAAAAAGTTTGTATGTCACCTGTTAAACCTAAGGCCCCTTGCAGACGAGAGTTTGTCACGCTGCGAGTATGCAGCTCAGCTCCCGGCCTGACCTCCCAGCACTGACGGGGTCACATAGCATTATATTGATTTATGATGCTATGTAACCCTTAGTCCTCATGCACACAATTGTATGTATTTTGCGGTCTGCAAAAAATGGGATTCGCAAAAAATACGGATGACGTCCGTGTGCATTGCGTATTTTGTGGAACAGAACAGCTGGCCCCTAATAGAACAGTACTATCCTTGTCCGTAATGCGGACAATAATAGGACATGTTCTATTTTTTTGCGGAACGGAAACCGAATTCACACGGAGTATCTTCTGTTTTTTTTGTGGACCCATTAAAATGAATGGTTCCGCATACGATCCGCAAAAAAAACGGAACGGACACGCGCGCGCCTGAAGAACAGAAGACAGGGAGGCATCGGGGACGGACGGCGCATGCGCAATTCACTCACAGGATCGCGCTTCAATCCGCGCCTAGACGGGATCGCGCTGCTACTGAGACCAACGGCGCATGCGCCGCCAGTACAAGCGCGGTCCCGGCGACTGAGCCGGGTGTCAGTTTCACTAGTTAGAGGAGGGGTTAGGGCAGGGGAGGTACAGCCCGGAGTGAGGGAAGGGCTACCCCCTTGACTTCCACCGTGACTCCAGGAGCTGGAGACAAGGACTTTATAAGTCGTTTTTTTCATCAATATACATCCCAGGAAAGCAGGACAAGAATGCATTTAAACAGAATGAGCATAATCTATAAGGTACTGTTAATAGTTTATTAGGTGAAATCCTGGTGAAAGGTTCACTTTAACTTCGCTGCATGAGGTTATCATTGTTTTTTGCACTTGCACTTTTTCACTGCGCACTTTCACTTTCTTTTTTGCACTTCTCATTATTATTCTTTCTTTCTATATTCACCATGATCATGTGTATTATTATGGTGTATTCACTAATTGATGTATGAGGAGTTAGCACTTCTCTCCCAATATGTATGAGTAGATTATACTACTCTCTTAATGTGGGTGTTTGACCGCTCGTGTTCATTCGACTGTTTGTGTGTATTCGAGACAGTATGGGAGATATACAGACATACGTGAGTTCCTCCACCTATTTACGGGTCATGTGGTTACTGTTGCTAAGCAGCCGCGTCCGGATCATGTGATCGCTGGGGGGCGCGTCACCCTTGCTTCCGATCCTGAGGTTACATCCGGTTTGCTGTGCAGAACTGGTGTGGCTAGGGCCGGGCGCGTGGTTGGGGCGTTCCATCATTGCGGGGTCTGGCCGAGGGCGTATGTGCGCTTGTGTCATCACGCATGACGGCCGCTCTGCACATGAAATGGGATAGATGGTAGCGCTTCCCAGGTGCAGGATGGGAGGGATCTGATTGCTGTACCTCTGATTGGCTTACGTTGATAGGTTGGGTATAAAGGGTGGGTCATATGGCAGGTTCATTGTGCCCTGTGAAAAAGCTAGTGAGCTTGGTTGGTTGGTTATCCGCTATGTACTTATCATGCTAGTATCGCTTCTTATGTGCTAATACCGAGGGTTAGTGGTACCTGATATAGTGTTATGCTTAGTGGTCTCTTCAAGCCACCCAGGTTCAAACAATTTAGGCCTGAGGTATATTCATGCATGTACTGATGAGACTGACATTTAGCACATGGATTGGTTCATTCCTTTCTGATATATTCTTTGGCGTACCACATAAGCAGCGGTAACTATATGCAACTATTATGTATTGATATGCGTACTGGCTTGGGGTTTTTTATCCACACTTCTCTGCATTTCCCTACTGGGTTTTAATTATTTATCTTGTATGTGTGCATATTTGTTCATTAAAGATTTGGTTTTGCTTTTGTAGGAGTTTCACATTAGTTCTTATGGAGCCCCTGCCTGTGGGCTTCATAGGAACATAGTGAACTCCTCAAAGACTCCAATGCTAGTGCATTGCAGTCTATGAGAATAGCAATCTGATGACTGCTTGTTATAGTTCCCTATGGGAACTATAAAAAAGTGTAAAAAACAATACGTTTTTAAAAGTAAAAAATTTAAATTAAAATCACCCCCCCTTCCCCAAAATGAAAATAAAAATACATAAACAATAAAAAAATACACATCCTAGGCATCACCACACGTGAAAATGCCCGTAATATTAAAATATAAAAATATTTATTCCATATGGCAAACGTCAAAAAAAAAGATAAAATAGCCGATTTGACTTTTTTTGGTCACTTCACCTCCCACAAAAAAATTAAGTGATCAAAAAGTCATACATACCCCAAAATGGTATAAGAAAAAAAAAACGGCCCTCACAAAATGAGCCATCAGACAGCTCCATACACATAACTTTTTTTTTTTCGTTTTTCAGTATTAAAACGCAAGAAAAACTATACATACAGTATTTGTATCGCCATAATCATTCCTCACCTGGAGAATGAAAGTAACAGGTCAGTTTTACCCTATAGAAAACGCTGTAAAAACAAAATCCATAAAACTGTGCAAAATTCCTTTTTTTCTGAAATTTTACCTCATTTGGAATTTTTTTTCAGCTCCCCACTAAATTGTATGCAATATTGAATGGTGGAATTAGAAAGTGCAACTTGTCCCGAAAAAAAAGCCCTCATAAAGCTGAATGGGAAAATAAAAAAGTAATGGCCCCCGGAAAGGCAGGGAGTGAAAAACAAAAAAGAAAAAACCTCCAGGGCTGAAAGGGTTAAACAATTCTTGTGAATAACTCATGAAGGGTCATTGATCCAAGGAGTTATTGTGATTGCCTGATTATAGTCGGGAAGGACTTTTATCCTCTTAAATGAGGAAAATTGGCTTCTAACTCAAGGGGGGGGGGGGGGGGGTATTGCCTTCCTCTGGATCAACTTCCAGGATAACAGGCCGAACTGGATGGACAGATGTCTTTTTTCAGTTTAATAAACTGTTACTTTGTTACACTTTGTGGATTTTATTCTGTGCAGAAATTGACCTACAATCCTCAGCATGTCAATTACATTTGTGGTTTTAGCTCCAGATTTCACCCTTTTCAAATAAAGGGTGAGATCTGCGGTAAAGCCACATTAAATCCACACCAAAGGGGGGGCGGAGCCTAACCATGCTAGATGGCGGATGCACGATGTGAACTTTCCCGCCGTCAGACTCTGTGAGAACCTGTTGCATCTTCTCTCCCAGCACAATGGTCAAGTCGAACGCTAAAGACAAAACTTGTGACCAAGTCCCCGTGTCTATAAATCCCTGGACAAATTTCTTGGAAAACACATTATGTTCTTTCCAGCTATTCCCTTCAATATGGCACCAGCAGTGAGGAATACATTGCAGACAGCATACCCTGCTGAAGATGTTTCCATCACCAGAGGATTTCTGACCAAAGCTCTTACAAAGGATCTATTGCCTATCACTTCAGATATCTCGGAGATTAAGGCTACGTCTACACAACGACATTTGTCGCGCGACAATAAGTCACAACTACACTGCAACATTTGTAGCGCAACATTTTGTTGCACTAATGTCGCGCAACAATTTTTATAATGGCAGTCTATGGTGTCGCACTGCAACATGCAACATGCTGCGACTGCAACGCAACAGTCGCAGAAAAATCCATCTCGAATGGATTTTCTGCGACTGTTGCGTCGCAGTCGCAGCATGTTGCATGTTGCAGTGCGACACCATAGACTGCCATTATAAAAATTGTCGCGCGACATTAGTGCAACAAAATGTCGCGCGACAAATGTGGTCGTGTAGACGTAGCCTAAATCCAATATACACCATATTAAGGGGAGAGTAGACTCCTTAGAGCAAGCACAACAATAGATTATAACTTATATAGCGGTGCAAGACATGCTAGTGACCCACCGTGTTCTTAACCTAACACTCCTGTCCCTCAAAGACCAACAGAATAGGAGTAAGAGGAAATAGATTTGTATCAAGGGCCTCAGTGAGACTGCGGAATTTGAGTCTCTACCATCTGCCATGGCCCAGAATTTATGGTGCTGCTTGGAGCCAGCAGAGTCAGTTCCATTGTTATAGAACGAGTGCACAGATCTCTCATGCCCAAACCAAGTCAGAATGACCTCATGATGTAGTTTGCCGCCTGCTCAGTTACCGAGGCACTGAAGAACTTACAAAGGCGAGGGACACAGTCGACTTACTTTTTGAGACTGAGCCTATACCAAGATCTGGCACCTCCCACTCTTCAAAAACAGAGGATTCTTAAAGGGAACCTGTCAACTCCAACAAACATCCCAAGCCGGCAGCAGTACCTGAGAGCAGCCAGCAGCATGTTTGTAATGATCATTTTCTTCCTGCAGGTAGTTAAGCAAAAGCTGTAAAAATATTCTTTAATCCCCTGCCGGCGTGCTTTTCTAGTCAGGCTTGAAGTCACAGAGGCAGCGGCCTCCTTGCTTCACGTAACGGTAACCACCCCCCCTTCCCCTTCGCTGTGACTGACAGCCGGCAGTTCGGCAAACCCAGCCGAACTGTCGTGCATAAGCGCTGTCAATCACAGGGAAGGGGGCGTGGTTACCGTGACTTGCAGCAAGGAGGCCGCTGCCTCCGTGACTTCAAGCCTGACTAGAGAAGCACGGCAGGGGATTAAAGAACGTTTTTACAGCTTTTGCTTCATCTGCCTGCAGGAAGAAAATGATCGTTACAAACATGCTGCTGGCTACTCTCAGGTACTGCTGCCGGCTTGGGATGTTTGTTGGAGGTGACAGGTTCCCTTTAAACCACTCACAGACAAGCTGTGTAGCCTTAAAGGGGTTGTCCGGGATTGGGGACATTGTTCTAAGTGTACAACAATGACACAAATATTACACACATGCCTGTCGTGCCTTTGCCACACATGTCTGATGCCCCGTTTTTCATATTGCAAATTCTCAGCCGGAAGGGCCTATTTTCTCATAGTCAGTGACGTACCGGGTCCCTTGCTGCAGAGCGAAGCCGCTTCTTCCGTTTTGCAGGGAGCCCGGTGACGTCACCAACAGCCTCAGTAATTATTCAGATCGCAGGGAGGGGCGGTAACTAGGCTGGAAGACATTATGCTAAGCCACACCCCTCCGGCCTGGTGATGTCACCATCATCCTCAGTAGTTATGCAGATTGCAGGGAAGGGCGGTGACTAGGCTGGAAGACATCGCGCTAAGCCACGCCACTCTGGTCCGGTGACGTCACCGGGCATGGCACTTTCTAATGAATGAAGGAGGCGGAATATTAATGAGGGGGCGGAGTTACGGCTGAGATGATAGTCAGCTTTAAACACATGATGCCGCACTGCGCTGGGACCCACAGTGCAGTGCGGCAGGAAGTTAGATAAACATAGATGTAAACAATGCGTGGGGGACTGTCGGAGCCATGTAGAAATGGCGAAAATACCTAAAAACATATGGGGGGACCTTGATTCAGTGAGTACACTTAAAAAAAAAAAATAATTGATCCCGGACAACCCCTTTAAGATTCCTTACCACTGGACATTTCCAGTTCAGCTTCCCAATCACTGCCGGCAGACCTTGCCTATCAATCAAGAGACAGGAGGACTTGCATGCAGTTTGGCATGTACTTTGGTTTGATCCCATTGACATCCCCTTTACTCCTGGCTTCCTTTGCCGGATGACGATGAGCTACTGCTGCTTTCTGTAGTAAATACTTGGCAGGGCCGAGACAACTCAGCCCTGGCATTTTAAAAAAGACAGACCCACTTACTACGTGGTGAAATATGTCTGTGTGTGTGAATGCTGAGGCTAGGGAATATACCTTCTATTCAGGGGTTCACAAATCATATCAGAGATCAGATTATTTTTTGCTTGTTAGCAGGTGTCTCTCTCAGGTACTGAATGCATAACAGTTTCTGAGCACGCCCTGATCTCCCTCTCGATACCACTCTAGGGAAGACCTAAGCGAGACTGGGCATGGCAATTGAATGAAACTTAGTTGGACTCATCCAGTACTATAGAGCAGCTGACTAAAACATTAGAGTTATACCTTCGAGACAACTCCACTTTGTGCACCGCTCCAGCATCTATTTGGGAAGCCCATAAGGCAGTACTCCAAGGCAAATTCATTGCCCTGGGTTCTAATGAAAAGAAATGTAGATTTGAAAATATCACCCTTCTCCTATCCCAAATTGCCATCTTAAAAGAGCAACAGCAACTGGCCTCACTCTAACTATCTCAAGGATCTCCTAAATAGTAAATCAGCTCAGACTTACTTATGCATTAGACACAAACACTACACCCATGGTGAGAGAAGCAATAAAATAATGTCATCCGTGATCAAAAAGGCGAGAGAAAAATCACACATATCAAAGATTATATCACCTGACGGAGGTAGACATGTGGATACAACAGATATTGCTGCAGAAGTCTCTAGTTTCTATCACTCTATTTACAATTTGCACCCACAGGAGTCCCCACAAACCTTGCCAGATAGATGTAGGCTCATACAGACCTTTCAAGATTGCTTCTCTATTCCCCGTCTATCAGAAATCAAATGTGCCCTTCAGGAAAAGTCCTGGCCCTGATGACTTCACGGTAGCGTATGATAAAGTGTTTTATTCCAGTTTTCAGCCCAAACCTAATGACATACTTTATTTTTCTGTTGGGATTTCCTCCCCAAAACAAGATCTGAAAGGACATATTGTTTTCCCAAAAGAGTGAAAATACCCTCTTTCTCCTGCCAGGTATAGACCTATCTATTGAACATGGATATGAAATTTTGGGCGAAAGTTCTGGCTGCTAGGATTTCTCAATTTCTTCCCAAGATTATCGCCCCAGAACAAACTGACTTTGTGACGGGTAGGGATATCTCTTACAGGATTATTCAAGCTATTCATTATGCCAATCTAACATGCTGATCATTTCTTGACACTGATGCCGAGAAGGCTTTTGATAAAGTTGATTGGAAATTTGTGGAGCTGGCTCTCCTGTTTTGGCTTTCACAAACCCTCAATTGGAGCTATACTTATCCTATATTCTTTTCCATATAATGGTACTTTGTCCCACATGTTCAATATAGGGAAGGGAACCAGACAAGGTTGCCCACTACACTCTTCATCTTTTCCCTAGAGACACTTATCCAAGCTATCCAGCAACATCCAAATATTCAGGCTCTGAAGGTCCATAACACGCCTTATATTATTTCTCCCTGACCCAGCCACAGCCTTCCCCCATATATTAGGCCTCCTTACGCAATTTGGCTTACTATCGAATTGTAGTAAGCCGGCGCAGCACCAGCGTCAAGTTCCCAGAGCAACAAGGCCTGGGCTCTATGCTCACATACAGCTCCAGCACGTCCGCCACGATGACGTCATGCAGGTCATGTGACTCATGGTGCACCATGTGACCTGCAGGGCGGTATATTTAAGCAGGCAACTTCTGGCCACAGTTGCCCTTGATTTGGTCTGTTAAGCCTCACTGGCCAGTTTTGCTTTGTCTACTCTCTTCTGACTTTGGACCTTAGACTGCCTCTGACTGCTGACGTTGCTATTGTGTGTCCTGGTTCCTGACATGCCTGTTTTGGACCCTGCCTCTGTCTGCGTTTTGGACCTTGATTCTCTGTGTTTGACCCGGCTTGAAATAGTTACTCCTTTTGTCTTCTGATTTGGCACTGTTGTACCCTCCTGGTTTGCCTGGTTATTTTCTTCTGATTTTTATTCTTATCCAGTATTCTAGAAGCTCCCCTCCAGCCCCCCCAAAAAAAAAAAAAATACTATTATGGAACCAATGCAAGCCTTGGTTAATCAGATGTAAGGCCTCACTCCCTCACTCAGTTAGTCCACGATTTAGATGAAAGGGTTCCATGCCGCTGCCCCTACCTGTAGGCATAGGCGCCGGGCTCCCTCTTTCCTACCTGCTGCCATGCGTCATGCTCTGCGCTTCATGCCAGAGCTTACTTCTTGCTTGAGTCCTGTACTGTTTGTTAGGATATGTCGGCGTGTCTTTCCTCCCTCGTGAAGCAGCACGTACACACCCTATATCTCCCTAGCCTATGGCTCGGTTGCAGGAAGTATTTAAAGGCACTTCCTGCCCCAGGAAGGTGCCTGAGCAATCTTGGTCACTAGCTTGTCAAGCCTATCCTCACGATCAGAGGCTCTAGTGAAGACCAGGTAGTTACTTAGTCATGCCCCTCCAGGGTATAGCCAGTCAGTGGCACAGTAGGTCCACACCTGCTTGCATAACATTTATCAGGGCTTTTCCGACACACCTAAAGATTTATTAGTTAATTACCCTACCCCTGACTCTCTTGATCAAACTATGACTTTAGCCATCCGACTAGATCATCGTGTGAGGCAACGAAAAAGGGAACGTTCGTGCACATTACTTCTTAGTTACAGTCCTGACTATCTGATAGATTAATCTCAAACCCCGGGGACTCCTGAGGAACCTGTGCAATTGGCAGGTACTTCTGCAATGAGCCAGGGCGTGGTACGGTTACACTGACACCAATTGTGCAGTGGGTCAGGATATGTGTATAAAAGTCTATAGTTTTTGTTTGTGACGCCAATTGCAGCGTGCGCAGGGTACAGTCTCAGGGCCCTTCAAGGTGTTGCAACTCACGTACCAGGTTAGGAATGCCAGAGTGGGGGTAATGTCTCTGTGTAGTGTCAACGGTGTCTCCTACCTTGGTACGGCTGGACTCCTGGATCCTGGCTCACTTGCAATAAATGAGTGTTGCTAGTAGGAGTAATTGAGGGTTTTTAGGTAGCAGTAAATGAGATCCAGACTTGTAATATAATTCAGCTTGTCTTTACTGGCTGACAGCATCAATCCACATGAGATACAGCAATAGTCTTGTAGGTCCCAGCAGGTATTTGGCAATGTATGGCAGGGATCAATATCTGTTCTGCATCTATACTATGTGCCTGGAGAATATGGCAGGAATCTGTCTTCTGCTCTGTCTATCTTCTGCTTGGTATGGGCCTGACTAGCTGAGGAGGAATTTGGCTTCTCCTGGTCTCTGGGTAAGTACTCACAGTTATGCTCACAGGGAATGGTTCGTCCTGAAGATCTGGAGGTGCTGCTTGCTGGTCACCAGTTGAGGCTGAAGGGCTCAGACTGGGAAGGGTGATCTTTGGTCTCAACCGAGACGAGATCCTGGTTTGGGATCCCTATTTCTGGGAGCTCCTACTTGCACAGCCTTCCTCTTGCAGGGAGAGCTGGAACACACCGGATCTAACTGGTTTTTCCCTCCCTTGCCGCAGGGCGTGGGAAACTCCACTTCCCTTAAGCAGGGGGAACAGAACAGAACTGGAATGTTCCATTCTGAATGGCCATAACATTAAAACTATGCCTACCAACGATGCCGCCATCTGCTGGTAGACCTGAAACATTACAAAGGAAATATAACATTTAAAATGGTTTCAACTGCACAGTTGTGAATGACATGAGGGAAATCACATCAGATGACAATATTAATGCTCTTAGCAGATTGTAGAGGGGTAAAAGCATTTAGTAACCCCACTCTGGGGTGTTACACTTCTACCACCTGAAAGGAATCCATGTTTTTATATGTTAAAACTAAATCTGCTTTCTGTTAAAGTTTCATTTCTCTGTTAGAAACTAACTCTGATTGCTGTTAAGTATCTTTACTCTGTAACCCTGAATTTTATCTCTTTGGCACTACTCCCGGACAATATTCCTAATATGGAAGTTCCATTTTTGTTTCTCTTTTGCTGTCTGTAGAATAGAACGTGTTAATATGATAGGTTGAATAAACAACTTACGTTGATATGCTAATAAAGGGGGTAAAACCCCCTCTATATAACCTGTGTGCATTAAAAATAAACTTCAGAGTGTTCATTCAGTACACCATTGTTGTGTCTTTTATTCCCTACTGAGTGAAGCGCTCTCCTGACGTCAGAACAAGACTCAAACCAAGCAGATACTAGAAGTTTGGTGCCAGGGGTACCAAGTGGGACGTTGAGATTTTTTATCAGTTTGGGGGCCCGTGTCCGGGATCGAGAAGGTCATCCTCGGGTCAGGTGAGAAAGGCATCTGTTATTGTCCTCTGCCCGATCCGAGGGACATTTTTCGATCTAGTAAGTAGAACCTACAACTTCTAGTATAATTACTGTATCAGGGATACAGGGAACAGACTCCGGGAGTCTGGGGGAGTGACCCGGGGACTCCGGGAGTCCGCCGTGAGGATCACTCAGAGAAAATATAGTGCACACTAGATAATATTGTCTCAGGGAGACAAGGATGGAGCTTGGTTTGACTCTTTTAAAGTTGTTTTAAAGTATAAGAATATTAGAGTTGAGATAAGGATACTGATGTCCGGGTGATAAGTGTACGGACTGAAGTTCACTATTTGCATTGAGTTTTAAGGACATTGCATTGTTGTTTTACTGTGTTGCGGAGGTCTGCAAATTATATGTTTGATGAAACTCTCTGATATTTTGTGATGAGACCTGAGTCCTTTGCCTAGTTGACGGAATGGGGTCACAAGGGTCTAAAACAGATTATCCCAAACCTGAGACGGGAGAAACATGCAAAGTTTATGTTGCACGGTGTAGTCCCACAAATTGCTTCCTAGTTAACCCATGGGTGGATAACTTAGCTGGATGGACTGAGTTCATGCAAGCTGCTAGCCCTTTTCCCAGGGACGGCGATAATAGCCCGTACCACATGGACATGATAAAGGGTCTTTGTCTGGGAGACAAAGAAGCATGGCCACATTTTGACCATGACCCGTCCTGGGATACGGATTACATGATACAAGGGGGGAGGGAATCCTGTAGAGTAAGCGATGTTATATGTGTAATATTATTATAGAAGACAAAGAATTGTTCAATAATTTTCTTTCCCAAGCAGTGTAATGTGAAAATCCAGCTTTTAACAAAAATTATTATATATGTACAACATTAACTAAGACCACATGTCATATAAGATGATTTAGATTTAACAAAATTACTGTATGATTATAACATGCATATTGTCTTCTTATAAGAGTTGATTAATCACAGAGTGAAGACCAGAAGACATTGGAAAATAGCACAACAGCGAGATATACTATCAGCAATTCTGGGTGTGGTGTAGCCTGTTTCCAGGAAAGCTGTGTTTGTCTGTGCTGCAAGTTTTGGGATGAAACAAAGAAAATTGTATGACTGGGTTGGAAGACAAATGATTCAGTGGAATGTGAATGGGTGTGGCTTTGAGTTGTAGTCGAGTTGAAAATGTGTGAAGACTAATGGATGTTTTTAGCAGAGCTGTGTGTGCAATTCAGTTTTTATGTATAAGGGCGTGGTTATGAGCTGTTTGTGAAAATGAGTACATGAAAATGTGAATGTGTATGGAGTACGATATTTGTTTTCATATAATATGCGCATTGAGAATTTTATTTATTTTCTTGGAAGTTTTTTGGTTTTTATTGGTGCCAACAGTGTTGATAAAGCTGTACATTTTATTTTTTTTATTTTAAATTGAAGTTAATGAAAAGTTTTTTTTATGGGCCCTTTGTGTGTTCATGTCTGTATTGTCAGATCTGTTTGTTTCAATGTTTGAAGTTACGTGTTACATGTTAAGTGTTGTGCTTAACATCAGAGCTCTTTTCTTATGGATAGCTGGGACACTACTGACGGACAGCAGGAGGATCACAGCGTCCGACTAAAAGGGGTGGACTTAGATGACTGAGAGTAGGATTCATGGTAGATAGCAGTGCAACCTCAAGTGTTTTTAAGTAAAGATTTGTTCATTAAGCTTGACTTACAAGTGTCAGCCAAAAATCAGGGCATAAGAGTACACTCAGGCCTCATTCCAATCTCTACACTAGTGCCACTGATTCTTGCAAACATACAGAACCACCCAGAACTTAACAACATTAACCCTGCATTATGGTCTTCAAATGAATATGACACAGGATTCATAGATTGCACACCTTACAAAGCTACTGTAAAACCAGGTGTCATTTCAGTGTTCCAGAAACAATACCTGCTGTCAAAAGAGAAACTCGATGGACTTAGGCCAATGATAGAAGAATTCCTACAAAAGGGAATCCTGGAAGAGGTGATTTCACCCTACAGCACGCCTGTGAATCCAGTGACAAAGGCAGATGGTACTACCCGCTTTGTACAGGATTTAAGGGCCATTAACAACATCATTTTGCCTATAGCCCCTATTGTACCTGACATCACTCAATTACTATCTGCCATTCCAGCAGACGCTGTTTGGTTCAGTGTGATAGATCTGAAAAATGCATTATTTTCTATCCCAGTTGACAAGAAGACCAGACTACTTTTTGCTTTTTCCTTTGACAGACGTCAACTGACCTGGTGCAGAATGCCCCAGGGATATGCTGATTCACCTGTAGTGTACAGCATAGTCCTCCAAGCCACGTTAGAACCATGGTACCCCCCCCCCTAAAAGGTTCTGTGCTGCTGCAATATGTTGATGATTTGTTACTGTGTAGCATTCATAATGGTTTATCACTGTTACAATGGTTGTCAGGATGTGGTCACAAAGTGACACTTAAGAAAATGCAATGGTGTAAAATGCAGGTTGAATACTTGGGCTTTGTCCTCACAAAAGGTGAAAGGAGAATCAGCACAGAAAGAGTCCAGTCTATTGCGGGCCTGGTCACCCCGCACACCAAGAAAGAAAGGTGATCTTTCCTTGGGATGATAAACTACTGTAGACAATGGATTCCTGATTGCTCCTATTATGACAATGTTTTGAGGCAAGCCACTCTGGAAGAAAATCCAGATTTGATTAAATGGTCTTCTGAAATGTACAATGCATTTGATTATCTGAAATGTTTGCTCATGTCGAGTCTAGGGCTGGGCCTCCCTGACTATAATATGCCCTTCCACATATTTGCACGCCAAAATTGTAAAACCATGGCGGGTGTACTGACATAAAAACACGGAGGAAAGTTGCGTCCATTGTGTATTTTTCTCAAAGGTAATGCCCACCCCTGTTGGGATGCCGGCATGTCTGTGTTCTCTTGCAGCCTGTGCTATGATGGTAGAGTTGGCAACTCCTTTCACAATGTGACGTTACACCATTTTTGCACACTACACATGATGTTGTAGGCCTACTCAAGGGCATCCACACTCAGCACAGCAGGCAGCTGAGCTCATTGCACTCACAAGAGCATGTATTCTACATGCTGGCAGACCTGTCACCATCTATACTGATAGTAGGTACGCACATGGGGTAGTGTGGGACCATGGTATGATTTGGCAAAGGAGAGGATTCACGGCAGCCGATAGTAAGGATCATGTCTCACAGGGCAATGCGCTGGCAGATAAGGTGGCGAAACGAGTGGCCAAATGCAACCCCACAGGTCCGTGTAACCATTGGGAGATGCCATGTCCGGCACCTCCAACCCCTGAGATGTTGCAAATGCTTAGTGATCTTCAAAGGTATGCCACTGAACAGGAACAGCAAGACTGGTGTTATCCAGTATTGCAGAAAAATCCTAAGACAGGATTAGTCTGCAAAGAGGGGGTGGGATATAGCAGCATTGAGATACTCATGGGAAGGCCTTTCCCCACCCCCTGGGCCCAATGATAGTGCAGGAAGGAGACCTTGATTTAATAAGGGAAGAAATGTCACCAAATTGATACAGGTACTTAACAAAATTGAGAAAAAAGTTGCTTGTAAGTCTCCCTCTCTTCCACAGGAACCCACCCACCCATACAGGGTGGGGGATGAGGTGGTGGTCGAAACACTGAAGAAAGGAAGAACTCAAGGTGATATCGTATATGGCCCACCTACTACCGTCGTTGCAGTAACCAGAACAGCTGTGCTGACTGAACAATCTCCAACTTAGATCCACGCCACCCGAGTGAAGCTTGTGAGAGCAAGAGAGGAGGCAGGAACGGAGGCAGACAGCCTTGGCCTTGAAGAAGGACGAGAGGTACTAACGGGGGCAGACAGCCCTGACCTCCAATGAGGCCCAGACGGACTAACGGCGGCAGACAGCCCTGACCTCCAACATGATGAGCTCCTCACTCTTTTCTGGGAAATGGTTGAATGTACTGACTAAGATTGCTTCAATAATCTTGTTGATTTTACCAATTAGTAGTATGGGAGAAGTAGCCACAACTAGTAAGGGCGGCGTCATCACCTTTTGGTATAATTCATCTAACACTCACGTAGCTACCTACACCTTTTGTCTTTGTGATATATTGAAAACATGTTCATATTATAACTACTGTTCCAACGACTATGTAGAAGGACAGGCCTATATATGTGTAACAGACTCATACTGGGGAAAAGGTTGTGCATACTGGGGATCAGTGGGATGGAATACAGGGACTGAAAGGGGATACAAGCCAGAAAGCGCCCTTAAAAGGAGGGATAAAAATTCTAAGTCCCTTTTGACTAGAATGACACTCCTTGAAAGAGGGACGTGTTATGTGGACACTTCCTCATTGAATTATTGCAAAAAAAGGGCAGCGGAAATGAAAATTGTACTGACAATAGAAAACCCTGGTAAATATGATGAAGGAGATTATGTATTGGGATGGTACTTCCATAAAATGTGGGGAGCTGCGACTTCCCGGGTAACACAAATGTTCAGACTTAGAGATATGTATAAGTCTAAGGAATACCAACCCATCACAGGTGTCCCCAAAAACCCACTAGCCCCACATATAGTTTCTCTAAAAAACCTAAGGGCCATATCTGATCCCACATATGAGGATACTTTGGCCATGGAGACGGGTTTTTCTGATGCTAATTTGTGGCTGGAGTGGATGAAGTATAGTGCAGCCTCTATGAATAAAAGTAACTGTTACATATGCGGTGCTGCCAAACCACACCTAGGTACCGTACCCCTAGTGTTACCAGAAAGTGTTGAAGAATGTTTTTTGACTCTTTTTGTTAAAATGTCTTATAACCACAGTGCGTGTACAGAATGGAAATCAAAATACCCTCTGTTGTTAAAAAATCCTCGCCATGGGGCAGGTATCCAGGTATATCCAGGTAACTACACATGTTACAAAGGGAGCACACATGGGAGGAATGTACAGAATTTCACCAAAGGTTATTGTCACAAATACAGCAATCTGAACATATCCCTCACTCAGAACCAAGTATACTCCATAGGAGATGTGTACTGGATCTGTGGAGATGGAAAAATAAGATCCAGACTGGAAGGTGCCTGGAAAGGTGAATGTGCGCTTGCCAAAGTTATAATGAACATGCACATTTTTACTGAATCAGATATTACAGACAAAGGGGTGCTAAAGATAAACAAAAGAAGCAGCCCCCTTTCAAGTTTTGATCCCCATGTGTATATAGATGCAATAGGTGTTCCAAGAGGGGTCCCAGATGAGTTCAAAGATGGAGATCAAGTAGCTGCCGGATTTGAATCAATATTTCCCATCATTACTGTGAATAAAAATGTGGATTGGATAAATTACATATACTACAATCAGCAAAGGTTTGTAAACTATACCAGAGATGCATTACAAGGGGTAGCAGAAGAACTACAAGCAGACTCAATCATGACATTCCAGAATCGAATGGTGTTGGATATGATTCTTGCAGAGAAGGGCGGAGTGTGCCGAGTATTGACTGATCCAACCTCCTGTTGCACATTCATACCAAATAATACTGGCCCCAACGGTAAGGTCACAATAGCTATAAAAAAGCTTGAAGATCTGTCAATAGAAGTGAAAAAGAACTCGGGTATAAATAATCTAAGGTCTCTTGCAACTAGGGATTGTCCTACTAATAGTAATTGTAGTAATAGGTGTAGTAGCATTATGGGTTATTCCTTGTGTGAGACGAATGCTAGAAAAAGGTCTCTCTAATATGTCATTATATCAGACTACTCTACCCCAGGAGGATCGAAGCCCAGATGGGTATAAGAATTACCTAATATCATATAGAGAAAAAAAGGACACGAAAGAAAAGAACCATGTAGTGTGATACACTAAAGGTTCTAAGAGGGGATTTGAAAGGAATCCATGTTTTTATATGTTAAAACTAAATCTGCTTTTTGTGAAAGTTTAATTTCTCTGTTAGAAACTAACTCTGATTGCTGTTAAGTATCTTTTCTCTGTAACCCTGAATTTTATCTCTTTGGCACTACTCCCGGACAATATTCCTAATATGGAAGTTCCGTTTTTGTTTCTCTTTTGCTGTCTGTAGAATAGAACGTGTTAATATGATAGGTTGAATAAACAACTTACGTTGATATGCTAATAAAGGGGGTAAAACCCCCTCTATATAACCTGTGTGCATTAAAAATAAACCTCAGAGTGTTCATTCAGTACACCATTGTTGTGTCTTTTATTCCCTACTGAGTGAAGCTCTCTCCTGACGTCAGAACAAGACTCAAACCAAGCCGATACTAGAAGTTTGGTGCCAGGGGTACCAAGTGGGACGTTGAGATTTCCTATCACCACCCAAGACTGAATGAACTGCAGGAGAAACAAGGGACTATGGGGGGTCATTTATTAAGACCAACCATTTTAGACACCAATCTTAATAACCCCGCGCACTGGTGGTGGATCTGCTGAAGTTAGAACTTTGGAAGTGCATAACTTTGGCGCATCCACCTCCAGTATAAATCTATGTCAGCTTCTTTGCCCGCCCCCTAATTACACTTCCATAGCTAGCTGTAAGAAGAACGATGTGTAGAAGGACTTGTGATGATATTATCATGTGATCAGGGCAGGAATACAGAGCCCAGCAGAGGAGAGGAAAAAGTGGTCAACAATCTGTGGGATGTAATGGTGTGAGGGGGAGGAGCTTCTGTGCTGTGCCTGGAAGGGAGGTTAGTGGTGTCCTTGGTTAGCCCATAACATCCTAGAAATATTGGGAGTTGTAGTTATGTCCTGCTGTATCCCTATCTATGTAAAGTTCATTGATACCCTACAGGAGTGATGGCAAACCTTTTACAGACCGAGTGCCCAAACTGTAACCCAAAACCCACATATTTATCCCAAAGTGCCAACACTGCAATTTAACCTGAATACTGCAGTCCAATATAGTATATCTTCCATGTACTTTATCATTTAGCTATAATAGCTTACCTACATTCAGTGCACTGCCTGTAGCATTCATAATGTGCCTTGTGCTGATGAATGGCAGGAAAAGTCTAAGGCATATTGGTACACCATAGACTTCTTCCAGGGTCCAGATGCCAACAGAGAGGGCTCTGAGTGCTGCCTCTGGCACCCGTGTCATGGGTTCGCCACCACTGCCCTACAGTAACGGTCTGGATATGTTGGGAGTTCTCTCCTCTTATAATGTCCACTAATGCTGTAAAATAACAGGTTGGTAATGTTGGGAGTTGTAGTTAACGCTTCTTATACCCTCCCCCTGTAATGTCAACTTGTGTCCCTTAATAACAGTTTGGACATGCTGGGAGTTGTAGTTTTCTCTTCTTTTACCCCTCCATGTATTGCCCTCTAATTTCCGTTCATCTCTGTCCTAGGAGCACAAAAGCAAAAATCCCAGTAGTGCCGAATCTGGCACATCATGGTCAACAACACCTAATGGATCCTGCTGACTATGATGAGATCTGATGGGTTTCCATAATTGAGCATGGTAGGCTGCAACATTCTGTCCAGCATTTATGGCCTGATTTGCAACTGAAGCCCCAACACAGGTGTGACCAAAGCCTTATGTGTTCTGTAGCATCATATTATCATGTTCAGCAGCAGCTGAACCATGTATTAAGCGGTTCTGCAGCAGCTGAGCTGTGTATCATGAGGTTCTGCAACAGCTGGGGAGTGTATTATGAGGTTCTACAGCAGCTGATTTTGCCCTAAGGCTCCATTCACACGTCCGCAAATGGGTCCGCATCCGTTCCGCAATTTTGCGGAACGGGTGCGGACCCATTCATTTTCTATGGGGACGGAATGGATGCGGACAGCACACAGTGTGCTGTCAGCATCCGCATTTGCGGAGCGCGGCCCCGATCTTCAGGTCCGCAGCGCCGCAAAAGATAGAACATGTCCTATTCTTGTCCGCAGCTTGCGGACAAGAATAGGCATTTCTATAGGGCTGCCGGGCGGGTGTGTTGCGGACCCCCAATTTGCGGGTCCGCAACACACCACGGACGGGTGAATGGAGCCTAATGCTGAGGCTGAGTGCACACTTCAGTTATTTGATCAGTTATTTCCATCAGTTAGGCCTCTTGCACACAAACATTGTGCATCCGTTCCATGCATTGGGGACCGCAATTTGGTGTCCCCAATGCACGGCAACGTTCATGTCGTGGCCGGGATGGATCGAGACCCATTCAACTTGAATGGGTCCGTGATCCGCCTGCACCGCAAAAAAATAGAAAAAGTTCAGTTCCGCATCTCTGTGATTGCGGACCCATTCAAGTGAATGGGTCCGCATCTGTGATGCGGACTGCACACCGACCGATGCCCGTGTATTGCGGACCCACCGTATGCAAGCCGCAATACGGTCACAGGCACACAATGTTCGTGTGCAAGAGGCCTTATTGTGAGCCAAAACCAGGATTGAAGCCTACTCAGAGATCAGGTATAATGGAAAGATGAGATGTGCACCTGTTCTATGTTTTTGACCCGCATCTAGTTTTGGCTCACAATAACTGATGGAAATAACTGATGAAACCTCTGAAGTGTGAACTCAGCCTAAGGCCTCTTGCACACGACCATATGGCTTTTTCAGTGTTGTGCGGTCCATTTTAAACTGATCCGTTTTTCAGTTTTTTGTTTCAGTAGTGTTTCTGTTTTCGTTCTGCTTCCGTTCCGTTTTGCTGTTCCGTTTTTCCGTTTGGTTTCCGTTTTTTGCAGATGACAAACTTAAACGGAAGCATGGCATATACAGTATACAGTAATTACATAAAAAAATGGGCTGGGCATAACATTTTCAATAGATGGTTCCGCAAAAACGGAACGGATACAGAAGACATATTGATGCATTCCGTACCCTTTCTGTTTTTTTTACAGCTCCATTGACTTGAATGGAGCCACAGAACGTGATTTAAGGGCAATAATAGGACATGTTATATCTTTGAACGGAACGTAAAAACAGAAATACGGAAACGGAATGCATGCATTCTGTTTTTTTGTGTTGACCCATTGAAATGAATGGTTCCATATACGGACCGTATACGGAAAGCTAAAAACGGAACGTAAACGGAAAGAAATCTGTAACAGGCCCTCAAGATACTATCATACTGGTGTCTTGTTATATGGCAGAGGGATCTTTAGGACCACAGGCCCAGATGTGGCTGCTGCCTCATAATCACCTATAACTACACCACTGCCCATGGAGACTCTGTATTCTTTGGGAGAGCTTTTCATTTGACAGAGAAGAAAAAATAGTGAACAACTCCAGTAGAGAAACATCAACTTGTAAAATGTTTTAAAATTTCTTTTATTACAAAGTACGGTAGTTTTTTAATTGATCCTACAAAGGGGGCACCGTTTGCATAGGGCATCAAAGTAACTTGTCCCAGCCCTGTTCCTCAGCTCCGCACTGTTACCTGACTGATCAGTCCGGACCTGACTTGATTCAGCAGTGTCACAAGTCCAGACTCCAGTCCAGTGCTGTGAAGATCTGTTCCAGGCCCTGACCGCGCTCTGCCACATTGACCTCCAGCTACAGAGGCACATGCAGTAAGTCAGCAATGGGAGGAGACGGGGGGGAGAGAAAGGGTGAAATAGAGGCAGGCACCAGTTCATGGGTGGGGTATGGCACATTATATTTAACTATAAGTAGCAGGCACAGTCTATGGGGAAGGATGGCACATTTATATAAAAGATATCAGCAGTGGACACAGTTCATCAGTAAGGCTAGATGCACACTTGCGATCAGATCCTGCATATTCTGAGCACCCACTGGATCCAATTCACAATAGTTGTGTCCATTGGGATCCGGTGTGAGTACAGGTAGTTTGCCAGATGAAATACTGTTGCATGTAGCATTTTCTTGCTCTTTATTTTTGCCGGAACCTCTGCAGTGGATGTGCATGTAGCATAGAGGGGACTATGTGTGGCTCATAAGACTGCAGCCGCAGTGCAGTTCATAGGCAGGCTTATAGGATTGCAGACACAATTCATGGGGGAACATAAAACTACAGTACTTCAAAATAGTGGGTAAGTGGCTGGTAAGTTTGTAGTAGTCCATTATTGGGTGGGGCAAGTCTGCCAACCAAGAATTTGGACTTGCATTGCATGAATGGTTGGGTGGTGGTTGAGAAGATTGAATGGTACATTTATTTTTTCTTTGTTGGTGAAAAGGGACGCAAGAAGAAGCCAGGCAAATCATGTTACGGGCTAGTCGTGGGCAGGGGCAAGACATGAGGACCCAATTTAGACTCTTGCTATGGGGCCCAATGATATGTATGCCCCTTGGACCGCTGCTAATTTGATTGACCTAGAATTCGCACAGTCCTTGGATCTCCCTTTATGTCATCTCCCAGAGCTTATACAGGTACCTGCCATTGACACTACTCTGTTGGCTAAGGAGTGTATTAAAGGGGTTGTCCGAGTTATATAAAAAAAAATAATAAAGCACTGTAAGGGCTCATGCACATGACCGTTGTTGTTTTGCGGTCCGTTTTTTACGGATCCGTTGTTCCGTCTCAATCATATTGAGAAAACGTCGAGGGCTGAATCAATTTACGATTTTGGTAGTCTCATACCAATGGGACTAAATGCTGATCTGGAGATATTTGGGTTTTCTGTGAAATAATGGGGCGTTCGCTCGTCTACCGACGGAGGATCACGTCTGGCTGTTTATCAGCACTGCGATCCTCCCTTGGTGACGAGCGCATGTACCCTTTCCATCTTTCCAATATTACATCAATCAAGATGGAATGTATCTGAACGTATGTGTACGGAAAACCAAATACCCTATACCTTTAATATAAATATGGAGATAAGAATCCACACAGTGGACAAAGATAGGTCTGAACTCATTGGGTTCACTATTACACTATATGAATGAAAGTCTTAATGTTTTTATGTAAGCAGCAAAAACTGTTAAAATCGCAACAAAATCAATATAAGCTGACATTAATGAGGTTAAATACATCAAGTGTATTATTTTATTATAGAAGTGATATATCAAATTAATTTTCTATGTAGTATGTATAATGAAAGAAACTGCAACGTATATAAAAAAAACGCACCATTAAGATAAAAATGCACAATAACCGCAACAAAACCGCAGGTGGGAAAATTGAGTACAAAATTGAATGAATGGAAACTACAACTAGCAAAAACGACATACAGATGCCCCATCAAATACAAACCAAAAATAAATATGGGAAATTTGCAAAATGAGAAAAATGGCATCAGAAATAATCCATACCGGTTTTTGGAGACAACCAATCAGGGTATAAAAACCCACAATGCAGACAGAAGGGTCATCACCACTGAAGAAGGGGAGAGTCGTCCCCGAAACGCGTTTGGTATAAAATCAAGATATGACCCCCTATTCCAAAAGAATGGACTTTATCGTGATGATTAACAGTGCACTGAATTCTGCAAGCGATCATCGCCCTAATATTATCAAGCATTGGATCGAGGATCTGGACTAAGAAATATCGAAAGTCCTAGTCCCGCCTGCCTGCTACATCATCTCCGGAAGCATCAACCACCTTCTAAATACACGTGGGACGCCGACTGAGAAATAGCCGGGACGCCGCTATTCAACGTGCCCTGGAAAGCTTCACAATACCGTTGAGCAGCCGGGACAAGGAAAGGTAAGCCCACAGAAGTGGGTTATCATTACCGGTTTTAAGATTCAGATGACCAGCAAACAATACCTCATAAAAGGACACAATTACATCTAAAGTGATATCAACAAATTGCCATTCTGGTTATACCACTGACCTCACCGCAGTTGTCAGATATTTTGTCCTCATTGTTGCTACAAAGGATACAATTAATGATTTTATATCCATTCTACAACCTAACCAATAACCGTGGACATATCTGAGGATGCCAAGTTCTAATAGGAGCCAGTTGCTGGTTATATGGTATTAATGGTATATAATATTTTATGTTGCAAATCCCACTGAGCTAGCTGCTGGATACTTACCGCAACATTGTGCAATACTCTGCATTTCCAGGCACCTTTTATCCATTGTTATTAACAGTTTAACATTATACTTTTTATCTTTATTTTATTTTATCTGTGTGTATAATAAATTCATTGCAGTTTGGACTTGCCCACTATGTCCCATATGTTTAGTGTGCCAGTCTTCTATTATCATGTTTTTTTTCCCTCTGATTTATGTCCTTTTCCGTTCCGTTATTCCACAAAACATATCCGTATGGTTTCCGTATGCGATCCGTTTTTTGCGGATCGGAAATGGAAAGAGTAACTTATTAATCACCAAACACATGAGCAATTTGGGCTGGGCATAGCATTTCTACAGTATGGATTGGCAAAATACGGAGGACATACGGATGTGTTTTCCGTGTGCGTTCCGTATTTTTTGCAGACCCATTGACTTGGATGGGGCCTCGGGCCGTGATTTGTGGACAATAATAGGACATGCACTACTATTTTGCGGAACGGAAATATGGAAATGGAATGCACACGGAGTACCTTCCATTGTTTTTGCGGACCAATTGAAGTGAATGGTTCCGCCTACTGTCCACAAAAAAAAAACGGAACAGAAGCAGAAAGAAAATCTGTTCGTGTGCATGAGCCCTAAATCTGATGATAGGTTAAGCAATTTTTAGGCAATTTTATTTTACTAATTTGCCTAGTTCTGTTCTGGCCCATTTCTTCCCATGTAGCTGCAGAGCTCTGTAGGGTGGTGTAACAACAATCTCTGAGGGTGTCAACAAAGACTGCTCTGCAAAGGGAGTGAATTAAAGTGCTGCCCTGCCTGTCTAACTCAGCAGTATGTTGTATGTGTAGGACTGCAAGTTTTAGGCTATTTTCACACTTGCCTTTTCAATTCCGCTATTGAGATCCGTCATAGGAAACACTTCAGTTTTGTCCCCATTCATTGTCAATGGGGACCAAACCGAACGAAACGGAATGCACCAAAATGCATTCCGTTCTGTTTGGCGGAGCAAGACGGATCCGTCCTGACACACAATGTATGTCAATGGGGACGGATCCATTTTCTCTGACACAATAGAAAATCTACCTGTTCTTATGCAATTCTCTGTAGACACTTGTTCAGAGCCAGCATAAGTAGGGACAATGTACTTATTACAGGGAATTAAATAAGAGCATGGTAAAGAAAAACTGTGGGGGTCATTTATTAAGATTGCCGTTTTAGACGCTGGTCTTAATAGCCCCTGTATCTGGTGATGGATTCGCTGATGTTATGAAGAGGTGCAAGCCTCTACATAACTTTGGCGTATCCAGAGCCAGTCTAAATGTAAGCCAGCTTCCTAGTTGGCTTACATTTAGACCATTTTCGATGCTTAAAGCAGTCGTAGAAAATGATGAATGAGACAGACCTGCTGGCCTGTCCCCTTCCCCGCCCAGATCACCTTTTTAGACCTAGCGTGAGCAGGGAAAAGTTTCTACTGGAAACTTTTGATTCTCAATTCCACCTTCCGAACCAACCTTCTGTCAATGGGAGAGGGAACTTAAAGGGGTTCTGCACTTTGTTTAAACTGATGATCTATCCTCTGGATAGATCATCAGCATCTGATCGGCGGGGGTCAGACACCCGGGACCCCTGCCGATCAGCTGTTTGAGAAGGCAGCGGCGCTCCGGCAGCGCCGCGGCCTTCTCACTATTTACCGCAGGCCCAGTGACGTCACGACTAGTATCACTGGCCTGGGCGCGGCTAAGCTCCATTCCCTTCGTCTGCAAGCTGCAAAATAGTATTTAAAGACTTATATCAGGGCTACAAAGATAACATCAAGTCCTGGTGGGAAATCAAGTCATTTGAAAATTATCTAGAACACAAAATTATCCCAAAGGGCTTACGTATTCCCCTAAGACCGGCAGAACGTATCCAGTCTCCAGAGTTTATAATCAAATGGGAACAGGAGATCACCTGTTGTTCCCTAAAGTTGATGTCACTTCTCCTTGATGAGGAAAAAAGGGTCTTTGAAACTACATCAGATAAATTTAAGGGACTCATTGAATCGGCCCTTAAACTCAAAACCGACCCAGATTTTGACAAGAGGGAATCCTCTCTGCAAACAGCTGTAGAGAGATTCCAAAACCTCATCAAGGAGAGGAAGCATAGACAATTTATTAAAGACCTGGGTGAATTCCGAGAAAATAGGGCCTACACCTTCGTGAGGAGTAACAACTCACAGACCGAGTCAGAAGTATCCTCCTCTGAGCCCGATTTCTCTGATTCCGAGGGCCAAGGCTTTCCCAAAACTAGAGGAACAATCAGAGGAGTTCGTTATTCTAGAGGACGCAGGGGTGGCCAGAGATGGCGGGGTCTGAGGGGACAGAGAAGCAACTACTGGGGGGAACATGGGGGCGGACAGTCAGGTCCCATGCCGCCAGGGCCCCAGAATCGTACCCAAGTAGACAACACACTGCAGCAATCATTACCCCAAACTATTTTCACCGCTTCTTCTATGCCTGCCTCAAACTCTACATCATCTTCCTCCTCTTTTTTAGCCAAAGGCCCGGTCTCTTACCAGCTAAGGGATCGCAACGGGAACAACTAACAGACCAACTACAGGTAATTAACCTTTCAGACCACAATCTGACTCTAGCTGAGATGAGCCTTCTACAGAGGGGACTATCCTTTGTCCCCACGACAAAGTATGACACCTTCACGTGGGTTAAAGACTTGAATCTCTTTGGGAGGAAGCTAAAATGGCACAAATTTTTTAGAAATTGCAATAAAAAAACGTGCCTAGACCTGGGAATCAACCCAGAGGACTTCCCAGATCTGCAAAATCTTATGGATCTATGGGAAGAAGGCACCAGAACACCGGGAAAGGGCCCTTTCACGGAATTACGACCCACGAGTACCAAGTTGCCACCACTGGTCAACACCTAACACATTGACATCTTTTTACGCCTGGTGATTTCAGATATTGAACGGTTACAAACAAATGATTCGTATCACTCGAATCTGTCTGTGTCTGAGCTCCAAGCTTTAAGATGTCTAGAGAGAAATAAAAATCTGATCATAAAACAATCAGATAAGGGTGGTAATTTGGTTCTCCTGGATCATCAGAAATATCAACTAATGTGTATGACATTGCTAAATGACAGAAACAGCTACAATAAAATCTCCTCGGACCCCACTGAGAGTTTCCTTGCAGACCTGACTAGAATTTTGGTTCAGGGTTTACAACAGGGTATCATTAACAAAACCGAATTCGAGTATCTACTTCCCAAAGCCCCTCAAACCGCTACCTTTTACTGTCTACCCAAGATACATAAAGGAGTACATCCCCTTAGGGGTCGCCCAATCGTATCCGGTATTGATTCCTTGACACATCACAGTGGAATTTATCTGGACAAGGTACTTCGTGACTTTGTCTGGTCTTTACTATCTTACACTAGGTATACGATGGACTTTCTTCGTAAAGTAGAAACTCTAACAGTTAACCCCAATAGTATCTTGGCGAGTATAGACGTGGAATCGCTCTATACGTCGATTCCACATGATCGAGGAATTGGAGCCGTCACCCATTTTCTAAATTCAAGAGGGACTCAGTTTGCTCAACATAACGAGTTTATTTTACGCCTCTTGGAATATACCTTAACTCATAATTTTTTTCTATTTAACGGTTCCTTCTACCACTAGCTCAGGGGGACGGCAATGGGGAATTCTTGTGCCCCTACGTATGCCAACCTCCTCCTGTGCTGGTGGGAGGATAGGTACGTCTTCCCAGATTAGCACCAGTGGTGGAACGACCACATCGATGCCTTTTGGACTCGTTACATCGACGATGTTTTTCTGATCTGGGAGGGCAGCATACCCACTTTTCATAAGTTTATCAATACATTAAACCAAAATGACATCGGCCTGAGTTTCACCTTTGAGACTCAGACTGAACAGATTACGTTCCTCAACGTAGTGGTGAAAAAAACGGAAGGGACCTTCAGCACGTCGGTACATCGAAAACCGACGGCTACTAACAGTATCCTTCATTGGGATAGCCACCATCCCAATGCTGTGAGGAGGGGGATCCCGAGGGGACAGTACCTGCGAGTTCGCAGAAACTGCTCCTCGGGAGGGAGTTTTTACTCAGAATCCAATAAATTGAATACTAGACTCACACAGAGAGGCTATTCATTGAGTCTCCTAAGGGAGTCCTTCCAATTTGCAGAATCCAAGAAAAGGGATGACCTTCTGATGCCAAGATCTAGGGATAAGGCAGACGAGGGATTGATACACCTGATTTCCACTTTCGATTCCAGCAACAGGGAAGTGGTATGTATTTTGAGAAGACACTGGCCAATACTAATGATGGACCCAGATCTAACGCAAGTTATTAGGGAATATCCCCAAGTTACCTACCGGAAAGGAAGGAGTTTGCGGGATCGGCTGGTCCATAGCCACTATGAGGGCCCCAAAAAAGAGGGTACCTGGTTAGACCGTAAGCCTCTGGGTGTCTACAAATGCGGATCTTGCAAGGCCTTCAAATTTATCAACACAGCAAAGACAGTAACCTGCTCTGTTACACAACGTCCCTTTACTATCCGGGACTTTGCAAATTGTAAAACAAAAGGCGTGGTATACATTTGCCAATGTTCATGCCCTATGGACTACATTGGCAAGACAAAAAGAGAGTTTCGGAGAAGGGTCCTCGAGCATATTAACGATATGAAAAAATCAAAAGATACACCTGTAGCGCAACATTTTAATAACCACCATGGGGGCGATGTGGGCAATGCTCGCTTCTCCGTCCTCGAGGTGGTCCCGCTCCCTGAAAGAAGAGGTGACTGGGACAAAAAGATTATTAAAAAGGAAAGAGCATGGATATACCAGTTTCAATCCCAGTCTCCCATTGGCCTGAATGAAAGATTAAACTTCACATGTTTTATCTAAATTTCCCTGTCCCTTGAATATACACCTCTCATCAGGAATAATGTAGTAACCATGTATGTGGCCCTTTAACTGGCCTGATTGATGCGAGAAGCATCCTATTTTTTGATGAACAGATATCAGTTCAGTATATCTTTTTAAACTTGGTGTCCTCCCCTTCGCTCATTGTTATGGGGGAGATGACCTTAGTAGCTATCTATTATTTTTTGGGAAACCTCTATGTGCGACTGTCCCTTGTCTCTGGCCGTTGTGGCAGAGGCCATTTAATAAATTTATTTTTAGTTATTTTGCCTGTTTTTATGAATGATGGTCTTATTATCGCTGACCACCATTCATGCAGCCCTGTTGTCTGGTACCTCTGGAGAGACCTTGTGTCTTTTGATGCGTCTCACCGCGATGCGTTCCATCTAGGCCGGAAATGATGTCTAGGAACTTCCAGTTTCTCGGCGCTGAACCGCATGCGGTTCCTGATGCGTGCCATACCACCGGACGTGACCTAAACCAGAGGATATGCGTTCCAATGTCGGTCCAGATGCCGGAAGCTGTTATCCGGCGTCCGGAAGTTAGATCTGGGTTAGCGATGCAGTCCTAATAAATGGCGCCACAACGGTGAGAGACTGTCTGGCCCAAGCAACGCGTTTTTTGTGGGGAATCAATCACCTGACCATATGTAAGTAGGACCGTTTTTTCTCTTGTCTAAATGCACGCTTTAGAATAACTTTACTGCAGGACATGGCCCTCTTTCTGATTATGCATGTATTTACTTCCCTCAGGTATCACTAGTGGGACATCCCTACTTTATGGTGGTCCAGAAAAACCTGTTTTGTCACATCTAGCTTGGAGCTAAGTATCATCTTTTGTATCACATTCCGTATCTTACTGTATTCATCCTGGTACTGAAATCACCCCCTGATGAGCCTAAAAAGTCCTAGGCGAAACGCGTCGGGCTTTCTTTTGGTTTCGATCTCTGTGAGAAAGTGGTAGTGGTATCCACCTATTTGGATAACCACCCACATTCCATTTGTTTATCGTCCTTTCCCTAATTAGGGTTTTCCTGGGGACCGGATAGCATTAGGTTCGGGGACAGGGAGCCTCCACCATCAGGGGGTCACCCTGGGCTAAGCAGTCTGGAGGGCAATTAGGGTAAGTGGTCTCTGCCCTGCCCTGTCCAAGAGACCTTGGTCCCTCCGCCATAACCTCTTGTTTTATCCCGTCACCATGTATGTTTTCTACTAGGGGTCACTACTCCCCTATAGGTTAACTGTAGTGCACAATCGTTGGTATATAATTACCTATACCCATTTGATTACTATTAAAGGTATTTTTAAAAGTCACGTTCTTTATCCCATGAAACCCCAGTTGATACAAGTCGTGACGTTTCTCGGCCAGCTGTAAACAGTGAGAAGGCCGCGGAGCTGCTGGAGCACCGCTTCCTTCTCAAACAGCTGATTGGCGGGAGTCCCGAGTGTCTGACCCCCGCCGATCAGATGCTGATGATCTATTCAGAGGATAGATCATCAGTTTAAACAAAGTGCAGAACCCCTTTAACCACTTAAGGACCACAGGTTTATACCCCCCTAAAGACCAGGTCCTTTTTTACAAATCGGCACTCCACAACTTTAGCGGTTTATTGCTCGGTCATGCAACTTACCACCCAAATGAATTTTACCTCCTTTTCTTCTCACTAATAGAGCTTTCATTTAGTGCTATTTCATTGCTGCTGACATTTTTACTTTTTTTGTTATTAATCGAAATTTAACGATTTTTTTGCAAAAAAATGACATTTTTCACTTTCAGTTGTAAAATTTTGCAAAAAAAAAAGACATCCATATATAAATTTTGCTCTAAATTTATTGTTCTACATGTCTTTGATAAAAAAAAAATGTTTGGGTAAAAAAAAAAAATGGTTTGGGTAAAAGTTATAGCGTTTACAAACTATGGTACAAAAATGTGAATTTCCGCTTTTTGAAGCAGCTCTGACTTTCTGAGCACCTGTCATGTTTCCTGAGGTTCTACAATGGCCAGACAGTACAAACACCCCACAAATGACCCCATTTCGGAAAGTAGACACCCTAAGGTATTCGCTGATGGGCATAGTGAGTTCATAGAACTTTTTATTTTTTGTCACAAGTTAGCGGAAAATGATGATTTTTTTCTTTTTTTTTTCTTACAAAGTCTCATATTCCACTAACTTGTGACAAAAAATAAAAACTTCCATGAACTCACTATGCCCATCACCGAATACCTTGGGATGTCTTCTTTCCAAAATGGGGTCACTTGTGGGGTAGTTATACTGCCCTGGCATTCTAGGGGCCCAAATGTGTGGTAAGGAGTTTGAAATCAAATTCTGTAAAAAATGGCTGGTGAAATCCGAAAGGTGCTCTTTGGAATGTGGGCCCCTTTGCCCACCTAGGCTGCAAAAAAGTGTCACACATCTGGTATCTCCGTATTCAGGAGAAGTTGGGGAATGTGTTTTGGGGTGTCATTTTACATATACCCATGCTGGGTGAGAGAAATATCTTGGCAAAAGACAACTTTGTATAAAAAAATGGTAAAAGTTGTCTTTTGCCAAGATATTTCTCTCACCCAGCATGGGTATATGTAAAATGACACCCCAAAACACATTCCCCAACTTCTCCTGAATACGGAGATACCAGATGTGTGACACTTTTTTGCAGCCTAGGTGGGCAAAGGGGCCCATATTCCAAAGAGCACCTTTCCGATTTCACTGGTCATTTTTTACAGAATTTGATTTCAAACTACTTACCACACATTTGGGCCCCTAGAATGCCAGGGCAGTATAACTACCCCACAAGTGACCCCATTTTGGAAAGAAGACACCCCAAGGTATTCGCTGATGGGCATAGTGAGTTCATAGAAGTTTTTATTTTTTGTCACAAGTTAGTGGAATATGAGACTTTGTAAGAAAAAAAAAAAAAAATCATCATTTTCCACTAACTTGTGACAAAAAATAAAAACTTCCATGAACTCACTATGCCCATCAGCGAATACCTTGGGGTCACTTGTGGGGTAGTTATACTGCCCTGGCATTCTAGGGGCCCAAATGTGTGGTAAGGAGTTTGAAATCAAATTCTGTAAGAAATGGCCAGTGAAATCCGAAAGGTGCTCTTTGGAATATGGGCCCCTTTGCCCACCTAGGCTGCAAAAAAGTGTCACACATCTGGTATCTCCGTATTTAGGAGAAGTTGGGGAATGTGTTTTGGGGTGTCATTTTACATATACCCATGCTGGGTGAGAGAAATATCTTGGCAAAAGACAACTTTTCCCATTTTTTTATACAAAGTTGGCATTTGACCAAGATATTTATCTCACCCAGCATGGGTATATGTAAAATGACACCCCAAAACACATTCCCCAACTTCTCCTGAATACGGAGATACCAGATGTGTGACAATTTTTTGCAGCCTAGGTGGGCAAAGGGGCCCATATTCCAAAGAGCACCTTTCGGATTTCACTAGTCATTTTTTACAGAATTTGATTTCAAACTCCTTACCACACATTTTGGCCCCTAGAATGCCAGGGCAGTATAACTACCCCACAAGTGACCCCATTTTGGAAAGAAGACACCCCAAAGTATTCGCTGATGGGCATAGTGAGTTCATGGAAGTTTTTATTTTTTGTCACAAGTTAGTGGAATATGAGACTTTGTAAGAAAAAAAAAATAAATCATCATTTTCCACTAACTTGTGACAAAAAAAAAAAATTCTAGGAACTCGCCATGCCCCTCACGGAATACCTTGGGGTGTCTTCTTTCCAAAATGGGGTCACTTGTGGGGTAGTTATACTGCCCTGGCATTTTCCAGGGGCCCTAATGTGTGGTAAGTAAGTAAATGACCTGTGAAATCCTAAAGGTGCTCTTTGGAATATGGGCCCCTTTGCCCACCTAGGCTGCAAAAAAGTGTCACACATGTGGTATCGCCGTATTCAGGAGAAGTTGGGGAATGTGTTTTGGGGTGTCATTTTACATATACCCATGCTGGGTGAGAGAAATATCTTGGCAAAAGACAACTTTTATTTCTCTCACCCAGCATGGGTATATGTAAAATGACACCCCAAAACACATTCCCCAACTTCTCCTGAGTACGGCGATACCAGATGTGTGACACTTTTTTGCAGCCTAGATGCGCAAAGCGGCCCAAATTCCTTTTAGGAGGGCATTTTTAGACATTTGGATACCAGACTTCTTCTCACGCTTTGGGGCCCCTAGAATGACAGGGCAGTATAAATACCCCACATGTGACCCTATTTTGGAAAGAAGACACCCCAAGGTATTCAATGAGGGGCATGGCGAGTTCATAGAAATTATTTTTTTTTGGCACAAGTTAGCGGAAATTGATATTTTTTATTTTTTTCTCAAGTCACAAAGTCTCCCTTTCCGCTAACTTGGGACAAAAATTTCAATCTTTCATGGACTCAATATGCCCCTCACGGAATACCTGGGGGTGTCTTCTTTCCGAAATGGGGTCACATGTGGGGTATTTATACTGCCCTGGCATTCTAGGGGCCCTAAAGCGTGAGAAGAAGTCTGGAATATAAATGTCAAATTTTTTTTACACATTTGGATTCCGTGAGGGGTATGGTGAGTTCATGTGAGATTTAATTTTTTGACACAAGTTAGTGGAATATGAGACTTTTTAAGAAAAAAAAATAAAAATTCCGCTAACTTGGGCCAAAAAAATGTCTGAATGGAGCCTTACAGAGGGGTGATCAATAACAGGGGGGTGATCAATGACAGGGGGGTGATCAGAGAGTCTATATGGGGTGATCACCCCCCTGTCATTGATCACCCCCCTGTAAGGCTCCATTCAGATGTCCGTATGTGTTTTGCGGATCCGATCCATGTATCCGTGGATCCGTAAAAATCATACGGACATCTGAATGCAGCCTGACAGGGGGGTGATCAATGACAGGGGGGGTGATCAATGACAGGGGGGTGATCAGGGAGTCTATATGGGGTGATCACCCCCCCTGGAAGGCTCCAGGGAGACGCCTGTATGTGTTTTGCGGATCCGATCCATCTATCAGTGGATCCGTAAAAATCATGTGGACATCTGAATGGAGCTTTACAGGGGGTTGATCAATGACAGGGGTGTAATCAATGACAGGGGGGTGATCAGGGAGTCTATATGGGGTGATCACCACAGTCATTGATCACGCCCCTGTAAGGCTCCATTCAGACGTCCGTATGCGTTTTGCGGATCCGATCCATCTATCAGTGGATCCGTAAAAATCATGCGGACATCTGAATGGAGCTTTACAGGGGGTTGATCAATGACAGGGGTGTAATCAATGACAGGGGGGTGATCAGGGAGTCTATATGGGGTGATCACCACAGTCATTGATCACCCCCCTGTAAGGCTCCATTCAGACGTCCGTATGCGTTTTGCGGATCCGATCCATCTATCAGTGGATCCGTAAAAATCATGCGGACATCTGAATGGAGCTTTACAGGGGGTTGATCAATGACAGGGGGGTAATCAATGACAGGGGGGTGATCAGGGAGTCTATATGGGGTGATCACCACAGTCATTGATCACGCCCCTGTAAGGCTCCATTCAGACGTCCGTATGCGTTTTGCGGATCCGATCCATCTATCAGTGGATCCGTAAAAATCATGCGGACATCTGACTGGAGCTTTACAGGGGGTTGATCAATGACAGGGGTGTAATCAATGACATGGGGGTGATCAGGGAGTCTATATGGGGTGATCACCACAGTCATTGATCACGCCCCTGTAAGGCTCCATTCAGACGTCCGTATGCGTTTTGCGGATCCGATCCATCTATCAGTGGATCCGTAAAAATCATGCGGACATCTGAATGGAGCTTTACAGGGGGTTGATCAATGACAGGGGGGTAATCAATGACAGGGGGGTGATCAGGGAGTCTATATGGGGTGATCACCACAGTCATTGATCACGCCCCTGTAAGGCTCCATTCAGACGTCCGTATGCGTTTTGCGGATCCGATCCATCTATCAGTGGATCCGTAAAAATCATGCGGACATCTGAATGGAGCTTGACAGGGGTGTAATCAATGACAGGGGGGTGATCAGGGAGTCTATATGGGGTGATCACCACAGTCATTGATCACGCCCCTGTAAGGCTCCATTCAGACGTCCGTATGCGTTTTGCGGATCCGATCCATCTATCAGTGGATCCGTAAAAATCATGCGGACATCTGAATGGAGCTTTACAGGGGGTTGATCAATGACAGGGGGTTGATCAGGGAGTCTATATGGGGTGATCACCACAGTCATTGATCACGCCCCTGTAAGGCTCCATTCAGACGTCCGTATGCGTTTTGCGGATCCGATCCATCTATCAGTGGATCCGTAAAAATCATGCGGACATCTGAATGGAGCTTTACAGGGGGGTGATCAATGACAGGGGGGTAATCAATGACAGGGGGGTGATCAGGGAGTCTATATGGGGTGATCACCACAGTCATTGATCACGCCCCTGTAAGGCTCCATTCAGACGTCCGTATGCGTTTTGCGGATCCGATCCATCTATCAGTGGATCCGTAAAAATCATGCGGACATCTGAATGGAGCTTTACAGGGGGGTAATCAATGACAGGGGGGTGATCAGGGAGTCTATATGGGGTGATCAGGGGTGATCAAGGGTGAATAAGGGGTTAATAAGTGACAGGGGGGGGTGTAGTGTAGTGGTGCTTGGTGCAACATATTACTGAGCTACCTGTGTCCTCTGGTGGTCGATCCAAACAAAGGGGACCACCAGAGGACCAGGTAGCAGGTATATTAGACGCTGTTATCAAAACAGCGTCTAATATACCTGTTAGGGGTTAAAAAAATCACATCTCCAGCCTGCCAGCGAACGATCGCCGCTGGCAGGCTGGAGATCCACTCTGGAGATCCACTCTCTTACCTTCCGTTCCGTTGGCGAGATGACGCCAATCGGCGTTAGTGTGACCTGGGAGCGCCGCAGAAATGACGCCTTTCGGCGTTAGCGTGGCGGGAAGTGGTTAAGGTCTTAAATAATTTGCATGGTTTCTCTTGCTGCATTCTTATGCAAGAGAATGAATAGAAACTACTGTATTGATGAGGTGGTATTGAACCCCAGACAATTAGCCAAGCTATATCCTAACTCTAGAGATAAATGCTGGAGATGTGGTAGTTCCCCCGGCTCTTTAGCTCATATCTGGTGGCACTGGCCAAATATCACGAGCTTTGGGAAAACTATTTAAACACAATCAATCGTATTTATTCACTAATATTACTCCTTCTCCATCCTTATTCCTGCTTAATCTCCCCATCTTCTACTTATCCCCTCACTACCCTTATCTTGGCCGCAAAACTGCTGATCCCCTTGGCCTGGCTTGACAGCTCACCCTTTCCCGAAGTGAATGGATTGAAAAAGTGAGGGATATATTTCATTTAGAAGAATTGTCTAATTGGAGTCACATTTACATGAAACCTTCCTTAAGATATGGTATCCTTGATGATCCTGGCAAGCTAACCTGAATTAATACTGGATACAGACCAGTTTAGCCCATCTAGTTCTCTTCCAAATGTATTGAGAGTTTCATATATGTATCTATTTGTATATATATCTATTGGCAGATATTGTTTCAAACCAGGTTGTAGTACTGAAGATAAGGCCTCTTGCACACAACCATATGTATTTTGCGGTCCGCAAAAAATTTAACTGCAAAAAATACGGGTGACATCCGTGTGCATTCCGTATTTTCCAGAATGGAACAGCTGGCGCTTCATAGAACAGTACTATCCTTGTCCATAATGTGGACAATAATAGGACATTGGAAGAAAAAGAAAAGTTCCAGCACTCCCTTTAAAGATGTGTCTTTCTTTGTCTTTATTTACTGCATCAGCATAACGAGTAGGGACAAATCCATCCACCTCATGGCAATCATTAATGCGTTTCAAACATACTGTTCTTAGGCGTAACAACAGTATGGGCAAGGAAATTTAAAATCAAGGACCCTTCCCCCGCCCACCACCAGGAAGGAGGGGTGGAATCCACATACACCAATCCTCAGCCGAGCCACTCATTAATCCTACATTTAGCTCACATGTGTATTGAGAACCCGCACCCAATGGAGTATATGAAAATGCACTATACAAAACCATCAAAGCACACAATGTGAACTGGGTCACAATACAAAATCGGCAACGTAATGATCGCGTAATATGCAAATATTAAGATCAATACAAGCGTGGGTCAAAAACTAATATATAGCACTATAGAATATTTAGTGCTATACCTTATTTTTCGCCCTATAAGACGCACCTGCCCATAAGACGCACCTAGGTTTTTGAGGAGGAAAATAAGAAAAAAAATATTTTGAACAAAAAGGTGTGCTTTTGGTGGGTTTTGAACTAATGGTGGTCTGTTGATGACACTATTATGGGGGATCTGTGGGTGACACTGGTATGGGGGATCTGTGGGTGACACTGTTATGGGGGACCTGTGGGTGACACTGTTATGGGGGATCTGTGGGTGACACTGTTATGGGGATCTCTGGATGGCTCTTATTGGGGTCTCTGGATGGCACTGTTATGGGGATCTGTGGATGACACTGTTATGGGGGGATCTGTGGATGACATATATATGTATCTTCCACAGATCCCCTCCATAACAGTGTCCCTGTAGTGTGAATGACCCCCAATACAGAGGGTGGGGGTCGCATCTGGTTTTATAATGACAGCGTTGCCCGTGCAGTGACTGTATTCTACTAAACGGGCCCCGAGGACGGGCGCTGGCAGCGTGAGTCACTACGTCATGCGCCCACGCCGCCTGCTTCATTCATAAAGTGGGTGGCACAGGCGCGTGACGTAGTGACTCACGCTGCCAGCGCCCGTCCTCCCGGCCTGCCTCCTCCCTCCTCTCTGCTACCGAGCGCTTGTTGTAAGTAATACAGGCGCTTATTACCCTGAATTGGTATATATTAACAATGCCTACAATTATAGATAAGATTACGGTATATACAGTGAGCAGGGCCCGTGTAGTAGAATACAGTCACTGCACGGGCCCCGCTGTCATTATAAAACCAGATGCCGGCTCCAGTCCCTCCTCCCTGTCAGCTGATACACCCCTCATTGACAGTTCGGCAAAATGCAGCATTTGCCCCATAAGACGCACTGCTATTTTCCCCCCAAAAAAGTGCGTCTTATAGGGTGAAAAATACGGTATATTCGTATTTTTGAATATTCGGCTTTTTTTTTCCATCTGAAGTAATGATTCCTCCCTGCTTAAGTTGCTTGTGGGCCAATGACTCATTTGCCCACAAGCAAGAAGCAGGAAGGAATCATGTGTTCAGATGGAAAAAATTACGAATATTCGAAAAACGAATATATAGCACTAAATATTCGTGAATTCTCGAAGTTGCGATATTTGAGATAAAAATTTGCTTTTCGAATATTTTCACTCAACACTAATCCTGAGGGATGCCTCGTATTTAAACCTGAAGATCCAATAAGCTTCCCTCAAGAGGATAGATTTTTTTATAGTCACCTCCTTTTGGGGGAAGTGTCACTTTCTCTATCACAAATGCTCGCAATGATTTGACACTGCGGTTATGTACCTGTATAAAATGTCTAGCTGCATTTGAAATGTTGGTGGAAGAGAGGTTTGTAATATAATTCAAATGATCCAAAATCCTAATTTTGTACTTTCTCGATGAACTGCCAACATACATAAAATGGCAGTAACACACTGAATGATATACACAATACCCGCAGTGTTACAATGAATTCATATTTTTATGGGGAAGGAGATGGAATGATCTGCATTATGAAATGTTTTAGTGCACTGTACATAATTGCAGGTTTTACATGAATGGCTTCCATATTTAGTGAAGCCTTTATATTTAATCGATGTGTCACCCGCACATCTGTACTGTCGTGTGTAAAGTGAGGGAGAGAGGATATTAGCTAAGGTGGCTGGTCTTCTGGATACTATTCTGCACCCATTTTTGAGTATATCATGTAAAATCTCATCTTCATATAATATGGGTAAGTGTTTTTTAGTAATTTGTTGTATCTGGTTAAATTGTCGACTGTATGTCAATACTAAAGTCGGCAATTTAAAACCATCTAAACTTTGTGTAGATTCAGTAGTAGCATTCCTATACTGTTTTTAAATAGTAGATCCTCTCTGGATTTTTTTGTCACAATATCTAGGGCCCTCGATAACATCCACTGCGGGTACCCTCTATTGGAAAGTCGTCTCTGGATAACCTGACTTTCTCTCAAAAACGCAGCTCGTATAAACTCGCCCACTGGAATGGCCTTGACCGTGTGAATAGGGTGATGGCTGTTCGCATGCAAAATAGTGTTTCCTGTTACTTTTTTGCGATAGGTTTCTGTTAAAATCTGTTGGTCAGGAAAACCTGTGAGTTTAAGATCCAGAAAATTTATATTATGTGAATCCTGGATACAAGTAAAAGGCAACCTTGACAACAAGGTAATGCTGCCTCTCCAAATGAGGATCAAATCATCGATCATCTGCCATACCACTGGATCTGTTGAAAGAAAGGGTTACCATCACTGAAAATATAACGCTCCTCCCAATACAACATTGTAAGGTTATCCAGGGAGAGCGAGAATTTTGCTCCCATTGACACACCTCTACATAACTTAGGTACTGGCTGTTTGACTTGCTTAAATCTATCCCAGCTCCCTTGCTGGTGTAGATTTAAGTCATTTTCTACACTAAAAACAGGCGTAGAAAATGATAAATGAGACTGGCTGGTCCTCCCCCTTCCCCACCAAGACACACCCCTCACCTTGGAAAAGTTATGTGAGTGGTGAAAAATCGCAGATTCAGCGACAAATGCCCTTTGAGACTGAATCTGCAACAAAAGTACACCAAAAAGTGGCATACTTTTCATATTTAATTACCTCCTGTGTTTTTTGGTGCAGTGTGGTTGCAGAAACGCACAGAAAACTACTTACATTTGTGCGGATATTCTGTACGTTCAACATCACCCATGGGCAGGTAACCTAAGGGTAACAGCACACAATGCAGATGCCACGTGTTTTTTCTGTGTGGATTTTTGTGTGCAATACAGTAATACAGTGAATGATATTTGCCAAATCATGTACACTGTGTACAGTCGTGGCCAAAATTTTGAGAATGACACAAATATTAGTTTTCACAAAGTTTGCTGCTAAACTGCTTTTAGATCTTTGTTTCAGTGGTTTCTGTGATGTAGTGAAATATAATTACACGCACTTCATACGTTTCAAAGGCTTTTATCGACAATTACATGACATTTATGCAAAGAGTAAGTATTTGCAGTGTTGGCCCTTTTTTTTCAGGACCTCTGCAATTCGACTGGGCATGCTCTCAATCAACTTCTGGGCCAATTCCTGACTGATAGCAACCCATTCTTTCATAATCACTTCTTGGAGTTTGTCAGAATTAGTGGGTTTTTGTTTGTCCACCCGCCTCTTGAGGATTGACCACAAGTTCTCAATGGGATTAAGATCTGGGGAGTTTCCAGCCCATGGACCCAAAATATCAACGTTTTGGTCCCCGAGCCACTTAGTTATCACTTTTGCCTTATGGCACGGTGCTCCATCGTGCTGGAAAATGCATTGTTCTTCACCACACTGTTGTTGGATTGTTGGAAGAAGTTGCTGTTGGAGGGTGTTTTGGTACCATTCTTTATTCATGACTGTGTTTTTGGGCAAAATTGTGAGTGAGCCCACTCCCTTGGATGAGAGGCAACCCCACACATGAATGGTCTCAGGATGCTTTACTGTTGGCATGACACAGGACTGATGGTAGAGCTCACCTTTTCTTCTCCGGACAAGCCTTTTTCCAGATGCCCCAAACAATCGGAAAGAGGCTTCATCGGAGAATATGACTTTGCCCCAGTCCTCAGCAGTCCATTCACCAAACTTTCTGCAGAAGATCAATCTGTCCCTGATGTTTTTTTTGGAGTGAAGTGGCTTCTTTGCTGGCCTTCTTGACACCAGGCCATCTTCCAAAAGTCTTCGCCTCACTGTGCGTCCAGATGCGCTCACACCTGCCTGCTGCCATTCCTGAGCAAGCTCTGCACTGGTGGCACTCCGATCCCGCAGCTGAATCCTCTTTAGGAGACGATCCTGGCGCTTGCTGGACTTTCTTGGACGCCCTGAAGCCTTCTTAACAAGAATTGAACCTCTTTCCTTGAAGTTCTTGATGATCCTATAAATTGTTGATTGAGGTGCAATCTTAGTAGTCACAATATCCTTGCCTGTGAAGCCATTTTTATGCAACGCAATGATGGCTGCACGCGTTTCTTTGCAGGTCACCATGGTTAACAATGGAAGAACAATGATTTCAAGCATCACCCTCCTTTTAACATGTCAAGCCTGCCATTTTAACCCAATCAGCCTGACATAATGATCTCCAGCCTTGTGCTCGTCAACATTCTCACCTGAGTTAACAAGACGATTACTGAAATGATCTCAGCAGGTCCTTTAATGACAGCAATGAAATGCAGTGGAAAGGTTTTTTTGGGATTAAGTTAATTTTCATGGCAAAGAAGGACTATGCAATTCATCTGATCACTCTTCATAACATTCTGGAGTATATACAAATTGCTATTATAAAAACTTAAGCAGCAACTTTTCCAATTTCAAATATTTATGTAATTCTCAAAACTTTTGGCCACGACTGTACATGTGAAAAATGACCTGCCATGCGGAGTTTAAAATCCATAGCATGTCAATTGTTTTCCATATTGCACACGTTATGTACATTGGTTTCCCCATAGACTTCAGTGGGGTTTTTAAAACAGTATTCCCATCTCACACATTGGGGGCCTATCACTAGTATATGCCCCCATTGTCTGATAGCTGCTGGTCCCACCTCTAGGACCTGCATCTATCTTGTAAACTGAGCCGACAAAGTGCATGTGCGGCCGCCCTCCATTCATTTCTATGGAGCTGCCGAAAATAGCTGTCTGCCCTTTTGAAGTGAATGGAAATGGTGGCCAAGCAGGTGCGGTGTGCTCCCATTAATTTCTATGGGGCCGACGGACATAGCCGAGCCAGCGTTCAGCTATTTTCGGCAGCCCCATAGAAATGAATGGAGGGTGGCCACGCATGCGCTGTGTGCCTTCCTTCACTTTGCTGGCTCGGTTTACAAGATAGGTGCAGGTCCCAGAGGTGGGACTGTCAAGGGGGCACATGAGAATTACTACTGTGAAGGGGGCACATGTGAGCATTACTACTGTGAAGGGGGCACATGTTGTGGCAGGCGCAGCACTACGAAGTGCCTTTTGCACTGTGGCATTAGAAGAATTCGGATATCTCAGACTTTTAGGGTCCATTCACACATCCGTGTGTGTTTTGCGGATCCACTGATAAGGGGACCTGCTAAACACGGACATCGGCAATGTGCGTTCCGCATTTTGCAGACCGACATTGCCGGCACTAATAGAATATGCCTATTCTTGTCCGCAATTGCGGACAAGAATAGGACATGTTCTATTTTTTTCGGGAACGGAAATGCAGATCCGGAAGTGCGGCCCCATAGAAATGAATGAATCCGCAATTCCGTTCCGCAAAATGCGGAACGAAATTGCGGGCGTGTGAATGGAGCCTTAGTCTAACCAGATTCTTTGTTACTCTGTAATTCCTCTAGCGACGCTCTATGGAAACAGTAGGTTTAAAGAGCACACCAAATTCTTGAAATAACTTCTTTATTAACTTCAACTTTTCTTCATATAACACTGCCGCCTCCGCAGCAGATAGTCCATGTACAAAACACGTCTTGCATAAAGATTCATAAAATGGCAGTATGCATAGGATGGTGGTTCAACTGTTCAATTTTGTTATTCAACATAAAATGGTGGATATATTTCTCTCTTGAGTATTTGTACTGTCACTTTAAGGTATTTAAGCACTTTATGATCTCTCTGAGAGGTATATCTGATGTCCAACTAATAGTTCTACTTGCTGAATTTGGTCGCAATTTGCAGTATGCCGTTAGCAGTAACTATTTGCAGATTGGCTGAGTATGATCTGGTATGGTTGTATGCAATTTGGATTGCAATATGGAATTTGAATTTGGATTGTGAACTTTGTAGTTTGCAATTGGTGGAATTGTAAGTAAACAAACATATAACTGGTTCAGTATACAGTTCTAATCACTATATTAACAGTAGGAACATTATATAACTGTTTTAAATACCTATTTGGGCCTCTCTGCTTCCATAAAACACAGCTCTCAGTGGAGTGAATGTCTGTTCAGCTTCTCTCCTCTGGTGTAATGATTCTAGCATCTCCTGCTAGGAGGATTTCCCACACAGGCTGTGTGTGAGGCTGGCTGTGATTGGTCAAGACTCCTGCCCAGCAACAACTGTTTAACTCTATGCTTTCTGTTGTTTCTGGTGTGTCATTGATCTTACCTTACATTATATAATGAATCTTAAAGGCATACTATCTTTTCTGCTTCTGTGATCACAATATATAGCAGTTACATGACATCCAAACATGAAGTCACTGTAAATAACTCTGCTTTTGTCTTTAATACACAAACATAGGAACTGTAGAGATGTCCCGAACTATTCGCCGGCGAACAGTTCCCGGCGATGTTCGGTCCACCCCCTATATGTCATCATTGAGCAAACTTTGACCCTGTCCCTTACAGTCAGCAGACACATTCCAGCCAATCAGCATACCCTCCCTCCCAGACCCTCCCACCTCCTAAAAAAAGCAAGGACGGCAGCCCTCTTAGATTCATTCTGAAGCTGCAGTGTTAGTTAGAGCATCGAGAGTGCTGCTGCTGCTGAATTAATAGGGAAAGCGTTAGCTAGGCCAGTGTTCTGTGTCCACTCCAGTCCTCAAAGACTCATCTGCTGTAAGGACAGCGTCCTGACAGCACCACAAAAAGCCCTTTTTAGGGCTGGTACATCAGTCTGCTTTTTTTTTATTTTTATATAGATATATTGCAGTTGCCTGCCCGTGTGTGAGAGGCCACAGGCCCACAGACTGTACTGTGTGCACACCACTCATATAGGGTGGCACAGTACCTTGCAGATAAAAAAAAATCATTTAATTGTTCCTCTGTAATATAATTGCAGTTGCCTGCCAGTGAGTGTCATGCCCACTGACAGTACTGTGCCCACTGCCAGTGCCCACCACTCATATTGGGTGGCACAGTACCTTGCAGATAAAAAAGTCATTTAATTTTTCCTCTGTGATATAATTGCAGTTGCCTGCCAGTGAGTGTCAGGCCCACAGACTGTACTGTGCCCACTGCCCACCACTCATATAGGGTGGCACAGCATCTTGCTGTTAAAAAATTCATTTAATTTTTCCTCTGTAATATAATTGCAGTTGCCTGCCAGTGAGTGTCAGGCCCACAGACTGTACTGTGCCCACTGCCCACCACTCATATAGGGTGGCACAGTACCTTGCAGATAAAAAAGTCATTTAATTTTTTCTCTGTAATATAATTGCAGTTGCCTGCCAGTGAGTGTCAGGCCCACAGACTGTACTGTGCCCACTGCCCACCACTCATATAGGGTGGCACATTACCTTGCAGATAAAAAAGTCATAATTTTTTTTCTCTGTAATATAATTGCAGTTGCCTGCCAGTGAGTGTCAGGCCCACTGACTGAACTGTGCCCACTGCCCACCACTCATATAGGGTGGCACAGTACCTTGCAGATAAAAAAGTAATTTAATGACCTTCAATAAGATCAGTGAGGACGAGGAACGGGACATGAGTAGCTCGGCATCCAACCTTGTGCAAATGGGGTCTTTCATGCTGTCATGCCTGTTGAGGGACCCTCGTATAAAAAGGCTGAAGGAGAAACGACCTGTACTGGCTGGCCACGCTACTAGACCCCCGGTATAAGCAGAAAGTGCCTGAAATGTTACCGAATTACCGGAAGTCGGAAAGGATGCAGCAGTTCCAAAACAAGTTAAAAAGTATAGGGAGAGGTATAGCAGTAGAAAGAGTGAAGTGCTTATGCCGCTGTACAGAACACTGGTGAGACCTCACTTGGAGTATTGTGCGCAGTACTGGAGGCCATATCTCCAGAAGGATATAGATACTCTAGAGAGAGTTCAGAGAAGAGCTACTAAACTAGTACATGGATTGCAGGATAAAACTTACCAGGAAAGGTTAAAGGACCTTAACATGTATAGCTTGAAAGAAAGAAGAGACAGAGGGGATATGATAGAAACTTTTAAATACATAAAGGGAATCAACTCGGTAAAGGAGGAGAGCATATTTAAAAGAAGAAAAACTACCACAAGAGGACACCGTTTTAAATTAGAGGGGCAAAGGTTTAAAAGTAATATAAGGAAGTATTACTTTACTGAGAGAGTAGTGGATGCATGGAATAGCCTTCCTGCAGAAGTGGTAGCTGCAAATACAGTGAAGGGGTTTAAGCATGCATGGGATAGGCATAAGGCTATCCTTAATATAAGATAGGGCCAGGGACTATTCATAGGATTCAGATATATTGGGCAGACTAGATGGGCCAAATGGTTCTTATCTGCCGACACATTCTATGTTTCTATAAGTATGCTTTACACAGCGTATAAGGGTGATGTCACAGCACAACGGGAATCTAACAGGGGAAGAGGTGAAAGTAATCCTCCTCCTCCCACGATCACGGCGGCAAGGACAGGACGCTTTACAGACGTGTTGTTGATGGAGGACATGCAGAGCTTTTTAAGTCCTACGCATCGCCACAGCCCTTCGGGGTCCACCCTCAGAGAACGACTCGACCGACTGGTAGCAGACTACCTCGCCTTAACTGCAGATATCGACACTCTGAGGAGCGATGAACCCCTTGACTACTGGGTGTGCAGGCTTGACCTGTGGCCTGAGCTATCCCAATTTGCAATAGAACTGGCCTGCCCCGCTTCAAGTGTCCTGTCAGAAAGGACCTTCAGTGCAGCAGGAGGTATTGTCACTGAGAAGAGAAGTCGCCTAGGTCAAAAAAGTCTAGATTACTTTACCTTTATTAAGATGAATGAGGCATGGATCCCGAAGGGATTGACAGTGGGGGATGCATTTGACTAAAAAAGGCCTGATGAGATGCCTTGGGCTAAAAATGGTCCCCACGCTGCTGTATTTAATCTCTGCATGCCGGATGACTTGCGTGACTTCTCCGCCACCAACTAGGGTTCAAGCCGCAATGTTTTAGTACACTTTCTGCCTGGAAAACATCAAAAACTCCCAGGCTGTGAGCTCTGCACTGCGATTGGCCAGCGCTAAAGTCTTGGAGAAAGAGATGCCCAGGAGAACAAGGGCAGTCTCCGCCCAGTATAACCAAGTCCCCGAAGATACCGGAGGGCATAGCGGGAGAACGGAGCGGCACCCAGGGATAATAGTAAGTGCAGTGAGATCCCTGTGTGCCGCTGTATATATCATGATACTTAGTTCAGAATTTTTTGCCAGATGAAAGGTCCTCTTTAATACAAATCCCAGAGGCGGGTGTTGGCGGGGAGCTGTGATTAGCGGCAGTTAACCCCTCAGGTGCCGCACCCGCCTCCTGTATTAAACGTTAATTATATTATTATTGGAGGTGCAGTGCGCCCCCCAACCCCCCCAGTATTAAAATCATTGGTGGCAATGGCCACAGGGCCCCCTCCCCTCCTCCACATTGGTGGCAGTGGCAGTTCCGATCGGAGCCCCAGCAGTATAATTCTGGGGTTCCGATCGGTTACCATGGCAGCCAGGACGTTACTGAAGCCCTGGCTGCCATAGTCACCTCCCTGCTGCTGTGTGTACTATGCACAGGGCAGCAGGGAGAGTGTGAAGTCCTATTCGCCCTGATAGAGCTCTATCGGGGTGAATAGGACAAGGGATTAAAAGATCCCAGGTTCTGGCCCCTAAGGGGGAAAATAGTTATTAAATAAAAAGTAAAAAAATAAGCTCTTTGGATCTCATCTTGAGAGTTGACAGCAACAGATTCCAAATGCAAATAGCACACTTGAAATTAACTCTGGACCGTTTATCTGCTCATTGTAATTGGGATAATGAGGGAATAACACACACCTGGCCGTGGGACAGCTGAGAAGCCAATTGTCCCATTACATTTGGTCCCGTGACAAGTGGGAGGCACATATGCAAACTGTTGTAATTCCTACACCGTTCACCTGATTTGGATGTAAATGCCCTCAAATTAAAGCTGACAGTCTGCAGTTAAAGCACATCTTGTTCGTTTCATTTTAAATTCATTGTGGTGGTGTATAGAGCCAAAAATGTTAGAATTGTTTCAATGTCCCAATATTTATGGACCTGACTGTAGTTTTAAATTAGAGGGGCAAAGGTTTAAAAGTAATATCAGGAAGTATTACTTTACTGAGAGAGTAGTGGATGCATGGAATAGCCTTCCTGCAGAAGTGGTAGCTGCAAATACAGTGAAGGAGTATCCTTCATATAAGATAGGGCCAACGGCTATTCATAGTATTCAATATTTTGGGCAGACTAGATGGGCCAAATAGTTCTTATCTGCTGACACATTCTATGTTTCTATGTTTCCTCTGTGCCTGGGCTAATCAATAGAGATGAGCAAATTTTTAAAAAATTTGATTTGCTGGTTTGCTGAATTTTTGGGAAAAATTTGGTTTGTTCTGAATTTATTTGTGGCGAATCGCATAAAAAAATGTCTATTTCCTGACTAGGGAGAGCCTTTATAGTGGTGTAGAACACTGTGTCTTGCAGTAACACGCATAGGGAGTCTGCTTTGGTAGTGAAATAATACTGTGAGTCCGTATGACATGCAGATGACAGGCGTCGCTCTTAGAATCAGAGCACACTTCACTTATTTGGGCAGTCACGGGGGCAAGACTGACCAAATAACTCAAGTATGAACTCAGCCTTACAAGTCGATGTTAGCGCCAAGAATAGGCGCACTCCTTTTACACCGTCGTCAGCTGATTCCACATAGATGTCTACAGAACCTGTTCTATTAAAAGCTTAAACAAGTAGAGCCCCCGAGAGTTTGTGTTGACGTTACTGATTATTTTGCCCTTCCTCTGATCCGTCAGAATAATAACCCCCAAAAACGGATCCTGTCTGTGGAGCATCCGCCTTCAATTGGTCAGCATTTGGTTAGTAATCCATCAGTATTGCTAATGCCCAAAAAAACAGGAGTAAATCCAAAACAGAGATGACACAGAATATTTGCATGTTTTCTGTGTTTTTGTCACCGCCACTTCTGTGAGAAGGTCTGAGAGACGTCCTTCTCTACCTCTTGCATGATGTTCTTTCTTTTGGTTTCACTTTCTCATCTCATTTTCTTCTCCCAGGTGTCACCTATTTAGACTAATCCTCTTTCCTTTATATTCCCTCCCATACTGCCTCACTTTGCGGTTTATACTACTTCCTGGATTGAAGTGTTCACTGCTGGAGGCTTCTGCTGCTGCTTGTTCAGATAAGTCCTTTCATGTATTGTGTTTCCTTGCTGGCTTGATTCTAGGTGACCCTGACTCCCTCCGTATGAAGTGCAGGGAGCCGGTGGTCGTATCCCCTCACTATTATAGGGTTTTCAGGTGTCACACAGTCTAGGTACGGGGGCATACAATCATCTACCTTTGAGACCCTTGTATGTGCTTAGCAGTCAGGGTGAGCTCTTAGGGTTTTATAGGGGTCACCTATATGCTCCTTAGTTTGGGATCAAGCCAGTCGGACGTTTATTCATAACTTTCAGCTATCTGCAACATCATCCGTGACAGTTTTGTACCCACTCCTGCTTTTGGCTACCAAATCACAAGCCAATTTGGATGGGACCATACAGGCCTTACAGCTTCTACACAGACAAGATCCGTTGTGCATCTCATTTTTCCTTCCTTCTGACAGATCAGAAGAAGGGTCAAATAAATGATGTCAGCCAAGCCAAAAAAGGCTAAATAGTGGCCCAGTCATGAAGTGGGGAGGGTGGGAACAGCATTAGAAATCCACAGAGTGGCCCTATGACCTAGTGGTGAAGTGGAAGCAGCATGAGGAGACCACAGAGGTGCCCAGTGACAGAGTCTGGAGGTGACGGCAGCATCAGGAAGAGGCCACAATGAGAGATTGTGGAGGTGGCAGCAGCATGAGGAGAACACCTCAGGGATTGGCAGCACTACTTATCCCACACACTTGGGTACGGACCAGTAGACAGGCTTCAAGCCGGGTGGTGCACGCAGATAGGGATCCTGGCTGGGGGTCCCAACTCATCCAGAAGCTTTAATAATCCGCAGCATTGCTTGATAAAGACCAACCATGGTCGAAACGTCGCTATAATCTTGCTGTCTGAGTAAATAAATCACCATTTTACATCAACTACTGGCGAGTGCTGCGGATTATTGAAGCTTCTAGCAGCATGAGGAGGCCACAGAGTAGCACGACGATGAGAAATTGTGGAGTTGGCAGCAGCATGAGGAGGCCACAGAGTGGCACGATGACGAGAGATTGTGGAGGTGTCAGCAGCATGAGGAGGCCAAATTGTGGAGGCCAGAGTAGCACAACAAAGATAGATTGTGGAGGTGTCAATAGCATGAGGAGGCCACAGAGTAGCACAACGACGAGAGATTGTGGAGGTGGCAGCAGCATGAGGAGGCCACCTCGGCTTGGCACGATTTAATAATACCCGTTCTCCGGCACAAAAGGCTTGGCAAATTGATTGTCCGGGAATTTCCATCAAAGATTGGGATAATATATTTGCGAATTTAAGTTTAGTTTCTTATAATTCTAATCAAGTTTTGGTTCCATTTAATAGTAAATATTTAATGAATTTAATTTAAAAAAATAAGTGTTGCCTAAGACAGGAGAGAATCGGCCAGTCTTCTGGTTATTCGACGACGTGGTTGCGATGGAGAAAGCATTCCAAAAAACTATTTCTCTCCACCTGGAGATGAATCCTGTCAAGATTGATGCAAGTGCAGTATCAATTGCTTATTGAGCCAGATACTTCTGGGGGTACCTGCCTGGCATGAACAGGTCTCTAATAGCTACAAACAATGAGAAGACAAAGCTTCAAGATTGCTTGGAGCCCGGAAGAGTCACAAAGTTCATCAAGATTCAAACCATAACTACCAGCCCCTGGTCTCTTTGTCAAGGAGAGTCTTCAGATTCCCCCGCACTATACGGACATCTCAGAAATGAACCGATGCTCCCGACACGACCGCCAGCTGACACTGGGAGCTCAGGCCTCTCGAAGTGACCCCTGCTGCCATGGCCCTGCTGCGACCTCTGCCTGCACCAGAAACATTTAGGCGTCTGCCTGACATACTGTTAGATCAAATAACCAAATGTTAGATGAGATATTTTTTATTTCACCACTAATACACAGCAAACAGGGCTTTTGAATTCTGTATATCACTGCACTGCTAAAAGGCAAATAGGCCCACATTTTTTTCTATTTTTAAACAAAAGGCTTTTCAAAAAATAAGTGCAACAATAAAAGGCATATATATTTGTATTTCGCCAGTAATACATGACAAACTGGGCTGTAAAATATCTCACTGCACCACTGAACGGCAATTAGGCCCAAGTTTTTCTCTATTTTTACACAAAAGGCTTTTCAACAGATAACTACAACCATGAATGCCAAATATATTTGTATTTTGCCAGTAATACACGGCAAACTGGGCTGTAAAATATCTCACTGCACCGCTGAACGGCAAAGTTTTTTCCTTTTTCCAATAATACACGCAAAAAAGGGGCTTGAAAACAGATAACTACACCGCTGAGCGGCAAAGATATTCTTCCTTTTTCCACTAATACATGCAAAAAAGGGCTTTAAAACAGATAACTGCACCGCTGAGCGGGAAATATATTTTACTTTTGCCACTAATACACGACAAAAAGGGCTGTATTTTTGCACTTCACACAATAGCTAATTCTTTTTTCCCACTAATAAAAGCCAAACAATTCTTTAGAACATATAACTGCACCGTACTAGGGCAAATAAAATGTAGAAATGTTTCCTTGTAATAATCCCTGTTAATGCCTGCATCAAACAGCACTTGCACCCTAATAAGAACAGTTTGCTGGAATTACAGAGCTGTATAATGGCAGTTTGTATCACCAGTCAGTGCAGCAAGGTGTAATAGGATTGTTCCTATTACCCAAGCTGTCACCTCCCCGAATGAACCCTGTTCAACAGAAATGCAGTGGAATGATTGCTTCCTATCCTTTTTCTACACCTTGAATAATATTTCCCTGCACTTGTAAATCTTCTTTTTTTTTTAGCACTATGACGATTTTTATATCACTGTCCCTAGTGCCTGCAGACACGTCTCTCCCTGCACTAAGTACGCTGGTGAATGGCAGAATCTAAGATGGCTGCCGTATTTATACAGCTGTGACATCACAGAGCTGGCTGGCTGCTGATTGGCTGCATGCATGTCAGTATGGGTGATCCCGCCTATCCAGACTTCCTTTCTCCATGCCCTCACACGTGCGGCAGCCATTTTAGGAAAAATGTGATTCGTTACTACGAAGCGCGAGGAAATTCGCATTCGGTGCAAATCAAATTTTTCTGGAAATTCTGAACTAATTCCACTTCGTCAGCTTCGATTCGCTCATCTCCACTAATCAACTGAAGTTGCGAATGAGAGACTGACACATATTAACTATTCATCTCCTGATCAATTATTAAAAAATTTCTAGTTTTCTTAACCAACCATGTAGCTTCTCTAAAGGGGTTGTTTCATCTCAGATAAGGGTGGCATATCATGAGGATATGCCACCAATGTCAAATAGATGCAAATCCCAACCTCTCCTATCTCCAAAATTGGTTACCCCAAGCTCAACCGTCATCCATTCACTTCTATGGTAGTTCTAAAAATAGCTGAGCTCTGTCTGACTTGGCTATTTCCAGCAGTCCTATAGCGGTGAATAGAAAGGTGGCTGTGCGCTTGCGGTGAGCTCCTGTTCACCGCATGGGAACTCCCATAGATGTGAATGGGGAGCACCCTACGCCTGTGCAGTCTACTCTACTTTACTTTAGGAGCACCTATCTGACATTGGTCGCACATCCTAGTGATATGGCAGCAATGTCTGAGATGACATAACACCTTTAATTCAATCTTTTATTAACCCCTTCCTGACATATGACGTACTATTACATCATGGAAGTCAGTGACTTCCCGCATCTTGACATAATAGTACGTCATGGTGTTCGGGCGGGCATTGGAGCGGTGCTGCAGGGGCCCGGCAGTCCATGATAGCCGGGCCCCTGCTGTATCCACCGGCATTGCTGTGAAAGCCGATGCTGGCGGACTAACCCCTTCTATTCCTCGGTCAGCGCTGAGCAATCCCATCGGGTCCCCACGCTGCAGTTATAAGCCGTGTACCAGGGTGGGCTCCCCAGGATACAGCAAGGTCATGAACAAGGAAAACGACTCTGACACCAGCTCTTGTAGAAGAGACTTTGTTTTACTGTTACGGGATATCAAACACACTCCCAAATGCAGTGGACATAAAATCAGATTACATACACTCAGCCCGGAAGCTGTGACCCCTGTGTCGCACAGAACGGCGCCCTACAATGGTAGCCGGAACACACCTGCGCAATTTACCTACTGCAAGCAGAGCTAACTCTGCCTCGCCATACCTATTATTACCCTAAAGAACAGGAACAATCGTGCGTGTGTGTGAGATACAGGCTAGCCCAAGGTGCGACACAGCAGCTTACAATCTTACCAGACTATACCGTACTATCCCCTCCTTTTTCCCAAACTGTAATGTGGCAAGTGCCTAATATATATCACTCCAGATAAACACGCTGGGGTAACTTTAGATTATGGTGAAGTGCTGTCAGTAATTATCCTGCTATGTCTGTGTAGTTCAGACTTTCTTGCCCTTAAGTTTTCCCTCAGTCAAGATGGTGGATTGTGTCTTAGATGGGTGCCATCTTACTTCCTGTTCCAGATTTAAACCTCTCAAGCCTGTTACTCATTGCTTGTGCAGTCCTCTTGCCTGGAAATTTCTCTCTGGTTTGTTCCTCCTCCTTGTGGTTTACCCTGCTACTCCGGAAAGCCTGCTGACCGCTTGCTGGGTTTCCCCCTGACTTCTCATCTAGATCCCTGCCTCCATCTCCACTGCATACTATCACAGTGTGTTTGGATCCCTGCCTTCATCTCCATACCTCCTGTTCTAGACTCCGGTGCCTCCTGTGTTTGGGCCTGGTCCCTGCCATTGGATTCCAGCAGTATTCCACTAGTATCGTGACAGAATACTCAAGCATAAAATGGAGTCCGCCGGGTCTGGGAGTTCGGAGGTTCGCATTAAGCAACTGCAGACTGCTATGGCTAATATGCGCACCGAGATGCAGAAACAAATATGACGCCTTTTGAAGGACAGACTTCCCACAACATCCAAATTTATGAACAAGCGATTCAAGAGCTACGTGGTACCGTGCAGACATTATCTGACCGGATAGTCCACTTGGAGAATCGAGTTTCTGTACCACCTGCTACGGTGCCTGTAATGACCCCTAAGTTCCCACCATTCAGATTTGGCAGAGACCGCAACAAATTCCGTGGATTTCTCAATCAATGTAGCCTATACTTTGATACGAATCCAACTCAGTTTCCTACTGATAGATCTAAAGTCTTATTATTATTCTGCTGACACATAAAGCCATTGCCTGGGCTAGTCCGTTGATTGAGACTCAAGACGCCAGGCTAAATCACTTAGAGGACTTTATCAATGCCATGAGTCAAATGTTTGACGATCCCAATCGAGGTGCTACAGCTGAAGCAACATTACTTGCATTGCGCCAGGGCAGACGCCCTGTCACAGAGTATGCAATGGAGTTCAAGAGGTGGGCTGTCGACACCGATTGGAACGACGCAGCGAAAATGTCTTTTTTTAGGAAAGGACTATGCAGCGCATTAAAAGATAAACTTGCCTGTGCAGAGTCCCCTTTAGGTTTGGATACCTTTATTAACCATTGCATCCGAATCGTTACCCGACTGTCTGAACGACGACAAGATAAATGGGCTACCTTGAATTATGATACTAAGCAGTCCCACTCTTTCCCTGTCTCCATTTCCAAGGAACCCCAAGGAAAGGTTTACAGAGAATCGGGAAGTGAGCCTATGCAAGTAGATTCCATACTAAGACGTGAAAGCGTTGATCGAAGGGAGCACAGGCTCCGGGAAAGTCTATGTTTTTACTGTGGAAAGTCTGACCACTTCCTTATTAACTGTTCTAGCCGTCCGTGGAGGTTGGTGGCAGCTATTACAGCTCCTGACTTTTCAGATGGAGAATCAATTGCTTTGGAAACAGAGTTATCTGAGAAAGCAATCATCCATTCCATTTCATCAGTGGCCCCTCATATTAAGAAAGAGAATAAAGACTCCCATTGCTTCCTTCCCATCAAGTTCTTGATTAACTCTCAATGGATATCCACCTCTGCTATGGTGGACTCTGGGGCTAGTGGCAATTTCATGGACCTTTCTTTTGCTCCAAGGCATGGGGTTAAATTTCAGAAAAAACTCTCGTCCATGGTAATGGAGACCGTAGATGGATTTCCACTGAGCTCAGGGCCAGTGGATCAAGAGACGGAACCACTTGAAATCATCATAACACCCCATCACCGTGAAGTCCTATAGTTTCTATTGATCTCTTCTCCACATTTCCCTGTTATTTTAGGCCTACCCTGGTTGCAAGCACAGAACCCTGTCATCAACTGAGAAACCAAAGAAATAAGCTTCCCAGCGGAGGAAGTTCTTTCGACAGCTCAGTCTGAACAAGGATCAGAAAATCTGGCTCAAGATAATAAGGTAATAGAGTTACTTTCTGTAGATAAGGAATTTGCGGACATTTGTGATAAACAAAATGTGGACATGCTCCCCCCACACCGACCATACCATTGTCCTATAGAATTTCTTCCTGATGCATCTATACCTTTTGGAAACCTCTACCCTTTGGCAGGCCCTGAACTAAAAGCCCTCAAGGACTACATAGAAGAAAATCGGGCTAAGGGGTTTATCTGCCCATCTTCCTCACTGACGGGGGCTCACATATTCTTTGTAAAGAAGAAGGATGGTTCTCTGAGACCTTGCATTGATTACCGAGAACTTAACAAAATTACAATCAAAAACCGTTATCCTCTACCATTGATCCCCAAGCTTTTGGAGAGAGTGCGACATGCAAACTTTTTTTTACCAAATTAGTCCTGCGAGGCGCCTATAACCTGGTCCGTATCAAATCTGGAGACTAATGTAAAACAGTTTTTAGGTCACGTTACGGACATTTCGAATATCTTGTTATGCTTTTTGGTCTTTGTAATGCCCCGGCCACTTTTCATCATCTTGTCAATGAAATCTTCATAGATCTGGATCAGTTCACAGTCATCTATTTGGATGATAACTTGATCTTCTCCAACTCTATGGAAGAACATCAGAGACATGTGAGACTCATTTTGGAACGTCTAAGAAAGAATCAACTTTACATTAAGATTGAAAAATGTGAATTTCACCAGACTGAGCTCCAATTCCTTCATATAATTTCACCTCACGGTCTACACATGGACTCTAGCAAGATTAAAGCAACAATAGACTGGCCTACCCCCAGGAGCATAAAAGATGTTCGATGTTTCATAGGTTTTGCCAATTTTTATAGACGCTTCATTAGGAATTTCTCAGAAATGGCACCCGTGTAGATTTGGTTTTACCGCCACGGATTGCAAGCAGGCCTGCCTCTTCTTCTCCTCCTCGGCTGACTCCTCCTTTTCCGCTGCTATAGTCTCTTCCGCTGTGCTGCCCAAGATCCCCAGAACCTATTCGACAAGCCAGGTGAGACGTTGCCATGCTGTGCTGCGTCTGTTGTGCCTGGAAGCCAAGAGCCACACCGGTCCTGCACTCCTTTCAGCTTTGCGTTCACAGGCAGATAAGTGGCTAACACTGCTCAATTTGACAGTTGGTAAAGTGGTGTGCGACAACGGTGCCAATCTGCTAAGCGCGCTGAAACAGGGCAAAATGACACACGTGCCGTGCATGGCACACGTCCTGAACTTGGTCGTGCAGCGATCCGTTGTCAAATACCCTGGGGTCCAGGACGTCTTGCGGCAGGCCAGGAAAGTCTCGGGCCATTTCAGAAGATCTTACACGGCCATGGCTCGCCTTGCTGACATTCAGTGGCGACACAACCTGCCCGTCAGACGTCTTATTTGTGACTGCCCGACATGATGGAACTCAACCTTGTATATGTTCGATAGGCTGCTCCAGCAGAAAAATGCAGTTAACGACTACCTGTACGAACTCTGCGGTAGGACAGGTTCTGGGAAGCTATTTTTTTTTTTCACCGCGCCAGTGGCTGCTCATACGCAACGCATGCAGACTTCTGCGGCCATTTGATGATATCACCAAACTGGTCAGTCTCAGCCAGGGTGCCATCAGTGACATCGTACCTTACGCCTTCTTTCTGGAGCGTGCATTGCGTCGTGTCATTGATCAAGCTGTCGAGGAGCAGAAGCAGGAAGATGAGGAAGTCGCAATGCTGGATGAATTCCCAGGGGGGGCTATTCCATCTGAGACAAGTCAACAACAGGAGTCTGAAGAGAAGTCAGAGGAGGATGGTGTCGGGGAGGAGGAGGAGCAAGAAGAGCATGCTTTAAACCTTTCTGGGACCCAGGGCCGGCGCCACCAGTAAGGCGACCTAGGCAGTCGCCTAGGGCGCCATTTAGCAGGGGGCACCCGTTGCGGTTTAAAAAAAAACAAAAAAACATTGGTTATATAAGTTCGGGCGGCCGGCCGGCGGCGCCCCTCATGCTGCGCCGCCTGAGCGGCTGAGGCTGAGCGCTTGCCGCTCTAAAGAATCTCCGGCCGCCGGCTCAGTTCTGCGCAGCCTGCCTGCGCCTGCTGTCTCTGCTCTGTGCTATTGTTAATGTAGCGTGGCCGAGCTCTGTTCGGTCCACGGTACAGGAGGTTTTGTTTCCTGTACCCGGCCAGACTGACAGGAAGTGCTCACTTAGTGTGCACTTCCTTTCAGTCCGGCCGGGTACAGGAAACAAATGCTCCTGTACCGCGGACCGAACAGAGCTCGGCCACGCTACGCTAGAGGTGGGGAGAATGAGAGTGACAAGGGGAGGGGGAGGAAATGAGAGTGACAAGAGAGGGAGGGGGGAATGAGAGTGACAAGGGGGGGTGGAAATGAGAGTGACAAGGGAGGGGGGGAGGAAATGAGAGTGACAAGGGGGGGAGGAAATGAGAGTGACAAGGGAGGGGGGGAGCAAATGAGAGTGACAAGAGGGTGGGAGGAAATGAGAGTGACAAGGGAGGGGGGGAGGAAATGAGAGTGACAAGGGAGGGGTGGAGAGAGTGACAAGGGAGGGGGGAAGAGAGTGACAAGGGAGGGAGGGGGAGAAGAGAGTGACAAGGGAGGGGGGGAGAAGAGAGTGACAAGGGAGGGAGGGGGGAGAAGAGAGTGACAACTGAGGGAGAGGGGAGAGTGACGAGGGAGGGGGGGGGAGAGAGTGACGAGGGAGGGGGGGGAAAGAGAGTGACAAGGGAGGGGGGGGGGGGAGAAGAGAGTAACAAGGGAGGGAGGGGGGGAGAAGAGAGTGACAAGGGAGTCCCCAGAGCCAGACTAAGAGCCAGACTGCAGCCAGAGACCAGATCATCTTATTGTCCTGGTGGTAAGTAGACAATGCAATATGTTTATTATTTAATTGTTTAGTTATTAATACTACATTGGAAACTAATTTACCTCACATTTAGGGTCCATTCACACATCCGTGTGTGTTTTGCGGATCCACAAAACACGGACAGCGGCAATGTGCGTTCCGCATTTTGCAGACCGCACATTGCCGGCACTAAGAGAATATGCCTATTCTTGTCCGCTATTGCGTACAAGAATAGGACATGTTCTATTTTTTTCAGGATCGGAATTGCGGATCCGGGTCCGCAATTCCGGATCGGGGCCTCACGTCGTGCGGCCCTATAGAAATGTATGGGTCTGCAATTCCGTTCTGCAAAAAGAGACAGCTACAAGAAGCTTGATTAACCCTAAGGGAAACATAGCAGTTCTTTTAATTTAAAAGCTGAGAAAGGGGTGGAACATATGTGATGTCATGATATGGGCAGATCATCTGATAAGGGGGGGCGGCAATTTTTATCTTGCCTAGGGCGGCAAAAATCCTTGCACCGGCCCTGCTGGGACCCTGGTGTTGTCCGTGGATGGGGGGAGGAGAACGAGGACGACATTATCCTGGATGATGAGCATCACCTAGGCCACTCCACCGCTTCCAGTTTAGTGCAAATGGGGTCCTTCATGCGCCAGTGTTTGAAGAGGGACCCCTGTTAAAAAGCATAAAGGGCAAGGACCAGTACTGGGTGGCAACGTACTTAGACCCCTGGTACAAACACATAATGGCGGAAATGTTACCACCATCACAGAGGGCTGTCAGAATGCAGCACTTCCAGGCCTTGCTTCGAGAAATGCGGCATTCTGCTTTTGAGGGCGCTGGCATAGGAATTTCCACTCACAGAGAAACAGTTGTTGGTACCAATCCAACAGCACGTGCAGGAAGAGGTGGGTGGAAGATGTGTTGGTCACATCAGATATGAGATCATTCTTGCAGCCAACCCATCGACAGCCATCCTCCGGATCCAGCCTCAGGGAATGCCTAGACCGACAGGTGTCCGACTACATCGGGTTAACGGCCAATGTGGACGCTCTGAGAAGCGATGAACCCCTCGACTACTGGGTGTGCAGGCTTGACCTGTGGGCAGAGTGGGCACAATTTGCAATGGAACTGTTGGCTTGCCCCTCATCCAGTGTCCTGTCCGAAAGGACGTTCAGCGCAGCAGGGGGGATCGTGACCGATAAGCGCACTCGCCTAGCTCACGACAGTGTGGACTACCTCACATTTCTAAAAATGAATGAGGCATGGATCTCAGAGGAATTCAACACATGTGACGAGTCGACCACATTTGATTGAATTTCCTCATGACAGCCCACAAATATCCGCCACCACCCAGAACAAATCATGGTCCCTGTCTTAGGTAATTACACTGGCATAAAAGGCCTTTTATGTTCGTCGAATGCCTAATTTTTATTCTGTGACTGAATCCAAAGTTCTTTCCTGTCAGGTGAATGCATATTGACTAATTTTTGGGGTCTGTACTGGCCGACAGTTAATTTTTTTATCTCTAGCCACATAATCACACCCTTGTCTCACTCCTCTGTTTCTCATTATGGTGGCGTATGAACCGCATTCACCATAAGGACCTTCTAATATCACAGGGTCATGTGACTGTGCCCCCCACCCTGAACTGTGCTCCTCACCCCATACTGTGCTCCCTTATACCCTGCATTGTGCTCTCTTACCACACCCTGTGCAGTGCCCCTAGTCATTCCCTGTACTGTGCACTCTTATACTCTTTTATCCGGTCACAGTATGGTGGTGTTATCCGGTCACTATGCAGAGGTGTTTTCTCGGTCAATGTATGGCGGTGGTATTCAATATCTGGATGGCCATAATTTTATCCCTTTCCCTGCCCATGCCATCCTTTTTTAGACCTGGCATGAGCTGGAAAAATATGCAGAATGTGGTGCTTAGGACCTTTGCGCCACAATCTGTGTCAGAAATACGCCTAACATAGATGTATTTCTATATAATAAATGATCACCTAATTGTATTATCATTCGGTGGTAGGGATAATATCTTTATATTATATAGATTCTAGTGTATTATACTGTGCCCTGTATTTCCCAGTAGAAAATGATCCTTGGGAAACAGTCCTCATCCCTGACCACCAGGACCAGTTAGCGCTCTGTCAGTACATGGCGGCCTCCCCTCTCCGCCACGCTGCTTTGATGTGTACTGGTGCTTATTATGATACTAGGGCTGGGTTTACATCCTATTTTTGCTATCCATTCAATACATACCAAAAATGTATGCGTTAACAGATGCATCAGACTGATGCCGTACAGTGGCGTTCGTTCACCATACTGTTCCATGGTAGAAATAAAATTTACATTAACGTATGCATTTTTTAAAATAGACTCTGCAGGATACAAAAATGTGGAGTGCTGCACATTTGTATACATCCAAAAAAAAATCTAGGCTCCAGCAGGGCACATTTTTGAGAATTTCCCTTTAAGACGCATAAAAATGGCCCCTGATTAAAATACATATTTTTTGTGTGAATTTTTGCCAATGATCCCCCTCTGGTATGTCACTGTCCATGTTGTGGGACTATTTGTGTACTTCTAGTGAGTGTTTGCTGGCTGCAAATATGAGCTGAAGGTTTTTCAGGTTCGCCTACCATTAAAGTGAATGGGGCCCACCGCGTACTTGCAGTTTGCGAAGATTTGATCGTGTTCGCGCGATCGCGTTCGCGAACTGTCCCGGCAGATGTTCGTCTATCACTACAGACACACACACAGGGGCAGACACACACACAGGGACAGACACACACACAAACAGGGAGAGACACATAGGGACACACACACACAGGTAGAGACACACACACACGGACAGACAGACACACACACAGGCACGGTCAAATACACATAGTGACAGGTACACACACAGGGACAGACACACACACAAAGGAACAGACACACGCACACACAGGTACAGACACACACAGGCACAGACACACAGGGAGAGACGCACACACAGGGACAGACACAGACAGGGACATACATACACACACAGGGACAGACACATACACAGGGACAGACACATACATAGCGACAGACACACACACACACACAGGGACAGACACATACACAGGGACAGACACACACAGGGATGGTCAAATACACATAGGGACAGATACACACACAGAGATTGACACACACACACACACACTGGGACGGTCAAATACACATAGGGACAGACACACACAAAGGGGGACACACACATAGGGACAGACACATACATATGGACAGACACCTGTGCGATCGTAAGATCGTCAACCATCTTCTATCTAATGTGTGGCCACCTTTAGAGGACATTAAAAGGGAATTCCACCTTTAGTTATGCTCCAATCTTTTGTTACCTTCTAATTTGAATCCCACTGATGCCCAGTACTGAGGGGACATGGACTTGGGTTTAAAAGGGAATTATCAACATGTACCAGAAGGTGGTCTAAACTGGCACTGGCTAGACTGTGGTATGGAGTCTAAGCAATGTCTTAGACACACACAGGGGCACACACAGGGACAGGCAAACACGCACACACACGGACAGACACATACACAAGAACACACACAGGGACAGACACACACAGCTAGGCCTCACCACATTCCAGCCTTGCTCTTCTCTATACAGTAACACAGCTCTCTGCTCCTCCGGCTCCTCCCCCACTGGTCACATGGGCCGATGACATCAGGAAGGTCCTTTAGCCCGGTAGGAAACTCCATCTACCCTGTTCTGAGTCCTGGGGCCGCCCACCCGAGCAGAGCATATGGCGAAAATTGTCTGCATTGCTGGGGTAAGCTGCCCTAGAATTCAGAACAGGCAGTTTAATGAAGACCAAGACACAGCTGCAGGAGTGAGCGGGCACAGTGGGACCCCCAGAAGCAGTGGGCCCCGGCACTTGCTCGGGTGTGCCGGGTGCTGACGCCGGCCCTGATCATTAGACAGAAGTTACAGTGCCAGCCCTTAATGTTCTATGACACTTAAGAATTCTTTTGAATCAGAACATTACTATCTCAGATGTATCTTTAATAACTCATACGGTATGTCAATTTTAAGATGATGGAGCAAATGCCTGAATAGCTAAATATGAGAAGCCGTTGCATCTTTTCTATTGCTGAACTTGTACCTAGACGTGTGAATATTTTCTGCCTCAGCTGCTATGTGAAAGTGAGGAATTCTCTAGCAAGTCAGATAGTAATCAGAACATTGCATCCAGAGCAGGTTGCAGTATGTAACAGTTTTGTTTCATTTAAAACTATATCCAGTTACTGAATTGCACTCTGTGCACACCTCTCCACATTTTGGTCACAATATGTGGTAATCCATTTTTTTGTAAACATTCATATTATCATTTCCCTCCTTTGGTGTTCCAGGCTGGGATATTTTATTCATAGGAAACAGAGTCAGACATACCAAGGAAATGAAGAGAAAGAGAATGCCCCATCACAGGCTAACCTTGCAGAGTACTTCAGGATTTCCTGTTATTGTAGCCCAAATTGTAATTTGACATCAGTAATCCGGCTTCCAGGAGACTGTTTGCTCTGAAAAAATCCTTTAGATATGGTAACACCCCCCTTCTTTGCCGTGGAGGGATTTAGTCCCTATATGGAAGGGTTCAGTGACATGCTGGGTTTTACTGCTAAGTTTCTAATCTTTTTTTTTTTCCTTTTCTTTTAGCAAGTATGTGATTATTTTAGAATAGGAAAGTAAATGTGTGTGTTTCCTTAAAAGAAGCTTTTTACTGAACTCAACTCGATTGGTTGACTATACTGTCTTCAGATTGCATAACAAACTAACTACAGTCGTGGCCAAAAGTTTTGAGAATGACACAAATATTCGTTTTCACAAAGTTTGCTACTAAACTGCTTTTAGATCTTTGTTTCAGTTGTTTCTGTAATGTAGTGAAATATAATTACACGCACTTCATACGTTTCAAAGGCTTTTATCGACAATTACATGACATTTATGCAAAGAGTCAGTATTTGCAGTGTTGGCCCTTCTTTTTCAGGACCTCTGCAATTCGACTGGGCATGCTCTCAATCAACTTTTGGGCCAATTCCTGACTGATAGCAACCCATTCTTTCATAATCACTTCTTGGAGTTTGTCAGAATTAGTGGGTTTTTGTTTGTCCACCCGCCTCTTGAGGATTGAGCACAAGTTCTCAATTGGATTAAGATCTGGGGAGTTTCCAGCCCATGGACCCAAAATTTCAACGTTTTGGTCCCCGAGCCACTTAGTTATCACTTTTGACTTATGGCACGGTGCTCCATCGTGCTGGAAAATGCATTGTTCTTCACCAAACTGTTGTTGGATTGTTGGAAGAAGTTGCTGTTGGAGGGTGTTTTGGTACCATTCTTTATTCATGGCTGTGTTTTTGGGCAAAATTGTGAGTGAGCCCACTCCCTTGGATGATAAGCAACCCCACTGTCACGACTGTGACTGATCCAGACAGGTCTGGGAGGAGAGAAGGTCGCAGCGACTTGCTACTCGCGATAGCTTGTGAGTTTGCTCCATGGTTCAGGGTATGTCATCCGGGTTTTGCCTTGTGAACCTTTTTGTCCTGACTGGGAGTTTGTAGGCATCCTTCTCAGGTGAGTCCTGTCTGCCACTCCCAGCTACTATATTAGTTTCAGTTTCACTTGCAGTCATTGCCAGATATAGTCCTTACTTCCAGTTCTATTCTGACCTTTGAAGGAGATCGTTTGATGGTGTTGCTGTGGAGCTCTTGTCCGGCGTGGACTGTCGTAATTGGGATCGCCTTCTCTGCTTGTGACTGGATAAGTCTATCTCTGCTATAGTTTGTTTGTTGCTGTCTTCCCCTGCTGTTCTCCCAGACATGAGTGATGGTGACTAGTGCTCCCATCGGCCTTTCCCCACTCTAGGCTTGTTAGGGTGACTGAGGGTTTAGGCATACTGCTCGCCGCACGGGTTCACACCCCGTCTAGGGTATCAGGGCAGACAGGTGCCAGCTTAGGGTTAGTCAGGGGTGGCCATACTATTCCCATCCGTAGATAAGGGTCCCCCTTCCCCTCCGTCTGGTGCGACACGACTGCTGCTGGGATAGCGGTCGTGACAGTATATCTGGCCTTTTAACCACCTCAGCCCCTATGGCTTAAACACCCTGAAAGACCATGCCACTTTTTACACTTCTGACCTACCCTACTTTCACAGTTTATTGCTCGGTCATGCAACTTACCACCCAAATGAATTTTACCTCTTTTTCTTCTCACTAATAGAGCTTTCATTTGGTGGTATTTCATTGCTGCTGACATTTTTACTTTTTTTGTTATTAATCGAAATTTAACGATTTTTTTGCAAAAAAATTACATTTTTTACTTTCAGTTGTAAAATTTTGCAAAAAAAACGACATCCATATATAAATTTTGCTCTAAATTTATTGTTCTACATGTCTTTGATAAAAAAAAAATGTTTGGGTAAAAAAAAAAAATGGTTTGGGTAAAAGTTATAGCGTTTACAAACTATGGTACAAAAATGTGAATTTCCGCTTTTTGAAGCAGCTCTGACTTTCTTAGCACCTGTCATGTTTCCTGAGGTTCTACAATGGCCAGACAGTACAAACACCCCACAAATGACCCCATTTCGGAAAGTAGACACCCTAAGGTATTCGCTGATGGGCATAGTGAGTTCATAGAACTTTTTATTTTTTGTCACAAGTTAGTGGAAAATGATGATTTTTTTTTTTTGATTTTTTTTTCTTACAAAGTCTCATATTCCACTAACTTGTGACAAAAAATAAAAACTTCTATAAACTCACTATGCCCATCAACGAATACCTTGGGGTGTCTTCTTTCCAAAATGGGGTCACTTGTGGGGTAGTTATACTGCCCTGGCATTCTAGGGGCCCAAATGTGTGGTAAGTTGTTTGAAATCAAAATCTGTAAAAATTGACCGGTGAAATCCGAAAGGTGCTCTTTGGAATGTGGGCCCCTTTGCCCACCTAGGCTGCAAAAAAGTGCCACACATGTGGTATCGCCGTACTCAGGAGAAGTTGGGGAATGTGTTTTGGGGTGTCATTTTAAATATACCCATGCTGGGTGAGATAAATATCTTGGTCAAATGCCAACTTTGTATAAAAAAATGGGAAAAGTTGTCTTTTGCCAAGATATTTCTCTCACCCAGCATGGGTATACAGGGAGTGCAGAATTATTAGGCAAGTTGTATTTTTGAGGATTAATTTTATTATTGAACAACAACCATGTTCTCAATGAACCCAAAAAACTCATTAATATCAAAGCTGAATATTTTTGGAAGTAGTTTTTAGTTTGTTTTTAGTTTTAGCTATTTTAGGGGGATATCTGTGTGTGCAGGTGACTATTACTGTGCATAATTATTAGGCAACTTAACAAAAAACAAATATATACCCATTTCAATTATTTATTTTTACCAGTGAAACCAATATAACATCTCAACATTCACAAATATACATTTCTGACATTCAAAAACAAAACAAAAACAAATCAGTGACCAATATAGCCACCTTTCTTTGCAAGGACACTCAAAAGCCTGCCATCCATGGATTCTGTCAGTGTTTTGATCTGTTCACCATCAACATTGCGTGCAGCAGCAACCACAGCCTCCCAGACACTGTTCAGAGAGGTGTACTGTTTTCCCTCCTTGTAAATCTCACATTTGATGATGGACCACAGGTTCTCAATGGGGTTCAGATCAGGTGAACAAGGAGGCCATGTCATTAGATTTTCTTCTTTTATACCCTTTCTTGCCAGCCACGCTGTGGAGTACTTGGACGCGTGTGATGGAGCATTGTCCTGCATGAAAATCATGTTTTTCTTGAAGGATGCAGACTTCTTCCTGTACCACTGCTTGAAGAAGGTGTCTTCCAGAAACTGGCAGTAGGACTGGGAGTTGAGCTTGACTCCATCCTCAACCCGAAAAGGCCCCACAAGCTCATCTTTGATGATACCAGCCCAAACCAGTACTCCACCTCCACCTTGCTGGCGTCTGAGTCGGACTGGAGCTCTCTGCCCTTTACCAATCCAGCCACGGGCCCATCCATCTGGCCCATCAAGACTCACTCTCATTTCATCAGTCCATAAAACCTTAGAAAAATCAGTCTTGAGATATTTCTTGGCCCAGTCTTGACGTTTCAGCTTGTGTGTCTTGTTCAGTGGTGGTCGTCTTTCAGCCTTTCTTACCTTGGCCATGTCTCTGAGTATTGCACACCTTGTGCTTTTGGGCACTCCAGTGATGTTGCAGCTCTGAAATATGGCCAAACTGGTGGCGAGTGGCATCTTGGCAGCTGCACGCTTGACTTTTCTCAGTTCATGGGCAGTTATTTTGCGCCTTGGTTTTTCCACACGCTTCTTGCGACCCTGTTGACTATTTTGAATGAAACGCTTGATTGTTCGATGATCACGCTTCAGAAGCTTTGCAATTTTAAGAGTGCTGCATCCCTCTATCTCACTATTTTTTACTTTTCTGAGCCTTTCAAGTCCTTCTTTTGACCCATTTTGCCAAAGGAAAGGAAGTTGCCTAATAATTATGCACATCTAATATAGGGTGTTGATGTCATTAGACCACACCCCTTCTCATTACAGAGATGCACATCACCTAATATGCTTAATTGGTAGTAGGCTTTCGAGCCTATACAGCTTGGAGTAAGACAACATGCATAAAGAGGATGATGTGGTCAAAATACTCATTTGCCTAATAATTCTGCACGCAGTGTATGTAAAATGACACCCCAAAACACATTCCCCAACTTCTCCTGAGTACGGAGATACCACATGTGTGACACTTTTTTGCAGCCTAGGTGGGCAAAGGTGCCCATATTCCAAAGAGCACCTTTCGGATTTCACCGGTCATTTTTTACACATTTTGATTTCAAACTTCTTACCACACATTTGGGCCCCTAGAATGCCAGGGCAGTATAACTACCCCACAAGTGACCCCATTTTGGAAAGAAGACACCCCCAGGTATTTCGTGATGGGCATAGTGAGTTCATGGAAGTTTTTATTTTTTGTCACAAGTTAGTGGAATATGAGACTTTGTAAGAAAAAAAAAATAAATCATCATTTTCCGCTAACTTGTGACAAAAAATATAACATTCTAGGAACTCGCCATGCCCCTCACGGAATACTTTGGGGTGTCTTCTTTCCAAAATGGGGTCACTTGTGGGGTAGTTATACTGCCCTGACATTTTCCAGGGGCCCTAATGTGTGGTAAGTAGGTAAATGACCTGTGAAATCCAAAAGGTGCTCTTTGGAATGTGGGCCCCTTTGCCCACCTAGGCTGCAAAAAAGTGCCACACATGTGGTATCGCCGTATTCAGGAGAAGTTGGGGAATGTGTTTTGGGGTGTCATTTTACATATACCCATGCTGGGTGAGATAAATATCTTGGTCAAATGCCAACTTTGTATAAAAAAATGGGAAAAGTTGTCTTTTGCCAAGATATTTCTCTCACCCAGCATGGGTATATTTAAAATGACACCCCAAAACACATTCCCCAACTTCTCCTGAGTACAGCGATACCAGATGTGTGACACTTTTTTGCAGCCTAGGTGGGCAAAGGTGCCCATATTCCAAAGAGCACCTTTCGGATTTCACCGGTCATTTTTTACACATTTTGATTTCAAACTTCTTACCACACATTTGGGCCCCTAGAATGCCAGGGCAGTATAACTACCCCACAAGTGACCCTATTTTGGAAAGAAGACACCCCCAGGTATTTCGTGATGGGCATAGTGAGTTCATGGAAGTTTTTATTTTTTGTCACAAGTTAGTGGAATATGAGACTTTGTAAGGGAAAAAAAATAAATAAAAAAAATCATCATTTTCCGCTAACTTGTGACAAAAAATATAAAATTCTAGGAACTCACCATGCCCCTCACGGAATACCTTGGGGTGTTTTCTTTCCAAAATGGGGTCACTTGTGGGGTAGTTATACTGCCCTGGCATTTTCCAGGGGCCCTAATGTGTGGTAAGTAAGTAAATGACCTGTGAAATCCGAAAGGTGCTCTTTGGAATGTGGGCCCCTTTGCCCACCTAGGCTGCAAAAAAGTGTCACACATGTGGTATCAACGTATTCAGGAGAAGTTGGGCAATGTGTTTTGGGGTGTATTTTTACATATACTCATGCTGGGTGAGAGAAATATCTCGGCAAAAGACAACTTTTCCCATTTTTTTATACAAAGTTGGCATTTGACCAAGATATTTATCTCACCCAGCATGGGTATATGTAAAATGACACCCCAAAACACATTGCCCAACTTCTCCTGAGTACGGCGATACCAGATGTGTGACACTTTTTTGCAGCCTAGATGCGCAAAGGGGCCCACATTCCTTTTATGAGGGCATTTTTAGACATTTGGATCCCAGACTTCTTCTCACGCTTTAGGGCCCCTAAAATGCCAGGGCAGTATAAATACCCCACATGTGACCCCATTTTGGAAAGAAGACACCACAAGGTATTCAATGAGGGGCATGGCGAGTTCATAGAAATTTATTTTTTTTGGCACAAGCTAGCGGAAATTGATTTTATTTATTTTTTTCTCACAAAGTCTCCCTTTCCGCTAACTTGGGACAAAATATTCAATCTTTCATGGACTCAATATGCCCCTCACGGAATACCTGGGGGTGTCTTCTTTCCGAAATGGGGTCACATGTGGGGTATTTATACTGCCCTGGCATTCTAGGGGCCCTAAAGCGTGAGAAGAAGTCTGGAATATAAATGTCAAAAAAATTTTACGCATTTGGATTCCGCGAGGGGTATGGTGAGTTCATGTGAGATTAAATTTTTTGACACAAGTTAGTGGAATATGAGACTTTGTAAGAAAAAAATAATAATTTCCGCTAACTTGGGCCAAAAAAATGTCTGAATGAAGCCTTACAGAGGGGTGATCAATGACAGGGGGGTGATCAATGACAGGGGGGTGATCAGGGAGTCTATATGGGGTGATCACCCCCCTGTCATTGATCACCCCCCTATAAGGCTCCATTCAGATGTCCGTATGTGTTTTGCGGATCTGATCCATGTATCCGTGGATCCGTAAAAATCATACGGACATCTGAATGCAGCCTGACAGGGGGGTGATCAATGACAGGGGGGGTGATCAATGACAGGGGGGTGATCAGGGAGTCTATATGGGGTGATCACCACAGTCATTGATCACGCCCCTGTAAGGCTCCATTCAGACGTCCGTATGCGTTTTGCGGATCCGATCCATCTATCAGTGGATCCGTAAAAATCATGCGGATCTGAATCTGAATGGAGCTTTACAGGGGGGTGATCAATGACAGGGGGGTAATCAATGACAGGGGGGTGATCAGGGAGTCTATATGGGGTGATCAGGGGTGATCAAGGGTGATCAAGGGTGAATAAGGGGTTAATAAGTGACAGGGGGGGGGGTGTAGTGTAGTGGTGCTTGGTGCAACATATTACTGAGCTACCTGTGTCCTCTGGTGGTCGATCCAAACAAAGTGGACCACCAGAGGACCAGGTAGCAGGTATATTAGACGCTGTTATCAAAACAGCGTCTAATATACCTGTTAGGGGTTAAAAAAATCACATCTCCAGCCTGCCAGCGAACGATCGCCGCTGGCAGGCTGGAGATCCACTCTCTTACCTTCCGTTCCTGTGAGCGCGCGCGCCTGTGTGCGCGCGTTCGCATGAAATCTCGCGTCTCGCGAGATGACGCATATATGCGTGACTGTGCGCAGGGCTGCCACCTCCGGAACGCGATCCTGCGTTAGGCGGTCCGGAGGTGGTTAAAAAAAAAATAAAAAAAATAAAAAAAAGGGACATTTTTTTTTTTTTTTTTGCTTGCTGTTTTGCTTTGTATTTTTCTGTTCCACTATGGATCCGGTTACGGTTTTGGCGAAACAATTACAGGGATTATCCCTTGAAGTGGCAGGATTAAAAGCAACAGTGCTGCAGCAGCAGCAGCAATCCTTGGGTTCCACCGTTGCTACGGGAAACCAAGGTACTCCTGAGCCAAAAGTGGCTTTACCTGATAGGTTCTCAGGAGGGAGAGACCAATTTGTAACCTTCAGAGAAGCTTGCAAATTGGTCTTCAGGTTACGCCCTAGATCCTCCGGCGGTGAGGAACAACAGGTGGGCATTGTAATTTCTCTCCTGCAAGGAGATCCGCAGGCTTGGGCTTTCTCCCTACCATCAGACTCTCTGGCCTTACGATCAGTGGAGGAGTTTTTTGAAGCCCTGGGTCTCGTATATGATGACCCGGACAGGGTCTCACTGGCTGAGTCTAAGCTACGTAAACTTTGGCAAGAGAACCGGTCTGCTGAACTATATTGTTCCGAATTCCGAAGGTGGGCTACTGATACGTTATGGAACGACTTGGCCCTTAGGAGTCAGTTCTGCCAGGGGTTGTCTGAAAAATTAAAAGACGCGCTGGCGGTATACGAGGTCCCTGGGTCTCTGGAGGCTGCTATGTCTCTGTCCATAAGAATCGACAGACGACTCAGGGAGAGACTATTAAATTTTACGGAGGCCTCTATAGGGCAGGGATCGGTTTGTTATGATCCAGTCTAACCAATGCAAATAGGAAGCGCCACTAGACGGGTGAATCCTAAGTTCCGCCGTAGGTCAGAGGTTTGTTTTTGTTGTGGGGGGAGGGGTCATTTTGTAAAGGTTTGTCCCTCAGAACCCAAGAGACCACAAACAAAGGAGCCGCCGGAAAACTAGAGTCCCCAGATTGTGCGGAGGATAACAGTCTGGGCGTATTCGTTTCCTCCATACGCATGTCTCAGTTTTTGTTGTCCACTACCGTTGAGGCGGGCAATAAAACTGAGACCTGTTCCGTCTTTTTGGACAGTGGGGCGGGGGTCAACTTGGTGGATTCACGGTTTGCTCAGGCTCTGGGTTTTACTCCGGAACCGATACGCAGAACTATTCCTGTTTTTGCCATCGACTCCTCCCCTCTTACTCAGAGAGAGTTAACTCAGATCATCCATAATATCCATCTGCAGGTAGGGGACCTCCATAAAGAGCATATCTCTTGTTATGTCCTGGACGGTCTTCCGGCTCCTATGGTATTGGGGCTTCCCTGGCTGGTGACTCACAATCCAGTGGTGGATTGGCAGGCCGGGGAGATTGTGGAGTGGAGTGAACATTGTAAGGACAACTGCTTGAGTAGTAGGTGCTCTACACTCTCTGTAACATCTTTACCTGCCTTTCTGTCAGATTTTATGGATGTGTTCTCTGAGAAGGGTTGTCAGGGGTTACCACCTCATCGACCATATGATTGCCCGATTAATCTATTACCTGGGGCAAAACTACCTAAAACCCAGTTATACAATCTTTCCGGCCCGGAGAGGAAGGCTATGAAAGATTATATTTCGGAGAGTTTGGCTAAGGGACACATCAGACCCTCTTCTTCACCTGTGGCTGCAGGGTTCTTTTTCGTTAAAAAGAAAGATGGGGGCCTACGTCCTTGCCTGGATTTCCGGGAATTAAACCGAATAACTATCCGAGATCCCTATCCTCTTCCTCTCATTCCCGACCTCTTTAATCAGGTTGCTGGTGCTAAATGGTTCTCCAAAATGGATCTCAGAGGAGCATATAACCTGGTTCGCATCAAAGAGGGGGATGAGTGGAAGACGGCTTTTAATACTCCGGAAGGGCATTATGAAAATCTGGTCATGCCATTTGGTCTTACTAATGCGCCTGCGGTATTCCAACATTTTGTCAACGATATTTTTAGTCACCTTATCGGGAGATTTGTTGTGATATATCTTGATGACATCCTGGTCTATTCCCCGGATCTGGATACACATAAGATCCATGTGAGACAAGTGCTGCAGATATTAAGGGCCAACAAATTGTTTGCTAAGTTAGAAAAATGTGTGTTCGCCGTAAAAGAACTGCCATTTCTGGGGTATGTGTTGTCAGATTCAGGTTTCCGCATGGATCCAGAGAATGTCCGGGCGATTATAGACTGGGATCTGCCTGAGAACCTGAAGGCATTGCAACGCTTCCTGGGGTTTGCCAATTTTTATAGAAAGTTTATAAAGAACTATTCCTTGGTGGTCAAACCACTGACGGACATGACCCGAAAGGGATCCGATTTTTCCAAATGGTCACATGCAGCCAAAACTGCCTTTGCATCTCTGAAGGAGAGATTCACCTCGGCCCCTATTCTCGTACAGCCAGATGTCTCGCTTCCTTTTATTGTAGAGGTTGACGCATCAGAGGTGGGGGTGGGAGCGGTACTATCTCAGGGCCCGTCCCCTGGTGAATGGCGTCCGTGTGCTTTCTTTTCGAAGAAATTGTCTACTGCAGAAAGGAACTATGATATTGGCAACAGGGAACTTTTGGCTATTAAGTTGGCTTTTGAGGAGTGGTGTCATTTTTTGGAGGGGGCGGTTCATCCCGTCACGGTGATTACTGATCACAAAAACTTATTATATTTGGAGTCTGCTAAACGTCTCACCCCTAGACAGGCTCGGTGGTTGTTAATTTTTACTAGGTTTAATTTTGTAATAGCCTATCGCCCGAGGGCAAAAAATACTAAGGCGGATGCATTGTCTCGAAGTTTTCCTGGAGGGGGTGATGTTGAGGTACCAGAGCCCATTTTGCAAAAGGGGGTGGTGGTCTCTGCATTACACTCAGGTTTAGAGGGGAGGGTGTTGGTAGCTCAGGGGGACGCCCCGGCCTCCTGCCCCTCAGGTAAACTGTTTGTGCCAGAAAATTTACGCCTAGAGATACTAAAAGAACACCATAACTTCACACTGGCAGGACACCCAGGTAGTAGGGCAACCTCTGAATTAGTGTCTCGTCGGTTCTGGTGGCCTAAGTGGCGCCAGGAGGTGTTGAATTTTGTGGCTGCATGTGCTACCTGTGCTCGTTCTAAGGTAGATCATACTCGTCCGGCAGGGCGTCTTTTACCTCTAGCCATCCCCAACAGGCCTTGGACGCACCTATCAATGGATTTCATTACGGATCTACCAGTATCAGCGGGGAAAACTGTTATTCTTGTAGTTGTTGACAGATTCAGTAAAATGGTGCACTTTATTGCTCTTGCCGCATTGCCTAATGCTAACACACTGGCTCAGGTTTTTATTGACCACATCGTGAAGCTTCACGGGGTCCCTTCCGATATTGTTTCGGATCGTGGTACCCAATTCGTTTCTAAATTTTGGAAAGCTTTTTGTTCTCGTTTAGGGGTTCATCTGTCGTTTTCTTCATCTTTCCATCCACAGTCCAACGGTCAGACTGAACGTACCAATCAAAACCTAGAGACATATTTGAGATGCTTTGTTTCCGAAAATCAGGAGGAATGGTCATCTTATTTACCGTTAGCCGAGTTTGCCATTAATAATTGTCGTCAAGAATCCACCGATAAGTCACCATTTTTTGGTGCGTATGGTTTCCATCCTCAGTTTTGTACGTTTAGTGAGGGGGGGCCGTCTTGGATTCCCGAGGAGGAACGATTTGCGTCTTCACTTTCTTCAGTGTGGCAGAGTGTGCAAGAAAGTTTGAAGAGAATGGGTGGTAGATACAAACGTGTGGCTGATAGGAGGCGCTCTGAAGGTCCGGACCTTGGGGTGAATGACTTGGTGTGGTTGTCTACCAGAAATATCAAGTTGAAGGTTCCCTCGTGGAAATTAGGTCCGAGATTTATTGGTCCTTATAGGGTAATTAAGATCATTAACCCGGTGGCTTTTCGTCTGGAGCTACCTCAGACTCTAAGGACCCATAATGTCTTCCACAGATCTCTGCTTAAGAGATATGTAGAACCTCCTGAACCATTGCCACTACCCCCTCCAACGGTGGTTGTTGATGGCAGTCTTGAGTTTCAGGTAGAAAAGATTGTTGACTCACGATATGTTCGCCGCTCTCTTCAGTACCTGGTGCACTGGAGAGGTTATGGTTCCGAAGAGAGAATGTGGGTTCCAGCTTCAGAGATAAAAGCGGACAGACTCATTCGGGCTTTTCATAGCTCCCATCCGGAGAGGCCTGGTCTTGAGGGTCCGGGGGCCCCTCGTAGAAAGGGGGGTACTGTCACGACTGTGACTGATCCAGACAGGTCTGGGAGGAGAAGGTCGCAGCGACTTGCTACTCGCGATAGCTTGTGAGTTTGCTCCATGGTTCAGGGTATGTCATCCGGGTTTTGCCTTGTGAACCTTTTTGTCCTGACTGGGAGTTTGTAGGCATCCTTCTCAGGTGAGTCCTGTCTGCCACTCCCAGCTACTATATTAGTTTCAGTTTCACTTGCAGTCATTGCCAGATATAGTCCTTACTTCCAGTTCTATTCTGACCTTTGAAGGAGATCGTTTGATGGTGTTGCTGTGGAGCTCTTGTCCGGCGTGGACTGTCGTGATTGGGATCGCCTTCTCTGCTCGTGACTGGATAAGTCTATCTCTGCTATAGTTTGTTTGTTGCTGTCTTCCCCTGCTGTTCTCCTAGACATGAGTGATGGTGACTAGTGCTCCCATCGGCCTTTCCCCACTCTAGGCTTTTTAGGGTGACTGAGGGTTTAGGCATCCTGCTCGCCGCACGGGTTCACACCCCGTCTAGGGTATCAGGGCAGTGTCATGGTCTTACCTTCTTGCTGTTCTCCTTCGTTTGACATGTGCTGGCGGCCATCTTGGTTTCTGGGTTTCTTGTAGCCTTCCACCCTGCGGCTCCTCCTTCCCACTGGGAGGAGCTGGATGCCTAGCTCATATATATAGGAGGTCTGTGGCTTCAGTTCCTTGCTTGGTCCTCTTGTGTTCACATGCTTCTAAGACTGCTGCTGCTTCTGGTTCCTGATCCTGGCTTCGTCTGACTACCCTGCTGGTTCCTGATCCTGGCTTCGTCTGACTACCCTGCTGGTTCCTGATCCTGGCATCGTCTGACTACCCTGCTGGTTCCTGATCCTGGCTTCGTCTGACTACCCTTCTGGTTCCTGACCTCTGGCTTCGCAAAGACTCTGCTCGGTTTCACCATCCGTTTGGACTTTTGCTTTACAGCTTTATTTTCAATAAAGCCTTCTTATTTTCTCTTATCTCTTGTTGTACGTCTGGTTCATGGTTCCGTGACATTAGGACCAAGCCATGAATTCTGACGGTACAGGGCCATCCTCGCTACCCACGCTGGTTGCCAGACTTGATCAGCAGGATCACCTGTTGGGTTGGTTCGCTGTGGCGTTGCAAACCCTGCTTGAACGCACGGCTCATTTCGCTCCCGTTGCCGATGGGTCGGTTGTCGCTCCTGGGCTCGCTCCTACTGCCGCTCCGGTTGCTGCGCCAGAGTCTACCCCGACACCTGTTGTTGCGCCTGCGGTGTTTCGGGGTATGACCGGTTCTGCCCCTCTTCCACAGCGCTTTGGGGGAGAGCCAACTCAGTGCCGAGGTTTCCTTAACCAGGTGGGCATTTATTTCGAGTTGCTGCCACATGCCTTTCCTACTGAGAGATCAAAGGTGGGCTTCTTGATCTCGCTGCTTTCGGACAAGGCCTTGGCCTGGGCCAGCCCTTTATGGGAGAACAACAATCCGGTGGTTGCTGAGTTTTCCGGTTTTGTTGCTTCTCTTCGGAAGGTATTCGATGTGCCGGCTCGTGCTGCCTCTGCTGCGAAGCTCCTTATGTCCATCAGACAGGGTTCACGATCCGTAGCTGAATACGCCATTGAGTTTCGTACCCTGGCAGCAGAGGTGGGCTGGAATAATGAGGCTCTGGTCGCTGCTTTCTCTCATGGTCTCTCGGATGCCTTGAAGGATGAGGTTGCAGCTAAGGACCTACCAGTTGAGCTCGAGTCTCTTATTTCTTTCCTGATTTTGATTGACACCAGACTCAGGGAGAGACCTTCCTTTAAGGAGAACCTGCGGAGGTCTTCTAACAGATTGGTGCCTACGTTTGCTGTCCCACCCGTGCCTCCCTCTCCTCCCACGCCTCCTGGGGATGACTTGTCTGGGGGTGAACCCATGCAGCTGGGGTTTGCTCGCCTGTCCGAGGGGGAGAGGGCACTCCGGAGACGCGAGGGCCGATGCATGTACTGTGGTCTCGGTGGGCATTTTCGGTTGGCATGTCCGAACCGTCCGGGAAAACGCTCGTACCTGAGATCCTGTCGGGGGCAGATCTTGGGTGGAGTCTCCTCGTCCCCGGTTTCCCGTGTTGACAAACCACTGATCACTGTTGTCCTCTCCTGGGTCGGGGGCTCGGTGACGACCCAGGCGTTGGTGGACTCTGGTGCTGGTGGTTTGTTCATTGATAGTGTGTTCGCTGCCGCCAATTCCATTCCTCTGCAGGCTCGAGGTTCCCCACTGGCTCTTGAGGCGATAGACGGCAGACCCCTTCTGCCGCCACACGTGACTCATGAGACCCTTCCAGTGGGGATAGCCATTGGTGCCGTTCACAGAGAGTCGGTCTGCCTCCAGGTTATTTCGTCTCCACACTACTCGGTGGTCTTGGGGTACCCCTGGCTCCAGAAGCATAATCCGACTTTCGATTGGAGATCGGTCGAGATCCTCTCGTGGTCACCGCAGTGTGGGGCTAGTTGCATCCATGGGCCTGTCAAGTTGCTGTGTACTTCCTCGGACTCTCTGTTGCCTCCTGAATACGAGGAGTACCGGGATGTATTCGATAAGGTGCGCGCGGTTGCCCTACCTCCGCACCGCCCATACGATTGTGCCATAGAGTTACAATCTGGTGCCGTTCCTCCTCGTGGCAAAGTCTATCCACTGTCGGTAGCGGAGAATGAGGCCATGGAGGAGTACGTGAGGGAGGCGCTTTCACGCGGACACATTCGCAAATCTTCGTCCCCGGCAGGGGCTGGATTTTTCTTTGTGAAAAAGAAGGGCGGTGAGTTGAGGCCTTGCATCGATTACAGGGGTCTCAATCGCATCACGATCAAGAACGCTTACCCGATACCCTTGATTTCCGAGCTGTTCGATCGCCTTAAAGGGGCCACGGTCTTTACCAAACTCGACCTGAGGGCGGCATATAACCTGGTAAGGATCAAGGCGGGCGATGAGTGGAAGACCGCGTTTAACACCAGGACCGGTCATTATGAATCCTTGGTTATGCCCTTTGGGTTGTGCAATGCGCCCGCAGTCTTTCAGGAATTCATCAACGATGTTTTCCGTGACCTGTTGCAGCAGTGTGTGGTGGTCTATTTGGATGACATCTTGGTATATTCTGAATCCATGGAGGCCCACATTCTGGATGTCAGACGAGTGTTGCAACGGTTACGAGAGAACAAGCTGTTCGGTAAGCTTGAGAAATGCGAATTTCACCGATCCCAGGTAACCTTCTTAGGTTACATCATTTCCGCTGAGGGGTTCTCCATGGATCCTGAGAAGGTTTCGGCTGTCTTACAGTGGCCCCAGCCCAGTGGTCTTCGTTCCCTGCAGCGCTTTTTGGGCTTCGCCAATTATTATCGGAAGTTCATCAGGGACTTTTCCATGCTGGCCAAGCCTCTCACGGATCTGACCAGGAAGGGCAGTAATTCCCAGGTCTGGCCGCTCGAGGCCATCCGAGCTTTTGAGGCCCTAAAGTCCGCCTTTGTGTCGGCTCCGATTCTGTCGCATCCCAACCCTGGGTTGCCCTTTGTCCTCGAGGTGGACGCGTCTGAGACGGGAGTAGGCGCCCTTCTGTCTCAGCGTAGAACACCAGAGGGTCCTCTGCTTCCTTGTGGGTTTTACTCCCGGAAACTGTCTTCCGCGGAGTGCAACTATCAGATTGGTGACAGGGAGTTATTGGCCATCGTGCAGGCCCTTAAAGAATGGAGGCACTTGCTCGAGGGTTCGGTGGTTCCGGTTCTCATCCTGACGGACCACAAGAATCTGACCTACCTTTCTGAGGCCAAGAGATTGACACCACGTCAGGCCAGATGGGCTCTGTTCTTGTCACGTTTTAATTACGTGGTCTCCTACCTACCCGGTTCCAAGAACATCAGGGCGGATGCCTTATCACGGCAGTACTCCGAGCTGTCCAGGGAGGAGTCGATTCCGACTTCGGTCATACCTCCGAATCAGATCCTGGCCGCCATTCGCACCAGCCTGACCTCTCCCCTGGGTGAGCAGATTTTGGCGGCTCAATCTGGTGCTCCCTCTGGGAGACCCAATGGCAGATGTTTTGTGCCTGAGGAGTTGCGCACTCGGTTGTTGCGAACCTACCATAACTCCAAGACCGCGGGGCATCCTGGAAAGAATCAGCTGTCCTGGGCTGTTTCACGTCTGTTCTGGTGGCCTTCCCTACGTTCCGACATCGCCGCATATGTAGCGGCATGCTCCGTTTGTGCCCAGAGTAAGTCCCCTCGGCACCTTCCGTTGGGCCTTCTGCAACCCATAGCCACCGGGGAGCGCCCATGGTCACACCTGGGGATGGATTTCATTGTGGACCTCCCTGCATCCCGAGGCCATACGGTCATTCTCATGATTGTGGATCGGTTTTCCAAAATGTGCCACTGTGTTCCTCTCAAGAAGTTACCCTCTGCACAAGAGTTGGCCACGATTTTTGCCAGGGAGGTCTTCCGGTTGCACGGTTTGCCCAAGGAGATTGTGTCGGATCGGGGGACTCAGTTTGTGTCCAGGTTCTGGCGCGCCTTTTGCTCCCAGTTGGGGATTCATCTCTCCTTCTCCTCGGCCTACCACCCTCAGTCCAATGGGGCCGCAGAACGATCCAATCAGGCCTTGGAGCAATTCCTTCGTTGCTATGTCTCCGACCACCAAGACAATTGGGTTGACCTCCTGCCTTGGGCTGAGTTTGCCAGGAACACGGCGGTGAACTCTTCCTCTGGGACGTCTCCCTTCATGGCCAATTATGGGTTCCAACCTGCCGTGTTACCGGAGGTATTCTCTCCCCAGGATATTCCGGCTGTGGAGGATCACCTTTCCGTCCTACGTGCTTCTTGGGTACAGATCCAGAAGTCCCTTGAGGTCTCTGCGCAGCGCCAGAGACTCCAGGCTGATCGCAGACGAGCGCCTGCTCCTTCCTACCAGGTCGGAGACCGTGTATGGTTGTCCACCCGCAACCTCAACCTTCGACTGCCCACTCCCAAGCTGGCGCCTCGCTTTGTTGGTCCCTTCCGAGTGCTTCGCAGGGTAAACCCGGTAGCCTATGCCCTTGCGCTTCCTCCTGGCATGCGGATCTCCAACGTGTTTCATGTCTCCCTGTTGAAGCCACTGGTGTGTAATCGTTTCACTTCCTCGGTTCCTCGGTCTCGTCCGGTCCAAGTGGGCAATCGTGAGGAATATGAGGTGAGCAATATCCTGGACTCACGCCTGGTCCGCGGTCGGTTGCAGTTTTTGGTCCATTGGCGTGGTTATGGTCCAGAGGAGCGTTCCTGGGTTCCCTCCGCAGATGTCCATGCTCCTGCCTTGCTCCGAGCCTTCCACGCACGCTTCCCTCAGAAACCGTTTTGTGCTCCGCGGAGGAGGGGCCCTTGAGGGGGAGGTACTGTCATGGTCTTACCTTCTTGCTGTTCTCCTTCGTTTGACATGTGCTGGCGGCCATCTTGGTTTCTGGGTTTCTTGTAGCCTTCCACCCTGCGGCTCCTCCTTCCCACTGGGAGGAGCTGGATGCCTAGCTCATATATATAGGAGGTCTGTGGCTTCAGTTCCTTGCTTGGTCCTCTTGTGTTCACATGCTTCTAAGACTGCTGCTGCTTCTGGTTCCTGATCCTGGCTTCGTCTGACTACCCTGCTGGTTCCTGATCCTGGCTTCGTCTGACTACCCTGCTGGTTCCTGATCCTGGCATCGTCTGACTACCCTGCTGGTTCCTGATCCTGGCTTCGTCTGACTACCCTTCTGGTTCCTGACCTCTGGCTTCGCAAAGACTCTGCTCGGTTTCACCATCCGTTTGGACTTTTGCTTTACAGCTTTATTTTCAATAAAGCCTTCTTATTTTCTCTTATCTCTTGTTGTACGTCTGGTTCATGGTTCCGTGACAGGCAGACAGGTGCCAGCTTAGGGTTAGTCAGGGGTGGCCATACTATTCCCATCCGTAGATAAGGGTCCCCCTTCCCCTCCGTCTGGTGCGACACGACTGCTGCTGGGATAGCGATCGTGACACCCACACATGAATGGTCCCAGGATGCTTTACTGTTGGCATGACACAAGACTGATGGTAGCGCTCACCTTTTCTTCTCCGGACAAGCCTTTTTCCAGATGCCCCAAACAATCGGAAAGAGGCTTCATCGGAGAATATGACTTTGCCCCAGTCCTCAGCAGTCCATTCATCATACTTTCTGCAGAAGATCAATCTGTCCCTGATGTTTTTTTTGGAGAGAAGTGGCTTCTTTGCTGCCCTTCTTGACACCAGGCCATCTTCCAAAAGTCTTCGCCTCACTGTGCGTGCAGATGCGCTCACACCTGCCTGCTGCCATTCCTGAGCAAGCTCTGCACTGGTGGCACTCCGATCCCGCAGCTGAATCCTCTTTAGGAGACGATCCTGGTGGTTACTGGACTTTCTTGGACACCCTGAAGCCTTCTTAACAAGAATTGAACCTCTTTCCTTGAAGTTCTTGATGATCCTATAAATTGTTGATTGAGGTGCAATCTTAGTAGCCACAATATCCTTGCCTGTGAAGCCATTTGTATGCAACGCAATGATGGCTGCACACGTTTCTTTGCAGGTCACCATGGTTAACAATGGAAGAACAATGATTTCAAGCATCACCCTCCTTTTAACATGTCAAGTCTGCCATTTTAACCCAATCAGCCTGACATAATGATCTCCAGCCTTGTGCTCGTCAACATTCTCACCTGAGTTAACAAGACGATTACTGAAATGATCTCAGCAGGTCCTTTAATGACAGCAATGAAATGCAGTGGAAAGTTTTTTTTGGGATTAAGTTAATTTTCATGGCAAAGAAGGACTATGCAATTCATCTGATCACTCTTCATAACATTCTGGAGTATATGCAAATTGCTATTATAAAAAGCTAAGCAGCAACTTTTCCAATTTCCAATATTTATGTAATTCTCAAAACTTTTGGCCACGACTGTAAACATCATCAGGCACATTCATGGAGTGATTACATTTTGTCTTTCATGTCAGTATGTTATTTTACTCACATATAGTGCCAACATATGCTGTAGCGCTCTACAGACTTTATCACAAATTATGTTATCTTATTTGCATCAACTATCATTGTGCAAATTTGTCATAGTTCTGCTGTAATATAACTCATGGTCCAGGGGGAAAAGAACCCTTGTTACTCACAAACAACACATAGAAAGGGAAGGAAGGACAATAACTGGTTAGTGAGGAAAAGGGATATAGATAAAAAATATCTGTAAACCTCACCGTAAATACCCTATAGCCTGTACAGGGCACCCACCCCATTAAGAGTGACCCCATCTTCTAGTTTCTATCTCCTTAACCCCTTGCTGCAAAGTGACGTAACTGTATGTCTAGATTGTATGTAATTTACCACACTTGGGTGTGCAGTTACACCCGAACTGTTAACCAGGGCTGTGACATTATAAAGTGTCACAGCCCCGGAGTCTCCACTTGTCATGGACAGCAGAGATAACGGAGCAGCCGGCAAGGTACCAATCAGTGTGGTCCCTTGCTGGCAATTGCTCTGATTAGTTGGTCTATCCCCCTTGGGTCCCCATCTTGCCCCCTGCAGCTTGGCGTGGTCCTCCGTGCACTCCATCACTGTGTGAAGATGGAGGCCACTCAGGCTTCCTCGCTGATGTGGCAGCATCCCAATGGTTGCTATGGCAGCAGGAGTCCTTACAAAGGCCATGTACTAAAGCCTGACAGGCCCTGCCAGAGCAGGGTCCGATCAGGCCGAATGTCAGTCTAAACTGACAGTACTGTACACTTAAACAAGTGACTACAGTACATCAATCAGCCCCACTGGATCTTTCATCAATACACAGGCTACAGCAGATATTTACCTTTGAGACTTAACATGAATTTGAGTGTCAGGCCTCAATAGTCCATTTCCAATTCTATATCCACACAATTTACATTTATTCTGTATCTACATGGTTGAAATTAATTTTTTGGGGGAATTGTTCAATTTAATGAAATCAGGATTACCACAACAATAAGACAAGGAGCAAGAAACTAAGTTTGGATAGAATTTACTTGTGTGTTGTTGGCTTGATTCTAGCTAGTCCTTCAACTACAGCAGACAGGGTCTAATTCTAGCTCATATTTACTGTTTTCCTTCTTTACTGTTCATCCCCATTAAACATGTGCTCCATGGACAATGCCACTAAGTGTGTGTCCTGTGCAATGTATGTGTGCCTTGAAGAGCCGTTCGAGGGTGAATACATTTGCACTAGATGCAATCATGATGCATATTTGGAAGCCCAGATCTTGGATCTAAATAAGCAGCTTGAAATACTTAGGGGTATTGCAAAACGGGAGAGAGGCTTAGACCTCACTGTGCAGGCACTGACTGGGGTCAGTGAAATGGAGGTGGGTGGAGGAGGGCAAGATCAGGACTATCAGGTCAGCAGTTGGGTTAATGTAGAAAGAAGGGGTAGAGGTAAAAGTGCCAGGGAGGCTAGTCCTGAGCTGGAACGCCCTAGTAAATATGCCTGTTTGGCTGATATTAGGGATGAAAGCCCAGGGCCAGCAACACTGCAGCAGGGCATTTCTCCTAGCAACCAGGAGGATGACCGCTGCAGGAAGGATGGGAAAAGGAGTGCAGCAAAGGTCAGACAGATGCTGGTGGTAGGGGACTCTATTATTAGGCGGACAGACAGGGTCATCTGTCGCCGAGACCGTGAATGCCAAACAGTGTGTTTGTTGTCTGCCGGGTGCTCGGGTTCGGCATATTGCGGATCGGATTGACAGATTGCTGGGTGAGGCTGGGGAAGACCCGGCGGTCATGGTACACATTGGCACTAATGACAAGGTCAGTGGGAGATGGAAGGTCCTTAAAAATGATTTTAGGGAACTAGGTGAGAAGCTCAAGTCCAGGATCTCCAAGGTGGTGTTTTCAGAAATACTACCAGTGCCACGAGCGTCACTAGAGAGAAAACGGGAGCTTAGGGAGTTAAATAAGTGGCTCAGTAGCTGGTGCAGGAAGGAAGGGTTTGGGTTCATGGAGAACTGGGCTGACTTCGCGGTCGGTTACAGGCTCTACAGTAGGGACGGGCTGCACCTCAATGGGGAGGGTGCACCTGCCCTGGGGGAAAAAATGGTTAGACTGCTGGAGGAGCTTTTAAACTAGGACCTGAGGGGGGGGGGGGGAAGGTGTCATACTAATAAGGGGGTAGATAGTGTAGATAGAGAGTGGGTTATAGAAGGGGACAGCAGGGATTTAGTGGGGTTAGCAAGGAAAATAGGGAGAAGACTGGGCATAACTATACATTTATAAAAAATAGAACTGCTGGTAACAAGAACCTGTTACTATAGATGGCCTTGCGGTTCGCCCGGCGGTCGGTTCGCGGCGAACTTTGCTCGTTCGCTGTTCGCCGAACATGCGAACATATGGCGATATTCGCACCCGCCATATTCTTTTACACTGTGAAGAATTTTGACCTATGACACATCCACCAGGTGGTAAAGGACAGCCAATTGAGACATTTCAGCACATGGACATACCCCCTACCTTATCAATAGACCCGATTTGGCTGCCATTTTACATTTAGTTAGTGTAGGGAGAGGTTGCTGTGTCGAGCAGGGACAGACTGTTAGTGACACAAATCGCTAGCTAATAGGTCCACAAAAGTCCTTTTAAAGACTGGTATAGGTGTACTATTGATAGGTGTGCAGTATATAGGGGTATAATACACTTATAATATACTTTCTAACATAGAAAGCATATTATAGTGGATTTGTATTGTGCAGCATTGTGACTGGTGAGCGCTTCTGCAGCAATACTACAACTACAAAGAGTGACAAAGGCAATTAGAAAAAAGTATTATAACTGGTGTGATAGACCAGTGGCCCCCCAAAACGACAGATTGAAGCGGGGTGTTATATACCTTCTTCCACATACACTGCACTTCTCTAGAGACTTTTGTCACAGGGTAATTTAAAAAATGACAGGCAGAGGAAGAGGCAGGCCCTTCCACAGGGGTGGTAGGGGTAGGGCAGGAGCACCAGGCCGGAGCCAAAGTGGGAAGTTGCAGAACGTGCATTCGATTACGTCAAAGGACACACCAGACTTGGTTGAGTGGCTCACTCAGCCTTCCGCTTCTGCACCCTCCTCATCCTCTCTATCTACACCCTCTTCACTCTCTGCTGTGTGCACCCCCAAAGACACCACCACCATATACCCTCCAGTTGAGTCACAGGAATTATTTTCCGATCCATCACAAGACATTTCCAATGCGCAGCCATTCTTGGCATCGGATCAGGAAGAGGAGGTAGCAATGGCCGCCACTCGGCAGTCTTCTCTAATGTTAGTGGTGGGGAAGGTGACGTCGATGATGACGTGTCTATGGACGTCACGTGGGTGCCCACAAGAGGAGGGGAGTTCAGAGGGAGAAATGGACCAGCAGATAGGGAGGAGAAGCAGGCCGAACTTACATTGCACAGGAGGGACAAACCAGACTGCTAATGTATCAGGAGCGAGCCATCAACCATGTACGGTCACATCCCTCTCATCTCTCCTTCTAAATCCTGGTATGTCTTGTCTGAAGCTTGCTGCTACACCCAGCTTTTCCACAGTCTGATATTGTCCATCCCTCTCATCTCTCCTTCTAAATCCTGGTATGTCTTGTCTGAAGCTTGCTGCTACACCCAGCTTTTCCACAGTCTGATATTGTCCATCCCTCTCATCTCTCCTTCTAAATCCTGGTATGTCTTGTCTGAACTATTAATGTCTCTTTTCGTGCTGGATTTATTGAGTATTTGTTTACATTGACTATTTCACCCCTGTATCTGGTCCTCCTTGATTAGGCCAAATGTACCCCCTCCCCTCTTGGTCACACCTGATTGAACACTGAGTGGTATAAATCTAAGGTCCTAGGTCTTTTCAGACCTTGGTCTTTCCAAATGCAACATCTCTTAAGTGCACAGACTGAATTACACCAGAATTGGACCAGAAGGGGACCACAGGTAATTACAGACATAGTTAATGCAAACAATGTTTCAATTTTTCATCTTACTGTTCCCACTTGTCAACAACCTCCTGAAATACCCCCACGTTCATTCACCCAGCAAGGAACTATTCATCTCTTCTTCCATCTTACCTTCTCACCTGACAGCTTGCACAAACCTTCTTGGCAGCATAAAACACTTCCTTCCCAAACACACACAGATACCTCCTGCCCTCTCCTATTCTCATCTATTAACACTTTCTCTGCTTCTCCTTACTGCTGGTGATATCTCTCCAAATCCAGGCCCCACTCAGCAAATCCCCACTATCACCTCTACGTCCCAATACAAATCTCCTTCTACAAATTTCTGCAACTCCTTAAACCTAATAACCATTCCTGTGACCCCTGCTCCTTTGGTTCCTCTTGCAGGAGCATTATGGAACGCACGCTCTGTCTGTAACAAACAAACTGTCGTACATTCATGAACTTTTCATCTCTCAAAACCTTTCCTTTCTGGGTCTCACAGAAACATGGCTGACATCCTCTGACACCTCCTCCCCTGCTGCACTTTCATATAGTGGATTTCAATTCACTCACACCCCCCGCCCCGGCTGCAAACATGGTGGAGGAGTTGGTCTTCTCCTATCAGACACCTGCTCCTACAGCCCAACTCCACTGCCACCCTCCATTACGCTCACCTCATTTGAAGTACACTCTGTTCGCATCTACTCTCCCTCCAACCTCCAAGTAGCCGTCATTTACCGCCCCCCAGGCCCAGCCACCATCTTTCTTGACCACTTTTACACCTGGCTACTACACTTTCTTTCTGCCGACATCCCCACTATCATCATGGGTGACTTCAACATCCCTATTGACACCTGCCACTCAGCCGCCTCTAAACTCCTATCGCTCTCTTCCTCCTTCGGCCTATCACAGTGGTCTTCAGTTCCCACCCACAGAGATGGTCACACTTTGGATCTTATCTTTACCCGCCTCTGCTCCCTATCTAACCTTTCTAATTCGCCTCTCTCCCTATCCGACCACAACCTACTCACCTTCTCTTCATTGGTCTCTTCTGCTGCTCCCCACACACTAGCACACCCCCGCAGGAACCTTAAACATCTAGACTTTCGCTTGCTTTCTGACTCTCTTCTCCCACTTTCTACCATCTGTTCCCTCCAAGACCCAGATGCTGCTACCACCCTATATAACACCACAATAAGTACAGGTCTGGACACTGTTGCCCCCCTCACACACAACAAACCCGAAAAATTAACAGACAACCCTGGCACACCAACCTGACCAAAAAACTCAGACAAGCTTCCAGGGCTGCTGAGCGGCGATGGAAGAAATCCCATTCAAAAGATCATTTCACCGCATACAAGCATTCCCTCCTCATATTTAAATCCTCACTCGCTGATGCAAAACAGGCCTACTTCTCATCTCTCATATCTTCCCTGGCCCACAGCCCTAAACAACTTTTTAGCACTTTTAACTCCCTTCTCCGTCCCCCAGCGCCCCCACCTTCTCCTCTCTTCTCAGCTGAGGACTTTGCCAAATATTTCAAACAAAAGATAGTCAACATCAGAGAAAGCTTCACTACACAGTCCCCACAGACCCTATACACAACTGCTCGGTCCTCTTCTCCCAAAATCCCACTTCTCCACCATTACAGAAGAAAAACTCTCCACTCTACTCTCCAGATCACATCTCACTACCTGTACACTTGACCCAATCCCATCCCACCTCATCCCTAACCTCACCACAGTGTTTATCCCAGCCCTAACTCATCTCTTCAACCTATCACTAACCTCTGGTGTCTTCCCCTCTGCTTTTAAACATGCTACTATTACATCCATCCTCAAAAAGCCTTCACTTGACCCATCTTCTTTGTCCAGTTATCACCCCATATCACTGCTTCCGTATGCCTCAAAGCTACTTGAACAACATGTCCATTCTGAACTGTCCTCTCACCTTTCCTCCTGCTCCCTTTTTGACCGCCTACCATTTGGCTTCCAACCCCACAATTCGACTGAGACTGCCCTCACCAAAGTCACCAATGACCTACTGACAGCCAAAACCAAGAAACAATACTCTGTCCTCCTTCTCCTTGACCTGTCCTCTGCCTTCGACACTGTTGACCACTCCATTCTGTTGCAAACTCTCTCATCTCTTGGCATCACTGACCTGGCCCTCTCCTGGATCACATCATAAATCACAGACCGGACGTTTAGCATCTCCCACTCCCGCACCACCTCCTCGTCTCATTCCCTCTCTGTTGGTGTCCCGCAAGGCTCTGTCCTAGGACCCCTGCTCTTCTCTATCTACACTTTTGGCCTGGGACAGCTCATAGAGTCCCATGGCTTTCAGTATCACTCCTACGCTGACGACACACAAATCTACCTCTGTGGTCCAGACATCTTACATGTGGTCCACCTTAATATCCAGAATCCCACAATGTCTATCTTCTATATCATCCTTCTTCTCCTCTAGCTTTCGAAAACTTAACATGGATAAAACAGAATTCATCCTCTTTCCCCCATCTTGCTAAACCCCCCCAACAGACCTATCTATCACAATCAATGGCTGCACACTCTCCCCGGTCAACCAAGTCCGCTACCTTGGAGTGACCTTGGATTCTGCCCTCTCCTTCAGACCGCACATCCAAGCACTTTCCGCCACCTGCCGCCTCCAACTCAAAAACATCTCCCGCATCCGTGCTTTCCTTAACTTTGAATCTGCGAAAATGCTTGTACATGCCCTCATCATCTCCCGCCTAGACTACTGCAACACTCTCCTCTTCTTGCACCCCTCCAATCTATCCTCAACTCTGCTGCCCGACTAATCCACCTCTCACCCTATTACTCCTCTGCCTCTCCCCTCTGCCAATCCTTTCACTGGATCCCCATTGCCCAGCGAATTCACTTCAAAGTACTAACAAATACATACAAGGCCGTCCATAACCTGTCCCCTCCCTACATCTCTGAGCTACTTTCCCGATACACCCCCACACGCCCTCTCCGATCCTCACAAGACCTCCTTCTCTCCTCTCCTCTTATCGCCTCTTCCCACAATCGCCTCCAAGATTTCTCCCGTGCATCCCCCATACTCTGGAACTCGCTACCCCAACATATCAGACTCTTACCTACAGTGGAATCCTTCAAAAGAAACCTGAAAACCCACCTCTTCAGACAAGCCTACAACCAGTGACCCTGCTGCCTCCATACCGCCATGAACAACTTCACCCACACCTACTGTGTCCTTCTCCCATACCATGTAGATTGTAAGCCCTCACGGGCAGGGCCCTCTCTCCTTCTGTACCAGTTTGTAATTCGTCTTGTTTATAATTAGTGCAATTGTCTGTATTATGTATGTATACCTCTTCTCATATGTACAGCGCTATGGAATGAATGGCGCTTTAATAATAAATAATAATAATAATAATAATAATAATCTGGCGCTCCCAGGACGCCGGCACATGGCTCTGCAGTGTGGGCTTTTTTTTAATGTGTCCACTGCTGACAATAGTGTTGCCATCTGCAGCCTTTGTCAACGCATAAGTCGCGGTAAGTCCCACACTCACCTAGGGACGACCGCCTTAAGAAGGCACCTGGCCTCCCATCACCGAGCCCAGTGGGATCAACGCCGTTGGAACCCACAAAGCCACACTCCAGGCTCTCACCGTCCAGCCTCTTCTCCTTCTCCTCTCTCCTCCCAATTGTCCTCCACTCCACCTTCCATCATGCCGTCCTCACGTTTTTGTGGCAAAAGGCAGGTTTCCGTGGCCCAAATGTTCGAGCGTAAAAAAAAAATGATGGCGCTGGATAACCCTCTTGCCCAACGGTTGACCGCTGGCTTGTCAGAACTGATAGCCCGCCAACTACTGCCATATAAACTTGTGAACTCGGAGGCCTTTCGAAAATTTGTGGCCATTGGAACACCACAATGGAAGGTCCTAGAAAGGAAATATTTCTCCCAGAAGGGCATCCCAGAGCTATATGGCCACATTCAGCGGCAAGTACATGTATCTCTGGCAAACATCTGACCACAGACACGTGGTCTAACAAACATGGGCAGGGAAGGTATATAACTTTTACTGGCCACTGGGTGAACCTTCTGACGGCCGTCAAGCATGTAACCCGTGGCACCCGTGTAGATTTGGTTTTAATGCCACAGATTGCATGCAGGCCTGCCTCTTCTTCTTCTCCTCCTACTCCATCCTCCCACTCCTCCTCGGCTGACTCCTCCTTTTCCGCTGCTACTGTCTCTTCCGCTGCGCCTCCCAAGATCCCCAGAACCTATTCGACATGCTAGGTGAGACGTTGCCATGCTGTGCTGCGTCTGTTGTGTCTGGAAGAGCCACACCAGTCCTGCACTCCTTTCAGCTTTGCGATTACAGGCAGATCAGTGCTCAATTTGACAGTTGGTAAAGTGGTGTGCGACAACGGTGCCAATCTGCTGAGTGCGCTGAAACAGGGCAAAATTACACACGTGCCGTGCATGGCATACATCCTGAACTTGGTCGGGCAGCGATTCATTGTCAAATGCCCTGGGTTCCAGGACGTCTTGCGGCAGGCCAGGAAAATCTCGGGGTATTTCAGAAGATCTTACACGGCCATGGCTCGCCTTGCTGACATTCAGTGGCGACACAACCTGCCCGTCAGACGTCTTATTTGTGACTGCCCGACGAGATGGAACTCAACCTTGTATATGCTTGATAGGCTGCTCCAGCAGAAACGTGCAGTTAATGACTACCTGTACGAACTCTGCGGCAGGACAGGTTCTGGGAAGCTTGGTTTTTTTTCACCGCGCCAGTGGCTGCTCATGCGCGACGCATGCAGACTTCTGCGGCCATTTGATGAGATCACCAAACTGGTCAGTCGCAGCCAGTGCGCCATCAATGACATTGTACCTTACGCCTTCTTTCTGGAGTGTGCATTGCGTCGTGTTATTGATCAAGCCATCGAGGAGCAGGAGCAGGAAGATGAGGAAGTCGCAATTCTGGATGAATTCCCAGGGGGGGGCTAGTCCATCTGAGACAAGTTAACAACAGGAGTCTGAAGAGGAGTCAGAGGAGGATGGTGCCGGGGCAGATGAGGAGGAGCAAGAAGAGCATGCTTTAAACGTTTCTGGGATCCCTGGTGTTGTCCGTGGCTGGAGGGAGGAGAACGAGGACGACATTATCCTGGATGATGAGCAGGAGCCAGGCCACTCCACCACTTCCAGTTTAGTGCAAATGGGGGCCTTCATGCTCCAGTGTTTTAAGAGGGACCCCTGTATAAAAAGCATAAAGGGCAAGGACCAGTACTGGGTGGCAACGTACTTAGACCCCTGGTACAAACCAAAAATGGCGGAAATGTTACCACCATCACAGAGGGCTGTTAGAATGCAGCACTTCCAGGCCTTGCTTCAAGAAATGCTGCATTCTGCTTTTGCGTGCGCTGGCAGAGGAATTTCCACTCACAGAGAAACAGTTGTGGGTACCAATCCAACGGCGCCTGCAAGAAGAGGGCGGTTTGAAGATGTGTTGGTTACTTCTGTCCTCCGGATCCAGCATCAGGAAACGCCTAGACCGACAGGTGTCCGACTACATCGGGTTAACGGCCGATGTGGACGTTCTGAGAAGTGATGAGCCCCTGGACTACTGGGTGGGCAGACTTGACCTGTTGCCAGAGCTGGCACAATTTTCAATGGAACTGTTGGCTTGCCCCTCTTCCAGTGTTCTGTTCGAAAGGACGTTCAGCGCAGCAGGGGATATCGTGACCGATAAGCGCACTCGCCTAGCTCACAACAGTGTTGACTACCTCACATTTCTAAAAATGAATGAGGCATGGATCTCAGAGGAATTCAACACATGTGACCAGTAGACCATGTTTGATTAAAATTCCTCAAGACAGCCCACAAATATCTGCCAACACCCAGAACAATTCATGGTCCCTGTCTTCGGTAAATACAGCGGCATAAAAGGCCTTTTAGGTCCGTTGAATGCCTAATTTGTTGGGCCTGTAGTGGCCGACAATTACTTCGTTATCCTGTGAATGCCTAATGAATCTCCAGCCACAGAATACAAAGTTCTTTGCTGTCAGGTGAACGCCTCTTGGCAAATTTTTGGGGCCTGTAATGGCCGACACTTACTTATTTATCCAGTGAATGCCTAATGCACCACCAGCCACAGAATACAAAGTTCTTTGCTGTCAGGTGAACGCCTGTTGGCTAATTTTTGAGGCCTGTACTGCCCGACACTTACTTATTTATCCTGTCAATGTCTAATTTTTCTGACTGGAATTGAAAATCAATGGGTCTGTAAACGTTCCGCTAAATTGTGGAACAGATGCGGACCCATTTTACAGACGTGTGAATGGACCCTATATGTATTTGACATGTATTTACCGGCTGCTGTCAGTTCTGGCTGATTTAGGCCGAGCTATTACACTAAAACAGAGCAATATTACAAAAAACAAAATACACGTTATAACTGTATAAACGATTTATATAACTTATTAGAAAAAAAAAAAACACCTGCACCCCTTCATGGCCTGGCATTGCCTCTCCTCCATGGCCTTCATCCGCTCCTGAATGGCCCGCATATCCTGGCGGTGCTCCTTCTGCATTTTGGCCAATTTGGCCTTCAATATCTTCATTACTGTTTGAAAAAAAAATATGAACATTATTTGCAATTCTTATTCAACCTTTAAACCTTTATTTTGTCGTGCATCTGATTTTATGATTGCTTGCTATTACACCTTTTTGTGATAAAAGTTGTCCAAAAAAATGCCTTTTTGGAGAGTTTTACATTTTTGTTTTGAAAGGTGTCCACCTGAGGGGTTAGTTGGTATGATATTTTTATACAGCTGGTTGTTACAGATGTGGCAAGACCGAATATGTTTCCTTATTTTTTTGTTATTTCTATTTTACATTGTTGAACCAAAAATAATTAATGTTTTAGTGTCTCCATAGTTTGAGAGCCATAGTATTATTTTTTTTTGGCGATTGTCTAATGTTAGGGTCTCATTTTTGGCCGAATGAAATGACCGATTGTTAATATTTTGGGGGCTTGGTGTTGCACTTTTAGTGAAGTTAGGTGACTAAATTAGTATATTTTTCTTATTGTTTTTTATTTTTTATTTTTTATTTTTACAGTGTTCACCTGAGGGGTTAGATCATAGGATAGTTTTATAGAGACGGTCGATATGTACACAGCGATACAAAATATGTCTGTTTGTCTATTATAAAAAAAAATTAAGTCTTTATACACATTGACGATTTAAATCTCAATACGTTAGTTAGTGATATTTATGATGATTATATAGTTTATTAGTTAGTGATATTTCAGTACAGTATAATTTTATTTTGTTTGTTAGTTAGTGATAGTTCTATAGAGTTTAATATTATTTATTTGTTAGATTAATGGTTTCAATGTAGATTAAAGAGTTATTGTCCAGTGTTATTTTTTTTATTTATTATTATTTACTATAGTGTATGTTGTCCCCTCATTGTTGACCCTTTTAATGTTTATGTACATCTTATGGATACATAATCATATTGCTATGTGCACATATTTACCCTCCTGCCGGGGGCTGGTGATCGCCTCCTCTTCCTCTGAGTCCTGAGATGAGGCGGTGCTGGAGGGTCCAGCACTTTCCACCTCCACCTCCCTCACTTCTCCCACATCTGGTGTGGGTGGCTCAATAGTCTGGGAGGGTCTGGCCTCCTCCTCCTCTTCCTCCTCAACCTCCACAACCTCCACTGATCGCCTTCTCCGAATGGAGGGAATAGGAACTTCTGTGATCACAGAATGTTCAGATTTTAGATAAACAACTCAGAAATCTTAACAACATTACATATAAAGAAATTTCAATATGGAGCGATCTATATATAATTGCAGTGGCTGCCAGCTTTATGATGCATAACTCAATCAAAAATGAACAGCATGAACAGACATTCCATCAACAGTGTCTTGATGAAACAATGGGGCGAGAGGAGACCCATGGGATGGGATTATCTCCTGAGTGTATCATAGGATGATCTACTTCTCTACACCAGAGTCGGCTACTTCTTAATCCTATCACTAACACAATAGAACAAAGGGACAAATAAACTAACACATTCATTGGGAGTCAGAGTTAACCTTTATTACGTTTATGGATTCACACCATGCAACTTTAATTGGGAATAGGAAAGATGTGGCCTATAAACTCAACCAAAAAATCATGGTTTATAGTTTCCTCTACTGCACAGCGGCCATTGTTGCTTTGGTGCCGTCCTGGTGGGTTGGTGGGGTCCAGTTCTGTTTTGCATTTATACATGTATTGTAGAGTCTATGCTCTTTTCCCTTCTGGTATCAGCACTCCTCCCCATTTGGCCCAGGTGCTTTTAATTAGCAGGAGACTGCATAAGGGTATATATTCCTACCTCTCAGTTGGAGTTCCTGAGAGTATGTGATAGGGTGAGTTCCATACCTGTTTACATGGTGAGAGTATGTGATGGGGTCGGTTCCACACCTGTTCACATGGTGCAGTACTGCACGGCGGCCATTGTTGCTTTGGTGCCGTCCTGGTGGGTTGGTGGGGCCCAGTGCCATGGTAGCTTTGTCATACAGCGGCGGCGCTGTTTGACTGCTGGGTCCTGCTGCCTGCTGGGGTGGTGCTGCGGCGTCGGCGGTCGTCGTGCAGTGCTGCGCCAAATTTAGAATAGGGTCCCATTCAAAGAGGCAACCTTGTCGTGGTGAGTGGGCCTATGCTTTTTGATCAAATTGTATACTAATGCCTCATGTCTAGCATGCAGCATAGGGGTAGGTATACGATAAAATACGCTGAGAAGCGATGTTTATTTATGCTGAGAAGCAGTTAGATAAAAGCATAGTATTGAGGATCTGCGATCCAGTTCTGTTTCTTGCATTTATACATGTATTATAGTTTCCTCTAATCCAAATAGGTCAGAGCGGGGGTCTCCATAGTCCTGGGTCAATAGCCCGTAGGAAGGAGGCTAGCCCTCAGGCTTCTACTGCAGACACAGTGATGGTTCAGTCCATCACTTGTCTGGCACAAAGCCAACACATCACCCAAAGAACACCATCCCCACAATGAAACATGGTGGTGGCAGCATCATGCTGTGGAGTTGTTTTTCAGCAGCCGGGACTGGGAAATTGGTCAGAGTTGAGGGAAAGATGGATGGTGCTAAATACGGAGATATACTTGAGCAAAACCTGTCCCACTCTGTGCGTGATTTGAGGCTAGGACGGAGGTTCACCTTCCAGCAGGACAATGCCCCCAAACACACGGCTAAAGCAACACTTGAGTGGTTTAACCACCTCAGCCCCCAGTGCTTAAACACCCTGAAAGACCAGGCCACTTTTTACACTTCTGACCTACACTACTTTCACCGTTTATTGCTCGGTCATGCAACTTACCACCCAAATGAATTTTACCTCCTTTTCTTCTCACTAATAGAGCTTTCATTTGGTGGTATTTCTTTGCTGCTGACATTTTTACTTTTTTTGTTATTAATCGAAATTTACCGATTTTTTTGCAAAAAAATGACATTTTTCACTTTCAGTTGTAAAATTTTGCAAAAAAAACGGGATCCATATATAAATTTTGCTCTAAATTTATTGTTCTACATGTCTTTGATAAAAAAAAAATGTTTGGGTAAAAAAAAAATGGTTTGGGTAAAAGTTATAGCGTTTACAAACTATGGTACAAAAATGTGAATTTCCGCTTTTTGAAGCAGCTCTGACTTTCTGAGCACCTGTCATGTTTCCTGAGGTTCTACAATGCCCAGACAGTACAAACACCCCACAAATGACCCCATTTCGGAAAGTACACACCCTAAGGTATTCGCTGATGGGCATAGTGAGTTCATAGAACTTTTTATTTTTTGTCACAAGTTAGCGGAAAATGATGATTTTTTTTTTTTTTTTCTTACAAAGTCTCATATTCCACTAACTTGTGACAAAAAATAAAAAGTTCTAGGAACTCACTATGCCCATCAGCGAATACCTTGGGGTCTCTTCTTTCCAAAATGGGGTCACTTGTGGGGTAGTTATACTGCCCTGGCATTCTAGGGGCCCAAATGTGTGGTAAGGAGTTTGAAATCAAATTCAGTAAAAAATGACCTGTGAAATCCGAAAGGTGCTCTTTGGAATATGGGCCCCTTTGCCCACCTAGGCTGCAAAAAAGTGTCACACATCTGGTATCTCCGTACTCAGGAGAAGGTGGGGAATGTGTTTTGGGGTGTCATTTTATATATACCCATGCTGGGTGAGAGAAATATCTTGGCAAAAGACAACTTTTCCCATTTTTTTATACAAAGTTGGCATTTGACCAAGATATTTATCTCACCCAGCATGGGTATATGTAAAAAGACACCCCAAAACACATTCCTCAACTTCTCCTGAGTACGGAGATACCAGATGTGTGACACTTTTTTGCAGCCTAGGTGGGCAAAGGGGCCCATATTCCAAAGAGCACCTTTCGGATTTCACAGGTCAATTTTTACTGAATTTGATTTCAAACTCCTTACCACACATTTGGGCCCCTAGAATGCCAGGGCAGTATAACTACCCCACAAGTGACCCCATTTTGGAAAGAAGACACCCCAAGGTATTCCGTGAGGGGCATGGCGAGTTCCTAGAATTTTTTATTTTTTGTCACAAGTTAGTGGAAAATGATGATTTTTTTTTTTTTTTTTTTTTTCATACAAAGTCTCATATTCCACTAACTTGTGACAAAAAATAAAAACTTCCATGAACTCACTATGCCCATCAGCGAATACCTTGGGGTCTCTTCTTTCCAAAATGGGGTCACTTGTGGGGTAGTTATACTGCCCTGGCATTCTAGGGGCCCAAATGTGTGGTAAGGAGTTTGAAATCAAATTCTGTAAAAAATGACGAGTGAAATCCGAAAGGTGCTCTTTGGAATATGGGCCCCTTTGCCCACCTAGGCTGCAAAAAAGTGTCACACATCTGGTATCTCCGTACTCAGGAGAAGGTGGGGAATGTGTTTTGGGGTGTCATTTTATATATACCCATGCTGGGTGAGAGAAATATCTTGGCAAAAGACAACTTTTCCCATTTTTTTATACAAAGTTGGCATTTGACCAAGATATTTATCTCACCCAGCATGGGTATATGTAAAAAGACACCCCAAAACACATTCCTCAACTTCTCCTGAGTACGGAGATACCAGATGTGTGACACTTTTTTGCAGCCTAGGTGGGCAAAGGGGCCCATATTCCAAAGAGCACCTTTCGGATTTCACAGGTCATTTTTTACTGAATTTGATTTCAAACTCCTTACCACACATTTGGGCCCCTAGAATGCCAGGGCAGTATAACTACCCCACAAGTGACCCCATTTTGGAAAGAAGAGACCCCAAGGTATTCGCTGATGGGCATAGTGAGTTCATGGAAGTTTTTATTTTTTGTCACAAGTTAGTGGAATATGAGACTTTGTATGAAAAAAAAAAAAATCATCATTTTCCACTAACTTGTGACTAAAAATTAAAAATTCTAGGAACTTGCCATGCCCCTCACGGAATACCTTGGGGTGTCTTCTTTCCAAAATGGGGTCACTTGTGGGGTAGTTATACTGCCCTGGCATTTTACAGGGGCCCTAATGTGTGGTAAGTAGGTAAATGACCTGTGAAATCCGAAAGGTGCTCTTTGGAATGTGGGCCCCTTTGCCCACCTAGGCTGCAAAAAAGTGTCACACATCTGGTATCTCCGTACTCAGGAGAAGTTGAGGAATGTGTTTTGGGGTGTCTTTTTACATATACCCATGCTGGGTGAGATAAATATCTTGGCAAAAGACAACTTTTCCCATTTTTTTATACAAAGTTGGCATTTGACCAAGATATTTATCTCACCCAGCATGGGTATATGTAAAAAGACACATTCCTCAACTTCTCCTGAGTACGGAGATACCAGATGTGTGACACTTTTTTGCAGCCTAGGTGGGCAAAGGGGCCCAAATTCCTTTTAGGAGGGCATTTTTAGACATTTGGATACCAGACTTCTTCTCACGCTTTGGGGCCCCTAAAATGCCAGGGCAGTATAAATACCCCACATGTGACCCCATTTTGGAAAGAAGACACCCCAAGGTATTCAATGAGGGGCATGGCGAGTTCATTGAAAAAAAAAATTTTTGGCACAAGTTAGCGGAAATTGATTTTTTTGATTTTGTTCTCACAAAGTCTCCCTTTCCGCTAACTTGGGACAAAAATTTCAATCTTTCATGGACTCAATATGCCCCTCAGCGAATACCTTGGGGTGTCTTCTTTCCAAAATGGTGTTATTTGTGGGGTGTTTGTACTGCCCTGGCATTTGAGGGTCTCCGCAATCATTACATGTATGCCCAGCATTAGGAGTTTCTGCTATTCTCCTTATATTGAGCATACGGGTAATGAGATTTTTTTTTTCCGTTCAGCCTCTGGGCTGAAAGAAAAAAATGAACTGCACAGATTTCTTCATTCGCATCGATCAATGTGGATGAAAAAATCTCTGCCAAAAAAAGAAAAAGGAGGGGAAAGGCGTCTGCCAGGACATAGGAGCTCCGCCCAACATCCATACCCACTTCAGCTCGTATGCCCTGGCAAACCAGATTTCTCCATTCACATCAATCGATGTGGATGAATAAATCATTGCCGGGATTTTTTTTTTTATATATATACAAAGTGTTTGCCAAAGTATATGAACACCGCCACCTCCTCAGCTCATATGCCTCGACAAACATATCTTTTACTGCAGAGGAGAAATCTCGTCTTGCAGCGCCGCATACACCGACTTGCGTGTAATCTGACAGCAGCGCAATACTTCTGTCCGAATGCACATCAGTGCTGCAGCTGGTCGATCGGTTGGTCCACCTGGAAGGTAAAAAAAACAAAACAAAAAAGAAAAAACCAGGCCGCAAAGCAATAACTTTATTAACTTTAGAACAGAACATATTAACTTTTTTAAACTTTTTTAACTTTTTTACTTACCGGTAATTTTTTTTTTTTTTTTTTTTTTTTTTACCTTTATAGAACAAACCTCTCCTTCCCCATGGGACAATGTGCAAAGCGCAAATCGCCCAAAGATGTGGCGAAGTACGTTATGCACTTTATCCCAGGTGAAAGGAGAGGTTTGCAGCAGCTGTGAGTGAATGGGCCCTAATAGCCCTGTGTGCCTGTCCTGGTGAGATGTGATCCCTATGCTAAGTGTACCTGTGTGTGGTACTTCCGGAAACACTCTCCATAGCATAGGGCAGGGTGGTCCGGACAGTCAGGACAGAAATAGCGGGTGTCACGCCTTATTCCACTCCTGCTACAGACACGACATTTTTTTCGGGGTGGCGGTTGGGTTGAGGTACCAGCACTGACACTGGGGAAATGTCGCTCGTGTAGACGGCTAACTACACTGGTGGATGGGGCCACGGAACCTCCTGGGTAAAGGAGGTTCTCGATGATCTCTTCCTGGAATTTGAGGAAGGATCGTGTTCTCCCAGCCTTACTGTAGAGAACAAAACTATTGTAGAGCGCCAATTGAATTAAATATACAGACACCTTCTTATACCAGCGTCTGGTGCGTCGGGAAACTAAATAGGGAGCCAACATCTGGTCATTGAAGTCCACCCCTCCCATGAGCAAATTATAGTCGTGGACTGAGAGGGGCTTTTCAATGACACGGGTTGCCCTTTGAATTTGTATTGTCGTGTCTGCGTGAATGGAGGAGAGCATGTAAACGTCACGCTTGTCTCTCCATTTCACCGCGAGCAGTTCTTCGTTACACAAGGCAGCCCTCTCCCCCCTTGCAAGACGGGTGGTTACAAGCCGTTGGGGGAAGCCCACGCGACTAGTTCGCGCGGTGCCACAGGCGCAAATCCGTTCTAGAAACAAATGCCTAAAGAGGGCCACACTTGTGTAAAAATTGTCCACATAAAGATGGTACCCCTTGCCGAATAAGGGTGACACCAAGTCCCAGACTGTCTTCCCACTGCTCCCCAGGTAGTCAGGGCAACCGACCGGCTCCAGGGTCTGATCTTTTCCCTCATAGATCCGAAATTTGTGGGTATAGCCTGTGGCCCTTTCACAGAGCTTATACAATTTGACCCCATACCGGGCACGCTTGCTTGGGATGTATTGTTTGAAGCCAAGGCGCCCGGTAAAATGTATTAGGGACTCGTCTACGCAGATGTTTTGCTCAGGGGTATACAAATCTGCAAATTTCTGGTTGAAATGGTCTATGAGGGGCCGAATTTTGTGGAGCCGGTCAAAAGCTGGGTGGCCTCTGGGACGGGAGGTGGTGTTGTCGCTAAAGTGCAGGAAACGCAGGATGGCCTCAAATCGTGTCCTGGACATAGCAGCAGAGAACATGGGCATGTGATGAATTGGGTGCGTTGACCAATATGACCGCAATTCATGCTTTTTTGTCAGGCCCATGTTGAGGAGAAGGCCCAGAAAAATTTTAAGTTCGGAAACTTGGACTGGTTTCCACCGGAAAGGCTGGGCATAAAAGCTTCCCGGGTTTGCGGTTATAAATTGTGTGGCATATTGGTTGGTCTCTGCCACGACTAAGTCCAAGAGCTCCGCAGTCAAGAACAGCTCAAAAAATCCCAGGGCCGTACTGATCTGAGCCGTCTCAACCCGAACTCCAGACTGGGCGGTGAAAGGGGGAACTAATGGTGCGGCTGAAGTTGGTGACTGCCAATCAGGGTTTGCCAGCACCTCAGGGATTCTAGGGGCTCTACGGGCCTGTCTGCGAGGTGGCTGCGACGGGGTAACTAGTGCACGTGCCACCGTACCAGCTTCAACTGCCCTTCTGGTGCTCGCTACTTCACCATGTTGTACGGCAGTGCTGGTACTAGGTCCAGGAAGGGCTGCGCTGCTGGTGTATGCCTCACCACGTGATCCGGCAGCGACAGCCCCACTCTGCTGCTCTTGAAGCGGATCCTGCATAACCTGTGGTCTAGCGACACGGGGCCGGGTACGCCTGGTGCTGCCAGGGACCTCAACCTCCTCGTCCGAACTTTGGGTCAGAGAGCCACTGCTTTCTACAGGTTCATATTCTGACCCGCTAGATTCGTCAGATGAGGGTTCCCACTCCTCATCCGACTGGGTCAGAATCCTGTAGGCCTCTTCAGAAGAATACCCCCTGTTTGACATTTGGACTACTAAATTTAGGGGTATTCCCTGAGACTACCCAAGAAAAAAAGCAAGCCTGTCTTACAAAGGGGAGGCTAGCGAAGTACCGGAGGCCGCTGCGGTTGATAAAAAATATCAAAACTGATTTTTTTATCGCCGCAGAGCGTGTAAAGTGAATGTGCAGTGATCAAAAAATAATAATTTTTTGTCACTGCGGTGGGGCGGGCGTGGGTGAACGCACGTGTGGGCGACCGATCAGGCCTGATCGGGCAAACACTGCGTTTTGGGTGGAGGGCGAACTAAAGTGACACTAATACTATTATAGATCTGACCGTGATCAGTTTTGATCACTTACAGATACTATAAAAGTACAAATGCTGATTAGCGATACGCTAAACAGCGAATAAAAGTGACTGCGGTGCGGTGGGGTGGGCGCTAACTGACGCTAACTACCTAACCAAGGGGCCTAAACTATCCCTAAAACCTAACAGCCAATACTAGTGAAAAGAAAAAAGTGACAGTTTACACTGATCACTTTTTTTCCTTTCACTGGTGATTGACAGGGGCGATCAAAGGGGTGATCAAAGGGTTAATTGGGGTGCAGGGGGGTGATCAGGGGCTACAGTGAAGTGTTTGGTGTACTCACAGTGATGTCTGCTTCTCTGCTGGATCCAACCGACGAAAAGGACCAGCAGAGGAGCAGAGAAGCCATATAACAGATCATATTTACTAATATGATCTGTTATCTGGCTTGTGATTAGATTTTTTAAAAATCAGCAACCTGCCAGCGACGATCATTGGCCGGCAGGTTGCTGATGAAATACTCCTCGAACTTTTGCCGGCCCGCGATGCGCATGCGCGGGCCGGCTGTGACCGAAATCTCGCGTCTCGCGAGATGACGCGCCGGCGCGTCCAGGAGGAATTAAACAACCACCTCCAGGACGCGTCTGTGCGTACAGCGGTCCGGAGGTGGTTAAGGGTAAACATATAAATGTGTTGGAATGGCCTAGTCAAAGCCCAGATCTCAATCCAAGATGTGGCAACTGCTCATAGAGACTTATCCAAAGCGACTTGGAGCTGTGATTGCCGCAAAAGATGGCTCTACAAAGTATTGACTTTAGGGGGGTGAATAGTTATGCACATTGATCTTTGCTGTTATTTTGTCTTATTTGTTGTATGCTTTACAATTAACCAATTTAAAAAAAGGTCTAAGTCATGGGTGTCAAACATGCGGCCCGCGGGCCGCATGCGGCCCGCAATGAATATCTTTGCGGCCCGGCAAAGATGCAGCATCGCAGACTGCTATGTATGAGCCGGGAGAGAGGAGGGGCTGGAGTCCGTAACTAGGGGCGGGGCCCGGTGCAGTCACTGTACTCTTACACCGGGCCCCGCCGCTCACCAAAGTATTTATAAACGTGAATCCTTATCCTGTTATTAAGTTGAACTAACGCTGCGCTCTCCCATGTTCCCATGTTCCCCTGTATCCCCATAGCACTTACTTAAGCTTCAATAGCAGGCAGAGCGGACGGCAGCAGTAACTTCACTCACTGACGTCGAGCGCCTGCTCCGCCCACTTTATGAATGAAGCAGGCGGAGCAGACGCGCGACGTCAGTGAGTGACGTTACTGGTGCCGTCCGCTCTGCCTGCTATGGAAGCGTGTTCGTAAGTGCTGTGGGGATACAGGGGAACATGGGAGAGCGCAGCGTTAGTTCAACTTAATAACAGGATAAGGATTCACGTTTATAAATACTTCGGTGAGCAGAGGGCCGGTGTATTGGGGGACACTGTTATGAGGGGGATCTGTGGATGACATATAGCAGTGTCATCCACAGATCCCCCCCATAACAGTTCCATCCACAGATCCCCCCACCTCATAACAATGCCATCCACAGATATCCCACCCCATAGCAGTACCATCCACAGATATCCCACCCCATAACAGTTCCATCCACAGATCCCCCACCTCATAACAATGCCATCCACAGATCCCCCATAACAGCACCATCCACAGATCCCCCACCCCATAACAATGCCATCCACAGATCCCCCCACCCCATAACAATGCCATCCACAGATATCCCACCCCATAGCAGTACCATCCACAGATCCCCATAACAGTGCCATCCACAGATCCCCCATAACAGTGCCATCCACAGATCCCCCATAACAGTGCCATCCACAGATCCCCATAACAGTGCCATCCACAGATCCCCCATAACAGCACCATCCACAGATCCCCCATAACAGCGCCATCCAAAGATCCCCCATAACAGTGTCATCCACAGATCCCCCCCATAACAGTTCCATTCACAGATCCCCCCACCTCATAACAATGCCATCCACAGATATCCCACCCCATAGCAGTACCATCCACAGATATCCCACCCCATAACAGTTCCATCCACAGATCCCCCACCTCATAACAATGCCATCCACAGATCCCCATAACAGCACCATCCACAGATCCCCCACCCCATAACAATGCCATCCACAGATCCCCCCACCCCATAACAATGCCATCCACAGATATCCCACCCCATAGCAGTACCATCCACAGATCCCCATAACAGTGCCATCCACAGATCCCCCATAACAGTGCCATCCACAGATCCCCCATAACAGTGCCATCCACAGATCCCCATAACAGTGCCATCCACAGATCCCCCATAACAGCACCATCCACAGATCCCCCATAACAGCGCCATCCAAAGATCCCCCATAACAGTGCCATCCACAGATCCCCCATAACAGTGCCATCCACAGGTCCCCCCATAACAGTGCCATCCACAGATCCCCCACATGACAGTGCGTCATCCACAGATCCCCCATAATAGTGTCATGCACAGACCACCATTAATTCAAAGTCCACCAAAAGCACAACTTTTGGTTAAAAATATTTTTTTCTTATTTTCCTCCTCAAAAACCTAGGTGCGTCTTATAGTGAAGTTTAATATTTGTATATATATATAGGTCTCACTTGTGTTATTGGGCAACGGGATGTTGGGGGTCAGCAGTCATGAAACAACAATGTTGTTCTATGAAAATGTACGATTTTTTATTTTTTTTTTGATGCGGCCCACATAAACTTAAATTTTGTTTTTTTGGCCCATGTTAGCCTTTGAGTTTGAAATGCTTGGTCTAAGTTGTGGGCAAATCCTCAAACAATCCATGTTAATTCCAGGGGGTGACGCAACAAAAAAAAAAAGAACGAAGTCAAGGGGGGTGAATACTTTTGCTTAGCACTGTATACATTACAGAGTGTTGGCAAAACATACAAAAGTTATTTACGCATGTACCTGGGCATTTTTATTCCCGGATTCTATTTATAAACCGGGGGTCTTCGATTCATATCTGACCATTATTTAATGATAGCCAGACGGCGGTGTTTGAGACCCATTTGGCGCCAGATCTCAAATGCCAGCTACAGTATAATCCGCTGCTTCTCGGCGTGGGACCGGGTGCGGTCATATTCCCGGCCCAACATCCGCTGCAAGATAAAAATGCAAGCATATAATCCCAATTTTTAGCAATAATAGTATTGAAAATAATTTACTTAAGTAAACTGCAAAAAGTATTTAATGCTTTGAAGTGGAAATATTAGCTTTAGGCCGCTTGCACACAGGCGTGTTTTTTCACAACTACGGACCGTACAAACCCGGCCTGCCATCCTGCAGAGTGGACATCTTTACAAGTGTATTAATGTACAGTGTTGGTGGCAAGAAGCACACGGCGTCATAGCGAGTTAGCAACCAATGACGCCTGCGCTCGTCCACTCTGCAGGACATCAGTCTGTGTTTTTACGGTCCGTAGTTGTAAAAAAACACGCGCGTTTGCATGTGGCCTTACTGTTACGGTTAGAACATGGGATTGTATTACGACTGTATGTGGATGGGATCTGAGCTATCAGATATTGTTTATTGTCCAGCTAAGCAGAGATGTACCTGTCTAGTGAAGTGATGGTACGGTATGGGGTGTACAGCTGGTTCGCCTCCCCGGGATGCACCCTGGGTAACTCTAAATGAACCAGCAAATACTGGCGGTCTGACAAAGAAATCTTCCTGACCAATAGGACACAAATTATAATCTATAGACTCTGTGTGTGTGTGCGTGGTATATAGTGTGTGTGTTCGGTATATAGTGTGTGTGTGTGCGGTATATAGTGTGTGTGTGCGGTATATAGTGTGCGGCATGACAATGGATGTGCAATGTGCATGTGAAATATATTTCTATGCTTTCCATACAAATATGCTACTAACATAGTGGGTGTGATGTCACAGGAATACTACAGTCACCAGGAGTTCTTCCTCTTCGTCGCTGAACTTGGTTCCAACCATCGCATCCATGTAATTTCTAGTCGGTGCAAACCAGTTGCTGTAGGCCACGTCTTCCTAGCACATGTGCTCTTGCGATTAATACTTTGCCGAAATTTCGCAGATAAAAAAATAATGCTTGTAGATCACAGATTCGCTTAATACTTCTGGTATGTCAGTGTCCATGTTGTGGGACTATGTGTGCACATCTAGTAAGTATTTTGTGGCTGCAAATATGACCTGGAGGTTTTTCCGGTTCGTCTGCCATTTAAATGAATGGGACCCGCCGCGAACCTGCGGTTCGCGAACATTTGATTGTGTTCGTGCGATCGCAGTGGTTGGTTTCTTCTTAATTCTTAACCCCCTAGGTATCATTTGTTTATCCAGATACTTCTGGAGGGAGGTAGCATCCCACCATGTATGTAACTCTTTTAACCCTTTAAGGACACAGGGCGTACAGGTACGCCCTGATGTCCCGGTACTTAAGGACACAGGGCGTACCTGTACGTCCTGTGTAGTTCCGATCACCGCCGCATGGCGGGCGGTGATCGGAACAGAGTGCCTGCCGAAATCATTTGGCAGGCACTCTGGCACAATGCCTAGGGGGGTCCTGTGACTCCCCCGCATCGGCGATCGCAGCAAACCCCAGGTCAATTCAGACCTGCTGCGTTTCCGGGTTATTCGGGTCTCTGGTGACACGATAACCCGGAACAGGATGGTGATCGGTGGTGTGATAATACACCACCAATCACCATCCTTAGACCCTGTGAGGTGATGGTGACATTACCTCACAGGATTTCTTCTGATTGGCTCCACGGGCGGGCGGGGGTTAACTCCCCCATGCTCTCCTCTCCTCCTCCATTCGGCCGTTGGAGAGAGCAGAGAGAGCAGCCTGCTGCCCGATCTCCAGATCCTGCACCCCTTGATTTGTGCCCAGCACCCCATCTTTTGATCCTCCACAGTGCCATCTGGCACTAAAAGGTAGGTTAGGGACAGGGTAGGGAAAGGTTTAGTTCAGGCAGGGAGACTTTAGGGAAAGTTGAGATTTTTTGTTTTGCATCATCCTCTTAGGATGTCTGGGGTCCACAGCACAGCTGTGTGACCCTAGACCCCCCCAGGGTTGCTGCAGTTTGCCCCCTTGCCCCCCCCTCACCCTTTTTTTTGGGGTGCAATCTTTTTTTTTTTTTTGGCGTACGCTGACAGTGGCCGGCACTCTTTAGCGTCCGGCCACTGTTAGTGCATCGCCCACCCCACCGCTGATCAGCTTCGGACGGCTGATCAGCGAGTTTGATTTTTTTTTTTCTTTTTCACATTTTTTGGGGCTCTTTTTTTTTTTGTTATTTTTATTTATTTTTTTCTGTTAGGTTTAGGGAAAAGTTCGGGAACACCCGTGGCCCCACACATATGCACACCTAATAAAGATTTACACGCACGCACACACACAAGCAGACACACACTCCCCTATGGCCCACCGGACGTTCTCGGCCGAGGAGGCATAAGCCCTCCTTGCCTCCGAGTCCGAGAGCCCCAGTGAGGATGAGGATGACCCCACGTTCCTTTTGTCATCCACGTCCTCCTCATCATCACGCGATGATGAGCCTCCAAGGCGGTGGAGACGCCGCCAGGTGGATCGAGGGGACCCCCATGCTAGGGACCCTGTGGCCCACCCTAGTACGAGCAGCTCTGGGGCTCATACTAGTTTTTCGGCCCACCAGGTCAGTTCACCTGAGCCCCCTGCAGGTGAACTTGGCTGGTGTACCCCAGAGAACATTGAGCCCGCGATTCCTTATTATGTTGGACAACCAGGAATCACTGAATACAAATTTTTTTGTCATTTTTTCAGTGACCAACTGGTAAATCTAATGGTGTAGCAGACGAACCTGTACGCCCAACAGTTCGTCGCTCAAAAACCGGGCTCCTTTTTGGCTAGGGCCGGTGGCTGGACTCCGGTCAGTGCAGCCGAGATGAGGACGTTTTGGGGCCTCGTGCTGCACATGGGCCTAGTCAAAAAACCTAGTGCCAGGCTGTACTGGAGTGGGGACGTCCTCTACCAGACCCCACTCTACAGTACGGCCATGACATGCTCCCGGTTTGAGGCCATCCGGAAATGCCTGCATTATGCAGATAATGCAGCATGTCCCCCCGAGGTGATCCTGCCTATGACCGCCTGTACAAAATCAGGCCGGTCATCGATCACTTCGGGGCCAAATTTTTGGAGGCCTACGTACCTGGAAGGGAGGTCGCGGTTGATGAGTCTCTCATTGCTTTCAAGGGGAGATTCATTTTCCGCCAGTATGTTCCCTCAAAGCGTGCGAGGTATGGCGTGAAGCTGTACAAACTTTGTGAGAGTACCTCAGGGTACACTTACAAGTTTCGTGTGTACGAGGGGCGAGATTCCTGTATTCAACCGCCAGAATGTCCCCCCACTCTGGGTGTTAGGGAAACTGCTAGATAAGGGTTACCACCTTTACGTGGATAACTTTTATACTAGTATCCCCTTGTTCAGGTCCCTTGCCGCCAGATCCACGTCCGCTTTTGGGACTGTGCGTAAAAATCTATGCGGCCTCCCTACCCACCCCCTCCAGGTACCCATGCCCTTACCAGTGAAAACCTGCTGCTGGTCAGATATAAGGACAAGAGGGATGTCCTTGTACTGTCCACAATTCATGGTAACGGCATCACCCCTGTCACTGTGCGAGGCACCGCAGCAACGGTCCTCAAGCCCGATTGTATCGTCGACTACAATTGGTATATGGGAAGAGTTGATCTCTCTGATCAAGTCCTCAAGCCATATAACGCCATGCGCAAAACGCGGACATGGTACAAAAAAGTTGCGGTCTACTTGGTGCAGGTTGCCATGTACAACTCTTTTGTACTGTTCCAGTGCGCTGGCAACACAGGGAAATTCCTGCAGTTCTATGAGGCAGTCCTCAAGGTCCTGATCTTTTCTGACCGGGAAAGAGCAGGCCGGAGTACCTCGGGAACTGTAGGCGCCCGGATTGTCCCTGGCCAACACTTTCCAGGTGTGGTCCCCCATACTGAAAAGAAGGGACGGACCCCAAAAAAGTGCAGAGTGTGTCACAGGAGGGGGATACGGAAGGTGTGACACGTGCCCCGATCATCTGGGCCTCTGCATTGACGGTTGCTTCAGGGAGTACCACACTTCCATGGAGTACTAAATTTATAATCCCCTTTTCCATTTAGCCACTGACAATCGATAAAAACTATGGTTCTCAGACTTGAGACACCCAAAAAAATTTGTTCAAAAAGCTTGTAAAACTAAAATAATTTTTTTTAAAAAGTATACAAATTAGGTATCGCCGCGTCGGTAATAATCTCCTCTATAAAAAATAACCCATGACCTAACCCCCCAGATTAACACGGTCCAAAAAAAAAAAAAAGATGCAAAAAGAGAATTTTTTTTGTCACCTTACATAACAAAAAGTTTAATAGCAAGCGATCAAAAAGTAATATAGCCCCCAAAATAGTGCCATTAAAACTGTCCCCTCATCCCGCAAAAAATGAGCCCCTATCTAGTACAATTGGCTAAAAAAAACTTTAAAAAAAAATGAATCTTAGACTTTAGAGATACAAAAAAAATTTTTTTGGTATCAAAATGGATAATATAGTCTAAAACCTAAATAATTGTAAAAAAAAGTAGACTCATTAGGTATCGCCGCGTCGGAAATAATCTCCTCTATAAAAATACCCCATGACCTAATCCCCCAGATTAACACGGTCAAAAATAAATAAATAAAATGGTGCAAAAAAAGTTTTTTTTTTGTCACCTTACAAAACAAAAAGTTCAATAGCAAGCGATCAAAAAGTCATATAGACCCAAAAATAGTGCCATTAAAACCGTCCCCTCATCCCGCAAAAAATAAGCCCCTACCTAATATAATCGGCTAAAAAAGAAAAAAAAAAAGACTCTTAGACTTTAGAGATAGAAAAAAAAAAGAAGTTGACTTATTAGGTATCGCCACATCGGTAATAATCTCCTCTATAAAAATAATCTCCTCTATAACAACCAAACAAAACTTTATATTTATTACACTGATACTGCAGTTTACAGAAACGCCACATTTGTGGTCGTAAACCGCTGTATCACTAAAAGGCAGGGCGCAAAAGGAAAGGAACGACATGGTTTCTGGAAGGCCGATTTTGATGGTCTTTTTAATTGACACCATGTCCCTTTTGAAGCCCCCCTGATGCACCCCTAGAGTAGAAACTCCCTAAAAGTTACCCTATCTAAGAAACTACACCCCTCAAGGTATTCAAAACTGATTTTACAAACTTTATTCACCCTTTAGGTGTTCCTCAACAGTTAATGGCAAATGGAGATGAAATTTCAGAATTAACATTTTTGGTAACCTTACCTCACAAAAATGTAATATAGAGCAACCAAAAATCATATGTACCCTAAAAATAGTCCTAACAAAACCACCACCTTATCCCGTAGTTTCCAAAATGGGGTCACTTTTAGGGAATTTCTACTCCAGGGGTGCATCAGGGGGGGCTTGAAACAGGACACAGTGTAAATAAACTGGTCCATAAAAATCAGCCTTCCAAAAACCACACGGCGCTCCTTTTCCTCTACACCCCGCCGTGTGGCCGTACAGTAGTGTACGACCACATATGGGGTGTTTCTGTAAACGGCAGAGTCAGGGCAATAAAGATACAGTCTTGTTTGGCTGTTAACCCTTGCTTTGTTAGTGGAAAAAATTGGTTAAAATGGAAAATTTGGCAAAAAAAAGAAATTCTGAAATTTCATCTCCATTTGCCAATAACTCTTGTGGAGCACCTAAAGGGCTAACATAGCTTGTAAGATCAGTTTTGAATATCTTGAGGGGTGTAGTTTCTTAGATGGGGTCACTTTTAGGGAGTTTCTACTCCAGGGGTGCATCAGGGGGGCTTGAAACAGGACACGGTGTAAATAAACCGGTCCATACAAATCAGCCTTCCAAAAACCACACGGCGCTCCTTTCCCTCTACACCCCGCTGTGTGGCCGTACAGTAGTGTACGACCACATATGGGGTGTTTCTGTAAACAGCAGAGTCATGGCAATAAAGATACAGTCTTCTTTGGCTGTTAACCCTTGCTTTGTTAGTTGAAAATATGGGTTAAAATGGAAAATTTGGCAAAAAAATGAAATTCAGAAATTTCATCTCCATTTGCCAATAACTCTTGTGGAGCACCTAAAGGGTTAACATAGCTTGTAGGATCAGTTTTGAATACCTTGAGGGGTGTAGTTTCTTAGATGGGGTCACTTTTAGGGAGTTTGTACTCCAGGGGTGCATCAGGGGGGCTTGAAACAGGACACGGTGTAAATAAACCGGTCCATAAAAATCAACCTTCAAAAAACCACACGGCGCTCCTTTCCCTCTATGCCCCGCCGTGTGGCCGTACAGTAGTGTACGACCACATATGGGGTGTTTCTGTAAACGGCAGAGTCAGGACAATAAAGATACAGTCTTGCTTGGCTGTTAACCCTTGTTTGTTAGTGAAAAAAATGGGTTAAAATGGAAAATTTGGCAAAAAAAATGAAATTCTGAAATTTTATCTCCATTTGCCAATAACTCTTGTGGAGCACCTAAAGGGTTAGCAACGTTTTTAAAATTAGTTATAAATACCTTGAGGGGTGTAGTTTGTAGAATAGGGTCATTTTTGGGTGGTTTCTATTATGTAAGCCTCACAAAGTGACTTCAGACCTGAACTAATCCCTAATAATTTGGTTTTTGAAAATTTCTGAAAAATTTCAAGATTTGCTTCTAAACTTCTTAGCCTTGTAACATAAGCAAAATATAAAATATAATTCCCAAAATGATCCAAACATGAAGTAGACATATGGGGAATGTAAAGTAATAACTATTTTTGGAGGTATTACTATGTATTATAGAAGTAGAGAAATTGAAACTTGGAAATTTTTAACAAATTTTTGGTAAATTTGGTATTTTTTTATAAATAAAAATGAATTGTTTTTACTTCATTTTACCAGTGTCATGAAGTACAATATGTGACGAAAAAACAATCTCAGAATGGCCTGGATAAGTCAAAGCGTTTTAAAGTTATCACCACTTAGGGTACTTTCACACTTGCCGCAGGACGGATCCGACAGTCTGTTCACCCTGTCGGATCTGTCCTTCCGCTATTTCGCCGTGCCGCCGGACAGCCGCTCCGTCCCCATTGACTATAATGGGGACGGGGCGGAGTTCCGGCGCAGTACGGCAGTTTGTGGTGAGAGGCCGCCGGACTAAAAATTCGGACATGCAGGACTTAGTCCGGCGGCCTTTCGCTGTGCACTGCCGTGCTGCGCCGGAGCTCCACCCCGTCCCCATTATAGTCAATGGGGACAAAGTGGCGGTCCGGCGGTATGGCGAAATAGCGAAAGGACGGATCCGACAGGGTGAACAGCCTGTCGGATCCGTCCTGCCGCAAGTGTGAAAGTAGCCTTAAAGTGACACTGGTCGGATTTGCAAAAAATGGCCTGGTCCTTAATGTGAAATATGGCCGTGTCCTTAAGGAGTTAAAAGTAGTTTCTCTATGGTGGACATATGTATCTTGACATTAATATCGTCCTGTATCATCTGTTTAGGCATATTGAAGATGACAATAATTTTCTGTACTCTGTCCCCCATTTCTTCGATGAGACGCATCGAAGAAATGGGCCATCTTGCCAGAATAAGATGAAAAAGTCGACAGAAAAACCGCAGGTGTGAATAAAACACCACGGGAGGGAGTGCACGCCAGCCAGGTAAGCAGAGAATCACATTAAGCACACAGCAGCTCTCACCTTCCCTTTCACCAGTCGAGCACGGATGACGCACCCAGATTGTAATAGTGGATTCAAGAAAAATAGGAAAATACAGCTCAAGAATGGTGCAAAAAATTTTAGCTTTATTGCGGCATAAAGTCTTCGACAAAAACAGGAATAGTTTGGTTACGCGTTTCAGACAAACAAATATCGGTCCTTCCTCATGACATATCGAACTTCTAATGAAACCGCACCATATGAGCAGCTCACACAGCTAGCCATGCAATACATTTTTCCACCATTCTTGAGCTGGATTTTCCTATTTTTCTTGAATCCACTATTACGCATCCAGGTGCGTCATCCGTGCTCGACTGGTGAAGGGGAAGGTGAGAGCAGCTGTGTGCTTAATGTTATAGTTTGTAATTGGATTGAAAACTGGCTGAAGGACCGTGTCCAGAGAGTTGTGGTCAATGATTCCTATTCAGAATGGTCCCAGGTTATAAGTGGTGTACCCTAAGGGTCAGTGCTGGGCCCTTTATTATTAAATTTATTTATTTATTAATGATATTGAGGACGGAAATTATAGCACCGTATCTATGTGCATGTGGACAAATCTAAAGTTATGCATCTTGGTAGTAATAATCTCTGTGCTTGATATGTCCTAGGTGATGTAGCACTGGGAGAGTCACTTATAGAGAAGGATTTGGGTGTCCTTGTGGATGGTAGATTAAATTACAGCACACAATGTCAATCATCTGCTTCTAAGGCCACCAGGATATTGTCATGCATTAAACGAGGAATGGACTCGTGGTGCAGGGATGTAATAGTACCACTTTACAAAGCGCTGGTGCGGCCTGATCTGGAATATGCAGTCCAGTTCTGGGCACCAGTACATAGAAAGGATGCACTGCAGCTGGAAAAAGTACAGAGGAGAGCGACTAAAATGATAAGGGGCATGGAGGGTCTTAGTTATGAAGAAAGATGAAAAGAATTGAATTTATTTTGTCTTGAGAAGAAACGTCTAAGGGGGGACATGATTAACCTATGCAAGTATATAAATGGGCCATACAAAAAAATACGGCGAAAAGCTGTTCCATGTAAAATGTGCTCAAAAGACAAGGGGGCACTGACACCGACTGAAGAAGAAAAAGTTCAGTCTCCAGAAGCGTCAAAGCTTCTTTACTGTGAACTGTGAATCTGTGAAATAGACTTCCTCAGGACGTGGTCACGGCAGGAACAGTGGACAGTTTCAAAATGGGTTTAGACAAATTTTTTAAAGTAAAAAACATAAATGCTTATGAAAACGTGTAGAAATTAGAGATGTCGCGAACATAAAATTTTCCGTTCGCGAGCGGCGAACGCGAATTTCTTCAAATGTTCTCGAACTGGCGAACCGCCATAGACTTCAATAGGCAGGCGAATTTTAAAACCCACAGGGACTCTTTCTAGCCACAGTAGGGAAAAGTTGTTTCAAGGGGATTAACACCTGGATTGTGGCATGCCGGAGGGGCATCCATGGCAAAACTCCCATTGAAAATTACATAGTTGACGCAGAGTTGGATTTTAATCCATAAAGGGCATAAATCACCTAACAATCCTAAAATATTTTGAACAACGTGGTTTAAAACATCCAGTGTGTGTATACGATCAGGTATGATGTTGTATCGATCAGGTAGTGTAAGGGTTACGCCCGCTTCACAGACATTGACAGACCAAACTCCCCTTTAAATGCACTGCAAACAGTCCATTTGCCCAACCGCAAACTCCCCATTTGCACAAGGTTGGATACCAAGCTAGCCATGTCCCGTTGATGTCATTGAAGGTTTCTTCCTCCACCCAGCCACGTACAACACCAAGGGTCCCCGTAAGGTGAATTGAATAGATTTTTCAAACGGGGAGATGGTTAAAAAAACGCTGGCTCCCTCCCCTTTGTTTGAATCCATGCCACGGTCACTGCGTCTGCGCCATGCAATTTACTCTCACACCCGATATGAGTGGTATTTTCTGTAGTTCTCTCTTCTCATAAGTTTAATCCCTGTTACGTCCCCAATCTGGGGTCCATTTATTAAATAGATTTTTTGAACGGGGAGATGGTTAAAAAAACGCTGGCTCCCTCCCCTTTGTTTGAATCCATGCCACGGTCACTGCGTCTGCACCGTGCAATTTACTCTCACACCCGATATGAGTGGTATTTTCTGTAGTTCTCTCTTCTCATCAGTTTAATCCCTGTTACGTCCCCAATCTGGGGTCCATTTATTAAATAGATTTTTCGAACGGGGAGATGGTTAAAAAAACGCTGGCTCCCTCCCCTTTGTTTGAATCCATGCCACGGTCACTGCGTCTGCGCCGTGCAATTTACTCTTACACCCGATATGAGTGGTATTTTCTGTAGTACTATTCTCATCAGTTTAATCCCTGTGACGTCCCATATCAGGGATTGCCTCTTGTGAAAAAAAATTTAGGCCGGGTACCTTGGACTGCCTTCACAGTGACAGACCAAACTCTGATACACCAAAATGAATTGATTTTAGGAAGCGGGAGATGGAAAAAGCAGCTTGGTCGGTCCTCTTACTCCCAAGTTGGGGCACTGCGCGTGCAGGGAGCAATGTACTGTGACACCCTATATGAGTGGTGTCTTAACTAGTACTATTCCTATCAGTTTAATCCCTGTTACGTCCCCTATCCGTGGATGTGTGTAGAATTGATTAACCATTGTCGAATTAACGAACCATTACAACATCCTGCAATAATTTAGTTCTGAGCTTTGTACTTGCTTTGTATTGGAATTGATGGGGATTTTTTAAATTGTCTGCATTATTTCTAATAAACTATTAAGAGACTTTATTATGATTTTTTTTATTTTAAAACCCATACAACTTTAAAAAAAAATAAAAATACATTAATGTTTTTTCTATGAAAAATTATCCAGCCGATCGCTTTTGGTCTGATCATAATGAAGCAACGGCCTTATCATCTGGGGTGTGGCAACATTGCCAACACACTCATAGAGGTGATGATCGCTTCATTGTGATACGCAAGCCCCTTCACCACAACAAGGTAACGATCACGAAGGGGAATTGACACTTGTATGTGCCTTTTTTTTTTTTTTTTGCAGCCACAGTGCAGCACCAGAGGCCAGAAAAATTTGGCATGTACACATGCCTGAAAAATAATGGTATTGTTGCAGCCGCTGTTGTAGCAGCGGCCGGAAGAATTTATGTTTTCAAGGCAGAAAGGTGACTAAAACATTGCGGCTTGAACCCTAGTTGGTGGCGGAGAATTCACGAAAGTCATCCAGTATGCAGAGATTAAATACAGCAGCGTGGGGACCATTTTGAGGCCAAGGCATGTCATCAGGCCTTTTGTTAGTCAAACGTATCCCCCACTGTCAGTCCCTTCGGGATCCATGCCTCATTCATCTTAATGAAGGTGAGGTAATCAACACTTTTTTGACCGAGGAGACTTCTTTTGTCAGTGACAATGCCTCCTGCTGCACTGAAGGTCCTTTCTGACAGGACACTTGAAGCGGGGCAGGCCAAAAGTTCTATCGCAAACTGGGATAGCTCAGGCCACAGGTCAAGCCTGCACACCCAGTAATCAAGGGGTTCATCGCTCCTCAGAGTGTCGATATCTGCAGTTAAGGCGAGGTAGTCTGCTACCTGTCGGTCGAGTCGTTCTCTAAGGCTGGATCCCGAAGGGCTGTGGCGATGTGTAGGACTGAAAAAGCTCTGCAGGTCCTCCATCAACAACACATCTGTAAAGCGTCCTGTCCTTGCCGCCGTGGTCGTGGTAGGATTACTTTCACCTCTTCCCCAGTTAGATTCCCGTTGTGCTGTGACATCCCCCTTATAAGCTGTGTAAAGCATATTTTTTTGTTTGGTTTTGAACTGCTGCATCCTTTCTGACTTTCGGTAATTTGATAACATTTCCGCCACTTTCTGCTTATACCGGGGGTCTAGTAGCGTGGCCACCCAGTACAGGTCATTCTCCTTCATACTTTTTATACGAGGGTCCCTCAACAGACATGACAGCATGAAAGACCCCATTTGCACAAGGTTGGATGCCGAGCTACTCATTTCCCGTTCCTCGTCCTCACTGATGTCATTGACGGACTGTTCTTCCCCCCAGCCACTTACAACACCACGGGTCCCAGATAAGTGACAACAACGAGCACCCTGGGATGCCTGCTGTGGGTTGTCTTCCTCCTCCTCAAAGCCACATTCCTCCTCTGACTCCTCTTCCTCATACTCCTCTTGCAGCGTTGCCGCAGGTCCGGCAAGCGATGATGACAAGGCTGTTTCTGGTGGTGATGGTGACCACAACTCTTCCTCTTCACGCTCATCTACAGCCTGATCCAGCACTCTTCGCAGGGCACGCTCCAGGAAGGAAACAAATGGGATGAGGTCACTGATGGTGCCTTCGGTGCGACTGACTAGGTTTGTCACCTCCTCAAAAGGACGCATGAGCCTACAGGCATTGCGCATGAGCGTCCAGTAACGTGGCAAAAAAATTCCCAGCTCCGCAGAGGCTGTCCTAGCACCCCGGTCATACAAATACTCATTGACAGCTTTTTCTTGTTGGAGCAGGCGGTCGAACATTAGAAGTGTTGAATTCCAACATGTCGGGCTGTCGCAAATCAAGGGCCTCACTGGCATGTTGTTTCGGCGCTGAATGTCTGAAAAGTGCGCCATCGCCGTGTAGGAACGCCTGAAATGGCCACACACCTTCCTGGCCTGCTTGAGGACGTCCTGTAAGCCTGGGTACTTAGACACAAAGCGTTGTACGATGAGATTCAACACATGTGCCATGCACGGCACATGTGACAACATGCCCAAATTCAATGCCGCCAACAAATTGCTTCCATTGTCACACACCACTTTGCCGATCTCCAGTTGGTGCGGGGTCAGCCACTGATCCACCTGTGCGTTCAGGGCAGACAGGAGTGCTGGTCCAGTGTGACTCTCTGCTTTCAGGCAAGTCAACCCCAAGACGGCGTGACACTGTCGTATCCGGGATGTGGAATAGCCCCTGGGGAGCTGGGGGGATTCAGTTGATGTGCAGCCAGACGCCGCAGCAGAAGAGGACTCAGCCGAGGAGGTTAACGAAGAGGATGGAGTAGGAGGAGTAGAGGAGGTGGCAGTAGGCCTGCCTGCAAGTCGTGGCAGTGTCACCAACTCTGCTGCAGAGCCACGCATTCCATGCTTGGCAGCCGTCAGCAGGTTGACCCAATGCGCAGTGTACGTGATATACCTGCCCTGACCGTGCTTTGCAGACTAGGTATCAGTGGTCAGATGGACCCTTGCCCCAACACTGTATGCCAGAGATGCCATGACTTCCTTTTCAATCACTGAGTAGAGGTTTGGGATTGCCTTTTTTGAAAAAAAAATTCGTCCGGGTACCTTCCACTGTGGTGTCCCAATAGCGACAAATTTTTTGAAGGCCTCAGACTCCACCAGCTGGTATGGTAAAAGCTGGTGGGCTAAGAGTTCCGTCAAGCCAGCTGTCAGACCCCGGGTAAGGGGGTGACTTTGTGACATTGGCTTCTTACGCTCAAACATTTCCTTGACAGACACCTGACTGTGGGCAGATGAGATGGAACTGCTGAAGGTGAGAGGCGGAGTGGCGGGTGGTTGAGAGGGGGCAAGGAGGACAGCAGTGGTTGACGTTGCTGAAGATGCTGGGCCAGGAGGAGGATGGTGGCTTTGAGTTTGTGTGCTGCTTGTACTCATGTGTTGATCCCATAGGCGTTTGTGATGTGCGATCATGTGCTTTCGCAAAGCAGTTGTACCGAGGTGGGTGTTGGACTTCCCACGACTCAGTTTCTTTTGGCACAGGTTGCAAATGGCATTGCTGTTATCAGAGGCAGACACACAAAAAAAATGCCAAACTGCTGAGCTTTGCAATGACAGCATTCTGGTGGTGGCAACAGCATGCGTTGATTGGCGTGGTGTCTGGCTGACCCCGGGTGACGATACATGCTGTCTGACTGTGCCACTAGCTCCTTGCGACGACCTCCACTGCTTCCAACTCGTCTCCTCCTTCTCTCTGTCTCCCCTTCTGAACTTTCCCCCTCTTCTTCTTCTCTTCGAGCAGGCACCCACGTGGCATCCACGGACACATCGTCATCATCAACCACTTCACTTGTATCTGACACCTCAGCAAAGGAAGCAGCAGCGGGTAAAACATCATCATCATCATCACACTGTACGTCCATGTGTGTAATGCTGCCTGACTGAGACATATACCTGTTATCTACATCCTCTGGCAATAATGGTTGCGCATCACTAATTTCATCCAACTGATGTGTAAATAATTCCACTGAGGGATCCATTGAAGCGGCTGTGGTGGCTGTGGTGGTAGTGGTGGTGGTGGCGGCGGGCGGGAGAGTGGTAACTTGAGAGCAGGGTATGTGGCCTCTGAACACTGGGCATTATTCCAGGGCCAGTGGAAATCACAGCACCACGACCACGAAGGCCCCTGCGGGGTGGCCTGCCTCTGCCTGTCATTTTTTTTAGATAAGTGGTTCAATGCGTGCAAGGTACTGTGCCACCCTATATAAGTGGTGGGCAGTGGGCACAGTACAGTCTGTGTGGGCCAGACACATACTGGCTTACAACTGGGATTATATCACAGAAAAATATTAAATTGAATTTTTTTTATCTGCAAGGTATTTGTGAGTGAGTGACAACCTGTAACGGTATGAGTGGTGGGCTAGCCAGTGGCCACAGTACAGTCTGTGGGCCAGACTCACACTGGCTTGCAACTGGGATTATATCACAGAAAAATATTAAATTATTTTTTTTTTATCTAAAAGGTATTTGTGAGTGAGTGACACCCTGTAACGGTATGAGTGGTGGGCTAGCCAGTGGCCACAGTACAGTCTGTGGGCCAGACACACACTGGTTTGCAACTGGGATTATATCACAGAAAAATATTAAATTGAATTTTTTTTATTTGCAAGGTATTTGTGAGTGAGTGACACCCTGTAACGGTATGAGTGGTGGGCTAGCCAGTGGCCACAGTACAGTCTGTGGGCCAGACACACACTGGCTTGCAACTGGGATTATATCACAGAAAAATATTAAATTTAATTTTTTTTATCTAAAAGGTATTTGTGAGTGAGTGACAACCTGTAACGGTATGAGTGGTGGGCTAGCCAGTGGCCACAGTACAGTCTGTGGGCCAGACACACACTGGCTTGCAACTGGGATTATATCACAGAAAAATATTAAATTTAATTTTTTATATGCAAGGTATCTGTGAGTGAGTGACACCCTGTAACGGTATGAGTGGTGGGCTAGCCAGTAGCCACAGTGCAGTCTGTGGGCCAGACACACACTGGCTTGCAACTGGGATTATATCACAGAAAAATATTAAATAAAAAAAATTCTATCTGCAAGGTATTTGTGAGTGAGTGACAACCTGTAACGGTATGAATGTTGGGCTAGCCAGTGGCCACAGTACAGTCTGTGGGCCAGACACACACTGGCTTGCAACTGGGATTATATCACAGAAAAATATTAAATTTAATTTTTTATATGCAAGGTATCTGTGAGTGAGTGACACCCTGTAACGGTATGAGTGGTGGGCTAGCCAGTGGCCACAGTACAGTCTGTGGGCCAGACACACACTGGCTTGCAACTGGGATTATATCACAGAAAAATATTAAATTGAATTTTTTTTATCTAAAAGGTATTTGTGAGTGAGTGACAACCTGTAACGGTATGAGTGGTGGGCTAGCCAGTGGCCACAGTACAGTCTGTGGGCCAGACACACACTGGCTTGCAACTGGGATTATATCACAGAAAAATATTAAATTTATTTTTTTTTATCTAAAAGGTATTTGTGAGTGAGTGACACCCTGTAACGGTATGAGTGGTGGGCTAGCCAGTGGCCACAGTACAGTCTGTGGGCCAGACACACACTGGCTTGCAACTGGGATTATATCACAGAAAAATATAAAATATAATTTTTTTTATCTGCAAGGTATTTGTGAGTGAGTGACAACCTGTAACGGTATGAGTGGTGGGCTAGCCAGTGGCCACAGTACAGTCTGTGGGCCAGACTCACACTGGCTTGCAACTGGGATTATATCACAGAAAAATATTAAATTGAATTTTTTTTATCTAAAAGGTATTTGTGAGTGAGTGACACCCTGTAACGGTATGAGTGGTGGGCTAGCCAGTGGCCACAGTACAGTCTGTGGGCCAGACTCACACTGGCTTGCAACTGGGATTATATCACAGAAAAATATTAAATTTAATTTTTTTTTTCTATAAGGTATTTGTGAGTGAGTGACAACCTGTAACGGTATGAGTGGTGGGCTAGCCAGTGGCCACAGTACAGTCTGTGGGCCAGACTCACTCTGGCTTGCAACTGGGATTATATCACAGAAAAATATTACATTTAATTTTTTATATGCAAGGTATCTGTGAGTGAGTGACACCCTGTAACGGTATGAGTGGTGGGCTAGCCAGTGGCCACAGTACAGTCTGTGGGCCAGACACACACTGGCTTGCAACTGGGATTATATCACAGAAAAATATAAAATAGAAATTTTTTTATCTGCAAGGTATTTGTGAGTGAGTGACAACCTGTAACGGTATGAGTGGTGGGCTAGCCAGTGGCCACAGTACAGTCTGTGGGCCAGACTCACACTGGCTTGCAACTGGGATTATATCACAGAAAAATATAAAATTGATTTTTTTTTATCTGCAAGGTATTTGTGAGTGAGTGACAACCTGTAACGGTATGAGTGGTGGGCTAGCCAGTGGCCACAGTACAGTCTGTGGGCCAGACTCACACTGGCTTGCAACTGGGATTATATCACAGAAAAATATTACATTTAATTTTTTATATGCAAGGTATCTGTGAGTGAGTGACACCCTGTAACGGTATGAGTGGTAGGCTAGCCAGTGGCCACAGTACAGTCTGTGGGCCAGACACACACTGGCTTGCAACTGGGATTATATCACAGAAAAATATTAAATTGAATTTTTTTTATCTGCAAGGTATTTGTGAGTGAGTGACACCCTGTAACCGTATGAGTGGTGGGCTAGCCAGTGGCCACAGTACAGTCTGTGGGCCAGACACACACTGGCTTGCAACTGGGATTATATCACAGAAAAATATTAAATTGAATTTTTTTTATCTAAAAGGTATTTGTGAGTGAGTGACAACCTGTAACGGTATGAGTGGTGGGCTAGCCAGTGGCCACAGTACAGTCTGTGGGCCAGACACACACTGGCTTGCAACTGGGATTATATCACAGAAAAATATTAAATTGAATTTTTTTATCTGCAAGGTATTTGTGAGTGAGTGACAACCTGTAACGGTATGAGTGGTGGGCTAGCCAGTGGCCACAGTACAGTCTGTGGGCCAGACACACACTGGCTTGCAACTGGGATTATATCACAGAAAAATATTAAATAGAATTTTTTTATCTGCAAGGTATCTGTGAGTGAGTGACACCCTGTAACGGTATGAGTGGTGGGCTAGCCAGTGGCCACAGTACAGTCTGTGGGCCAGACACACACTGGCTTGCAACTGGGATTATATCACAGAAAAATATTAAATTGATTTTTTTTTATCTGCAAGGTATTTGTGAGTGAGTGACACCCTGTAACGGTATGAGTGGTGGGCTAGCCAGTGGCCACAGTACAGTCTGTGGGCCAGACACACACTGGCTTGCAACTGGGATTATATCACAGAAAAATATTAAATTGAATTTTTTTTATCTAAAAGGTATTTGTGAGTGAGTGACACCCTGTAACGGTATGAGTGGTGGGCTAGCCAGTGGCCACAGTACAGTCTGTGGGCCAGACACACACTGGCTTGCAACTGGGATTATATCACAGAAAAATATTAAATTGAATTTTTTTTATCTAAAGGTATTTGTGAGTGAGTGACACCCTGTAACGGTATGAGTGATGGGCTAGCCAGTGGCCACAGTACAGTCTGTGGGCCAGACACACACTGGCTTGCAACTGGGATTATATCACAGAAAAATATTAAATTGAATTTTTTTATCTACAAGGTATTTGTGAGTGAGTGACACCCTGTAACGGTATGAGTGGTGGGCTAGCCAGTGGCCACAGTACAGTCTGTGGGCCAGACACACACTGGCTTGCAACTGGGATTATATCACAGAAAAATATTAAATAGAATTTTTTTTATCTGCAAGGTATTTGTGAGTGAGTGACACCCTGTAACGGTATGAGTGGTGGGCTAGCCAGTGGCCACAGTACAGTCTGTGGGCCAGACACACACTGGCTTGCAACTGGGATTATATCACAGAAAAATATTAAATTGAATTTTTTTTATCTAAAAGGTATTTGTGAGTGAGTGACACCCTGTAACGGTATGAGTGGTGGACTAGCCAGTGGCCACAGTACAGTCTGTGGGCCAGACACACACTGGCTTGCAACTGGGATTATATCACAGAAAAATATTAAATTGAATTTTTTTATCTGCAAGGTATTTGTGAGTGAGTGACACCCTGTAACGGTATGAGTGGTGGGCTAGCCAGTGGCCACAGTACAGTCTGTGGGCCAGACACACACTGGCTTGCAACTGGGATTATATCACAGAAAAATATTAAATTGAATTTTTTTATCTGCAAGGTATTTGTGAGTGAGTGACAACCTGTAACGGCGTATGAGTGGTGGGCTAGCCAGTGGCCACAGTACAGTCTGTGGGCCAGACACACACTGGCTTGCAACTGGGATTATATCACAGAAAAATATTAAATAGAATTTTTTTATCTACAAGGTATTTGTGAGTGAGTGACACCCTGTAACGGTATGAGTGGTGGGCTAGCCAGTGGCCACAGTACAGTCTGTGGGCCAGACACACACTGGCTTGCAACTGGGATTATATCACAGAAAAATATTAAATTGAATTTTTTTTATCTGCAAGGTATTTGTGAGTGAGTGACACCCTGTAACGGTATGAGTGGTGGGCTAGCCAGTGGCCACAGTACAGTCTGTGGGCCAGACACACACTGGCTTGCAACTGGGATTATATCACAGAAAAATATTAAATTGAATTTTTTTTATCTACAAGGTATTTGTGAGTGAGTGACACCCTGTAACGGTATGAGTGGTGGGCTAGCCAGTGGCCACAGTACAGTCTGTGGGCCAGACACACACTGGCTTGCAACTGGGATTATATCACAGAAAAATATTAAATTGAATTTTTTTTATCTACAAGGTATTTGTGAGTGAGTGACACCCTGTAACGGTATGAGTGGTGGGCTAGCCAGTGGCCACAGTACAGTCTGTGGGCCAGACACACACTGGCTTGCAACTGGGATTATATCACAGAAAAATATTAAATTGAATTTTTTTATCTGCAAGGTATTTGTGAGTGAGTGACACCCTGTAACGGTATGAGTGGTGGGCTAGCCAGTGGCCACAGTACAGTCTGTGGGCCAGACACACACTGGCTTGCAACTGGGATTATATCACAGAAAAATATTAAATTGAATTTTTTTTATCTGCAAGGTATTTGTGAGTGAGTGACAACCTGTAACGGTATGAGTGGTGGGCTAGCCAGTGGCCACAGTACAGTCTGTGGGCCAGACACACACTGGCTTGCAACTGGGATTATATCACAGAAAAATATTAAATTGAATTTTTTTTATCTAAAGGTATTTGTGAGTGAGTGACAACCTGTAACGGTATGAGTGGTGGGCTAGCCAGTGGCCACAGTACAGTCTGTGGGCCAGACTCACACTGGCTTGCAACTGGGATTATATCACAGAAAAATATTAAATTTAATTTTTTATATGCAAGGTATCTGTGAGTGAGTGACACCCTGTAACGGTATGAGTGGTGGGCTAGCCAGTGGCCACAGTACAGTCTGTGGGCCAGACACACACTGGCTTGCAACTGGGATTATATCACAGAAAAATATTAAATATAATTTTTTTTATCTGCAAGGTATTTGTGAGTGAGTGACAACCTGTAACGGTATGAGTGGTGGGCTAGCCAGTGGCCACAGTACAGTCTGTGGGCCAGACTCACACTGGCTTGCAACTGGGATTATATCACAGAAAAATATTAAATAGAATTTTTTTTATCTAAAGGTATTTGTGAGTGAGTGACACCCTGTAACGGTATGAGTGGTGGGCTAGCCAGTGGCCACAGTACAGTCTGTGGGCCAGACACACACTGGCTTGCAACTGGGATTATATCACAGAAAAATATTAAATTGAATTTTTTTTATCTAAAGGTATTTGTGAGTGAGTGACAACCTGTAACGGTATGAGTGGTGGGCTAGCCAGTGGCCACAGTACAGTCTGTGGGCCAGACACACACTGGCTTGCAACTGGGATTATATCACAGAAAAATATTAAATTGAATTTTTTTATATGCAAGGTATTTGTGAGTGAGTGACACCCTGTAACGGTATGAGTGGTGGGCTAGCCAGTGGCCACAGTACAGTCTGTGGGCCAGACACACACTGGCTTGCAACTGGGATTATATCACAGAAAAATATTAAATTGAATTTTTTTTATCTGCAAGGTATTTGTGAGTGAGTGACAACCTGTAACGGTATGAGTGGTGGGCTAGCCAGTGGCCACAGTACAGTCTGTGGGCCAGACACACACTGGCTTGCAACTGGGATTATATCACAGAAAAATATTAAATAGAATTTTTTTATCTGCAAGGTATCTGTGAGTGAGTGACACCCTGTAACGGTATGAGTGGTGGGCTAGCCAGTGGCCACAGTACAGTCTGTGGGCCAGACACACACTGGCTTGCAACTGGGATTATATCACAGAAAAATATTAAATTGAATTTTTTTTATCTGCAAGGTATTTGTGAGTGAGTGACACCCTGTAACGGTATGAGTGGTGGGCTAGCCAGTGGCCACAGTACAGTCTGTGGGCCAGACACACACTGGCTTGCAACTGGGATTATATCACAGAAAAATATTAAATAGAATTTTTTTTATCTGCAAGGTATTTGTGAGTGAGTGACAACCTGTAACGGTATGAGTGGTGGGCTAGCCAGTGGCCACAGTACAGTCTGTGGGCCAGACACACACTGGCTTGCAACTGGGATTATATCACAGAAAAATATTAAATAGAATTTTTTTATCTGCAAGGTATTTGTGAGTGAGTGACACCCTGTAACGGTATGAGTGGTGGGCTAGCCAGTGGCCACAGTACAGTCTGTGGGCCAGACACACACTGGCTTGCAACTGGGATTATATCACAGAAAAATATTAAATTGAATTTTTTTTATCTAAAAGGTATTTGTGAGTGAGTGACAACCTGTAACGGTATGAGTGGTGGGCTAGCCAGTGGCCACAGTACAGTCTGTGGGCCAGACACACACTGGCTTGCAACTGGGATTATATCACAGAAAAATATTAAATTTAATTTTTTTATATGCAAGGTATTTGTGAGTGAGTGACACCCTGTAACGGTATGAGTGGTGGGCTAGCCAGTGGCCACAGTACAGTCTGTGGGCCAGACACACACTGGCTTGCAACTGGGATTATATCACAGAAAAATATTAAATTGAATTTTTTTTATCTGCAAGGTATTTGTGAGTGAGTGACAACCTGTAACGGTATGAGTGGTGGGCTAGCCAGTGGCCACAGTACAGTCTGTGGGCCAGACACACACTGGCTTGCAACTGGGATTATATCACAGAAAAATATTAAATAGAATTTTTTTTATCTGCAAGGTATTTGTGAGTGAGTGACAACCTGTAACGGTATGAGTGGTGGGCTAGCCAGTGGCCACAGTACAGTCTGTGGGCCAGACACACACTGGCTTGCAACTGGGATTATATCACAGAAAAATATTAAATTGAATTTTTTTTATATGCAAGGTATTTGTGAGTGAGTGACACCCTGTAACGGTATGAGTGGTGGGCTAGCCAGTGGCCACAGTACAGTCTGTGGGCCAGACACACACTGGCTTGCAACTGGGATTATATCACAGAAAAATATTAAATTGAATTTTTTTTATCTACAAGGTATTTGTGAGTGAGTGACACCCTGTAACGGTATGAGTGCTGGGCTAGCCAGTGGCCACAGTACAGTCTGTGGGCCAGACACACACTGGCTTGCAACTGGGATTATATCACAGAAAAATATTAAATTGAATTTTTTTATAAGCAAGGTATTTGTGAGTGAGTGACACCCTGTAACGGTATGAGTGGTGGGCTAGCCAGTGGCCACAGTACAGTCTGTGGGCCAGACACACACTGGCTTGCAACTGGGATTATATCACAGAAAAATATTAAATTGAATTTTTTTTATCTAAAAGGTATTTGTGAGTGAGTGACACCCTGTAACGGTATGAGTGGTGGGCTAGCCAGTGGCCACAGTACAGTCTGTGGGCCAGACACACACTGGCTTGCAACTGGGATTATATCACAGAAAAATATTAAATTGAATTTTTTTTATCTACAAGGTATTTGTGAGTGAGTGACACCCTGTAACGGTATGAGTGGTGGGCTAGCCAGTGGCCACAGTACAGTCTGTGGGCCAGACACACACTGGCTTGCAACTGGGATTATATCACAGAAAAATATTAAATTTAATTTTTTATATGCAAGGTATTTGTGAGTGAGTGACACCCTGTAACGGTATGAGTGGTGGGCTAGCCAGTGGCCACAGTACAGTCTGTGGGCCAGACACACACTGGCTTGCAACTGGGATTATATCACAGAAAAATATTAAATTAATTTTTTTTATCTGCAAGGTATTTGTGAGTGAGTGACACCCTGTAACGGTATGAGTGGTGGGCTAGCCAGTGGCCACAGTACAGTCTGTGGGCCAGACACACACTGGCTTGCAACTGGGATTATATCACAGAAAAATATTAAATTGAATTTTTTTTATCTGCAAGGTATTTGTGAGTGAGTGACACCCTGTAACGGTATGAGTGGTGGGCTAGCCAGTGGCCACAGTACAGTCTGTGGGCCAGACACACACTGGCTTGCAACTGGGATTATATCACAGAAAAATATTAAATTGAATTTTTTATATGCAAGGTATCTGTGAGTGAGTGACACCCTGTAACGGTATGAGTGGTGGGCTAGCCAGTGGCCACAGTACAGTCTGTGGGCCAGACACACACTGGCTTGCAACTGGGATTATATCACAGAAAAATATTAAATTGAATTTTTTTTATCTAAAAGGTATTTGTGAGTGAGTGACAACCTGTAACGGTATGAGTGGTGGGCTAGCCAGTGGCCACAGTACAGTCTGTGGGCCAGACTCACACTGGCTTGCAACTGGGATTATATCACAGAAAAATATTAAATTTAATTTTTTATATGCAAGGTATCTGTGAGTGAGTGACACCCTGTAACGGTATGAGTGGTGGGCTAGCCAGTGGCCACAGTACAGTCTGTGGGCCAGACACACACTGGCTTGCAACTGGGATTATATCACAGAAAAATATTAAATTGAATTTTTTTTATCTACAAGGTATTTGTGAGTGAGTGACAACCTGTAACGGTATGAGTGGTGGGCTAGCCAGTGGCCACAGTACAGTCTGTGGGCCAGACACACACTGGCTTGCAACTGGGATTATATCACAGAAAAATATTAAATTGAATTTTTTTTATCTAAAGGTATTTGTGAGTGAGTGACACCCTGTAACGGTATGAGTGGTGGGCTAGCCAGTGGCCACAGTACAGTCTGTGGGCCAGACACACACTGGCTTGCAACTGGGATTATATCACAGAAAAATATTAAATTTAATTTTTTTATCTGCAAGGTATTTGTGAGTGAGTGACACCCTGTAACGGTATGAGTGGTGGGCTAGCCAGTGGCCACAGTACAGTCTGTGGGCCAGACACACACTGGCTTGCAACTGGGATTATATCACAGAAAAATATTAAATTGAATTTTTTTATCTACAAGGTATTTGTGAGTGAGTGACACCCTGTAACGGTATGAGTGGTGGGCTAGCCAGTGGCCACAGTACAGTCTTTGGGCCAGACACACACTGGCTTGCAACTGGGATTATATCACAGAAAAATATTAAATTGATTTTTTTTTATCTACAAGGTATTTGTGAGTGAGTGACACCCTGTAACGGTATGAGTGGTGGGCTAGCCAGTGGCCACAGTACAGTCTGTGGGCCAGACACACACTGGCTAGCAACTGGGATTATATCACAGAAAAATATTAAATTTAATTTTTTTAATCTGCAAGGTATTTGTGAGTGAGTGACACCCTGTAACGGTATGAGTGGTGGGCTAGCCAGTGGCCACAGTACAGTCTGTGGGCCAGACACACACTGGCTTGCAACTGGGATTATATCACAGAAAAATATTAAATTGAATTTTTTTTATCTGCAAGGTATTTGTGAGTGAGTGACACCCTGTAACGGTATGAGTGGTGGGCTAGCCAGTGGCCACAGTACAGTCTGTAGGCCAGACACACACTGGCTTGCAACTGGGATTATATCACAGAAAAATATTAAATTGAATTTTTTTTATCTGCAAGGTATTTGTGAGTGAGTGACACCCTGTAACGGTATGAGTGGTGGGCTAGCCAGTGGCCACAGTACAGTCTGTGGGCCAGACACACACTGGCTTGCAACTGGGATTATATCACAGAAAAATATTAAATTGAATTTTTTTTATCTGCAAGGTATTTGTGAGTGAGTGACACCCTGTAACGGTATGAGTGGTGGGCTAGCCAGTGGCCACAGTACAGTCTGTGGGCCAGACACACACTGGCTTGCAACTGGGATTATATCACAGAAAAATATTAAATTGAATTTTTTTATCTGCAAGGTATTTGTGAGTGAGTGACACCCTGTAACGGTATGAGTGGTGGGCTAGCCAGTGGCCACAGTACAGTCTGTGGGCCAGACACACACTGGCTTGCAACTGGGATTATATCACAGAAAAATATTAAATTTAATTTTTTTTATCTGCAAGGTATTTGTGAGTGAGTGACACCCTGTAACGGTATGAGTGGTGGGCTAGCCAGTGGCCACAGTACAGTCTGTGGGCCAGACACACACTGGCTTGCAACTGGGATTATATCACAGAAAAATATTAAATAGAATTTTTTTTATCTGCAAGGTATTTGTGAGTGAGTGACACCCTGTAACGGTATGAGTGGTGGGCTAGCCAGTGGCCACAGTACAGTCTGTGGGCCAGACACACACTGGCTTGCAACTGGGATTATATCACAGAAAAATATTAAATTTAATTTTTTTATCTACAAGGTATTTGTGAGTGAGTGACACCCTGTAACGGTATGAGTGGTGGGCTAGCCAGTGGCCACAGTACAGTCTGTGGGCCAGACACACACTGACTTGCAACTGGGATTATATCACAGAAAAATATTAAATTTAATTTTTTTTATCTGCAAGGTATTTGTGAGTGAGTGACACCCTGTAACGGTATGAGTGGTGGGCTAGCCAGTGGCCACAGTACAGTCTGTGGGCCAGACACACACTGGCTTGCAACTGGGATTATATCACAGAAAAATATTAAATTGAATTTTTTTTATCTGCAAGGTATTTGTGAGTGAGTGACACCCTGTAACGGTATGAGTGGTGGGCTAGCCAGTGGCCACAGTACAGTCTGTGGGCCAGACACACACTGGCTTGCAACTGGGATTATATCACAGAAAAATATTAAATTGAATTTTTTTATCTGCAAGGTATTTGTGAGTGAGTGACACCCTGTAACGGTATGAGTGGTGGGCTAGCCAGTGGCCACAGTACAGTCTGTGGGCCAGACACACACTGGCTTGCAACTGGGATTATATCACAGAAAAATATTAAATTGAATTTTTTTTATCTACAAGGTATTTGTGAGTGAGTGACACCCTGTAACGGTATGAGTGGTGGGCTAGCCAGTGGCCACAGTACAGTCTGTGGGCCAGACACACACTGGCTTGCAACTGGGATTATATCACAGAAAAATATTAAATTGAATTTTTTTTATCTACAAGGTATTTGTGAGTGAGTGACACCCTGTAACGGTATGAGTGGTGGGCTAGCCAGTGGCCACAGTACAGTCTGTGGGCCAGACACACACTGGCTTGCAACTGGGATTATATCACAGAAAAATATTAAATTTAATTTTTTTATCTACAAGGTATTTGTGAGTGAGTGACACCCTTTAACGGTATGAGTGGTGGGCTAGCCAGTGGCCACAGTACAGTCTGTGGGCCAGACACACACTGGCTTGCAACTGGGATTATATCACAGAAAAATATTAAATTGAATTTTTTTTATTTGCAAGGTATTTGTGAGTGAGTGACACCCTGTAACGGTATGAGTGGTGGGCTAGCCAGTGGCCACAGTACAGTCTGTGGGCCAGACACACACTGGCTTGCAACTGGGATTATATCACAGAAAAATATTAAATTGAATTTTTTTTATCTGCAAGGTATTTGTGAGTGAGTGACACCCTGTAACGGTATGAGTGGTGGGCTAGCCAGTGGCCACAGTACAGTCTGTGGGCCAGACACACACTGGCTTGCAACTGGGATTATATCACAGAAAAATATTAAATTGAATTTTTTTTATCTACAAGGTATTTGTGAGTGAGTGACACTCTTTAACGGTATGAGTGGTGGGCTAGCCAGTGGCCACAGTACAGTCTGTGGGCCAGACACACACTGGCTTGCAACTGGGATTATATCACAGAAAAATATTAAATTGAATTTTTTTTATCTAAAGGTATTTGTGAGTGAGTGACACCCTGTAACGGTATGAGTGGTGGGCTAGCCAGTGGCCACAGTACAGTCTGTGGGCCAGACACACACTGGCTTGCAACTGGGATTATATCACAGAAAAATATTAAATTGAATTTTTTTTATCTGCAAGGTATTTGTGAGTGAGTGACACCCTGTAACGGTATGAGTGGTGGGCTAGCCAGTGGCCACAGTACAGTCTGTGGGCCAGACACACACTGGCTTGCAACTGGGATTATATCACAGAAAAATATTAAATTGAATTTTTTTATCTACAAGGTATTTGTGAGTGAGTGACACCCTTTAACGGTATGAGTGGTGGGCTAGCCAGTGGCCACAGTACAGTCTGTGGGCCAGACACACACTGGCTTGCAACTGGGATTATATCACAGAAAAATATTAAATATAATTTTTTTTATCTGCAAGGTATTTGTGAGTGAGTGACACCCTGTAACGGTATGAGTGGTGGGCTAGCCAGTGGCCACAGTACAGTCTGTGGGCCAGACACACACTGGCTTGCAACTGGGATTATATCACAGAAAAATATTAAATTGAATTTTTTTATCTGCAAGGTATTTGTGAGTGAGTGACACCCTGTAACGGTATGAGTGGTGGGCTAGCCAGTGGCCACAGTACAGTCTGTGGGCCAGACACACACTGGCTTGCAACTGGGATTATATCACAGAAAAATATTAAATTGAATTTTTTTTATCTACAAGGTATTTGTGAGTGAGTGACACCCTGTAACGGTATGAGTGGTGGGCTAGCCAGTGGCCACAGAACAGTCTGTGGGCCAGAAACACACTGGCTAGCAACTGGGATTATATCACAGAAAAATATTAAATTGAATTCTTTTTATCTACAAGGTATTTGTGAGTGAGTGACACCCTGTAACGGTATGAGTGGTGGGCTAGCCAGTGGCCACAGTACAGTCTGTGGGCCAGACACACACTGGCTTGCAACTGGGATTATATCACAGAAAAATATTAAATTGAATTTTTTTATCTGCAAGGTATTTGTGAGTGAGTGACACCCTGTAACGGTATGAGTGGTGGGCTAGCCAGTGGCCACAGTACAGTCTGTGGGCCAGACACACACTGGCTTGCAACTGGGATTATATCACAGAAAAATATTAAATTGAATTTTTTTTATCTGCAAGGTATTTGTGAGTGAGTGACACCCTGTAACGGTATGAGTGGTGGGCTAGCCAGTGGCCACAGTACAGTCTGTGGGCCAGACACACACTGGCTTGCAACTGGGATTATATCACAGAAAAATATTAAATTGAATTTTTTTATCTGCAAGGTATTTGTGAGTGAGTGACACCCTGTAACGGTATGAGTGGTGGGCTAGCCAGTGGCCACAGTACAGTCTGTGGGCCAGACACACACTGGCTTGCAACTGGGATTATATCACAGAAAAATATTAAATTGAATTTTTTTTATCTAAAGGTATTTGTGAGTGAGTGACACCCTGTAACGGTATGAGTGGTGGGCTAGCCAGTGGCCACAGTACAGTCTGTGGGCCAGACACACACTGGCTTGCAACTGGGATTATATCACAGAAAAATATTAAATTGAATTTTTTTTATCTGCAAGGTATTTGTGAGTGAGTGACACCCTGTAACGGTATGAGTGGTGGGCTAGCCAGTGGCCACAGTACAGTCTGTGGGCCAGACACACACTGGCTTGCAACTGGGATTATATCACAGAAAAATATTAAATAGAATTTTTTTTATCTGCAAGGTATTTGTGAGTGAGTGACACCCTGTAACGGTATGAGTGGTGGGCTAGCCTGTCACGGCCATGGCTATGACCGTGACTCCTCTACCGCATGCGGTTGCCTGCGGTTTGGTTCTGGTGTTCAACCACAGGTGAGGGCCGCTTGTGTGCTGCCTCACTTGTGGTTGCCGCGGGCAACACGTTGTAGTTTTGGTACTGCCGCTGTAGAGCAGCCTGAGCTGGTGCTAGGCAGCTGGCGGCAATCTTGATGCGGTTACACCTAGCAATCTCTATGTTAGGTGTGTGTGTGTATGTTATGCACGTTGTATGTCTGTGTACACTCTGAGTTATGTGTGCTGTGCATTGACATTCTTTCCTGCACTGTGGTTGCCCGTGGCAACGTTTGGTGATGTGTACATGTGGTGGCAGTGTCCCGGCCTTCGGGCTGACTCCCAGGACACGGTTGCCACCCATGTCGTTGCCTGCGGCAACAGCCACAGTGTGGGTGTTGTTTGGACACTACTCCTTTTAAGTGTGTGTTTCCCTTCTTTGGTGCTGGAAGGGTTAACTCCCTTCCCAGTGTGTTTGTGTTTCACTGGGTGTGTCCGACTGTGGGGTGTGGCTTCTTGGCCTATATAGCCTCACTGTTTTCCCAGGGCTGCTTGTTGCTTCAGCCATGTTTAGCTGTAGCAGCCGCTTGTGTTTTATACCTGCCAGTGAGAGCCACCCCTGTGGTCATAACCATAATGTCACATTTAAGTTTGTCTAGTTATGTGTGATGTCTATTTGATGTTTCCTTGTGATTTTGTGCAGCTATGGATCTGGGTCCCTGTGTGGGGATGCGTTGTGATCTGCACCTTGCCAGCACAGGGATCCAGTCAGCAAGGCTGTGGCAGGTAGGTGGAACTCCTTGTTCACCTGCCATATCCATAGAGCTGTTTATGTTCCCCCTTTTCCAGCAGCTTGGCCATTGAGACTCCTCCTCCTCCGTGCCTAGGAGGAGTCGGTTGTCTTACCCTGCTCCTTAGCCCAGGGACCAGACGGAGGGTAAGTCAGGGCTCCTAGGTTCCTGCGCATGGGTCCTCCTACCTTTTAAGGTCGGCCCATGCAGATAGGAGTTAGGGTCAGGTTAGGGATGCTGTAGGAGGTGACCTGCTCCCTAATCCTGTTGTCCTGGCCGAGCAGCTTAACATCATCTGGCATCGCACGGCTGAGGATTTCCCCCATCCTCAGCCGTGACATAGCCAGTGGCCACAGTACAGTCTGTGGGCCAGACACACACTGGCTTGCAACTGGGATTATATCACAGAAAAATATTACATTTAATTTTTTATATGCAAGGTATCTGTGAGTGAGTGACACCCTGTAACGGTATGAGTGGTGGGCTAGCCAGTGGCCACAGTACAGTCTGTGGGCCAGACACACACTGGCTTGCAACTGGGATTATATCACAGAAAAATATTAAATAGAATTTTTTTTATCTGCAAGGTATTTGTGAGTGAGTGACACCCTGTAACGGTATGAGTGGTGGGCTAGCCAGTGGCCACAGTACAGTCTGTGGGCCAGACACACACTGGCTTGCAACTGGGATTATATCACAGAAAAATATTAAATATAATTTTTTTTATCTAAAAGGTATTTGTGAGTGAGTGACACCCTGTAACTGTATGAGTGGTGGACTAGCCAGTGGCCACAGTACAGTCTGTGGGCCAGACACACACTGGCTTGCAACTGGGATTATATCACAGAAAAATATTAAATATAATTTTTTTTATCTGCAAGGTATTTGTGAGTGAGTGACACCCTGTAACGGTATGAGTGGTGGGCTAGCCAGTGGCCACAGTACAGTCTGTGGGCCAGACACACACTGGCTTGCAACTGGGATTATATCACAGAAAAATATTAAATTGAATTTTTTTTATCTAAAAGGTATTTGTGAGTGAGTGACACCCTGTAACGGTATGAGTGGTGGGCTAGCCAGTGGCCACAGTACAGTCTGTGGGCCAGACACACACTGGCTTGCAACTGGGATTATATCACAGAAAAATATTAAATGTAATTTTTTTTATCTGCAAGGTATTTGTGAGTGAGTGACACCCTGTAACGGTATGAGTGGTGGGCTAGCCAGTGGCCACAGTACAGTCTGTGGGCCAGACACACACTGGCTTGCAACTGGGATTATATCACAGAAAAATATTAAATTGAATTTTTTTTATCTAAAAGGTATTTGTGAGTGAGTGACACCCTGTAACGGTATGAGTGGTGGGCTAGCCAGTGGCCACAGTACAGTCTGTGGGCCAGACTCACACTGGCTTGCAACTGGGATTATATCACAGAAAAATATTAAATTGATTTTTTTTTATCTGCAAGGTATTTGTGAGTGAGTGACACCCTGTAACGGTATGAGTGGTGGGCTAGCCAGTGGCCACAGTACAGTCTGTGGGCCAGACACACACTGGCTTGCAACTGGGATTATATCACAGAAAAATATTAAATAGATTTTTTTTATCTGCAAGGTATTTGTGAGTGAGTGACACCCTGTAACGGTATGAGTGGTGGGCTAGCCAGTGGCCACAGTACAGTCTGTGGGCCAGACACACACTGGCTTGCAACTGGGATTATATCACAGAAAAATATTAAATAGATTTTTTTTTATCTGCAAGGTATTTGTGAGTGAGTGACACCCTGTAACGGTATGAGTGGTGGGCTAGCCTGTCACGGCCATGGCTATGACCGTGACTCCTCTACCGCATGCGGTTGCCTGCGGTTTGGTTCTGGTGTTCAACCACAGGTGAGGGCCGCTTGTGTGCTGCCTCACTTGTGGTTGCCGCGGGCAACACGTTGTAGTTTTGGTACTGCCGCTGTAGAGCAGCCTGAGCTGGTGCTAGGCAGCTGGCGGCAATCTTGATGCGGTTACACCTAGCAATCTCTATGTTAGGTGTGTGTGTGTATGTTATGCACGTTGTATGTCTGTGTACACTCTGAGTTATGTGTGCTGTGCATTGACATTCTTTCCTGCACTGTGGTTGCCCGTGGCAACGTTTGGTGATGTGTACATGTGGTGGCAGTGTCCCGGCCTTCGGGCTGACTCCCAGGACACGGTTGCCACCCATGTCGTTGCCTGCGGCAACAGCCACAGTGTGGGTGTTGTTTGGACACTACTCCTTTTAAGTGTGTGTTTCCCTTCTTTGGTGCTGGAAGGGTTAACTCCCTTCCCAGTGTGTTTGTGTTTCACTGGGTGTGTCCGACTGTGGGGTGTGGCTTCTTGGCCTATATAGCCTCACTGTTTTCCCAGGGCTGCTTGTTGCTTCAGCCATGTTTAGCTGTAGCAGCCGCTTGTGTTTTATACCTGCCAGTGAGAGCCACCCCTGTGGTCATAACCATAATGTCACATTTAAGTTTATGTCTAGTTATGTGTGATGTCTATTTGATGTTTCCTTGTGATTTTGTGCAGCTATGGATCTGGGTCCCTGTGTGGGGATGCGTTGTGATCTGCACCTTGCCAGCACAGGGATCCAGTCAGCAAGGCTGTGGCAGGTAGGTGGAACTCCTTGTTCACCTGCCATATCCATAGAGCTGTTTATGTTCCCCCTTTTCCAGCAGCTTGGCCATTGAGACTCCTCCTCCTCCGTGCCTAGGAGGAGTCGGTTGTCTTACCCTGCTCCTTAGCCCAGGGACCAGACGGAGGGTAAGTCAGGGCTCCTAGGTTCCTGCGCATGGGTCCTCCTACCTTTTAAGGTCGGCCCATGCAGATAGGAGTTAGGGTCAGGTTAGGGATGCTGTAGGAGGTGACCTGCTCCCTAATCCTGTTGTCCTGGCCGAGCAGCTTAACATCATCTGGCATCGCACGGCTGAGGATTTCCCCCATCCTCAGCCGTGACATAGCCAGTGGCCACAGTACAGTCTGTGGGCCAGACACACACTGGCTTGCAACTGGGATTATATCACAGAAAAAGATTAAATTGATTTTTTTTTTATCTGCAAGGTATTTGTGAGTGAGTGACACCCTGTAACGGTATGAGTGGTGGGCTAGCCAGTGGCCACAGTACAGTCTGTGGGCCAGACACACACTGGCTTGCAACTGGGATTATATCACAGAAAAATATAAAATAGATTTTTTTTTATCTAAAAGGTATGTTGAGTGACACCCTGTATGAATGGTGTGCACACAGTACTGTCTGTAGGCCAGACAGTCACTCACTAGCTTGCAACTGCTATTATATTACAGAGAAATAATAAATTGTTTTTTTTTTTTATCTGCGAGGTATTTTCTGTCACACCCTGTATGAATGGTGTGCATACAGTACTGTCTGTGACTGAGCCTGCAGCCTCTCACACACGGGCAGGCAACTGCAATATATATAAATATAAAAAATATAAAAAAAAGCAGACTGATGTAGCATCCCTGAAAAGGGCTTTTTGGGGTGCTGTCAGGACGCTGTCCTTACAGCAGATGAGTCTGTGGACACAGAACACTGCCCTAGCTAACGCTTTCCCTATTAGATCATCAGCAGCAGCAGCACTGTCCCTCCTCTCACTAAGAATGCAGCTTCCGAATGAATCTAAAATGGATGCTGTCCAGGAGGTGGGAGGGTCTGGGAGGGAGGGTCTGCTGCTGATTGGCTGGAATGTGTCTGCTGACTGTGAGGTACAGGGTCAAAGTTTACTCAATGATGATGTATAGGGGGTGGACCGAACATCGCATATGTTCGCCCGCCACGGCGAACGCGAACAAGCTATGTTCGCCGGCGAACTATTCGGGACATCTCTAGTAGAAATCTGAGTCTCACTTCTTTTTGGGATACGCGTCCCCACCTATCCCTTGGTTGAACTTGATGGACGTTTGTCTTTTTTCAACCGTATTAACTATGTAACTATGTAAATACAAAGACTAGGGCAGCAATTTACCTGTGAGTCTAAATGTGAATTTGAGCATCAGGCCTCAACCGTCTATTGATTCTGTATCCACACAGTTAGAATTAAATTTTTTGGGGGGATTGTTCAATTTAATGAAACCAACATACAGATGTAACCGAGCTAAAATTTACTCTGATAACTTTGATAACACACGTCACAGTGTTAGCTCATGTCATCTTGTGACAAAAGCCATTGAAATTCATTGGAAGAGTTAACCTTTTTGTGACATTTTTTACTTAACGTGTTTACCATCAAGTTTAGCTTGGCTAAATCTGTATATATGTGAATACTATAACAATACACAGACCAGGGAAGAAGGTTACCTGTGAGTGTTAACGTGAATTTGAGTGTCAGACCACAATCATCCGTTTCCGTTTATTCTATATCCACTTGGTTGGAATTGTATTTTTTGGGGGGGGCTTGTTCAATTTAGCGCTTGTTCACATCACCGTTATGGATTCCGTCATTGTTTTCCATTATAACATGGTTATAACGGAAAATAACGGAATCCATAAGATGGAAGTCAAAACGGAAGCCTTTAAGAGGCATTCCCTTTTGATCCTTCATAATACAAGTCTATGGACAGCATAACAGATCCGTCCTTAGATTTAATTATGCAGTCCTGCATAACAGAAACCAGGACGGATCTATTATGCTGCCCATAGACTTGTATTATGATGGAATGCAAAACGGAAGCCTTTAAAAGGCATTCGGTTTTGCTTTCCGTCATAATAGAAGTCTATGGGCAATTATAACTAGAGATGTCCCGAATAGTTCGCCGGCGAATAGTTCCCGGCGAACATAGCTTATTCGCGTTCGCCGCGGCGGGCGAACATATGCGATGTTCGGTCCGCCCCCTATACATCATCATTGAGTAAACTTTGACCCTGTACCTCACAGTCAGCAGACACATTCCAGCCAATCAGCAGCAGACCCTTCCACCTCCTGGACAGCATCCATTTTAGATTCATTCGGAAGCTGCATTCTTAGTGAGAGGAGAGAGAGTGCTGCTGCTGCTGATCTAATAGGAAAAGCGTTAGCTAGGGCAGTGTTCTGTGTCCACAGACTCATCTGTAGAGATGTCCCGAACTATTCGCCGGTGAATAGTTCCCGGCGAACATAGTTTGTTCGCCGCGGCGGGCGACATATGCGATGTTCGGTCCGCCCCCTATACGTCATCATTGAGCAAACTTTGACCCTGTACCTCACAGTCAGCAGACACATTCCAGCCAATCGGCATACCCTCCCTCCCAGACCCTCCCACCTCCTATCAAATGCAAGGACAGCATTCATTTTAGGGACAGCATCCATCTTAGATTCATTCTGAAGCTGCAGTGTCACAAATTTGACTAAGTTGTAATCGCAATGCGATTAATACAGGTTATATTAATCGCTTAGCGAATTCAACTTAGAGCTGGGTTCCTAATGGTTGTATTGCTAGAATATAATGAAGATTGAGAATATAGTGCTATATTCGTTATATTCGTCAATTCTAGCAATACAACTATTAGGATCTCAGATCTAAGTTGTAATCACAATGCGATTAATACAGGTTATATTAATCGCAATTGCGAATTCAACTTAGAGCTGGAATCCTAATGGTTACAGTGGCGTTGCTATGGCTGGTGTCACCCGGTGCGGTAGAAAATGGTGTCACCCCTGCCCCCCCCCCCCCGAAGCCATAATAAAGAGATAAAGAGAAAAAAGAAGAAGTCACTAAGTCAGCTCCAATCAGATATCTGCATAGACCCAAAGTCTTGGTCTATGTGCAGATATCTGATTGGAGCTGACTTCTTCTTTTCTCTTTTGCACATAAACGTTTAAACTATATTCCTTAGTAAAAATGACCAGTCCACACCATGTGGGTCTATATTTGAGGGCCCCCCTGAGCAAAGATTAGTAAATGTGGCTGGGTGGCCCCAGCCCACAGTTCAACCCAACCCCTTATGTCTCCTGGCCTGTGGCCATCTCTATAATAATCCACAGTAATTTATGAATGAGGTTAGGTTATTAACTTATTATTGGGGTATTATTAAAATAATTTGGTCTATAAAGTCAGAGCTGCTCTACCTACCCCCTCCTCCCGGCACCAGAGACTCCTGCAGGGCAGCGGCCGCGGCGCCCCACAACTCACCAGGCTGCAGTGAGTCACACCCCTGTTCCCCTTTACCACGTGACGGCGCGACCAATACAACCATTATGAACTCAGACCTAAGTTGTAATCGCAATGCGATTAATACAGGTTATATTAATCGCATTGCGAATTCAACTTAGAGCTGGGCTCCTAATGGTTGTATTGCTAGGATATAATGAAGATTGAGATATTCGTTATATTCGTCAATTCTAGCAATACAACCATTAGGATCTCAGATCTAAGTTGTAATCGCAATGCGATTAATACAGGTTATATTAATCGCATTGCGAATTCAACTTACCACACTCTGCGTCAACTATGTAATTTTCCATGGGAGTTTTGCCATGGATCCCCCTCCGGCATGCCACAGTCCAGGTGTTAGTCCCCTTGAAACAACTTTTCCATCACTATTGTGGCCAGAAAGAGTCCCTGTGGGTTTTAAAATTCGCCTGTCTATTGAAGTCTATGGCGGTTCGCCCGTTCGCGAACATTTGCGGAAATTCGCGTTCGCCGATCGCGAACGGAAAATTTTATGTTCGTGACATCTCTACTCATCTGCTGTAAGGACAGCGTCCTGACAGCACCCCAAAAAGCCCTTTTCAGGGCTGGTACATCAGTCTGCTTTTTTTTGTTTTTTTATATTTATATGTATTGCAGATGCCTGCCCCTGTTGTGTGAGAGGCTGCAGGCTCAGTCACAGACAGTACTGTGTGCACACCATTCATACAGGGTGTGACAGACAATACCTTACAGATAAAAAAAAATATATTTATTATTTCTCTGTGATATAATAGCAGTTGCAAGCCAGTGAGTGACTGTCTGGCCTACAGACAGTACTGTATGCACACCATTCATACAGGGTGTCACTCACACATACCTTTTAGATAAAAAAAAAATAATTAAATAATTTTCTGTGATATAATCCCAGTTGCAAGCCAGTGTGTGTCTGGCCCACAGACTGTACTGTGGCCACTGGCTAGCCCACCATTCATACCGTTACAGGGTGTCACTCACTCACAAATACCTTGCAGATAAAAAAAATTCAATTTAATATTTTTCTGTGATATAATCCCAGTTGCAAGCCAGTGTGTGTCTGACCCACACAGACTGTACTGTGCCCACTGCCCACCACTTATATAGGGTGGCACAGTACCTTGCACGCATAGTACCAATTATCTAAAAAAAAGGGGAGGGAGGAGTGTGTGCCCCCTCCTGCCTGGCAGCACCTGATCTCTTACAGGGGGCTATGATACACACAATTAACCCCTCAGGTGCGGCACCTGAGGGGTTAATTGTGCGGATCACAGCCCCCTGTAAGAGATCGGGTGCTGCCAGGCAGCAGGGGGCAGTCCTGTTCACAGTTCGTAGTATATTCTAACTTGAGCGTCCCCATCACTATGGGAACACCTCTGTGTTAGAATATACTGTCGGATATGAGTTTTCACGATCTAACTCAAATCCGATGGTATATTCTTACATAGAGGCGTTCCCATGGTGATGGGGACGCTTCAAGTTAAAATATACCATCGGATTGGAGAAAACTCCGATCCGATGGTATAATAGGGACTCCTGACTTTACATTGAAAGTCAATGGGGGACGGATCCGTTTGCAATTGCACCATATTGTGTCAATGTCAAACGGATCCGTCCCCATTGACTTGCATTGTAAATCAGGACGGATCCGTTTGGCTCCGCACGGCCAGGCGGACACCAAAATGACTTTTTTCCTTCATGTCCGTGGATCCTCCAAAAATCAAGGAAGACCCACGGAAGAAAAAACGGACACGGATCACAGACCTACGGACCCCATTTTTGCGGACCGCAAAAAAAAAGGTCGTGTGCATGAGGCCTTAGGCTGGGTCTCCTAGGCAACCTGTTAGTGTATGCCTCAGTGTCATATACTAACAGTCAATGCATTACAATACAGATGTATTGTAATGCATTGCAGAGGGGATTAGACCCCCAAAAGTGAATGTCATAAATAAAGTTGAGCAAAAAAAAGTTAAAAAATAAGTGTTTTTACTAAAATTATGAAAGTAATAAAATAAATAAAGTAAAAAAGAAAAAAAACACCCCTTTCCCCTTATTTTATAATAAAAAACAGAAAAACAAAACCCACAAATATTGGGTATCGCCGCGTCCGTAATGACCGTCTCTATAAATATATCACATGATCCACCCTGTCCGATAAACACCATAAAAAATAAAATAAAAACAGTGTAAAAAAAAGCAATTTTTGTCACCTTACATCATAAAAAGTGCAACACCAAGCGATCAAAAATGCGTATGCCCCCCAAAATGGTATCAATAAAACTGTCACCTCATCCCACAAAAAATGAGCCCCTACCTAAGACAATCGTCCAAAAAATAAAAAAAACTATAGCTCTCAGAACATGGAGACACTAACATCATATTTTTGGTTTCAAAACAGCTATTATTGTTCTAAAGTGAAATACATGAAAAAAATATACATATTAGGTATCGCCACGTCCATAACAAACAGCTCTATAAAAATATCACATGACCTAACCACACAGGTGAACACCGTAAAAAATAAATTAAAAAAAGTGTTAAAAAAAGCAATTTTTGTCACATTACATCACAAAAACTGCAACAGCAAGTGATAAAAAAGGCGTATGCCCCCCAAAATAGCACCAATCAGACAGTCACCTTATCCCGCAAAAATGGTCAAAAAATGTAAAAGCTATGGCTCTCAGACTATGAGACACTAAAATATCATTATTTCGGTTTCAAAAATGCTATTATTGTGTAAAACTTAAATAAATAAGAAAAAGTAGACATATTAGGTATTGCCACGTGCGTAACGATCTGCTCTATAAAAAAGTCACATGACGTAATCCCTCAGGTAAACGCTGTAAAAGTAAAAAATAAAAACCGTGCCAAAGCATCCATTTTTTTGTTACCTTGCCTCACAATAAACGTAATATGGAGCACTAAAAAATCATATGTACCCCAAAATAGTATGGTAGGGCAAAAGAATGATAACTGAACGGCGATCTGCAGACGCCGCATAGATACGTATACTATAGGGGCAGCTAATAGGTATAAGTGCGGGCGGTAGGAGCCGCTATGAGTGTTAGATAAAAATATCGCACTTGGTCAAATAAAGCACTTTAGGTAGGGTATTAATCCCAAAAACGATAGCTGCAAGGTGTCTGATGTCGGCTGACATTACAGACACGCACCTCGCAATCCTTTGCAAGAGATAACTTAGATCTCAGCTCACCCATAGACAAGCAGTGGGTGTTAAGCCTACAGCCCCCTAATAGTTGCCCTCCATATGGAGTTTTAAATGTATATGTTTTTTGTGGCTATATTGTTTATTAAAAGAGAAATAAAAGTTATATTTTAATAAAAAACTAGAGAAAAGGCCAGAAACAGGAATTATAGTCCCCAGACTATTGAAAACGTAAACGTAATATAGAGCACTATAAAATCATATGTACCCCAAAATAGTACCAATAAAACTGGCACCTTATCCCGTAGTTTCCAAAATGTGGTGACTTTTTTGAGTTTCTACTGTAGGGGTGCATCAGGGGGGCTTCAAATGGGACATGGCATCTAAAAACCAGTTCAGCTAAATCTGCCTTCAAAAAACCATATGGCGTTCCTTTACTTCTGCGCCCTGCCGTGTGCCCGTACAGCAGTTTACGATCACATGTGGGGTGTTTCTGTATACCACAGAATCAGGGTAATAAATATTGAGTTTTATTTGGCTGGTCCTTAACCTCCTCCCGTCCACCCATAGGGTATAAACGTCCTATGGGTGGACCTCTATTTCTGAAAGCACGTTTTAAATCGTCCTTTCAGAAATCGCAGCTGCGCGCTAATCGTGCAGCTGCTGATCGGGTTGCCCGCTGTCAGTGACAGCAGGGCAACCCTAAGGCCCCTTTCACACGAGCGAGTATTCCGCGCGGATGCGATGCGGGAGGTGAACGCATTGCACCCGCACTGAATACTGACCCATTCATTTCTATGGGGCTGTGCACACGAGCGGTGATTTTCACGCATCACTTTTGCGTTGCGTGAAAATCGCAGCATGCTCCTCTTTGTGCGTTTTTCACGTAACGCAGGCCCCATAGAAATGAATGGGGTTGCGTGAAAATCGCAAGCATCCGCAAGCAAGTGCGGATGCGGTGCGATTTTCACGCACGGTTGCTAGGAGACGATCGGGATGGAGACCCGAACCTTATTATTTTCCCTTATAACATGGTTATAAGGGAAAATAATAGCATTCTGAATACAGAATGCTTAGTAAAACATGGCTGGAGGGGTTAAAAAAAAATAAAAAGTCATTTAACTCACCTTTATCCACTTGCTCGCGTAGCCGGCATCTCCGTCTGACTCTTTTACTGTTAGGACCTGTGAAGAGCATTAACTATAGTTTAAGGACCTGGGATGACGTCACTCCGGTCATCACATGGTACGTCACATGATCTTTTACCATGGTGATTCACCATGGTAAAAGATCATGTGACGTACCATGTGATGACCAGAGTGACGTCATCCCAGGTCCTTAAACTATAGTTAATGCTCTCCACAGGTCCTATACAGTAAAAGAGTCAGACGGAGATGCCGGGCATCGCGAGCAAGTGGATTAAGGTGAGTTAAATGAGTTTTTATTTTTTTTTAACCCCTCCAGCCCTGTTTTACTAAGCATTCTGTATTCAGAATGCTATTATTTTCCCTTATAACCATGTTATAAGGGAAAATAATACTATTTACAGAACACCGATCCCAAGCCCGAACTTCTGTGAAGAAGTTCGGGTTTGGGTACCAAACACGCGCGATTTTTCTCACGCGAGTGCAAAACGCATTACAATGTTTTGCACTCGCGCGGAAAAATCTCGGGTGTTCCCGCAACGCACCCGCACATTTTCCCGCAACACCCGTGTGAAAGGGGCCTTAGAGAAGGCAGGGACAGTTCCCAGGTGTCCCTGCCTTCTGGATCGCTGCATACACAGCGCTCACCGAGCGCTGTGTATGCAGAGCAGGAAGCGCTGTGCGCTTCCTGTTCCGGCCCGGCGGTCATATGACCGCCGGGACCGGAGAGTGCAGGAGCTGTGTGGGGTCATCCACAGACCTCGATCAGCCCTGCACTGAGGCTGTACAGCACAGTATTGCGCTGTACAGCCTCTCTGGGGGGTGCATTTCTTCTGTAACTGGGGCTACTATGTCAGCCCCAGTTACAGGAGAAATCAACAGTGAAAAAAAAAAGAAAAAGTGAAGCAAATGTCCCCCAGAGGTCTTGTATGACGTTATGGGGGACGAAAAAAAATAAAATAAAGGGTTGAAAAAATAAAAATAAAGTTGGAATTTTACTTACGTAATTATACTTTCTTCGAGTCCGAAGGCAGCACAGAAGGGATATTTCCCGTCCCCGTCACTCTATCATAGGACCGCCCACCTAGAAAAATCTAACAATCAAACAATTAAACAATTAACAGAATTGGCAATACCGTAGGCACTCTATATAAGACGTCAAGGCACTGCATCCATTGTGTAATAATGTAGACCAACTCATGCAAGTAAAATTTATTGGGAGGGTTAGTGTGCTGCCTTCGGACTCGAAGAAAGTATAATTACGTAAGTAAAATTCCAACTTTCTTCTTCGTCCTACAGCAGCACAGAAGGGATATAACATAGAAATTAAAGGGGGGGAAAGCTTTCTTTTACTGCTGACAAAACTGCTGTGCTGAAGGCTGAGTTCTCGGGTCCATTGCTGAGCCTGTAGTGATGAACAAACGTAGAGGATGAAGTCCAGGAAGCTGCATTGCAGATGTCTAGGAGATCAACCTGCTGTCTTTCGGCCCAAGATGTAGAAGTTGCTCTCGTGGAGTGAGCCCTCAACGGCCGAGGCGGTTCTTTACCATCCAAAATGTAGGCCTCCGAGATGGTTGTTTTAATCCAACGACCCAGAGTGTCTTTTGAGGCTTTCATACCCTTCCTCGGACCAGAGAATAAAATGAATAAATTTTCTTCCTTCCGGAAATCTCTCAGCCTTTCAAGATAGCAAATTAATGCTCTACGAATGTCCAGAGTATGGAGTCTCATTTCCTCATCTGACTTAGGATCAGGGTAGAATACTGGAAGAACAGATTCTCTATTGATGTTAGTTGAAGACACAATCTTTGGTCTAAATGAAGGCATGGTTCTTAGTCTGACACCATTCGGCAAAATTTTCAAATATGGCTCTCTGGAGGACAAAGCCTGCAACTCCCCTAGCCTTTTTGCGCAAGTAATGGCAATGAGAAAAAGGATTTTATAGGATAACCAGCTAAGATCCACTTCGGCAATAGGTTCAAAGGGAGGACCTGTAAGTCTATTTAGAACCAGTGATAATTCCCAGATGGGCATAGGTGGTCTCACAGAAGGCCTCAACTTTTTCAACGCTCTGAAATACCTGGCTATTAAAGCGTCACCTGCATATTTTCCATCTGTCCAAGCATTAATGGCTGTCATGTGGACTCTTAATGTATTAGGCTTTAGGCCCTTTTCGTGCCCCTCTTGCAGGAATTGCAAAATGGAGTTGGTAGAGACTAGTAACTCTTTTTCCTGCAACCAGGAAGAAAACTTTCTCCATAATCTGTTATAAACTGCAATAGTAGACTGCTTTCTGGAGGACAGTAAAGTAGAAATGACCTCATCTGAAAGGCCTTTCTCTTTCAATCTTTCCCTTTCAGGTGCCAAACGGTTAAATGCAACTTGTTCAGTTGAGGATGATAAAGGTCTTCTTGTAGAAGAAGATCCGGGTACAGAGGCAAAGTCCAGTGATCGTTTTTCGAAAGTTGAGATACGACAGAAAACCAAGCCCTGCGGGGCCAATAGGGAGCTATTAGTATTGCTTCCGGTGCTTCTGAGAGGAGTTTCGGTATGATCTGAGGTAATATTGGTATGGGAGGAAACAGGTAGACAAACTTGTGGCTCCAATTCAGAGAGAAGGCATCCAGACAGTCGGGTCTGTCCGCTCTCCTGAGAGAACAAAACTTCAGGGCTTTCTTGTTCTTCCTCGTTGCAAACAGATCCCATTCTGGACGACCCCATTTCTCCACTACTTGGGTGAAATATTTCGGGTTCAATTCCCATTCTCCTGGGCACACCTTCTGTCGACTGAGTCGATCTGCTCTGATATTCTCGGATCCCTTGATGTGAACTGCCACTAGGCTGTGTAGGACTGGCTCTGCCCAAGACATTATCCTGTCGCAAATGGACTGTAGAGAGAGACAACGCGTTCCCCCCTGTTTGTTTACATAATATGCCGCTGTTGCGTTGTCTGTCTGCAGGAGAACTGCTTTGTGGTAGAGATAAGGTTCGAAATGCTGCAGGGCTAGCTGAATGGCTTTCAATTCCCTGAAGTTTGAGGATTGCCTCATTATGGTTGAGGGCCATTCCCCTTGAATCCACCGATCTCCCATGTGCGCACCCCAACCTATGCGGGAAGCATCTGTGGTTATCACTACTCTTTGAACGACTCGGAAATCTCTTCCTTTTTCCAGATTTTCTTCTCTTGTCCACCAAAGCAGCCCTCTGCGTGTTGCATATGATATCTTCATCATAGTGGTTAGGGATTTGGGATTCTTGTCCCAACAGTGGAGAATCTCTCTTTGCAGGTCTCTCATATGAGCCTTCGCCCATGGCACCGCCTCTATAGCAGCTGTCAATAACCCGAGGGTACTCATCGCCGAACGGATGGATATCTTCGTTGTAGCGATCAACAACTGAATTCTGTGAACGATCTGAGCCACTTTGAGAGGAGGAAGAAATACCTTCATTACTTCTGAGTCTAACAAAAGACCCAGGAACTGGATTCTCGTAGTGGGGACCAGCTGCGACTTCTTTTGGTTGACAATGAACCCGACTTGCTGAAGTAGATTCAGAGCAGTGTGAAGATCCGATCTCAGAGCCTCCTTGGAAGCTGCAATAAGCAACCAGTCGTCCAGATATGGCACTATCCTTAGACCTTGAACCCTCAGAGCTGCAATAAGGACGACCACCACCTTCGTAAAGATACGCGGTGCCGGAGATAGCCCGAAGGGAAGAGCCCTGAACTGATAGTACCAAATCTGACCTAGAGTCTTGACCGCCACCCTGAGAAATCTCCTCGATTCTTCGTGGATAGGTATATGAAGGTATGCATCTTTCAGATCTATGGATGCCATAACCTCCCCAGGTTGCAGGATGCTCAGGACAGATCTTATGTTGTCCATCTTGAATTTTACCTTCTTTAAATGGTTGTTTAGAAACCTTAAATCTATGATGAGGCGCCACCTGCCATCTGGTTTCGGAACGGGAAACACTCTTGAATAGACCCCTGAATATACTTCCTCCTCTGGAACTCTCTCCAGAGCATTCATCTGTAGGAACTCCTGAAGAAGAGGCATGATTCTTGGATCCTCTGTGTTGTTTAACAGGAACCTTTCCCTTGGAAGATGAATGAACTCGAGTGAATAACCGTTTTTGATGATATTCCGAACCCAGTTGTCTGAAGTGACACTCTCCCATTTCAAATAAAAGCTTCTTAACCTTGCGCCTACAGTGAGGGCAGGCTTGACGTCAGAACTTTGAATTGGAGGCAGGGGCTTCAGAGGGTTTCTTCTTTCCCTTGTCCTGGTAGCGGGGGCGAAACTTCCTCCCTTGCTCCTGTCTATTACGACCCTGAAAGGAAGATCTTCCCCTCTGCGTACGAAATCTGGTAGACCTGGGCCTGAAAGTTTGCGGAAAAGCTAAAGTCTTCTCCTTTTTATTTTCTTCCAGGATCTTATCCAACTGGGATCCTATTAATTTTCCCGGTTCAAATGGGAGAGCGCAAAAGTTGGATTTAGAGGAAGCGTCTCCCGTCCAAGGTTTTAACCAGATCGATCTTCTTGTGGAATTCGCTAAAGCCATGTTCTTGGCTGAGATCTTTATGACATCAAGCGGAAAATCACAAAGGAATTCCGCAGCCGTCTTAAGGGTCGATACTTGATCCAGCAGTTCATGCCTTGGTACCCCTTCTTGGATGTCTCTGGTTAGTTCGCTGAGCCAGACTCTTAACGCTCTTGCCACAGGCACTGAGGACATAGCTGCCTTCTGCAGAGAAGCCAGGTTGCAATGAGATCTCTTTAGGAAGGTGTCAGCTTTCCGATCCATAGGATCTTTTAACAGAGACGAATCGTCTGATGGAAAAAAAGATCTTTTGGACAGACGTGCAATGGCTGGGTCAACTTTAGATGGTAGCTCCAATTCCTCTGATGCAGCCGGGTCTAACTTGTATAGACTTGAAGCGAGGTCCTAAGTCTAGGCGTTTATCAGGCCTTTTCCATTCCCTTCCCATGATGGTTTTTAAAACCGGATGCGCAGGGAGAACTCTGGATTTCTTCTTAGGGAAGTAATACAGGTTACCCTTATCCTGTACCAAATCTTCTTCCTCATTAGTTTCCAGACAACGCTTTACGCGTCTGACGAGCTTTTCTGCTGAATCCTTTTTCAATAGGAAAAATTCTTCACTACCTGTATCTGAATCCGAAGATAGATCAGATTGAGAGATAATAGCTGATGATTGGGACATGTCATCTGAATGATGATGATGATGATGGCTTTTTTCCTTTTTGCTGCCAGAAGTAGAAGCCAAATTCTGCATATTTTCTCTGAACCAGGAAAAAATTTTTTTTGCTTCTTCTGCTAACGGATCCTGTGGGGTACAATCCATACAGATATTGGATGTCGCTTCTGGTGATAAGGGCTGTAGACAAGTGATGCATAGCTTAGATCTTGCGGGCTGCGGAACAGGCGTGCGTAACTTCGGCTACTTTCACACCTGCGTTCAGGTGTCCGCTCGAGCGCTCCGTTTGAAGGAGCTCACGAGCGGTCCTGAACGCAGCCGCCCGGCCGCAATGCATTCTCAATGGAGGCGGATCCACTGAGAATGCATCCGCCTGCCAGCGCTCAGCCTCCGCTCCGCTCAGTGAGCGGACACCTGAACGCTGCTTGCAGCGTTCGGGTGTCCGCCTGGCCGTGCGGAGGCGAGCGGATCCGTCCAGACTTACAATGTAAGTCAATGGGGACGGATCCGCTTGAAGATGACACCAAATGTCTCAATCTTCAAGCGGATCCGTTCCCCATTGACTTACAATGCAAAGTCTGAACGGATCCGCTCAGGCTACTTTCATACTTAGAAAATTTTCTAAGTTTTAATGCAGACGGATCCGTTCTGAACGGATGCGAACGTCTGCATTATCGGAGCGGATCCGTCTGATGAAACATCAGACGGATCCGCTCCGAACGCTAGTGTGAAAGTAGCCTTCTCTGCACAGAGATCACAGATGTCATCATGTAAATCATCTGGAAGCGGCAATCTGCAACCTGCACAAACACGGTGCTTTATCTTTTTATGGCTCTTCCGGCTCGACATCTAAAAAAAAATGAATTTATTAGATGTACATCTATAATGCATAAGGGAGGCAGACAGGGCAGCAACACCCTTAATAATACCTTTAGAGACTCAGAACTCAGCTGCCTCGCACAGCAGGAAAGTGCACACAGCTTCTGAGTCTCTAAATAGGAACCAAGTTTGAATTTGCCGCCCTAGACACGCCCCCAACGCCTAGACACGCCCCCAACGCATAGACACGCCCCCAACGTGATGACATCACAGGACCAGAGGAACGAGGGCTAGGCATAAGGGGAGGTGTGTGTGCGCGCGCGCGCGCCTATACCACAGAGACCGCAGCGCATAGAAGAGGTAATTAACCCTTCTTGAACTCACCCGGAGTGTTCATACATCAGACATGAGCCAGGCAACGCCGGCAGACAGCCTAATACTTACCCGGCTGTAACAGTCTGAAAACCGGGAACCAGGTCAGCCAGGCAAACGCACTGGACACAGACCGGCGACCTACTACAGGTATTACCAGGCAAACGCACTGGTAGGCAACAGCCACCATACACTATAGTAGGTCTGGGCTAGGAACCCACTAGCCAGACCGACGGAGCCTGAACAACGCAAGGCTCAAGTCCTTTCCAGGTGGGCAGCAAGGTGAGAGCAATCACCTGCTAGAGTAAGGACTAGAAAAAACACAATGGATGCAGTGCCTTGACGTCTTATATAGAGTGCCTACGGTATTGCCAATTCTGTTAATTGTTTAATTGTTTGATTGTTAGATTTTTCTAGGTGGGCGGTCCTATGATAGAGTGACGGGGACGGGAAATATCCCTTCTGTGCTGCTGTAGGACGAAGAAGAAAAAAAGTTTTACATGTAAAAAAAAAAATTCCCCAATTAAGGAATAAAAAAAAAATTAAAAAATAGAAAAAATAAAATAAAATAGACATATTTGGTATTTACGCGTCCGTAAAAACCAGCTCTATAAAAATATCACATGACCTAACCCCTCGGGTGAACACCGTAAAAAAAAAAAAAAAAATGTGTCAAAACAAGCAATTTTTGTCACCTTACACCACAAAAGGTGCAACACCAAGTGATCAAAAACGCGTATGTCCCACAAAATGGTACCAATAAAACCGTCACCTCATCCTGCAGAAAATGAGCCCCTACATAAGAAAATCTCTCAAAAAATAAAAAAACTATAGCTCTTAGAACATGGAGACACTAAAACACCATTTTTTTGGTTTCAAAAATGCTATTATTGTGTTAAAGTGAAACAAATAAAAAAAAGTATACATATTAGGTATTGCCGCGTCCGTAAAAACCAGCTCTATAAAAATATCACATGAGCTAACCCCTCAGGTGAACACCGTAAAAAAAAAAAAAAAAAAAAAACTGTGTCAAAACAAGCAATTTTTGTCACCTTGCATCACAAAAGGTGCAACACCAAGTGATCAAAAACGCGTATGTCCCACAAAATGGTACCAATAAAACCGTCACCTCATCCCGCAAAAAATGAGCCCCTACATAAGAAAATCTCTAAAAAAAAAAAAAAAACTATAGCTCTCAGAACATGGACACATTAAAACATAATTTATTTGTTTAAAAAATGCTAATATTGTGTAAAACTTTAATAAATGAGAAAAAGTATACATATTAGGTATCGCCACGTCCGTAACAATCTGCTCTATAAAAATGTCACTTGATTGAACCCCTCAGGTGAACGCTGTAAAAATAAATAAATAGAAACTGTGCTAAAACAACCAATTTTTTGGTCACCTTGCCCCATAAAGTGTTATAATGAATGATCAAAAAATCATATGTACCAAAAAATAGTACTAATAAAACTGGCACCTTATCCCCTAGTTTCCAAAATGGGGTCACTTCTTGGGAGTTTTTACTGTAAGGGTGCATCAGGGGGCTTCAAATGGGACATGGCATCTAAAAACCACCCACATGTGGGGTGTTTCTGTAAACCGCAGAATCTGGGTAATAAATATTGAGTTTTGTTTGGCTGTTAACCATCGATGTGTTAAAGAAAAAAATTGGATTAAAATGGAAAATCTGCCAAAAAAGTGAAATTTAAAAATTTGATCTCCATTTTCCTTTAATTCTTGTGGAACGCCTAAAGGGTTAACAAAGTTTGTAAAATTGGTTTTGAATATCTTGAGGGGTGTAGTTTCTACAATGGGGTCATTTATGGGGGTATCCACTATGTAGGCCCCACAAAGTGACTTCAGACCTGAACTGGTCCTTAAAAAGTGGGTTTTGGCAATTTTCTTAAAAATTTGAAGAATTGCTTCTAAACTTCTAAGCATTCTAACGTCCTAAAAAAATAAAATGACATTTCCAAAATGATGCCAACATAAAGTAGACATATGGGGAATGTTAAGTAACAAATATTTTATGAGGTATCACTTTCTGTTTTAAAAGCAGAGAAATTTAAATTTAGAAAATTGCAAATTTTTCAAATTTTTGGGAAAAATTGGGATTTTTTCATAAGTAAAGGTGAAATATTTTGACTCAAATTTATGATTATCATGAAGTACAATGTGTCACGAGAAAACAATCTCTGAATGACTTGGATAAATAAAGGCGTTCCAAAGTTATTACCACATAAAGTGAGATATGTCAGTTTTGCAAAATTAGGCCTGGTCAGGAAGGGGGCAAATGGCCCAGATGGCAAGTGATTAAAAAGTGGGTTTTGGAAATTTTCCGAAAAATTTCAAGATTTGCTTCCATATTTCTAAGCCTTCTAACGTCCCCAAAAAATAAAATGTCATTTTCAAAATTATCCAAACATGAAGTAGACATATTAAGAATGTAAAGTAATTACTATTTTTGAAGGTATTACTATCTATTATAAAAGTAGAGAAATAGAAATTTGGTCATTTGCAAATTTTTCTAATTTTTGGGTAAATTTGGTATTTTTTATGAATAAAAATGTTTTTTGTTTTTTTTTACTTATTTTTACCACTGTCATGAAGTACAATATGTGACGAGAAATCAATTTCAGAATGGCCTGTATAAGTAAAAGCGTTTTAAAGTTATCACCACATAAAGTGACACATGTCAGATTTGCAAAAAATGGCCTGGGCAGGAAGGTGAAAACAGGCCCAGGGTTGAAGGGGTTAATTAATGTGAGTATATAGCTTAGCCTGCTCTCCCTCATTCACTGGAAGCCATTTGGCACCAGGAGAGGTGTGGAGTGGGCTCGGCATGCATGTTGGTACCTGCATTCCTTGGATATAATGGAGGCCATTTTGGCACCAAAGATGACAGAAATTAAAGCAGGCCTAGCATGCATGTGGAACCTACACTCCCTGAATTGTATGGTAGCCGTCATGGCACATAACAGGTAGAATTTAGTGTTGGGATCCCGTCTTACAGAGATCGCCTTGACGTGTGGCAGACGGGCTCAAATAATTTTGTACAAAATGTATTTGCCAAGGATCTCTAATTTATAAGTATAGCATTATCAATTATTATGTAAATTTGGTTTGCAGAGAGCTTTTGCATTGCATGTTTTGTTTTACAGTGTTGTTTTCAGCCATAGCAATGTGCCCCTGCGCATTGGGATGTGCTGACTGACCCCCTTTTTCTTTGCAGTTTGTACTGGAGGTGTGGCTGACACCTCAGTCATGCACTCCTGACCAGCTCGTCTGCCCCATAGGCTGATTTTAATTAGTGTGAGTATATAGCTTAGCCTGCTCTCCTTCATTCACTGGAAGCCATTTGGCACCAGGAGAGGTATAGTGAGCACTCACATTGCGTTCTTTGGTGGTGATTTGGCACGAAGAGAGGTGTGGAGTGGGCTCGGCATGCATGTTGGTACCTGCATTCCTTGGATATAATTGAGGCCATTTTGGCACCAAAGATGACAAAAATTAAAGCAGGCCCAGCATGCATGTGGAACCTACACTCCCTAAATTGTATGGTAGCCATCATGGCACATAAAAGGTAGAATTTAGTGTTAGGAACCCGTCTTACAGAGATCACCTTGACGTGCGGTAGACGGGTCTAAAATAATTTTGTACAAAATGTATTTGCCAAGCATCTCTAATTTATAAGTATAGCATTAGCAATTATTATGCATTTTTGTACTTTATTTGGTTTGCAGAGAGCTGTTGCATTGTATGTTTTGTTTTACAGCATACTTTGCAGTGTATTACTGGTGAAGTACAAAACTATTTGCCGTTCATAGTTGTACTTATTTGTAGAAAAGCTTTTTGTTTAAAAATAGAAAAAACTTGGGCCTAATTGCTGTTCAGCATGGTGCAGTGAGATATTTTACAGCCCACTTAGCCGTGTATTACTGGTTAAATACAAATATATTTGCCGTTCATAGTTGGACTTATTTGTTGAAAAGCCTTTGGTGTAAAAATAGAAAAAAATGTTGGCCTAATTGACATTCAGCGGTGCAGTGAGATTTTTTACATCCCACTTTGCCGGGTATTAGTGGCGAAATACAAATACATTCGCCTTTCATAGTTCTTATCTGTTGAAAAGCCTTTTATGTAAAAATAGAAAAAAAAATGTGCCTTATTGCTGTTCAGCGGTGCAGTGAGATATTTTACAGCCCACTTTGCTGTGTATTACTGATGAAATACAAATATATTTGATGTTTATAGTTGCACTTATCTCTTGAAAAGCCTTTAGTGTAAAAATAGAAAAAAACTTGGGCTTCATTGATGTTCAGCGGTGCAGTGAGATATTTTACAGCCCAGTTTGCCATGTATTACTAGCGAAATACAAATCTATTTGCCGTTCATAGTTGTACTTATCTGTAGAAAAGCCTTTTGTGTAAAAATAGGAAAAAACTTTGGCCTAATTGCCGTTCAGCGGTGCAGTGAGATATTTTACAACCCACTTTGCCGTGTATTACTGGGGAAATACAAATAAATTCGTTGCACTTATCTGTTTCTAAAGCCTTTTGTGTGAAATTAGAACGAAACTTGGGCCTAATTGCCGTTCAGTGGTCGAGTGCGATATTTTACAGCCCAGTTTGCCATGTATTACTGGCAAAATACAAATATATTCGCTATTCATACTTGTACTTATCTTTTAAATAGCTTTTTGTGTAAAAATAGAAAAAAAATTGTGTCTAATTGCTGTTCAACGGTGCAGTGAGATATTTTACAGCCCACTTTGCCGTGTATTAGTGGCGAAATACAAATCTATTTGCCATTCATAGTTGTACTTATCTGTTGAAAAGCCTTTTGTGTAAAAATATAAAAAAATTATAGCCTAATTGCCATTCAGCAGTTGAGTGAGATATTTTATATCCCACTTTTCCGTGTACTAGCAGTGAAACATAAATATATTCACCGTTCATAGTTGTGCTTATCTGTTGAAAAAACTTTCGTGTAAAAATATAAAAAAATTTGGACCAAATTGACGTTCAGCGGTACAGTGAGATTTTTTACAGCTCAATTTGCTGTGTATTACTGGCGAAATACAAATATATTTGCCTTTCATACTTGTACTTATCTATTGAAAAGTCTTTTGTGTAAAAATAGAAAAAACTTTGGCCTAATTGATGTTCAGCGGTGCGGTGAGATATTTTACAGCCCAGTTTGCAGTGTATTACTAGCAAAATACAAATCTATTTGCTGTTAATAGTTGTACTTATCTGTAGAAAAGGGTGATTGTACACCTCCTATTGTGGGATGGACCGAATGACGTAGTGGTGAAATTTTTTATGAGAAACAGGCTCTTTTGGGGAAAATTGATGGGTTATAGTAGACTTTCTTCTGTATGAACTGAATTCTACCTTGGTAAAAAATGTATTGCAACCAATTTGTCTTCGGGAAATTTGAAGGGTGATTGTACACATCCCATTGCAGTATGGACTGAATTACGTAGTGGTGAAATTTTTTATGAGAAACAGGCTTTTTTTAGGAAAATTAATGGGGGATATTAGACTTTCTTCTGTATGAACCGAATTCTATTATCCTTTCATTGTTGAAAATTTTTATGTGAACCAGGATTTTTTTCTGGAAAATTGATGAGTGATTGTAGACCTCCTTTTGCTGTATGAACCGAATTACGTTGTTGTGGGTCCTGCAGTAAACACAATGAAGACGCTGATGGCAAGACACCAGCAGACTTTGCCTTTACCACCTATTCACAATTAAATCAAGCAGCTTCACTAAGTTGAAAACATTCATGTGTTTTTTTCTGCTCTGTCTGCATTCGATCTCCACAGCACACAAGACATGACAGGAGAGCCTCTGCTTTGTAGTCCAAGTCCAGTTTCTTAAGATCAGGATTTCCATCAGAATTGTGCATAAAAATCTTGCTCCCTGTGCAAAGCCATAACAAAAAGACTCCGTAGGCATACACATCAGAAGAAGCAGAAGCTGGTTGCCCCAATTTAAATTCAGGAGCAGTAAACAGCAGGAAGCAAATAGAGGTGGCTGAACTCTGCTCTGTATCTCTTGTGAAGTCAATGTCTCCAGCTATGCCCCTCTCCCGATTTACAGCACATACATTATTTTCATGTAGAGATCCAAGAATTATGTTGGAGGCATGCAGTGTATGCAAGCTTTGTGCGACCCCTCTCAATTAAGGGCCTACTTGCCGTTCAATGGTGCAGTTATATGTGCAGACATCCCAACCTGCAAAAACTCATTTCAGGGAGGTGCACGTCTCATTTCAGGGAGGTTTTCATTTTTTTTCTTTCACAAACTTTTTATTACATTTTCCAAACATATGCAGTATCTGCACACTTTGCTCTATGGTGTGGAGGACTGAGCTCATTACCCTGCCCCAAATTATCATATTTATGATTAAAGGGATTCTGTCACCACCTATAAGCCCTGTGAGCTAAACATATGCTCATGTCCAGGCAGCATTCTGATTTCTAAGGTGGCCTTATAAAAGCTATTTGTGGCTTTATTCTGCGGAAAAACAAGTTTTACTAACCTGTCAATCATTGAATTAAGGTGCCCAAGCAGGGGAGGTCTGTGGATGCAGGGTGCCCGGCCGCACGCATCGCCGTTCGTACCCAGCGCCGCCTTCTACTCCTCAGTGCCGCCTCTCCCTCTCCCTCCTCCCGCTTTGAGATCCCGCGCGTGCGCACAGGCTCAGCCTGATGCGCCGTTGCGGACTGCTCTCATCGGCTTCTTCTTGCACTGTGCGCACGCGCCGAGAAGGGGACACTGCTACAGGTTGCCGGAAAGGTTTACTGCGAGTAAACTAGAGATGGAAAGTCCGGATCTTTCACATGAATCGGTTCATTCGCTGAGCTGACAAGAAGCAAGTGAAGCGAAGCTTAGGGTGCGCAATGCACATGCGGTGATGCTTCCATTCACTTGCTGACTCGCTGACTCGGCTCTTGGTCTAAGTCAGGAAGTTTATTCTTTAAAACCCTGTGTGTAATTCTCTACCCCACTGTAGGAAAAAAACAAGCATCCGGGGGGGGTGAATTTAACACTGGGGTAAATAATATAATTAAAATGGAGGGTTAAATGTGGAAAAAAAATACATCTCTCTCAATAGTTCTATAGCTACTGAATGAGACAGAAGGAGGGATGCCTTTAACATATATATCTCCTTGAGAAGCCAATTTGACCCTAAAGGGTTAATTCAACCTGTAATGTAAACTCTGTCCTGTCACTTCTCTTCTCTCTCTGCTCTGCTATCAGTGAACCTTTCCGGGATATATTGTCTCACATGCGGGTGTCAGGGAGCCGCTATCTAATAGCGGGAGACTCCCTGAACCTCCGGGAGACTTGAGATCCCTGTATGTGGTAAAGCCCTTTTTGCAATGAAATTCTTTATGTGACACTGGATCTTTTTTGGAAAATGCATGGGTGAATGTACACCTCCTTTTGCAGTATGGACTGAAGCAGATAGTGGTGAAATTCTTTATGTGACACTGGATTTTTTTTTAAAAATGTATGGGTGAGTGTACACATCCTTTTGCGGTATGGACTGAAGCACTTAGTGGTGAAATTCTTTGTGACACTGGCTCTTTTTCTGAAAATGTATGGCTGAATGTACACCTCCTTTTGCGGTATGGGCCGAATTACGTTGTGGTGAAATGTGTTATGTGAAACAGGCTTTTTTGGGGAAAATTGATGGGTGACTGTACACCTCCTTTTGCTGTATGGGCTGAATTACGCAGTGTTGAAATTTATAGTTTCAAGGTAAACTCCACTGCTCTGTATCTCTTGTGAAGTCAATGTCTCCAAATATGCCCCTCTCACGATTTACACCAAATAGATTATTTTCATGTAGAGATCCAAGAATTATGTTGGAGGCATGTAGTGTATGCAAACCATGTGCGACCCCTCTCATCACTTTCACGCTGTTCTGCACCTGGTTTGCCTGGGGAAATGTAGTCACACAGGAGACTCCGTGTCCTTCAGCAAGAAATCGAATCCTGGCTTTCTCTGCGACAACTCAGAATCTGAACCATGGTGACCGACAACGGGAAGAACATGGTGTCAGCGCTGCGTCAAGGAGGGCTGAGACATGCGCCCCGGAATAGCACACGTGTTCAATCTGGTTGTCAAGTGGTTCCTGAAGTCTTCTGTCCATCTGCAAGACATCCTAACAATGGCCAGGAAACTTTGCATGCACTTCAGCCACTCGTACACCGCAAAGCACCCACTCATTGAGCTGCAGTGGCAGAACGGCATCCCCCAACATAGACTGATATGCAATGTTTCCAACTATTGGAATTCCAGCCTCCATATGTTGGACCGACTGTACGAACAGAGAAAGGCCATAAACAAATTCTTGATGATTCAAGTGGACAGGAGTAGTCCCCTGTGTAACTTCAATGTCAGCCAGTGGCAGCTCATGCATGACACCTGCCGTTTGCTCAGGCCCTTTGAGGATGCCACATTATTTGTCAGTTGCCAGGACTACGGGATTAACAATGCCATTCTACTACTTTATGTCCTGGAACAAATGCTGGTAAATCTGGCTGGTCAGGGGACTGGAGACATGGCTCCTAGAAAGATGGCAGCAGAGTTTGATTCGTTTGTCTATCAATATTAGTGATGAGCGGCAGGGGCAATATTCGAATTATCGATATTTCACGAATATTTTGTAGAATATTCCTCATATATTCGTGAATTCGAGATTATATTCTTGATTGCGAAAATCGGCAATGTATTATTAGCGTAATGCGCGTGAAATACCGGCGTAGGTCACTTATGCTACATTTTTCAAGCTGGTATAAGTTTCCTGAGACTGGAGAAAATGGTTGGCACAGCAGAACATTAGAATAGCTTTACATGCAGATAGAGCAGATAGATAGATATATTTGCACTTGCGAATTTTCGGCAATTAATGATGCCCATATTTTTGTTCGCAATATGTGCAACTTGTGACATCACAGCACTATGTCTGTAGCATGTATGTATGGACAACAGAACCTATTAAACTGCTTAACACCCTGCACTGGAACTTAACAGCTATACTATAGATCAATCTAACCTACACTGACTATCTCCCCCTAACTATCTGAATTATATATATGTTAACTGTCTAATGTAAGACAACAAAGCACAGAGCACAGCAATGACACTGCTGTCTCTTTTAGAGTTCAGCGAACCCGAACTGGAACTTTAGGTTTTTTGGCACCCGAACCCAAACCCAAACATTACAATGCAGCCAATCAACAAGCGTCATACTACTTGCCCCAAGAGGCCATCACAGCCATGCCTACTAATGGCATGGCTGTGATTGGCCAACTGCAGCATGTGACCCAGCCTCTATTTAATAGTGATGGGAAGTTCGGCTCTTTGAGGTGAATCGGTTCATTTGAATCAGCTCATTCAAATGAACCGATTCATGAATCGGATCTTCGGTTCACTTGGTGAGTCAGACTGCTGAGCTGACTCGCAAGTGCCAGCCCCGCCCCTCCCCGCCCACCAACCAATCACCGACCAGAGCTGAGGGGGCGAGGCCAGCACAGCACACTAGCAGCTCTGACTCGAGTCCTCGGAGTAGTACAGGGTCAGGGAGTCTAAATGAATCGAATGAGTCAAAAGAATCTAAAGATCCGACTCAGTTAGTGACTCATTCGATTCATTGAGTTAGAAGAGCCGTGAGTCAGACTGTAGAACAGGTTACATTACACTGAGGCTGTCGGCTCTTGTTGCAGCAGTGATAAGGAGCAGAGAGATAAGAGAAGGGACAGATGACACAGAGTTTAGATTACAGGATGAATTAAATTAACCCTTTAGAATCAAATTGGCTTCTCAGGAGATATATATGTTAAAGGCATCTCATGTGAACCCACCCTTAGTTATATAGCTACTGAATGAGATGCCTTTAACATATAGATCTCCTGAGAAGCCAATTTGATTCTAAAGGGTTAATTTAATTCATCCTGTAATCTAAACTCTGTGTCATCTGTCCCTTATCTCTCTGCTCCTTATCACTGCTGCAACAAGAGCCGACAGCCTCAGTGTAATGTAACCTGTTCTACAGTCTGACTCACGGCTCTTCTAACTCAATGAATCGAATGAGTCACTAACTGAATCGGATCTTTAGATTCTTTTGACTCATTCGATTCATTTAGACTCCCTGACCCTGTACTACTCCGAGGACTCCAGTCAGAGCTGCTAGTGTGCTGTGCTTGCCTCGCCCCCTCAGCTCTGGTCGGTGATTGGTTGGTGGGCGGGGAGGGGTGGGGCTGGCAGAAGCAGCTTCCACTCTAAGATCATATTACTGACTCCTCCCAGTCCCTCCCTCAGGCTCCTGACCTGCTGCCAGCGTGAGGTGGTGAGCTGAGCGTCTGCAGTGTCTGTGCTGGGACTGAGAGCCGTTTCAAACGGATCGGATCATTCAAGTGAATCGACTCCTCCGGTTCACTGAACTGAATCGATTCAAATGAACGATTCGTTCATGAACCGGACATCACTACTATTTAAGCTGGAGTCACGTAGCGCCGCCCGTCACTCTGCTCGGATTAGTGTAGGGATAGGCTGCAGCTCCTGTGAGGGAGAGATCAGGCAGGAATCTTATGAAGAACTGCTTATTTACTCAGCTATCTACAGCAAATCTGTTTTGTGGGTGCAGTGCACAATTGTTTTAAGCCTGCCCTGAGCCAACTACTACTAAAAGCGAACTTCCTTCAGTTAGTCAATACATAATCGGCAGCCATTTTATGCAATGATAGTGCACCAGCACAGGATATCTGCATGTCTGCAAGTCCAGAAATACTGCTTTGAGACACTGGGGTTAAAAAAACATCTGTTTCATATAGTGCACATCTAGGATTATAGGTGCATAAGTGAGTGTCACATTTAGGCCAAAAATACGGCTTTGGCATACTGGGTGAAACAAACCCCTCTGTTTCATATAGTGCACATGTGGTAGGCAATTAAGAGTGCCGCATTTGTGTGAGGGGAGGCGGGGCGTTCACTATTTAAACCTGGCCCTCCTCCCCCCACTTGTCGGTTCGAACGATTTCGAATCGGCTTGTGGGTTGGTGCCAGAGAAGGGCATGCGTCACTGGAGGATCGGGGGATCGGCTGCGTCGAGCTCGTCGCTACGGTGATTGGGTAGGCAGGGTGGCTTGCACACCCGTCTCGCTATGTATAACATGTGGGGCTGCCGAGCGTGCCGCCGGTCCCCAGCTGCGCTGGAGACTGCCCGCACTCCCGATCGCTTCCGGCACCCCCAGACAGGCACCCCGATCCGCTCCAGGCCCTGCGCTAAGCACCCCCGCTCCCACATGCAGCGTCCCCCAGGCAGGCACCCCTCACCTGTGGCTCAGCAGCGACGGGTCACGACGTCCGCTCGCATACCCTGAGCATCGGTCACGCCGGCCGTCGGCTCCACGACGCAGCGTTATATATCACTCACTCCCGTATCAGAACGTTCCGCCGTAGAGGAAAACGCCGTCCGCTCACACAGGGATCTATTCATTAGCTGCAATCAGTAAGCGGAGGTCCAGCTGCAGGATCAGGGGACGGAAGCCGAAACCTATAGGCGATTAATACGCCGCGGCTTTCCCTGTACAAATAGTCGATAGCGGTGGGCACGGGATGCAATGTTCCACATGGCGGAGCGCAAATCCCTCACAGCCGATCCTGATGCACGTTCTCCTGGTAATTACAATTAGCGAGGCAGTGAAGGTGGACATGCTTATGTGACTTTCAGTCATGTCTAGGAATCCGCTGCAGAATAAACTCGTCTTCTTTACTGCGCAAACTCAGGCAAGACAAGATAAGCAGATACTCAGACATGTGCACTGTATAACAAGTTATGATTTCAATGGTTAATTCTAACCTAGAAGGGAATCTCTGGCTTGCTGCGCTCCAGCAGGTCCTGGCTTGAGAGAGGGCGGGGGATGGTCGACACCTACAGGCCCATACTGGTACTGCAGTCCAGGTGCAGGGCTCCTCTGCTCAGGCACAGTGGCTAGGTACTAAGGCAGGAGTATAAAAAAAAAATATATATATTTAAATAAAATTTGGAATATGTTCAAGGATCAAATATAAAGAGGGCTTCAAGGAGGGGGGCTGGCCACGTCACTTTGCGCACGCAGCCGGGCCGCCCGTAAGACCATACGGTCAGTCAGGGGGTTGGTTCGGGCGCAGTCACAATAATCCGGTGGTTAGCTAGGGAGCGGTGGCATGAGTGAAGTGTCGCCCAGCTGGCGTGCGCTCACTCACACGTCTGTTCTTGGTTGTTCAGGTCCACAGGTGGTGGGCTAACTTACGATACTGTGGGGTTCGTGGCTGTCATGGCCGCCAGGTGAGTCAGGGGTGGTGCATGCGGGGGCCAACCCCCTCTTTTCTCCTGCATAGGCTTGGGGGACGGGGGATGGTGGACTATTATGTCCAGGCCTCTGGCGCATCTCTTACAGGGTGGCGCCTACAGTCGTGGCCTTTGGTGGGGGGGAAAATAAAAAAATAAAAATAAAAATGAAAAAATAATAATAATGGTATAGATAGGAATGTTGCTTTGCCAGGTCTGTCACGACTACAGACTCCTTATAAAGCCCTGCCACGACTGCAGGCATCAGTCTGTCACGACTACAGACCCGCTCTAAAGCCCTGCCACGACTGCAGGCAACAGTCTGTCACGACTACAGACCCGTTATAAAGCCCTGCCACGACTGCAGGCATCAGTCTGTCACGACTACAGACTCGTTATAAAGTCCTGCCACGACTGCAGGCATCAGTCTGTCACGACTACAGACCCGTTATAAAGCCCTGCCACGACTGCAGGCATCAGTCTGTCACGACTACAGACTCGTTATAAAGTCCTGCCACGACTGCAGGCATCAGTCTGTCACGACTACAGACCCGTTATAAAGCCCTGCCACGACTGCAGGCATCAGTCTGTCACGACTACAGACTCGTTATAAAGTCCTGCCACGACTGCAGGCATCAGTCTGTCACGACTACAGTCCCGCTCTAAAGCCCTGCCACGACTGCAGGCACAAATCCGTTACGACTACAGACTCATTATTAAGACCGGCCACGACTGCAGGCATTAGTCTCATGTCAACAGACTCATGAGGTAATACTACCACGTCTACAGGCGATGGTCCGTTACCGCTACTCTCGATGTAGGGTCCCCTCACGACTACAGGGGCTAGTCGGTCACATCCACAGACTCGGTCGCACTCCCGTTAACTACAGGCACTGGGTGGGCATCTACGGGTAGTTGTGTCACGACTACGCACGTGGGTCAGCCACGGCCTGGGAGGTCAGCCTTCACGGTCACAGGTAGGTCCAGTTAGGCTTCAGTCTCCCAGCGGGTTCCAGTCACAATAACCAGCCCCTAGGTGAGGGGGGGCACTCCCGCACCGGCGCACAATGCCAGGGAGCTGTGCGGCTCCTCACGCGGCACACGGTTCAAACCAGCGGGGGCCGGGGCCCACGGTAAAGGAAGGGCTCCCTCTGATCTGGTGCACATTGCCAGGGAGTGGCGCTGCTCCCCACGCGGTACGAGTGTCCAGCCGGCGGTGGGTCGGCCCTAGCTGAGGAGGGGGGCTCCCCCGCACTGGTGCATTCTGCCAGGGAGCAGCGTGAGCTCCCCACGCGGCTGGGGGGTAAGGCTCCTCATCTTCAATAAAGTCTGGCACGGGCCGCCGTGCCGTTAGGTAGGCAGGGATCAGGGGAAGGAGTACTAGGCTCGGTCAGGGGGAGAAGATCATAGGCGGTGGCTGGCTTCCTGCTGCCGGCCGTACATTAGGTTCCAAGGGGGTTATTTAGGCACAGGATGTTAGTTAGTCCGTGCAGGTGATCTGCGTTATACCATGCTCTTCATGCTCGTACTCAGAGCTGTGCCCATACGAGAGCTGCTTAAGTGGTTGATAGTGGAAAAAAAAAAAATATAATTATATATATATACATATATACAGGGAGTGCAGAATTATTAGGCAAGTTGTATTTTTGAGGATTAATTTTATTATTGAACAACAACCATGTTCTCAATGAACCCAAAAAACTCATTAATATCAAAGCTGAATATTTTTGGAAGTAGTTTTTAGTTTGTTTTTAGTTTTAGCTATTTTAGGGGGATATCTGTGTGTGCAGGTGACTATTACTGTGCATAATTATTAGGCAACTTAACAAAAAACAAATATATACCCATTTCAATTATTTATTTTTACCAGTGAAACCAATATAACATCTCAACATTCACAAATATACATTTCTGACATTCAAAAACAAAACAAAAACAAATCAGTGACCAATATAGCCACCTTTCTTTGCAAGGACACTCAAAAGCCTGCCATCCATGGATTCTGTCAGTGTTTTGATCTGTTCACCATCAACATTGCGTGCAGCAGCAACCACAGCCTCCCAGACACTGTTCAGAGAGGTGTACTGTTTTCCCTCCTTGTAAATCTCACATTTGATGATGGACCACAGGTTCTCAATGGGGTTCAGATCAGGTGAACAAGGAGGCCATGTCATTAGATTTTCTTCTTTTATACCCTTTCTTGCCAGCCACGCTGTGGTGTACTTGGACGCGTGTGATGGAGCATTGTCCTGCATGAAAATCATGTTTTTCTTGAAGGATGCAGACTTCTTCCTGTACCACTGCTTGAAGAAGGTGTCTTCCAGAAACTGGCAGTAGGACTGGGAGTTGAGCTTGACTCCATCCTCAACCCGAAAAGGCCCCACAAGCTCATCTTTGATGATACCAGCCCAAACCAGTACTCCACCTCCACCTTGCTGGCGTCTGAGTCGGACTGGAGCTCTCTGCCCTTTACCAATCCAGCCACGGGCCCATCCATCTGGCCCATCAAGACTCACTCTCATTTCATCAGTCCATAAAACCTTAGAAAAATCAGTCTTGAGATATTTCTTGGCCCAGTCTTGACGTTTCAGCTTGTGTGTCTTGTTCAGTGGTGGTCGTCTTTCAGCCTTTCTTACCTTGGCCATGTCTCTGAGTATTGCACACCTTGTGCTTTTGGGCACTCCAGTGATGTTGCAGCTCTGAAATATGGCCACACTGGTGGCAAGTGGCATCTTGGCAGCTGCACGCTTGACTTTTCTCAGTTCATGGGCAGTTATTTTGCGCCTTGGTTTTTCCACACGCTTCTTGCGACCCTGTTGACTATTTTGAATGAAACGCTTGATTGTTCGATGATCACGCTTCAGAAGCTTTGCATTTTTAAGAGTGCTGCATCCCTCTGCAAGATATCTCACTATTTTTGACTTTTCTGAGCCTGTCAAGTCCTTCTTTTGACCCATTTTGCCAAAGGAAAGGAAGTTGCCTAATAATTATGCACACCTAATATAGGGTGTTGATGTCATTAGACCACACCCCTTCTCATTACAGAGATGCACATCACCTAATATGCTTAATTGGTAGTAGGCTTTCGAGCCTATACAGCTTGGAGTAAGACAACATGCATAAAGAGGATGATGTGGTCAAAATACTCATTTGCCTAATAATTCTGCACGCAGTGTATATATATATATAAAAATAAAAAATAAAAAAATAATACATTTTTGAGTCTCTCACGCATGGCTTCTCCGTTTTAGGTTTACACATATGACTCCGCCATCTGAGTCTCTCACGCATGGCTTCTCCGTGTTAGTTTTACACATACGGATCTGCCATTAGAGTCTCTCACGCATGGCTTCTCCGTTTTAGGTTTACACTTATGACTCCGCCATTAGAGTCTCTCACGCATGGCTTCTCCGTTTTAGGTTACACATATGACTCCGCCATTAGAGTCTCTCACGCATGGCTTCCCCGTTTTAGGTTACACATATGACTCCGCCATTAGAGTCTCTCACGCATGGCTTCTCCGTGTGAGTTTTACACGTACGACTCCGCCATTAGAGTCTCTCACGCATGGCTTCTCCGTTTTAGGTTACACATATGACTCCGCCATTAGAGTCTCTCACGCATGGCTTCCCCGTTTTAGGTTACACATATGACTCCGCCATTAGAATCTCTCACGCATGGCTGCTCCGTTTTAGGTTTACACATATGACTCCGCCATTAGAGTCTCTCACGCATGGCTTCTCCGTTTAGGTTCACACATATGTCTCCGCCATTAGAGTCTCACGCATGGCTTCCCCGTTTTAGGTTACACATATGACTCCGCCATCTGAGTCTCTCACGCATGGCTTCTCCGTTTTAGGTTACACATATGACTCCGCCATTAGAGTCTCTCACGCATGGCTTCTCAATGTGAGTTTTACACATACGAGTCCGCCATTAGTCTCTCACGCCTGGCTTCTCCGTTTTAGGTTGGCACATATGACTCCGTCATTAGAATCTCTCACGCATGGCTGCTCCGTTTTAGGTTTACACATATGACTCCGCCATTAGAGTCTCTCATGCATGGCTTCTCCGTTTTAGGTTACACAAATGACTCCGCCATCTGAGTCTCTCACGCATGGCTTCTCCGTTTTAGTTTTACACATATGACTTCGCCATTAGAGTCCCTCACGCAGAGCTTCTCTGTTTTAGTTTTACACATATGACTCCGCCATTAGTCTCTCACGCATAGCTCCGCCATTAGTCTCTCACGCATGGCTTCTCTGCTTTAGGTTTACACACAGGACTCCGCCATTAGAGCCTCTCACGCATGGAGATTAAAAAAAAAAAAAAAAAGGGGGCCTATCACTCACCTATTGGGCTTTGTCAGGGTTTTTGCCACTCTCAATTAAACTTGTCCTATAGCATTGTTAACTATACATGGCAGGTGTTCAGCACCATTGGTACAGGCTACATCCGGACCTACCGTCACTCTTCTCCGCCCACCCGATCAAAGCGGCGTTGAAGGGTTTGCGCAAGATGTCTGTTGTGAAACGACATGGGCGTCAGCCATTTACCGGTAGCTTGTTCAGGCCGTGACAGGCAAACTGCAGGGGCAAACCGTTCGGGCCACAGGTTAACGCTCTGGTAGAAACAGCCTTGTACCTGGCCTTCCATGGATTCCTCAGGTCAGGCGAGCTCATGGGCACCAATACGCTGGCTGGGTGCCTGCGGAAAGGTCAGCTCATCCGGCGCGGGTCCATCTATGTCCTCACCTTGGCCTCGTCCAAGACGTCACGGCCGGGGCAACCAGTGGCGGTCAGATACTTTCCCACGGACAGCAGATGGTGTCCGGTGCAGGCCTTGGAGGCTTGGCTGCGTAGTATTTAGTCCAAGCGGCATGTTCTCCCGTACTCGAACTAGGCAATGCCCGGCTAACCACCGCGGCCTTTCTTACGTACATTCAGGTTAGTTGACAGGTTCAGGGGTCGGTCCTCGCTGGATCACAGGACATTCCGTCCGCATGGGCGCGGCAGAGGCGGCGTCCATGCATAAGGTGCCAGTACATGTCATCAAACGGTTGGGTCGTCTCAGTTCCGCGTGTTCCATGCGTAATATCCCGGATCCTTATACGAAATATCATTGGCTTTCGAGTTTTGGTCTGTAGTTTCTGTTATCAAGTTTTCTAACTCCTATGCATGGTTCTTTTGGCCCCTTTAGGCTACCCTTCGATAAGCAGTTCCGGCATAACTCTGCTGCTTCTAGGTTGGGGGGGTGGAGTATAGGCTTAGGTAGGGTACCCTCTCAGCATGAGCCGATCCGAGCACAAGTGGTAGGCAATTAAGAGTGCCGCATTTGTGTGAGGGGAGGCGGGGCGTTCACTATTTAAACCTGGCCCTCCTCCCCCCACTTGTCGGTTCGAACGATTTCAACCCACCCAGGAGCCCTCCCTTCTTTCAGGTCTCATCATTGGGGTAGCCCCCTTTAGGCTACCCTTCGATAAGCAGTTCCGGCATAACTCTGCTGCTTCTAGGTTGGGGGGGTGGAGTATAGGCTTAGGTAGGGTACCCTCTCAGCATGAGCCGATCCGAGCACAACTAGGATTATAGGTGCATAAGGGACTGTTCATTTTAGGCCAGAAATACGGCTTTCGCATACCGGGGTGGAAAAAACACTGTGTTTTATATACTGCACATCTGTGATTATAGGTGCATAAGTTACTGTGAAATTTAGGCCACAAATACGGCTTTTGCTTACTGGGGTTAAAAAAAAACTCTGATATACTGCACATCTGGGATTAGAGGTGCATATGTTGCTGTGAAATTTAGGCCACAAATACGGCTTATGCTTACTAGGGTTAGAAAAAACCTCTGATATACTGCACATCTGGGATTAGAGGTGCATAAGTGAGTGTTACATTTAGGCCACAAATACGGCTTTTGCTTACTGGGGTTAAAAAAAAACACCTCTGATATACTGCACATCTGGGATTAGAGGTGCATAAGTTACTGTGAAATTTAGGCCACAAATACCGCTGTCATATAGAGTATAAAAAAAAAAAAATGGAGTGCAATACCCTACATCAGGGTTTTTATTGGCGGATAATTTTTTTTAACAGACTCAACCACTTTTTACTTTGCTTGGTGAACGCTAACTATGAGGCAAACATCTAATAAGGGACGCGTTCATGGTCGTGGTGGTGGTGTTGGTGGAGCCTCTGGTGCAGGGAGAGGACGTGGCCGTTCTGCCACAGCTACATGTCCTACTGAACCTACTACCTCAGGTCCCAGTAGCCGCCAGAATCTACAGCGATATTTGGTCAGGCCTAATGCCGTTCTAAGGATGGTAAGGCCTGAGCAAGTACAAGTGCTAGTCGATTGGGTGGCCGACAGTGGATCCAGCAGGTTCACATTATCTCCCACCCAGTCTTCTGCAGAAAGCGCACAGGTGGCGCCTGAAACCCATGCCCATCAGTCTGTCACATTACCCCCGTGCATATCGGGGAACCTGTCTGAGCCTCAAGTCATGCAGCAGTCTCTTATGCTGTTTGAAGACTCTGCTGGCAGGGTTTCCCAAGGGCATCCACCTAGCCCTTCCCCAGGGGTGGAAGACATAGAATGCACTGACGCACAACCACTTATGTTTCCTGATGAGGACATGGGAATACCACCTCAGCACGTCTCTGATGATGACGAAACACAGGTGCCAACTGCTGAGTCTTTCTGTAGTGTGCAGACCGAAAAGGAGGTCAGGGAGGAAGACTGGGTGGAAGACGATGCAGGGGACGATGAGGTCCTAGACCCCACATGGAATGAAGGTCGTACCACTGACTTTCACAGTTCGGAGGAAGAGGCAGTGGTGAGACCGAGCCAAAAGCATAGCAAAAGCGGGAGCAGGGTGCAAAAGCAGTTTGCTTGCTACTGGCCACCGTCACCAGGGACCGAGCACACCAAAGGCAGCTTCAAGGAGTTCCCTGGCATGGCACTTCTTCACACAATGTGCTGACGACAAGACCCGAGTGGTTTGCACGCAGTGCCATCAGAGCCTGAAGCGAGGCATTAAAATTCTGAACCTTAACACAACCTGCATGACCAGGCATCAACATGCGAGACATGGGCTGCAGTGGAGTAAGCACCTTCAGAACCAAGAAAGGGCTCAGGCCCCTCCTGCTCCCTCTTCTGCTGCTGCCTCGGTCTCACCAACACCACCACCTCCGTCACCAAGCATTTCCACCATGTCACACGGAAGCGTTCAGCGCTCCATCTCACCAACCTTGGAGAAAAAGCGTAAATTCCCACCTAGCCACCCTCGATCCCTGGCCCTGAATGCCAGCATTTCTAAACAACTGGTCTTTGAAATGCTGTCATTCAGGCTGATGGAGACGGACAGCTTCAAACAGATCATGTCGCTTGCTGTCCCACAGTACGTCGTTCCCAGCCACCACTACTTCTCCAGGAGAGCCGTGCCCTCCCTGCACAACCAAGTATCGGATAAAATCAAGTGTGCACTGCGCAACGCCATCTGTGGCAAGGTCCACCTAACCACAGATACGTGGACCAGTAAGCACGGCCAGGGACGCTATGTCTCCCTAACTGCACACTGGGTAAGGATCGCCAAAGATCGCAGGGCATCATTCTTTGCCTCCTGTTGCCTCCTCTTCCTACTCGGCTTCCTCCGGTCAGCGACAGACCTTCACCACCAACTTCAGCACAGCCAGGGGTAAACTTCAGCAGGCCGTTCTGAAACTGATGTGTTTGGGGGACAGGCCCCACACTGCGCAGGAGTTGTGGCGGGGTATAGAACAACAGACCGACGAGTGGTTGCAGCCAGTAAGCCTCAAGCCCGGCCTGGTGGTGTGCGATAATGGGCGAAATCTCGTTGCAGCTCTGGGACTAGCCGGTTTGATGCACATCCCTTGCCTGGCGCATGTGCTGAATTTGGTGGTGCAGAAATTCATTCACAACTACCCCCACATGTCAGAGCTGCTGCATAAAGTGCGGGCCGCCTGTGCGCGCTTCCGGCGTTCTCATCCTGCCGCCGCTCGGCTGTCTGCTCTACATCGTAACTTTGGCCTTCCCGCTCACCGCCTCATATGTGACATGCCCACCAGGTGGAACTCCACCTTGCACAAGCTGGAGAGACTGTGCGAGCAGCAGCAGGCCATAGTGGAGTTTCAGCTGCAGCACGCACGGGTGAGTCGCACTGCGGAACAGCACCACTTCACCACCAATGACTGGGCCTCCATGCGAGACTTGCGTGCCCTGTTGCACTGTTTCGAGTACTCCACCAACATGGCCAGTGGCAATGACGCCGTTATCAGCGTTACAATACCACTTCTATGTCTCCTTGAGAAAACACTTAGGGCGATGATGGAAGAGGATGTGGCCCAGGACGAGGAGGAGGAGGAGGAAGAGGGGTAATTTCTAACACTTTCAAGCCAGTCTTTTAGAAGTGGCTCAGAGGGAGGTTTTTTGCAACAGCAGAGGCCAGGTACAAATTTGGCCAGCCAGGGCCCACTACTGGAGGACGAGGAGGATGAGGATGAAACATGTTCACAGCGGGGTGGCACCCAACGCAGCTCGGGCTCACTGGTGCGTGGCTGGGGGGATACGGAGGACGCAGACGATACGCCTCCCACAGAGGACAGCTTGTCCTTACCTCTGAGCAGACTGGCACACATGAGCGACTACATTCTGCAGTGCCTGCGCAACGACAGCAGAGTTGCCCACATTTTAACGTCTGCTGACTACTGGGTGGCCACCCTGCTGGATCCCCGTTACAAAGACAATGTGCCGTCCCTAATTCCCTCACTGGAGCATGATCGGAAGCTGGTAGAGGCGCTCCTGAGAGCATTCCCGACTGACACCAGTGGAGAAGTGGAAGCAGAAGGCGAAGGTAGGGGAGGAGAAAGAGGTCGCCAACGCAGCTGTGTCAGCGCCAGCACCTCAGAAGGCAGTGTTAGCATGGCCGACATGTGCAAAAGCTTTGTCACCTCGCCGCAACAACCAGCCCCAACTGCTGATATGGAGCGTGTTAGCAGGAGGCAGCATTTGAACAACATGGTGGAACAGTACCTGTGCACACGCCTACACGTACTGACTGATGGTTCTGCCTCATTCAACTTCTGGGTCTCCAAATTCATCATTACGAATATATAGCACTATATTCTAAATATTCGCAAATTCTTGAAGTGCCGATATTTGTGATAAAATTAGCTTTTCTAATATTCTCGCTCAACACTAGTCAATATCTCTGTTTACAGTCAGTGAACGGGAACATCATTTATTGCTAGGATATGCAAACACCAACCAATGGGATGTTAACAACCAGAAGTAGGTCATCGGCACAAAGGAGCAGTCATTTTTACAATTCGAGGTATCCTCTTGGAAGCTTGACCTCTGCACATCGACGGTCTGCATTGTAAAGCTTGTCTAAAAGAAAAATCCTGCAGCGGAGGAAACTCTGCATCCGGCAGAGGCTGCTGTGCTCCTTCAAAAACAATGGACTCTTTACAGCGTGACACCGATGTAAAATTTCTCATACACCAGACTGAAAGAGCATTCCAAGCACCTGTCTGCCCACATAGCTGCCGAGAAGCAGAAGGGTCTTGCCATTGAAGTGGGCTCAGAGCTGAACCTAAAAGCCAAATTGTCCTGTTTACCTGGACTAAAAGGAAAGGACAGAGATCCACTGGCTGTTTTTATACAGATTTCATCAAAGCCTCCACTCAACAAGGCAAGCACAGAGGACCGGATTGTGTGGACAAGTTGGTTCTGCGAGAGGTACACAGGGGACGATCTGTTGGAGGTGTTACCAAAGACATTTACTTGCCTCCCGCTCTTGAGTTATTTGGTCAGTTTTGGCACCGTGACTGCCAAAATAAGTGAAGTGTGCAGTGATTCTAAGTGCGACGCCTGTCATCTGCATGTCATACGGACTCAGAGCATAATTTTACTACCAAAGCAGACTCCCTATGCATGTTACTGCAAGGCACAGTGTTCTATACCACTATAAAGGCTCTCTGCAGCCAGGAAATAGCCGTTTTTTAACGTAATTTGTGGCAATTTTTTTTGGATCAAACCAAAATTTCCCCCTAAAATTCGGTGAACTGCCGAATCAAATTTTTTTAAAATTTGCTTATTTCTAATGACCACATACAGTGCTGCCCATAATTATGTATACCCCTGCCAAATTTTGACTTAAAGTTACTTTTATTCAACCAGCAAGTAATTTTTTGAATGGAAATGACATAGGTGTCTCTCAAAAGATAATAAGACGATGTACAAGAGGCATTATTGTGGAAAAAAAACATTTCTCAGCTTTTATTTACATTTGAGCAAAAAGTGTCCAGTCCAAAATTATTCATACCCTTCTCAATAATCAATAGAAAAGCCTTTATTGGCTATTACAGCAATCTAATACTTCCTATAATTGCAGACCAGCTTTTTGCATGTCTCCACAGGTATTTTTGCCAATTCATCTTTAGCAATAAACTCCAAATCTTTCAGGTTGGAGGGTCTTCTTGCCATCACCCTGATCTTTAGCTCCCTCCACAGATTCTCAATTGGATTCAAGTCTGGATTCTGGCTGGGCCACTCCAAAACGTTAATGATGCTGTCTGCTAACCATTTCTTCACCACTTTTGCTGTGTGTTTTGGGTCATTGTCATGCTGAAATGTCCACTAGTGCCCAAAGCCAAGTTTCTCTGCAGACTGCCTGATGTTGTCGTTGAGAATCCTCATGTATTTCTCTTTTTTCATGGTGGCGTTTACTGTGATTAGGTTTCCTGGTCCATTGGCTGAAAAACACCCCCAAAGCATTAGGTTCCCACCACCATGTTTGACAGTGGGGATGGTGTTCTTTGGGTTGAAGGCTTCCCTTTTCTTTACGCCAAATGAAGGAAACATCATTGTGACCAAACAATTAAATTTTTGTTTCATCTGACCATAACACAGAAGACCAGAAGTCTTCTTCTTTGTCCAAATGAGCTTTTGCAAAGGCCAAGTGAGCTTTTGTGTGCCTTATCTGGAGAAGTGGCGTCCTCCTTGGTCTGCATTGTGCAGTGTCCGTTGGATTGTCTGCCTTGAGACATTGCCACCAGCAGAGCCCAAATTGACCAGGATGGCCTTGGTAGTGATCCTTGGATTCTTTTTCACCTAACTATCCTCCTGGCCAGCACAGGTTTCACTTTTGGCTTCCGACCACTTCCTCTGAGATTTTCCACAGTGCGGAACATCTTGTATTTTTTGCTCAAATGTAAATAAAAGCTGAGAAATGTTTTTTTTTTCCAAACAATAATGCCTCTCGTACATCGTCTTATTATCTTTTGGGAGACACCTATGTCATTTCCCATCAAAAAATTACTTGCTGGTTGAATAAAAGTAATTTTAAGTCAAAATTTGCCAGGGATATGAATAATTATGGGCAGCACTGTATGTAATATGTTGGGTAATGAATGTAGCTAAATGAATGAATGTGCTAAATGTTGTTTGTTGATGATAGTAATATGTGACGACTATTTTTTCAAATTTTTTTTTGCTCATCCTTTAATTTCCATGTTCTGTGTAACAGCGGTTGCTGTACGCCGCTGTTCCCCCGCTTACCGCCGTGGTCCTGGGTGCCGTGCTCAGCGGTGATCCTTCTGTCCACCGCTGCAGTCCTAGGCTCTGTTGCTGTACTTGCTGTGGTGCTGAGGATTCCACTCCACAGGTTCCACTCAGCCCTGGCCACAGCATGCTTGCTGCTAGTTTCTTTTTAGACTGCCCTAGGGGCAGGGCGCATCACTCCCTGGGCTGCATGGGTTGGGTCATGTGACCTCGCTGATCAACCCAGGCTCTCCTGCAGGTACTAAAGTGGCTCAGCCCCCTTCCCAGATGCCTCAGTGTCAAGGTCCTTACAATTGCTAGGCTCCTGATGCTCATGTGTGCTCCTGACTTATACCTCGTTCCTAGATTCTGCTACTTATCTGATCCCTGCCTGCTTGCCTTGATTCTCCTGTTGCCGATCTGGATTGCCTGACCTGTTCCTGTGCTGCCTGCCCTGACCTTTTGCCTGTCTGACTTTGTGTCACGGCGGACGTGCACACAGACTAACAGTTAAACCACCAACCAGGCTCTAGGCGAGAGGCAGGGGAAGGGTCACCTCCTAACTTATCCCTGACCTCTCTCCCTGCAATGCTCAGCCCACATGCAGACCTTAATGGTAGGTATGATGTGTCCCCATGCCTTTACTGAAACACCCTAAATTCCCTGAGATGGTGAAGAGGGGAAATAGGAGCAGCCTGCTCGCACAGAACCTGGATGGGAGAGATGACACCAAACAATCAAACAAGAAACCACACTTATCTCTCTGTGCTAGAACAGACAACCTTCCTCTCTAGCTTCCAAGACCAAAGTGATGAATATAATCCACTCAGAGAACTGGGGTGGAGTGCTATTTAAACTCATAACCCCACCCAGTGCACCTGATGGGAGGCGGATCCAGCACGGCTCCAAAACAAAACACTAAACTCGTGCTGCTATTCTGGCCTACCTCCGCACACCGTCAGGACGGGGCATGACACTTTGCCTCTGCCTCAACCTTCGGTCCTGCACTGTTGCTCTTGGTAACGACTCTTCCTGCCTGTCTACGCTTGTACTTCTGGTACCTACTCAGGTACCTCCTGGTCCGCCTGGACCAGCTGCCTCGTGTGCCTACCATCAACAACAGGTAGTGACCTGGTGTTCCCCTCGGGAAAGTCTATCCCCACCATCAGGGGTACTGTGAAGAATCAAGGGGTACATTTAGACAACGCTCTTAGAGGAGGTGGGACATGTGGCACAGTGGGTTCACAAACGCTGGTTCGTGACATTCTGCTATTTTTTTATGTGAAAATCGGAGGACACCTAGAGGAGGAAACAGAAGAGGGTGCTCTGCACCACTCAAGTACCTGCGAGGAGGAGATTCCCTCTTTACAACCTCCTCCAGAGAGTGGTGAAGGACCTCGCACCACAGTGGCCTCTCGTCCCACAGCTTCGGGAGTGTATTCCCCCCCACTTTTACAGTACAAAGCCGCAGAAAACGCCAAATGCCTACAGCCGAAGCATTGGTCAATATGCAGGTCCTAGACTATTTGTCTAGAGCCCGCCAGGAAGACCACTTCGAGCTGTATGGCAGGACTCTGGCACCTCATTGGAGAAACCTGCCTCCAGAACGATTGTTGCGAAAGAAAGCCGCTATAGGAATCATTCTGGAGGCAGCAACTCCTTCTAATGACCCCACAGAAATATTTGTGGTACTTGAGAATTGGCGCACTCATTGGCACCCGATTGGCCAATGCCAACTCCCGGCCAATGCCAACTCCCCCGATTTCTCAGCGGCCAACATAATACCCTCTTCAAAGGGAACATTATGCCCCACAAAGTCAGCCATATGGGCAAACCTATCATGGCGAGACCTCATATGCCCAGCCTGTCCCCTCCGCATCACAACCAGACCCATTTCATCACTCAGTGCCAGCATCACAAAGCACCTACCATGGCACTAAGTTTCAGGGTCCTCCATCACCACCTGGGAGTTTTTTCAATTTGAAATTTTTCTTTTTTCTTGATTGTTTATTTTATTTGTTACCTTTAGAAATAAGTCAAGTTGACGACTCTCTGTATAAATAAACAGATTTTTATTTTCGTACATTTTATTGCTCATTTTCTTTATTATATACAGTTAATAATGATATTTATGTAGGACAAACACATTGAACATGTTACTATTTTGCAAGGTTTAAAATACATTAATATAACCAAAAGACACTTACAATATAAACATGATTTTTCAAAAATTTACACACACAAATATAACATTTCTTAAAAACAATATTAATCTTTTTTTAAACTTTATTAAACATATATTTAGTTAGATTACATACTGTATCTGCCACCAAAATATCAATGAGTATAATGTCCATTATGCACACGATATTAAACACAATACAGATGGAGTTTATTGACCTGACACATGTAATAATAGTGTTGAGGAATTATTAATGAGGCCAACTAACTTTATTAATGATGATGCTGATACTGGCATACATATAGTTCTAAAATTTTAACATTATAGTAATGAGGTATTAGTACATATTTCACATACCATGTTCTAAACAATGTATGTCAGAAGGGTCCTCATTATCTTGCGAGTCCCTAACTAAAAAAAATACAAAAGCTAACAAAAAAACACCATCCAGGTTGTAAAAAAATAACAAAAAGTATATCTGGCAATTACAACCTTCCACATGTCGAGTATTGCTGCTTGAAAGGGACAGAACAGAGAGGGGGCATAAAATAATCCAAAAAAAACCTCCTTCACTCTCAGTCCAGCAGCTCCTGATCTTCCAAGGTGGAAAGGGTCTCTTTCAGATGCCAGCCTATCCACTTGGGCGTCTTTATCAGGTGTGGACTCATAGATGCGTATGTAGTTGTGCAGCACTACACACCCTTTGATGACCACATTTTCGGGGGCCAGCTGTATGGCAGAAAGAAAAACACGCCATTTGCTACAAAAAGAAAATCCAAAGGCACACTCCACAAACCTTCTGGCCCTACTTAAACAAAAATTTGAAGTGCGCCTCTTTTCATCAAAACCTCGCCTAGGAAAGGGAAGCATGAGGTTGGTAGAAAGGGCAAACCTCTCGTGCCCTACAGCCACATAAGGTGCAGGTGGACCAGAGGTGTCAGGAAGGTTTGCTGGCTGTGATATGTCCAATTGGTTGGACTGAAGCCACCAACCCATTCTGGAAGCCTTGAAGATGTGAGCATCTGCAGAACTTCCATAGGACCCAATATCTACAATTATAAACCTGTATTTTGTGTCAGCCAAGGCCAACAAAACTACAGAGAAAAACTGTTTATCATTATAGAATCGGGACCCTGAGTTCGATGGCTTCTTAACCCGTATGTGCTTCCCATCAAGGGCACCTATACAATTTGGGAATTGTGCCCTCTCCAGGAAGCCCTGGGCTATATCAATCCACTGCTGCCTGGTTGCATGTGGCAGCACCGAAGCTTTCAGTCTCAACCAAATGGTGGCACATGTAGCCCATACCATGCCAGCAATTGTGGAGGTCCCTATTCTAAACTCTAAATTTAAGGATGAAAAATAATTGCCAGATAGCTGAAAAAAAACAAAAAAAAAAACATTACCACCAAGAATACACAAAATATTACATGTTGAAAAAACTTCAGCATTACTCATAAGTATTTCATGGCAATGTGTCTGGCAAGTTGAAATAAAATTATACTATACAACAAGATTGGGACTCAATACACGGACTCAATGCGGACGTGTGAATGGGGCCTTAAAGTAAGGAAAACCATTTAGCTACATCAACTTCCAGTACATTACACACATATCCTCATCATTACAGCCAGGATAAAAAAAAAAAAATGGAACTTTAATATGGTCTGACAAAGAAATTACTTGGTAGTACACCAAAATAGACTTTTTTACAGTTTCTTACTGTAAATTTTAAATATACAATACACGTGTACTACTATTATGTATGTACTAGTACTTATACATAGAACAGGTAAAGTTCAGAATTCACAGGCCATAGACCAAACTGCTATGTATTGGCAAACAGTGGGTCATTCATGTATCAGTCTGATAATATAGTCAGTAATAATTTAAACATTCTTCAGGTGACACACTCTACCACATGTTGGTGTCCTGGAAAGTCAAGGCAGGCCGCAACTCCCCCAACAGCCGATCAAAGGTAGCCACTGACATGTGGCAATACCTAAAGAACTTAACAGGGTGCGCACGGATGTCAGAATACAAAGTAACAAATTGATCTTTGCAGGCCCGCTGTGAATGATAGGATGCGCCCACATCTGCTTCCTCTGCGGTTCCTCCTCTATCATTTCTGTCCGCTTTCCAAAACAACGGAAGACCAGCCAGTGCAAAAAACACATGGTCAGTGGATGATAAGGGGATAGTGGACATCCTGCAAAAGAAAATCCAAACACCCAATACACAAACAAGCCAAACAATGTAATCTCCACCAAAAATGGAGCTTTCCCAGCAAAAAAATGCATGCTGGGGGTATTTATATGTGTTTGCAGTGACCAGGTGACTCTAGTGTATGGTTAATTTTTTTTTCACGCGCGTTAAAAACGCATGCAATCCGCATGTCTACCGCACGTAAAAAAAGCAATAACGCAACGCAATCGCATACAAAACGGACAGCACACGCAAGCAAAATCGCGCGATTATCACTAAACGCACCCTGAACGCATCCGGTGCCAATCCATCAGGCCTAATGGAGTGCCGAGTCATGACCTATCAGGTTCTGATCCTGAGACTCGTTGCTCTATTTAAATCCCTTCCTGGACTTATACCAGTGAGTTACAGGACTGATTCTATTTTTGTTAGAAAGAGATTATGTACTATATGATATCTGATTGTCATTTTTTACATCAATAATGTGACAAATACCTTTAGTATAGGGAAGACCAGTTGTTAAAACAACTGGTCAGCAGCACAATGCCTTTGCCAGCAGCACAAACCCTTTTTACACTGGTCAATGTGCCAAAAGGAGAGTCGATTTTAACCACTGGGGAAGGTGCCTTAGGTATTTACAGGTTGCCAGCCAATGGCTATTGAAGACTAGGGTGAACATGGACCGACCCTTAAATTCATGCCCTAGGGCACTGGAGCAGGGATCTTGCCTGCAAGCAGGTGGCATCCTGTGGAAAGGGATAGAGTGGACCTGGGCCCACGCCAAGGATGACAGAAGGAGGCATCTCTGCCCTGCCATTTAAGTAGAGCAGGACAGCGGTGACTCACAGTCGCCGCTGTAACAAAAGTATTAAGGATGACTGTTCAGGAATTTATTAGATATATAACCAATGTTTCAATTCAAATATCCCGAAATTTAGGATAATTACTACCCACCAAATGCCATGTTATTGACCTCACTGTCCAGCAACCAAAAGCGCGTATCAAACAGGCTTCATATATATTTGTACATATACACAGTTGAGTCACATTTTTATGACCACTTCCTACTTTTGACGTCAGCAGCGTATAACTCATGAAGAAAGTCACGTGTCGTGAGCTGGCTTGGTGGGTATATATGGTGGGAGGTAGACTGTTTGCTCACATATCCCTTGTAGCTGTCATAGGTAAAAGAGACAATTTATCAGAGTTTCAAAAAGAGATGATTATTGGTTTTTGAGCCGAGGGTGGCAGTTTTCTGAAACTGTACAGTTCATGAACTGTTTGCATGCTGCTGTGGTAAAAGTTATATCATGAGTGGATAAAAAGTAACATAGCAAATAATTGACGTAGAAACTGTGGAACACCACGTGCCATTGATATATAAGAGGTGAATGCCGGCTACGAATGTGCGCAAAGGCAGACCAACGCACTCTAGTGGAGTATCCCAAAGCTAACATGAACCAGGGAGCTACCAGGCGTGTGTCTAAAACAACAGTTCAGAGAACCCTTCTGCGTATGGGGCTTAGAAGCAGACGGATTGTCACTGCACCTCTCCTAATGAAGTTGCATTGGCAGAAAAGGCTTCAATTTTGATGGTGGGATCTGAATTGGAAAAAAAGAGGGTTAAGCAGCACTCCAGGTCCCAATATAGGGACAGTTGCCAATAGAAACCTAGATAGGTCGGTGCTCGCGGATGAGGATCCTGGCTGAGGGTCCCATAGGTATACAGATAAAAAAGAAAATCCACAGCACTCCTTAGTTCTGGTGAACAAGCTGGTTACTTTATTGGTAACAGCAGCATAGGGATAGCAACGTTTCAACCATCTCTGGTCTTTATCAAGCTATGAGATCATATAGTGACATGTGCCTTTAAATAGTGACTCCTTGGGTGTGTCTCCCATCAATAGAACATCAAAAAAATCAACATGTGAGAAAACTAAGTGTTTAAAATTCAGCCTATCAAGTGGCTGGGTGTAGTTAATTAGATCATTAACCTATCATTTATGCATAAAGATAACATAATACTTACTGGTGGGGGAGGGACCATGTGAAAGCCGCGCTCAGTCAGGAGGTGAAATCGCGCCAAAAACCGGCATGTTCTGATTCCATATGCGCCTGCGCCGAGTCCCCACATCCACAGGGGGAGGGATTCTAAGGCGGCCAATAGGAAAATCGGGTGCCCATGACGTCTGCTGTTGCCGGGGGCGGGGGGCAGATCCCAGAACGTCCTTGAACTACCCGTCCCAGAACATTTTGTAAAAACCGGACACAATATCTCACAGTTGAGATTTCAAGTTATTGATGGAATCCCACAACTGAGGAGGAGTGGGGATCGAGAGACTCTACTTAAGAAATTGGAACTAAAATGGATCCATAGACTTGATACGCTGGAACCGAAAGGACTCAATAGGGACTTCAATTTGAGCATCTTCTTGCACTAATTATTTTTCTCCCCAGGTTATGTCCTGCCCAATCCCTATTTATGACTTTGCTACGGATGATTTTATCATAAGTAGAGTGCCCAACAATAGATAATTGTTGTGTTTGTTTTAATCACAAAAGTCACCTTTTCTACCTTTACCTTACAGGGGGCTCTCCATGTGAAACCAGGTTTTATTAGTTTCTTCACCCGACTACCTCTCCAGCTGCGCCTACACAGATTCCACTACGACCAAGACCTCTATAATTGCCATACTCCTTCAGCGGCTACAAGGGAACCGCAGGGGTAAGTTTGATGCATTAACGGCCTCTAAATGAGTATGTATGAGCAGGGTAGCGTCGCCCCTGGTCGCTATTTAAACAATGAGCGACCTGGGGGACACTATCATGTAAAGCAACCCCTGTCACAGAGTAAACACACTCAAGGAATTTTGTGGTTTACACTGTATACAGATGGGGGATGTATGAATGTCGGCCTGTGGCCCCTCTTCTAGGGACTGATGGCTAACCTAGTGTTGGTCACGTCCATGTAGGGGCCATAGCCTAGTATGAGTACCCAAGTGACAGCTGGAATCGCCTAAACAACGATTCCAGCCAGATGGGATCCTCAGATACAGCGGCTAAATATGCTATCATCACCCCGGTCCTCCCCCAGTTGCTTATATGTATGGCATGTATAGTTGCTATGAAGGGGACGCGATCCTAGCTCTGCTCTGGACTGCTGACTCTCCCTAGCAACAGTAGACGTCATCGGCACCTATACTCTGATTGGCGCCGCGGCCGGAGGACACTCCCTTCACTGGGATCTGCCCCCCGCCCCCGGCAACAGCAGACGTCATGGGCACCCGATTTTCCTATTGGCCGCCTTAGAATCCCTCCCCCTGTGGATGTGGGGACTCGGCGCAGGCGCATATGGAATCAGAACATGCCGGTTTTTGGCGCGATTTCACCTCCTGACTGAGCGCGGCTTTCACATGGTCCCTCCCCCACCAGTAAGTATTATGTTATCTTTATGCATAAATGATAGGTTAATGATCTAATTAACTACACCCAGCCACTTGATAGGCTGAATTTTAAACACTTAGTTTTCTCACATGTTGATTTTTTTGATGTTCTATTGATGGGAGACACACCCAAGGAGTCACTATTTAAAGGCACATGTCACTATATGATCTCATAGCTTGATAAAGACCAGAGATGGTTGAAACGTTGCTATCCCTATGCTGCTGTTACCAATAAAGTAACCAGCTTGTTCACCAGAACTAAGGAGTGCTGTGGATTTTCTTTTTTCTTCTTTTCTTTCTTCTTTCTTTTTTATCGGGATCTGAATTGGGCCACTGCTGACTAGGAAATGTTGCCTTCTGTGATGAGCCACTTTTTCTGCTTCATAAAATGGATGGATGTTGGCATGTCAGGCAAGAAACATCAGAGAATAAACACTCTGCAACCAATGCTGGAAGAACACAAGCTGTTGGTGGCAGCGTTGTGGTCTGGGGATAGTTTATGTGGTATTCTCTGGGCCCAATCATCCATGTGGAAGGCGCTATCAATTCAACCAATTTGGTTATGTATCCATCCTTGCAGATCACTTACATCCATATATGCTGATTGCCTTCCTTTGAGCAGATGGGATCTTCCAGCAAGAAAATGTGACATGTCACACATCTCGAAAAGTACGGCATTGGTTAAAAGAGCATAATCAAGACTTTCAAGTACTACCCTGGCCCCCTAATTCCCCAGATTTGAACCCAATTGAGCATCTGTGGGACCACCTTGATAATCATGTTCACCTTGTGTATGCTCCCCCACACATCATCCAGGAGCTGTGGGATGCACTGCAGTCAGCATAGTTCCAGATACCTGTGACAACCTACCAATACTTTACTGAATGGCTCCCAGCCCGTCTAGCTGCTGTCTGTCCTTTACACAGCGGTTACTCTGTAAAATGAGAAAGATAAAGTAGCACTGTGATGATAAAGATGATTGGTGCAAGCCTCCAGTGTGGGCAAACCCAAAGTCTCACCAGTTCGCACACCATTAGAGGGAAGCAGCACTCCAGTTCAAAAAGGAAGGTTGTTCACTAAGATATTATTCAATGTCAGGCAATATTTCAAATGCAGTCATCTTCAAGCAACAATGTGAACATGCATCATAGTATAAATATGGTAGATGGCAATCACAACAATTTAACATGATTAGAATAGCTTGAGAAGAATATATGATTGTATAAAAAGTGCAATATATCTTAATTCATCAATGTACTGTAATGTACTGATAAAAGCTTACATAAAGTGTAAATAGTGCAAAAATTCATAAGTTGGATAATTGATGGATAATTAATAAACAGCTGATAAGCACTCACCACATTGAAATGTAAAAGGGAACATACCATAGTTATAACCTGCGCATGTCCATAGATCCAACCCCATGCTCATCACAGGGTGCACAGGGTGCAAAGCAGGAAACTATCACAGAACGCAGCTCGCATGACAAGAGGGAAGGCATGTTATATGAAAAGGTCGTAAGGCAAAACATCTCCTACTAGCTGTCAAGGGATCCATGCCTGCACATTGCCCTCACAAGTGATAAAAGTGCAATCTTATCTGCTGTTTATTAATTTTCCATCAATTATCCAATCTATAAATGTTATGCTTTATGTAAGCTTTAATCAGCACATTTTTTACATTGAGATATATTTGCATGTTGACATTGTGTACTTACTTTTTTATACAATCATGTATTCTGACTCTTTTCTAATCATGTTAAATTACTGTAATTGGCATCTACCTTATTTATACTACGGTATGACACATGTTCACATTGTTGCTTGAAAATAACTGCATTGAACAAATAAAACATTGCCTGTCTGACATTGGGTGAAGAAACTTCTTTTTTGCATGGGAGTGCTGTTTCCCTCTATTGATCAGCGGTAGTGAAAGTAAGTGTACAGGAAACAAACCTGTGAATGCAACATCACCTATAATGCCATGCAACCAGCCAATCCACAGATAGCCACCCCCTGTGATCGTCGTGTGCATCACATACAAGTGCACCAACATTCATAGTTAATTTATTCTATTAGGGATACAGTTAGTGTGCCTTAGTATTAAATGTAGGTGTAATCGGGTTTGCACCTAACCTTTCTGCTGCCTGAGGCGAAAACTGAAATGGCGCCCCACCCCCTAATGCCAATTTCTTAACCTAACCCCTTTCCTCCAGCCTTACTGTTAAAGACATACTGGGAAAACATTACATATAGCTCTACAAAACATAGAGGAGAATACACAGCCACTTACCTCTTACATCCAGTGATGTCTCCTCTGATATAGATGTTCTCTTTCCTCGTCTTCTTCTTTCAGACCAGACCTCCATGATGATTTCTTTCAGCCATATCTTGTCTCTGCAGAGTTTGACAAACAGACATCTTAGAGTCCTACTTTTCCATCCTCCTCCTCACCTTCTGAACCCCCCATCCTGCCACCCCAATACTGTGCCTGCTGTGCTCTCCCATACTGTCTTGCAGAAAAAGATAATCCCCCTTAAAATACTAGTACCACACATATAGTTCCCCTTCAATACCCTAAAAAATTGCTGTGCCTAGCAAATAGTGTCCCTGAAACTTATAGTGCCATAAACATAGTGTCCTCCAAAAATAATTGTGCTAAGCTGATACTGTGTCAGGGTGCCCCCCAATCTCCCAATGTAACAGTCCTCCCAAAAGTCCCACCAATAATAATAATTCTCTGCCAGAGTGCACTATGTGGTAACAGTGAACCCAATAGTAATAATGTCCTTGATTTTGACCACAGAAGTAATAATGCCCCCAGTAGTAAAAATTCCCCCTATAATGTGTGCCTATACAAAAAATACCCCCTTATAACGTGTGCCAGTACAAAAAAATTACCCCTCATGATATTTGCCAGTAAAATAATCCCCCCTTGCAATATGTGGCAGTACAAAAATACCCCCTTATGTGTGCCTACACAAAAAATGCTCCCTTATAACATGTGCCAGTACAAAAAAAACTTTTAGTGCCCCCTATAGAACAAATGTCCCCATAGTGGCCACCTTAGAATGTGTGCCAGTACAAAAATGCTCCCTTATAAATGTGCGCTAAGTACAAAAAAACGCCCCCTTATGTGCCAGTACCAAAAAATGCTCCCTTATAACATGCCAGTACAAATAAACTACCCCTTTTTAGTGCCCCCAGTAGAACGAATGTCCCTTATAGTGGCCCCCTTATAATATGTGCCAGTACAAAAATGCTACTTTTTATAGCCACAATGTCCCCATAGTTCTTTCTCCAGTTACAAACTAATGACCCCCACCCCATTGTGGCCCAACAGCATGCTGCCAAATAAAAATAATCAACTCAAATACTTACCTCATTTCTGCTGTCAGATATGCAGTGTAGACACAGACCTCTTTTAGTCTGTGCCTGGAGCTTTATGCAGCTCCGGTCAGGCAGCGCGATAATGATGACACCGGCCTCTGATAGGCTACAGGAGCTAGGACTAAAGCCTATTAGAGGAAACAGTGGGCCAGGGAGACATCACTCTCATGCCCCATCACAGCATTCAACTGTATTGCTGTCCTTCCTGAGTACAGCGATGCAGTTGAATATGTAGAGATAAGCATTTCTACAATGGAAGAGCTTATTTCCCATGGCCCTTCTGTTGTCCCCCTCTTGCCCCCTACCTGGTGTTGCCTGAGGCAATCGCCTCACCTCGCCTCATTGGCAGTGCACCCCTGGGTGTAATGTTCCACCATGTGCATCACCGACATTCATAGTTAATCCGTTCTGTTAACAATGAAGTTACTGTGCCTCAGTATTAAAGGCAGGTGTAATATGGCAAAAATATGATTAGGCAGATTGGGCTGGGTATACCAGATTTATAGTGATTCATGACACATTAATTCAGGCTAGGGCGTAACTACCATAGCGGCAGACAATGCAACTGCTATGGGGCCCAGGGAAAGAGAGGGCAGAGTCTTAGTTGGGATCATACCTTCTTCTACTGGAGGTGACAACTTGGTTAGAACTTTACCCTCTAAAGGAACAACTTTTAGCAAATGAAGCCGTTGTCCTGTCCTGTGTGGGGGGCCTGGTTTGATCATTGCTATGGGGCTCTTACTTCTCTATGCATGCCACTGGCTGCTGGATCAAAATTTTGCTTATTTCTAATCAGCTATTACTCTGAATACTGGAGTTCATAATAATGTGACTCGACTGTGTAGTTTAGGTATATACGAGGCTGCTGCCTTTCTTCATAGATGCATTCTCTTTGTGGGTTAGAAAGGCCTGTTTGACTCAACTCTGCATACTGTACTTAATGAAATAGGATTACAGTGGACTATATATGAAACCTAGGAAAATGTTACTCTTGGGTGGAGGGTTTTCTGCTGCTAAATTACATGGTGCTTTTTCACAGGTTGTGCCCACTTTCATCCCTGGATCTAGCCTGTTATTAGTCAAAAAGGAGTATCCATTCCCTTGAGATTCTAAGGAAGAGCATTCATGACTATAAAGAGGGAAATTAAAAGTCTGCTTTGTTAAATGAAATGAGGGCAGTAGATATATTTTTTTAAGTAAATGTCATTACTGAAATGTGTTCTCCAAAAACGTTTTAAACGTTTTATTTTTTGATAAAGGTCATAGAAAAGCTTGACAGCAAAAACTACATTTTCCAGTTAGAAAAATGTAAGCAGACATATAAGAAATTATATGCAAAAATAGGGGAAACTTAATGTGTGCGGAGAGGAGGCAGGGCCAGGATAAGGGTTTGGTGGATTAATCGCCATGGTAGATGTCATAAACTAAAAATAGTGGGTTAAATAAACACTAGAGATAGAAGATGAACCAACAAAACTAATTAGTAGATCGGTTAAATTAATACTAAATATACTAAATAATACAAAATTAATACACTTAAAAACTTACACACAAATAGAATGGATCAATGTGTAGCTGCACATGTGTTATGTAGGTAGCATTTAACTGGATTCATATACACTGATGTCCAAAAAGCTAACAATGTTTTGAACTTTTGACTTTCAAGCTCCATATCTCACCATCCACTACAGCTTTGAACGTGAGACTACCATTATTTTATAGACAATCATCTTGGCTATCTTATACTTATATTGGACTATGATATCATTAGTTATGCAGATTTTTGTCATGTAACTGCATTACACAAGTCTAGAATGGTGGCCCGAAAAAGGTAACGAAGCCTCGACTTCAATTTTGTCATAAGAAGCGTCAAAAAAGTACGAACAGCGGACAGTGATTTGGAGCGATGAGACAAAAATCAATACATAACCTACAAAAAATGCCAGACCGCTTATAATGAATTAATGGTTTATTACAAAATCACATATATTTCAGACATGATTAAAAAAAAATATGGTGCAGGAGATAAAAGAGAAAGACGACATCACTGGAGGAAACATACAGAGGATACATGTCCATATATCAGTCCATTAATGTAATACATGGAAGAATAAAGTGCTAATGCAAACAAATCATCTGTAATCAAAAAGACATCGGACAATTACCCATACTGCATCTCCTCCAGGATGGCGCCAACCCCAACGCGCGTTTCGGCGTACCTTCGTCTGGGGGTAGCGTCATCACTGGTGGAAATGGGTTATATACAGCAGTCAGCCAATCACCTCGTAAATGTTAATAATCTTACTTCTACGTTGTCTCCGCGACTCAGGAAGTGACATAGAATGTTGCAGCCGGTGCCTAGGGGGAGCATGTGATCTGTGTTGTATCACGTGTTCGTGCTGCGATCACGTGATGAAGATGTTAACACGTAATCGCGTCACAAGTGTCGCGAGTCCGTGTCTCAACCTTCATAGGAACATTGCGCATGTCAAAAATGACATCATGGAACACTCAATGATCTGGATGATATACATATAGAGACACAGAACACAGAAGAAAGGTAAGGAGGAACGGAGGAACAGGGGAACCAGGGAAAGCCTGACTGAAAAGGTAGGACGGTATCTGGATTCCCAATTGAAAAATATAGTAGCCAATCTTCCTTCATACATCAAGAACACTGCAGATTTTCTGCGGAAGATTGAGGGCATCCATCTTGGAGATTATACAATAATGGTGACCTGTAATGTCGAGTCCCTGTATACAAGTATTAGACATCAAGATGGGACTCAGGCAGTGGAGTTTTTCCTGGAACAGGAAAATTTAGATGCAGACAAGAGGGGTTTCCTTTTGGATCTGTTATCTTTTGTGTTGACGCACAATTTCTTTTCTTTTGGTGGGTCCTTCTAGCTGCAGCTCCAGGGCACCGCGATGGGGGTGCCTTGTGTGCCCTCTTACGCCAACTTGTTCCTGTGGCTGTGGGAGAGGGACCTTTTCCTGTTAGATCGGTGCATGTCGATGGACCGCGCCATTTTTTGGGCGCGGTACATCGACGATGTATTCCTGATCTGGCAGGGAGATGTACCTGAGTTACAAGAATTCTTTGAGATGTTGTCAAATTAACATACAAATTAACATACAGATGATATCAAATTAACATACAAACATGATAAGAACTCCATTGAGTTTCTAAATGTTCAGCTAGAGAGAGGTGCCTATGGTTGCATTGTTACGAACGTATTTAAGAAACCGACAGCGTTAACTCCTATTTACATGCATCTTCATCCCATCCTCCACAGATGATCAACTCGATCCCGACTGGACAATTTCTGCGAGCCCGGAGGATATGCTCGACGGATCAGATATTCGAACAACAAGCGAATGATTTGAAGCAGAGATTCACCAGTCGTGGATATAGTCAACGCTCAATTAAGAAAGCATATAGGAGAGCAAGGACATGCTCCCGTCAGGATCTCCTTTTTTCAGGGGAACAATGAATCAGTGACAAGACAAGATTTATCACGGGCTACCATGGCAGATGGCCTGAGATGAAGGATATTTTGAGAAGATTTTGGCCCGTATTGTTGACCGTATCTTGGTCAAATATGTATCCTCGGGTCCAATGGTAACGGCTAAACGATCTAAAAATTTGAGAGATCATCTTGTTTGTAGTCTTTTTCTGAAACAAAGTCAGCCTATGTTCCCAGGGATAGGAAAGCCGAGATGGGGTTTTGTCCCATGTGGAAAATGCATTGCATGTCCAAACATGGAAAGAGCGACTTCTTTCGATGACTCGACTAATGGGAAAACATTCCAAATAACACAGTGTCTCACATGCACAAGTACAGCAGTCGTCTATTATGCGAAATGTCCGTGCCCAAAAATGTATGTGGGCTTAACCACAAGGGAGCTAAAGGTCAGAGTGCGTGAACACGTTAGAGATATCGTGTCAGCAACCAATGAAAGAGATTTGAGCAACCTAAAAGCGGTGGCTAAACATTTCAAGTTATATCATGACTGCAATCCTGTGCATTTGAAAGTTCGGGCGATCGATTGTGTCCTGAAAAACATCAGAGGTGGAAATACAGTACAGACCAAAAGTTTGGACACACCTTCTCATTCAAAGAGTTTTCTTTATTTTCTAGACTATGAAAGAGAATGCCAAGAGTGTGCAAAGCAGTAATCAAAGCAAAAGGTGGCTACTTTGAAGAACCTAGAATATGACATATTTTCAGTTGTTTCACACTTGTTTGTTATGTATATAATTCCACATGTGTTAATTCATAGTTTTGATGCCTTTAGTGTGAATCTACAATTTTCATAGTCATGAAAATAAAGAAAACTCTTTGAATGAGAAGGTGTGTCCAAACTTTTGGTCTGTACTGTATATCAAAAAGATTGGCACAACTTGAATGCAAGTGGATTTGGAAACTAAACACACTGTGTCCAAACGGTTTAAATGAGTCCACTGGTTTCTCCTCATATCTATAGGTCTTTGTAGGGTTCATCCGGGTCTCCACACCCAAGTAGGTTTTTTGTTTTTAGTGTTCGCATTGCAAATTTTAATAGCTGTTAACCCCATTTTTTAGGGTCATCTTTGGGTTTGGCCTTTTCACAAGCCACCTCGACACAGACTCTCCACATATCGTACATTCAGTGACTCTGCGATAGTGTGGAGATGGAGTGAAGAGGGGGGTACATGCAGCCATAGGGATGTAGACACATGTAATATGTCTAGTATAGGAGGTGGAGTTGTCTTGGGGGCGGTTGCCAGTGTTATACACTACATGTATTGGAGTTTTGGGTTCACGGATGTGACCACATAAGAGGGTCGTGCACAGTCAAGATCTACGCTCTGGTCTGGTTGACTTTAGCCTAAAAGTCATCGACGTGACCAGCATGGGTATTAACACATAATGTACCTGTCAGCTGTGGATGGGTGATTCTTTTTCTTTTCTTTTTTCTTTCTTCTCCTTTTTTTCTTCTCTCTTTTTTTCTCTTTCTCTTCTTTTCTTCTTCTTTTTTTCCTTGGATACATATCCGATGATGTATAATCCAGACCATCGCGCAGGATACCAACAACTAATGACTGTGTATTACCCTCTGTGTGGGTCACCTTTAAGGGTGTGTTTATATACATACTCCCCAACATGCTTCTTTCTATTTATTGGGTTAATATATATTCACAAATAATATGGTCACACATGGAGAGATTTTTATCATAGAAGTGTATAGATGAATGTCTGAATCTGCACGGATGTATATATTGGATTCCCCTTCCCCTTTTTTTCTGATCTGATATTTTTAGTAGGTTGCTTGTTATTTGCAACATCACATTTTATATCATTTGTTGATCACATCATTATGGTTTGGTATGAGGTGTCACATATATATATATGTATATATATTTTGTCACTGACAGGATGTTATAGATTTAATTCATTGATGATGATGTGTGTGGATCTTGTTGATATCAATGTACAGGGTGGGCCATTTATATGGATACACCTTAATAAAATGGGAATGGTTGGTGATATTAACTTCCTGTTTGTGGCACATTAGTATATGTGAGGGGGGAAACTTTTCAAGATGGGTGGTGACCATGGTGGCCATTTTGAAGTCGGACATTTTGAATCCAACTTTTGTTTTTTCAATAGGAAGAGGGTCATGTGACACATCAAACTTATTGGGAATTTCACAAGAAAAACAATGGTGTGCTTGGTTTTAACGTAACTTTATTCTTTCATGAGTTATTTACAAGTTTCTGACCACTTATAAAATGTGTTCAATGTGCTGCCCATTGTGTTGGATTGTCAATGCAACCCTCTTCTCCCACTCTTCACACACTGATAGCAACACCGCAGGAGAAATGCTAGCACAGGCTTTCAGTATCCGTAGTTTCAGGTGCTGCTCATCTCGTATCTTCACAGCATAGACAATTGCCTTCAGATGACCCCAAAGATAAAAGTCTAAGGGGGTCAGATCGGGAGACCTTGGGGGCCATTCAACTGGCCCACGACGACCAATCCACTTTCCAGGAAACTGTTCATCTAGGAATGCTCGGACCTGACACCCATAATGTGGTGGTGCACCATCTTGCTGGAAAAACTCAGGGAACGTGCCAGCTTCAGTGCATAAAGAAGGAAACACATCATCATGTAGCAATTTCGCATATCCAGTGGTCTTGAGGTTTCCATTGATGAAGAATGGCCCCACTATCTTTGTACCCCATATACGACACCATACCATCAATTTTTTTGTTCCAACAGTCTTGGAGGGATCTATCCAATGTGGGTTAGTGTCAGACCAATAGCGGTGGTTTTGTTTGTTAACTTCACCATTCACATAAAAGTTTGCCTCATCACTGAACAAAATCTTCTGCGTAAACTGAGGGTCCTGTTCCAATTTTTGTTTTGCCCATTCTGCAAATTCAGTGCGCCGATCTGGGACATCCTCGTTGAGATGCTGCAGTAGCTGGAGTTTGTAAGGGTGCCATTTGTGAGTAGCTAATATCCGCCGAAGGGATGTTCGACTAATGCCACTCTCCAGTGACATGCGGCGAGTGCTACGCTGTGGGCTCTTGCTGAATGAAGCTAGGACAGCCACTGATGTTTCTTCATTAGAGACAGATTTCATGCGTCCACATTTTGGCAAATCCAACACTGAACCAGTTTCACGAAACTTAGCAAGCAGTTTGCTAACTGTAGCATGGGAGATGGGTGGTCTCGTAGGGTGTCTTGCATTGAAATCTGCTGCAATGACCCGGTTACTGCGTTCACCAGACATCAACACAATTTCTGTCCGCTCCTCACGTGTTAACCTCGGCGACATGTCAATGGCTGTAAACAAAGAGAAACTTGTATATAACTCATGAAAGAATAAAGTTACGTTAAAACCAAGCACACCATTGTTTTTCTTGTGAAATTCCCAATAAGTTTGATGTGTCACATGACCCTCTTCTTATTGAAAAAACAAAAGTTGGATTCAAAATGGCCAACTTCAAAATGGCCACCATGGTCACCACCCATCTTGAAAAGTTTCCCCCCTCACATATACTAATGTGCCACAAACAGGAAGTTAATATCACCAACCATTCCCATTTTATTAAGGTGTATCCATATAAATGGCCCACCCTGTAGAATCATGGGTCGAAGAGCACACAACTCAAGAATAATGCTGTTTAATCATACATTTTCTTTATGTATATACTTTTATGGATAACTTCAATGAGATGTTTTTTCGAATAATGGAGTGAGAAATTGAGAGTTAATTATGAATCATCAATTGGAATCAGTATAATTAATCATGCAAATTGTAAATTTTAATGTTTAATTTCATATATTGTTTGCACTTATAATCATCGTGTATTCAGGCGCTGGGGTCACTTGTAGGATGTGTAGCTTATAATATTAGCATTATCAGTTTTGTATTTTACATCAGGAGTTCACGCTTTACAAGAGTCATGCACAGATATAATTTATTAATATATATATTTTTTTTTTTTCTCTAAGTATGTCTAAATTTTATTGGCTAAAATGCTGGTGACAAGTTTTTTGTTCAGGGGTCAACATTCGTGACACCCACTGGGAACTGACCTTTGACATCATCAAAACACCATGAATAATACAGGAAACTGGGCCAAATGAAATGCCAAATTCATGAGCTATAACAATGAATTTGACCCAATGATCTTCCAAAATCATAGTAGTAGGAAGCTGCATCATCACCATATATATCAATCATCCTTTCATAGACTTCTTTAGGTTTCTTTTCTTCCTATGTAAGAATTTTTTATTTATTTTTTATATTTATTGAGTTGAATGTCAATGCACAATATGGAGGATCAAGTTCCTCCTGAAAGTAACATGTAATAAACATATTAACATAAAGGTTCAAGTAATCTTGGATCTCTGTTGTGGTTCTTAGTGTAGCTTAGTCTAGGAGGGACCACCGTAGTGATTGTGAGCATCTACCTGAGCATGAGCTAGAGGTGATTTGAATATCAATACACAATATGGAGGATCAAATTCCTTCTGAAAGTAACATGTAATAAACATATTAACATAAAGGTTCAAGTGAACTTGTATCTCTGTTGTGGTTCTTAGTGTAGTTTAGTTTAGGAGGGACCACCGTAGTGATCGTGAGCATCTACCTGAGCATGAACTAGAGGTGAGTACCCTAGAGCGTGATGATCTGGAGCAGGACCGGCGCAAGGCCAGAAAATAAATAAGAAAATATATGTAGGGGCATAAAATGTCCAGATTTTAAGAGACAAGGTGTTCTCTGAAGACCTTCCATTTAAGCCAGGTACTATTGAACTTATGGATTGAGCGCATTTCCCAAGCAGATATCTCTTCAAGTCTGTAAAGCTGGTTGACTTTAAGAGACCATTGTTCCATTGATGGAAGCTCCTCAGAGAGCCAATACCTAGGTACCAAAAACTTGGCAGCCATGATCATATACACTGCTCAAAAAAATAAAGGGAACACAAAAATAACACATCCTAGATCTGAGTTAATTAAATATTCTTCTGAAATACTTTGTTCTTTACATAGTTGAATGTGCAGACAACAAAATCACACAAAAATAAAAAAATGGAAATCTAATTTTTCAACCCATGGAAGTCTGGATTTGGAGTCACACTCAAAATTAAAGTGGAAAAACACACTACAGGCTGATCCAACTTTGATGTAATGTCCTTAAAACAAGTCAAAATGAGGCTCAGTAGTGTGTATGGACTCCACGTGCCTGTATGACCTCCCTACAACGCCTGTGCATGCTCCTGATTAGGTGGCGGACGGTCTCCTAAGGGATCTCCTCCCAGACCTGGACTAAAGCATCTGCCAACTCCTGGACAGTCTGTGGTGCAAGACATGATGGTGGATAGAGCAAGACATGATGTCCCAGATGTGCTCAATTGGATTCAGGTATGGGGAACGGGCGGGCCAGTCTATAGCATCAATGCCTTCGTCTTGCAGGAACTGCTGACACACTCCAGCCACATGAGGTCTAGCATTGTCTTGCATTAGGAAGAACCCAGGGCCAACCGCACCAGCATATGGTCTCACAAGGGGTCTGAGGATCTCATCTCGGTACCTAATGGCAGTCAGGCTACCTCTGGCGAGCACATGGAGGGCTGTGCGGCCCTCCAAAGAAATGCCACCCCACACCATTACTGACCCAATGCCAAACCGGTCATGCTGGAGGATGTTGCAGGCAGCAGAACGTTCTCCACGGCATCTCCAGACTCTGTCACGTCTGTCACATGTGCTCAGTGTGAACCTGCTTTCATCTGTGAAGAGCACAGGGCGCCAGTGGCGAATTTGCCAATCTTGGTGTTCTCTGGCAAATGCCAAACGTCCTGCACAGTGTTGGGCTGTAAGCACAACCCCCACCTGTGGACGTCGGGCCCTCATATCACCCTTATGGAGTCTGTTTCTGACCGTTTGAGCAGACACATGCACATTTGTGGCCTGCTGGAGGTCATTTTGCAGGGCTCTGGCAGTGCTCCTCCCGTTCCTCCTTGCACAAAGGTGGAGGTAGCGGTCCTGCTGCTGGGTTGTTGCCCTCCTACGGCCTCCTCCACGTCTCCTGATGTACTGGCCTGTCTCCTGGTAGCGCCTCCATGCTCTGGACACTACGCTGACAGACACAGCAAACCTTCTTGCCACAGCTCGCATTGATGTGCCATCCTGGATAAGCTGCACTACCTGAGCCACTTGTGTGGGTTGTAGACTCCGTCTCATGCTACCACTAGAGTGAAAGCACCACCAGCATTCAAAAGTGACCAAAACATCAGCCAGGAAGCATAGGAACTGCGAAGTGGTCTGTGGTCACCACCTGCAGAACCACTCCTTTATTGGGGGTGTCTTGCTAATTGCCTATAATTTCCACCTGTTGTCTATCCCATTTGCACAACAGCATGTGAAATTGATTGTCACTCAGTGTTGCTTCCTAAGTGGACAGTTTGATTTCACAGAAGTGTGATTGACTTGGAGTTACATTGTGTTGTTTAAGTGTTCCCTTTATTTTTTTGAGCAGTGTATTTAAACAGCTGAAGCTCCGGGCTGTGAGAGGAAGTGTGAAGGTTTAGAAGTGTGGACTCAGGGGAAGGTCTATATGAGGTCTGGCATATTTGATTGCATATTTGGAAGATCTGCTCCCACCATTTTTTGATACTTGGGCATGTCCACCAGATATGGAGGAAGGTGCCTCTGTCTTTCTTGCACCTCCAACAAATGTCAGAGGCGGACGTCGAGAACAAATTAGTCTTGTCTGGAGTTTTATACCATCTTGTGATGATCTTGTACCCATTTTCTTGAATTCTCACACATCTTGATGATTTGTGCGGGGAGGATAGAATATACTAAATTTCAGAACTGGTAAAAGTGGTGTCAAGATCTTTTTCCCAGAGTCTGATAAAAGCTGGGGTGGTTTTGGTGGGGGGGATTCAGAGTTTTTTGTAAATTTGGGAAATGAGCTTCAGAGGATTTTGAGGGCAGCTGATTAACCCCTTCACGACCGCAATCTGTATATATACGTGATAGCTGCACATGCCCCGTGCAGCTACCACGTGTATAGACGTCAAGCCAGCTCTTTAATCCAAGTGCTTTTGCAGCGCTTGGATTAAAGCTTCTGCCCCTGCCCTGCTGCTGTCACGGACAGCATACAGTGCAGTAATGCCTGCAAGGGACCAATTAGAGTGGCCCCTTGCCGACAATCGTTCCGAATGGTTAGTCTGTGCAGACTAACTAATCGGATCGCGGCAGTAAAAAAATGCCGGTTTCAGGCTCTGATCTGCGCTCTGCAGATCAGAGCCTGAAATCAGGTAGTGTTCCTCATGCCCCCCGATCTGTGCCCCTCCAAGCCCTTGGTGCCCCTCTGTGCCCCCCATCTGTGCCCCCCAGATCTGTGCCCCTCTCCTGCCTCCTGCGCTCATCTCCTGCCCTGATGCGGTCCGACCCCTCCCCACCCCATTCATTAGTCCTGCGACCTGCCCCAGTCTCCCTCAATGAATGTTGGCGGCTGAATTCCCCCCCCCTTTCCAGCGCTGCCCCCGATCCCCCTGCTGTGTGTGATGGCGGCGGCTCCATTCCTGAGCCGCCGCCGTCAGCAGAGAGTGTCAGCTCTATGCTGACACTCTGCTGTAACCTGTAACCCCATAGATGCCGCGGCAGCGGCATCCATGGGGTTAATAGAGGAAGGGGGCTCCCTCTCTTCACCATCGGGGCTGCAGCGCTGCGATTGCAGCGCCCGATGGTTGCCATAGGAACCGGACGCTTTCCAAAAGCGTCCGCTGTTGCCACCTACAGGGCATCTGATTGTATTATACTTTGCAATGCAAGAGCATTGCAAAGTATAGTACAGCCATCAGCCCCACTGGATCTTCAAGATCCAAGAGGGACTTGCTAAAAAAAAAGTGAAAATAATAAAAGTAAAAATAAATAAATAAATAAAAATGTAAAATTAAAAAAATAAATTGCCTTTTCCTATAAAAAATGGAAAAAAAAAACAAACAACACATATTAGGTATCACCGCATCCGTACCGACCGTCTCTATAAATATATCACATGATAGACCCCGTCCGATAAACACCATAAAAAAATAAAAATAAAAACTGTGTAAAAAAAGCCATTTTTGTCACCTTACATCACAAAAAGTGCAACAGCAAGCGATCATCTCCATTTTCCTTTAATTCTTGTGGAACACCTAAAGGGTTAACAAAGTTTGTAAAATCAGTTTTAAGTTACTTGAGGGGTGTAGTTTCTACAATGGGGTCATTTATGGGGGGTTTCCACTTTGTAAGCCCCACAAAGTGACTTTAGACCTGAACTGGTCCTTAAAAAGTGGGTTTTGGAAATTTTCTTAAAAATTTTAAGAACTGCTTCAAAACTTCTAAGCCTTCTAACGTCCTAAAAAAAAAAAAATGACATTTCCAAAATGATGCCAACATAAAGTAGACATATGGGAAATGTTAAGTAATAAATATTTTATTAGGTATGACTTTCTGTTTTAGAAGCAGAGAAATGTAAATTTAGAAAATTGTGAATTTCTTTAATTTTTGGGTAAATTTGGGATTTTTTCATAAATAAAGGTGATATATATTGACTCAAATTTTTGACTATCATGAAGTACAATATGTCACGAGAAAACAATCTCAGAATGGCTTGGATAAATAAAAGTGTTCCAAAGCTATTACAACATAAAGTGACGCATGTCAGATTTGTAAATTTTGACCTGGACACTGGGGCATCAATGACCCTTGGTCATGAAAGGGTTAAGCTCTCAAACCAGACCTGAGGTCGGTATAGATTATTGAGACTTACATTTTGGGAGAGGTATGCTTTTAAGAAGTGTAAGGAGTTAGTGTAAGGATGGTGAATCCTTGTTTTTTGTTCTAGGTAGTCCAGTGTAAGGGTTTGTGAGTCTAAAAGAAGTTCCTGGATCCTCAAAGGGGAATGTCTAGTTTTAAGGGGTAGGCTGTCGTATAAAGCTTTAGGGGCCAAATTTAGGACATCTCTAATTTGTAAAAGCGGGGAAGGAAGGGGAATTGAGTACTGTGATTTTTGAAACCAGTCCCAAGTGGAGAGAGTAGCTTTCACTAAGGGAGTGGCTTGGGCAAGGGCCAGGTGAGTAGTCTTGGAGCACAGGAGTATGGCTCTGAATGAAGTGCCTAACATGTGTTGCTCCATATTTACCCAGGATTTGTTTAATGGGGCCCTCAGCCAATCTACTACTCTAGCAAGGAGGATTGCCTTGCCGTAAAGTTCGGGATCTGGTAGCGCAATTCCACCTAGGTTTTTGGGCCGGCTTAAAGTGTCAAATGAAAGACGAGCTTTCTTTTTGTTCCATACAAAGGATCTGAAGATGGATCTAAGTGCCTTATAGAAGGATTTAGCTACAGGGATGGGCAGTACCTGTTGAAGGTAGGTTAATTTTGGAAGAACTAGGGATGTTAGGATATTTTTCCTACCAAACCATGATAGGATGGGGAGGTCAAGTCTGTTTAAAACCTCTGTAATTCCTTTTAAAAGGGGTGTGTAGTTGATAGAAAAGAGTTGGTTTGGGTCGGGGCTAATTATTTACTCCTAAATATGTTAAGTAGGATGAGGACCAGTTGAACGGAGAGCTTTGTTCTAATTTTTTCCTATGGGGGGGGGGGGGAGAATACCTAGGCTAATGATCAGAGATTTATTGTGATTAATTCTAAAGTTGGAAAGGGAGCTATAAATCTCTAGATGGTGATAAATTCTGGGAAGGGCCCTGTCTGGGTTACTTATTATGACAAGTAAGTCGTCTGCGAAAGCAGCGGTCTTGTGGTCCTGATCTCCCAAACATAATCCTTTAATTTATTTGTCCAGTCTTATTGTTTGAAGGAGCGGCTCTAGCGTTAAGACGAACAAGAGAGGGGAAAGCGGGCACTCTTGTCTAGTTCCATTTTTTATTAGGAAAGGATCTGAGATTTGGTTATTTACCATGATGGAAGCTGAGGCATTAGTATACATTGCGTCAATTGCGGACAGGAAGACAATTGGGAAGTTTTGGTTAGTTAATACCTGTTTCATAAAGGACCATTTCACTCTGTCAAAGGCCTTCTCAGCATCTGTGCTGAGAAGGATTAGAGGGATGTTTTTGCGCTTTGCGTAATAGAGGATGTTTAGGACTCTGGTTGTATTATCTTTCCCTTCTCTACCTTTCACAAAACCTACTTGATCCCTATGTAACAAGAGGGGTAGAAGCTTTGCTAGCCTATTGGCCATTAATTTGGCTAGAAGTTTGAGGTCCACATTTAGGAGTGAAATGTGCCTGTAATTTTGGCATAAGGTGTGGTCCTTACCCTCCTTTGGAATAAGAGTGATATGGGCTTTGGTCATGTCTCTAGAGAGAGAGTGTCACGGCGGACGTGCACTCAGACTCACAAATAAACCACCGACCAGGCTCTGGGCGAGAGACAGGGGAAGGGTCACCTCCTAGCTAATCCCTGACCTCTTTCCCTGCACTGCTCAGCCCACATGCAGCCCTTGGTGGTAGGTATGACATGTCCCCGTGCCTGGGATGAAACTCCCTAAATTCCCTGAGATGGTGAAGAGGGGAAATAGGAGCAGCCTGCTCGCACAGAACCTGGAAGGGAGAGATGACACAAAACAACCAAACTAAAACCACACTTATCTTTCTGAGCTGGAACAGACAACCTTCCTTCCTAGCTTCCAAGACCACAGTGATTCGTAAAATCCGCTCAGAGCACTGGGATGGTGTGCTATTTAAACTAATGACCCCACCCAGTGCACCTGATGAGAGGCGGATCCAGCACGGTTCCAAAACAAACACTAAACTTGTGCTGCTATCCTGTCCGACCTCCGCACATCGTCAGAGCGGGGTATGACAGTACCCCCCCTTCTACGGCTGACCTCCGGACACCCCGGACCAACCTTATCCAGATGGGACCTATGAAAAGCCCTCACCAGTCGGCTGGCGTTGACATCCAGCGCCGGAACCCACATCCTCTCCTCAGGGCCGTATCCCCTCCAGTGCACCAGGTACTAAAAGGAACCCCGAAGAACTCTAGAGTCGAGAATCCTGGAGATCTCAAACTCCAAGTTTCCCTCGACTAGAACAGGAGGAGGAGGCAAAGGCGATGGTTCCACCGGTCTCACGTATTTTTTTTGTAAAGACTTGTGGAACACATCATGGATCCTCCAAGTCTGCGGAAGATCCTGCCGAAACGCTACAGGATTGATCACCGCAGAAATTTTATACAGACCAATAAATCTTGGACCCAGTTTCCAAGATGCATTCTCAATTTGATATTCTTAGTGGACAACCACACCAGATCACCCACACACAGGTCCGGACCAGTCACACGTCTCTTGTCAGCCATTCGTTTATACCTCTCACCCATCTTCTCCAAATTCCCTTGAATCCTCCGCCAGATGGAGGATAAGGCAGAAGAGAATCTCTCCTCCTCTGGCATCCCAGAGGAACTAGTCCCAGAAAAGGTACCAAACTGAGGATGGAAACCGTATGCGCCAAAAAATGGCGACTTACCCGTGGACTCCTGCCTACGGTTATTCTGCTAAGGACAAGAATGAGGACCAGTCCTCCTGATTCTCAGCCACAAAACACCTCAAGTAGGTCTCCAGGTTTTGATTAGTACGCTCCGTCTGACCATTCGACTGCGGATGAAAAGCCGAAGAGAGTGAAAGTTGAATGCCAAGCCGAGAGCAGAACGCCCTCCAAAACCTGGAGACAAACTGCGTGCCCCTTTCAGAGACCACATCCGAAGAAATACCATGCAATTTCACAATATTATCCACAAAAATCTGCGCAAGAGTCTTAGCGTTAGGCAGACTAGTTAGTGGTATAAAGTGAGCCATTTTACTGAAACGGTCAACTACCACCAAAATCACTGTTCTCCCGGAGGAACTCGGCAGATCCGTAATAAAGTCCATAGACAAATGCGTCCAAGGACGAGACGGAATAGACAATGGAAGAAGTGAACCAGCCGGTCGAGTATGTGCAACCTTTGACCGAGCGCAGGCTTCACAAGCTGTCATGTAATTCTCAATGCTCTTACGTAACCCTGGCCACCAGAACCTCTGGGATACTAGATCACAGGTGGACTTACCACCAGGATGTCCAGCGAGGACAGTATCGTGATGTTCCTTGAACACCTTGTATCGCAGGCCCTCAGGAACAAACAACCTCCCTGGGGGACAAAAACCAGGAGCCCCCTCCTGGGCTCCCAACACCTCCATCTCCAATTCAGGGTACAGAGCGGAGACCACCACCCTATCCGCTAAAATCGGCGCAGGATCCTCTGAATCACCTCCCCCAGGAAAGCTGCGAGACAAGGCATCTGCCTTGACGTTCTTTACCCCTGGGCGAAAGGTAACCACAAAATTGAACCTGGTAAAAAACAGTGACCATCTGGCCTGTCTAGGGTTCAGACGCTTGGCAGATTGCAGGTAAGCCAAATTCTTATGGTCTGTATATACCGTAATGGGGTGAGACGCCCCCTCCAACCAGTGACGCCATTCCTCGGCCAACTTGATAGCCAACAACTCTCTATCTCCAACATCATAATTCCTCTCGGCGACCGAGAGCTTCTTGGAGAAAAAGGCACACGGGACCCACTTGCCAGGAGATGAACCCTGTGACTGCACCGCTCCAACCCCCACCTCTGATGCATCGACCTCCACTACGAATGGCTGAGACACATCCGGCTGCACCAGAATGGGAGCAGACGCAAAACGCTCCTTAATAGCCGAAAAGGCCTGCAATGCCTCATCCGACCAGACAGAGACGTCGGCTCCCTTCTTGGTCATATCAGTGAGAGGTTTTACTATGGTAGAATAATTTAAAATAAATTTTCTATAATAATTCGTAAACCCCAAGAACCGCATCAAAGCTTTCTGATTCTCTGGTCGGTCCCACTCCAGAACCGCCCGGACCTTTTCGGGGTCCATACGAAAACCAGAATCAGAAAGCAGGTATCCCAAGAACGGAAGCTCTTGCACAGCAAACAAACATTTCTCCAATTTGGCATATAATTTATTCTCCCGAAGGATCGTCAAAGCCTGTCTCACATGATCCTGATGGGTCTTCAGATCAGGAGAATAAATTAAAATGTCATCCAGGTAAACTACTACGAACCTCCCCACCAAATGATGAAAAATGTCATTGACGAATCGCTGAAATACTGCTGGCGCGTTCGTCAACCCAAAAGGCATAACCAGGTTCTCAAAATGACCCTCGTGCGTATTGAAGGCCGTTTTCCACTCATCCCCCTCCTTGATTCTGATCAGATTATAGGCCCCTCTCAAATCCAACTTGGAGAACACCTTGGCTCCAACAATCTGATCAAAAAGATCAGAAATCAAAGGCAGGGGATATGGATCCCGGACTGTAATATGGTTAAATTCCCGGAAATCCAAACACGGTCTCAGTGATCCATCCTTTTTCTTCACAAAGAACAAACCTACTGCCACTGGAGACTTAGATGGTCTAATATGACCCTTTGCCAAACTCTCGGCGACATACTTTCGCATGACCTCTCTTTCGGGTTGAGAGAGGTTGTAAAGCCGAGACTTTGGCAACTTAGCCCCCGGAATGAGATTAACTGGACAATCATAGTCTCGATGAGGGAGCAATTTCATAGTCTCGATGAGGGAGCAATTCCTGTGCCCCACCCTCCGAAAAGACATCCGCAAAATCCGAGAGATACTGAGGTAAAGCCGTAATGGACACACCAGAGATAGATGTGCCAAGACAATTATCCGAACAAAACTCACTCCAACCAATGATTTGTCTCGCTTGCCAGTCTATAATTGGGTTATGTCTAGTCAACCATGGCAACCCCAAAACTGTAGGAGCTGGCAAATCCTTCATGACAAAACAAGAAATAATTTCAACATGTGAATCACCCACCCTTAAGTGAATACCATGAACAATGTGAGTAAGGCTCCTTTGAGAAAGAGGGGAAGAATCAATTGCAAAAACACGAATCTCGTTCTCTAAAGTGCAAGTACTTAGTCCTAGGTTTTGAAGGAAAAGAAAGTCAATTAGGTTTACCCCAGCGCCACATTCAAGGAATACTTCAACAAAAATATTTTTTGACTCTAGCGCCACCATAGCTAGAAGGAGAAAACGGGAACTGCAGGGAGCTTGCATACATGCCTGCTCCACCACATCATTCATACTACCAAGTGTCAGGGAATTTTTTTTTTTCTTTTTTCTTTTTCTTTTACACCTGTGGTTTAACATAAGGACAAGCAAAAATAAAATGACCCCTCTTTCCACAATAGTAACATAGTTTGTGCACTTTCCTAAAGTCTCTACTATCAGAATGGCAAGAAACCTGACCCAACTGCATGGGTTCCTCCGCTACCCCAGAGTTACCTGTAACATCACCCGGGGAGGCAGTAGAGACAAAACCACTCACAGAAGGGGTACCTTGCGCGGAGGGAGCCCTATACCTCTCTCTGATACGTCTATCTAGCCGTACTGCTAAAGACATGGCGTTCTCCAAAGAGTCTGGGTATTCATGAAAAGCAAGGGCATCCTTCAATCTTTCACATTACCCCTGACAAAACTGACTACGTAACGCGGGATCATTCCACTCTGATTCAGTAGCCCACCTCCTAAACTCAACACAGTAAGCCTCTGCAGTATGTTCCCCCTGAAACAAATTATGTAATCTCGACTCTGCCATCGAGACCCGATCTGGGTCATCGTTGATTAATCCCAGAGCCTTAAAAAATTCCTCCACCGACCGGAGGGCCCGAGAACCAGGTGGCAGAGAAAAGGCCCAGGATTGCGCGTCCCCTTTAAGCAGAGAAATAACTATACCTATCCTCTGACTCTCATCACCTGACGACGATGGACACAGCCGAAAGTACAATTTGCAGGATTCTCTAAAACTGATAAAGTCATCCGTACCTCCTGAAAATCGATCAGGAAGAGCCACTTTAGGCTCCACACAAATTTGACCTGCACCAGCTGCCAGAGCATTCTGACACCGTGTGACCGAATCACGTAGCTCCACAACCTCTAGGGATAGCCCCTGCAAGCGGTCAACTAGTGCTTCAATTGACGCCATCAAAAAACCGCTGAGTAATGGCAGTCACAGTAGGGCGAATTATAATGTCACGGCGGATGTGCACTCAGACTCACAAATAAACCACCAACCAGGCTCTGGGCGAGAGACAGGGGAAGGGTCACCTCCTAGCTAATCCCTGACCTCTTTCCCTGCACTGCTCAGCCCACATGAAGACCTTGGTGGTAGGTATGATGTGTCCTCGTGCCTGGGCTGAAACTCCCTAAATTCCCTGAGATGGTGAAGAGGGGAAATAGGAGCAGCCTGCTCGCACAGAACCTGGATGGGAGAGATGACACAAAACAACCAAACTAAAACCACACTTATCTTTCTGAGCTGGAACAGACAACCTTCCTTCCTAGCTTCCAAGACCACAGTGATTCCTATAATCCGCTCAGAGCACTGGGATGGTGTGCTATTTAAACTAATGACCCCACCCAGTGCACCTGATGAGAGGCGGATCCAGCACGGTTCAAAAACAAACACTAAACTCGTGCTGCTATCCTGGCCGACTTCCGCACATCGTCAGAGCGGGGCATGACAGAAAGTGACCTTCTAACGCGGAGTTAAAAACTTCGATCAAATGGGGGCTTATAGTATCTAAAAATGTGGAATAGTAGGGGATTGGGAGACCATCGGGTCCTGGGCATTTCCCTTTAGGGGATTGTTGTATGGCTTCTGAAAGTTCTTTAGGGGTGAAGGGAGTAGCTAGATTTTGTTTATCAATTTCTGATAGGCTAGGAAGATTTAGTTTGTTGAGATAATCTAAGAGTACGGCATACATATTAGGACATCGTCAGACATCATCCACAACTCCATCCTCCGTCAGGCAAAACTCCCTCCTACCTCAGACTTTAGACAAAACTCCGTCCTCCCTCATCCAAAACTCCATCAGACCTCAGCCAAAACTCCGTCCTCCCTCATCCAAAACTCCGTCCTCCCTCATCCAAAACTCCGTCCTCCCTCATCCAAAACTCCGTCCTCCCTCAGACATCAGACAAAACTCCATCAGACCTCAGACATCAGCCAAAACTCTGTCCTCCCTCCTCCAAAACTCTGTCGTCCCTCATCCAAAACTCTGTCAGACATCAGCCAAAACTCAGTTCTCCCTCAGACATCAGCCAAAACTCCGTCCTCCCTCAGACATCAGCCAAAACATTGTCCTCCCTCATCCAAAACTCCGTCCTCCCTCAGACATCAGCCAAAACATTGTCCTCCCTCAGACATCAGCCAAAACTCTGTCCTCCCTAACTCCAAATATGCCCTACTACACACACTCTTCACCTGACGGAGCTGCTAGCTGCTGGAGAGGCAACGGACCTGTGATGATGTCATGACCATGTGACGAGTCAAGTGTGTGGGAGGGGTCAGATGTGCACAGCAGCTGGTAGAGTGTACAGAACTGTAGCCATCAAATAGAGCTCTGTACTAGAGATGTGTGTGTAACCTGCATGTAGCAGTGCTGTGTACTGTGTAGCAGAGCTGTATGTGTAACCTGCATGTAGCAGAGCTCTGTACTGTGTAGAAGAGCTGTATGTGTAACCTGCATGTAGCAGAGCTGTGTACTGTGTAGCAGAGCTGTATGTGTAACCTGCATGTAGCAGAGCTGTGTACTGTGTAGCAGAGCTGTATGTGTACCCTGCATGAAGCAGAGCTGTGAAATGTGTAGCAGAGCTGTATGTGTAACCTGCATGTAGCAGAGCTGTATGTGTAACCTGCATGTAGCAGGCTGTGTACTGTGTAGCAGAGCTGTATGTGTAACCTGCATGTAGCAGTGCTGTGTACTGTGTAGCAGAGCTGTATGTGTAACCTGCATGTAGCAGAGCTGTGTACTGTGTAGCAGAGCTGTATGTGTACCCTGCATGTAGCAGAGCTGTATGTGTACCCTGCATGTAGCAGAGCTGTGAAATGTGTAGCAGAGCTGTATGTGTAACCTGCATGTAGCAGAGCTGTATGTGTAACCTGCATGTAGCAGGCTGTGTATTGTGGAGCAGAGCTGTATGTGTAACCTGCATGTAGCAGTGCTGTGTACTGTGTAGCAGCGCTGTATGTGTAACCTGCATGTAGCAGAGCTGTGTACTGTGTAGCAGAGCTGTATGTGTAACCTGCATGTAACAGTGCTATGTACTGTGTAGCTGTTGAAGTGACCCTTCACAGCGTGTTGAGACACAGTATTAATTTTTATTTTCAAATGGTCAGTGAGACCAATAGTTGTCTCTGGATTGACACGTGTGATTATATTCTAAGCTAAAACGTAACGTTTATTTTTATGTATGTATAAAACACTACACTGGACTAACATTTAAAAATCTCAGCTATGCCTGCTCTGTAGATCATAAGTCTTTTAAAGTCTTTGGAAATAATACTGGCGCCTTAGGATAGGTTTGGAGGTGCTGCTATTCTACCCTGCTCCCCTACTCTGCTAGGCTGCTTTATATTTAGCAGCCACTGCAGGTTGTTACTAGTACCAGCACTGTTGCTCCACAGTGCAGAGTCACACACGGTAGCCGATAGGCACTCACTCCACAGGACCTTCCTATCTGACTGGCGCTTTCTTATAGATTATAGTTTGTAAGGCGCAGGCATAAACTGTCTAAAACACATGTTCTACAGCACTCTGCCCCCCGACATGTTTCGCCAAATTAACTTGGCGTCTTCAGGGGTCCGGGCAGTCTGCTGCTGAGAGGGGCGTGACCAGGGCTTATAAAACCTGCCTTTAGTGATGTCATAGTATCTGTAGCCACTGTGGTTACATTTTGTAACTTAGATGCTAGTCGGCCTATCAGGGAACGGCTTGTATATCATTGAAGTCTCCACCTCCTTGCTCCCCCAATGAACGCCTCCGTATCTATTGTATTTGCCGTAATCGGCTCGCTCCTCTTTATCACTAAGATACTAATGGCCGATATTCTGGGGTCTCCCTACGTTTGGAAGCTCCTACTGGTCTTGCCCTATTTTCATGTTGCACATAATTATTTATTTATATTACAGTGTATGTATTACTCCTTACTGTCATAGTAAATTACTGATTATAGGTGTAATCTCCTCCGTGGGTTCCTTTTGTACTGTGTAGCAGATCTGTATGTGTACCCTGTAGCAGAGCTGTATGTGTAACCTGCATGTAGCAGAGCTGTATGTGTAAACTGCATGTAGCAGAGCTGTGTATTGTGTAGTAGAGCTGTATGTGTAACCTGCATGTAGCAGTGCTGTGTACTGTGTAGCAGAGCTGTTTGTGTAACCTGCATGTAGCAGTGCTGTGTACTGTGTAGCAGAGCTGTATGTGTAACCTGCATGTAGCAGAGCTGTATGTGTAACCTGCATGTAGCACTGCTGTGTACTGTGTAGCAGAGCTGTATGTGTAAACTGCATGTAGCAGAGCTGTGTACTGTGTATATAGAGCAGTGTGTCTAACCGCATGTAGCAGAGCTGTGTACTGTGTTACAGAGATGTGTGTGTAACCTGGGAACTATAAAAAAGTGTAAAAAAAAAAAAAAAAAAATCCAGATCACCCCCCTTTTCCCAAAATGAAAATAAAAGAACAAAAAAAATACACATCATGGGTGTCGCAATGTGTAAAAACACCCATTGTATAAAAATATATTCCCCATACGGCAAACAGCAAAACTGAAAAAAAAAAGAGTCCAAATGTCCGATTCGCCGTTTTTGGTCGCTTCATTTGCTACAAAAATTTAAATAAAAAGTGATCAAAAAGTCTTAAACAACCCAGAATGGTATCAGTGAAAAGTTCAGATTGCCCCGCAAAAAATGAGCCCCCACTCAGCTCCGTACACATAATTACAAAAAAAGTTATAGGGCTCAAAATATGGCGACAAAAAAATAAATCTGATTTATTTTTTATTTTTTTATCACTATTAAAACGCAAGAAAAACTATACATATAAGGTATCGCCGGATTCGATCTGACCTGTAGAATAAAAGTAACCAGTCAGTTTTATCGCACATCGAATGTTGTAAATAAAAATCCCGTAAAACTGTGGTGGAATTGCTTTTTTTTTTCCAACAGGAAGAATGGGCAGTTTTACCATCTGAGAAAATAAAGAGCCTCATCCACAACTACCACAAAAGACTTCAAGCTTTCATTGATGTTAAAGGGGGAAATACATGGTATTAGGAACTGGGGTGTGTAAACTTCTGATCAGGGTCATTTGGAGAGTTTGTGTTGTGATGATGATTTATAAAGAGTAAACACAGTTGTTTGACATAAATGGCTTCAGCCGACCACTAACCATGAGCGAGAGAAAAGTGTCCGTGTTATCATTCATATTCTCTGAACAATGGTTAAAAGAGTATTCTCATCTTAATGATCACTGTTAAATCTATTAATGATTTGACAGTGATCATTTTTCTAAATACATTTTATTACCCAATTCCCACCCTTTTTTAGAAAATAAGTCACCTCTTACCTGATGTTGTCTTTGGTCTCCCCAGGTTACGGCCACCTCTCCTGTCGAATCCCGCCGGGCCGCGCTTGCGCAGAAGACTGAAGATTCTCTCCTGGCCGGGCCTGAACGTGCATGCCGCCGCGCATGCGCCATGATGACTTCTTCCTGGCCAGTATAGTACAGAGCCGCGAACGCGCACGTCGACTCTGTACTATACAGGCCAGGAATAAGTCACCATGGCACATGCGCGGCGGCGTGCGCGTTCAGGACATTGAGCGGCCCGGCCGGGAGAAAATCTTCAGTCTTCTGCGCAAGCGCGGCCCGGCCGGGAGAAGAATCCAGGAAGTGAACGTCATGCTCAAGGAAGGTAAGTATGAAAAGGGAAGATGAGAATACCCCTTTAAGAAATCATAAATTCTGCAAGGGTATGTAAACTTATCAGCACAACTGTAAGTAGCTATGGGATATAAATCTGTGGAATATGGGAAGCATAAGAGGATGTGCATTATAAATCCCATCTTTGTAAGGCCTCTTGCACATGACCGCTGTGTGCCTGTGGTTGTATTGTGGACCACATACGGTGGTTCCGCAATACACAGGGCACCAGCATCCCGCATCCCGCGTGTGCATCCCGCATCCTGCTTGACAAAGGCTATCACTAAGCCGAAACGTTGCATCTGGAATAAAAATCCACCTTTTGGACGTGCTGTCTCCATTTTTTTATTTTCATTTTTTTATTTTTTTGGACATCTACAAGTTGCATCCCGCATCCGTGATGTCGACCCATTCACTTGAACGGAACAGAAACACGGATCGGATCCCCACAGAAGCACTACAGAGTGCTTCCGTGGTGTTTCTGGCCGTGCCTCCACACAGCAAAAAAGTAGAACATGCTCACGGACCCATTCAAGTTGAATGGGTCTGGATCTGTCACGGCCGCTGCACGCACGTTGCCCGTGCATTGGGGACTGCAAATTGCTGTCCCCAATGCACGGAATGGACCAACAACGTTTATGTGCAAGAGTCCTAACACTTGTGATCTAGTTTTGCGTGAAGCGGCATATATTCATTCATGTTGCATGTATTTATTAATTAGGGCTACCAATTCTGAGTAACTTGGAGTGACAGGAGAATTCCAGAATCTGATTTATTTTTTTTTGCCATATTTTGACCCCTATAACTTTAATGTAATTATGTGTATGGAACTGGGTGGGGGCTAATTTTTTGCAGGGCAATCTGAACTTTTCACTGATACCATTCTGGGGTGTTTAAGACTTTTTGATCACTTTTTATTTAAATTTTTGTAGCAAATGAAGCGACCAAAAATGGCGAATCGGACATTTGGACTCTTTTTTTCCCCGTTTGCCGTATGGGGAATATATTTTTATACAATGGGTGTTTTTACACATTGCAAAACCCATGATGCGTATTTTTTTTGTTCTTTTATTTTCATTTTGGGAAAAGGGGGATGATCTGGATTTTTATGGGTTTTTTTTACACTTTTTTATAGTTCCCAGGTTACACACACATCTCTGTAACACGGTACACAGCTCTGCTACATGCGGTTAGACACAGTGCTCTATATACACAGTACACAGCCCTGCTACATGCAGGTTACACATACAGCTCTGCTACACAGTACACAGCACTACTACATGCAGGTTACACATACAGCTCTGCTACACAGTACACAGCTCTGCTACATGCAGGTTACACATACAGCTGTGCTACACAATACACAGCACTGCTACATGCAGGTTACACATACAGCTCTGCTACATGCAGGTTACACATACAGCTCTGCTACACAGTACACAGCTCTGCTACATGCAGGTCACACATTGTCACGAGGGTGTCAAGAGCCACGCCTGACTCCGTTATACCCGGGGTCAGGAAGTCGCAGCGGGTGGCTGCGCGCTCTATGTCTAAAGACAGTGCTGTTTATTAATTGTAGCTTTCTGGGTTTGCCTTGCAATCCTTTTTGGCTCACTCAGGGATCCGTAGCTTCTCCTCCTCAGCTGTTTCTTGTCCAGCAATCCCAACCTCCTTATATTCCCATCTCTCATGTCTCTGGTTGCCAGATATAGAGCTTCCTGCCTGGACTTCTATACTGACCCACTGGAGCTGTGTAGCTATGTTCCCTGGTTGTTGTTCCAGAACGTTACCCTCCGGATCCCTGTTGGGCCTTGGTGGTCTGCTGTTGTCGCCCACCTGGGATTATATGTTTGTCTGTATTGTCTGTCCTCTCCTTGGTGTTTTCCTCTTAGTGTCAGTGGTGCGGACTAGTGATCCCACCGCCCCGTTCACTACATAGGGCTCATCTTAGGGAAAGCCAGGGTTTAGGCACGTGATCGGCGTACGGGTGAGGAACCCGTCTAGGGACGTCAGGGCAGTCAGGTGCCAGCCGCAAGGTGAGTCAGGGGTCACCATCTTTCCCTCTCCCTTGGACAGGACCTTCCCATTTCCCTCCCTTTGCGTGACGCCGGTCATTACATTATATCTGGCCCTTATTTTGTGTAGGTAAAAAAAAAAATTAAAAAAAAAAAACTTTTTCTTTCTACCTACTTAGAATCCAGTATGGATCCAATTGCTGTTTTGTCAAAGCAACTTCAAGGCCTGTCTTTGGCAGGTTGCTACAGGTAACCAGGTTGTTGCGGAACCCAAGGTTGCTCTGCCTGACAGATTTTCTGGGGGAGGGGACAAATTTGTGACGTTCCGTGAGGCCTGTAAATTATATTTTAAACTCCGCCCTTACTCCTCTGGTAATGAAGAACAGCGGGTAAGGGTTGTTATTTATCTGCTTCAGGGGGACCCGCAATCCTGGGCGTTCTCTTTACCCACTGATTCCCAGGCTCTCCGGTCAGTGGATGAATTTTTTGGGGCCTTGGGTCTCATATATGATGACCCTGACCGAATCGCACTGGCTGAATCAAAGTTACGGAGACTCCTACAGGGAGAGCGGCCAGTAGAGGAGTATTGCTCAGAGTTCCGTAGGTGGGCTACTGATACCCAGTGGAACGACCCGGCTCTCAGGAGTCAGTTCTGCTCTGGGTTATCCGAAAGGATTAAGGATGCGCTTGCGCTGTATGAGACCCCCTTTTCCCTTGATGCGGTTATGTCCCTTTCTATCAGGATAGAGAGATGTCTGAGGGACAGATTGAAAAATCCGGAGCAACTGGTAACCCCTCCCAAGCAGCAGTTAGTCTGTACGGACTTAGATGAGCCTATGCAGGAGGAACTACTCGTCAGGTCCGTCCTCCTGAGGCTCGCCGTAGGCGTGGGGTTTGTTTTTTCTGTGGGGAGAGGGGTCATTTTATTAATGTATGTCCTTCCTTTCTCAAAAACAAAAGACCGTCGGAAAACTACTAACCCCAGGCTGTGTGGAGGATGTCAGCCGGGGGGGTATACGTTTCCTCCATACGAACATCGCAATTTGTGTTGCCAGCGGTTGTTGTTTTTGGTGTTAAGACGGAGACTATTTCTTTTTTTCTAGACAGTGGAGCAGAAGTAAATTTGATAGATGCCCATTTTGCCCACACTATGGGTTTGTCTCTCGGTACGCTACAGAGACCTATTCCCATATTCGCTATTGATTCTGCTCCTCTGTCTCAGAGAAACCTCACTCACATTGTCCATAACTTACACCTTCGGGTAGGGGACCACCATAACGAGTGGCTTTCATGTTATGTTCTGGAGGGGCTTCCCACTCCTGTGGTGTTGGGTCTTACCTGATTGGTAGCGCACAATCCAGTGGTGGATTGGCAGGCCAGGGAGATATTGGAGTGGAGTGAGCATTGCAGAGAAAATTGCTTAAATAGCAATTGATTAGTCGCCTCTATAGCTACCCTACCTACATTTGTTTCGGACTTTGAGGACGTTTTTTCTGAAAAGGGTTGCCAGAAGTTACCACCTCACCGTCCTTATGATTGCCCGGTTAACCTGATTCCCGGTGCAAAATTACCCAAGACCAGGTTATATAATCTTTCGGGTCCGGAGTGACAAGCCATGAAAGATTATATCTCCGAGAGCTTGGCTAAGGGACACATCAGACCCTCTTCTTCACCCGTGGCTGCAGGGTTTTTCTTCGTTAAAAAGAAAGATGGGGGCCTGCGTCCTTGCCTAGATTTTCGCGAATTAAACCGGATAACCATCTGAGACCCATACCCTCTTCCTCTCATTCCTGACCTGTTTAATCAGATTGCGGGTGCTAGGTGGTTCTCCAAACTTGATCTTAGGGGGGCCTACAATCTGATTCGTATCAAGGAAGGGGATGAGTGGAAGACAGCTTTTAACACCCCTGAGGGGCATTATGAAAATCTAGTCATGCCTTTCGGTCTGACCAATGCTCCTGCTGTCTTCCAACATTTCGTTAATGACATTTTTAGTCATCTTATCGGCAGGTTTGTGGTGATATACCTAGATGACATTTTAATTTATTTGTCTGATCTGAAAACACATGAGGTGCATGTCAGACAGGTACTGCAGGTCCTACGGACGAATAAATTATATGCTAAAATTGAAAAGTGTGTCTTCGCCGTTCAGGAAATACAGTTCCTAGGTTATTTATTATCTGCTTCAGGTTTCCGTATGGATCCTAGGCAGGTCCAGGCAATTTTAGATTGTGATCTTCCTGAGAACCTCAAAGCACTGCAACGGTTCTTGGGCTTCGCAAATTTCTATAGAAAGTTCATTAAAAATTATTCAGTGATTGTAAAACCCCTTACTGACATGACTAGGAAGGGGACTGATTTTTCGAAATGGTCTGACGCCACTAAAATTGCTTTTTCCTCTCTAAAAGAGAGGTTTACCTCGGCACCTGTACTAATCCAACCTGATGTCTCCCAGCCTTTTATTGTTGAAGTTGATGCGTCAGAGGTGGGAGTGGGGGCTGTGCTGTCTCAGGGTCCATCTCCTGGCAAATGGCGTCCTTGTGCGTTCTTTTCTAAAAAACTATCTGCAGCAGAGAAGAACTATGATATTGGCAATAGGGAACTATTAGCTATTAAACTAGCATTTGAAGAATGGCGTCACTTTTTAGAGGGGGCAATCCACCCCGTCACTGTGATTACGGACCACAAAAACCTTCTGTACCTTGAATCAGCTAAGCGTCTCACCCCTAGTCAAGCTAGGTGGTCGCTATTTTTAACCAGGTTTAACTTTGTTATTACCTATCGTCCTGGGGCAAAAAATACCAAGGCAGATGCACTATCTCGTTGTTTCCCTGGAGGGGGTAATGTGAGTGATCCGGTACCCATTCTACATAGAGGAGTGGTTGTCTCTGCGGTACACTCTGTTCTGGAGGGGAAGGTGTTAGAGGCCCAGGGGGACGCCCCGGTCTCTTGCCCCTCAGAGAAATTGTTTGTACCATTAAACCTGCGTCTCGAATTATTAAAGGAACATCATAATTCGGCACTTGCTGGGCACCCGGGTAGTAAAGCAACCTTGGAGCTATTGTCTCGTCGTTTTTGGTGGCCAAGGTTGCGTCAGGATGTAATGGATTTTGTGTCTTCCTGTTCTACTTGTGCGCGCGCGAAAGTCTCTCATAAACATCCTGCAGGGTCTTTATTGCCACTTGTAATTCCCAATAGGCCATGGACACATCTGTCAATGGATTTTATCACTGACTTACCTTTGTCTGCGGGTAAAACAGTTATCTTGGTAGTAGTGGACAGGTTTAGCAAAATGGTACACTTCATTGCGTTACCCACACTACCTAATGCTAAGACTCTTGCTCAGGTATTCATCAGTGAAATCGTGAAGCTTCACGGGGTCCCTTCCGATGTTGTTTCGGATCGAGGAACCCAGTTTATTTCTAAATTTTGGAAAGCTTTTTGTTCCCGTTTGGGGGTACACTTCTCCTTTTCCTCAGCTTTCCATTCTCAGTCGAATGGACAGACTGAGCGTACCAACCAAAACCTTGAGACATAGCTAAGATGTTTTGTGTCTGAAAACCAAGAGGTGTGGTCATCATATTTACCGTTAGCCGAGTTTGCCATAAATAATCGCCGTCAGGAATGTACTGGTAAGTCCCCATTTCTTGGTGCATATGGTTTTTATCCCCAATTCTGTACTTTCAAAGAGGGTGGGTCTTCTGGGGTTCCTGAAGAGGAACGGTTTTCGTCATCTCTTTCTTCTGTATGGCAGAAGGTGCAAGCTAATTTGAAAAATATGGGAGGTAAATATAAATGCATGGCTGATAAGAGACGGTCGCCAGGTCCGGACCTAGGAGTGAATGACTATGTGTGGTTGTCTACTAGGAATATTAAATTAAAGGTTCCCTCTTGGAAACTGGGTCCTAGGTTCATTGGCCCTTACAAAATAGTAGCCATCATTAACCCCGTGGCTTTTCGCCTGGAGCTACCTCAGACTTTTAAAATCCATAACGTCTTCCATAAGTCGTTACTCAAGAAGTATGTTCCACCTCTAGAACCGTCACCGCTGCCACCTCCTCCTGTTGTTGTGGATGGTAATCTAGAGTTTCAAATATCCAAAATTGTAGATTCTCGTCGGGTCCGCCGCTCTCTTCAATATCTGGTGCATTGGAGGGGTTACGGTCCCGGGGAAAGAATGTGGGTTCCAGCGTCTGAGGTAAACGCTGACAGGTTAGTTCGGCTTTTCATGCCTCTCATCCTGAGAGACCTAGTCCTGAGTGTCCGGAGGCCCCTCGTAGAGTGGGGGGTACTGTCACGAGGGTATCAAGAGCCACGCCTGACTCCGTTATACCCGGGGTCAGGAAGTCGCAGCGGGTGGCTGCGCGCTCTATGTCTAAAGACAGTGCTGTTTATTAATGGTAGCTTTCTGGGTTTGCCTTGCAATCCTTTTTGGCTCACTCAGGGATCCGTAGCTTCTCCTCCTCAGCTGTTTCTTGTCCAGCAATCCCAACCTCCTTATATTCCCATCTCTCACGTCTCTGGTTGCCAGATATAGAGCTTCCTGCCTGGACTTCTATACTGACCCACTGGAGCTGTGTAGCTGTGCTCCCTGGTTGTTGTTCCAGAACGTTACCCTCCGGATCCCTGTTGGGCCTTGGTGGTCTGCTGTTGTCGCCCACCTGGGATTATATGTTTGTCTGTATTGTCTGTCCTCTCCTTGGTGTTTTCCTCTTAGTGTCAGTGGTGCGGACTAGTGATCCCACCGCCCCGTTCACTACATAGGGCTCATCTTAGGGAAAGCCAGGGTTTAGGCACGTGATCGGCGTACGGGTGAGGAACCCGTCTAGGGACGTCAGGGCAGTCAGGTGCCAGCCGCAAGGTGAGTCAGGGGTCACCATCTTTCCCTCTCCCTTGGACAGGGCCTTCCCATTTCCCTCCCTTTGCGTGATGCCGGTCATTACACACATACAGCTCTGCTACACAGTACACAGCTCTGCTACATGCAGGGTACACATACAGATCTGCTACACAGTACACAGCACTGCTACATGCAGTTTACACATACAGCTCTGCTACACAGTACACAGCTCTGCTACATGCAGGTTACATATACAGCTCTGCTATACAGTACACAGCACTGCTACATGCAGGTTACTCATACAGACCTGCTACACAGTACACAGCTCTGCTACATGCAGGTTACACATACAGCTCTGCTACACAGTACACAGCTCTGCTACATGCAGGTTACACATACAGCTCTGCTACACAGTACACAGCACTGCTACATGCAGGTTACACATACAGCTCTGCTACACAGTACACAGCTCTGCTACATGCAGGTTACACATACAGCTCTGCTACACAGTACACAGCACTACTACATGCAGGTTACACATACAGCTCTGCTATACAGTACACAGCACTGCTACATGCAGGTTACACATACAGATCTGCTACACAGTACACAGCTCTGCTATATGCAGGTTACACATACAGCTCTGCTACACAGTACACAGCACTGCTACATGCAGGTTACACATACAGCTCTGCTACAAAGTACACAGCTTTGCTACATGCAGGTTACACATACAGCTCTGCTACATGCAGGTTACACATATAGCTCTGCTACACAGTACACAGCTCTGCTACATGCAGGGTAGACATACAGCTCTGCTACATGGAGGTTACACATACAGCTCTGCTACACAGTACACAGCCCTGCTACATGCAGGTTACACATATAGCTCTGCTACACAGTACACAGTTCTGCTACATGCAAGTTACACATACAGCTCTGCTACACAGTACACAGCTCTGCTACATGCAGGTTACACATACAGCTCTGCTACACAGTACACCGCTCTGCTACATGCAGGTTACACATACAGCTCTGCTACACAGTACACAGCACTGCTACATGCAGGTTACACACACATCTCTAGTACAGAGCTCTATTTGATGGCTACAGTTCTGTACACTCTACCAGCTGCTGTGCACATCTGACCCCTCCCACACACGTGACTCGTCACATGGTCATGACATCATCACAGGTCCTTTGCCTCTCCAGCAGCTAGCAGCTCTGTTAGGTGAAGAGTGTGTGTAGTAGGGCATATTTTGAGTTAGGGAGGACGGAGTTTTGGCTGATGTCTGAGGGAGGATGGAGTTTTGGCTGATGTCTGAGGGAGGACGGAGTTTTGGCTGATGTCTGGGGGAGGACGGAGTTTTGGCTGATGTCTGACGGAGTTTTGGATCAGGGAGGACGGAGTTTTGGCTGATGTCTGACGGAGTTTTGGCTGATGTCTGACGGAGTTTTGGCTGAAGTCTGACGGAGTTTTGGATGAGGGACGACAGAGTTTTGGATGAGGGAGGACGGAGTTTTGGCTGATGTCTGAGGTCTGATGGAGTTTTGTCTGATGTCTGAGGGAGGACGGAGTTTTGGATGAGGGATGACGAAGTTTTGGCTGAGGTCTGGTGGAGTTTTAGATGAGGGAGGACGGAGTTTTGTCTAAAGTCTGAGGTAAGAGGGAGTTTTTCCTGACGGAGATGGAGTTGTGGATGATGTCTGACGATGTCCTAATATGTATGCCGTATAAGAGGGAGGCTGTGGGTTTATCCATAATGGGATTTGGGTTTTCTGAGTCTATATTATAAAGGGATTCATAGAAGCTTCTGAAGTGTTTAGCTATTTGTTGCGGGTCGCAGGTATGAAATCCTGAAGGGTCTTTAAAATGGAGGATGTAATTTTTAAGTGTTCTCTTTTTTAATCTTTGCATAACAAATTTGGAGGCCGTATTACCATGGGCAAATACTTTATGTTGGGAGTGGAGGTAAAACTTCGCGGATAGAGAGTTAAGAAGGTTTTTAAGAGTGGTTCTATATGCAGTGAGTTTGGTTAGGTGAAGCTGTAATAGTGATTGTTTATGTAATTTTTCAAGTTGCTTAATGTTATTATGCAGATCCTTAATTTGTTTGGTTTTCATTTTTTTAAGGTGGGAGCCAATACTAATCAGATGTCCTCTTATAAAGGCTTTGTGGGCGTCCCACAAAGTTTGGGGGGAATTTTCAGGGGTATCATTGAGAGCAAAATACTCTGACAGTAAGTGTTGCAAGCGGGATTTGGTATCTGGGAGGCCTAGAAGTTGTTCGTTCAGTCATCAGGTCTTATGTGTGTGTTTTGGCTTTGGGCTATTTAGCGACAGGTATATTGGGGAGTGATCCGATAGAAGGATTGTTCCGACGTCCGCCTCAGAGCAAAGGTGGAGGTGGTCTTTTGATACAAACAAGTAGTCTAAACATTGATACGAACCGTGGACTGGGGAGAAAAAGGTGTAGTCAATGGTATCAGGGTGCAGGGTTTGCCAAGCATCAATCAGATGTGCTCTCCCAAGTTTTGAGATAAGGGAGCTTAGCGCTCTCTGGGAGTGGCAGGATTTGCGTGAAGATGAATCTATTAGTGGGTTAATGACCAGATTAAGGTCTCCTCCAAAAATAGTAATGCCTTCCTTGAATGAGTCCGCCTCGTCTATAACCTGTTTTAGCCATTGGACTTGTTTGCTCTTAGGAGCATAAACATTTATGAGAGTATATGTGTGTTGTCCTATTTGTCCTTTTACCATAAGAAATCGCCTTTCCGGGTCGCTTTTTTATTCTAATAATTGGAAGGGGAAACCTCTATGAAAAACCTATGCTGACTCCTTTGGAGTTAGATGAAGAGGATCCACAGTGGAACCATTGGGAGTAATAGGAGTGGTCAAGATTTGGGAAATGGTTAATTTTCAGGTGTGTTTCTTGTAGAAACAGTACGTTAGCTCTGTCTTTCTTCAGACCCCTAAAAATTTGGCTCCTTTTAGAGGGAGAGTTGAAGCTAGAGTTGAGCGAACACCTGGATGTTCGGGTTCGAGAAGTTCGGCCGAACTTCCCGGAAATGTTCGGGTTCGGGATCCGAACCCGACCAGAACTTCGTCCCGAACCCGAACCCGAACCCCATTGAAGTCAATGGGGACCCGAACTTTTGGGCACTAAAAAGGCTGTAAAACAGCCCAGGAAAGAGCTAGAGGGCTGCAAAAGCAACATGTAGGTAAATCCCCTGCAAACAAATGTGGATAGGGAAATGAATTAAAATAAAAATTAAAAAAATAAAAATTAACCAATATCAATTGGAGAGAGGTCCCATAGCAGAGAATCTGGCTTCACGTCAGCAGAGAATCAGTCTCTTCATGCCATAGCAAAGAATCTGGCTTTATGTCAGCAGAGAATCAGTCTCTTCATGCCATAGCAGAGAATCTGGCTTCATGTAAGCGCAGAATCTGTCTTCATGTCATAGCAGAGAATCAGGCTTCACGTCACCCACCACTGGAACAGGCCACTGTCACATATTTAGGCCCCGGCACCCAGACAGAGGAGAGAGGTCCCGTAACAGAGAATCTGGCCTTATGTCAGCACAGAATCTGTCTTCATGTCATAGCAGAGAATCAGGCTTCACGTCACCCACCACTGGAACAGGCCACTGTCACATATTTAGGCCCAGGCACCCAGGCAGAGCAGAGAGGTCCCGTAACAGAGAATCTGGCCTTATGTCAGCGCAGAATCAGTCTTCATGTCATAGCAGAGAATCAGGCTTCACGTCACACACCACTGGAACAGGCCACTGTCACATATTTAGGCCCAGGCACCCAGGCAGAGGAGAGAGGTCCCGTAACAGAGAATCTGGCCTTATGTCAGCGCAGAATCAGTCTTCATGTCATAGCAGAGAATCAGGCTTCACGTCACCCACCACTGGAACAGGCCACTGTCACATATTTAGGCCCAGGCACCCAGGCAGAGGAGAGAGGTCCCGTAACAGAGAATCTGGCCTTATGTCAGCACAGAATCTGTCTTCATGTCATAGCAGAGAATCAGGCTTCACGTCACCCACCACTGGAACAGGCCACTGTCACACATTTAGGCCCCGGCACCCAGGCAGAGGAGAGAGGTCCCGTAACAGAGAATCTGGCCTTATGTCAGCACAGAATCTGTCTTCATGTCATAGCAGAGAATCAGGCTTCACGTCACCCACCACTGGAACAGGCCACTGTCACACATTTAGGCCCCGGCACCCAGGCAGAGGAGAGAGGTCCCGTAACAGAGAATCTGGCCTTATGTCAACACAGAATCTGTCTTCATGTCATAGCAGAGAATCAGGCTTCACGTCACCCACCACTGGAACAGGCCACTGTCACACATTTAGGCCCCAGGCACCCAGGCAGAGGAGAGAGGTCCCGTAACAGAGAATCTGGCCTTATGTCAGCACAGAATCTGTCTTCATGTCATAGCAGAGAATCAGGCTTCACGTCACCCACCACTGGAACAGGCCACTGTCACATATTTAGGCCCAGGCACCCAGGCAGAGCAGAGAGGTCCCGTAACAGAGAATCTGGCCTTATGTCAGCGCAGAATCAGTCTTCATGTCATAGCAGAGAATCAGGCTTCACGTCACACACCACTGGAACAGGCCACTGTCACATATTTAGGCCCAGGCACCCAGGCAGAGGAGAGAGGTCCCGTAACAGAGAATCTGGCCTTATGTCAGCGCAGAATCAGTCTTCATGTCATAGCAGAGAATCAGGCTTCACGTCACCCACCACTGGAACAGGCCACTGTCACGTATTTAGGCCCAGGCACCCAGGCAGAGGAGAGGTTCATTCAACTTTGGGTTGCCCCGCAATATAATGGTAAAATGAAAATAAAAATAGGATTGAATGAGGAAGTGCCCTGGAGTAGAATAATATATTGTTAAAGGGAGGTAGTTAATATCTAATCTGCACAAGGGATGGACAGGTCCTGTTGGATCCATGCCTGGTTCATTTTTATGAACGTCAGCTTGTCCACATTGGCTGTAGACAGGTGGCTGCGTTTGTCTGTAATGACGCCCCCTGGCGTGCTGAATACACGTTCAGACAAAACACTCGCCGCCGGGCAGTCCAGCACCTCCAAGGCATAAAAGGCTAGCTCTGGCCACGTGGACAATTTGGAGACCCAGAAGTTGAATGGGGCCGAACCATCAGTCAGTACGTGGAGGGGTGTGCACAGGTACTGTTCCACCATGTTAGTGAAATGTTGCCTTCTGCTAACACGTTCCGTATCAGGTGGTGGTGCAGTTAGCTGTGGCGTGGTGACAAAACTTTTCCACATCTCTGCCATACTAACCCTGCCCTCAGAGGAGCTGGCCGTGACACAGCTGCGTTGGCGACCTCTTGCTCCTCCTCTGCCTTCGCCTTGGGCTTCCACTGGTTCCCCTGTGACATTTGGGAATGCTCTCAGTAGCGCGTCTACCAACGTGCGCTTGTACTCGCGCATCTTCCTATCACGCTCCAGTGTAGGAAGTAAGGTGGGCACATTGTCTTTGTACCGGGGATCCAGCAGGGTGGCAACCCAGTAGTCCGCACACGTTAAAATGTGGGCAACTCTGCTGTCGTTGCGCAGGCACTGCAGCATGTAGTCGCTCATGTGTGCCAGGCTGCCCAGAGGTAAGGACAAGCTGTCCTCTGTGGGAGGCGTATCGTCATCGTCCTGTGTTTCCCCCCAGCCACGCACCAGTGATGGGCCCGAGCTGCTTTGGGTGCCACCCCGCTGTGAACATGCTTCATCCTCATCCTCCTCCTCGTCCTCCTCGTCCTCCAGTAGTGGGCCCTGTCTGGCCACATTTGTACCTGGCCTCTGGTGTTGCAAAAAACCTCCCTCTGAGTCACTTCGAAGAGACTGGCCTGAAAGTGCTAAAAATTACCCCTCTTCCTCCTCTTCCTCCTGGGCCACCTCCTCTTCCATCATCGCCCTAAGTGTTTTCTCAAGGAGACATAGAAGTGGTATTGTAACGCTGATAACGGCGTCATCGCCACTGGCCATGTTGGTGGAGTACTCGAAACAGCGCAACAGGGCACACAGGTCTCGCATGGAGGCCCAGTCATTGGTGGTGAAGTGGGTCTGATCCGCAGTGCGACTGACCCGTGCGTGCTGCAGCTGAAACTCCACTATGGCCTGCTGCTGCTCGCACAGTCTGTCCAGCATGTGCAAGGTGGAGCTCCACCTGGTGGGCACGTCGCATATGAGGCGGTGAGCGGGAAGGCCGAAGTTACACTGTAGCGCAGACAGGCGAGCAGCGGCAGGGTGTGAACGCCGGAAGCGTGAACAGACGGCCCGCACTTTATGCAGCAGCTCTGACATAATTGTCCTTTTTTCCTACAATGTATGATTCTATGCATGCATAATTTATTCTGATTAATCATGTTCAAGGATAGGGACTCCGTTCACTGTATGTCTCCTCCAGCGATGTTGCTTTTTATCTCCTGCACTGATTCTTTTAATCATGTATGTTGTTAAATTATGAATGTGATTTTGTAATAAAGAATTATTTAGTACCAGCGGTCTGGCATTTTCTATGTAGGTTATTTTTCTGACATGTCGGGGTAGTTTCGAATGAACTTCTGCACCACCAAATTCAGCACATGCGCCAGGCAAGGGATGTGCGTCAAACCGGCTAGTCCCAGAGCTGCAACGAGATTTCGCCCATTATCGCACACCACCAGGCCGGGCTTGAGGCTCACCGGCAGCAACCACTCGTCGGTCTGTTGTTCTATACCCCGCCACAACTCCTGTGCGGTGTGGGGCCTGTCCCCCAAACATATGAGTTTCAGAACGGACTGCTGACGTTTACCCCGGGCTGTGCTGAAGTTGGTGGTGAAGGTGTGTGGCTGACTGGATGAGCAGGTGGAAGAAGAGGAGGAGGAAGCTGAGTAGGAGGAGGAGGAGACAGGAGGCAAAGAATGTTGCCCTGCGATCCTTGGCGGCGGAAGGACGTGCGCCAAACAGCTCTCCGCCTGGGGCCCAGCCGCCACTACATTTACCCAGTGTGCAGTTAGGGAGATATAGCGTCCCTGGCCGTGCTTACTGGTCCACGTATCTGTGGTTAGGTGGACCTTGCCACAGATGGCGTTGCGCAGTGCACACTTGATTTTATCGGACACTTGGTTGTGCAGGGAAGGCACGGCTCTCTTGGAGAAGTAGTGCCGGCTGGGAACAACATACTGTGGGACAGCAAGCGACATGAGCTGTTTGAAGCTGTCTGTGTCCACCAGCCTAAATGACAGCATTTCATAGGCCAGTAGTTTAGAAATGCTGGCATTCAGGGCCAGGGATCGAGGGTGGCTAGGTGGGAATTTACGCTTTCTCTCAAATGTTTGTGAGATGGAGAGCTGAACGCTGCCGTGTGACATGGTTGAGATGCTTGGTGACGCAGGTGGTGGTGTTGGTGGTACATCCCATGTTTTCTGGGCGACAGGTGCCAACGTTCCTCCAGAGGCAGAGGAAGAGGCCGAGGCGGCGGGAGCAGCAGAAGAGGCCGAGACGGCGGCAGCAGCAGAAGAGGCCGAGGCGGCAGCAGCAGAAGAGGTAGCAGGGGGAGCCTGAGTGACTTCCTTGTTTTTAAGGTGTTTACTCCACTGCAGTTCATGCTTTGCATGCAGGTGCCTGGTCATGCAGGTTGTGCTAAGGTTCAGAACGTTAATGCCTCGCTTCAGGCTCTGATGGCACAGCGTGCAAACCACTCGGGTCTTGTCGTCAGCACATTGTTTGAAGAAGTGCCATGCCAGGGAACTCCTTGAAGCTGCCTTTGGGGTGCTCGGTCCCAGATGGCGGCGGTCAGTAGCAGGCGGAGTCTCTTGGCGGCGGGTGTTCTGATTTTGCCCACTGCTCCCTCTTTTGCTACGCTGTTGGCTCGGTCTCACCACTGCCTCTTCCTCCAAACTGTGAAAGTCAGTGGCACGACCTTCATTCCATGTGGGGTCTAGGACCTCATCGTCCCCTGCATCGTCTTCCACCCAGTCTTGATCCCTGACCTCCTGTTCAGTCTGCACACTGCAGAAAGACCCAGCAGTTGGCACCTGTGTTTCGTCATCATCAGAGACGTGCTGAGGTGGTATTCCCATGTCCTCATCATCAGAAAAAATAAGTGGTTGTGCGTTAGTGCATTCTATCTCTTCCACCCCTGGGGAAGGGCTAGGTGGATGCCCTTGGGAAACCCTGGCAGCAGAGTCTTCAAACAGCATAAGAGACTGCTGCATAACTTGAGGCTCAGACAGTTTCCCTGATATGCATGGGGGTGATGTGACAGACCGATGGGCTTGGTTTTTGTCACGGGGTTCCGAAGGTGCACTCGGTCCCCCATTGCCCGCAGAACTGTTCCTTAGCTTTTGGAATGAGGTTCTGTGTTTGACCTCATTCCCAGGGCGGCTTTACTAGCTGTGTGGCTCCTTGCTCCTAAGTCTGCCTTGAGCGCCGAGCTGATCACTCGGTGCTCGACTGGTTGGTCTGTCGGTCATGTGACGCTGGCCACGTCACATGACCCTCACTCCCCACTATAAATACAGGCAGCCTGCTGGCTACAGGTTGCCTGTTAATTTCTAGGTTCCTGGTATTTGTTGGACTGCTGAATACTTACCTGATCCTGTTCCTTGACCATCCTTTTGCCTGATCCTCCTGTACTGCGCATCCGTCCTGGTATTGTGACCTCGGCTCCCACCTGACTACTCTCTTAGGACTCCTCTTGTACTTCTCTGCTCTCCTGGTATTTATGACCCCGGCTTCTCCTGACAATTCTCTGCTTGCTCCATTTGTACTTTGCAGCTTTCCTGGTATTGACTCGGTCCGTTCACGTCCTGTTGTTTGTCTGTCTGTCATCCCTGCACTTACTTCAACTTAGGGATTGCCGTCCAGTTGTCCCCTGTCATTAGGACTCGCGAGGCAAGTAGGCAGGGCCAGGGGTAAGGGTGGAGCGCAGTGGTCACTTCCCTTCCCCCTGTGTGTGTGTGTACGCGACCGTTACAGATTAACAGGCCCAATAACCACTGTATTATGAATCCTCTGGTGACCCTGACTGACTATGTCTCTAATCTGACGCAGATGGTGCAGGAGTTAGGGGAAAAACTCAGCTCTTTTGAGTTAGGGCAAGGCTCTTCCACTCCTCAGGCCTCCAGTCCGCATTTTCAGCCCCAGATTAAGCTCCCAGAAACCTTTTCTGGAGACCGGAAGAAGTTTCTCTCTTTTAAGGAGAGTTGTAAACTTTACTTCCGTTTGCGCCCCGTGTCCTCTGGCCCCGAGAGTCAACGCGTGGGTATTATTATTTCCCGATTACAGGGTGATCCCCAGGACTGGGCGTTCTCTTTACCTGCTGGCGCCAGTTGTTTATATTCTGTGGAGGGGTTCTTTCAGGCCCTAGGTACCCTCTATGATGAACCAGACAGGGCTCTAGTAGCCGAGACGGCTCTAAAGGCACTGGTTCAGGGCAATTTACCAGCGGAGGATTATTGCACCCAATTCAGAAGGTGGTGTGTCCCCTCAGGATGGAACGAACCAGCCCTGAAGAGTCAGTTCAGGTCAGGTCTGTCTGATAAATTAAAGGATCTTCTGGTCAGTTATCAACTTCCAGAGACCTTAGAGGAGATGATGACCCTTGTTGTCCGACTTGACCGACGGGTTAGAGAGAGACGTCAGGAACAACAGTTCTCTTCCCAGATGGTGGTCCAGCCAGAGGCCTATCCCAGAGACAATGCTGAGGTCTCCACCGAGGAACCCATGCAGGTTGGCATGACCCGAGGGAATCTTCGCCGCAGACGTGGAGAATGCTTTTACTGTGGAGATTCTGACCATTGGATCAACCAGTGTCCTAAGAAGGTCCTCTCTGTCAAGTCTCCTAAGGCAAGGCAACCTAAAGACCAGGTACACCCTGAATTTTCTAAATGTAAGCTTTCGGTACCCATTACGATTTCTCTGGGAGTAGATAAATGGGCGGGTAAGGCCTTTATTGATTCTGGCTCAGCGGCTAGCTTTATTGACTCTGAGTATGCTGTTAGATTGGGTATTCCTATGTTTGCCTTACCAACTCCTATCCATGTCATGGCTATTGATGCTACTCCTCTTATTGGTGGTACGGTGAGCTTATGTACCTCAGAGATTTCTCTAACCGTGGGTGTGTGCCACTCAGAGAGATGTTCGCTTCTAGTCCTGGAGAACCTACCTGCTGAGGTGGTACTAGGGTTGCCTTGGCTCCGACTACATAACCCCACTATAGATTGGTCCAATGGGGAGTTGGTGAGATGGGGGCCTAAGTGTGACTCGTGCCTGTCCGTGGTACAGGCTGGGGTCTCAGTAAAGTCTGATACTTTACCCTCTGTTGTTAGAGAATATTCTGATGTATTCTCATCACCAACCCCAGAGGTTCTACCCCCCCATAGACCTTATGATTGTACCATAGAGCTAGTAGAGGGGGCCAAGTTTCCTAAAGGACGAATTTATAATCTTTCTATGCCCGAACGCAAGGCCATGGAAGATTATATTAAGGAGAGCCTTGGTAAAGGGCATATTAGACCTTCTGTCTCTCCTATGGGGGCGGGGTTTTTCTTCGTTAAGAAAAAAGATGGTGGTCTTAGGCCATGTATCGATTACCGGAGATTAAATAAAATCACTGTCCAGAATAGATACTCCCTCCCATTGATTCCGGATTTATTTAACCAGGTCCTGGGGGCAACCTGGTTTTCCAAAATTGACCTGAAAGGGGCATACAATCTAATCCAAATCAAGGAGGGAGACGAATGGAAGACGGCGTTCAATACTCCGGTAGGACACGTTGAATATCAGGTGATGCCTTTTGGACTCAGCAATGCCCCAGCTGTGTTCCAAAACTTCATGAATGACATTCTTAGGGAATTCTTAGGTAAATTTGTTATTGTCTATCTTGACGACATTTTGATATTCTCTCCTGACTTCGAATCCCATGTGTCTCATGTTAGACAAGTATTAGAGGTGTTGAGGGAGAATCAGCTATCCGCTAAACAAGAGAAATGTGTCTTTGGTGTGCAGGAGATTCTGTTTCTAGGGCATGTTCTGACTCCTCACGCCTTCAAGATGGATCCTGGTAAGGTACTAGCAATTAAGGAATGGGTAAGACCTTCATCCTTAAAGGCCTTACAACGGTTCTTAGGTTTCGCCAATTACTATCGTAAATTTATTATGAATTTTTCCGTAATTGCTAAACCGTTGACTGACCTTACTAAGAAAGGGGCGGATTTGGAGAATTGGTCTACTGAGGCCATTTCTTCATTTGAAAAATTAAAAAAGGCATTCAGTAGCGCTCCCATTCTGATCCAGCCTGATCAGGAGAAACCTTTTATTGTGGAGGTGGATGCGTCCGAGGACGGCGCAGGAGCAGTCCTTTCACAAGGTCCTGCCAGCCTCACTAATCTGAGACCATGTGCCTTCTTCTCCAGGAAATTCTCTGCCACGGAGAGAAACTATGACATAGGGAATAGGGAGCTGCTGGCCATTAAATGGGCATTTGAGGAGTGGAGGCATTTTCTGGAGGGGGCAAGGCATTGTGTAACTGTTGTCACTGACCATAAAAACCTTATGTTTCTCGAGTCTGCTAAGAGGTTGAATCCCCGTCAAGCCAGATGGACTCTGTTTTTTACTCGTTTTGATTTTTCCATCACGTTCAGGCCGGGAAGTAAAAATGTGAAGGCGGACGCATTATCTCGGAGCTTCCAGGCTTTTCAACCTACTGAGGTACCACCTGAATCCATCCTACCAGCAAAAATCTTCTTAGCAGCTCTTACCCAGGATATCTCGGCTCGCATTAGGTCGGAACAACATCTGGCACCGGTATCCACCCCAACAGATAAGTTGTTTGTTCCCGTACAATTTCGTCTCCAGCTGTTGGGTGAGTGTCACGATTCTGCCTTTTGTGGACATCCGGGTGTTGAGGGCACTAAGGATCTGGTTTCTAGATCTTATTGGTGGCCCACTCTAACTAGGGATGTCAAGTCCTATGTGTCAGCCTGTGAGGTTTGTGCCAGGTCCAAGACACCTAGGACTCGCCCTGCTGGTAACCTACGACCCCTACCCATTCCCAGTAGACCCTGGTCCCATATCTCGATGGACTTTATAACTGACCTACCGCTGGCGGAGGGTAAGACTGTAGTGTGGGTAGTGGTGGATAGGTTTAGCAAGATGGTCCATTTCATTCCCCTGTCTAAACTCCCGAATGCCAAAACCCTGGCGTCTATTTTTGTGAAAGAAATTGTTCGATTGCATGGTATCCCGGAAAATATTGTTTCGGACAGGGGTGTGCAGTTTGTGTCCAAATTCTGGAGAGCCTTCTGTCAAAGATGTAAAATTTCGTTGTCTTTTTCTTCCGCCTACCATCCTGAGAGTAATGGGCAGACTGAACGCCTTAATCAGTCTGTGGAACAATTCCTGAGGTTGTATGTTGCTGATGACCAGCAATTATGGGTCAAATTCCTTTCATTGGCTGAATTTGCTCTGAATAACCGTGTCAATTCTTCTGCTGGGGTCTCCCCTTTCTTTTGTAACCATGGTTTTCATCCCCGTTTTTATTCTGGGTCGTCCGTCTCCTCCTCTAACCCTGAAGCTGATAAACTCTCCTCCGAACTGTGCACAGTTTGGGCCCGGGTTCAATCGAACCTAGAAAAGGCTCAATGTTCTCAAAAACTCAAGGCCGATAGGAGACGTTCAAGGGGGGTAAACTTTCAGGTTGGGGATAAAGTATGGTTGTCCTCCAAGAATCTATCTCTCAAGGTAACTTCTAAAAAATTTGCTCCTCGTTTTATTGGACCATATAAGATCACGGAAGTGATTAACCCGGTATCTTTTAGGTTGGAGCTGCCTGAGTCATTCCACATTCATAATGTGTTCCATAAATCTCTGCTTAAAAAATATTTTGAACCGGTAGTACCATCAAAAGCCTCGCCTCCGCCAGTTCTTGTTAATGATGCTGTCGAGTATGTGGTGTCTAAAATAGTGGATGTCAGGAAGGTGCGTAATTCCTTGCAGTACCTGATTCACTGGAAGGGGTATGGACCTGAAGAGAGATCTTGGGTACCTGCCAGGGAGGTTCATGCTCCTAGACTTGTTCGTAAATTTCATTTAGAACACCCTGAAAAGCCATCGCCTGAAGTCTTGGGTCCGGTGGCCCCTCGTAAAAGGGGGGGTACTGTCACGGGGTTCCGAAGGTGCACTCGGTCCCCTATTGCCCGCAGAACTGTTGCTTAGCTTTTGGAATGAGGTTCTGTGTTTGACCTCATTCCCAGGGCGGCTTTACTAGCTGGGTGGCTCCTTGCTCCTAAGTCTGCCTTGAGCGCCGAGCTGATCACTCGGTGCTCGACTGGTTGGTCTGTCGGTCATGTGACGCTGGCCACGTCACATGACCCTCACTCCCCACTATAAATACAGGCAGCCTGCTGGCTACAGGTTGCCTGTTAATTTCTAGGTTCCTGGTATTTGTTGGACTGCTGAATACTTACCTGATCCTGTTCCTTGACCATCCTTTTGCCTGATCCTCCTGTACTGCGCATCCGTCCTGGTATTGTGACCTCGGCTCCCACCTGACTACTCTCTTAGGACTCCTCTTGTACTTCTCTGCTCTCCTGGTATTTATGACCCCGGCTTCTCCTGACAATTCTCTGCTTGCTTCATTTGTACTTTGCAGCTTTCCTGGTATTGACTCGGTCCGTTCACGTCCTGTTGTTTGTCTGTCTGTCATCCCTACACTTACTCCAAGTTAGGGATTGCCGTCCAGTTGTCCCCTGTCATTAGGACTCGCGAGGCAAGTAGGCAGGGCCAGGGGTAAGGGTGGAGCGCAGTGGTCACTTCCCTTCCCCCTGTGTGTGTGTACGCGACCGTTACAGTTTTCATGCGCCATCTGTGCGCTTTCTGCAGAAGACTGGGTGGGAGATAATGTGAATGTGCTGGATCCACTGTCGGCCACCCAATTGACTAATGCCTGTACCTGCTCAGGCCTTACCATCCTTAGAACGGCATTGGGCCCCACCAAATATCGCTGTAAATTCTGCTGGCTACTGGGACCTGAGGTAGTTGGTTCACTAGGACGTGTGGCTGTGGCAGAACGGCCACGTCCTCTCCCAGCACCAGAGGGTCCACTAACACCACCACGACCATGTCCACGTCCGCGTCCGCGTCCCTTATTAGATGTTTTCCTCATTGTTCCCGTTCACCACAATTTTGAGAATGGCAAATTTGCAAATTTGGGAATAGTAGGCCTGATATATATAGCATAAACTACTTATTTTGAGAATTGCTAATTTTGGAATAGTTTTTCAACCCAGAACAAAAACTGTGCTTTTACGGTCACTAAAAATAATTTGACCAGCTAAAACAGTACAGATTTGGTTGAATAGAAATGTGAGGCCTGTTTTTTTTTGCGCTGTGTGACAGGTATAGGTTTAATCACAGAATTAGACTTGTATCTGCACGGTAGCGTGTGTGTTAAGTTTTTCTGAATGACACTATCAGCACCTTAAATCTAAGATATCCTTTTTGGGATAGATTTCAAGTAGGCCTGATATATATAGCATAAACTACTTATTTTGAGAATTGCAAATTTTGGAATAGTTTTTCAACCCAGAACAAAAACTGTGCTTTTACGGTCACTACAAATAATTTGACCAGCTAAAACAGTACAGATTTGGTTGAATAGAAATGTCAGGTCTATTTTTTAGGCGCTGGGTGACAGGCTCAACTTGCCCCTGATGTAGTATATGGCCAAAAAATAACCACACTATTGATGGTTAAATGCACTTGGGTGACACAGGCTCAGTCTGCACCTGATGTAGTATATTGGCAAAAATTAACCACACTGTTGATGGTTAAATGCACTTTGGTGACACAGGCTCAGCCTGCACCTGATGTAGTATATGGCCAAAAAATAACCACACTGTTGATGGTTAAATGCACTTGGGTGACACAGGCTCAGCCTGCACCTGATGTAGTATATGGCCAAAAAATAACCAGACTGTTGATGGTTAAATGCACTTCGGTGACACAGGCTCAGCCTGCAGCTGATGTAGGATATAGCAAAAAATAACCACACTATTGATGGTTAAAAGCACTTGGTGGTAGCTTGTGCTGGCGCACCACAAGTCACAAAATGGCCGCCGATCACCCCAGAAAAAAGTGATCTAAAAACGCTCTGGGCAGCCTCAAAAAAGTGAGCAAGTCAATATTAGCACTTCAATGATCCACAGCTGGAGATCGATCACAGAATGAAGTCTTTTGGAGGAGTTAATCTGCCTAATCTGCCTAATCTCGCCCTAGCAGCAGCAACCTCTCCCTATGCTTGAATCAGCAGAGTGACGTGCAGCGCTACGTGACCCAAGCTTATATAGAGGCTGGGTCACATGCTGCACTGGCCAATAGTAGGCAAGGCTGTGATGGCCTCTTGAGGCAAGTAGTATGACGCTTGTTGATTGGCTGCTTTGCAGCCTTTCAAAAAGCGCCAAGAAAGCGCCGAACACCGAACCCGAACCCGGACTTTTACGAAAATGTTCGGGTTCGGGTCCGTGTCACGGACACCCCAAAATTCAGTTCGCTATACAGTTCGGGTTCGCTCATCCCTAGTTGAAGCACTTTACATTGTAAGAGACTATCTTTACGTCAGTCATTGGGAGCATTTAGAGAGGAAAGACAAGCTAAGGAAGCTATACATGAGGCATATACAGTACAGACCAAAAGTTTGGACACACCTTCTCATTCAAAGAGTTTTCTTTATTTTCATGACTATGAAGGCATCAAAACTATGAATTAACACATGTGGAATTATATACATAACAAACACGTGTGAAACAACTGAAAATATGTCATATTCTAGGTTCTTCAAAGTAGCCACCTTTTTCTTTGATTACTGCTTTGGTACACTCTTGGCATTCTCTTGATGAGCTTCAAGAGGTAGTCACCTGAAATGGTCTTCCAACAGTCTTGAAGGAGTTCCCAGAGATGCTTAGCACTTGTTGGCCCTTTTGCCTTCACTCTGCGGTCCAGCTCACCCCAAACCATCTCGATTGGGTTCAGGTCCGGTGACTGTGGAGGCCAGGTCATCTGGCGCAGCACCCCATCACTCTCCTTCATGGTCAAATTACTTTCAAAGTTTTCCCAATTTTTCGGCTGACTGACTGACCTTAATTTCTTAAAGTAATGATGGCCACTCGTTTTTCTTTACTTAGCTGCTTTTTTCTTGCCATAATACAAATTCTAACAGTCTATTCAGTAGGACTATCAGCTGTGTATCCACCTGACTTCATCTCAACGCAACTGATGGTCCCAACCCCATTTATAAGGCAAGAAATCCCACTTATTAAACCTGACAGGGCACACCTGTGAAGTGAAAACCATTTCAGGGGACTACCTCTTGAAGCTCATCAAGAGAATGCCAAGAGTGTGCAAAGCAGTAATCAAAGCAAAAGGTGGCTACTTTGAAGAACCTAGAATATGACATATTTTCAGTTGTTTCACACTTGTTTGTTATGTATATAATGCCACATGTGTTAATTCATAGTTTTGATGCCTTCAGTGTGAATCTACAATTTTCATAGTCATGAAAATAAAGAAAACTCTTTGAATGAGAAGGTGTGTCCAAACTTTTGGTCTGTACTGTATTTGAGAAGGTGAAAGTATGGTACTCATCGTTTTGCAGAAGTGAGAAGAGAGTTCTAGATCTTCCTTTGGTGCAACCGGCCTGCTCCAGATAGTGCAAGTGTGTCCTAGGGTGGCAAAAATGACAGAGATGTTAAACAGAAACATAAACTTAAAATAGAACATTAACTTAGTGTAGTCTTGGAGAGGGACTACCAATAGGGTCATTGAGGGGATAGGGTGGTCCAATAACCTTAGGCCAGCCCATCTCTAACCCCAAATCAAAACAGTTAGCGGTCTAGAGTTTCACACCAGCTCAAATAGGCTGGTCCCAGACCTAGACCCCCTGGCATTTGGGTCAATTGTGTAGACCCCTGACATACTGAATTCTCTATCCTCAGATCAAAAGTGAAAGGGTTCCAGGGGACAGAAGAGATTAGGGGGAAGGGGAAGGAGGAGGCAGGGAGGGGGGAAGGAGAGAGAGAGGGGGGGTAGGGAGGGAGAGGGTGGGAAGGAGAAAAATGAAGACATTTAGATTAATAAGTGAAATTGTATGGATTGGTATCAAGGAGATGAATGTCCCAATAGTGTGGATATGGTAGAGTGTATCTTCAGGAACTTTTCATCTGTGTGTCAGGGGACTTGATAGGAGAAGGCCTCTGGTTTAGGAGGGAGTATGGATAGTTCACTTCAAAAGGTGTCTGAGGCAAGTCGTCTCGGTGCTAAAGCAGTGTTTTCGTTCTTCTGTTGACGCTGGGACTTTGGGGTTTGGAAAAACTCAAAGGGGGTAATTTTTGGGATATCTGGAAGGGAGTCCATATCTTGGATGAGATCCCAGTTTGCTATTTCCAGTGGTGAGATATCCAAATGATCATACACTTGATCTAGGTCAGAGTGAGATCTGATGGTGAAACGGCGACCCTTATGGAAGAAAGACAGCCCAAATGGAAAAGTCCAGCGATAAGGTACATTGTGAGATCTGAGCCACTCTGTTAGGGGTTTGACCATGTTACGTTTTCTCAGGGTCGCGGGAGCCAGATCTTGGTATATGTAGATCTTGTTGTTAGCAAAGAGCACCTCCGATGTCTTTCGGGCTTTAGATAGCACTACTTCTTTCTCCTGGAAGTTAAGAAATCTACAGATGATGTCCCTGGGTGGTTCTGCCGGTTTTGGCCTAGGACGGAGAGCGCGGTGGGCTCTTTCTAAGGTTACAGGCAATGGATGGTCCGGGCCTAGTAAGTCCCCGCAGATACTTTTTATTACCTCAGGTATTTCGAAGGTCGAGACTGTCCCCGGGATCCCCCGGAACCGCAAGTTGTTTCTCCGGCCGCAGTTTTCCTGGTCTTCCAGGGCAGTGTGGATTTCATTTAGGTATGTTTGACATTTATGCAGGTTGGAGGAGGTAGCATGTTGGAAATCAACTATGGCCGATTGGATCGACTCCAGAGCCTCTACTCTGGACCCTACATGCCTGATGTCTTGGCGGAGGGAGGAGAGTTCGTTAAGAAGTGGTTCCATCGCTTTTGTTAGGGCCATCTTGAGGAACTTTCTGGAGATCGGTAAGCTTTGTTTGCTACCCGCCTCTTCTGCTTTTCTGTCTCTCTCCAATGCCTCCGTTCCTTCATCTCCGGCATCGCTTAGGGCTGCGGGCGCCATCTTAGATTCTTTGGCCATGCCTGCAGCGGCAGCTTTTTTGATGAATTTATCCATCGCTCCACTACTTTGGAGTTATCTGTGCTGGTGGGAGGAATCACCGGGTTTAGTATTCCCGATTTTGACAATTTTTGGCCAGGTAAGCTAGCGTTAGCTGAGGTTATGATGAGCTTATAGATCGGAGCTCAGAGATGCATGGCCATACAGCTCAGGCGCTAGCTCCGCCCCCATTTATTAATATTTTTAAATATTTTTATTAATATTCATTTCTTTCACATTTATCCAATTGGAGATTGAAATCACAAATTCTGGTGTTTCGTCTATTCTTATTCATTTTCTTAAACTCTATTCAGGGCGGCCGCTCCTGTGTTCCTCCGTTCCTCCTTACCTTTCTTCTGTGTTCTGTGTCTCTATATGTATATCATCCAGATCATTGAGAGTTCAATGACGTCATTTTTGACATGCGCAGTGTTCCTATGAAGGTGGAGACACGGACTCGCGACACTTGTGACGCGATTACGTGTTAACATCTTCATCATGTGATCGCAGCACGAACACGTGATACAACACAGATCACATGCTCCCCCTAGGCACCAGCTGCAACATTCTATGTCACTTCCTGAGTCGCGGAGACAACGTAGAAGTAAGATCATTAACATTAACGAGGTGATTGGCTGACTGCTGTATATAACCCATGTCCCCCAGTGATGACGCTACCCCCAGACAAAGGTACGCCGAAACACGCGTTGGGGTTGGCGCCATCCTGGAGGAGATGCAGTATGGGTAATTGACCGATGTCCTTTTGATTACAGATGATTTGTTTGCATTAGCACTTTATTCTTCCATGTATTACATTAATGGACTGATATATGGACATGTATCCGCTGTATGTTTCCTCCAGTGATGTCATCTTTCTCTTTTATCCCCTGCACCATATTTCTTTTTAATCATGTCTGTGAAATATATGTGATTTTGTAATAAAGCATTAATTCATTATAAGCGGTCTGGCATTTTTTGTAGGTTTTGTATTGTGGTAGTATGCCATAGGCTTTTGCCAGTAAATTACTTCTCTAAGCAATCATTCCCTGGTTGGGGTATATATTGGTTATTCAGTTCCATTTACATATGAGATAGCCAAGATTTTCTATAAAATGATGGTAGTCTCACATTCAAAGCTGTAGTGGATGGTGAGATATGGAGCCTGAAAGTCAAAAGTTTTAAACATTTTCTACCCTTTTGCGCATCAGTGTAAATCAATACATATAAATCATTAGATGACTTCAACAAGAGTTCATCCAATCCCAATTTGGTCCACTCTATCATATGCATACAGTATTTCCCAGATGTAAGAAATGTATATATGGAAATCGATGTAAATCAATTGGATTTGTTACACATTTCATAAAAAATGATCTGCCAAATAAACCTGAAGCTATTGCAATTCATTTCGGACAAATGTAAAAATTGCACCCAAGACCATTTTACTGTGAATAATTGTGGGGAAAGCCATTAAAGAAGAAAGAAGATGGATGGGCACATGACACTGGGAGGAATTGTGAGGACTTGCTCTGATTGTCACAGAGGCTAATGGACAGTCTGGATCAGCAAATCAGGACAACAGTGGGCAGGAAGCTCTTTATATTAAGACAGAAGAATCACCATTTTGTCTTCAGCTTGTGACCTAAAAGGGTGTTATGTGGCAGTTCCTGACAAATAGAGATGTCGCGAACATAAAATTTTCCGTTCGCGAACGGCGAAGGCGAATTTACGCAAATGTTCACGAACTGGCGAACCGGGCGAACAGCCATAGACTTCAATAGGCAGGCGAATTTTAAAACCCACAGGGACTCTTTCTGGCCACAATAGTAATGGAAAAGTTGTTTCAAGGGGACTAACACCTGGACTGTGGCATGCCGGAGGGGGATCCATGGCAAAATTTCCATGGAAAATTATGTAGTTGACGCAGAGTCGGGTTTTAATCCATAAAGGGCATAAATCACCTAACATTCCTAAATTGTTTGGAATAACGTGCTTTAAAACATCCAGTGTGTGTATACGATCAGGTATGATGTTGTATCGATCAGGTAGTGTAAGGGTTACGCCCACTTGACAGTGACAGACCAAACTCTGACAGACCAAACTCCCCGTTTAACGCACCGCAAACAACCGCAAAGAGTTGTCGTCAATAGTTGACACACTCATGACATAAATTTTATTCCTCTATGCGTCAATCTTGGTGTAGTGATGACTGTGCTCGTGCGCAAGTTCGGGAGATTGCAGGCGATGGGGGGTTTTCAAAGCCTATGGTCGTGCTGAGGTAGTTCAGTGACAGTTAAGTGACCCAGAAAACAATGATTCCGCAGTGTGGGCCCATTGTTGGCCTAGTAGGCTTTAATGATCACCTTACATGATCACAAAGAAAATTTATGTTTTTTCTATGAAAAATTATCCAGCCGATCGCTTTTGGTCTGTTCACAATAAAGCAACGACCTTATCATCTGGGGTGTGCCAACATTGCCAACACACTCATAGAGGTGATCGCTTCATTGTGATACGCAAGCCCCTTCACCACAACAAGGTAACGATCACGAAGGGGAATTGACACATGTATGTGCCTTTTTTTTGTTTTGTTTTTGCAGCCACAGTGCAGCACCAGAGGCCAGAAAAATTTGGCATGTACACATGCCTGAAGAATTTGGTATTGTTGCAGCCGCTGCTGTAGCAGTGGACGGAAAAATTGATGTTTTCCAGGCAGAAAGTGTACTAAAACATTGCGGCTTAAACCCTAGTTGGTGGCGGAGAAGTCATGCAAGTCATTCGGCATGCAGAGATTAAATACAGCAGCGTGGGGACCATTTTAGCCCAAGGCATCTCATCAGGCCTTTTTTAGTCAAATGCATCCCCCACTGTCAGTCCCTTCTGGATCCATGCCTCATTCATCTTAATAAAGGTGAGGTAATCTAGACTTTTTTGACCTAGGCGACTTCTCTTCTCAGTGACAATACCTCCTGCTGCGCTGAAGGTCCTTTCTGACAGGACACTTGAAGCGGGGCAGGCCAGAAGTTCTATCGCAAATTGGGATAGCTCAGGCCACAGGTCAAGCCTGCACACCCAGTAGTCAAGGGGTTCATCGTTCCTCAGAGTGTCGATATCTGCAGTTAAGGCGAGGTAGTCTGCTACCTGTCGGTCGAGTCGTTCTCTGAGGGTGGACCCCGAAGGGCTGTGGTGATGTGTAGGACTTAAAAAGCTCTGCATGTCCTCCATCAACAACACGTCTGTAAAGCGTGGTCACTGAAGAAGAGGACACGTCCCCGAAACGCGTATGGACTATACCTTGCACCGGCATGCTGGTAGAGAATCCCCCCTGGATCTGATCTAAGTTTTTGGAACGAAAAATCCTGGCGGCACTTGACTTTAACAAGCGCTGAATTCCCTGGCGATACTGGACACAGAGTCAGCTGAGAGCAACAAGCCGATATTCAGAGACGGGAATTGAGCAAGAGTAAGGTAACATTGAACAAGCGTATATAACTGAGTGGGACGCCACTCTGCTTTTTACACTGTACCCTCTAGCCTTCCCGCTATACCGTAAACTAACCAGGAGAGCAACTATATTAATACGGACATTGATCCGTCACTTGGACAATTCAGTTGAAAGAAAGACTTTTTATACCGCTACGGTTACAAAGGAACATTTGATTCGCAATTGCGATCCATGTGGATGGATATTAAATCATTTCCTCTGCTAGACTTTGGTGGCTGCTAATGTTATCTTGACTGCTGACATTTTGCTGCTAATTTACATTGCTGCTATATCATTATTTGTATACTGTGTCATTGTTTTATGCCATTTTATGCCGTTATTTTATGCTGTCACTTTATGCTTTTAGTATCAAATTACATTTTATTAAATAAATATCTCATTTATTGGCTACATATATAGAGTGCCTGGTCTACCTTTTACAATTATATACTTTTTAACTTGTTTTGGAACTGCTGCATCCTTTCCAACTCCCGTAATTCGGTAACATTTCAGGCACTTTCTGCTTATACCGGGGGTCTAGTAGCGTGGCCACCCAGTACAGGTCGTTCTCCTTCAGCCTTTTTATACGAGGGTCCCTCAACAGGCATGACAGCATGAAAGACCCCATTTGCACAAGGTTGGTTGCCGAGCTACTCATGTCCCGTTCCTCGTCCTCACTTATCTCATTGAAGGTCTGTTCTTCCCCCCAGCCACGTACAACACCACGGGTCCCAGATTGGTGACAACGAGCACCCTGGGATGCCTGCTGTGGTTGGTCTTCCTCCTCCTCCATGCCACATTCCTCCTCTGACTCCTCTTCCTCAGACTCCTCTTCCAGCGTTGCCGCAGGTCCAGCAAGCGATGATGATAAGGCTGTTTCTGGTGGTGACCACAACTCTTCCTCTTCACGCTCATCTACGGCCTGATCCAGCACTCTTCGCAGGGCACGCTCCAGGAAGAAAACAAATGGGATGAGGTCGCTGATGGTGCCTTCGGTGCGACTGACTAGGTTTGTCACCTCCTCAAAAGGACGGATGAGCCTACAGGCATTGCGCATGAGCGTCCAGTAACGTGGCAAAAAAATGCCCAACTCCGCAGAGGCTGTCCTAGCACCCCGGTCATACAAATACTCGTTGACGGCTTTTTCTTGTTGGAGCAGGCGGTCGAACATTAGGAGTGTTGAATTCAAACGTGTCGGGCTGTCGCAAATCAAGCGCCTCACTGGCATGTTGTTTCGCCGCTGAATATCGGAAAAGTGTGCCATGGCCGTGTAGGAACGCCTGAAATGGCCACACACCTTCCTGGCCTGCTTGAGGATGTCCTGTAAGGCTGGGTACTTATACACAAAGCGTTGTACGATCAGATTAAACACATCTGCCATGCACGGCACATGTGTCAACTTGCCCAAATTCAATGCCGCCAACAAATTGCTTCCGTTGTCACACACCACTTTGCCGATCTCCAGTTGGTGCGGGGTCAGCCACTGATCCACCTGTGTGTTCAGGGCGGACAGGAGTGCAAGTCCGGTGGGACTCTCTGCTTTCAGGCAAGTCAACCCCAAGACGGCGTGACACTGTCGTATCCGGGATGTGGAATAGCCCCTGGGGAGCTGGGGGAGCAGTTGATGTGGAGCAAGATGCAGCAGCAGAAGAGGACTCAGCCAAGGAGGTTAGCGAAGAGGATGGAGTAGGAGGAGTAGAGGAGGTGGCAGCAGGCCTGCCTGCAAGTCGTGGCGGTGTCACCAACTCCGCTGCAGAGCCACGCATTCCATACTTGGCAGCCATCAGCAGGTTTACCCAATGCGCAGTGTACGTGATATACCTGCCCTGACCGTGCTTTGCAGACCAGGAATCAGTGGTCAGATGGACCCTTGCCCCAACACTGTGTGCCAGACATGCCATGACTTCCTTTTCCACAAGAGAGTACAGGTTGGGGATTGCCTTTTGTGAAAAAAAATTCGTCCGGGTACCTTCCACTGCGGTGTCCCAATAGCTACAAATTTTTTGAAGGCCTCAGACTCCACCAGCTTGTATGGTAAAAGCTGGCGGGCTAAGAGTTCCGACAAGCCAGCTGTCAGACGCCGGGCAAAGGGTCGACTCTGTGACATTGGCTTCTTACGCTCAAACATTTCCTTGACAGACACCTGACTGTGGGCAGATGAGCAGGAACTGCTGAAGGTGAGAGGCGGAGTGGTGGGTGGTTGAGAGGGGGCAAGGAGGACAGCAGTGGTTGACGTGGCTGAAGATGCTGGACCAGGAGGAGGATGGTGGCTTTGAGTTTGTGTGCTGCTTGTACTCAAGTGTTGATCCCATAGGCGTTTGTGATATGAGATCATGTGCCTTCGCAAAGCAGTTGTACCTAGGTGGGTGTTGGACTTCCCACAGGTTGCAAATGGCATCGCTGTTATCAGAGGCAGACACACAAAAAAAATGCTACACTGCTGAGCTTTGCAATGACGGCATTCTGGTGGTAGCAACAGCATGCTTTGATTGGCGTGCTGTCTGGCTGACCCCGGGTGCCGATACATGCTGTCTGACTGTGCCACTAGCTCCTTGGAAAGACCTCCCCCTGCTTCCAACTTGTCTCCTCCTCCTCTCTGTCTCCCCATCTGAACTGTTCTTCTTCTCTTCGAGTGGGCACCCACGTGATCGTCATCATCAACTGCTTCACTTGTATCTGACAACTGAGCAAAGGAAGCAGCAGCGGGTACAACATCATCATCATCACACCGTACGTCCATGTGTGTAATGCTGAATGACTGAGACATATCCCTATTATCTACATCCTCTGGCAATAATGGTTGCGCATCACTCATTTCTTCCAACTGATGTGTAAATAACTCCTCTGACAGATCAAGTGAAGCAGCTGTGGTGCTAGTGTTGGTGGTGGCGGCAGGCGGGCGAGTGGTAACTTGAGAGGTGCCCGAAGCTGAGCTGGAGGAGGATGGTGCGTCAAGGTTCCGAGCGGAAGCTGTAGAAGATTGGGTGTCCTGTGTAAGCCAGTCAACTATGTCCTCAGAATTTTTTGAGTTCAGGGTACGTGGCCTCTGAACACTGGGCATTATTCTAGGGCCAAAGGAAATCACACATAGTGGTACTATGCGTGCAAGGTACTGTGCCACCCTATATGAGTGGTGGGCAGTGGGCGCAGTACAGTCTGTGGGCCTGACACTCACTGGCAGGCAACTGCAATTATATTACAGAGGAAGAATTAAATTAATTTTTTAACAGCAAGGTGCTGTGCCACCCTATAGGAGTGTTGGGCAGTGGGCACAGTACAGTCTGTGGGCCTGACACTCACTGGCAGGCAACTGCAATTATATTACAGAGGAAAAATTTAATGAATTTTTTAACCGCAAGGTGCTGTGCCACCCTATATGAGTGGTGGGCAGTGGGCACAGTACAGTCTGTGGGCCTGACACTCACTGGCAGGCAACTGCAATTATATTACAGAGGAAAAATTAAATGAATTTTTTAACAGCAAGGTCCTGTGCCACCCTATATGAGTGGAGGGAAGTGGGCACAGTACAGTCTGTGGGCCTGACACTCACTGGCAGGCAACTGCAATTATATTACAGAGGAAAAATGTAATGAATTTTTTAACAGCAAGGTGCTGTGCCACCCTATATGAGCTAACGATTTCCCTATTAATTTAGCAGCAGCAGCACTCTCCTGCTCTAACTAACACTGCAGCTTCCGAATGAATCTAAGAGGGCTGCCGTCCTTGCTTTTTTAGAGGAGGTGGGAGGATCTGGGAGGGAGGGAATGCTGATTGGCTGGAATGTGTCTGCTGACTGTGAGGTACAGGGTCAAAGTCTGCTCAATGATGACGTATAGGGGGCGGATCGAACATCGCATATGTTCGCCTGCCGCGGCGAACGCGAACAAGCGATGTTCGCCGGGAACTGTTCGCCGGTGAATCAACGTCAAAGGGATTTTATTTTTGTCCAGTTTCCAGTTATCCCCATTTTCCACTCCCTTCCCAAGATATAAGGGAGGTTTTCCTCCTCCCATGCGTCCTATTGTGTCGGGCATTGGCTCGTTTTCGGAACACCTGTCAGCCTGGGTTGACTCTCTGCTTCAGCCTCTGGTCCAGGATATACAAGGTTTCCTGCAAGATACAAGGAGTGTTCTGCAGGCCTTTCACAGCCTGAAGTGGGAGTCGCGTTTTGCATGGATCACTGCAGACGTGACTTCCCTCTACACCGTTATTCCACATGATTTGGCCATTAAGGCATTAAGTTGGTTTCTTGCTGTGTATTCAAATTTCTCTATTCCTTTTCAGGGCTACGTGTGCGATGTGGTTTTTTTTCTAATAAAACACAATTTTTTAATGTTTAATGAGAGGTTTTTCCTGCAATTATCGGGAGTTTCTATGGGAGCTAAATTCTCCCCTTCCCTGGCCAATGTGTATATGGCCTGGTGGGAACAGGCTTTTTATATATTTTTTTTATTCTCCCCTACTAATCCTTGGGCATCCTCTCTGGAGTGGTATGGCCGTTACATCGACAACCTGCTGTTCATATGGTCGGGCGATGTGGCGGCCATACCACTCTTTGAGGATTTCTTGAATTGCAATATTTGCAATTTGAGATTCACCTTGCATTCCCATGCTACTTGTATTTCCTTTCTGGATTTGTCTCTTGAGGGTGACACGCGCACCAACTCAATTAATAACCGCACCTTTCGCAAAGAAACTGCGGGCAATACAATTCTCCATGCGGCGTCTTGCCATCCTCCTCATGTTGCTAAAAATATTCCGAAGGGTGAGTTTATTGGCATTAGACGAAACTGCGTTCTGCGGCTTTTCGCCTTTCTATGAGACAATATTCCCAGCACGGTTTAGCATATGCCCAGAAGGAGGCCCTGTCCAGACCTAGACAGACATTACTATTTACTCACCACAAGCGCACACGTCGCTCTGACAACTCAAATAAGTCACGGCATTCTCGTTTGCCTGTTTTTGTTACTGCTTATAGCACACAATACTCGCAGATTTGTAACATAGTAAGAAGGCACTTACCTGTATTGTCAACAGATGACCAATGGCGCAGTGTCTTGAGAGGTGGCATCTTGTGCTCAGCCCAAAGAGCACCCACACTGGGTAACAGACTCTGCCCCTCCTTATATTCTGAGGGGGCACGAGCCTCTCCAGTGTGGCTGCGGTGCCTTGGTAGCTATAAATGTGGGCATAAAATTTGTACATGTTGCTCTTATATGCGACCTGGCAAGCAAGTTTTTTCCTATGCCATGAATCAAAGTTTTTCCATCAAACAATACATCAACTGTAACACCACTCATGTGGTGTATTGTATTTCATGCACTCTCTGTTCCCTCCAGTACATTGGTTGCACCACTAATGGCCTTAAGGTTAGACTGTGCAGGCACATCTCTGACATTCCTCATTCACATGCCAGAAATGTGTCTGCAGTCAGCCTGCATTTTTCAGTGGTGCATGGTGGTGATACAGAGGGTTTAATTGTGCAAGGCTTGGAAAGGGTTACTCCACCATCCAGGGGTGGTAATTATAAAAATAATCTTTTGAACCGTGAGTCGTTCTGGATCTTCAAAATGGGATCCACTGTACCAAGTGGACTTAATCGGAAACACGACTTGATGTTACATTATTGAATTTTTGATCCACGAGCTGTGTGTGTTCTTTTGTTTTAATTCATCATGCCTTTTAGCATGTGTTGTTAATTTCACTTGAGGAGGAGCTTTTAGTTAGTGCGTCCACCTGTTTCTAGGTGGAGGCGCTATATATCCAACCTCCTCCTCATTATGTGTATGTCATGAGGAAGGATCGCTATTGTTCCTGATCCGAAACATGTAACTGGAGTGTAACTGGCTTTTACCCGCACTGAAAAATAAAGGTAACATTTTAATCGAGCTGGACCCCTTTTTCCTTTTTGTTCGCCGGTGAATAGTTCGGGACATCTCTACTGACAAAACGCTATTACAGACACAAGCCACTAACATAATGTGATAGGGACACTATAAGCATAGCATAGGAAGAGAATAATAAAATATAATTGGGTAGATTTGAGGGACTGGTGTCAAGTGAACTCTATATTCAACCTGCACCTCTGTCCCTGCCTACTTGCACGACCACCCTAAGTGGCGGCCCACAACTAGTCATGGTTCCCTGCTTATTTATGTGCTGGGGCTTACCAGGGAAAAGCAGAACGAAAAAATAATAATAATAATGAACAAAGCGACAGTCAGGCACACAAATAATGAGAGAAATCCAGAACCAAAGTTCTCAGAGTCAAACGTACTGGATCAAAACCAAGAGAGAACAATGATGCTGAATCAGAAAGCAGATTACTAAATACAAAGCCAAGGTCATATACAAGTGGTCAAGTCCAGATCCAAATACATCAGGCAGAAGCGAGTCCAAGAACCAAGCCAGGGTCAAACCAGGAGATGCAGAAAAGCCAAATCATATTCTAAGAATCAGGGTCAAAAGGAGTAACCATGGTCAGAAATCAGGATGTCAGAACAATCCATATTCCAAAGCACTGGTGAGGTATACCCAGTTACCCAGTTGTGTGTGTAACACGGACGCTGCATAGTTATGTATTGAAAAACTCCCTGCAAGAAAAAGAAACTCATTTTTTCTGTAAATTAACAGGCATCCTTTTTTTTAAACCCTCAAGTTTCTACAGTTCCTAAGCTAAGTTATTGCAAATTTTTTTCTTCTAAAAACCATTCCAGTGCATAGTATTCATGTTTTGTCAAAAATGCCATTATTATACCAGGGGAATACCAAGCTGAGGCTCAGTTGATCGCAAATGGCAAAATGAAAGAAGGCACTTATAGGATCAGTATGTTCAGTTAACAGGTCTTATACAGGTTTTTACAACTGCTCATCTGTTGGAGTTGTGCAAATAGGCACAACTCTAATAGATGCAAGGTGTCTCATTTAATGGGTCGGTGCTGTCAGTGCCTTAAAAAATCCCCTCATGCGGATGCCAGCCGGTGGGAGGAACAGGAATAAAGGTGATTGGGTACTGGACAATTAGACCATAGAGGCCTGATCCAGAGGAGACATTTAATGGTGCAGTGGATGGCAAAGTTTCTTTATTGTAGACTTAAAAACTTCTAACTTCAAGCAGACATCATGTTTCAAAGTTCTAGGGCTCCTGTTTTAAATCTAAACCGAGAAGTTGGACATAGAACATGCACCAAAATGCCTCAGTAAAAACAACATAATCAGTATTAAAAATACATTAAAAATATATAGATATGACATTAATTAGTGTTGAGCGAGCATGCTCGGCCGAACTGCTGTTCGGCTCGAGCATCGCTATGCTCAGCACATTGCAGTGCTCGGCAGAATACTGCGGGTGCTCGAGTACTATTTAATATAATAAAAATCAATGGGAGACCCGAGCATCAAACCAGGCACCCCCTGCTCAGTGAGATGAGAGCTGGTTTGGAATGTCTCATAGTGCATAAGGCTGCCATTGTAAAGTATACTGACTGTTATCTGTCTCATGGATAGATTGTTGGCTTCCACATACCTGGCTTTTGGCATGTAGCCTTTGTGTGGTTGTCTATTGTATGTCATAGATAATAGTAGTCCAAGACGCATCCAGCCATCCTCTTGATGCTGTTTCCAAACAATTTTAATGGGGTTTCCATCAATTTCTAACCTTTTTTTGTGAACCAGACACCCTCTTCTCTCCCGAGCAGGGGGTGCCTGGGGCTCTCCCATTGACTTCCATTGTGCTCGGGTAGAGCACACGAGCATACCGATGTGTTCGGCCAGAGCACCCGACCACACAAGCACTTTGGTGCTCGATCAACACTAACATTAATGATGAATTTATTAAGCATAATAATAGTAATCCACAACCAGAGAGGGCGATAAAAATGGATCATACATAAATGTGAATTAGTAAAAGACAAATGGAACACTGTACGATCCAGCGTGATTAAAAAATGTCAATAATGTCATTGACTAGTGTGACTGGTAAAAGATGAGTGGGAATAAATAGATAAAATGATGGATGAAAGATGGATGCATAGATACATAATGATACATATAGGATTGGATAAATGAATGTATGAAATAAATTGTTGGTGGGTGTAAATCAGCATGGAAATAAGTTGATCTGTAGAAAGACAATGTGTAAATATGCATGAGGTCACACAGTACTGTGTTGATAAATCAGAATTAAAAACCATTGAAATAATAAATAAATATATCAACACAATTCAGACCATAAGAGGAGGGGAGAGGCTGTGAGAACATAAGAACAATGATACAAAAGATACATGATGATAATTCAAGCGGAAGATGCACAATTCTATCAGATATACTCTAACAGTGATACAATAATTGTTGTCTGTATGTTAAAAGTTTGCTGGACCAGTGGAAATTGTCACCATGTTGAGAATGAATATTGGAATGGTATTTTCAGGTGTGCAGCCTGGTAATGAGAGCTGTTATAAGGGTTACCTTGTGAAGACAGAAGCGCAGTCACGTCGGACTACAGTCCCTTTGAAGGGGCTGCTCGCGGCTAGTGATGCTAGGCCAACTTTTACATGCACAAACGGAGGTGTCTCGGGAGGACACTAAGTGAGAGACATGGTGATACAGAACATATGACTAAAAGTCCCCGAGATATAGATAAGTGGTGTAACGTTGCAGTGACAGCATTAACCCCTTCAGTACCGGGCCACTTTTCACCTTAAATCCCAAGCTGATTTTTGCAAATCTGACATGTGTCACTTTATGTGGTAATAACTTTGGAACACTTTTACTTATCCAAGCCATTCTGAGATTGTTTTATCGTGACACATTGTACTTCATGTGGTACATTTCAGTCAATATTTATCATTTTTATTTAAAAAAAATACAAAATTTACAAAAAAAATGTAAAAAATGTGCTACTTTCCAAATTTCAGTTTCTCTGCTTTTAAAACAGATAGTGATACCTCATATAATAGTTATTACTAGGGTTGAGCGAACCCGAACTTTAGGATTTTTGAACCCCGAACACGAACATTTCAGCCATGCCATTAGTAGGCATGGCCAATCACAGCCATGCCTACTAATGGCATTGCTGTGATTGGCCAGTGTAGCATGTGACCCAGCCTCTATATAAGCTGGAGTCACGTAGCGCTGCACGTCACTCTGCTGTGCTTAGTGTAGGGAAAGGATGCTGCTGGTGATTTCAGGGAGAGAATAGGACTGAATCTTTGCTCAGGGAACAATTTTTTCATACTGCCCTGAGCCCAGTGACCGGAATTTTTTTTTTTTATAAGTCAGTTAGGTGGGTGGCGGCGGCCATTTTATACAAGCTCAGTGCACTAGCACTGCATCTGAGCTTTTGGGACATTGAAAATCACTATTTTTTCTGGCAATTTACAACATCTGGTGCATTTGCAGGCTTAGTCAGTGTGCAATTTAAGATAGAAATACAGCCATCATTTTCTGGGTTTTTAAACACACACTTTTTTTGGCCAAAAAACACTTTTCCTGATCTGCAAGTGTTAAATTCAAGTTTAATATATACAACTTTCATATTCTGTTACCAAATAAACACTTTTTTGGCAATATACAACATCTGGATTAGTCAGTGTGCAATTTAAGCTAGAAATACAGCCATCATTTTCTGGGCTTTTAAAAACACACTTTTTATTCCAAAAAACACTATTTTCCTGATCTGCAAGTGTTAAATTCAAGTTTAATATATACAGCTTTCATATTATTTTACAGAAAAAAAAAAACACTTTTTGGGCAATATACAACATCTGGATTAGTCAGTGTGCAATTTAAGCTAGAAATACAGCCATCATTTTCTTGATTTTTAAAAACAATTTTTTTTGCCAGATTCCACTATTTTTCTGGCCTTGCAGCATCAGCATGTGTGAAATTCCAGGGTTATATACTGCTGTCAAATTCAGTTATTAAACAAACACCCCTTTGGGCAAAAAAAAAATAGTTGGCTGTCACTACCAGAGCTTTGGGACGTTCTCACAGCTCTGTTTCTCCACCCCTGTGATGATGTCACTACTAGAGCTGGGAGGAGTTCTCACTGCTCTGTTTACTTTTGGTTTCCTTCCTCCCAGCTGTTCCTCATGCGTTTGATTTCCCTCTCTTTATATCACCCCTCCTCCTATTGTAGGGCGTGGATTATAGTTCTCATTTCAGTTGTAGCTCTTGCTTTAGTATCTTCACTTGTATGCTATCATTTCACTGGACCTGTGTTCTACTGCAGCAAGCACTCCGGATATTGCCAGCTGTCCTTGGATCCGTCTTCTCTGCGGCTGCAACACCTTCAGCTAAGTGTACAGACATTGTTGTGTACCTGATTATTTTCTGACTGGATCTGAGGTGGCCACGGTTCCCTCCATATACTGAGTAGGGCACCGGTGGCCGTGCCCCTTCCACTATTGTAGCGGTTACAGTGGTCATCAGTCTTAGGCACGTGGGCATGCCTCGTTCCGCCATTTGGATCCGGGCATGTGCTTTAGCAGCATAGGGAGAGCTTTGAGGGTCTGACAGGGGTCACCCTTTATCCTCCCTAGTTTGGGTCCGGTCAGTAGCTCTTTTACTGTGTATACTATTGTTGCTCACATACAGCCGTGACATTATAATCCACCAAAACCGTCCTTTTTTGACATGGATCCGCTTTCTGGCCTGGTTGACCGCATGCAGGGTCTTTCTTTGGAAGTAGCGGATCTCCGTCAATCTATGACTCAGCTTCAAGCATTGGGCTCTGCTCCGGCTCATGGAGTCTGTTGCGAGCCAAAGGTCTCACTTCCGGAAACGTTCTCCGGGGGCAGTGAGAATTTTGTTCGCTTCAGAGAGGCATGCAAACTCCATTTTTGCTTGTGTCCCCACTCCTCTGGTAAGGAGGAGCAGAGGGTGAGGATTGTCATCTCCCTGCTCAGGGGTAATGCTCAGACTTGGGCTTTTTCGCTGCCATCAGGGGATCCCTCCCTTCGATCCGTGGAAAGATTTTTTGTGGCCCTGGGGCAGATTTATGATGACCCGGATCGTGTTGCTCTGGCCGAATCTAACTTACGTGTTTTATGCCAGAACAAACTGTCTGCGGAGCTTTATTGTTCTGAATTTAATTTCGGAGATGGGCAGCTGATTCGGGTTGGAATGATGCTGCACTCCGGAGTCAGTTCTGTCATGGTCTCTCAGAGAGATTGAAAGATGCGTTTGCTTTCCATGAGAGACCAACGTCCTTAGAGTCTGCCATGTCATTGGCGGTACGCCTTGACAGGCGTCTAAGAGAAAGAAATGAGACCTCTCTGTCCAGCCATTGTCAGTCTAGGGGCAGTGGTGCGGACTCATTCAGTGTGCAGGGGCCTCATCCTGTCTCGCTCCCCTCTGAGGAGGAGCCCATGCAGCTAGGTCGACTTGCCCCTGATAAAAGAGGATTTAGTCCTCAGAGTATGGTGTGTTTTTGTTGTGGGGGCATAGGTCATTTGGCAAATGTTTGTCTGTCTAGGAGATTCTTGAACTGTACTAAGAGCGATAATAAGAGAAAAACCTCAAAAGGTAAATCATCAAATTCTGCTTCATCTGCTACTTTGGGCAAAGTTGATGTAGGAATTGATGCTTTTCCTCTGACCTGCAGTTCCCGTTTTCTCCTGTCTGCCAGGGTGGCGCTAGAGAGCAAAGTCATTTCTTGTGAGATTTTTGTCGATAGTGGAGCGGCCGTCAATCTTATTGACACTCAATTTGTAGCCATGCATGGTTTTCAGGTTTCCACATTAGAAAAGGATATACCTGTTTTTGCTATTGACTCTGCTCCACTCTCACAGAGATCTCTGAAGGGCATTGTTCACAATATCCGGCTAGCTGTAGGTGACACTCATGTGGAGGATATATCTTGTTTTGTCCTTAACGGATTGCCTTCTCCTCTAGTTTTGGGGTTACCCTGGCTCACTAGACATAACCCCACTATTGATTGGCAAGGAAGGCAAATAAATGAGTGGAGTGACTTTTGTAGAGAGAATTGTCTCACAGCGACTTTTGCAGAGGTGTCTACTAAAACTGTGCCATCATTTCTCTCTGATTTCTCGGACGTGTTTTCCGAGAGCGGTGTTCAGGAGCTACCTCCTCACCGGGAGTTTGACTGTCCCATTAACCTCATTCCCGGCGCCAAGCTGCCAAAAGCACGCCTCTACAATCTCTCACAACCGGAAAGAATCGCAATGCGAACTTATATCTCCGAGAGTCTCGAGAAGGGGCATATTCGTCCCTCAAAGTCACCTGTGGCCGCGGGTTTTTTTTTTTGTTAAAAAAAAAGATGGCTCTCTGAGACCTTGCCTAGATTTTAGGGAGCTGAACCGTATCACGATTCGCGATCCCTATCCCCTTCCTCTGATCCCGGACCTCTTCAACCAAATTGTTGGGGCCAAGGTGTTTTCCAAATTGGATTTGAGAGGCGCGTACAACCTGGTCAGGGTCAGAGAGGGGGATGAATGGAAAACGGCCTTTAATACCCCTAACGGGCATTTCGAGAATCTCGTTATGCCTTTCGGCCTGATGAATGCTCCGGCCGTCTTTCAGCATTTTGTTAATAGTATTTTCTACCATTTAATGGGGAAATTTGTATTGGTGTATCTTGATGATATTTTGATTTTTTTCCCCTGATGTTCAGACCCATCAGGATCATCTTTTTCAGGTTCTGCAGATTCTGCGGGAAAATAAATTGTACGCCAAGCTGGAGAAATGTCTTTTTATGGTATCGGAGATTCAATTTCTGGGTTTTCTCCTCTCTGCTTCTGGTTTTCGCATCCGGAGAAGGTCCGTGCTGTACTTGAGTGGGAGCTTCCTGAGAATCAGAAGGCATTGATGCGCTTTCTGGGTTTTGCGAACTATTACAGAAAGTTCATTTTGAATTATTCCTCTGTTGTCAAACCCCTTACTGACATGACAAAAAAGGCGGCGGATTTTTCCTCTTGGTCGGAGGAGGCGCTTGCAGCCTTTTCTAAGATTAAAGAGAGTTTTGCGTCTGCTCCCGTCTTGGTGCATCCCGATGTTTCCTTACCTTTTATTGTTGAGGTGGATGCTTCCGAGGTGGGTGTGGGTGCGGTTTTGTCCCAGGGCCCTTCTCCTGCCAAATGGCGACCCTGTGCCTTTTTCTCTAAAAAAACTCTTCCCGGCAGAGAGAAACTATGATGTGGGAGATAGGGAGTTGTTGGCCATCAAGTTGGCTTTCGAGGAATGGCGCCATTGGTTGGAGGGGGCCAGGCACCCTATCACCGTTTTTACTGACCATAAGAATCTGGCATACTTGGAGTCGGCCAGGCGTATGAATCCGAGACAGGCCAGATGGTCTCTGTTCTTCTCCAGATTCAATTTTGTTGTTACATTCCGACCTGGGATCAAAAATGTGAAGGCTGATGCTCTCTCTCGCTGTTTTCCGGGAGGAGGAAACTCCGAGGACCCGGGTCCCATTTTGGCGGAGGGGGTAGTTGTTTCTGCTCTATATTCCGATTTGGAGGCCGAGGTCCAGGCTGCCCAGACTGAGACACCTGCCCGTTGTCCTTCTGGGAAGTTGTTCGTGCCTCCTGAGCTACGTCACAAACTCTTTAAGGAGCATCATGATACGGTTCTTGCTGGTCACCCCGGGAGTAGAGCCACGGTAGATCTCATTGCTCGGAGATTTTGGTGGCCGGCTCTTCGTAAGTCGGTGGAGGGTTTTGTGGCTGCTTGTGAGACGTGCGCTCGCGCTAAGGTCCCTCGTTCACGGCCTTCAGGTTCCCTTCTCCCGTTACCCATACCTTCCCGTCCTTGGACACACCTGTCCATGGACTTTATCACGGATCTTCCTCGTTCCTCGGGGAAGTCGGTGATCCTGGTGGTGGTGGACCGTTTTAGCAAGATGGCTCATTTCGTACCTTTCCCTGGTTTACCCAATGCTAAAACGTTGGCGCAAGCTTTTGTCGACCATATTGTTAAATTGCACGGCATTCCCTCTGATATTGTTTCCGATAGAGGCACGCAGTTTGTGTCCAGGTTCTGGAAGGCTTTCTGTACTCGCCTGGGGGTTCGGCTGTCCTTCTCTTCTGCTTTTCACCCGCAGTCGAATGGTCAGACTGAGCGCCTCAATCAGAATCTGGAGACATATTTGCGCTGTTTTGTGGCAGAGAACCAGGAGGATTGGTGTTCATTTCTCCCTCTTGCTGAGTTTGCTCTGAACAACCGTCGTCAGGAATCTTCTGATAAGTCACCATTCTTTGGTGCATATGGGTTCCATCCGCAGTTTGGGACATTCTCGGGAGGGGCTCTTTCTGGTTTACCTGAGGAGGAGAGATTTTCCTCGTCTTTGTCTACCATTTGGCAAAAGATTCAGAGTAATCTTAAAAAGATGAGTGAGAGGTATAGGCGTGTGGCTGATAAGAGACGTGTGCCTGGTCCGGACCTGAATGTGGGTGATCTGGTGTGGTTGTCTACAAGAAATATTAAACTGAAGGTTCCCTCCTGGAAATTGGGTCCCAAGTTTATTGGGCCTTATAAAATCTTGTCAGTCATCAATCCTGTTGCCTTCCGTCTTGATCTTCCACGGGTTTGGAAGATACATAATGTATTTCACAGATCTCTCTTAAAACCATATGTCCAGCCCACGGTACCCTCCTCTTTGCCTCTTCCTCCGATTTTGGTTGATGGCAATCTGGAGTTTGAGGTTTCCAGAATTGTGGACTCTCGCATTGTCCGCGGTTCTCTTCAGTACCTCGTTCATTGGAAGGGTTATGGTCCTGAGGAGAGGATGTGGGTTCCGGTGTCGGACATTAAAGCCACTCGCCTCATCAGGGCATTTCATAGGGCTCATCCTGAGAAGGTGGGTCCTGGGTGTCCGGAGTCCACCCGTAGAGGGGGGGGGGGGTACTGTCACTACCAGAGCTTTGGGACGTTCTCACAGCTCTGTTTCTCCACCCCTGTGATGATGTCACTACTAGGGCTGGGAGGAGTTCTCACTGCTCTGTTTACTTTTGGTTTCCTTCCTCCCAGCTGTTCCTCATGCGTTTGATTTCCCTCTCTTTATATCACCCCTCCTCCTATTGTAGGGCGTGGATTATAGTTCTCATTTCAGTTGTAGCTCTTGCTTTAGTATCTTCACTTGTATGCTATCATTTCACTGGACCTGTGTTCTGCTGCAGCAAGCACTCCGGATATTACCAGCTGTCCTTGGATCCGTCTTCTCTGCGGCTGCAACACCTTCAGCTAAGTGTACAGACATTGTTGTGTACCTGATTATTTTCTGACTGGATCTGAGGTGGCCACGGTTCCCTCCATATACTGAGTAGGGCACCGGTGGCCGTGCCCCTTCCACTATTGTAGGGGTTACAGTGGTCATCAGTCTTAGGCACGTGGGCATGCCTCGTTCCGCCATTTGGATCCGGGCATGTGCTTTAGCAGCATAGGGAGAGCTTTGAGGGTCTGACAGGGGTCACCCTTTATCCTCCCTAGTTTGGGTCCGGTCAGTAGCTCTTTTACTGTGTATACTATTGTTGCTCACATACAGCCGTGACATTGGCAGCCTTTGCTGCAGATGTCATTGTGAGATACCGCCTTTACATACTGTCTTTCTATTCAGTTATTTGAAATAAAGCCATTTTGGGCACAATTCTTTGATAGCGTCCTAGTGTGGACCAGGGCGTGTGAGATACACCCTTTAAATACAGGGGTTCTATTCAGATATTTGAAATACAGCCATTTTGGGCCAACACATTTAATTGCGGCCTAGTGTGGATCAGGGCGTGTGAGATACACCCTGTATATAACAGGGGTTATATTCCTATATTTGAAATACCGCGATTTGGTGCACAAATCTTTAATTGAGGCCTAGTGTGGGTCAGGCCGTGTGAGATACATCCTGTATATACAGGGCTTATATTCTTCTATTAATAAAACACCCTTTTTGGGGCAAAATACACAATATTTCAGGCCTTGCAGCATCTAGACGTTTGAAATTCCAGGGTTATATACTGCTGCCATATTCAGTTATTAAACAAACACCTGTTTGGGCAAAAAAAGTTTATTTGGCAGCCTTTGCTGCATATGTCATTGTGAGATGTACCCTTTATACATTTGGGTTATATTCCTATATTTAAAATACTGCCATTTGGTGCACAAATCTTTAATTGAGGCTTAGTCTGGTTCAGGCCGTGTGAGATACACCCTTTACATACAGGGGTTTGATTCCGGTATTTGAAATACAGCCATTTTGGGCAAACAAATCTTTAATTGAGGCCTAGTCTGGTTCAGGCTGTGGGAGATACACCCTTTAAATACAGGGGTTTGATTCAGGTATTTAAAATACAGCCATTTTGGGGAAACAAATCTATAATTGAGGCCTAGTCTGGTTCAGGCCGTGTGAGGTACACCCTTTACATACTGTCGTTCTATTCTACTATTAATTAAACACCCATTTAGGGCAAGACCCTAAATTCGAGAAATATGAGAAGAGCATCAAATAAGGGACGTGGCCCAGGTCGTGGTGCTGCTGGTGGAGCTCCTGTTGTAGGGAGGGAAAGGACGTGGTCGATCTGTGCCAGCTACACACACAAGTGAAAACTCTTCCTCAGGTGCAAGTAGGCGACAGAACCTGAAGCGGTATTTGGTCGGGTCTAATGCGGCTCTACGAATGGTGAGGCCAGAACAAGTACAGGCGATAGTAGATTGAGTTGCTGACAGTGGATCCAGTTCCTTCACATTGTCTCCCACCCAGTCTCATGCTGAGAGACCATAGTTGGCCCCTGCAGCCGATGTCCATCAGTCTTTCACCTCACCCCCTTGCAAATCAGCCAAACAGTCTGAGCCACAAGTCATGCAGCAGTCTCTTCTGATTTTTGATGACTCTGTTAGCAGGGTTTCCCAGGGCCATCCACCTAGCCCTGCCCCAGAAGTGGAAGAGATTGAGTGCACCGATGCCCAACCACTTATCTTTCAATATGAGTACATGGGAGGACCATCACAGCACGTCTCGGATGATGACGAAACACAGGTGCCAACTGCTGGGGCTTTTGAAAGTGTGCAGACCGACAAGGAAGGCAGGGGTGAAGACTGCGAGGAAGATGAAGTGGAGGACGATGAGGTCCTCGACCCCACACGGAATCAAGGTCATGTGAGTGACCTATGTAGTTCGGAGGAAGAGGCAGTGGTTGCACAGAGCCACCAGCACAGCAGAAGAGGGAGCAGGGTGCAAAAGCGGAGCGGTCATCCTCTAGACAGTACACCTGCTACTGCCCACCGCAGCAAGGGACCGAGCACACCAAACCCAGGTCCAAGGAGTTCCCTGGCGTGGCAGTTCTTCAGTTCTTCAGACAAGACACGAGTGGATTGCACGCTGTGCAATCAGAGCCTGAAGCGAGGCATAAACGTTCTCAACCTGAGCACAACCTGCATGACCAGGCATTTAAGTGCAAAGCACAAGCTGCAGTGGAGTAGACACCTCAAAAACCAAGAAAGGTCTCTGGCTCCTCCTGCTTCCTCTTCTGCTGCAGTCTTAGCCTCTTCATCGACCTCTGGAGTGACAGTGCCACCTGCCACCCCGCAAACAGAGGATCTGCCAGCAACACCAACACCTGGGTCACCAAGCATCTCCACAATGTCCCACGGAAGCGTTCAGTTCTCCATCTACCAAACGCTGGAGAGGAAGAGGAAGTACCCCCCTACCCACCCGCGACCCTGAGCCCTGAATGCCAGCATTTCTAAATTACTGTCCTTTGAAATGCTGTCATTCCGTCTGGTGGAGACGGATAGTTCTAAAGGCCTTATGGCGGTGGCGACGCCATTACTTTTCCAGGCGTGCTATCAATTCCCTGCACAACCAAGTGGGGGACAAAATCAGGTGTGCACTGCGCAACGGCATCTGTGACAAGGTGCACCTCACTACGGATACGTGGACCAGTAAGCACGGTCAGGGACGTTATATCTCTATAACAGCACACTGGGTAAATGCAGTGGCGGCTGGGCCTGAGGCGGATAGCAGTTTGGCGCATGTCCTTCCACCACCGAGGATTGCAGGGCGCTTCAGTTTGCCTCCTGTTGTTTCCTACTCCTACTCTGCTTCCTCATCCTCTCCCAGCTCCTCATCCGGACAGTGTAACACCTTCACCACCAACTTCAGCACAGCCAGGGGTAAAGAACAGCAGGCAGTTTTAAAACTTATCTGTTTGGGGGACAAACCCCACACCACGCAGGAGCTGTGGACGGGCCTTGAACAACAGACCGATGAGTGGTTTGTGCCAGTCAGCCTCAAGCCCGGCCTGGTGGTGTGCGATAATGGGCGAAATCTCGTAGCAGCTCTGGGACAAGCTGGATTGACGCACATCCCTTGCCTGGCGCATGTGCTGAATTTGGTGGTGCAGAGATTCCTTAAAAATTACCCTGATATGTCAGAGCTGCTGCATAAAGTGCGGGCCGTCTGTGCGCGCTTTCGGCGTTCTCACCCTGCTGCTACTCGCCTGTCAGCGCTGAAGTGTAACTTCGGCCTTCCCGCTGTCACGGATGGTGTTAAAGAAAGCTGGAACTTATAAATAAACATCCGACTGGCTTGATCCCAAACTAAGGAGCATATGGGTGAGCCCTATAAAACCCCTAGAGCTCTCCCTGACTGCTATGCCCATGCAAAGGTCTTTATGGTAGACGAAATGCAAAGGTCTTTATGGTAGACGATTGCATGTCCACCTACCTTATACTATGTGACACCTGAAAACCCTATAATAGTGAGGGTACACGACCACCGGCTCCCTGCACTTAATACGGACGGAGTCAGGGTCACCTGCAATCAAGTCAGCAAGGAAACACAAATAAAGGAAACAGACTTATCTGAGAAATCAGGAGAAGCAGCATCCAGCCGTGAACAACTCACCCAGGAAGAAGTATAAACCGCAAAGTGAGGCAGTATGGGAGGGAATATAAAGGGAGACAATTAGTGTAAATAGGTGACAGCTGGGAGAAGGAAATGAGATGACAAAGTGAAACCAAAACAAAGAACGTCATGCAAGAGGTAGCGAAGAACGTCTAACAGACCTTCTCACAGAGCTGGTGGTGACAATACTCCCCCCTCTATGGGTGGACTCCGGACACTCAGAGCCCACCTTCTCAGGATGAGACCTATGGAAAGCCCTGATGAGACGAGTAGCCTTAGTGTCCGCCACTGGGACCCACATCCTCTCCTCAGGACCATAACCCTCCCAATGAACGAGGTACTGGAGAGAACCGCGGATAATGCGAGAATCCACAATCCTAGAGACCTGAAATTCAAGATTACCATCAACAACAATCGGAGGAGGAGGCAAAGAGGAGGGTACAGTGGGTTGGACATAAGGTTTTAATAGGGACCTGTGAAAAACATTATGGATCTTCCAAGTCTGAGGAACATCAAGAGGGAAGGCAACGGGATTAATGATGGACAAGATCTTGTACGGCCCAATAAACTTAGAACCCAACATACAGGAGGGAACCTTCAGTTTGATATTCTTTGTAGACAACCACACCAGATCACCCACATTCAGGTCCGGACCAGGCACACGTCTCGTATCCGCCACACGCTTATATCTCTCCAGCGCAGATATGTCTCCAGATTCTGATTGACGCGTTCGGTCTGACCATTCGACTGCGGGTGAAAAGCAGAAGAGAACGACAACCGAACCCCCAAGCGAGAACAGAAGGCCTTCCAGAATCTGGAAACAAATTGCGTGCCCCTATCAGAAACGATGTCTGAAGGAATGCCATGCAATTTAACAATGTGATCAACAAACGCTTGCGCCAGCGTCTTAGCATTGGGAACCCAGGAAAGGGAATGAAATGCGCCATTTTGCTAAAATGGTCCACTACTACCAGAATCACAGTCTTCCCCGAGGAACGAGGCAGGTCCGTAATGAAGTCCATGGACAGCTGCGTCCAAGGACGGGAAGGAATGGGTAACGGGAGGAGAGAACCCGATGGCCGTGAATGAGGGACCTTGGCACGAGCGCAGGTCTCGCAGGCTGCCACAGAACCCTCAACCATCTTACGAAGAGCCGGCCACCAGTATCTCCGAGCAATGAGATCCACTGTGGCTCTGCTCCCTGGGTGCCCAGCAAGGACAGTATCGTGGTCCTCCTTAAAAACCTTGTGTCGTAAAGCGAGAGACACAAACAACCTCCCAGGGGGACAAAGATCAGGAGCCTCTGCCTGGGCTGCCTGAACCTCTGTTTCCAAATCAGGATAAAGAGCAGAGACGACCACCCCTTAAGCCAAAATGGGACCCGGGTCTTCAAAGTTCCCCCTCCCGGAAAACAACATGACAGGGCATCCACCTTCACATTTTTACCCCAGGACGGAAAATAACAACAAAATTAAACCTAGAAAAGAACAAAGACCATCTGGCCTGTCTCGGGTTCAGACGCTTGGCCGATTCCAAGTAGGCCAGATTCTTATGGTCGGTAAACACGGTAATAGGGTGTCTGGCTCCCTCTAACCAATGGCGCCATTCCTCAAAAGCTAATTTGATAGCCAACAACTCCCTATCTCCCACATCGTAATTTCTCTCTGCAGAGGACAGTTTCCTTGAGAAAAAGGCACACGGTTGCCATTTGGCAGGAGAGGGACCCTGAGATAAGACCGCACCCACACCCACCTCAGAAGCGTCCACCTCAACAATAAAAGGTAGAGAGACATCAGGTTGTACCAAAATGGGAGCGGAAGCAAAACTCTCTTTGATACTAGAAAAGGCTTTAAGCGCATCTACCGACCATGAAGAAAAATCTACCCCCTTTTTAGTCATATCAGTGAGTGGCTTAACAACAGAGGAATAATTCAAAATGAACTTTCTGTATACCGCATCAGCACCTTCTGATTCTCAGGAAGCTGCCAATCAAGCTGCCAATCAAGCACAGCGCTGACCTTCTCAGGGTCCATGCGAAAACCAGAAGCGGAGAGAAGAAAACCAAGAAATTGAATCTCCGGAGCCGCAAACACACATTTTTCCAGTTTAGTGTACAATTTATTCTCCCGCAGAATCAGCAAGACCTGACGTAGGTGGTCTCGATGAGTCTTGAAATCAGGAGAAAAAATCAAAATGTCATCCAGATACACCAGTAAAAATTTCCCCATTAAATGATGAAAAATGCCTTTCACAAAATGTTGGAAGAGCATTCATCAAACCAAAGGGCATAACCAAATTCTCGAAATGACCCTCAGGGGTATTGAAGGCCGTTTTCCATTCGTCCCCTTCCCTGACCCTGACTAGGTTGTATGTCCCTCTTAAATACAACTTAGAAAAAACCTTAGCCCCAACAATCTGGTTAAACAGGTCCGGGATCAGAGGTAGCAGATATGGGTCACGAATCGTGATACGGTTCAGCTCCCTGAAATCCAGACAAGGTCTTACAGAACCATCTTTTTTCTTAACAAAAAAAAACCCAGCGGCAACAGGTGACTTCGAGGGTCGGATGTGTCCCTTTCTCAGGCTCTCAGAGATATAAGTACGCATAGCGACTCTTTCAGGTTGGGAGAGATTGTATAAACGTGATTTTGGAAGCTTGGCGCATGGGATGAGATTAATAGGGCAGTCGTACTCTCGGTGCGGGGGCAATTCCTGGACACCACTCTCGGAAAACACATCCGAAAATTCAGAGAGAAAAGATGGCACAGTCTTGGTAGAAGCCTCTGAAAGAGACGCGTGAGGCAATTCTCTCTGCAAAACTCACTCCAACCATTTATTTGCCTTGTTTGCCAATCAATGGTGGGGTTATGTTTAGTGAGCCAGGGTAGCCCCAACACTAGAGGAGTAGGTAATCCGCTTAAGACGAAACATGACATATCCTCAACATGAGTGTCACCCACAGTCAAACGGATATTGTGAACTATGCCCTTTAACAATCTTTGAGAAAGTGGAGCGGAATCGATAGCAAAAACAGGTATAGCCTTTTCCAAAGTGCATACCTGGAAACCATGCGTTATTGCAAATTGATTATCAATGAGATTGACAGCTGCTCCACTATCTCACAAAAATCTCACAAACAATGTTCTTGCTGTCTAGCGCTACCCTGGCAGGTAGGAGAAAACGGGAACTACAAGTAAATGGCAAACCTTCAATATCCGCATCAACCTTGCCAATAGTAGCAAATGGAAAGTTTTTAGAGGGTTTTTTTCTTTTTGTTTTTCTTTTATTACCCTCAGAAAACTCCATGAATCTCCTAGAGGGGTAAACATTAGCCAAATGATTTATACCCCCACAACAGAAACAAACCCTCCTCTGAGAGCTGAATCCTCTACTATCAGAGGCAAGAAAAACCCAGCTGCATGGCCTCCTCCTCAGAGGGGATTGAGAGAGACTGAAACCCCTGCGCACTGAATGAGACAGCCCCACTGTCCTTGGACTGAATATGACAGGAAGGGGTAGTCTCCTCTCTCTCTCTAAGACGTCTGTCAATACGAACAGCTAGAGACATGGCAGATTCTAACGAGGCTGGTCTCTCATAAAAGCAAATGCATCTTTCAATCTTTCCGAAAGACCATGGCAAAATTGACTTCGGAGTGCAGCATGATTCCAACCAGAATCAGCTGCCCATCTCCGAAATTCTGAACAATATATCTCTGCGGACTGTTTACCCTGGCATAAAAGACGCAGTTTAGATTCAGCCAGAGCAATACAATCCGGGTCATCATATATCTGCCCCAGGGCTACAAAAAATTAATCCACCGATCGGAGGGGCCGTGCCCCGACCGGCAGCGAAAAGGCCCAAGACTGAGCGTTATCCCTGAGCAGCGAGATGATGATCCCCACTCTCTGCTCCTCATCACCAGAGGAATGGGGAAGTAGGCAAAAATGGAGTTTGCAAGCCTCTCTAAAGCGAACAAAATTCTCACTACCCCCGGAGAACGTATCCGGAAGCGAGCTCTTAGGATCGGAACAAACTCCATGAATGCCAGCAGAACCGGTCACCTGAAACTGAGACACAGTTTTACGGAGATCAGCTACCTCCAGCGAATGACCTTGTATGCGGTCCATCAAGGCTGAAACCGGATCCATGCTTAAGACGGTTATGGCGGATGGTGTTGCAGAAAGCTGGAACTTATAAATAAACATTTGACTGGCTTGATCCCAAACTAAGGAGCATATGGGTGAGCCCTATAAAACCCCTAGAGCTCTCCCTGACTGCTATGCCCATGCAAAGGTCTTTATGGTAGACGATTGCATGTTCACGTACCTTATACTATGTGACACCTGAAAACCCTATAATAGTGAGGGGACATGACGACCGGCTCCCTGCACTTAATACGGACGGAGTCAGGGTCACCTACAATCAAGCCAGCAAGGAAACACAAATAAAGGAAACAGACTTATCTGAGGAATCAGGAGAAGCAGCATCCAGGAAGAAGTATAAACCGCAAAGTGAGGCAGTATGGGAGGGAATATAAAGGGAGACAATTAGTGTAAATAGGTGACAGCTGGGAGAAGGAAATGAGATGACAAAGTGAAACCAAAACAAAGAACGTCTGTCACGGGGTTCCGAGGGTGCACTCGGTTCCCCGTTGCCCGCAGAACTGTTGCTTAGCTTTTGGAATGAGGTTCTGTGTTTGACCTCATTCCCAGGGCGGCTTTACTAGCTGGGTGGCTCCTTGCTCCTAAGTCTGCCTTGAGCGCCGAGCTGATCACTCGGTGCTCGACTGGTTGGTCTGTCGGTCATGTGACGCTGGCCACGTCACATGACCCTCACTCCCCACTATAAATACAGGCAGCCTGCTGGCTACAGGTTGCCTGTTAATTTCTAGGTTCCTGGTATTTGTTGGACTGCTGAATACTTACCTGATCCTGTTCCTTGACCATCCTTTTGCCTGATCCTCCTGTACTGCGCATCCGTCCTGGTATTGTGACCTCGGCTCCCACCTGACTACTCTCTTAGGACTCCTCTTGTACTTCTCTGCTCTCCTGGTATTTATGACCCCGGCTTCTCCTGACAATTCTCTGCTTGCTCCATTTGTACTTTGCAGCTTTCCTGGTATTGACTCGGTCCGTTCACGTCCTGTTGTTTGTCTGTCTGTCATCCCTGCACTTACTCCAAGTTAGGGATTGCCGTCCAGTTGTCCCCTGTCATTAGGACTCGCGAGGCAAGTAGGCAGGGCCAGGGGTAAGGGTGGAGCGCAGTGGTCACTTCCCTTCCCCCTGTGTGTGTGTGTACGCGACCGTTACAGATTAACAGGCCCAATAACCACTGTATTATGAATCCTCTGGTGACCCTGACTGACTATGTCTCTAATCTGACGCAGATGGTGCAGGAGTTAGGGGAAAAACTCAGCTCTTTTGAGTTAGGGCAAGGCTCTTCCACTCCTCAGGCCTCCAGTCCGCATTTTGAGCCCCAGATTAAGCTCCCAGAAACCTTTTCTGGAGACCGGAAGAAGTTTCTCTCTTTTAAGGAGAGTTGTAAACTTTACTTCCGTTTGCGCCCCGTGTCCTCTGGCCCCGAGAGTCAACGCGTGGGCATTATCATTTCCCGATTACAGGGTGATCCCCAGGACTGGGTGTTCTCTTTACCTGCTGGCGCCAGTTGTTTATATTCTGTGGAGGGGTTCTTTCAGGCCCTAGGTACCCTCTATGATGAACCAGACAGGGCTCTAGTAGCCGAGACGGCTCTAAAGGCACTGGTTCAGGGCAATTTACCAGCGGAGGATTATTGCACCTAATTCAGAAGGTGGTGTGTCCCCTCAGGATGGAACGAACCAGCCCTGAAGAGTCAGTTCAGGTCAGGTCTGTCTGATAAATTAAAGGATCTTCTGGTCAGTTATCAACTTCCAGAGACCTTAGAGGAGATGATGACCCTTGTTGTCCGACTTGAACAACGGGTTAGAGAGAGACGACAGGAACAACAGTTCTCTTCCCAGATGGTGGTCCAGCCAGAGGCCTATCCCAGAGACAATGCTGAGGTCTCCACCGAGGAACCCATGCAGGTTGGCATGACCCGAGGGAATCTTCGCCGCAGACGTGGAGAATGCTTTTACTGTGGAGATTCTGACCATTGGATCAACCAGTGTCCTAAGAAGGTCCTCTCTGTCAAGTCTCCTAAGGCAAGGCAACCTAAAGACCAGGTACACCCTGAATTTTCTAAATGTAAGCTTTCGGTACCCATTACGATTTCTCTGGGAGTAGATAAATGGGCGGGTAAGGCCTTTATTGATTCTGGCTCAGCGGCTAGCTTTATTGACTCTGAGTATGCTGTTAGATTGGGTATTCCTATGTTTGCCTTACCAACTCCTATCCATGTCATGGCTATTGATGCTACTCCTCTTATTGGTGGTACGGTGAGCTTATGTACCTCGGAGATTTCTCTAACCGTGGGTGTGTGCCACTCAGAGAGATGTTCGCTTCTAGTCCTGGAGAACCTACCTGCTGAGGTGGTACTAGGGTTGCCTTGGCTCCGACTACATAACCCCACTATAGATTGGTCCAATGGGGAGTTGGTGAGATGGGGGCCTAAGTGTGACTCGTGCCTGTCCGTGGTACAGGCTGGGGTCTCAGTAAAGTCTGATACTTTACCCTCTGTTGTTAGAGAATATTCTGATGTATTCTCATCACCAACCCCAGAGGTTCTACCCCCCCATAGACCTTATGATTGTACCATAGAGCTAGTAGAGGGGGCCAAGTTTCCTAAAGGACGAATTTATAATCTTTCTATGCCCGAACGCAAGGCCATGGAAGATTATATTAAGGAGAGCCTTGGTAAAGGGCATATTAGACCTTCTGTCTCTCCTATGGGGGCGGGGTTTTTCTTCGTTAAGAAAAAAGATGGTGGTCTTAGGCCATGTATCGATTACCGGAGATTAAATAAAATCACTGTCCAGAATAGATACTCCCTCCCATTGATTCCGGATTTATTTAACCAGGTCCTGGGGGCAACCTGGTTTTCCAAAATTGACCTGAAAGGGGCGTACAATCTAATCCGAATCAAGGAGGGAGACGAATGGAAGACGGCGTTCAATACTCCGGTAGGACACTTTGAATATCAGGTGATGCCTTTTGGACTCAGCAATGCCCCAGCTGTGTTCCAAAACTTCATGAATGACATTCTTAGGGAATTCTTAGGTAAATTTGTTATTGTCTATCTTGACGACATTTTGATATTCTCTCCTGACTTCGAATCCCATGTGTCTCATGTTAGACAAGTATTAGAGGTGTTGAGGAAGAATCAGCTATCCGCTAAACAAGAGAAATGTGTCTTTGGTGTGCAGGAGATTCTGTTTCAAGGGCATGTTCTGACTCCTCACGCCTTCAAGATGGATCCTGGTAAGGTACTAGCAATTAAGGAATGGGTAAGACCTTCATCCTTAAAGGCCTTACAACGGTTCTTAGGTTTCGCCAATTACTATCGTAAATTTATTATGAATTTTTCCGTAATTGCTAAACCGTTGACCGACCTTACTAAGAAAGGGGCGGATTTGGAGAATTGGTCTACTGAGGCCATTTCTTCATTTGAAAAATTAAAAAAGGCATTCAGTAGCGCTCCCATTCTGATCCAGCCTGATCAGGAGAAACCTTTTATTGTGGAGGTGGATGCGTCCGAGGACGGCGCAGGAGCAGTCCTTTCACAAGGTCCTGCCAGCCTCACTAATCTGAGACCATGTGCCTTCTTCTCCAGGAAATTCTCTCCCACGGAGAGAAACTACGACATAGGGAATAGGGAGCTGCTGGCCATTAAATGGGCATTTGAGGAGTGGAGGCATTTTCTGGAGGGGGCAAGGCATTGTGTAACTGTTGTCACTGACCATAAAAACCTTATGTTTCTCGAGTCTGCTAAGAGGTTGAATCCCCGTCAAGCCAGATGGGCTCTGTTTTTTTATCGTTTTGATTTTTCCATCACGTTCAGGCCGGGAAGTAAAAATGTGAAGGCGGACGCATTATCTCGGAGCTTCCAGGCTTTTCAACCTACTGAGGTACCACCTGAATCCATCCTACCAGCAAAAATCTTCTTAGCAGCTCTTACCCAGGATATCTCGGCTCGCATTAGGTCGGAACAACATCTGGCACCGGTATCCACCCCAACAGATAAGTTGTTTGTTCCCGTACAATTTCGTCTCCAGCTGTTGGGTGAGTGTCACGATTCTGCCTTTTGTGGACATCCGGGTGTTGAGGGCACTAAGGATCTGGTTTCTAGATCTTATTGGTGGCCCACTCTAACTAGGGATGTCAAGTCCTATGTGTCAGCCTGTGAGGTTTGTGCCAGGTCCAAGACACCTAGGACTCGCCCTGCTGGTAACCTACGACCCCTACCCATTCCCAGTAGACCCTGGTCCCATATCTCGATGGACTTTATAACTGACCTACCGCTGGCGGAGGGTAAGACTGTAGTGTGGGTAGTGGTGGATAGGTTTAGCAAGATGGTCCATTTCATTCCCCTGTCTAAACTCCCGAATGCCAAAACCCTGGCGTCTATTTTTGTGAAAGAAATTGTTTGATTGCATGGTATCCCGGAAAATATTGTTTCGGACAGGGGTGTGCAGTTTGTGTCCAAATTCTGGAGAGCCTTCTGTCAAAGATGTAAAATTTCGTTGTCTTTTTCTTCCGCCTACCATCCTGAGAGTAATGGGCAGACTGAACGCCTTAATCAGTCTGTGGAACAATTCCTGAGGTTGTATGTTGCTGATGACCAGCAATTATGGGTCAAATTCCTTCCATTGGCTGAATTTGCTCTGAATAACCGTGTCAATTCTTCTGCTGGGGTCTCCCCTTTCTTTTGTAACCATGGTTTTCATCCCCGTTTTCATTCTGGGTCGTCCGTCTCCTCCTCTAACCCTGAAGCTGATAAACTCTCCTCCGAACTGTGCACAGTTTGGGCCCGGGTTCAATCGAACCTAGAAAAGGCTCAATGTTCTCAAAAACTCAAGGCCGATAGGAGACGTTCAAGGGGGGTAAACTTTCAGGTTGGGGATAAAGTATGGTTGTCCTCCAAGAATCTATCTCTCAAGGTAACTTCTAAAAAATTTGCTCCTCGTTTTATTGGACCATATAAGATCACGGAAGTGATTAACCCGGTATCTTTTAGGTTGAAGCTGCCTGAGTCATTCCACATTCATAATGTGTTCCATAAATCTCTGCTTCAAAAATATTTTGAACCGGTAGTACCATCAAAAGCCTCGCCTCCGCCAGTTCTTGTTAATGATGCTGTTGAGTATGTGGTGTCTAAAATAGTGGATGTCAGGAAGGTGCGTAATTCCTTGCAGTACCTTATTCACTGGAAGGGGTATGGACCTGAAGAGAGATCTTGGGTACCTGCCAGGGAGGTTCATGCTCCTAGACTTGTTCGTAAATTTCATTTAGAACACCCTGAAAAGCCATCGCCTGAAGTCTTGGGTCCGGTGGCCCCTCGTAAAAGGGGGGGTACTGTCACTGGGTTCCGAGGGTGCACTCGGTTCCCCGTTGCCCGCAGAACTGTTGCTTAGCTTTTGGAATGAGGTTCTGTGTTTGACCTCATTCCCAGGGCTGCTTTACTAGCTGGGTGGCTCCTTGCTCCTAAGTCTGCCTTGAGCACCGAGCTGATCACTCGGTGCTCGACTGGTTGGTCTGTCGGTCATGTGACGCTGGCCACGTCACATGACCCTGACTCCCCACTATAAATACAGGCAGCCTGCTGGCTACAGGTTGCCTGTTAATTTCTAGGTTCCTGGTATTTGTTGGACTGCTGAATACTTACCTGATCCTGTTCCTTGACCATCATTTTGCCTGATCCTCCTGTACTGCGCATCCGTCCTGGTATTGTGACCTTGGCTCCCACCTGACTACTCTCTTAGGAATCCTCTTGTACTTCTCTGCTCTCCTGGTATTTATGACCCCGGCTTCTCCTGACAATTCTCTGCTTGCTCCATTTGTACTTTGCAGCTTTCCTGGTATTGACTCGGTCCGTTCACGTCCTGTTGTTTGTCTGTCTGTCATCCCTGCACTTACTCCAAGTTAGGGATTGCCGTCCAGTTGTCCCCTGTCATTAGGACTCGCGAGGCAAGTAGGCAGGGCCAGGGGTAAGGGTGGAGCGCAGTGGTCACTTCCCTTCCCCCTGTGTGTGTGTGTACGCGACCGTTACAACGTCATGCAAGAGGTAGCGAAGAACGTCTAACAGACCTTCTCACAGAGCTGGCGGTGACACCCGCTCACCGCCTCATATGTGACGTGCCCACAAGGTGGAACTCCCCCTTGCACATGCTGGCCAGACTGTGAGAGCAGCAGCAGGCAATAGTGGAGTTTCAGCTGCAGCACGCACGGCTGAGTCGCTCGGCAGAACAGCACCACTTCACCACCAATGACTGGGCCTCCATGCGAGACCTGTGTTCCTTTTTGCTCTGTTTCGAGTTCTCCACCAACATGGCCATTGCCAATAACGCCGTTCTCCACGTTACTATCCCACTTCTATGCCTCCTTGAAAAAACGCTCCTGGCGATGATGGAAGAGGATGTGGCACAGGAGGAGGAGGATGAAGAGGGATCATTTCGTAGGGTTTCTGGCCAGTCATTCCCAAGTGGCACCGAGGGTGGGTTCCTGCACCCACAAACCCAAGGTACACAATTGTCCAGCCAGGGCACAGTTCTGGAGGATGACAAGGTGGAGGATGAGAAGGAGGAGATGGAGGAGGAGGAACCATGTTCACAGCAGGGTGGCACCCAGACCAGTGTATTATCTGAACGTGTGTTTAGCACGGCAGGTGGCGTCGTCACAGACAAGTGCAGCCGCCTGTCCACAGCCAATGTGGACAAGCTCACGTTTATTAAAATGAACCAGGCATGGATCCCTCATCACTTGTCCGTACCTTGTGCAGAATAGACATGTATACCGGCACTAACCTGCCATTGTTATACTGCAGCGCAATTGCTCATTCTTGTATTTTGAATATTTCACACTCTTTTAGAATGTACCCTAATTAAAAAAAAAAATATTAAAACCAAAAACTTGTGTTGGCTACCTCGTCCTCCTCCACCGCCGCTTCCACATACACCGCTACGTCAACCGCCTCCTCAAACTCCTACTCCATATGTAACTCCACCTCATAAATCAAATTTATTTTTTTATTTGGACGTATTTTATATCATTTCTCTACTTTGTCATTTACATTTTCGGGTGAAATTCACCAATTTTTGGATGTATAGTACCACCGCTATACCTAGTAGGCCGGATTAAAAAAAATAATTGTCAGTTACATTTTCTAGTGAAATTAACAAATTTTTGGGTGTATAGTACCACTGCTATACCTAGTAGGTCGGATAAAAAAAAAAAATTGTCATTTACATTTTCAAATGAAATTAACTAATTTTTGGATGTATAGTACCACTGCTATACCTAGTAGGCAGGTTAAAAAAAATAAAATTGTCATTTACATTTTCGAGTGAATTCATCAATTTTTGGTTGAATAGTACCACTGCTATACCTAGTAGGCCAGTTAAAAAAAAAAGATAATTGTCATTAAAATTTTCAGGTGAAATTCACCAATTTCTGGGTGTATAGTACCACTGCTATACCTAGTAGGCCGGTTAAAAAAAAAAAAATTGTCATTTACATTTTCGGGTGAAATTCACCAATTTTGGTGTGTATAGTACCACTGCTGCACCTAGTAGACAGGTTAAACAAAAAAAAAATTGTCATTTACATTTTCGGGTGAAATTCACCAATTTTGGTGTGTATAGTACCACTGCTATACCTAGTAGACACGTTAAACAAAAAAAAAATTGTCATTTACAATTTCGGGTGAAATTCACCATTTTTTGTGTGTATAGTACCACTGCTATGCCTAGTAGTCCGTTAAAAAAAAAAAATTGTCAGTTATATATTCTGGTGAAATTCACCAATTTTTGAGTGTGATGTACCACTCCTATACCTAGTAGACCGAAAAAAATAATAATTGTCAGTTACATTTTCCGGTGAAATTCACCAAATTTTGGGTGTGATGTACCACTGCTATACCTAGTAGACAGGTTTAAAAAAAAAAAATTGTCAGTTACATTTTTTGGTAAAATTCACCAATTTTTGGGTGTAATATACCCCTCCTCTACCTAAACTTAATCTAAGACAGCTTAATAAATTTCAATAATTTTTCTGTTACATTCTTGGGTTGACATTATACAATTTTAGATGCATAGGTGACAGGGAATAAAATTTAATAAATTATTCAGTAATTAATGCGCGCCACATCCTTTCATTCAATGCTTCAACTTTGAAAAGTTGTCACAATTTTATGCTTTAATAATTTCTCCCATATTTCAACTCTATAATTTTAAATTTGAAAAAATTAATCCTCCCTTGGATGTGGTCTCTCTTTCTCACGCTCCCTCTCTGGCCTGGAACCCTGATTCCCCGCCACCCGTGATCACCATGGTAGGCGCATAAAAGAACATCGAAAGTTGATAGAGCAGATATCAAATTGGATCGTGAACATCACGAGGACGTGCGACATGGTGGGGCAGTAAGTGTGCACACGCCTACACGAACTGACTGACAGGGGTCAGCCCCTGCAACTTCTGGGTCTCCAAATTGGGCACATGGCCTGAGCTTGCCCTTTGCCCCTTGGAGGTGCTGGCTTGCCCTTCAGTTAGTGTATTGTCTGAACGTGTGTTTAGCATGACTGGAGAGAGTTATCACAGGTTATATTTCCCAATGTTTTGGGGTGTACCCTAATTTTAAAAATAAAATTTAAAACCAAAAAGCAGTGTAGGCTGCCTCCTTCTCCACCGCCGCTTCCACCTTACCCTGTCACATCCACTGCCTCCTCAACCTCCTACTCCCTATGGACCTCGTCCTCTTAGATCAAGATTATTATTTTTTATTTTTACGTATTTTATGTTATTTAAAGTCATTTCCCTATCCACATTTGTTTGCAGAGCACTTGCCATGCTCTTAACCACATTTTGATTTTTATTTGCAGCCCCCTGGCCCTTTCCATGACATTTTTACAGCCTTTTTAGTGTTTAAAAGTTCGGGTCCCCATTGACTTCAATGGGGTTCGGGTTCGGGGTCAAGTTAACTCGAACTTTTTTCTCAAGTTCGGCCGAACCCGAACATTCAGGTGTCCACTCAACTCTAGTATTTACCAGATCCATCAACCTTTTCTTTATTTTGTGTAGAAAGTTCTCCTTTTTGTATGTTCTCATGTTTCCGATGTTCGTTTTTCTGTGTATATGATTTTTGTTTTTTTTGTCAATAATATCCGATTTAATCTTATCTAAACTTTTAAAAAGTTTTTCCTGCCATGATTCAAATTCACTATTTTTGGGTAATTTGTCTACTACATCCTTTATTTTGTCTATTCTATTCGTTAGACTCACTATAATTTGGGATCTTCTTTTGATTACTAATTGGATCAGTGTTATGGATTGGGTAAATAATAGATCATTCCATTCTTTATCAAACTCTTTTGAATATAGATCTTGCGCAGGGGTCTTATTGATCAAGAGACCCTTTGGTATTTTCCCCAATTCAATACACTGTGTTAGTGAACGGATTTCCCAATGCTGTCTTAATTGTTTATGTAGGAGTCCCTCAAGTTCTCTAAATATTTCTGTCATAGATTTTTCTCCTTCAGTGGGAGCATGATTACTTTTATCAAAAATGTAATTGTCAGCTTTTTGTTTTTTACTTTTAACATGGCTCCAGATGTCCATAGTCATATAGGGAGAGCTCACTCACCTGAGGGTGAAGAAACGTGTATAATAGATTAGACTAATGGGGTGGCTCACCCCCTATGACTCTGGATAGGTGCTAAAGCCCAGGAATTGAATCACCCTGTTAAATGAATACAAATAATACAAAAATACATTTTGTCATAAAATAATTTTTTTCTCAGTATGTCTTGCAGGTGTCCCTTTGGAGAATACACCTGGAAGACATACTGAGAAAAAATGTATTTTATGATAAAATGTATTTTATAAAAAAAAAAATTTTTATGAAAAAATGTATTTTATGAAAAATTTCATTTTATTGTTGGTTCTACAGAGATCTCATACCCCCATATTGATGTCCACATAGTTTTAATTATATTGATTCAGTCATTTTAAACATTTTTATTCATCGTGTTGTTACTGAAAATTGTATTGTTCATTTATTTTGGAATGATCAAGGAATGAGAACGAATTTTTTGAACATTGAAATGAATTGCTTTTACATTTCAGCAGCTTTGGCCATAAAAACGCATCTGTGAAAAAAATCGCAACGAAAAACGCATTAAAATCGCATTGGTCCGATTTTATTCCTTGGAAATCCTCTGTTCCAGGATTTGTCTTCCATCTCCGTTTTGCTTTGAGATCTGTTTTTCCAGGACTTGACTATCACCTAAGAGTATAAATAAGGGAGCCCAGGCATATGGAGTATAACCACTGAGGAAGAGGTCAGTAACACTTCGAAACGCGTCTGAAGATATACTGATGCTTTGAAAGACTCCAACTAGCATGGCCATGCGATTGAAAAACTCTATGAATGAGTCCAGCGATCTATGAGACGATCTCTCAGCTATACTCGAATATCACGTGAGAAAAAATTCGGCCCGTGATTTCACATCCAAGTTCTCGCGGGAATTATATACGGAGCCACACACAGAGCGGTCTGAACAACCACACGCCAGCCGGATCTCATCACAGGTTATCTACCTGCTCCAAAATTGTGCACATTGAATGCACACCAGCCAGCGTGAAGACCGCATGTTAGGTGGGGTGAGTGCTCAGTGAGCAAAAACTTTATTACCCGCACGTTTGGTGGTTACAAATTTTTCTAGCCTACGGTTCTGAGAAAATTCTAATACAAACTGCAACGATAGTTTGCATGAACCGATACATTCAGGCCATTATCGAATTAGCTGCTTATATAGGTTGCCACGAAAGTAGTGGAATCATCAGATGCGCAATTAAGGACATTACCTCGAATAATTCCTTGCTTCCGAAGCCTCAATGTGATTATTCCTACGATTTTTTATGATTTTATAATACGATTTTATTAATATTGTACCATATGTATCGCGATTTTTGGTATTGTATTGTATTTTATGGTGTGTATTATTTTTTGATGCAGTATTAAATATTGACAGCTCCATTTACATTGTCAGCTCCATGATGTTTTGAGTGCTTGCCCACCAACGTTATTGTATTATTTGTATTCATTGAACAGGGTGATTCAATTCCTGGGCTTTAGCACCTATCCAGAGTCATAGGGGGTGAGCCACCCTATTAGTTTAATCTATTATCCACATGTCTTCTCTTCATGTCTGACCATTTTTTTATAATGGCAATGGCCAGATGGTGGTGTTTTACACCCGTTTGGCGCCAGATTTCATAAGCCAGCTCCCGCACAATTTGCTGCTTCTCGGCGTGGGACCGGGTGCGGTCATATCTCCACCCCAGCATCCGCTGCAAGAGAAAAATGCAAGCATATAATCCCAATTTTTTTTATCAATAGTTGTATTGAAAATAATTTACTCAAGTAAACTGCGAAAAGTATTTAATGCTTTGAGGTGGAAATATTAGATTTAGGCCGCCTGCACACGGGCGTGTTTTTTCAAAACTACGGACCGTACAAACCCGTCCTGCTGTCCTGCAGAATATTCAAGTGCACGGCGTCATTGTTTGCTATGATGACATGCGCTTCCGGCCACCACCGCTGTACTGTGATACACTTGTATGTTCTATACAAGTGTATTAATGTACAGCGGTGGCGGCAAGAAGCGCACGGCGTCATAGTGAGTTAGCAACCAATGACGCTGTGCGCTAGGCCACTCTGCAGGACGGCAGGCCTGGTTTGTATGGTCTGTAGTTCTGAAAAAACACACCCGTGTGCATGCAGCCTTACTGTTACGGTTAGAAGATAGGATTGTATTACGACTGTATGTGGGTGGGGTCTAAGCTATCAGATACTGTCCAGCTAAGCAGAGATGTACCTGTCTACGGTACGGTATGGGGTATACAGCTGGTTCGTATGCCCGTGATGCATGGGTAACTCTAAATGAACCAGCAAATACTGGCGGTCTGAGAAAGAAAGCTTCTCCTGAGTCCTGACCAACAGGACACAAATTATAATCTATAGACTCTGTGTGTGTGCGGTATATAGTGTGTGTGTGTGTGTGCGGTATATAGTGTGTGTGTGTGTGCGGTATATAGTGTGTGTGCGGTATATAGTGTGCGGCATGACAATGGATGTGCAATGTGCATGTTAAATCTATTTCTCTGCTGTCCATACAAATATTCTACTAACATAGTGGGTGTGATGTCACACGAATACTTAGTGCAAAAATCAATAATATCTAGTGAGACCTTATAAAATGTGAAGTTTTGTGCACTAAAGAAAAATTTGATTCGCTGAAGGTCGCACTGGTGATTTTTTTATAACACTCTTTATGCATATAAAGCGATTGTTCAGACATGCAGGTGAAATGTAATCAAATACACTAATGTAAGATTACTTACAGTCACCAGGAGTTCTTCCTCTTCATCGTTGAACTTGGTTCCAACCATCGCATCCATGTAATTTCTAGTCGGTGCAAACCAGTTGCTGTAGGCTACGCTTTCCTAGCACATGTGCTCTTGCAATTAATACTTTGCCGAAATTTCACCGATAAAAAAAGAATGCTTGTCGATCGCAAATTCGCTTAATACTTCTGGTATGTCAGTATCCATGTTGTGGGACTATGTGTGCACATCTAGTAAGTATTTTGTGGCTGCAAATATGACCTGGAGGTTTTTCATGTTCGCCTGCCATTAAAATGAATGGAACCCGCCGCGAACCTGTGGTTCGCGAACATTTGAGCGAGTTTGAGCGATCGCGTTCGCGAACCGCCCCATCAGATGTTCGTCCATCACTATTTGTCATGACGCCAAATGCAGTGTGTGCAGGATACTATACCAGGGTTCTTCCAAGGTGTTATAACGCACATCCCAGATTAGGAATGCCAGAGTGGTGTAATCAGGGGCGTAGCTAGAACTGACTGGGCCCCACAGCAAAATTTTGTATGGGGCCCCCCCTCCATGACTATCCTGGCATCCTATATGTGCATATGTAAGGGAGAGTTCACATCACATTTTTGCCATCCGTTTGATGTTTACGTTGGAAAATGGGATATAAAAGCGCAGCACACTACGCTTTTGTATCCTGCAAAGTCTGTTAAAAAATTAACATTAATGTATAATCACCTGTTAACATATACATTTTATGTATACATTACCAGGGGTCAGAAACCTTCGGCACTCCAACTGTTGTGAAACCACAATTCCCAGCATGTTCCATTAATTTCTATGGGAGTTATGAGAAGAGCAGAGCAATAATGCATGCTGGGAGTTGTAGTTTCACAACAGCTGGAGTGCCGTAGGTTGCCTACTCCTGCATTAGACGAATGGCAAAACATGATGTCAAACCGGCCTTAGTGTGCCATGATAGTGTCAAGTGGCAAGCACTAGAGACAGAGAAGGGAGGCTGCAATGTACAGGGCACAGTATAGTATAGGGGGTACAGTACAGGGCAGGGGGGGGACGCCCAGTGCAGCATAGGGGGTACAATGCAGCATAGGGGGCACACTGAAGGGCAGGGGGGACAGTACAGCATAGCGGGCACAATACAAGGCAGGGGGCGCACACACAGTGCAGCATAGGGGGCACAGTGCATTATAGGGGGTACAGTACAGGGCAGGAGGCGCACACAGTGCAACATAGGGGGAACAGTGCATTATAGGGGGTACAGTACAGGGCAGGAGGCACACACAGTGCTGCATAAGGGGCACAGTACAGGTCAGGAGCCACACACACAGTGCAGCATAGGGCAGGGGGCAGAATACAGCATGGGGGGAACAGTACAGGGCAGGGGGCAAAATACAGCATTGGGGGTACAGTACAGGGCAGGGGGTATACACAGTGCCGCATGGGGGGGTACAGTACAGGGCAGGAGGCACACACAGTGCAGTATAGGGGGTACAGTACAGGGCAGGGGGCAGAATACAGCTAAAACATGCACCTAGAAATGCTCTATTCACATGTCCTACCTCAGGAGATGATAGTTCCTAGTGGGAAAAAGGACCTTTCATGATGTCAGGAGCACATGATCAGTCACATGAGTGGGCGGTGTCAGGCTCCGGGCTGTGCAGGAGATTGTGTGGAAATGACTGCGCTGGCACGAAAAACTGCATTAGATAATCAAGACACTTGGTGTCAGGCTGCCGGGCCCTTGTCAGCCCGGGCCCCGAAGCAGCCGCTTCCCTGGTAGTTATGCCACTGCTGCCAGCATAACATTCGGGGCACTGGTCAAAACATTCGGGGCTCAAGCCCCGAATGTTTTGACATAACGACGCCCCTGCCCGGCGACAGTATTCTTTCAAAGTCCAATGGAAGTCCTCCAAAGGGTCCTTTTGATGTTTCAAATATGTGTTACTGTCAGTCAGTTGGCTGCAGGGCTGCCATCAGAAATTTTGTGGCCCCTTACACAGCTCAGGGCCTGGGCCCCCCCTCCTACCCCGCCCCTTTAGAATCTGTCCTGACTCCACCTTCCGTCCCCCCTCCACCCCAAGGACCCACCCCCAATTTCATTATTTTTTTACAACTACAAAGACAGTAAAAAGTGCTAATCAGTGATTTCAGTAAGGAATTATTTTTTGACCAAAAAATATGAAGCCTGCTACCACGACAAGGTAGACTCTTATAAGCAGGACCCTACACTAACACTAACTACACTACCTGTTCTAATTTGCCCTAGCAATCTTCCCCTGGCACATTTAAGAAAAAACACCTTAAAAGCACAAGGTTTACTGTTTTACCCATTGTTATATCTACCCTAACAAATCATCTAAGAAATAAACAAAACTCCTACAATACACAAGGTACTCTTTTGAGAAGGACCCTACACCAACTACATCTTTTTTTTTCCATGCCTCCCCTAGCCATCTTCCCCATCATGTAGGACAAAAAAAAGAGCCCTTTAGTTTAATGCTTTGGTCAAAATGTAGTGTTCCTTTTGATCCAACCAGTTGTGAACTTTTTAATTGTATAAATTAAACCACAAACAAAACATTTCACATAGTTAAATATTTAACTATGGTGAGTTGACCATCTCCTCAGTTTTAGGCTTGCAAAGTATTCATTCAAATCCTTAAAACTCATTTTACATGCAAGCTCATGCTCAATGGAGAGAAGTGCAAGACTATTCAGACGTTGCTCACTCATTGTTGACCGCAGATAGTTTTTAATTAAAGATAGCTTGCTAAATGCTCTCTCTCCTTCAGCAACAGAGAGTGGAATTGTGGTGAAAATTCTGAGAGCAATAGATATTTCTCCAAATATTCCTTCAAGCTGTAATTTATGTATAGCGTTCAACAAGTCAAGAGGGGCTAAGTCTCTTGTAAATGTGGCATCATATACCTTGCGAAGATGCTGAAGTTCGCCTACTAGAGAGCTTGAGAGATCGTCAGAGTAGTAAGAGATCAGGTTTTCTGTGGAGCTTACCAATTCCGCATCTGAAAGGGTTCTTAATTTCAAAATGGGAGTAAACAGGCAGCAAACCTTTTCCATTGATTGAAACCGCTGGTTCAACTCACTAATTAAGAATCAAGTGCCACAAAGAAAACATTGATCTTGAATTCCATTTCAGCTTCTTCTGGTTCAATACATACATCTGGCTGCTGCTTTCTTGACCTATTCAGCCGCCTTGGTGCTTTCAGGATCTTCGGTATCCCCATTTCTTCTGCCACAAGTTTTGCCTCAGAAAGTAGATCTGTCCACCTATCACGGAGTGCCTGCATTTCCAGGGAAAGGGATTTAATATTTTCTCTTCCGATATCCATTGAAATGAGAGCAACGGAGCGGGGCGCAGCATAGCGTAGTGCAACTTGACTTAAGGGGAAGTTGAAGGCAGATAAAGGGTTAAGGTTTATGTTGGGTTAGGAATTTCGCGGGCAATATATATGCCTGGGGGAGGAGTCACCTCTCACCGGCGTGCAGGGATTTGTCACGGTTAGTCGCATTATGGCTTCTGTGGAAGATTTAGTTTTGGCTGTGAGGGCTGCTGCGGAGCGGCATGGGCAAGACTGGCTGCAGGATTGTTTAAGGGTGGCTTTATCGGGTCCGGCCGGGCCCCCTGCGGCACCTGCAGCCAGGCTCAGGGCCAGGAGATCAGTGCCTCCTGAGCGCCTGAGCCCTGAAGCTACTCCCCGGGTGCGGCGGCGCTTAAGGAGCCCCGTCTGGGACCCTCCGCTGCCGCTGGCTGGGGCTGAGGCTGTTACCCCTTGCCGGCGCAGTGGGAGGAATCCTGCCCAGCGCCGGGCACCGGCGGGAGAGGGACGTGCTGCGCTGCGTCTCTTGTCCTCAGCGCGACAGAGAGGGAGAAGGTCTAGAGCGGTGTCTCCCTCTCCAGGGCCTTCTGGAGGGGAGCGAGCCGGCGGTCGGATCTTACCTGCTAAGCACGCGGGTAGGGTCCGATCTGGGAGAACGGCAGAATGTGCGGCCTCATCGGCGGTTGGTGAGGGCCTGTCCAGGAGCGCAGCTGCAGTGAGGGAGCTAGGAACGCCGCGGCCTGCATCCTCTGGCCGGTGGCAGTCTGCGTCTGCACAGCTGAGGAGCTCGAGGAGAGGAACAGCGACACCGGTGGCCGGAGGTGGTACTGCAGGTCAAGAAGTTTCCCAAGCGCTGGCTGTGGATTCTGGGTTCGAGTCCCCCATGGTGCAGCAGAGGTGTGTGACGGCGGCTTCAGGACTTAGTGCGGCTGCCGGTTTTCCTTCCGGCGAGCCTGGAATGGCGGAATTATTTCCAGTTGGTGGAGGTGCGCTGGGCAGGCGGCCATCAGGAGGTGGGCCGGGCGGCTGTGAGGACGGTGACTTGCGGCCAGGCCAGGTGGACGCTGGCCGTGGCCCCCAGGACTATGGTGCCTTTGAGGAGGGCGAAGTGAGTTTGGATGAAGGTGATGCGGACGGCGGCCTTGACGTTCCGGCGGGTGCCGGTCCTTCCTCAGCATCAGCGCGGAGCGGATCGTGGACGGGAGGATCTACAGGACGGTCGGCGGCTGCTGGGGGGACGTCCCAGGGACAGCCAGGTGAGGGAACTTCGTGTCAACAACGGACCCTATGCGGGTCTGGGGGTGATCGGGGGGCTGTCTGGGTCTGAGGGTTTAGTGCGGGATTTTATGTCGGGGATGCTATCGCTGATGGCGCGCTTGGGTTCGGGTGCTGACACGTCCCCGGCCGCGGTGTGGTCACCTGCGCCGGCGGTGGGAGGGGGTGTGTGTGCTAGGGCGGAGGCCGTTGATAGCACGCCGGCTGTCACGGCGGGTGCTGTGGTGGGGGAGACGGCGAGGGTTTCTGTAGGTACCTTGCCGATTGCAAGTTCAAGCACGAGTGTTCAGGTTGCGGGGGGCCCCACAGTCTGTCTCGGTGTTTCAAGCGCGGGAGGGGCAGAGGGTTTGAAGCTGCGCACAAGGGGAGCGACTCCCGTGATGGTGGCAGAGATGGAACCGTGGCTAAAGATATACCCAAATAGGGAGGCTGCGGAGATGTTGTTGAGGGGTTTTAGGGACGGTTTTGTAATCCCGTGTTCTTCAGTTCAGGTTGAGGTTGCGTCTCGCAATTAATCTTCTGCCTTGCGGCGACCGGAGGTTGTTGCGGAGAAGATTGGTAAGGAAGTGGCTGCGGGGAGAATTGCTGGCCCGTTTTCTGAATGTCCTTTGCGGGATTTGTGGGTGTCCCCTCTCGGGTTGGTCCCTAAGAAGGAGCCGGGCAAGTTCAGGCTTATTCATCACCTGTCGTTTCCCGCGGGGGGTTCAGTCAATGATGGCATTAGCGAGGAGTTATGTTCAGTGTCATATACGTCTTTTGATGAGGCGGTCCGGTGGGTACGTCGCTTCGGTCAAGGGGCTTTGTTGGCAAAGACGGATATTGAGGCGGCTTTTCGTTTGTTGCCCATTCATCCGGATAGTTTTCATTTGCTGGGTTTTAAGTGGGAGGGACAGTTTATGTTGATTGTTGCTTGCCGATGGGTTGCGCTATTTCATGTTCGTTGTTTGAGACGTTTAGCTCCTTTTTGGAGTGGGTAGTTAAGCAGGAAGCGGGTTGGAATTCAGTGTTGCATTACCTTGATGATTTTTTTTTTTTGGGACCGGCAGGGTCAAGGGTTTGCTCGATGTTGTTGCGGACGATGGAGCGGGTGGCGGCCAAGTTTGGCGTGCCATTAGCGCCTGAAAAAACTGAAGGGCCGGCTACGACGGTCAAGTTTTTGGGGATTGTGATCGATAGTGTGGCGATGGAATGTCGCTTGCCTGAGGATAAGGTGGCGGACTTGTTGTGTGAGGTGGTTTTTCTGAGAAGGGCTAGGAAGGTACAGTTGCGGCGGGTGCAGTCCGTATTGGGTAAGTTGAACTTCGCTTGTAGAATCTTACCAATGGGTCGTGTTTTTTGTAGACGCTTGGCCATGGCTACGGCGGGTGTCTCGGTGCCTTTTCATTTCTTGCGTTTGTCAGCTGACGTGAGGGCGGATTTAGCGGTTTGGGAGCGTTTTTTGGGCGAGTTCAATGGTCGGTCGGTGTGGATGGAGGCCCCTGTGTCTAATGCTGATTTGGAACTGTTTACAGATGCGTCAGGGTCATGTGGTTATGGAGCATTTTGCCAGGGTCAGTGGAGTGCGGGTCCTTGGCCTGAGGAGTGGAGAGCGGCAGGTTATTTGGGCAATTTAGCGTTGTTAGAATTGTTCCCAATTGTATTGGCTACGGAATTGTGGGGGGACTTGCTCTTGAATAAACGAGTGCGATTTTGGTGCGATAATTTGAGCGTAGTGCAGGCGGTTAATAGGCAGTCGGCTAATTCCCCTCCAGTGTTGCGTTTGCTGCGTCATTTGGTCCTGCAGGGTTTGCGGCTGAACGCCTGTTTTGTTGCTGTACATGTTCCTGGTGTTGAAAATTCTATTGCTGACTCACTTTCTCGGTTTCAGTGGGATCGTTTTCGCAGGCTGGTGCCGGACGCGCTTGCGGAGGGTCTGTCTTGTCCTCAGTGGCTCTGGAGCGTGGCCTTGGGGTCTCCTCAGATTTGATCGGGCGGTCTGTGAGTAGGGGTACGTGGTCGGCATATGCGTCTGTGTGGTCTCAGTGGGAGAGGTTAATTGAGCAAGTGGGTGGTTGTGGGGAGGTGGAGGATTTTCACTCCTTATTGTTGTATTATGAGGGGGTGTCGTTCAGTTCGGGTGTGTCTTTTTCAGTAGCCTCTAAACGGGTGGCGGCAGTGGCGTTTTGGTTGCGTTTGCGGGGTCAGCCGGATGTGTCTAAGAGTTTTTTGGTGCGCCAGGCTTTGAAAGGTTATTGGCGTAGTGTTACGAGGCTGGATTCTCGTCGTCCGGTTTCGTTTGCTGTGTTGCAGAAATTGTGGGAACAGGCGGGGGTGGTGTGTTCGTCTGTTTTTGAAGTGAGTTTGTTTAGAGCTACTTTTTCTTTGGCCTTTTTTGGTGCTTTTCGGGTCTCGGAGTTGGTGTCTAGAAGTCGGTTGGTAGGGGGCGGTTTGTTACGCGAAGACATTTCCTTTTGTGAGGATGGGCTGTGTTGCGTGTTGCGCAGGTCTAAGACTGACCAGGAGGGCAAAGGCGTGAGGATCGTGTTGCGTGCATTGAGGGGGTCGGTTTTGTGTCCGTTGAAGTGTGTGGAGGAGTTTTTGCGGGTTCGGCCTGATGTTCCGGGATCTTTATTGATGCATAGGGATGGTTCGGCGTTGTCACGTTTTCAATTTGTGGCTGTTTTTCGGAAATGTTTGTCAGCCGCGGGTTTCCCGGCTCAGGAGTTTGCGTCTCATTCTTTCAGGATTGGCGCGGCGACTGAGGCGGCTAGGTGGGGTTTGGGCGAGGAGGCTATCAAGCGGATAGGGAGGTGGGAATCTGCGTGTTATCGTTCGTATATTCGTCCTCACATGTTGTAACTTGTGGTTGTGATTGTTGGCATTTGTCATGTTGTTTCCCAGTCAGCAAGTCTGATCGTCTTGTTTTTTAGGTGCTTCACCGTGTTTGGCGTGGATTCTTGGACACTCCTACGTTCATTGGGGAGCCATGCGAGCTGATGTGAGAAGGAACGGCAGGCAGTTGGGTTGATGAGTTGCAAAAACTCAGATGAGTTGCAAATTCGGTGGATTGGTTTGCGGGGGTTATTATGGGGACGGGTCCTTCAAGAATTCCATGCGTCAGTTGCTTTGGACAGGGCACCGGATATTTTGGTTTTACATGTGGGGGGCAATGACTTGGGGGTTCGTAGTTCTAGGGAAGTGATTCGGGATATAAAGTTGGATTTGTTGCGGTTGTGGTGTGATTTTCCGGGGCTGTTGGTGGTGTGGTCGGAGGTGGTTGCTCGGAGGGTTTGGCGCTTGGCGCGGTCGGTTGTCCGGATTAATAAGGCTAGGGCGAAGCTGAATAAGGAAGTGGGCCGCTTTGTGCGGCGGCATGGCGGCATAGTGGTGCGTCATCGTGAATTGGAGGCGGCTTCGCCTCAGTTCCTTAGGGATGACGGGGTTCATCTCAATGATGTGGGTATCGACATGTGGGCCCTGGGGATTCAGGAGGGATTGGAGACAGCATTGAGGGTGTGGCAGGACGCCCATAGGTGAGGTTTCACCTAAGGTCGTTGGTGGCAGGTTAACGGAGGGTCCTGGAAGGCAATTCAAGGCTTAATAGGTGCATGACAAGTTGGAGCGTGCATCGAATGAGGATCGGTAAGCTGGTGGTTGGGGCCCCTGTTTGGAAAAAATGGGCCCACAGGGGTAGATGGAATTAGAATTGGCGGATTCGTGCCCTTGGGTCGGTGACCGCGGCCAAGGGTAAGGTGGTATGAAAATGGAGGGAAGAGTGAGGAGAATGGCTTGCCTTGTTGCCTTCTAGGATCCTAATAGTCTTTCAAAGTTTGGAATGTTGTCATTTATTTTGATATGTTTTTGATATGTTTTCCTGTGTTTTATTATTTGGTGAATTATGGAAATGTTTAATAAATTGGGCCGAGTAGGCCTCTTTATTCAAGTAGGTAGTCATGTGTCTTATTGGGGAAGGGTAGTTAGTTGGGAAGGTTTAGTGGATGACTGAAATTATCTTCCATCCTATTAAGTCATGAGAGCAACGGAGCGGGGCGCAGCATAGCGTAGTGCAACTTGACTTAGGGGGAAGTTGAAGGCAGATAAAGGGTTAAGGTTTATGTTGGGTTAGGGGTTGGGTTAGGAATTTCGCGGGCAATATATATGCCTGGGGGAGGAGTCACCTCTCACCGGCGTGCAGGGATTTGTCACGGTTCCCGCCCACCCTCCCTATTATTATGTTAGGGGAGCATTCTTATGGGCAGGTTAACGGAGGGTCCTGGAAGGCAATTCAAGGCTTAATAGGTGCATGACAAGTTGGAGCGTGCATCGCATGAGGATTGGTAAGCTGGTGGTTGGGGCCCCTGTTTGGCAAAAATGGGCCCACAGGGGTAGATGGAATTAGAATTGGCGGATTCGTGCCCTTGGGTCGGTGACCGCGGCCAAGGGTAAGGTGGTATGAAAATGGAGGGAAGAGTGAGGAGAATGGCTTGCCTTGTTGCCTTCTAGGATCCTAATAGTCTTTCAAAGTTTGGAATGTTGTCATTTATTTTGATATGTTTTTGATATGTTTTCCTGTGTTTTATTATTTGGTGAATTATGGAAATGTTTAATAAATTGGGCCGAGTAGGACTCTTTATCCAAGTAGGTAGTCATGTGTCTTATTGGGGAAGGGTAGTTAGTTGGGAAGGTTTAGTGGATGACTGAAATTATCTTCCATCCTATTAAGTCATAGATCTGGCTTGAAGAATCTTGTTTCTCTCTTCAAAACTCTGCAGAACTTTTAACCAGAATGTTGCAAGTATCATAGCCTTAAAAGATAAAAAATATTCTTTCAGTCCCATCGCTTCAGAATGAGCCTCACTTGAAAGTCTTTGGGATGAAATTACTTTTTCGAGGGCTTGAATGATGCCTGGAAGTCTTAAAGCAAATGGGCGAACAGCTTCCACTCTAGCACTCCATCTGGTGTCACTCAAGGCATGCAGTGAACTTCCAATTTCATCCTTCAATATTTTCCACCTTTGTGGACTTCCACTAAACAGTACATATAAATGATTGACACATCAAAAAAACGTGATCACATCAGGGCAGCAGGATGCGGCATGTACACCAACAAGGTTTAAAGAATGGGAAGCACAGGGACAAAATACAGCTTTTGGAAACTTCTTTTGTATGTGTGCTCTAACTCCTTTGTTTTTCCCTGACATATTTGCACCATTGTCAAATCCTTGACCTCTGCAATCATCAAAATTTATTCCATGCTCAGCCAGTCTCAATAACAGCTTTTCTGCTATCTCTTCGCCAGTCTTTTGGTGAAAATCAAAAAACTCAATAAACCTTTCTTGAATAACCCAATTTTCAGTCTCTGAATTTCTATGCACATACCTTAAAACAATAAAATTTTGTTCTGTATGTGAAATATCTGGTGTGGCATCACATATCAGAGAGAAATAAATAGCATTCCTCCTTTCAGACAGAATGGTGTCCAGAACATGTTTCCCACATATATTTATAAACTCATTTTGGGTTGCCCAAGATAGATAATGAGCATGAACTTTTCTTCCACTCTCTTGGCTTCTCTTTACTTTTTCCAAATGTTCATGTAGCATTGGATCATAGTGTGCTATCAATTCCAGTACACCAAGGAAATTCCCGTTGTGCAAGTCTCCAATTCTTTGAGAGCTTCCACGAAATGGCAAATTTCTTGATGCACGAAATAAGGTAACATCCAGAAGTCGTTCTAATAAAGCAGAATTTTTTTGGTATCATTGTCCAAACTTTTCTGCAATTGGGAGTCCAAACCATGGCCTGCAATAGATTTTTGAAGCTTCCTTCAACTCCAATAGTGTTGCTTGTGATTGATGGAATTCTCATGTTCTGGCAATCGATTGTACAGAAAATGCCACTTGTTTTTTGACGGATTAAATCCCTCTTTCCGACAAAGAAAACTAGTAGCTTTGCCACGGTCAGAAGAGAATGTAAGGCAAGTCACACAGTACAAAACGTGCTTGCTGGTACTCCACCTTAGCCAGTCCCGCACTATTTTCTCACGTCCATTTGATAATTTTGCATAGAGTAAAAACTCACTGAATGAACATTCTTCACAATCCTTGTCCATGCCTTTTATCATTTCCTGTAGTTGTTGTTCTTTATCTAAACCACAAATCACAATACTTTCTCTGTGTTTGTCCGTCAACACATCTGGCCAAACTGCTGGATCCTTCCAATCAGGCTTTTCTTCATTTTCCACAAGGCCAGAAATGTGCTCAGTCTGAGTTTCATCTTCTTCTTGTGGGTATGTGTCAGTATGACCTTCAGTGTCAGTTACAAAAGATGTGCTGCAGGAAGCAGTCTCCTCTTCTGGTTCAGCAAGAACTTCTTTCTCAGACAGCTCAACAGACTCTGCAGTGGCAGCTTCCTCTGGTGATTTCTGCTTCTTGAAAAACTTTAACAACACATTTTTGTTTCTAAGTTTTTCTTCTTCCTGTTCTCTTTCTCTCTTCTCCTTCCGTTTCAATGAACCAGACTTATGCTGATACATTGTAAAATGTGACATAAAACCTTCAAAAATTAGAAAAGCTCAGTGTTAGGCCCCACCCCCATACAGCTCCATATACATCTACCATATGCAGGGTGACCAGATTTAGAAAAACAAAACAGAACACCGATTAGCAATACAACATTGAAAACCTTGATCCGTTGCGCTGTTCCAGAGATACTGCTCTCAATCCAAATTTGTAAATGATCTTCTTGCGTTCCCTAGCCCCGAGTGCACTGGTCCACCCACACACCATCTAGACGGGCATACCAGTGCACTCAGGGCTAAGAACGCCCAATGCATTGTTAGAATCAGAATGAATCGTTGTGCCAGTGGCTCAACCTTAGCTACAATCACGGCAAAGGTGCTCTCTCCAGCAGACACACACACACCCTATTGTCTTGTGAAAATTGTAGTAGTAATATATAGACTTCTGTCTGGCACTTAAATAGATGGACTTACATGGACTGGTTTGCCTTGTAAAATATATTGGACAGTTTTATTATTCATGTTCTATTGAATAAACATGCATGCGCGTTTATCCAAAAGTTTTGCAATGTCAGCACATCTATATATATCCTTCACACCTGAGCCTGAGTAAAATTGATGCTGTGAGGGATATACCGTATATAGATGTGCTGACATTGCAAAACTTTTGGATAAACACGCATGCATGTGTATTCAATAGAACATGAATAATAAACTATATGGGGGCAACTATTAACAGAGGGGTCTACCCAAACTTTATAAGGGCCCCATAGTTTGGGTAGGCCCCGTTTTTTTTAATAGTTGCCCCCATATAGTCGTTGTAGGTCCCTCACAGAAAAAAGAGGGGCCTGTTACAACAACTATATGGGGCCCCCATAAAGTTTGGGTAGGCCCCTCTGTTAATAAATGTCCCCCAGAAGGGCAGGCTCTTCTTTCCGGGCGCCGCTCTACTCCTCTGTAGCCAGCAGACTGATCCTCTTGCCTTGCTCCTCTTCCGAGCTCCGCCACAGCGCTACTGAGGTCAGGTAACGAGTAGAGATGTCGCAAACATAAAATTTTCCGTTCACGAACAGCGAACGCGAATTTTCACAAATGTTCGCGAACGGGCGAACCGGGCGAACAGCCATAGACTTCAATAGGCAGGCGAATTTTAAAACCCACAGGGACTCTTTCTGGCCACAATAGTGATGGAAAAGTTGTTTCAAGGGGACTAAAACCTGGACTGTGGCATGCCGGAGGGGGATCCATGGCAAAACTACCATGGAAAATGACGTAGTTGACGCAGAGTCGGGTTTTAATCCAAAAAGGGCATAAATCACCTAACATTCCTAAATTGTTTGGAATAACGTGTTTTAAAACATCCAGTGTGTGTATACGATCAGGTATGATGTTGTATCGATCAGGTAGTGCAAAGGTTACGCCCGCTTCACAGTGACAGACCAAACTCTGACAGACCAAACTCCCCGTTTAACGCACCGCAAACAACCGCAAACAGTCCATTTGCAAAACCGCAAATTTCACATTTGCACAAGGTTGGATACCAAGCTAGCCATGTCCCGTTCCTTGTCCTCACTGACGTCATTGAAGGTCTCTTCCTCCACCCAGCCACGTACAACACCAAGGGTCCCGAAAGGTGACAACAAGCCCCCTGGGACGCCTGCTGTGGTTGGTCTTCCACCTCCTCAAAGCCACCTTCCTCCTCTGACTCCTCTTCTTCAGACTCCTCTCTCTGCGTTGCCGCAGGTCCAGCAATCAACGATGACAAGGCTGCTTCTGATGGTGATGGTGACCACAACTATTCCTCTTCATGCTCATCTACGGCCTGATCCAGCACTCTTCGCAGGGCACGCTCCAGAAAAAAAGCATATGGGATGAGGTCGATGATGTTGCCTTGGGTTTGACTGACCAGGTTTGTCACCTCCGCAAAAGGACACATGAGCCTACAGCCATTGTGCATGAGCGTTCAGTAACGCGGCCAAAAAATACCCAGCTCCGCAGAGGCTGTCCTCTTTATTTTAAATTTAAAAAATCTGTTCTTACCAGTTTAATCTCTGTTTTGTCCCCTATCAGGGGCCGGTGTATGGAATAGATTTTAGGAACCGGGAGATGGAAAAAGATGGTTGGTCGGTAGAGTTGAGCGAACACCTGGATGTTCGAGTTCGAGAAGTTCGGCCGAACTTCCCGGAAATGTTCGGGTTCGGGATCCGAACCCGAACCGAACTTCGTCCCGAACCCGAACCCCATTCGGGGGTCAATGGAGACCCGAACTTTTGGGCACTAAAAAGGCTGTAAAACAGCCCAGGAAAGAGCTAGAGGGCTGCAAAAGGCAGCAACATGTAGGTAAATCACCTGCAAACAAATGTGGATAGGGAAATGAATTAAAATAAAAATTAAAAAAATAAAAATGACCCAATATCAATTGGACAGAGGTCCCATAGCAGAGAATCTGGCTTCACGTCAGCAGAGAATCAGTCTCTTCATGCCATAGCAAAGAATCTGGCTTCATGTCAGCCCAGAATCAGTCTCTTCATGCCATAGCAGAGAATCTGGCTTCATGTCAGCACAGAATCAGTCTTCATGTCATAGCAGATAATCAGGCTTCACGTCACCCACCACTGGAACAGGCCACTGTCACACATTTAGGCCCAGGCACCCAGGCAGAGAAGAGAGGTCCCGTAACAGAGAATCTGGCCTTATGTCAGCGCAGAATCTGTCTTCATGTCATAGCAGAGAATCAAGCTTCACGTCACCCACCACTGGAACAGGCCACTGTCACACATTTAGGCCCAGGCACCCAGGCAGAGGAGAGAGGTCCCGTAACAGAGAATCTGGCCTTATCTCAGCGCAGAATCAGTCTTCATGTCATAGCAGAGAATCAGGCTTCACGTCACCCACCACTGGAACAGGCCACTGTCACACATTTAGGCCCCGGCACCCAGACAGAGGAGAGCGGTCCCGTAACAGAGAATCTGGCCTTATGTCAGCGCAGAATCTGTCTTCATGTCATAGCAGAGAATCAGGCTTCACGTCACCCACCACTGGAACAGGCCACTGTCACACATTTAGGCCCAGGCACCCAGGCAGAGGAGAGAGGTCCCGTAACAGAGAATCTGGCCTTATGTCAGCGCAGAATCTGTCTTCATGTCATAGCAGAGAATCAGGCTTCACGTCACCCACCACTGGAACAGGCCACTGTCACACATTTAGGCCCAGGCACCCAGGCAGAGGAGAGAGGTCCCGTAACAGAGAATCTGGCTTCACATCAGCAGAGAATCAGTCTGCATGTCATAGCAGAGAATCAGGCTTCACGTCACCCACCACTGGAACAGGCCACTGTCACATATTTAGGCCCAGGCACCCAGGCAGAGGAGAGAGGTCCCATAACAGAGATTCAGGCTTCATGTCAGCAGAGAATCAGTCTTCATGTCATAGCAGAGAATCAGGCTTCACGTCACCCACCACTGGAACAGGCCACTGTCACATATTTAGGCCCAGGCACCCAGGCAGAGGAGAGAGGTCCCGTAACAGAGAATCTGGCTTTATGTCAGCGCAGAATCAGTCTTCATGTCATAGCAGAGAATCAGGCTTCATGTCACCCACCACTGGAACAGGCCACTGTCACACATTTAGGCCCAGGCACCCAGGCAGAGGAGAGAGGTCCCGTAACAGAGAATCTGGCCTTATGTCAGCACAGAATCTGTCTTCATGTCATAGCAGAGAATCAGGCTTCACGTCACCCACCACTGGAACAGGCCACTGTCACATATTTAGGCCCAGGCACCCAGGCAGAGGAGAGAGGTCGCGTAACAGAGAATCTGGCTTCATGTCAGCACAGAATCAGTCTTCATGTCATAGCAGAGAATCAGGCTTCACATCACCCACCACTGGAACAGGCCACTGTCACGCATTTAGGCCCCGGCACCCAGACAGAGGAGAGGTTCATTCAACTTTGGGTTGCCCCGCAATATAATGGTAAAATGAAATTAAAAATAGTATTGAATGAGGAAGTGCCCTGGAGTAGAATAATATATTGTTAAGGGGAGGTAGTTAATATCTAATCTGCACAAGGGATGGACAGGTCCTGTGGGATCCATGCCTGGTTCATTTTTATGAACGTCAGCTTGTCCACATTGGCTGTAGACAGGCGGCTGCGTTTGTCTGTAATGACGCCCCCTGCCGTGCTGAATACACGTTCAGACAAAACGCTGGCCGCCGGGCAGGCCAGCACCTCCAAGGCATAAAAGGCTAGCTCTGGCCACGTGGACAATTTGGAGACCCAGAAGTTGAATGGGGCTGAACCATCAGTCAGTACGTGGAGGGGTGTGCACAGGTACTGTTCCACCATGTTAGTGAAATGTTGCCTCCTGCTAGCACGTTCCGTATCAGGTGGTGGTGCACTTAGCTGTGGCGTGTTGACAAAACTTTTCCACATCTCTGCCATGCTAACCCTGCCCTCAGAGGAGCTGGGCGTGACACAGCTGCGTTGGCGACCTCTTGCTCCTCCTCTGCCTTCGCCTTGGGCTTCCACTGGTTCCCCTGTGACATTTGGGAATGCTCTCAGTAGCGCGTCTACCAACGTGCGCTTGTACTCGCGCATCTTCCTATCACGCTCCAGTGTAGGAAGTAAGGTGGGCATATTGTCTTTGTACCGGGGATCCAGCAGGGTGGCAACCCAGTAGTCCGCACACGTTAAAATGTGGGCAACTCTGCTGTCGTTGCGCAGGCACTGCAGCATGTAGTCGCTCATGTGTGCCAGGCTGCCCAGAGGTAAGGACAAGCTGTCCTCTGTGGGAGGCGTATCGTCATCGTCCTGTGTTTCCCCCCAGCCACGCACCAGTGATGGGCCCGAGCTGCTTTGGGTGCCACCCCGCTGTGAACATGCTTCATCCTCATCCTCCTCCACCTCCTCCTCATCCTCGTCCTCCTCGTCCTCCAGTAGTGGGCCCTGTCTGGCCACATTTGTACCTGGCCTCTGGTGTTGCAAAAAACCTCCCTCTGAGTCACTTCGAAGAGACTGGCCTGAAAGTGCTAAAAATGACCCCTCTTCCTCCTCTTCCTCCTGGGCCACCTCCTCTTCCATCATCGCCCTAAGTGTTTTCTCAAGGAGACATAGAAGTGGTATTGTAACGCTGATAACGGTGTCATCGCCACTGGCCATGTTGGTGGAGTACTCGAAACAACGCAACAGGGCACACAGGTATCGCATGGAGGCCCAGTCATTGGTGGTGAAGTGTGTCTGATCCACAGTGCGACTGACCCGTGCGTGCTGCAGCTGAAACTCCACTATGGCCTGCTGCTGCTCATACAGTCTGTCCAGCATATGCAAGGTGGAGTTCCACCTGGTGGGTACGTCGCATATGAGGCGGGGAGCGGGAAGGTCGAAGTTTCGCTGTAGCGCAGACAGGCGAGCAGCGGCAGGGTGTGAACGCCGGAAGCGCGAACAGACGGCCCGCACTTTATGCAGCAGCTCTGACATGTCGGGGTAGTTGCGAATGAACTTCTGCACCACCAAATTCAGCACATGCGCCAGGCAAAGAATGTACGTCAAACCGGCTAGTCCCAGAGCTGCAACGAGATTTCGCCCATTATCGCACACCACCAGGCCGGGCTTGAGGCTCACCGGCAGCAACCACTCGTCGGTCTGTTGTTCTATACCCCGCCACAACTCCTGTGCGGTGTGGGGCCTGTCCCCCAAACATATGAGTTTCAGAATGGCCTGCTGACGTTTACCACGGGCTGTGCTGAAGTTGGTGGTGAAGGTGTGTGGCTGACTGGATGAGCAGGTGGAAGAAGAGGAGGAGGAAGCTGAGTAGGAGGAGGAGGAGACAGGAGGCAAAGAATGTTGCCCTGCGATCCTTGGCGGCGGAAGGACGTGCACCAAACAGCTCTTCGCCTGGGGCCCAGCCGCCACTACATTTACCCAGTGTGCAGTTAGGGAGATATAGCGTCCCTGGCCGTGCTTTCTGGTCCACGTATCTGTGGTTAGGCGGACCTTGCCACAGATGGCGTTGCGCAGTGCACACTTGATTTTATCGGACACTTGTTTGTGCAGGGAAGGCACGGCTCTCTTGGAGAAGTAGTGGCGGCTGGGAACAACATACTGTGGGACAGCAAGTGACATGAGCTGTTTGAAGCTGTGTGTGTCCACCAGCCTAAATGACAGCATTTCATAGGCCAGTAGTTTAGAAATGCTGGCATTCAGGGCCAGGGATCGAGGGTGGCTAGGTGAGAATTTACGCTTTCTCTCAAATGTTTGTGAGATGGAGATGCTTGGTGACGCAGGTGGTGGTGTTGGTGGTACATCCCATGTTTGCTGGGCGGCAGGTGCCAACGTTCCTCCAGAGGCGGAGGAAGAGGCCGAGGCGGCAGCAGCAGCAGAAGAGGCCGAGGCGGCGGCAGCAGCAGAGGTAGCAGGGGGAGCCTGAGTGACTTCCTTGTTTTTAAGGTGTTTACTCCACTGCAGTTCATGCTTTGCATGCAGGTGCCTGGTCATGCAGGTTGTGCTAAGGTTCAGAACGTTAATGCCTCGCTTCAGGCTCTGATGGCACAGCGTGCAAACCACTCGGGTCTTGTCGTCAGCACATTGTTTGAAGAAGTGCCATGCCAGGGAACTCCTTGAAGCTGCCTTTGGGGTGCTCGGTCCCAGATGGCGGCGGTCAGTAGCAGGCGGAGTCTCTTGTCGGTGGGTGTTCTGATTTTGCCCACTGCTCCCTCGGTCTCACCACTGCCTCTTCCTCCGAACTCTGAAAGTCAGTGGCACGACCTTCATTCCATGTGGGGTCTAGGACCTCATCGTCCCCTGCATCGTCTTCCACCCAGTCTTGATCCCTGACCTCCTGTTCAGTCTGCACACTGCAGAAAGACGCAGCAGTTGGCACCTGTGTTTCGTCATCATCAGAGACGTGCTGAGGTGGTATTCCCATGTCCTCATCATCAGGAAACATAAGTGGTTGTGCGTTAGTGCATTCTATCTCTTCCACCCCTGGTGAAGGGCTAGGTGGATGCCCTTGGGAAACCCTGGCAGCAGAGTCTTCAAACAGCATAAGAGACTGCTGCATAACTTGAGGCTCAGACAGTTTCCCTGATATGCATGGCGGTGATGTGACAGACTGATGGGCTTGGTTTTCATGCGCCATCTGTGCGCTTTCTGCAGAAGACTGGGTGGGAGATAATGTGAACGCGTTGGATGCACTGTCGGCCACCCAATTGACTAATGCCTGTACCTGCTCAGGCCTTACCATCCTTAGAACAGCATTGGGCCCCACCAAATATCCCTGTAAATTCTGGCGGCTACTGGGACCTGAGGTAGTTGGTACACTAGGACGTGTGGCTGTGGCAGAACGGCCACGTCCTCTCCCAGCACCAGAGGGTCCACTAACACCACCACGACCATGTCCATGTCCGCGTCCACGTCCCTTATTAGATGTTTTCCTCATTGTTCCCGTTCACCACAATTTTGAGAATAGCAAATTTGAGAATAGTTTTTCAACCCAGAACAAAAAGTGTGCTTTTACAGTCACTACAAATAACTTGACCAGCTAAAACAGTACAGATTTGGTTGAATAGAAATGTGAGGCCTGTTTTTTTTTGAACTGTGTGACAGGTATAGGTTTAATCACAGAATCAGACTTCTATCTGCACGGTAGCGTGTGTCTTAGGTTTTTCTGAATGACACTATCAGTACCTTCAATGTAAGATATCCTTTTTGGGATAGATTTCAAGTAGGCCTCAAATACCAGAAACTAGTTATTTTGAGAATGGCAAATTTGGGAATAGTTTTTCAACCCAGAAAAAAAAATGTGCTTTTACGGTCACTAGAAATAACTTGACCAGCTAAAACAGTACAGATTTGGTTGAATAGAAATGTGAGGCCTGTTTTTTTTTGCGCTGTGTGACAGGTATAGGTTTAATCACAGAATCAGACTTCTATCTGCACAGTAGCGTGTGTCTTAGGTTTTTCTGAATGACATTATCAGTACCTTCAATGTAAGATATCCTTTTTGGGATAGATTTCAAGTAGGCCTCAAATACCAGAAACTAGTTATTTTGAGAATGGCAAATTTGGGAATAGTTTTTCAACCCAGAAAAAAAAAAGTGCTTTTACGGTCACTACAAATAACTTGACCAGCTAAGGCTACTTTCACACTTGCGGCAGAGAGATCCGGCAAGCAGTTCCGTCGCCGGAACTGCCTGCCGGATCAGGCAAAATGTATGCTAACTGATGGCATTAGTAAGACTGATCAGGATCCTGATCAGTCTTAAAAATGCCTGATCAGTCAAAAAAATGCATTGAAATGCCGGATCCATCTTTCCGTTGTCATCCGGCAAAAACGGATCCGGCATTTATTTTTTCACCTTTTTTTCAGTCTGCGCATGCGCATACCGGAAGGACGGATCCGGCATTCCGGTATTCTGAATGCCGGATCCGGCACTAATACATTCCTATGGGAAAAAATGCCTGATCCGGCATTCAGGCAAGTCTTCAGTTTTTTTAGCCGGAGATAAAACCGTAGCATGCTACGGTTTTCTCTTTTGCCTGATCAGTCAAAACGACTGAACTGAAGACATCCTGATGCAAACTGAACGGATTACTCTCCATTCAGAATGCATGGGGACATACCTGATCAGTTCTTTTCCGGTATAGAGCCCCTGTGACGGAACTCTATGCCGGAAAAGAACAACGCAAGTGTGAAAGTAGCCTTAAACAGTGCAGATTTGGTTGAATAGAGATGTGAGGCCTGTTTTTTTTTGCGCTGTGTGACAGGTATAGGTTTAATCACAGAATTAGACTTGTATCTGCACGGTAGCGTGTGTCTTAGGTTTTTCTGAATGACACTATCAGCACCTTCAATGTAAGATATCCTTTTTGGGATAGATTTCAAGTAGGCCTCATATACCAGAAACTAGTTATTTTGAGAATGGCAAATTTGGGAATAGTTTTTCAACCCAGAACAAAAAGTGTGCTTTTACAGTCACTACAAATAACTTGACCAGCTAAAACAGTACAGATTTGGTTGAATAGAAATGTCAGGTCTATTTTTTAGGCGCTGGGTGACAGGCTCAACTTGCCCCTGATGTAGTATATGGCCAAAAAATAACCACACTGTTGATGGTTAAATGCACTTGGGTGACACAGGCTCAGCCTGCACCAGATGTAGTATATGGCCAAAAAATAATCAGACTGTTGATGGTTAAATGCACTTCGGTGACACAGGCTCAGCCTGCAGCTGATGTAGTATATGGCCAAAAAATAACCACACTGTTGATGGTTAAATGCACTTCGGTGACACAGGCTCAGCCTGCAGCTGATGTAGGATATAGCACAAAATAACCACACTATTGATGGTTAAATACACTTGGTGATAGCTTGTGCTGGCGCACCACAAGTCACGAAATGGCCGCCGATCACCCCAGAAAAAAAGTGATCTAAAAACGCTCTGGGCAGCCTCAAAAAAGTGAGCAAGTCAATATTAGCACTTCAATGATCCACAGCTGCAGATCGATCACAGAATGAAGTCTTTTGGAGGAGTTAATCTGCCTAATCTCGCCCTAACGTCGCAGCTGCAACCTCTCCCTATGCTTCAATCAGCAGAGTGACGTGCAGCGCAACGTGACCCAAGCTTATATAGAGGCTGGGTCACATGCTGCACTGGCCAATCACAGCCATGCCAATAGTAGGCAAGGCTGTGATGGCCTCTTGGGGCAAGTAGTATGACGCTTGTTGATTGGCTGCTTTGCAGCCTTTCAAAAAGCGCCAAGAAAGCGCCGAACACCGAACCCGAACACGGACTTTTACGAAAATGTTCGGGTTCGGGTCCGTGTCAAGGACACCCCAAAATTCGGTACGAACCCGAACTATACAGTTCGGGTTCGCTCATCCCTATTGGTCGGTCCTCTTACTTCCAATTTGGGGCACTGCGCGTGCGCCGTGCAATGTACTGTGCCACCAGATATGAGTGGTGTGTTTAAGTACTATTCCTATCAGTTTAATCCCTGTTACGTCCCCTATTAGGGGACGTGTATGGAATAGATTTTAGGAACCGGCAGATGGAAAAAGATGCTTGGTCGGTCCTTTTACTTCCAATTTGGGGCACTGCGCGTGCGCCGTGCAATGTACTGTGCAATCCCAATATGAGTGGTATGTTAAGTAGTACTATTCCTATCAGTTTAATCCCTGTTACGTCCCCTATCAGGGGCCGTTGTATGGAATATATTTTAGGAACTGGGAGATGGAAAAAGATGCTTGGTTGGTCCTGCTACTTCCAATCTGGGGCACTGCGCGTACGCCGTGCAATGTACTGTGCCACCAGATATGAGTGGTGTGTTAAGTAGTACTATTCCTATCAGTTTAATCCCTGTTACGTTCCCTATCAGGGGCCAGTGTATGGAATAAATTTTAGGAAATGGGAGATGGAAAAAGATGCTTGGTTGGTCCTGCTACTTCCAATTTGAGGCACTGCGCGTACGCCGTGCAATCTACTGTGCCACCAGATATGAGTGGTGTGTTAAGTAGTACTATTCCTATCAGTTTAATCCCTGTTACGTCCCCTATCAGGGGCCGGTCTATGGAATAGATTTTAGGAACCGGGAGATGGAAAAAGATGCTTGGTTGGTCCTGCTACTTCCAATTTGGGGCACTGCGCATACGCCGTGCAATGTACTGTGCCACCAGATATGAGTGGTGTGTTAAGTAGTACTATTCCTATCAGTTTAATCCCTGTTACGTCCCCTATCAGGGGCCGGTGTATGGAATAGATTTTAGGAACCGGGAGATGGAAAAAGATGCAAGGTTGGTCCTCCTACTTCCAATTTGGGGCACTGCGCATGCGCCGTACAATGTACTGTGCCACCAGATATGAGTGGTGTGTTAAGTAGTACTATTCCTATCAGTTTAATCCCTGTTACGTCCCCTATCAGGGGACGTGTATGGAATAGATTTTAGACAACCGCAAAGAGTTGTCCATAGTTGACACACTCATGACATAAATTTTATTCCTCTATGCGTCAATCTTGGTGTAGTGATGACCGTGCTCGTGCGCACGTTTGGGAGATTGCAGGCGATGGGGTTTTTTCAAAGCCTATGGTCGTGCTGAGGTAGTTCAGTGACAGTTAAGTGACCCAGAAAACATTGATTCTGCAGTGTGGGCCCATTGTTGGCCTAGTAGGCTTTCCTCTTTATTTTAAATTTAAAAAATCTGTTCTTACCAGTTTAATCTCTGTTTTGTCCCATATCAGGGGCCGGTGTATGGAATAGATTTTAGGAACCGGGAGATGGAAAAAGATGGTTGGTCGGTCCTCTTACTTCCAATTTGGGGCACTGCGCGTGCGCCGTGCAATGTACTGTGCCACCAGATATGAGTGGTGTGTTTAAGTAGTACTATTCCTATCAGTTTAATCCCTGTTACGTCCCCTATCAGGGGACGTGTATGGAATAGATTTTAAGAACCGGGAGATGGAAAAAGATGCTTGGTTGGTCATCTTACTTCCAATTTGGGGCACTGCGCGTGCGCCATGCAATGTACTGTGCCACCAGATATGAGTGGTGTGTTTAAGTAGTACTATTCCTATCAGTTTAATCCCTGTTACGTCCCCTATCAGGGGACGTGTATGGAATAGATTTAAGGAACCGGGAGATGGAAAAAGATGCTTGGTCGGTCCTCTTACTTCCAATTTGGGACACTGCGCTTACGGCTTGCAATGTACTGTGCCACCAGATATGAGTGGTGTGTTTAAGTAGTACTATTCCTATCAGTTTAATCCCTGTTACGTCCCCTATCAGGGGACGTGTATGGAATAGATTTTAAGAACCGGGAGATAGAAAAAGATGCTTGGTCGGTCATCTTACTTCCAATTTGGGGCACTGCGCGTGCGCCGTGCAATGTACTGTGCAATCACAATATGAGTGGTATGTTAAGTAGTACTATTCCTATCAGTTTAATCCCTGTTACGTCCCCTATCAGGGGTTGGTGTATGGAATAGATTTTAGGAACCGGGAGATGGAAAAAGATGGTTGGTCGGTCCTCTTACTTACAATTTGGGGCACTGCGCGTGCGCCGTGCAATGTACTGTGCCACCAGATATGAGTGGTGTGTTTAAGTAGTACTATTCCTATCAGTTTAATCCCTATTACGTCCCCTATCAGGGGCCGGTGTATGGAATAGATTTTAGGAACCGGGAGATGGAAAAAGATGGTTGGTCGGTCCTCTTACTTCCAATTTGGGGCACTGCGCGTGCGCCGTGCAATGTACTGTGCCACCAGATATGAGTGGTGTGTTTAAGAAGTACTATTCCTATCAGTTTAATCCCTGTTACGTCCCCTATTAGCGGACGTGTATGGAATAGATTTTAGGAACCGGGATTTGGAAAAAGATGCTTGGTCGGTCCTTTTACTTCCAATTTGGGGCACTGCGCGTGCGCCGTGCAATGTACTGTGCAATCCCAATATGAGTGGTATGTTAAGTAGTACTATTCCTATCAGTTTAATCCCTGTTACGTCCCCTATCAGGGGCCGTTGTATGGAATATATTTTAGGAACCGGGAGATGGAAAAAGATGCTTGGTTGGTCCTGCTACTTCCAATTTGGGGCACTGCGCGTACGCCGTGCAATGTTCTGTGCCACCAGATATGAGTGGTGTGTTAAGTAGTACTATTCCTATAAGTTTAATCCCTGTTACGTCCCCTATCAGGGGCCGGTGTATGGAATAGATTTTAGGAACCGGGAGATGGAAAAAGATGCAAGGTTGGTCCTCCTACTTCCAATTTGGGGCACTGCGCATGCGCCGTGCAATGTACTGTGCCACCAGATATGAGTGGTGTGTTAAGTAGTAGTATTCCTATCAGTTTAATCCCTGTTATGTCCCCTATCAGGGGACGTGTATGGAATAGATTTTAGACAACCGCAAAGAGTTGTCCATAGTTGACACACTCATGACATAAATTTTATTCCTCTATGCGTTAATCTTGGTGTAGTGATGACTGTGCTCGTGCGCACGTTTGGGAGATTGCAGGCGATGGGGGTTTTTCAAAGCCTATGGTCGTGCTGAGGTAGTTCAGTGACAGTTAAGTGACCCAGAAAACATTGATTCTGCAGTGTGGGCCCATTGTTGGCCTAGTAGGCTTTAATGATCACCTTAGATGATCACAAAGAAAATTAATGTTTTTTCTATGAAAAATTATCCAGCCGATCACTTTTGGTCTGTTCACAATGAAGCAACGACCTCATCATCTGGGGTGTGCCAACATTGCCATTGCCAACACCAGGGCTTTTTTTCTGGCGGAACGCACCGGAACGGCGTTCCGCCACCTTTTGACATCGCAGCCTGCGATGTATCAGCGGGGAGGAAGAGCTGGGGGCCGGTACGTTCACTGTGCTCCGGCCCCGCAGCTCCAGTAGAGACTTATAAAATGTGTAATTAAATGAATAATGATTCATGCTGCCCCCTCAGTAGTATAACTTTCAATATATTGTACTCACAGGGCTACTGTTATCGTAATGCAGGCCGGCCGGGCAGACGAGCGGCAGCGTCACTAACTGACGTCATTTGCCTGCGCTGCCTACTTCATTCATAAAGTAGGCGGCGCAGGCAAGTGACGTCAGTCAGTGACGCTGCCGCTCGTCTGCCTGGCCGGCCTGCATTACGATAACAGTAGCCCTGTGAGTACAATATATTGAAAGTTATACTACTGAGGGGGCAGCATGAATCATTATTCATTTAATTACACATTTTATAACTGTACTGGAGCAGCAATGGGGGGTCTGTGGATGACACTGTTATGGGGTGGGGGTCTGTGGATGACACTGTTATGGGGTGGGGGGGTCTGTGGATGGCACTGTTATGGGGTGGGGGGGTCTGTGGATGGCACTGTTATGGGGTGGAGGGGGTCTGTGGATGGCACTGTTATGGGGTGGGGGGGTCTGTGGATCGCACTGTTATGGGGTGGGGGGGGTCTGTGGATGGCACTGTTATGGGGTGGGGGGGGGGTCTGTGGATTGCACTGTTATGGGGTGGAGGGGGGTCTGTGGATGGCACTGTTATGGGGTGGGGGGGGTCTGTGGATGGCACTGTTATGGGGTGGGGGGGTCTGTGGATGGCACTGTTATGGGGTGGAGGGGGGTCTGTGGATGGCACTGTTATGGGGTGGAGGGGGGTCTGTGGATGGCACTGTTATGGGGTGGAGGGGGTCTGTGGATGGCACTGTTATGGGGTGGGGGGGTCTGTGGATGGCACTGTTATGGGGTGGGGGGGTCTGTGGATGGCACTGTTATGGGGTGGGGGGGGTCTGTGGATGGCACTGTTATGGGGTGGGGGGGTCTGTGGATGGCACTGTTATGGGGTGGAGGGGGGTCTGTGGATGGCACTGTTATGGGGTGGGGGGGTCTGTGGATGGCACTGTTATGGGGTGGGGGGGGGGGGGTCTGTGGATTGCACTGTTATGGGGTGGAGGGGGGTCTGTGGATGGCACTGTTATGGGGTGGGGGGGGTCTGTGGATGGCACTGTTATGGGGTGGGGGGGGTCTGTGGATGGCACTGTTATGGGGTGGGGGGGTCTGTGGATGGCACTGTTATGGGGTGGAGGGGGGTCTGTGGATGGCACTGTTATGGGGTGGAGGGGGGTCTGTGGATGGCACTGTTATGGGGTGGAGGGGGTCTGTGGATGGCACTGTTATGGGGTGGGGGGGTCTGTGGATGGCACTGTTATGGGGTGGGGGGGTCTGTGGATGGCACTGTTATGGGGTGGGGGGGTCTGTGGATGGCACTGTTATGGGGTGGGGGGGTCTGTGGATGGCACTGTTATGGGGTGGAGGGGGGTCTGTGGATGGCACTGTTATGGGGTGGGGGGGTCTGTGGATGGCACTGTTATGGGGTGGGGGGTCTGTGGATGGCACTGTTATGGGGTGGGGGGGTCTGTGGATGGCACTGTTATGGGGTGGGGGGGTCTGTGGATGGCACTGTTATGGGGTGGGGGGGTCTGTGGATGGCACTGTTATGGGGTGGGGGGGGTCTGTGGATGGCACTGTTATAGGATGGAGGGGGGGGGGGGTCTGTGGATGGCACTGTTATAGGATGGGGGATCTGTGGATGCCATCCCCAGATCCTCCACCCCATAACAGTGCCATCCCCAGATCCCCCATTAACAGTGCCATCCCCAGATCCCCCATTAACAGTGCCATCCCCAGATCTCCCATTAACAGTGCCATCCCCATCTGGGGGGTTTCTTTGCTGGGCTGGACTTTTATAGTCCCCCCCCCCAAATTTTAATTGCATCCCTGTTCTCTAAAGGGGCGGTTTTAGGGGGGGCGGTCCTAGTGGCGGGTAAGGGGCGGTATTAGGGTGGGTAGGGGGCGGTCCTAGGGTTGGTATGGGCGTTGCCAGGGGAGGGGGGGTGAGTTCCACCACCTTTTCTCTGAGAAAAAAAAGCCCTGGCCAACACACTCATAGAGGTGGTCACTTCATTGTGATACGCAAGCCCCTTCACCACAACAAGGTAACGATCACGAAGGGGAATTGACACATGTATGTGCCTTTTTTTTGTTTTGTTTTTGCAGCCACAGTGCAGCACCAGAGGCCAGAAAAATTAGGCATGTACAAATGCCTGAAAAATGATGGCATGTTGTTTCGCCGCTGGATATCTGAAAAGTGCGCCATGGCCGTGTAGGAACGCCTGAAATGGCCACACACCTTCCTGGCCTGCTTGAGGATGTCCTGTAAGCCTGGGTACTTATGCACAAAGCTATACAAACAAGAAAAGGAACGAAGCGGCACTGCATGGATCAGGCAAGTCAAGCCGGTGCTCTGTACTGGCTCAGATAGCGGCACCGCAGCGAAACATACACTCCGTATGTGGTGCTCAGCATTAGGTGAAGGTTGTATAAATAGTACGCATGTAGAGATGTCAGAAAGAATATGCGGCACTCACCGGAATCTTCACAAGGTATTGCTCTTTATTGGTCCTTCATACAGGACGAGTAGGTAGGGTGCTGGGGCGGACAGGCTCCTGCAGATGAATGGCGGCTACGGCCGTTTCGCGCTATGGATTGCGCTTCTTCTGGCCGCACTGATCGTCAGAGCGCAACATTGCGCCATATATACGCGACGCTCCACAACCGGCATCATGTGCAGCAGCTGTGCGCCGCCAGTGAATGACGAAAAACACATGACAGAGGAAGCAAAACAAATCACACAAACAAGTGTAAAAAACAAACAGAAAAAGGTTGGATAGGTCGCGCTAGCACGGCAGCTATTCCATATACAGCAATCATTGATATGAATAACAATATTGTACGGTGCAGCGTTGAGAAGGAAACAGGGCACAGAGGGGTTAATCTCTTAAAGGGACCTAGGGTTCATTTAGAGAAAGCTGGCTCACACCTGCAAATAGGCTATTTGACATCCCGCTCTTAAAGGAACACGGACATGTCGTTCCTATCGTTCAGTCCTGCCGCACCAGTGGCTTTGGTAAGAAGGATCCACCTTGCTTCCCTCTGCAGGAGCAGCCGGTGACGATCCCCTCCCCTAGGGATGGATCGGACCTGTTCCACTCCCGCAAAGGAAAGACAACGCGGACGGCCACCATGTGCGGCCCTGACATGTTCAATCAGGCGGGGACATCCTCTACCTGAACGAATGGAACTGACATGCTCCCGTATTCGCTCAAAGAGCGGGCGAATCGTTTTGCCGATATAGTATCTATTGCATGGACAAAAAACGACGTACACAACGTAGGGCGTCCGGCATGTTATGAAATCTCGTACTACATGCTGTACCCCTCCTATTTGTAACCACTTGCCACAGTTATTTAGTGCGCAAAAGGAGCAATGCCCACATTTATGATTGCCTCGTCCTGTATGAAGGACCAATAAAGAGCAATACCTTGTGAAGATTCCGGTGAGTGCCGCATATTCTTTCTGACATCTCTACATGCGTACTACTTATGCACAAAGCGTTGTACAATCAGATTCAACACATGTGCCATGCACGGCACATGTGTCAACTTGCCCAAATTCAATGTCGCCAACAAATAACTTCCGTTGTCACACACCACTTTGCCGATCTCCAGTTGGTGCGGAGTCAGCCACTGATCCACCTGTGCATTCAGGGAGGACAGGAGTGCTGGTCCGGTGTGACTCTCTGCTTTCAGGCAAGTCAACCCCAAGACGGCGTGACACTGTCGTATCCGGGATGTGGAATAGCCCCTGGGGAGCTGGGGGGGGTGCAGTTGATGTGGAGCAAGACGCAGCAGCAGAAGAGGACTCAGCCGAGGAGATTATCGAAGAGTAGGGATGAGCGAACCCTTTCGTAAAAGTCTGAGTTCGGGTTCGGTGTTCGGCGCTTTCTTGGCGCTTTTTGAAAGGCTGCAAAGCAGCCAATCAACAAGCGTCATACTACTTGCCCCAAGAGGCCATCACAGCCATGCCTACAATTGGCATGGCTGTGATTGGCCAGTGCAGCATGTGACTCAGCCTCTATTTAAGCTGGAGTCACGTAGCGCCGCACGTCACTCTGCTCTGATCAGTGTAGGGAGAGGATGCAGCTGCTGTTGTTAGGGCGAGATTAGGCAGGGATTTATTTACTGAAGTGATCGATATACAGCTGTGTATCATACAACCTCTGCTATTCAATTGCTCACTGTTTTTAGGCTGCCCAGAGCATATTTCAGTCACTTTTTTCTGGGGTGATCGCGGCCATTTTGTGTCTTGTGGTGCGCCAGCACAAGCTGCCACCAAGTCCATCTTTAACCATCAATAGTGTGTTGTTTTTTTTTTTGCTATATCCTACATTAGGGGCTTGGCTGTGCTTGCTATTTTATTGAGGGGTAAAATACAATTGCCAAAATAGCAGTACCCTAAATCTGGTGTTTCAGCTGTGGCTAGCCAATTGTAATACTGTCTGCTGTCTGCCGAAGCACAGTTTTTGTTCTGGGTTGAATACAATTCCCAACTTAGCAATTCCCTAAATTAGTGGTTTCTGCTCTATCCTCAATAACTTCAGACGCTACCGTGCATTTCCAAGTCTAATTCTGTCCGTAAAAGGGATACCTGTCATCCAGCGCCTAAATACTAGGCCTACAATTTATATTCAGCTAAATCTGTTGTTACTGCTGTGGCTGGTCAATCTATTTAGTGTCTGCCAAAGCACAGTTTTGTTCTGGGTTGAAATACAATTACCAACTTAGCAATTCCCTAAATTAGTGGTTTCTGCTGTAACGTGGTTCCAAAGGTGCACTCGGTCCCCCATTGCCCGCAGAACTGTTGCTTAGCTTTGGGAATGAGGATCTGTGTTTGACCTCATTCCCAGGGCGGCTTTACTAGCTGGGTGGCTCCCTGCTCCTAGTCTGCCTTGAGCGCCGAGCTGATCACTCGGTGCTCGACTGGTTGGTCTGTCGGTCATGTGACGCTGGCCACGTCACATGACACTCACTCCCCACTATAAATACAGGCAGCCTGCTGGCCACAGGTTGCCTGTTAATTTAGGTTCCACCTGTGATTTGGTCTTTCCTGGCGTACTTACCTCCTGCTGAATTCCTGACGATTCTCTGCCTGCTCCTTGTGTACTTTGCTGCTCTCCTGGTATTTGACCCCGGCCTCCTCCTGACGATCCTCTGCTGACTCCTTTGGTACTACACGTCTCTCCTGGTATTTATGACCCCGGCTTCTCCTGACAATTCTCTGCTTGCTCCATTTGTACTTTGTAGCTTTCCTGGTATTGACTTGGTCCGTTCACGTCCTGTTGTTTGTCTGTCTGTCATCCCTGCACTTATTCCAAGTTAGGGATTGCCTTCCAGTTGTCCCCTGTCATTAGGACTCGCGAGGCAAGTAGGCAGGGCCAGGGGTAAGGGTGGAGCGCAGTGGTCACTTCCCTCCCCCTGTGTGTGTGTATGCGACCGTTACAGATTAACAGGCCCAATAACCACTGTATTATGAATCCTCTGGTGACCCTGACTGACCATGTCTCTAAGCTGACGCAGAGGGTGCAGGAGTTAGGGGAAAAACTCAGTTCTTTTGAGTTAGGGCAAGGTTCTTCCACTCATCAGGCCTCCAGTCCGCATTTTGAGCCCCAGATTAAGCTCCCAGAACCCTTTTCTGGAGACAGGAAGAAGTTTCTCTCTTTTAAGGAGAGTTGCAAACTTTACTTCCGTTTGCGCCCCGTGTCCTCTGGCCCCGAGAGTCAACGCGTGGGCATTATCATTTCCCGATTACAGGGTGATCCCCAGGACTGGGCGTTCTCTTTACCTGCTGGCGCCAGTTGTTTATATTCTGTGGAGGGGTTCTTTCAGGCCCTGGGTACCCTCTATGATGAACCAGACAGGGCTCTAGTAGCCGAGACGGCTCTAAAGACACTGGTTCAGGGCAATTTACCAACGGAGGATTATTGCACCCAATTCAGAAGGTGGTGTGTCCCCTCAGGATGGAACGAACCAGCCCTGAAGAGTCAGTTCAGGTCAGGTCTGTCTGATAAATTAAAGGATCTTCTGGTTATCAACTTCCAGAGACCTTAGAGGAGATGATGACCCTTGTTGTCCGACTTGACCGACGGGTTAGAGAGAGACGACAGGAACAACAGTTCTCTTCCCAGATGGTGGTCCAGCCAGAGGCCTATCCCAGAGACAATGCTGAGGTCTCCACCGAGGAACCCATGCAGGTTGGCATGACCCGAGGGAATCTTCGCCGCAGACATGGAGAATGCTTTTACTGTGGAGATTCTGACCATTGGATCAACCAGTGTCCTAAGAAGGTCCTCTCTGTCAAGTCTTCTAAGGCAAGGCAACCTAAAGACCAGGTACACCCTGAATTTTCTAAATGTAAGCTTTCGGTACCCATTACGATTTCTCTGGGAGTAGATAAATGGCCGGGTAAGGCCTTTATTGATTCTGGCTCAGCGGCTAGCTTTATTGACTCTGAGTATGCTGTAAGATTGGGTATTCCTATGTTTGCCTTACCAACTCCTATCCATGTCATGGCTATTGATGCTTATGTACCTCGAAGATTTCTCTAACCGTGGGTGTGTGCCACTCAGAGAAATGTTCGCTTCTAGTCCTTGAGAACCTACCTGCTGAGGTGGTACTAGGGTTGCCTTGGCTCCGACTACATAACCCCACTATAGATTGGTCCAATGGGGAGTTGGTGAGATGGGGCCCTAAGTGTGACTCGTGCTTGTCCGTGGTACAAGCTGGGGTCTCAGTAAAGTCTGATACTTTACCCTCTGTTGTTAGAGAATATTCTGATGTATTCTCATCACCAACCCCGGAGGTTCTACCCCCCCATAGACCTTATGATTGTACCATAGAGCTAGTAGAAGGGGCCAAGTTTCCTAAAGGACGAATTTATAATCTTTCTATGCCCGAACGCAAGGCCATGGAAGATGACATTAAGGAGAGCCTTGGAAAAGGGCATATTAGACCTTCTGTCTCTCCTATGGGGGCGGGGTTTTTCTTTGTTAAGAAAAAAGATGGTGGTCTTAGGCCATGTATCGATTACCGGAGATTAAATAAAATCACTGTCCAGAATAGATACTCCCTCCCATTGATTCCGGATTTATTTAACCAGGTTCTGGGGGCAACCTGGTTTTCCAAAATTGACCTGAAAGGGGCATACAATATAATCCGAATCAAGGAGGGAGACGAATGGAAGATGGCGTTCAATACTCCGGTAGGACACTTTGAATATCAGGTGATGCCTTTTGGACTCAGCAATGCCCCAGCTGTGTTCCAAAACTTCATGAATGACATTCTTATGGAGTTCTTAGGTAAATTTGTCATTGTCTATCTTGACAACATTTTGATATTCTCTCCTGACTTCGAATCCCATGTGTCTCATGTTAAACAAGTATTAGAGGTGTTTAGGGAGAATCAGCTATCCGCTAAACAAGAGAAATGTGTCTTTGGTGTACAGGAGATTCTGTTTCTAGGGCATGTTCTGACTCCTCACGCCTTCAAGATGGATCCTGGTAAGGTACTAGCAATTAAGGAATGGGTAAGAACTTCATCCTTAAAGGCCTTACAACGGTTCTTAGGTTTCGGCAATTACTATCGTAAATTTATTATGAATTTTTCCGTAATTGCTAAACCGTTGACCGACCTTACTAAGAAAGGGGCGGATTTGGAGAATTGGTCTACTGAGGCCATTTCTTCATTTGAAAAATTAAAAAAGACATTCAGTAGCGCTCCCATTCTGATCCAGCCTGATCAGGAGAAACCTTTTATTGTGGAGGTGGATGCGTCCGAGGACGGCGCAGGAGCAGTCCTTTCACAAGGTCCTGCTAGCCTCACTAATCTGAGACCATGTGCCTTCTTCTCCAGGAAATTCTCTCCCACGGAGAGAAACTACGACATAGGGAATAGGGAGCTGCTGGACATTAAATGGGCATTTGAGGAGTGGAGGCATTTTCTGGAGGGGGCAAGGCATTGTGTAACTGTTGTCACTGACCATAAAAACCTTATGTTTCTCGAGTCTGCTAAGAGGTTGAATCCCTGTCAAGCCAGATGGGCTCTGTTTTATACTAATTTTGATTTTTCCACCACGTTCAGGCCGGGAAGTAAAAATGTGAAGGCGGACGCATTATCTCGGAGCTTCCAGGCTTTTCAACCTACTGAGGTACCACCTGAATCCATCCTACCAGCAAAAATCTTCTTAGCAGCTCTTACCCAGGATATCTCGGCTCGCATTAGGTCTGAACAACATCTGGCACCGGTATCCACCCCAACAGATAAGATGTTTGTTCCCGTACAATTTTGTCTCCAGCTGTTGGGTGAGTGTCACGATTCTGCCTTTTGTGGACATCCGGGTGTTGAGGGCACTAAGGATCTGGTTTCTAGATCTTATTAGTGGCCCACTCTAACTAGGGATGTCAGGTCCTACGTGTCAGCCTGTGAGGTTTGTGCCAGGTCCAAGACACCTAGGACTTGCCCTGCTGGTAACCTACGACCCCTACCCATTCCCAGTAGACCCTGGTCCCATATCTCGATGGACTTTATAACTGACCTACCGCCGGCGGAGGGTAAGACTGTAGTTTGGGTAGTGGTCGATAGGTTTAGCAAGATGGTCCATTTCATTCCCCTGTCTAAACTCCCGAATGCCAAAACCCTGGCGTCTATTTTTGTGAAAGAAAGTGTTCGATTGCATGGTATCCCGGAAAATATTGTTTCTGACAGTCGTGTGCAGTTTGTGTCCAAATTCTGGAGGGCCTTCTGTCAAAAATGTAAAATTTCATTGTCTTTTTCCTCTGCCTACCACCCTGAGAGTAATGGGCAGACTGAATGCCTTAATCAGTCTGTCGAACAATTCTTGAGGTCGTATGTTGCTGATGACCAGCAATTATGGGTGAAATTTCTTCCATTGGGTGAATTTGCTTTGAATAACTGTGTCAATTCTTCTGCTGGGGTTTCACCTTTCTTTTGTAACCATGGTTTCCATCCCCGTTTTCATTCTGGGTCATCCGTCTCCTCCTCTAACCCTGGGGCAGATAGGCTCTCCTCTGAACTGTGCACAGTTTGGGCCCGGGTTCAATCGAACTTAGAAAAGGCTCAAAGTTCTCAGAAACTCAAGGCCGATAGGAGACGTTCAAGGGGGGTGAATTTTCAGGTTGGGGATAAGGTATGGTTGTCCTCCAAGAATCTCTCTCTTAAGGCAGATTCTAAAAAGTTTGCTCCTCGTTTGGACCATATAAGATCACGCAGGTGATTAACCCGGTATCTTTTAGGTTGGAGCTGCCCGAGTCATTCCACATTCATAATGTGTTCCATAAGTCTCTACTTAAAAAATATTTTGAACCGGTAGTACCATCAAAAGCCTCGCCTCCGCCGGTTCTTGTTAATGATGCTGTCGAGTATGTGGTGTCTAAAATAGTGGATGTCAGGAAGGTGCGTAATTACTTGCAGTACCTGATTCACTGGAAGGGGTATGGACCTGAAGAGAGATCTTGGGTACCTGCCAGGGAGGTTCATGCTCCTAGACTTATTCGAAAATTTCATTTAGAACACCCTGAAAAGCCATCGCCTGAAGTCTTGAGTCTGGTGGCCCCTCGTAAAAGGATGGGGTACTGTAACGGGGTTCCGAAGGTGCACTCGGTCCCCCATTGCCCGCAGAACTGTTGCTTAGCTTTGGGAATGAGGATCTGTGTTTGACCTCATTCCCAGGGCGGCTTTACTAGCTGGGTGGCTCCCTGCTCCTAGTCTGCCTTGAGCGCCGAGCTGATCACTCGGTGCTCGACTGGTTGGTCTGTCGGTCATGTGACGCTGGCCACGTCACATGACACTCACTCCCCACTATAAATACAGGCAGCCTACTGGCCACAGGTTGCCTGTTAATTTAGGTTCCACCTGTGATTTTGTCTTTCCTGGCGTACTTACGTCCTGCTGAATTCCTGACGATTCTCTGCCTGCTCCTTGTGTACTTTGCTGCTCTCCTGGTATTTGACCCCGGCCTCCTCCTGACGATCCTCTGCTGACTCCTTTGGTACTACACGTCTCTCCTGGTATTTATGACCCCGGCTTCTCCTGACAATTCTCTGCTTGCTCCATTTGTACTTTGTAGCTTTCCTGGTATTGACTCGGTCCGTTCACGTCCTGTTGTTTGTCTGTCTGTCATCCCTGCACTTATTCCAAGTTAGGGATTGCCGTCCAGTTGTCCCCTGTCATTAGGACTCGCGAGGCAAGTAGGCAGGGCCAGGGGTAAGGATGGAGCGTAGTGGTCACTTCCCTCCCCCCTGTGTGTGTGTGTACGCGACCGTTACATCTGCTCTATCAGGCCAAGTTTAAATCTATCCATAAAAGGGTATATTAGATTGAAGGTGCGGATAGGGTCATCATCAATAACTTCAGACGCTACCGTGCATTTCAAAGTCTAATTCTGTCCGTAAAAGGGATACCTGTCATCCAGCGCCTAAATACTAGGCCTACAATTTATATTCAGCTAAATCTGTCGTTACTGCTGTACCTGTATTAGTGTAATACGGTACCTAAATAGATAGCCAGATAGTGTTAGGTGCCTGTAAAAAAGGCCTGAATTTGAATTCAATACATTGGGCCAAATAATTTTTTTTCTTATTGTGGTGAACGGTAACAATAAGGAAAACATCTAGTAAGGGACGGGGACATGGTCGTGGTGGTGTTAGTGGACCCTCTGGTGCTCGGAGAGGACGTGGCCGTTCTGCCACAGCCACACGTCCTAGTGAACCAACTACCTCAGGTCCCAGTAGCCACCAGAATTTACAGCGATATTTGGTGGGGCCCAATGCCGTTCTAAGGATGGTAAGGCCTGAGTAGGTACAGGCATTAGTCATTTGGGTGGCCGACAGTGGATCCAGCACGTTCACATTATCTCTGTCACAGCCAGACAGCTGAGAAGCTCTGACAGGAGCCTTTCAGATCCTCCTCCTTGAATTTCTTTGTTTTGGTTGAGTTCCTCATCTCGTTAGTCTATCTCAGCTGTCATGCAGTTGGACTGATTGCTACCCTTTAAGTTCCTCCCCATAATGCAGTATTGTGCGGCTTATACAACTTCCTGGAGTGTGTGTGCATGCTGTTCCTAGTTCTCAGTCCACAGTCCCCAGTCGTCTGCAAGATAAGTGCTGTTTATGTATTTATGATTTTCTGTTTTCTGGATCCAGGTGACCCTGACTCCCTCCGTGTCTGTGTAGGGAGCCGGTGGTCGTATCCCCTCACTATTGTAGGGTCTTCAGGTGTAAGATAGTCGAGGTACGTGGATATGCGCCCATCCACCTTTGGGGTGGTCGCATAGGCTGAGCAATAAGGGAGAGCGGCAGGTCTCATGCAGGGGTCTCCCTTTTATCTCCCACCCAGTCTTCTGCAGAAAGCGCACAGATGGCGCCTGAAAACCAAGCCCATCAGTCTGTCACATCACCCCCATGCATATCAGGGAAACTGTCTGAGCCTCAAGTTATGCAGCAGTCTCTTATGCTGTTTGAAGACTCTGCTGGCAGGGTTTCCCAAGGGCATCCACCTAGCCCTTCCGCAGGGGTGGAAGAGATAGAATGCACTAACGCACAACCACTTATGTTTCCTGATGAGGACATGGGAATACCACCTCAGCACGTCTCTGATGATGACGAAACACAGGTGCCAACTGCTGCGTCTTTCTGCAGTGTGCAGACTGAACAGGAGGTCAGGGAGGAAGACTGGGTGGAAGACGATGCAGCGGATGATGAGGTCCTAGACCCCACATGGAATGAAGGTCGTGCCACTGACTTTCAGAATTCGGAGGAAGAGGCAGTGGTGAGACCGAGCCAACAGCGTAGCAAAAGAGGGAGCAGTGGGCAAAATCAGAACTCCCACCGCCAAGAGAGTCCGTCTGCTACTGGCCACCGCCATCTGGGACCGAGCACCCCAAAGGCAGCTTCAAGGAGTTCCCTGGCGTGGCAGTTTTTCAAACAATGTGGCGACGGCAAGATCTGAGTGGTTTGCACGCTGTGCCATCAGAGCCTGAAGCGAGGCATTAACGTTCTGAACCTTAGCACAACCTGCATGACCAGGCACCTGCATGCAAAGCATGAACTGCAGTGGAGTAAACACCTTAAAAACAAGGAACTCACTCAGGCTCCCCCTGCTACCTCTTCTGCTGCTGCCACCGCCTCGGCCTCTTCCTCCGCCTCTGCAGGAACGTTGGCACCTGCCGCCCAGCAAACAGAGGATGTACCACCAACACCACCACCTCCGTCATCAAGCATCTCAACCATGTCACACGGCAGCGTTCAGCTCTCCATCTCACAAACATTTGAGAGAAAGCGTAAATTCCCACCTAGCCACCCTCGATCCCTGGCCCTGAATGCCAGCCTTTCTAAACTACTGGCCTATGAAATGCTGTCATTTAGGCTGGTGGACACAGACAGCTTCAACCAGCTCATGTCGCTTGCTGTCCCACAGTATGTTGTTCCCAGCCGCCACTACTTCTCCAAGAGAGCAGTGCCTTCCCTGCACAAACAAGTGTCCGATAAAATCAAGTGTGCACTGCGCAACGCCATCTGTGGCAAGGTCCACCTAACCACAGATACGTGGACCAGTAAGCACGGCCAGGGACGCTATATCTCCCTAACTGCACACTGGGTAAATGTACCTGGGCCCCAGGCGAAGAGCTGTTTGGCGCACGTCCTTCCGCCGCCAAGGATCGCAGGGCAACATTCTTTGCCTCCTGTTGCCTCCTCCTCCTACTCGGCTTCCTCCTGCTCTTCTTCCACCTGCTCATCCAATCAGCCACACACCTTCACCACCAACTTCAGCACAGCCCGGGGTAAACGTCAGCAGGCCATTCTGAAACTCATATGTTTGGGGGACAGGCCCCACACCGCACAGGAGTTGTGGCGGGGTATAGAACAACAGACCGACGAGTGGTGGCTGCCGGTGAGCCTCAAGCCCGGCCTGGTGGTGTGCGATAATGGGCGAAATCTCGTTGCAGCTCTGGGACTAGCCGGTTTGACGCACATCCCTTGCCTGGCGCATGTGCTAAATTTGGTGGTGCAGAAGTTCATTCACAACTACCCTGACATGTCAGAGCTGCTGCATAAAGTGCGGGCCGTCTGTGCGCGCTTCCGGCGTTCACATCCTGCCGCTGCTCGCCTGTCTGCGCTATATCGTAACTTCAGCCTTCCCGCTCACCGCCTCATATGCGACGTGCCCACCAGGTGGAACTCCACCTTGCACATGCTGGACAGACTGTGGCGATGACGCCGTTATCAGCGTTACAATACCACTTCTATGTCTCCTTGAGAAAACACTTAGGGCGATGATGGAAGAGGAGGTGGCCCAGGAGGAGGAGGAAGAGGGGTAATTTTTAGCACTTTCAGGCCAGTCTCTTCGAAGTGACTCAGGGAGGTTTTTTGCAACAGCAGAGGCCAGGTACAAATGTGGCCAGACTACTGGAGGACGAGGAGGATGAGGATGAGGAGGAGGTGGAGGAGGATGAGGATGAAGCATGTTCACAGCGGGGTGGCACCCAACGCAGCTCGGGCCCATCACTGGTGCCCGGCTGGGGGGAAACGCAGGACGATGACGATACGCCTCCCACAGAGGACAGCTTGTCCTTACCTCTGGGCAGCCTGGCACACATGAGCGACTACATGCTGCAGTGCCTGCTTAACGACAGCAGAGTTGCCCACATTTTAACGTGTGCGGACTACTGGGTTGCCACCCTGCTGGATCCCCGGTACAAAGACAATGTGCCCATCTTACTTCCTGCACTGGAGCGTGATAGGAAGATGCGCGAGTACAAGCGCACGTTGGTAGACGCGCTACTGAGAGCATTCCCAAATGTCACAGGGGAACAAGTGGAAGCCCAAGGCGAAGGCAGAGGAGGAGCAAGAGGTCGCCAACGCAGCTGTGTCACGGCCAGCTCCTCTGAGGGCAGGGTTAGCATGGCAGAGATGTGGAAAAGTTTTGTCACCACGCCACAGCTAACTGCACCACCACCTGATACGGAACGTGTTAGCAGGAGGCAACATTTCACTAACATGGTGAAACAGTACGTGTGCACACCCCTCCACGTACTGACTGATGGTTCGGCCCCATTCAACTTCTGGGTCTCCAAATTGTCCATGTGGCCAGAGCTAGCCTTTTATGCCTTGGAGCTGCTGGCCTGCCCGGCGGCCAGCGTTTTGTCTGAACGTGTATTCAACACGGCAGGGGGCGTCATTACAGACAAACGCAGCCGCCTGTCTACAGCCAATGTGGACAAGCTGACGTTCATAAAAATGAACCAAGCTTGGATCCCACAGGACCTGTCCATCCCTTGTGCAGATTAGACATTTATAACTACCTCCCCTTAACCATATATTATTGTACTCCAGGGCACTTCCTCATTCAATCCTTTTTTTATTTTCATTTTACCATTATATTGCGGGGCAACCCAAAGTTGAATGAACCTCTCCTCTGTCTGGGTGCCAGGGCCTAAAAATATCTGACAATGGCCTGTTCCAGTGTTGGGTGACATGAAGCCTTATTCTCTGCTATGACATGAAGCCTGAATCTCTGCTATGAGACCTCTCTCCTCTGTCTGGGTGCCGGGGCCTAAAAATATCTGACAGTGGCCTGTTCCAGTGTTGGGTGACATGAAGCCTTATTCTCTGCTATGACATGAAGCCTGAATCTCTGCTATGAGACCTCTCTCCTCTGTCTGGGTGCCGGGGCCTAAAAATATCTGACAGTGGCCTGTTCCAGTGTTGGGTGACATGAAGCATGATTCTCTGCTATGACATGAAGCCTGATTCTCTGCTATGGGACCTCTCTCCTTGGTCTGGGTGCCGGGGCCTAAATATCTGACAATGGCCTGTTCCAGTGTTGGGTGACGTGAAGCCTGATTCTCTGCTATGACATGAAGCCTGATTCTCTGCTATGACATGAAGCCTGATTCTCTGCTATGACTTGAAGCCTGATTCTTTGCTATGACATGAAGCCTGATTCTCTGCTATGGGACCTCTCTCCTCTGTCTGGGTGCCGGGGCCTAAATATCTGACAATGGCCTGTTCCAGTGGTGGGTGACGTGAAGCCTGATTCTCTGCTATGACATGAAGCCTGATTCTCTGCTATGACATGAAGCCTGATTCTCTGTTATGGGACCTCTCTCCTCTGTCTGGGTGCCGGGGCCTAAATATCTGACAATGGCCTGTTCCAGTGGTGGGTGACGTGAAGCCTGATTCTCTGCTATGACGTGAAGCCTGATTCTCTGCTATGACTTGAAGCCTGATTCTCTGCTATGACTTGAAGCCTGATTCTCTGCTATGAGACCTCTCTCCAATTGATATTGGTTAATTTTAATTTATTTTATTTTTATTTTAATTCATTTCCCTATCCACATTTGTTTTCAGGGGATTTACCTACATTTTGCTGCCTTTTGCAGCCCTCTAGCCCTTTCCTGGGCTATTTTATAGCCTTTTTAGTGCCGAAAAGTTCGGGTCCCCATTGACTTCAATGGGGTTCGGGGCAAAGTTCAGGTCGAGTTCGGATCCCGAACCCGAACATTTCCGGGAAGTTCGGCCGAACTTCTCGAACCTGAACATCCAGGTGTTCGCTCAACTCTATCGAAGAGCTTGGAGTAGGAGGAGTAGAGGAGGTGGCAGCAGGCCTGCCTGCAAGTCGTGGCGGTGTCACCAACTCCTCTGCAGAGCCACGCATTACATGCTTGGCAGCCGTCAGCAGGTTTACCCAATGCACAGTGTAGGTGATATACCTGCCCTAAAGGTGCTTTGCAGAGCAGGTATCAGTGGTCAGATGGACCCTTGCCCCAACACTGTGTGCCAGACATGCCATGACTTCCTTTTGCACAATAGAGTACAGGTTGGGGATTGCCTTTTGTGAAAAGAAATTTCGTCCGGGTACCTTCCACTGCGGTGTCCCAATAGCTACAAATTTTTTGAAGGCCTCAGACTCCACCAGCTTGTATGGTAAAAGCTGGCGGGCTAAGAGTTCCGACAAGCCAGCTGTAAGACGCTGGGCAAGGGGGTAACTCTGTGACATTGGCTTCTTACGCTCAAACATTTCCTTGACAGACACCTGACTGTGGGCAGATGAGCAGGAACTGCTCAAGGCGAGAGACGGAGTGGCGGATGGTTGAGAGGGGGCAAGGAGGACAGCAGTGGTTGACGTGGCTGAAGATGCTGGACCAGGAGGAGGATGGTGGCTTTGAGTTTGTATGCTGCTTGTACTCGTCATCATGTGTTGATCCCATAGGCGTTTGTGATGTGGGATCATATGCCTTTGCAAAGCAGTTGTACCTAGGTGGGTGTTGGATTTCCCATGACTCAGTTTCTTATGGCACAGGTTGCAAATGGCATCGCTGTTGTCAGAGGCAGACACACAAAAAAAATGCCACACTGCTGAGCTTTGCAATGATGGCATTCTGTTGGTGACAACAGCATGCATTGATTGGCGTGCTGTCTGGCTGACCCCGGGTGCCGATACATGCTGTCTGACTGTGCCACTAGCTCCTTGCAAAGACCTCCCCCTGCTTCGAACTCGTCTCCTCCTCCTCTCTGTCTCCCCATCTGAACTTTCCCCTGGTCTTCTTCGAGCGGGCACCCATGTGACATCCACGGACACATCGCCAACATCAACCGCTTCACTTGTATCTGACAACTCGGCAAAGGAAGCAGCAGCGGGTACAACATCATTATCATCACACCGTACGTCCATGTGTGTAATGCTGCCTGACTGAGACATATCCCTGTTATCTACATCCTCTGGAAATAATGGTTGCGCATCACTCATTTCTTCCAACTGATGTGTAAATAACTCCTCTGACAGATCAAGTGAAGCAGCTGTGGTGCTAGTGTTGGTGGTGGCGGCAGGCGGGCGAGTGGTAACTTGAGAGGTGCCCGAAGCTAAGCTGGAGGAGGATGGTGCGTCAAGGTTTAAAGCGGAAGCTGTAGAAGATTGGGTGTCCTGGGTTAGCCAGTCAACTATTTCCTCAGAACTTTTCGAGTTCAGGGTACGTGGCCTCTGAACACTGGGCATTATTCTAGGGCCAAAGGGAATCACAGCACCACGCCTGTCATTTTTTTTAGATTAGTTGTACTATGCGTGCAAGCTACTGTGACATCAGATATGAGTGGCACTGTGCACTGGCAGTAGTTGGCACAGTACACGCTGTAGGCCTGACACACACGCTTGCAGGCAACTAACTGCTATTATATTACAGTCAAAATTGTTATTGTTTTTTTAAATGTAATCTACTGTGACACCAGCTATGAGTTGCACTGGTGACACTGTGCACTTGCAGGGCCTGAAACACACACGCTTGCAGGCAACTGACTGCTATTATATTACAGTCAAAATTGCAGTTTTAAAAAAAAAATGTAATCTACTGTGACACCAGATATGACTTGCACTGGTGACACTGTGCACTTGCAGGGCTTGAAACACACATGCTTGCAGGCAACTGACTGCTATTATATTACAGTCAAAATTTATTTTATTTTTTAAATGTAATATACTGTGACACCAGATATGAGTTGCACTGATGACACTGTGCACTTGCAGGGCCTGAAACACACACACTTGCAGGCAACTGACTGATATTATATTACAGTCCAAATTTTTATTTTTTATTTTTATGTAATATACTGTGACACCAGATATGAGTTGCACTGGTGACACTGTGCACTTGCAGGGCCTAACACACACGCTTGCAGGCAACTGACTGCTATTATATTACAGTCAAAATTATTATTATTTTTTTTTAATGTAATCTACTGTGACACCAGATATGAGTTGCACTGGTGACACTGTGCACTTGCAGGGCCTGAAACACACACGCTTGCAGACAACTGACTGCTATTATATTACAGTCAAAATATATATATATATTTTTTTAAATGTAATCTACTGTGACACCAGATATGAGTTGCACTGGTGACACTGTGCACTTGCAGGGCCTGAAACACACACACTTGCAGACAACTGACTGCTATTATATTACAGTCAAAATATATATATATTTTTTTTTATATGTAATCTACTGTGACACCAGATATGAGTTGCACTGGTGACACTGTGCACTGGCAGGGCCTGAAACACACATGCTTGCAGGCAACTGACTGCTATTATATTACAGTCAAAAATTATTATATATTTTTTAAATGTAATCTACTGTGACACGAGATATGAGTTGCACTGATGACACTGTGCACTTGCAGGGCCTGAAACACACACGCTTGCAGGCAACTGACTGCTATTATATTACAGTCAAAATGTTTTTTTTTTTTATGTAATCTACTGTGACACCAGATATGAGTTGCACTGGTGACACTGTGCACTTGCAGGGCCTGAAACACACACGCTTGCAGGCAACTGACTGCTATTATATTACAGTCAAAATTGCAGTTTTTTTTTTTTATGTAATCTACTGTGACACCAGATATGACTTGCACTGGTGACACTGTGCACTTTCAGGGCTTGAAACACACACGCTTGTAGGCAACTGACTGCTATTATATTACAGTCAAAATGTATTTATTTTTTTAAATGTAATCTACTGTGACACCAGATATGAGTGGCACTGGTGACACTGTGCCCTGGCAGGGCCTGAAACACACACGCTTGCAGGCAACTGACTGCTATTATATTACAGTCAAAATTTATTTTATTTTTTTAATGTAATCTACTGTGACACCAGATATGAGTTGCACTGGTGACACTGTGCACTCGCAGGGCCTGAAACACACACGCTTGCAGGCAACTGACTGCTATTATATTACAGTCAAAATTGTTGTGTTTTTTTTTAAATGTAATCTACTGTGACACCAGATATGAGTGGCACTGGTGACACTGTGCACTGGCAGGGCCTGAAACACACATGCTTGCAGGCAACTGACTGCTATTATATTACAGTCAAAAATTATTATATATTTTTTAAATGTAATCTACTGTGACACGAGATATGAGTTGCACTGATGACACTGTGCACTTGCAGGGCCTGAAACACACACGCTTGCAGGCAACTGACTGCTATTATATTACAGTCAAAATGTTTTTTTTTTTTATGTAATCTACTGTGACACCAGATATGAGTTGCACTGGTGACACTGTGCACTTGCAGGGCCTGAAACACACACGCTTGCAGGCAACTGACTGCTATTATATTACAGTCAAAATTGCAGTTTTTTTTTTTAATGTAATCTACTGTGACACCAGATATGACTTGCACTGGTGACACTGTGCACTTTCAGGGCTTGAAACACACACGCTTGTAGGCAACTGACTGCTATTATATTACAGTCAAAATGTATTTATTTTTTTAAATGTAATCTACTGTGACACCAGATATGAGTGGCACTGGTGACACTGTGCCCTGGCAGGGCCTGAAACACACACGCTTGCAGGCAACTGACTGCTATTATATTACAGTCAAAATTTATTTTATTTTTTTAATGTAATCTACTGTGACACCAGATATGAGTTGCACTGGTGACACTGTGCACTCGCAGGGCCTGAAACACACACGCTTGCAGGCAACTGACTGCTATTATATTACAGTCAAAATTGTTGTGTTTTTTTTTAAATGTAATCTACTGTGACACCAGATATGAGTGGCACTGGTGACACTGTGCACTGGCAGGGCCTGAAACGCACACGCTTGCAGGCAACTGACTGCTATTATATTACAGTCAAAATTGCAGTTTTTAAAAAAAAAAATAATCTACTGTGACACCAGATATGACTTGCACTGGTGACACTGTGCACTTGCAGGGCCTGAAACGCACACGCTTGCAGACAACTGACTGCTATTATATTACAGTCAAAATATTATTATTATTTTTTTTAATGTAATCTACTGTGACACCAGATATGAGTTGCACTGGTGACACTGTGCACTTGCAGGGCCTGAAACACACATGCTTGCAGGCAACTGACTGCTATTATATTACAGTCAAAAATTATTATATATTTTTTAAATATAATCTACTGTGACACCAGATATGAGTTGCACTGGTGACACTGTGCACTTGCAGGGCCTAACACCAGGGCCGTCTTTAATATTGATTGGACCCTGGGCAAGAATTTACTTGGGCCCCCTGGATCCCGCCTTCCCACACCTTAAAAAAAAAGCGAAAATCTTATACTCACCTGTTTCCTTTCACTGGCGCTCACTAGCTGCTGGTACGGTGAGGGATGGTGCAACGCACACACCTCACCGCGTCCTGGCACAGGCGGGCGTGATGACATCATCACGCCTGCCTGCGCTGGGATTTCACTACCAAATAGACCTCAGGCCTGTAGTCTATGACAAGTCTTGTCGCCATCTGCAAATTTTATGGCACATTGGCGACCATTTTGCTCGCCATCTGGAGCGCTGTATTGCATCAGTGACATGAACACTCTCCACATATAATGATATATTACATCAGTGACATCACCGCTGTCCACATATAATGTTATATTAAAGGGTTTCTATCACTTCGTTTCACCTATTTAGCTTTCAGACACTAGCGATCCGCTAGTGTCTGCTCTAACAAACCATCCTAATATAAGAGCTTATTGTCCTGCCGTTTAGCTAAAAAAATAACTTATATAGATATGCAAATGAGCCTCTAGGTGCTATGGGGGCGTCATTAGCACCTAGTGGCTCCGTCTACCTTAACAAACTGCCGCCGCCCAGCACGTCCCTCCAGCCCGCCCATCTCCTCCGGAATGCGATGCTCCTTGTGCGCGTCTGTATTCGGCGCATGCGCAGTGAATGTCTGACCGCTTCCCTGCTCAGACATCTCCACTGCGCCTGTTCCTCGGAGCACTATGACGTCATCGGCGCAGGCGCAGTGGAGATGTCTGAGCAGGGAAGCGATCAGACATTCACTGCGCATGCGCCGAATACGAGGAGCATCGCATTCCGGAGGAGATGGGCGGGCTGGAGGGACGCGCTGGGCGGCGGCAGTTTGTTAAGGTAGACGGAGCCTCTAGGTGCTAATCACGCCCCAATAGCACCTAGAGGCTCATTTGCATATCTATATAAGTTATTTTTTTAGCTAAACGGCAGGACAATAAGCTCTTATATTAGGATGGTTAGATAAAGCAGACACTAGCGGATCGCTAGTGTCTGAAAGCTAAATAGGTGAAACGAAGTGATAGAAACCCTTTAAATCAGTGACATCACCGCTCTCCACATATAAGTGATATATTACATCAGTGACATCACCGCTCTCCACATATATGTGATGAGCGGTGATGTCACTAATGTAATATATTACTTACCGGTATTTGTGGACAGCAGTGATGTCACTGATGTAATATATCACTTATAAGTAATATATTACATCAGTGACATCACCGCTGTCCATATATAGGTGATATATTACATCTGTGAGATCACCGCTCTCCACATATAAGAGGCATATTACATCAGTGACGTCATCCCTTGGCGCTGGGGTGCGCAGCCAGGGCCGGCCTTAGGTGTTCAGTAGGGGTGCACCGAAATTAAAATTCTGGTCCGAAACCGAAACCGAAAATTCTGGATGCCCTTGACCGAAAACCGAAACTGCCTTTTTGCCCAAATACTTTTAAAATACTTTTTTTTTAATGATTTTATTAATAATTCTTTTTCATGAATTTAATAAATCATATTATATATGGAGAGGGGGATCTGTGGGTGGCTCTGTTATGGAGAGGGGGATCTGTGGGTGGCTCTGTTATGGAGAGGGGGATCTGTGGGTGGCTCTGTTATGGAGAGGGGGATCTGTGGGTGGCGCTGTTATGGAGAGGGGGATCTGTGGGTGGCGCTGTTATGGAGGGGGGGGATCTGTGGGTGGCTCTGTTATGGAGGGGGGGATCTGTGGGTGGCGCTGTTATGGAGAGGGGGATCTGTGGGTGGCTCTGTTATGGAGAGGGGGATCTGTGGGTGGCGCTGTTATGGAGAGGGGGATCTGTGGGTGGCGCTGTTATGGAGGGGGGGATCTGTGGGTGGCGCTGTTATGGAGGGGGGGATCTGTGGGTGGCTCTGTTATGGAGAGGGGGATCTGTGGGTGGCGCTGTTATGGAGAGGGGGATCTGTGGGTGGCGCTGTTATGGAGAGGGGGATCTGTGGGTGGCGCTGTTATGGAGGGGGGGATATGTGCACTGTTATGGGCATAACAGTGCACAGATCCCCCCTCCCCATAGCAGTGCCATAGACCGATCCCCCTACCCATAACAGCGCCGGCCCTGCTGCTCACAGCAGACTAATCACTCTCACTGCATCTTTATTTTACCTTACAATCGTGACGCTCCAGTAACAACTGTGCAGGCAGAGCGGAGGGCGGCGTAACGTCACTTACTCACGTGACACACCTGCTCCGCCCACTTTTTGAATGAAGGAGGCGGAGCAGGCGCGTCACGTGAGTAAGTGACGTTACGCCGCCCTCCGCTCTGCCTGCAGAGTTGTTACTGGAGCGTCACGATTGTAAGGTAAAATAAAGATGCAGTGACTTAAAGTAAACCGCCCGCCCGGCGCCCGCCCGCAGATGGTGAGCTACTTGGTGGGTGACAAATCCCACACCCCATATTTTCGGCCGATATGTAACAATATCGGCCGAAATGGATTAGGTACATTTTCGGCCGATATTTTCGGCTGCCGGAATTTCGGTGCACCCCTAGTGTTCAGGCGCCCTGTGCGAGCTAACCTTGTGGTAGTGTTACCTGCAGTCCTATGTAAAACCACAGATAACATTAGTGCTAAATAATGTAGTAGTGTTACCTGCAGTCCTATGTAAAACCACAGATAACACTAGTGTAGATCATGTGGAAGTATTACCTTCGTCCTTAGTGTGCCTCCCTGTGTCTATCGCACGGACTCCATGCTGGCGCTGCCTCCTCTTCCATCTTCTTCCTCTTGTCCCGCACAGAACGTTCTGAAGCAGCTGCGTCAAGACATAGGAACACTGTGGGCATGGTGATACACACAGGGAGAGACACACACACACACACAGGGACGGACACACACACAGGGACGGACACACACACACACACATGGACGGACACACACACACACAAAGGGACAGACACACACACACAAAGGGACAGACACACACACACAAAGGGACAGACACACACACACAAACACACAGGGACGGACACACACACACAGGGATGGACACACACACACAGGGACGGACACACACACACACACAAAGGGACAGACACACACACACAGGGACAGACACACACACACACAGGGACAGACACACACACACACACACAGGGACAGACACACACACACACAGGGACGGACACACACACACAGGGACGGACACACACACACAGGGACAGACAGTCACACACACAGGGACGGACACACACACACACACACAGGGACGGACAGTCACACACACAGGGACGGACACACACATCAGCAGCAAGGAGTTAAAGTCCAACCCTTAATGGCCCCCAAGATCCCTGGGGGGGGGGGGGGTTGATGTAGTAGCAGGAAAGCACACACTGTCCCCCTGTCCTATATGAGCCCCCCCCCTCCCCTGTCCTATATGAGCCCCCCCTGTCCTATATGAGCCCCCCCTGTCCTATATGAGCCCCCCCCTGTCCTATATGAGAGCCCCCCCCTGTCCTATATGAGAGCCCCCCCCTGTCCTATATGAGAGCCCCCCCCTGTCCTATATGAGCCCCCCCTGTCCTATATGAGCCCCCCCTGTCCTATATGAGAGCCCCCCCCTGTCCTATATGAGAGCCCCCCCCTGTCCTATATGAGCCCCCCCCATGGCTACCAAATACCTGTAAGTTCTGTTAGTTGAACTTGCTTGGCTGGCTCAGGCTGTCTGGCTGTGTCTGTTGTGGCTGCCGGCTGGGGCTCCGCCTCCTTCTTCTCTCTGCCTGTGCGGCAGCTGCGTCACACTCCAGCAGCCACTGGTCTGCTCTGTTAAAGAGACAGGCAGGCCAGGCAGCAGAGCGGAGCGCAGAGCGGCCGTGGGCCCCGCCCCCTCCTCACTCAGTCTCTTTCTATAGTCCGGTCCGGACCGTGACTTTGTTATGTTACATGGCCGGCGGGCGGCGGCGGCAACAAAATATAGGGGGCCCAAGTAAAATCCAAGTAAAATGCTGCTTGGGCCCCCCAGGAGCAACTGGGCCCGGGGCAGCTGCCCCTTTTGCCCTGCGGTAAAGACGGCCCTGCCTAACACACACGCTTGCAGGCAACTGACTGCTATTATATTACAGTCAAAATTGTTGTTGTTTTTTTAAATGTAATCTACTGTGACACCAGATATGAGTTGCACTGATGACACTGTGCACTTGCAGGGCCTGAAACACACACGCTTGCAGGCAACTGACTGCTATTATATTACAGTCAAAATTGCAGTTTTTTTTTTTTTTATGTAATCTACTGTGACACCAGATATGACTTGCACTGGTGACACTGTGCACTTTCAGGGCTTAAAACACACACGCTTGCAGGCAACTGACTGCTATTATATTACAGTCAAAATGTATTTTTTTTAAATGTAATCTACTGTGACACCAGATATGAGTTGCACTGGTGACACTGTGCACTTGCAGGGCCTGAAACACACACGCTTGCAGGCAACTGACTGCTATTATATTACAGTCAAAATTATTATTATTTTTTTTAATGTAATCTACTGTGACACCAGATATGAGTTGCACTGGTGACACTGTGCACTTGCAGGGCCTGAAACACATACGCTTGCAGGCAACTGACTGCTATTATATTACAGTCAAAATTTTTTTTTTTTTTTATGTAATCTACTGTGACACCAGATATGAGTTGCACTGGTGACACTGTGCACTGGCAGGGCCTGACACACATGCTGGCAGGCAACTGCAATTAGATTACAGAGACTGATGTACTAGCCATAAAAAGGGCTTTTTGGGGTGCTGTCAGGACGCTGTCCTTACAGCAGAGATCAGATGAGTCTTTCAGGACTGGAGTGGACACTGAATACACTGGCCTAGCTATCGATTTTCCTATTAAATTAGCAGCAGCTACACTGTCCCTCCTCTCACTAAGACTGCAGCTTCCGAATGAATCTAAAATGTATGCTGTCCAGGAGGTGGAAGGGTCTGGGAGGGAGGGTCTGTTGCTGATTGGCAGGAATGTGTCTGCTGACTGTGAGATACAGGGTCAAAGTTTGCTCAATGATGATGAATAGGGGGCGGACAGAACATCGCATATGTTCGCCTGCCGCGGCGAACGCGAACAAGCTATGTTCGCCGGCGAATACTTCGGGACATCTCTAGTAACGAGTGACGTCATAGCGCAGCGGACGTACCTCCCGGTAGCCACTGCTTTTTTAAAGAGGCAGCGGCCGCCGGACCCAGAGGTATGACCAGATACTGCATGAAAGTGTATGATGTCAGTGTGTGTGAGTGTGACTGATCGATTGACTGCACTGAGTACAAATTGCCATCAGTCAGGTCAGTAGCGACTCTAGGAACAATATATAGGGGGGGCACATAAGGTACTACAATCAAAAAGGTGGGGGGCACTAATAATTTTCACCACTTAATCATACTACTGAAAAAAACTAAATAAGTATATATAAATAAGATATCAAAATGCGAGAGTATTGCAGTATGCAGGGTTGCCACAATATAGCACCACTACATTTACATTTATTTATTATCAAAAAGCATCATACGGTGTACATAACTAAAAAAAATACTTTTTTACTGTCCCTTTAAGCAAAAGCCAGAATATAATAAAAGACAAAAACAGACATTAAACTGCATTTATAATAAAGCAATTTACTTACAAAAGAAGCTATTCAGTCGTCTGCTGTGCCGTCCTCTACTTGCTTTTGCGTATTCTTTCCCCTCCTTTCTCTCTCTTCCTCAGTGCGCAGGCACACTGTTATGGGGGATCTGTGGATGACACACTGTTATGGGGGATCTGTGGATGACACACTGTTATGGGGGATCTGTGGATGACACACTGTTATGGGGGATCTGTGGATGACACACTGTTATGGGGGATCTGTGGATGACACTTTTATGGGGGATCTGTGGATGACACTTTTATGGGGGAATCTGTGGATGACACACAACCACTCTAAAACCCAACTGGTCAAACTTGTTAAATGGATCCCAAACACAATATGCACAATAATAACACCCTTCACCCCCTCCAACACTTAATTAACCCCTTCATGGCCTAAACATTTTTTTTTCAAAGCAGAACACACAGCTAAATGGGGCTGGGTGGGCTGGCAAGGGAAGGGTTAATAACAATATGAAAAATAAATACAACACTGCGCGCTATCAATAAATGAATTTAAAACGGGCACCCGACTAACTGCATAACCATCTACCGCTCAATCATGCAATGCCGCAGAAGCGCTACAATGTGTCCAGGTCCTACCTTGGCGCACGTGTGTTTGTAGCGGTGCAACGTTCTGCAGCGGTCCTCCTGTTGTGTTCTCTGTATAGAGCAGGAGAAGCAGATCCAAGGGAAGGGGATGGCTAGCATAGGCTGTCTGGTATTAATATTATAGTAAGTATTGGGAATCTTGCCCCGGCCGGTGGCAGAATATTCCCATTACCTGTGGGTTAGTGCTCACGTCTGAGCGAGTGACGTCACCGCAAGTAAGCTACGGGTTGTAGTGGGAGTCAAACCTCCAACGCGTTTCGAGTACAGGCGGTACTCTTCGTCAGGGAACGTTACACCCACTACGTATGTTCTCATTATTTATAGTCCATGCTGTGCCTCTCTCCCTCCTCCCCGTATCAATTATTGCTATTCAAAACCAAATAGCTCGAGTTTAAGCCCTTTGGCAACATTGTATCTAAGTTAAATATCCATTCTGTCTCTTTTTTTGATTGCTTCTTAATGTAGTCTCCACCCCGGGCATCCAGAAAGAGAAAAATTAATAACAAAGAAAAATGAAAATAAAGAAAAAAGAGAAACAGAAATGAAGGATAAAATACCACCTATCATAATCCCATATAATACACAAACCCACATCCTCAGAAAAATTGTAAGAAAATATTGGGATATATTGAAAGAAGATAAGATTGTAGGCATTAGGCAACCTTATACCAGCAACACCAGTCTTCATATACAAAAGGGCAACTAACATAGGCAACAAGATTGCCTCAACTAGCAAAGGAGCAGGTATACTAGGCAAAAAGAGGAATATTCAGAGTAATCTCCCACAAGGCTTTTTCCCTTGTAAAAAATGTGCCCCATGTAAAAGTACAGCAAAAAATACTGTCAAAACACAACACATAAATAACTATGAGGGTAGTTTTGAACAAGAGATAAGGGGACATATCTCCTGTAACACAGAAGGGGTTATTTATGCGATTAAATGCCCCTGTCATAAACTGCACATTGGACGCACTAAGAGAAAATTAAAAAAACGGATAAGTGAACATATGAATAATATAAGAAAAAAATCAATAGAACACCCCCTATCTGGGCATTTCACTGAGTTAGGCCTCATGCACACGACCGTTGTGTGCATCCGTGGCCGTTGTGCCGTTTTCCGTTTTTTTTCGCGGACCCATTGACTTTCAATGGGTCCGTGGAAAAAACGGAAAATGCACCGTTTGGCAGCCGCATCCGTGAGCCGTGTTTCCTGGCCGTGAAAAAAATATGACCTGTCCTATTTTTTTCACGGCCAACGGTTCACGGACCCATTCAAGTCAATGGGTCCGTGAAAGAACACGGATGCACACAAGATTGGCATCCGTGTCCGTGATCCGTGGCCGTAGGTTAGTTTTTATACAGACGGATCCGAAGATCCGTCTGCATAAAAGCTTTTTCAAAGCTGAGTTTTCACTCGTGAAAACTCAGAACCGACAGTATATTCTAACACAGAAGCGTTCCCATGGTGATGGGGACGCTTCTAGTTAGAATACACTACAAACTGTGTACAAGACTGCCCCCTGCTGCCTGGCAGCACCCGATCTCTTACAGGGGGCCGTGATCAGCACAATTAACCCCTTCAGGTGCCGCACCTGAAGGGGTTAATTGTGCTGATCACGGCCCCCTGTAAGAGATCAGGGCTGCCAGGCAGCAGGGGGCAGACCCCCCCCCCCCCTCCCCAGTTTGAATATCATTGGTGGCCAGTGCGGCCCCCCCCCCTCCCTCTATTGTAATAATTCGTTGGTGGCACAGTGTGCGCCCCCCCCCCCTCCCTCCCTCTATTGTAATAATTCGTTGGTGGCACAGTGTGCGCCCCCCATCGGCGCCCCCTCCCTCTATAGCATTAACAACATTGGTGGCCAGTGTGCGGCCTCCCATCTCCCCCCCCCCCATCATTGGTGGCAGCGGAGTTCCGATCGGAGTCCCAGTTTAATCGCTGGGGCTCCGATCGGTAACCATGGCAACCGGGACGCTACTACAGTCCTGGTTGCCATGGTTACTTAGCAATAGTACAATAGTAGAAGATTCATACTTACCTGCTGCTGGCTGCTGCTGCGATGTTCGTGTCCGGCCGGGAGCTCCACCTACTGGTAAGTGACAGGTCTGTGCGGCGCATTGCTAAATGAACTGTCACTTACTAGTAGGAGGAGCTCCCGGCCGGACACGAACATCGCTGCTCCCAGGTAAGTATGAATCTTTACTATTGTACTATTGCTAGTAACCCGCTGCCACCAATGATCGGGGGGGGGGGGGGGGGGAGATGGGAGGCCGCACACTGGCCACCAATGTTGTTAATGCTATAGAGGGAGGGGGGGCCGATGGGGGGCGCACACTGTGCCACCAACGATTTATTACAATAGAGGGAGGAAGGGGGGGGGGCGGGGGGGGCGCACACTGTGCCACCAACGAATTATTACAATAGAGGAAGGGGGGGGCGCACACTGTGCCACCAACGAATTATTACAATAGAGGGAGGAAGGGGGGGGGGGGCACACTGTGCCACCAACGAATTATTACAATAGATGGAGGAAGCGGGGGGGGGGGCGCACACTGTGCCACCAACGATTTATTACAATAGAGGGAGGAAGGGGGGGGGGGGGCGCACACTGTGCCACCAACGAATTATTACAATAGAGGGAGGAAGGCGGGGGGGGGCCGCACTGGCCACCAATGATATTCAAACTGGGGAGGGGGGGGGTCTGCCCCCTGCTGCCTGGCAGCCCTGATCTCTTACAGGGGGATATGATAGTACAATTAACCCCTTCAGGTGCGGCACTTGAGGGGTTAATTGTGCTGATCACGGCCCCCTGTAAGAGATCGGGTGCTGCCAGGCAGCAGGGGGCAGTCTTGTACACAGTTTGTAGTGTATTCTAACTAGAAGCGTCCCCATCACCATGGGAACGCTTCTGTGTTAGAATATACTGTCGGAAATGAGGTTTCACGATCTAACTCATATCCGACAGTATATTCTAACATAGAGGCGTTCCCATGGTGATGGGGACGCTTCAAGTTAAAATATACCATCGGATTGGAGAAAACTCCGATCCGATGGTAAAAAAGGGACTCCTGACTTTACATTGAAAGTCAATAGGGACGGATCCGTTTGAAATGGCACCATATTGTGTCAACGTCAAACGGATCCGTCCCCATTGACTTGCATTGTAATTCAGGACGGATCCGTTTGGCTCCGCACGGCCAGGCGGACACCAAAACGACTTTTTTTTCATGTCCGTGGATCCTCCAAAAATCAAGGAAGACCCACGGACGAAAAAACGGTCACGGATCACGGGAAAACGGAAGCCCATTTTGCGGACCGCAAAAAAATACGGTCGTGTGCAGGAGGCCTTACATGGAGGAAAAATAGAAGGCATGTCTTTTATGGGTATAGAAAAGATAGAAATGGATGCCCGGGGTGGAGACTACATTAAGAAGCAATCAAAAAAAGAGACAGAATGGATATTTAACTTAGATACAATGTTGCCAAAGGGCTTAAACTCGAGCTATTTGGTTTTGAATAGCAATAATTGATACGGGGAGGAGGGAGAGAGGCACAGCATGGACTATAAATAATGAGAACATACGTAGTGGGTGTAACGTTCCCTGACGAAGAGTACCGCCTGTACTCGAAACACGTTGGAGGTTTGACTCCCACTACAACCCGTAGCTTACTTGCGGTGACGTCACTCGCTCAGACGTGAGCACTAACCCACAGGTAACGGGAATGGGACCGCTGCAGAACGTTGCACCGCTACAAACACACGTGCGCCAAGGTAGGACCTGGACACATTGTAACCTGCACTAAATTGTTAAAACTTTACAGACCCAAATGTCCTTTTAAGGACTATTGTGTGTGGCAGCAATATCTATTTTTAGCACATCCTGCCCTAAATAGCGTGCAATAGTTAGGCTGCTGCAGACAGCAACATTATCTACTGTGTAACATGCGCGCATCCCAAAAATATCAGTGACATCCAGTGTACTTTTTCCAGCCGCTGCAGACAGTTACATAACCTGCGCTACATCTCCTGTATAACGTTTGCGTATCCGAAATATCAGTGAAATTCAGTCAAATTTTTTGCTGCTGTTGGCAGTGACATTACCTGCGCTACATCTCCAGTACAACGTTAGCGCATCCGAAATATCAGTGTAATTTTTTTCGCAGCTGGTGACAGCAACATTATCTGCTCTACATCTCCTGTGTAACATGTGCGCAGCCTAAAAATATCCTTGACATCCAGTGTACTTTTTCCGTAGACGGTGTCCGCTGTGGACAGTTACATTACTAGCGCCAAATCTCCTGTATAATGTGTGCGCATTCTAAATATCAGTGGCATTCATTCAGTTCAATCTTTTTTTAGGCGGTGGTGGCAGCGACATTAAAAGCGCTTTTGGCCAGGGACGCTACATTTCCCTGACGGCACACTGGGTGTACGTTGTGGAGGACGGGAGCGAGTCGTACCCTGGGATGGCACAGGTGCTACCGACGCGGTGGTGGCAGCGACAATACTTGCGTTATACCTCCTGTATCACGTGTGCGCATCCTAAATATCAGTGACATTCATTCAGTTCAATCTTTTTTTAGGCGGTGGTGGCAGCGACATTAAAAGCGCTTTTGGCCAGGGACGCTACATTTCCCTGACGGCACACTGGGTGTACGTTGTGGAGGACGGGAGCGAGTCGTACCCTGGGATGGCACAGGTGCTACCGACGCCAAGGATTGCGGGCCCTACTTCCATCAGGGTTTCCGCCGCCACCTACGTTAGTGGCTGCAAACCCCCCTTCTCCTCCTCCTCCGCCTCCTCCTCCACTACCGCCTCTGAATTATCATCTTGCAGCACCATTCAGCCATCGGTCAGTAGCTGGAAGCAGTGTAGCACTGCAGTGGGGAAGCGGCAACAGTCCGTGCTGAAACTTATTTGCTTAGGTGACAAACAGCACACCGCCGTAGAGCTGTGGCAGGGGATAAGACACCAGACTGAGCTGTGGCTCTCTCCTACAAAATTTTTTAAATGGTCAGCTTGGCAGCAGACACTCGTCCACACAATTTTTAAAATGGTCAGCTAGGCAGCAATCCCTCGTCCACCAAATTTTTTACATGGTCAGCTCGGCAGCAGGCCCTCGCCCACATTTTTTAGATGGTCAGCTCGGCAGCAGGCCCTCGTCCACAAAATTTTTAAAATGGTCAGCTCACCAGCAGGCCCTCACCTACAATCTTTTACAGGTTCAGCTCGCCTACAGGCCCTCGCATATAATGTTTTACAGGGTAAGCTCACCTGCAGGCCCTCACCTACAATCTTTTACAGGTTCAGCTCACCTGCAGGCCCTCACCTACAATCTTTTAGAGGGTCAGCTCACCTGCATGCCCTCGCATATAATTTTTTAGAGGGTCAGCTCACCAGCAGGCCCTCACCAACAATCTTTTACAGGGTCAGCTCACCTACAGGCCCTCGCATATAATGTTTTACAGGGTCAGCTCACCTGCAGGCCCTCGCATATAATGTTTTCTAGGGTCAGCTCAACTGCAGGCCCTCACATATAATGTTTTACAGAGTCAGCTCACCTTCAGGCCCTCACATATAGTGTTTTATAGGGTCAGCTCACCTGCAGGCCCTCACATATAATGTTCTATAGGGTCAGATCACCAGCAGGCCCTCACCTACAATATTTTACAGAGTCATCTCAACTACAGGCCCTTGCATATAATTTTTAGAGGGTCAGCTCACCTGCAGGCCCTTGCATATAATTTTTTAGAGGGTCAGCTCACTAGCAGGCCCTCCCCTACAATCTTTTACAGGATCATCTCACCAGCAGGCCATCAATCATAATTTTTCAAGGGTGTATGATGCCCTCCTTTATGTGTAATAAAGGGTGTATTGGAGTGCCGGTTCCTTGTAATTTTTGGCAGCCCTTTCACTTAGTGCATAGGCTTTATGAGTGTCCCACTACCTGAACAATTGTACCACAATGTGAATGAGGCCCTCCTTTATGTGATATACAGGTTGTATCGGAGTGCCTCTTCCTTTTAATTTTTGGCAGCAAAAATACAGGAAAGAATGATTCCTAACAATTTTTCCTCTAAAATTGATTTTATCTTTGGTTTTGTGCGTATTATTGTCAGTCTGTAAAAGTGGCGTACTACTTGGACAACATCGTTCCCAGTAGCAACCTGGGAGTCCAAGATGCATCCAGACATCCTCCCTATGCTGTTCCCGAACTATTTCAGTGGTGTTTCCATCAATATCTATGAACCAGACACCCTCCCCTCTTCAGAGCAGGGGGTGCCTGGTTTAATGCTCTGGTTCTCCCATTGACTTCTATTGTGCTTGGAAGAGCACTCGAGCATCCCGTGGTGTTTTCTGCCCAAGCACCCGAGCACTTTGGTGCTCGATCAACACTAATCAGGAGGCTACAAAGTGGAAAGGTGATAGAGTGGAGGTAGGAGCAGCATCAGGATACCACAGAGTGGCAAGGTTACATAGTTTGGATGTGGCGGCAGCATGAGGAGACCCTAGAGTGGCAAGGTGACATAATTTACAGGTGGAAACAGCATCAGGAGGTCACAGAGTGGCAAGGTGACAGTGCGGAGGTAGCGGCAGCATCAGTAGGCCGCAGAGTGGCAAGGTGACATAGAGTGGTGGTAGGAGCAGCATGAGGAGGCCATAGAGTGGCAAGTTTGGAGGTGGGTGGCAATACCAGTACCCGCTGAAGATGGTGGTTGAAAGGAGCACTTGGCATCAGATTTGTGGCAACATGCGGATGGCAGCATCAGAATAGTAGCTGAGGCAGTTAGCCAGAAGAAACTAGTCTCTTTTATCAAAGTGTTGGTGTGGCACCATGGATGATCTAGTCTGATGCATCAGGAATTGTTGGGTGGACTTCCTGGCTGATCCACTCCTGATTCATCTTGACAAAGGTCAGTCTCTCCACATTTTTGGTGGACAGGAGAGTACTACTGCCCGGGCTGGACAGATTTCCCAGGGCAAACTCGGCCAGTTGCGGCCACAAATCCAGTTTGGCTGCCCAGTAGTCCAGCGGATCTTCAAGGTCAGCTGGCAGGGTGCGCTCCAAGTATGCCTCCACTAGTGATGGACAAACATCTGCCGGGATGGTTCGCAAACCAAAACACGATCAAATGTTCGCGAACCGCAAGTTCGCGACGGGTCCCATTAATTTTAATGGCAGGCGAACCCGAAAAACCTTCAGCTCATATTTGCAGCCAAGAAATAATTACTAGAAGTGCACAAATAGTCCCAAACATGGACAATGACATACCAGATGTATTATTCGAAATTGCGATCTCAATTCATAATTTTTTTCAATGCAAAATATCGGCAATATAATTTTCGCGTACACGCATGCGCAAATGCACTATACAGTACCCAAATACACTATGAAGAAAGTATATTGGTATATAACACCCCGCTTCAATCAGTTCTTTTGGGGGGCGACTGATATATCACACCAGTAGAAATTATTTGTTCCAATAACGCTTGTCCCTCTATATACCTGCAGTATTGCAGCAGAATCGCACATAACTGCCGCACAATACAAATGCACTATAATATACTGTTAAGGAAATTATCCAGCTTTTCTGAAAGTGGATATTAAAATGCATTTATGTTTTTATTTACTCTAACTGTAAGACAAGATGACATAAGCAAAAGCTATAGAAGTTAGCCGTGTGTGTTAAGATAAGATAAGTGTATGTACTAATAACCAAATATGCATTTCTTGCCAATAAACCTAACTCAGCAGTTAACACATTATTGGAATTAGCCAATCAATAGATGGATTCAGTTCTAACCAATCAGAAGTATTATTTATGTACCAATCAAAAGCCATTATTGAAATATCTGTAAACCAATCATGTTTTACTTTGAGGGGTTACACCCTTTTGAACTGCGTATAAATAAAGGGCCCAGGACACTCTCACTTTGGGATCCTGGCAGAATTTTTAACTATACTCTGATCTCTGTCATTTTCCTCTGTCGACGTTATTTACCTGAACACATGGCAACGATCATCATGTGACTGACCCTTGGTCTGCCACAACATTTTCTGGTGGAGAATTGCGGACACAACAACAACGCTCCTAGCTGCAGACCCGGATACGGAGACTAGGACCCAGGAAGTAAGCCGTGGTGTTACTGCCTGCCTCCTGAGCTCTGCTCGCTGTTCTGCAGTGTGGTGTGTGAACGTGGTGCCTGTACCGTGTTCTGGTGAATGTTTTATTTCCCCTATATGTGCAAAACTGTCTTTAGGCGTATGAATGCACGAATGTGTGAGTGGCTGAGATAAGCTGAATCTAGGAGGGGTCTGACCCTGCTCTCCCTGAGCCAAGCAGAAAGTCTAGAGCTCGCTGACTGGCTTGTCCAGTCCCTGTCTCTGGAAGCCTCTGGTTCTGGTGGAGAGAAGGTTGACAGACCTATCCTGGAGGAGGCTGTAAGAAGTGGAAGTGTATAAAGCTGTCCAGTAAGATTGGATAGGGGCCGTGCAGTTCCTTGTTGGTACCTGAAAAGGTGCCTGAGGTCAGGGGTTGTTCCAATGTTATGTCATTCTGTGTAGTTTCACATGTACTGAGTGCCTGCTGATACTGTGTGAGGAAGAATTACTGCATTGTTGCCAACTCCTGTGCTGTATAGTGTATACATGTGTGGGTATTATGGACCAGTTTGGATTGGGTGGTTGCAGTTATAATCATTTGGATAGCAGTATTTGTGTGCTTCCTGTGCCATAGAAAGAACATAGAGAAGTTTAAGGGGTTTCCAGCGAGTAACCCCAGAGAGGACATGTGAGTTACTCTGTGTGAGGGCAAGACTATATTGTAGTATTGCCAACCAGTGGATAGTGCTGCCTCGGAAGTGTGCCCACAGTACGACTGGTAGTAGAAGAAAGTGGTGCCGCCTCGGAAGCGTTCCCTCGGCACCACAGATAGCGCTGCCTCGGAAGTGTGTCCACAGCACTGTTGTAAGTCACCAGATGTGTGAGTACCTGGATAGTGAATTACAAGGATGGGGACTACACAGAGTAAGCGTTCCTCTGAGAAGGGAGCAGAGAAATGGGTCTCTGCAATTGATATTATGCAATGTGCAAAGGGCACTGAAGACTGTAGACAAATGCTAAAGAAATTGGGAGCAGGTGTGAATGGAACATTAGATGAACCAGTATGGCAGAAATTTCTCACTAATTTTAAGGGGTGGTTGAAAAATCATAACAAATATGACCAGGCCACGATGTGGTATGATGTAGCCCATGGAATGTCTATGACTGCCCATAAGTAGAGTTGAGCGTACACCTGGATGTTCGGGTTCGAAGAGTTCGGCCGGACTTCACAAAAAAGTTCTAGTTCGAGACCCGAACTTGACCACTAACCCGAACCCCATTGAAGTCAATGGGGACCCGAACTTTTGAGCACTAAAATGGCTCTAAATATGTCATGGAAAGAGCTAGAGGGCTGAAAATGCCAGCAAAATGTGATTAAGAGCATAGCAAGTGCTCTGCTAAAAAATTTGGATAGGGAAATGACATAAACATAAAATACAAAATTAAAATGAATAATCTTGATCTAGGAGGACGAGGTCCATTTGGAGTAGGAGGTTGAGGAGGTGGTGGATGTGGCGATGTAGGTGGAAGCGGCGGTGGAGGAGGAGGAGGAGGTAGCCTACACTGCTTTTTTGTTTTAAATTTATTTTTATTTTTTTAAATTCGGTTACACCCCAAAACATTGGGAAATATAACCTGTGATAACCCCCTCCAGTCATGCTAAACACACATTCAGACAATACACTGGATGCAGGGCAGGCCAGCACCTCCAAGGTGTAAAGGACAAGCTCAGGCCATGTGCTCAATTTGGAGACCCAAAAGTTGAAGGGGGCAGAACCATCAGTCAGTTTGTGTAGGCATGTGCAAACATACTGCCCCACCATGTCGCACGTCCCCGTGATGTTCACGATCCAATTGGATATCTGCTCTATCAACTTTCGATGTTTTTTCTGTGCCTACCATGTTGATCACGGTTAGCGGCGAATCAGAGTTCCACGGCTGAGAGCGAGTGTGAGAAAGGTATAGCACATCCGAGGGAGATCAATGGAAGAAATGTAATTGTGATCGAGCGGAAATGTGGGAGAAGTTATTAAAACGGAAGAATCGAAGGAAAGGAGGGGGCGCGCAGCAATTACCCACTCCAGACTTGGGGAGGTAGTGACGATAAATAACATTTACGGACTCTTAAAATGCCCTGTTATTGGAATGATTAATAAATAATTATAGGGAATGTCACTATGGTATTTTGGATTTGGAAACGTTAGCCAGGAGAGGCCCTGCTGCCGCTTTGTTGACTTTTTTTTTATTTATTTTTTTATATCAGATCATTTTTATTGAACATTTTACAGTGTAAATACACGTTTTTCCACAATACATACAAGGATGACATAGAGACATATTGTCCATAGGACTAATAACAAAAAGGGCACCAAATTATGTGTATTAATCCAGTTCCAATCCAACCCCCCCCCCCATCCCACCCCACCCTAACCTACAAAATACAAAGGCACATTTTTAAACATTTCTATTCAGACGTCGAAACGACAGCCATGGATCCCACAATTTTTCAAATTTCGCTGGACATCCACGCTTCTGGTACACCATCCGTTCATAACTCAGCATTGTGTCAACCGCACTTAGGAATTCGCCTAGGATTGGCGGCGCTGTCTGTATCCAATGTAGGGCTATTAACTTCCTAGCGACATATAACATTCTCCCTATAGCTATTTTATGCACCTGCCCAGTGGCCAATTCAGAGACATATCCTAACACACACACTTTCGGGTCAGAGGGTATTCATACCTTGTATACATCCTGTATTGTCTGACGTACCAACTCCCAGTATCTCCCTAACCTCTCGCACGTCCACATCATATGCAACAGATCTGCAGACACCACAGAACATCTTGGACATTCATCCGTGGGTCTGAACCCTATACGGAACAAAAAAAACGGTGTTTTGTAGACCCTATGGACAATAAACAGTTGCGAGAGTTTACGTCCTTCACTCAAGGAAGAGAGAGGTATCGCCTCCAGTATGTCAGACCATTGGTCATCAGTTAATTCGCCAACATCTTTCTCCCATTTACTTTTAGCCGTAAGCGGATGCGACATTAGAAACTTCTCAAGCAGCAACTTGTATATACAGGAAATCATACCTCTCCTCGCCCCCCTGGACAGAATCTGGTGCAATGCAGCATCTCTCCCAGCCACCACAGTCGTACCTTTGGAGTTGTATGCATGTCTCACCTGAAGGTACTTATAAAAGTGAGTTCTAGGCAGATCATACTTCTCTTGAAATCTGGTAAATGACATGAACTTCTTTTCCTCCAAAAGATGGCCCAACCTCAGAATACCCTTCCTTTTCCATGCCCCAAACTCAGACAGGGAGAGGAATTCCGGCAGCACAGGATTGCCCCACAGTGGAGTATATTCCGTATTGCCGAAAACCCCCCTCAGGAGCTTGACCTTATTCCATACGGACTGCATCAAGTGTCCCAAATCGCCCATCGGACCACTCTTTCCAGCCCCCCTAGTCTCCAGGATCATCATTAGGTCATTAGAGGACAAGCAATGTTTAAACAACTGACACGACATCTCACTTGATTCCAGTTCCATCCACCCCTTAAAATGTTGGCATTGTGCAGCCAGGAAGTACACCCAGGGGTTTGGGACTGCAAGGCCCCCTTCTGTTTTAGGATATTGCAACGTTTCAAGCTTAATTCTCGGTTGCCCCTTCCGCCATATGAGCTCCCTGAAAGTAGCATTGATAGGAACAAATTTGGATTTTGACAGCCAGACCGGGGAGTTATGTAGAACATAGAGTAGCTGGGGCATCAACACCATTTTAATGAGATTAGCTCTTCCCGCCACTGACAGGTATAGTTTACACCATGCCTTAGTCTTATTACGAAATTTGATAACCAACGGGTCAAAATTAAGGCGCCCAAAGTCTCGGATTCTCGGAGATATATGAATACCCAAATACTTAAAGGTCGCTACACATGGAATATTTCTGTCTCTCACTGTCTGTGATTGACAAGCAATGTTTAAACAACTGACACGACATCTCACTTGATTCCAGTTCCATCCACCCCTTAAAATGTTGGCATTGTGCAGCCAGGAAGTACACCCAGGGGTTTGGGACTGCAAGGCCCCCTTCTGTTTTAGGATATTGCAACGTTTCAAGCTTAATTCTCGGTTGCCCCTTCCGCCATATGAGCTCCCTGAAAGTAGCATTGATAGGAACAAATTTGGATTTTGACAGCCAGACCGGGGAGTTATGTAGAACATAGAGTAGCTGGGGCATCAACACCATTTTAATGAGATTAGCTCTTCCCGCCACTGACAGGTATAGTTTACACCATGCCTTAGTCTTATTACGAAATTTGATAACCAACGGGTCAAAATTAAGGCGCCCAAAGTCTCGGATTCTCGGAGATATATGAATACCCAAATACTTAAAGGTCGCTACACATGGAATATTTCTGTCTCTCACTGTCTGTGATTGCACTTGCCCGTCGAGCAGCATAATCGCCGACTTACTCCAGTTAATAGTCAGACCCGACAGATCCCCGAAGTAATCAATGATTTTCATAGCCGCTTCCAACGATGGACCAGTATCTCCCAGAAAAAGCAAGGTGTCATCTGCATACATCGCCACTTTATTATTTACTGTCCCATATTGGAACCCCCGGATGTTCATTGATTTACGAATTGCTGCGGCTAATGGCTCAATCGCAACTGCAAATAGCAGAGGCGACAACGGGCACCCCTGTCTAGTACCCCGACCCAGACAGAACTTGGGGGACACCCCTCCATTCGCCCTGATACATGCTTCGGGCTTAGAGTATAGCACCCGAACCCAGGATATATACTCATCTACAAATCCCATATACGCCATAACTCTCCACAGGAATCGCCACTCAATGCTGTCAAAGGCCTTGGCCGCATCTAAAGAAAGGATAGCTCTATCTCCAACATTATCAGCTGGAAGTTGAATACTGGCAAACACTCTTCTAATATTAATTGACGTTGATTTCTGAGGCATGAAGCCAGTCTGGTCAGAGTGTATGATAGACAGAATCACTTTAGACAGACGCATGACCAAGACCTTTGCAAGCAACTTAACATCAGTGGAGAGTTACGATATCGGTCTATACGAGTCAGGGAGAGAGTGATCCTTGTCCGGCTTAGGAATGACTACTATTACCGCCTCCTGCATAGACGGAGGAAGCTCCCCCCTCTCCTTGGAACAATTAAATACCTTCAGAAGTTCCGGGAGCAACACTTCCGCAAAGGACTTATAAACTTCCGCCGGAAGCCCATCCAAACCCGGAGCCTTGTCATTAGCCATAGCAGCCAATGCCGCCCTCAATTCTTCTAGCTCAATCGGCTCCTCTAACCGCATACTGTCTTCCCTGGAAAGCTTAGGAAGATCTAAAGTGGCCAAAAAGGTGTCGATCTCTTCATCCGAGCATGTCACCCTGGAAGCATACAGAGAGGAATAAAAATTATTTTGTATATTCAGAATGTTATCCGTATCACGCCTGAGGACGCCGCCAGCATCTAACAGGCCAGATATACATTGTGATCCTTGCTGCGCTTTTGCGATAATAGAGAGCATATGGCCTACACTCTCACCTTCAGTAAAAAATTGCTGCCTGTAAAACAGTCGCTTCCTCTCTGCTACCTCCAAAAGGTGACACCTCAACTCCTCCTGCCTAGTCTTTAAGGTATTGCTTGTCATGATAGAAGGATTTAACACAAAAGCTTCCTCCGCTATCTTCATATTGTCATGTTTCTGTCGATCAAGCTCTCTAGATTTAGATTTAATCCGACTGACTGTTTTAATAAAGGATCCTCTGAGGAAGGCCTTCATCGCATCCCAGACGACTAACGGAGACGCAGTCCCTTCGTTTATACAAAAATATTCCCTAAGGGATTGAAGCATGTCTGACGGGTCACCCATCAGTTTTAACCAAAAGGCATTAAGTCACCAGTATCTAACCCCCGGCCTGGCTGTCACAGAGATATCAAGGGCGATGCTAAATAAGGAATGGTCAGATAGGGTCCTAGAAAGATACTCTGAGGTCTGTACAAACGGGAACATATGAGCATTTACCAGACCCAGGTCTATACGCGACAGGGAGCCATATGTCGAGGAGCAACACGAGTACTTCCTGTCCAGGGGGTGGGTCTCTCTCCATACATCCATCAGACCTACTTCCCTCAGTATTCTTGCAAACAAGGTTTCACCCGTACTACTACCACTAGGTGTGATCTGGCATCTATCAAGCGAACTGTCAAGTACATTATTAAAATCTCCCACTATTAACATTGGAAGTTCAGGAAACTCTGCCATGAATTCTATAAGCTTCCTTAAAGGTACCGAGGAAAATGGTGGGGGTATATAGATTGTTGCTAACACCATTCTCATCCCTTGGACCACACAATGCATTCCTATAAACCTTCCCTCTTCATCCACACATTCCCTGAGACATTCAAATATGATATTCTTATGAACTAAGATACTAACCCCCCTGGAATGCGAGGAGAAGACGGAGTGCACCGAATAACCCAACCACGGCTTTTGCATGACATGTATAGATTGTTTGGTCATATGCGTTTCTTGCAAGCATATTATTGCCGGCTGATATCTAGACAGGTAACGGAACAGACCGTGTCTCTTTGTAGCATCCGCCATTCCCCTCACATTCCAGCTAAGTATTCTCGTAACAGGTCCCATAAGAATGCATACATATATAAAAGTACATTTGAGATCTACAACTTTCCACCTCCCAGCAGCCGCAGGAAAAAACAATGTTAAATACCAGATTACAGATTCCCATCTCTTCTCTTTCCCCCCCCCCCCGGACAAAATATACCAGGACTGTACGTTTCAGCATTTTAGAATTGCCATCATAAGCACCTTTAACGATAATAACCCCCGCTATTCCCATGATTGTGTAATGTCACCCGAAAATGTAAAAGAAAAATTAGTGAAATGTATTAAGCTGTCAACTAGGTAGAGGAGGGGTACATTACACCCAAAAATTGGTGAACTTTACAAGAAAATGTAGAAAGTAGTAAAATTTGATTTATGAGGTGGAAGTCCATATGGAGTAGGAGTTTGAGGAGGCGGTGGACGTAGCGGTGTAGGTGGAAGCAGCGTTGGAGCAGGACGAGGTAGCCAACACTGGTTTTAATATTTATTTTTTTATTAGGGTACAATCCAAAACAGTGTGAAATATCCAAAATACAAGAATGAGCAATTGGGCTGTAGTATAACAATGGCTGGTTAAGGCCGGTATACATGTCTATTCTGCACAAGGTACAGACAAGTCCTGTGGGATCCATGCCTGGCTCATTTTAATGAACGTGAGTTTGTCTACATTGGCTGTGGACAGGCGGCTGCGCTTGTCTGTGATAACGCCCCCCTGCCATGCTAAACACACGTTCAGATAATACACTGGCTGCAGGGCAGGCCAGCACCTCCAAGGTGTCAAGGGCAAGCTCAGGCCATGTGCCCAATTTGGAGACCCAGAAGTTGAAGGGGGCAGACCCGTCATTCATTAGGTGTAGGCGTGTGCACAAATACTGCTCCACCATGTTGGTGAAATGCTGCCTCCTGCTAAGACATTCCATATCAGCTGGTGGTGCTGTTTGTTGTGGAGTGCTGACAAAGCTTTTCCACATTTCGGCCATGCTAAACCTTCCCTCTGAGGTGCTGGCGGTGCCCCAGCGACATTGGCGACCTCTTCCTCTGCCTTCGCCTTGTACTTCCACTGTGCCCCCGCTGTCAGATGGGAATGCCACCAGCAGCGCGTCTACCAGCGTGCGCTTGTACTCGCGCATCTTACGATCACGCTCCAGTGAGGGAATCCAGCAGCGTGGCCACCCAGTAATCAGCACAAGTTAGAATGTGGGCAATTCGGCGGTCGTTGTGGAGGCACTGCAGCATGTAATCACTCATGTGTGCCAGGCTGACCAGAGGCAACGAAAAGCTGTCCTCTGTGGGAGGTGTATCGTCTGTGTCCTCTGTATCCCCCCAGCCACGCACCTGTCATGGCCATGAGCTGGTCTGGGTGCCACCTTGCTGTGAACAAGGTTCCTCCTCCTCCTCATCCTCCACCTCGTCCTCCTCTGGAACTGTGCCCTGGCTGGACAATTGTGTATCTGGCGTTTGTGGGTGCAGGAACCCACCCTCAGAGCCACTTGTGAATGACTGGCCGGAAACCCTACGAAATGATCCCTCTTCCTGCTCCTCCTGTGCCACATCCTCTTCCATCATCACCAGGAGCATTTTTTCAAGGAGGCATAGAAGTAGGATAGTGAAGTTGGTGGTTAAGGTGTTACGCTGACTGGATAAGGAGCCGGTAGAGGATGAGGATACGGAGTAGGAGGAGGAAGCAACAGGAGGCAAACTGAAGCGCCCTGCAATCCTTGGTGGTGGCAGGACATGCGCCAAACTGCTATCCTCCTCAGGCCCAGCCGCCACTGCATTTACCCAGTGTGCTGTTATGGAGATGTAACGTCCCTGACCGTGCTTACTGGTCCACGTATCCGTAGTGAGGTGCACCTTGCCACGGATGGCGTTGCACATTGCACACCTGATTTTGTCCCCCACTTGGTTGTGCAGGGAATGGATGGCTCGCCTGGAAAAGTAGTGGCGGCTTGGCACGACGTACTGTGGGACAGCCACCGCCATAAGGCCTTTAAAACTCTCCGTCTCCACCATATGGAATGACAGCATGTCAAAGGCCAGTAATTTAGAAATGCTGGCATTCAGGGCTTGGGATCGCGGGTGGGTAGGGGGGTACTTCCTCTACCGCTCCAGTGTTTGGGAGATGGAGAGCTAAATGCTTCCGTGGGACATTGTGGAGATGCTTGGTGACCCAGGTGGTGGTATTGCTGGCAGATCCTCTGTTTGCAGGGTGGCAGGTGCCACTGTCACTCCAGAGGGGGATGAAGAGGCTAAGACTGCAATAGAAGAGGAAGCAGGAGGAGCCAGAGACCAGCTCCTGCTTTGCACTTAAATGCCTGGTCATGCATGTTGTGCTCAGGTTGAGAATGTTTATGCCTCGCTTCAGGCTCTGATTGCACAGCGTGCAAACCACTTGTGTCTTGTCGTCATCACATTGTCTGAAGAACTGCCACGCCAGGCAACTCCTTGGAGATGGCTTTGATGTGCTCAGTCCCTTGCTGTGGTGGGGAGTAGCAGGCGTACTGTCTAGAGGACGGCCGCTCCGCTTTTGCACCCTGCTCCCTCTTCTGCTGTGCTGGTGGCTCTGTGCAACCACCGCCTCTTCCTCCGAACTACATAGGTCACTCGCATGACCTTGATTCCATGTGGGGTCGAGGACCTCATCGTCCTCCACATCATCTTCCATCCAGTCTTCACCCCTGCCCTCCTTGTCGGTCTGCACACTTTTGAAAGCCACAGCAGTTGGCACCTGTTTTTCGTCATCATCCAAGATGTGCTGCGGTGGTTCTCCCATGTACTCATCTTGAAACATAAGTGGTTGGGCATCGGTGCACTCAATATCTTCCACTTCTGGGGCAGGGTTAGGTGGATGCCCCTGGGAAAGCCTGCTAGCAGAGTCATCAAAAAGCAGAAGAGACTGCTGCATGACTTGGGGCTCAGACTGCTTGTGCGTGTAGCTGGCACAGATCAACCACGTCCTCTACCTGCAGTAGGAGCTCCACCAGCAGCACCACGACCTAGGCCACGTCCCTTATTTGATGCTCTCCTCATATTTCTCAAATTTAGGCTCTTGCCCAAAATCGGTGATTTTTAATAACAGAATAGCACAGCAGTTTCTAAAGTGTGTATCTCACAATGACAGATGTAGCAAAGGCTGCAAAATTTGTTTTTTTTCCCAAAATAGGTGTTTTTTTTTATAACAGAATATGACAGCAGTATATAACGCTTGAATTTCACACTGACAGATGCAGACAAGGCCGCAAATTAAGTATTTTGCCCAAAAAGGGTGTTTTTTTTAAAACCCAGAAAATTATAGCTGTATTTCTTGCTTAAATTGCACACTGTCTAATGCGGCAAAGGCCCAAGATGGAGGGTATTACCAAAAATGGGTGTTTTTTAAAGCCCAGAAAATTATTGAAGTATTTCAAGCTTGTTTTTAACAATCACAGATGCAGCAAAGGCTGCAATATTAAGTACTTTGCCCAAAATGGGTGTTTTTTTTAATAATAACAGAATATGACAGCAGTATTTAACGCTTGAATTTCACATTGACAAATGCAGACAAGGCAGCAAATTAAGTATTTTGCCCAAAATGGGTGTGTTTTTAAATAACAGAATAGCACAGCGGTATCTAAAGCGTGTATCTCACAATGACAGATGCAGACAAGGCCGCAAATTAACTATTTTGCCCAAAAAGGGTGTTTTTTTAATAACAGAATATGACAGCAGTATATAACGCTTGAATTTCACACTGACAGATGTGGACAAGGCCGCAAATTAAGTATTTTGCCCAAAAAGGGTGTTTTTTAAAACCCAGAAAATTATAGCTGTATTTCTAGCTTAAATTGCACACTGACTAATGCGGCAGAGGCCCCAGATGGAGGGTATTGCCAAAAATGGGTGTTTTTTAAAACCCAGAAAATTATTGAAGTATTTCAAGCTTGTTTTTAACAATCACAGATGCAGCAAAGGCTGCAATATTAAGTACTTTACCCAAAATGCGTGTTTTTTTAATAACAGAATATGACAGCAGTATATAATGCTTGAATTACACACTGACAGATGCAGCAAGGGCTGTAAAATTGAGTATTTTGCCCAAAAAGGGTGTTTTTTTAAAACCCAGAAAATTATAACTGTATTTCTAGCTTAAATTGTACACTGACTAATGCTGCAAAGGCCACAGATGTAGGGTCTTGCCATAAATGGGTGATTTTTTTAAACCCACAATATAATTGTAGTAGTTCAAGCTTCTATTTGACTGTCACAAATGCACATATGCTGTGCTGTTGCACAGAACTTGGATAAAATGACCGCCGCTGCTGCCCACCTAACTAGCAGACGGATAAAAGTTATTTTTCTGGGTCACTGGGCTCAGGGCAAGGTAAAAAGATTGTACACTGCACCCACAAAACAAAATCTAGGTAGATCGCCGATTTAACAAGCACTTCTGATTAAAGATTCTGTCCTATTCTCTCCATCACAGCAGCAGCATCCTATCCCTACACTAATCAGAGCAGAGTGACGTGCGGCGCTATGTGACTCCAGCTTATATAGAGGCTGGGTCACATGCTGCACTGGCCAATCACAGCCATGCCATTAGTGTAACGGGGTGCCGAAGGCACACTCGGTCTCCCATCAGTCGCAGACCTGCTGCTTAGCTTCGGGAGCGAGGATCTGTGTTTGACCTCGTTCCCAGGGCGGCTTTGCTAGCTGGGAGGCTCCCTGCTCCTAGGTCTGCCTTGAGCGCCGAGCTGATCACTCGGTGCTCAACTGGTCGGGCTGTCGGTCATGTAACGCTGGCCACGTCACATGACCCTCACTCCCCACTATAAATACAGACAGCCTACTGGCCACAGGTTGCCTGTTAATTTAGGTTCCTGGCAGTTGTTGGATACCTGTGCACTTACCTGATCCTGTTCCATGATGACCCTTTGCCTGCTCCTCCTGTACTGCGCATCCTTCCTGGTATATTGACCTCGACTTCCACCTGACTATTCTTTGCGGACTCCTTTGGTACTTCTCGACTCTCCTGGTATTTATGACTCCGGCTTCTCCTGACCTTTCTTTGCTTATCCCTCTGTACTGCGTTGTCCTCTTGGTTTTGACCCGGTCCGTTCACTATCCGTTATTTGTCTTGTCTGTCCTTCCCGCACGTATACTAAGTTAGGGACTGCCGTCCAGTTGTCCCCTGTCATCAGGACTCGTGAGGCAAGTAGGCAGGGCCAGGGGTGAGGGTGGAGCGCAGTGGTCACTATCCTCCCCCCTGTATGTGTGTGTACGTGACCGTTACAATTAGTAGTGTCACCGCCAGCTCTGTGAGAAGGTCTGTTAGATGTTCTTCGCTACCTCTTTCATGAAGTTCTTTGTTTTGGTTTCACTTTGTCATCTCATTTCCTTCTCCCAGCTGTCATCTATTTGCACTGATTGTCTCCCTTTATATTCCCTCCCATACTGGCTCACTTTGCAGTTTATACTTCTTCCTGGATGAGTTGTTCACTGCTGGATGCTCCTTCTCCTGATTTCTCAGATAAGTCTGTTTCCTTTATTTGTGTTTACTTGCTGGCTTGATTGTAGGTGACCCTGACTCCGTCCGTATTAAGTGCAGGGAGCCGTTGGTCGTGTCCCCTCACTATTATAGGGTTTTCAGGTGTCAGATAGTATAAGGTACGTGGACATGCAATCGTCTACCATAAAGATCTTTTCATGGGCATAGCAGTCAGGGAGAGCTCTAGGGGTTTTATAGGGATCACCCATATGCTCCTTAGTTTGGGATCAAGCCAGTCGGATGTTTATTTATAAGTTCCAGCTTTCTGCAACACCATCCGTGACATTATAAACCGCCATAACCGTTTTAAGCATGGATTCGGTTTCAGCCTTGATTGACCGCATGCAAAGTCTTTAACTGGAGGTAGCAGATCTCCGTAAAACTGTGTCTCAGTTTCAGGTGACCGGTTCTGCTTGCGTTCATGGAAGAGTGAGAATTTTGTTCGCTTTAGAGAGGCTTGCAAACTCCATTTTCGCCTACTTCCCCATTCCTCTGGTGATGAGGAGCAGAGGGTGGGGATCATCATCTCGCTGCTCAGGGATAACGCTCAGTCTTGGGCCTTTTTGCGGCCGGTGAGGGCACGGCCCCTCCGATCGGTGGATTAATTTTTTGTAGCCCTGGGGCAGATATATGATGACCCGGATTGTATTGCTCTGGCTGAATCTAAACTGCGTCTTTTATGCCAGGGTAAACAGTCCGCAGAGATATATTGTTCAGAATTTCGGAGATGGGCAGCTGATACTGGTTGGAATGATGCTGCACTCCGAAGTCAATTTTGCCATGGTCTTTCGGAAAGATTGAAAGATGCATTTGCTTTCATGAGAGACCAGCCTCGTTAGAATCTGCCATGTCTCTAGCTGTTCGTATTGACAGGCGTCTTAGAGAGAGAGAGGAGACTACTCCTTCCTGTCATATTCAGTCTAAGGACAGTGGGGCTGTCTCATTCAGTGCGCAGGGGTCTCAGTCTCTCTCAATCCCCTCTGAGGAGGAGGCCATGCAGCTCGGTTTGCTTGCCTCTGATAGTAGAGGATTCAGCTCTCAGAAGAGGGTTTGTTTCTGTTGTGGGGGTATAAATCATTTGGCTAATGCTTGCCCCTCTAGGAGATTCATGGAGTTTTCTGAGGGTAATAAAACAAAAACAAAAAGAAAAAAACCCTCTAAAAACTTTCCATTTGCTACTATTGGCAAGGTTGATGCGGAAATTGAAGGTTTGCCATTTACTTGTAGTTCTCGTTTTCTCCTACCTGCTAGGGTGGCGCTAGACAGCAAGAACATTGTTTGTGAGATTTTTGTAGATAGTGGAGCAGCTGTCAATCTCATGTTAAGGATATGTCATGTTTCGTCTTAGGCCTCTTTCACACGACCGTTGTGTGCACCCGTGGCCGTTGTGCCGTTTTCCGTTTTTTTTCGCGGACCCCATGACTTTCAATGGGTCCGTGGAAAAAACGGAAAATGCACCGTTTTGCAGCCGCATCCGAGATCCGGGTTTCCTGGCCGTGAAAAAAATATGACCTGTCCTATTTTTTTCACGGCCAACGGTTCACGGACCCATTCAAGTCAATGGGTCCGTGAAAGAACACGGATGCACACAAGATTGGCATCCGTGTCCGTGATCCGTGGCCGTAGGTTAGTTTTTATACAGACGGATCCGAAGATCCGTCTGCATAAAAGCTTTTTCAAAGCTGAGTTTTCACTTCGTGAAAACTCAGAACCGACAGTATATTCTAACACAGAAGCGTTCCCATGGTGATGGGGACGCTTCTAGTTAGAATACACTACAAACTGTGTACAAGACTGCCCCCTGCTGCCTGGCAGCACCCGATCTCTTACAGGGGGCCGTGATCAGCACAATTAACCCCTTCAGGTGCGGCACCTGAAAGGGTTAATTGTACTATCATATCCCCCTGTAAGAGATCGGGTGCTGCCAGGCAGCAGGGGGCAGTCATGTACACAGTTTGTAGTATATTCTAACTAGAAGCGTCCCCATCACCATGGGAACGCCTCTGTGTTAGAATATACTGTCGGAAATGAGGTTTCACGATCTAACTCATATCCGACAGTATATTCTAACATAGAGGCGTTCCCATGGTGATGGGGACGCTTCAAGTTAAAATATACCATCGGATTGGAGAAAACTCCGATCCGATGGTATAAAAGGGACTCCAGACTTTACATTGAAAGTCAATGGGGACGGATCCGTTTGAAATGGCACCATATTGTGTCAACGTCAAACGGATCCGTCCCCATTGACTTGCATTGTAATTCAGGACGGATCCGTTTGGCTCCGCACGGCCAGGCGGACACCAAAACGACTTTTTTTTCATGTCCGTGGATCCTCCAAAAATCAAGGAAGACCCACGGACGAAAAAACGGTCACGGATCACGGAAAAACGGGACCCCGTTTTGCGGACCGTGAAAATATACTGTCGTGTGCAATAAGCCTTAAGCGGATTACCTACTCCTCTAGTGTTGGGGCTACCCTGGCTCACTAAACATAACCCCACCATTGATTGGCAAGCAAGGCAAATAAATGGTTGGAGTGAGTTTTGCAGAGAGAATTGCCTCACGGCGTCTCTTTCAGAGGTTTCTACCAAGACTGTGCCATCTTTTCTCTCTTAATTTTCGGATGTGTTATCCGAGAGTGGTGTCCATGAGTTGCCCCCGCACCGGGAGTACGACTGCCCTATTAATCTCATCCCAGGCGCCAAACTGCCAAAATCACGTTTATACAATCTCTCCCAAATGAAAGAGTCCTTGTATGCATACTTATATCTCTGAGAGCCTGAGAAAGGGACACATCCGACCCTCGAAGTCACCTGTTGCCACTGTTTTTTTTTTTTGTTAAGAAAAAAGATGGTTCTTTAAGACCTTGTCTGGATTTCAGGGAGCTGAACCGTATCACGATTCGTGACCCATATCCGCTTCCTCTGATCCCAAACCTGTTTAACCAGATTGTTGGGGGTAAGGTTTTTTCGAAGTTGTATTTAAGAGGGGCATACAACCTAGTCAGGGTCAGGGAAGGGGACGAATGGAAGACGGCCTTCAATACCCCTGAGGGTCATTTCGAGAATTTGGTTATGCCCTTTGGTTTGATGAATGCTCCGGCCGTCTTCCAACATTTTGTGAACAGCATTTTTCATCATTTAATGGGGAAATTTGTACTCGTGTATCTGGATGACATTTAGATTTTTTCTCCTGATTTCAAGACTCATCGAGACCACCTACGTCAGGTCTTGCTGGTTCTGCGGGATAATAAATTGTACGTTAAACTGGAAAAATGTGTGTTTGCGGCTCCGGAGATTCAATTTCTTGGTTTTCTTCTCTCCGCTTCTGGTTTTCGCATGGACCCTGAGAAGGTAAGCGCTGTGCTTGATTGGGAGCTTCCTGAGAATCAGAAGGCGCTGATGCGGTTTTTGGGGTTTGCCAATTATTACAGAAAGTTAATTTTGAATTATTCCTCTGTTGTTAAGCCACTCACTGATATGACTAAAAAGGGGGTAGATTTTTCTTCGTGGTCGGTAGATGCGCTTAAAGCCTTTTCTAGTATCAAAGAGAGTTTTGCTTCCGCTCCCATTTTGATACAACCTGATGTCTCTCTACCTTTTATTGTTGAGGTGGATGCTTCTGAGGTGGGTGTGGGTGCGGTCTTATCTCAGGGTCCCTCTCCTGCCAAATGGCGACCGTGTGCCTTTTTCTCAAGGAAACTCTCCTCTGCAGAGAGAAATTACGATGTGGGAGATAGGGAGTTGTTGGCCATCAAATTAGCTTTTGAGGAATGGCACCATTGGTTAGAGGGAGCCAGACACCCTATTACCGTGTTTACAGACCATAAGAATCTGGCCTACTTGGAATCGGCCAAGCGTCTGAACCCGAGACAGGCCAGATGGTCTTTGTTCTTTTCTAGATTTAATTTTGTTGTTACGTTCCGCCCTGGGGTTAAAAATGTGAAGGTGGATGCCCTGTCACGTTTTCCGGGAGGGGGGAACTTTGAAGACCCGGGTCCCATTTTGGGTGAAGGGGTGGTCGTCTCTGCTCTTTATCCTGATTTGGAGGCAGAGGTTCAGGCAGCCCAGGCAGAGGCTCCTGATCTTTGTCCCCCTGGGAAGTTGTTTGTGCCTCTCGCTTTACGACACAAGGTTTTTAAGGAGCACCACGATACTGTCCTTGCTGGGCACCCGGGGATCAGAGCCACAGTGGATCTCATTGCTCAGAGATTCTGGTGGCTGGCTCTTCGTAAGATGGTTGAGGGTTTTGTGGCAGCTTGCGAGACCTGCGCTCGTGCCAAGGTCCCTCATTCACGGCCATCGGGTTCTCTCCTCCCGTTACCCATTCCTTCCCGTCCTTGGACGCATCTGTCCATGGACTTCATTACGGACCTGCCTCGTTCCTCGGGGAAGACTGTGATTCTGGTAGTAGTGGACCGTTTTAGCAAAATGGCGCATTTCATTCCCTTTCCTGGGTTACCCAATGCTAAGACGCTGGCGCAAGCGTTTGTTGATCACATTGTTAAATTGCATGGCATTCCTTCAGACATCGTTTCTGATAGGGGCACGCAATTTGTTTCCAGATTCTGGAAGGCCTTCTGTTCTCGCTTGGGAGTTCGGTTGTCGTTTTCTTCTGCTTTTGACCCGCAGTCGAATGGTCACACCGAACGCGTCAATCAGAATCTGGAGACATATCTGCGCTGTTTTGTGGTGGAGAATCAGGAGGATTGGTGTTCTTTTTTGTCCCTTGCTGAGTTTGCTTTAAATAACCGTCGCCAGGAGTCCTCTGAGAAGTCACAATTTTTTGGTGCATATGGGTTTCATCCGCAGTTTGGGACATTCTCTGGAGAGGGGTCTTCTGGTTTACCTGATGAGGAGAGATTTTCCTCGTCTTTGTCATTTATTTGGCAAAAGATTCAGGGTAATCTGAAGAGGATGAGTGAGAGATATAAGCGTGTGGCGGATAAGAGACGTGTGCCTGGTCCGGACCTGAATGTGGGGGATCTGGTGTGGTTGTCTACAAAGAATATCAAACTGAAGGTTCCCTCCTGGAAGTTGGGTCCTAGGTTTATTGGGCCTTACAAGATCTTGTCCGTCATCAATACCGTTTTGACCTTCCGTCTTGATCTTCCTCAGACTTGGAAGATCCATAATGTTTTTCACAGTTCCATATTAAAGCCTTATGTCCAACCTACAGTACCCTCCTCTTTGCCTCCTCCTCTGATTGTTGTTGATGGTAATCTTGAATTTCAGGTCTCTAGGATTGTGGATTCTCACATTATCCGCGGTTCTCTCCAGTACCTCGTTCATTGGGAGGGTTATGGTCCTGAGGAGAGGATGTGGGTCCCAGTGACAGACATTAAGGCCACTCGTCTCATCAGGGCTTTCCATAGGTCTCATCCTGAGAAGGTGGGCTCTGAGTGTCCGGAGTCCTCCCGTAGAGGGAGGGGTACTGTCACCGCCAGCTCTGTGAGAAGGTCTGTTAGACGTTCTTTGCTACCTTTTGCATGAAGTTCTTTGTTTTGGTTTCACTTTGTCATCTCATTTCCTTCTCCCAGCTGTCATCTATTTGCACTGATTGTCTCCCTTTATATTCCCTCCCATACTGCCTCACTTTGCGGTTTATACTTCTTCCTGGATGAGTTGTTCACTGCTGGATGCTCCTTCTCCTGATTCCTCAGATAAGTCTGTTTCCTTTATTTGTGTTTACTTGCTGGCTTGATTGTAGGTGACCCTGTCTCCGTCCGTATTAAGTGCAGGGAGCCGGTGGTCGTGTCCCCTCACTATTATAGGGTTTTCAGGTGTCAGATAGTATAAGGTACGTGGACATGCAATCGTCTACCATAAAGATCTTTGCATGGGCATAGCAGTCAGGGAGAGCTCTAGGGGTTTTATAGGGATCACCCATATGCTCCTTAGTTTGGGATCAAGCCAGTCGGATGTTTATTTATAAGTTCCAGCTTTCTGCAACACCATCCGTGACAAGTAAGCATGGCTGTGATGGCTTCTAAGGGCACACGAGTTAAAAGCTTGTTGATTGGCTGCTCTGCAGCCTTTCAAAAAGCGCCATTAACTCGCCGAACACCGAACCCAAACTTTTACTGAAATTTTCGGGTTCGTGTCCAGGGTCCAAAAATCCTTAAGTTCGGTACGAATCCGAACTTTACAGTTCGGGTTCGCTCAACCCTAGTTGTGGCATGTCTAGATATACTATGTTGTAGAAACTTCTTTTTGACATTGGATCTATGTATACTTTAGACCGTAGGGGCAGGTGATCAGATAGATGACGTTTGTTGAACCACAGTCCAGATGGTCCTTAATCGGGAACGACTTGCCATTATGGCCATGGAAGGAGGTAGTGATGTTGATGGACCTGCAGCAGAGGCATTTCATTTGATTGCATCTATAACTGCCTGGTGCCCTTGTCTTGACCGGTGTGTTTCCATGTTCCAAATCAATTTGCTTTCTACTGTTTATGTACTTGCTGTGCAGCAGCAAGTGAGTATAATTATAGCTCTTGTAGTGTCCTGAAGCAGTAGTGCAAAGTTATAAAATTCTTACTTTATTTCACTTAAAACTGTTAACTTACAATGATTTATACTGTTTAATACTGTGTACCTGCATTTCATATGTTTCGTATGATATATACCCTGTTCATTTGCACAACACTGTGGAAAGGTTTAATGGACACTGAAAGACCTTTTGGGAGTGGTATTTTTCCACAACTAATATGGGGTTTGAAAAGGAGCATATTTTGGAGGGAAAAGGCCAGACGTTAGTTACCACTAAAATCAGACAGCCTGACCTTTTAAATGTCAGGTGCTGCTATGTTATCATGTCTGAAAACCAGTTTTTGTCTGAAAAATCTGCGGTGTCATTTCCATTGGGTATTATTGAAACTCTAATGTAAGTCTATGGGAGACTGGAGTTAAAACATTGTATTTGTTGTGTTAAGCATATTCACTCCACCCCTCCCATAAGCATCTAGTTAAGCTAGAAATGGTGTATAAAGAGAATAGTCAGAGCCTCTAGTGTCCTGCAGTTACAGAACAGTGCTTAGAAGAGGAGACTCTGCCAGAATACCTGAGTGACCAGAAGAAGATGCTGAGACAGAGGATACTTGGCCACAGAACCTGGACCTCCAGCCTTTGGCCAGGGTACCAGCATTCTGAAGAGAGAGGGACAGCTAGCTCAGGCCTTTCCTCAGACTCAAACACTTCTTCTGTTAGGGTGGAGACTGGAGAAGCTAGTCCTATGCCTTGCCTGTTTTGTTTTGTACCTTAATATCTCCAGTAAAGAAGCACACTGGTTTACTGTAGACCCTGACTTTCTGGGCTTATTTCCTATTGGGGTGCATCACGCCTTACCATCCCATCAGAAGGGCAGCAACACGTGGTGACACCTCAACAGTGTCTGAGTGTAATACCCCAGAGTGGTATTAACATTTCTTCACCCTGCTACTGTCTTTAACTGCTAACCACAATGTCATCTGTGTACTTATTCCAGGGACTTTGTCACTGTGCATTCCTATTATTACTATGAAACTTTTGTGTTCATGTAATGTGCCTGGTTCACCAGCAGGTGGCAGTATATATGGCAGAGAGATCCTTAGATAGAATGGATCTTACCATTCCACTCCCCACATTTGCAGAAGTGGGCCAGTCCTGTTTCCTACCAAAGGGAGGAGTGCAGTTCTAGTTTATTCCAGTTTAGACTCGATAGTAGAGAGGAAAAGACATGAAAGATGGAGCAGCAAGGGGGATAGTCCCCCTTCTGCAGCAGAAGTATCAAAAGGTAAGAAGCTCATAGAGCACCATGACCCCTTGCAGGTTGACCTACAGAGTGTCACAAGGGGGGTCAACAGCCAAACGCAACCCACTCCAGAGGTACCAGAACAGCCCTAAAGCCCAGCGACCAGAATAGAGCTGAGTTTAGCACAGCAGAGAAAGAAAGCAGAGTACTCGAGTTTGCCTGGCAATTTATGCCAAAGTCTGCTGGAACCAAGAGAGAGCCTGAATATTGTCTGGATACAAGCTGATGCAAGTAAAGCTGTTGAACTTTATAAAAGTCTGGACTCGATTTATTCTCCACCTCCACCATTACTCATGCCTTTTACTGCTTCGGAGCCTAACCCTGGGGAGCGACAGTATCCAGGTAAGAGCACTGTGACACACAGAAAACTATTGGGGTCTCACCACCACACTCGGCATTCCTATAGACCTGGGAAATGATCAGCCTTAGGGAAGGCATGTTGCACGAGGAACCCAGCATAGCGTTGGGGCCACCCCAAACCAGGCCACTGCAACCACCTGTATAGCAAAAACAGCTTTAGAAGTTTCTTTTATCATTTTGATTAAAAATTAGAGTTGAGCGAATCCGAACTGTAAAGTTCGGGTTCGTACCGAACGTTAGGTTTTTCGGGACCCGAACCCGAACATTTACGTAAAAGTTCGGGTTCGGTGTTCGGCGCTTTCTTGGCACTTTTTGAAAGGCTGCACAGCAGCCAAGCAACAAGCGTCATACTACTTGCCCCAAAAGGCCATCACAGCCCTGCCTACTATTGGCATGGCTGTGATTGGCCAACTACAGCAACTTTTTTTTACTTCAGTTTGTCAATATCAATACATAATCGGCAGCCATTTTATGCAACGATAGTGCACCAGCACAGGCTATCTGCATGTCTGCAAGTCCAGAAATACATCTTTTTGCTTACTGGGGTGAAAAAACCCTCTAATATACTGCACATCTGGGATAAGACGTGCATAAGTGACTGTCACATTTAGGCCAGAAATACATCTTTTTGGCTACTGGGGTGAAAAAAACCTCTAATATATACTGCACATCTGGGATTAGACATGCATAAGTGTGTCATGCCCTGCTCAGGCTATGTGCGGAGGTCTAGCCTTTTGTTTTGTTTTGGAGTCAAGCTAGATCCACCTCCCTTCAGGTGCACTGGGTGGGGTCGTTGGTTTCAGTTTAAATCACACCCACTCCCAGTGTTCCGTGTGGGTTATAGCTTCTGTCTGGCTCTGTGTATGCAAGGAAGGAAGGATTGGCTGTTCCTGCTCAAAAGATAAGTTGGTTTATGTTCTCTTGTGGTTTTGCTGTCTAGGCTGTTAGAGAGACACCTGCTCCTCCAGGTTCTGAGGGAGCAGGCTGCCTCTATTCCCCTATCACCATCTTAGAGATTTTAGGGTATTTTCAGCCCAGGCACGAGGGCACGAGGACACAGTATTCCCACCTTAAGGGTCTGATCGTGGGCATAGCAGTATAGGGAGAGCTGGTAGGGATATGTTAGGAGGTGATCTTTATCCCCAGCTTCTCGCCTAGAAACTTGTTTGCTTATTTTTCTGTGTATCTTATATCCTGTCCGCCGTGACATTATAACCCGCCAATACTTTGACTGCCATTGCTCAGCGGTTTTTGAGATGGAGTCAATTGATGCGCTAGTTGATCGCATGCAGGGAGTATCCCTAGAGGTTGCGGATCTGCGTAATTCGGTCACACGGTGTCAGAATGCTCTGGCATCAGGTGCAAGTCAAATTTATGGGGAGCCTAAAGTCGCTCTCCCTGATAGATTTTCAGGGGGTGTGGATGACTTTATCAGCTTTAAAGAGTCATGCAAGTTATATTTTCGGCTGAGTCCACCTTCATCTGGTGATGAAAGTCAGAGGGTTAGTATAATAATTTCTCTGCTTAAAGGGGACGCGCAATCCTGGGCCTTTTCTCTGCCGCCCGGTTCTCTGGCCCTCTGGTTGGTGGAAGAATTTTTTAAAGCCTTGGGATTAATATATGATGATCCAGATCAAGTCTCAATGGCGGAATCTAAATTGCGCAATTTATTACAAGGTGAACATACTGCAGAGGCTTACTGCGTTGAGTTTAGGAGATGGGCTACGTAGTCAGTTTTGTCAGGGGTTATCTGAGAGATTGAAAGATGCTCTTGCCTTTCATGAGTACCCGGATACATTAGAAAATGCAATGTCTTTGGCAGTATGGTTAGATAGACGTATTAGAGAGAGGTGTAAGGCTCCCTCCGTTCAAGGGATCCCTTCTGTGAGTGCTTTCGTCTCACCTGCTCCCCAGGGTGATATTACATGTAACTCTGGGGTAGGGGGAGGAACCCATGCAGCTGGGTCAGCTATCTTTCTGTTCTGGTAGTAGAGACTTTAGGAGGTTGCATAAACTTTGTTATTACTGTGGGAAAAGTGGTAATTTAATTTTTGCTTGTCCTTTTGTTAAACCGCATGTTGATGAGAAAGAATCACAAAGAGGTTTACTGAAAGAGAAAAAAACACATTCCTGACTCTTGGTAGTGTGAATGAAGTGGTGAAGAAAGCAGGTATGCAAGCTCCCTGTAGTACTCATTTTCTCCTTCCAGCTATGGTGGTGCTAGACACAAGAAATTTTTTGGTTGAAGTTTTCATTGACTGTGGTGCTGGGGTAAACCTTATTGATTTTCTTTTTCTTCAAAATCTGGGTCTAAGTGCTTGCACTTTAGAAAGAGAGATTCCGGTTTTCGCAATTGATTCTTCCCCTCTTTCTCAAGAGTCTCACTCATATTGCTCATGGTATTCTGTTAAGGGTGGATGATTCACATGTTGAGATTATGTCTTGTTTTGTCATGAAGGACTTGCCCGCTCCTATAGTCTTAGGGTTACCGTGGTTGACAAAACATAACCCAATTATAGATTGGCAAGCAAGACAGATCATTGGTTGGAGTGAGTTTTGTTCAGATAATTGTCTTGGCACATCTATCTCTGGTGTGTCAACTACGGCTCTACCTCTGTATCTCTCAGATTTTGCGGATGTCTTTTCGGAGGGTGGGGCTCAGGAATTGCCCCCTCATCATGACTATGATTGTCCAGTTAATCTCATCCCAGGGGCTAAGTTGCCAAAGTCTCTGCTTTACAGTCTTTCTCAACCTGAGAGAGAGGTCATGCTGAAGTATATTGCCGAGAGTTTGGCAAAAGGTCATATTAGGCCATCTAAGTCTCCAGTGGCAGTGGTTTTATTCTTTGTAAAGAAAAAGGATGGATCGCTGAGACCTTGTTTGGATTTCCGGGAATTAAACCGTATTACGGTCCGTGATCCGTATCCCCTTCCTTTGATCTCCGATCTTTTTGATCAGATTGTTGGAGCCAAGGTGTTCTCCAAGTTGGATTTAAGAGGGGCCTACAATCTGATCAGAATCAAGGAAAAGGATGAGTGGAAAACGGCCTTCAACACGTATGAGGGTCATTTCGAGAATCTGGTTATGCCTTTTGGGTTAACGAACGCGCCAGCGGTATTTCAGCGATTCGTCAATGACATTTTCCATCATTTTGTGGGGAGGTTCGTGGTAGTTTACTTGGATGACATTTTAATTTACTCTCCTGATCTGAAGACCCATCAGGATCACGTGAGACAGGTTTTGACGATCCTTCGGGAGAATAAATTATATGCCAAATTGGAGAAATGTGTGTTTTCTGTGCAGGAGCTTCCGTTTCTGGGATATCTGCTTTCTGACTCCGGTTTTCGTATGGACCCCGAAAAGGTCTGGGCGGTTCTGGAATGGGACAGACCGGAGAATCAGAAAGCTTTGATGCGGTTTTTGGGGTTTACTAATTATCATAGAAAATTTATTTTGAACTATTCTACCATTGTAAAACCTCTGACCGATATGACTAAGAAGGACGCCGACGTCTCTGTCTGGTCGGATGAGGCATTGCAGGCCTTTTCGACTATTAAGGAATGTTTTGCCTCTGCTCCCATTCTGGTGCAGCCCGATGTGTCTCAGCCATTCATGGTGGAGGTTGATGCATCAGAGGTGGGGGTTGAAGCAGTGCTGTCGCAGGGTTCATCTCCTAGCAAATGGGTTCCGTGTGCTTTTTTTCCCAAGAAGCTCTCGGTCGCCGAGAGGAATTATGATGTAGGAGATAGAGAATTGCTGGCCATCAAATTGGCCTTTGAGGAATGGCGTCACTGGTTGGAGGGGGCGTCTCACCCCGTTACTGTATATACGGATCATAAGATTTTGGCTTACCTGCAATCGGCCAAGCGTCTGAACCCTAGACAGGCCAGATGGTCACTGTTTTTCACCAGGTTCAATTTTGTGGTTATTTTTCGCCCGGGGGTTAAAAACGTTAAGGCAGATGCGTTGTCTCACAGTTTTCCTGGGGGATGTGATTCAGAGGATCCTGCTCCAATTTTGGCTGATGGGGTGGTGGTCTCCGCCCTGTACCCTGAATTGGAGATGGAGGTGTTGGGAGCCCAGGAGGGGGCTCCTGGTTCTTGTCCCCCAGGGAGGTTGTTTGTTCCTGACAGACTGCGATACAAGGTATTCAAGGAACATCACGATACTGTCCTTGCCGGACATCCTGGTGGTAAGTCCACCTTTGATCTTGTGTCCCGGAGGTTCTGGTGGCCCGGGTTACGTAAGAGCGTTGAGGTTTACGTGGCAGCTTGTGAAACCTGTGCACGGTCAAAGGTTGCTCATACTCGACCTGCTGGTTCACTTCTTCCTTTGTCTATTCCGTCTCATCCTTGGACGCACTTATCTATGGACTTTATTACGGATCTGTCGAGTTCCTCCGGTAAGACAGTAATTTTGGTGGTTGTTGACCGTTTTATTAAAATGGCTCACTTTATATCGTTAGCTAGTTTGCCCAATGCCAAGACTCTTGCGCAGATTTTTGTGGATAATATCGTGAAATTGCATGGCATTCCTTCGGATGTGGTTTCTGATAGGGGCACACAGTTTGTCTCCAGGTTTTGGAGGGCGTTCTGCTCTCGGCTTGACGTTCAACTTTCGTTCTCTTCGGCTTTTGATCCGCAGTTGAATGGGCAGACAGAGCGTACTAATCAAAAACTGGAGACCTACTTGAGGTGCTTTGTGGCTGAGAATCAGGAGGACTGGTCCTCATTCTTGTCCCTAGCAGAGTTTGCTTTGAATAACCATAGGCAGGAGTCCACGGGTAAGTCGCCATTTTTTGGCGCATACGGTTTCCATCCTCAGTTTGGTACCTTTTCTGGGACTAGTTCCTCTGGGATGCCAGAGGAGGAGAGATTTTCTTCTGCCTTGTCTTCTATCTGGCGGAGGATCCAAGTAAATTTGGAGAAGATGGGTGAGAGGTATAAGGGAATGGCTGACAAGAGACGTATAACTGGTCCGGACCTGTGTGTGGGTTATCTGGTGTGGTTATCTACTAAAAATATAAAATTGAGAGTACCATCTTGGAAACTGGGTCCAAGATTTATTGGACCGTACAAAATATTTGCGGTGGTCAATCCAGTAGCGTTTCGGCTGGATTTTTTACAGACTTGGAGGATCCATGATGTGTTCCACAGGTCTTTACTGAAAAAATATGTGAAACCGGTGGAACCATCGCCATTGCCTCCTCCTCCTGTTCTGGTTGATGGAAATTTAGAGTTCGAGATCTCCAGGGTTCTTGACTCAAGAGTTCTTCGGGGTTCCCTTCAGTACCTGGTACACTGGAGGCGATACGGCCCTGAGGAAAGGATGTGGGCTCTGGCTCTGGATGTTAATGCCAGCCGACTGGTGAGGGCTTTTCACAGATCCCACCCGGATAAGGATGGCCCGGGGTGTCCGGAGGTCACCCGTAGAAGGGGAGGTACTGTCATGCCCTGTTCAGGCTATGTGCGGAGGTCTGCCAGATTGGCAGCATGTATCTAGCCTTTTGTTTTGTTTTGGAGTCAAGCTAGATCTACCTCCCTTCAGGTGCACTGGGTGGGGTCGTTGGTTTCAGTTTAAATCACACCCACTCCCAGTGTTCCGTGCGGGTTATAGCTTCTGTCTGGCTATGTGTATGCAAGAAAGGAAGGATTGGCTGTTCCTGCTCAAAAGATAAGTTGGTTTTTGTTCTCTTGTGGTTTTACTGTCTAGGCTGTTAGAGAGACACCTGCCCCTCCAGGTTCTGAGAGAGCAGGCTGCCTCTATTCCCCAATCACCATCTTAGGGATTTTAGGGTATTTTCAGCCCAGGCACGAGGACACAGTATTCCCACCTTAAGGGTCTGATCGTGGGCATAGCAGTATAGGGAGAGCTGGTAGGGATATGTTAGGAGGTGACCTTTATCCCCAGCTTCTCGCCTAGAAACTTGTTTGTTTATTTTTCTGTGTATCTTATATCCTGTCCGCCGTGACAAAGTGACTGTCACATTTAGGCCAGAAATACGTCTTTGTGCTTACTGGGGTGAAAAAACCCTCTAATATACTGCACATCTGGGATTAGACGTACATAAGTGAGTGTCACATTTAGGCCAGAAATACATCTTTGTGCTTACTGGGGTGAAAAAACCCTCTAATACACTGCACAAATGGGATAAGACCTGCATAAGTGACTGTCACATTTAGGCCAGAAATACATCTTTTTGGTTACTGGGGTGAAAAAACCCTCTAATATATACTGCACATCTGGGATTAGACGTGCATAAGTGACTGTCACATTTAGGCCAGAAATACATCTTTGTGCTTACTGGGGTGAAAAAACCCTCTAATATACTGCATATCTGGGATTAGATGTGCACAAGTGAGTGTCACATTTAGGCCAGAAATACATCTTTTTGCTTACTGGGGTGAAAAAACCCTCTAATAATACTGCACATCTGGGATTAGACGTGCATAAGTTACTGTCACATTTAGGCCAGAAATTCGGCTTTTTGGTTACTGGGGTGAAAAAACCCTCTAATATACTGCACATCTGGGATTAAACATGCATAAGTGACTGTCACATTTGGCCAGAAATACATCTTTTTGTTTACTGGGGTGAAAAAACCCTCTAATAATACTGCACATCTGGGATTAGACGTGCATAAGTTACTGTCACATTTAGGCCAGAAATTCGGCTTTTTGGTTACTGGGGTGAAAAAACCCTCTAATATATACTGCACATCTGGAATTAGACGTGCATAAGTGACTGTCACATTTAGGCCAGAAATTCGGCTTTTTGGTTACTGGGGTGAAAAAAACCTCTGATATACTGCACATCTGGGATTAGACGTGCATAAGTTACTGTGAAATTTAGGTCACAAATACCGCTGTCATATAGAGCTAAAAAAATAATAATTGAGTGCAATACCCTACATCAGGGTTTTTATTGACGGTTAATTATTTTTAACAGACTTAACCACTTTTTACTTTGCTTTGTGAACGCTAACTATGAGGCAAACATCTAATAAGGGACTTGGTTATGGTCGTGGTGGTGGTGTTGGTGGAGCCTCTGGTGCAGGGAGAGGACGTGGCCGTTCTGCCACAGCTACACGACCTACTGAACCTACTACCTCAGGTCCCAGTAGCCGCCAGAATCTACAGCGATATTTGGTCGTGCCTAATGCCGTTCTAAGGATGGTAAGGCCTGAGCAAGTACAGGCGCTAGTCAATTGGGTGGCCGACAGTGGATCCAGCACGTTCACATTATCTCCCACTCAGTCTTCTGCAGAAAGCGCACAGGTGGCGCCTGAAACTCATGCCCATCAGTCTGTCACATCACCCCCGTGCATATCGGGGAACCTGTCTGAGCCTCAAGTCATGCATCACTCTCTTATGCTGTTTGAAGACTCTGCTGGCAGGGTTTCCCAAGGGCATCCACCTAGCCCTTCCCCAGGGGTGGAAGACATAGAATGCACTGATGCACAACCACTTATGTTTCCTGATGAGGACATGGGAATACCACCTCAGCACGTCTCTGATGATGACGAAACACAGGTGCCAACTGCTGCAGTGTGCAGACCGAAAAGGAGGTCAGGGAGGAAGACTGGGTGGAAGGGGACGATGAGGTCCTAGACTCCACATGGAATGAAGGTCGTGCCACTGACTTTCAGAATTCGGAGGAAGAGGCAGTGGTGAGACCGAGCCAACAGCGTAGCAAAAGCGGGAGCAGGGTGCAAAAGCAGAGCAGCCGTCGCCAAAACTGTTCGCTTGCTACTGGCCACCGTCACCAGGGACCGAGCACACTAAAGGTAGCTTTAAGGAGTTCCCTGGCATGGCACTTCTTCACACAATGTGCTGACAACAAGACCCGAGTGGTTTGCACGCTGTGCCATCAGAGCCTGAAGCGAGGCATTAACGTTCTGAACCTTAGCACAACCTGCATGACCAGGCATCTACATGCGAGACATGGGCTGCAGTGGAGTAAGCACCTTCAAAACCAAGAAAGGGCTCAGGCCTCCTGCTCCCTCTTCTGCTGCTGCCTCGGCCTCTTCCTCCGCCTCTGGAGGAACGTTGGCACCTGCCGCCCAGCAAACAGAGGATGTGCCAACAACAACACCACCTCTGTAGTGTCCCACTAGGTAGGCGTGGGCACTACACAAGGGTCAATTGGTTTGCGTGTTACTTCTACTCACAAGGGACAGTAATATTACATTTAACTGTGTACTTTAATGTATTTTTCTATGTATTTTTACATGCAATGTTTCTCCTGTGTTATGCATAGCAGGCCTAATAGGGTGTAGAAAGGGCATCCTAGACACTAGAGGAAGATAGAGAGCCCCTAGTATAAATGTTCAGGCCCAGACAGGGAGGAGTTAGTTCATAGTCAGGAGTCTGTGGAGACAGAAGTGAGAAGGCACCAGCCCGAGATATGCTGAGGGCCTCCTCCTGACATGCAGCTAGACAGTCCTGGTTTCTAGTTGCCCTAGGAGGCTAAGAAGAGTACAGCCTGCCTGGAGACCAGTTATTCAGCCAACACAGTTGAGATACCCCAGTAGTAGGAGAGCACCTCCTGGGAGAAACCTGCAGCCACCTTTAAAGCCAGCACCGAGTACAGCTAGGAAAATAAGGTACTGTGACCTTGAGCAAGTGCCAATACTGGAGGAAGGATTTTGTACCAAGGATTTAAGCCAGCAATTAGGCATCCGGGCCTTGGGATCCAGCCAGCTAGAATAGCTGAAGGGGATAGAGCAGCATTGCACTGCAAAGTATTAATTGTTTGCCCTCCAAGTATCTTGCATGATTAATACCTGCTGTGAAGTAAACCTGCTGTGCATTTGTATGATAAAGGACTGCATTATATACCACTGCAACCGCATGTAAAAGGTAGTTGGACTGTTTCCACCAAGTAAAGCAACGTTTGGTTTACCAGCTGCGTACTCTATTATTCCTCCCAATCGGTGCGCCACTGTTACAGGCACTGGCGTCACGAACCTTAAAGGGACCTTGCCTCAGGCACTCAAAACACCTCCAACACCCAGAGCATCTCACACAACATCAGGCCTGGTCCCTAACTACAGAGTGTGCCCCAGAGGAACTAGTGTCTGCCTCTCCTTCACTGCTGCATGCCTGCCCAGGGTTCTCCTCAGAAAAGTGAGTAACCCTCGATTGCCCATACCATGACCTCACTGTTGCTATACCCTGCAGGTCTGGCGTGTTGCACCTCCGTCACCAAGCATCTCCACCATGTCACACGGAAGCGTTCAGCTCTCCATCTCACAAACCTTTGAGAGAAAGCGTAAATTCCTAACTAGCCACCCTCGATCCCTGGCCCTGAATGCCAGCATTTCTAAACTACTGGCCTTTGAAATGCTGTCATACAGGCTGGTGGAGACAGACAGCTTCAAACAGCTCATGTCACTTGCTGTCCCACAGTACGTCGTTCCAAGCCGCCACTACTTCTCCAAGAGAGCCGTGCCCTCCCTGCACAACCAAGTATCGGATAAAATCAAGTGTGCACTGCGCAACGCCATCTGTGGCAAGGTCCATCTAACCACAGATATGTGGACCAGTAAGCACGGCCAGGCACGCTATATCTCCCTAACTGCACACTGGGTAAATGTAGTGGCGGCTGGGCCCCAGGCAGAGAGCTGTTTGGCGCAATTGTCCTTCCGCCACCAAGGATCGCAGGGCATCATTCTTTGCCTCCTGTTGCCTCCTCTTCCTACTCGGCTTCCACCTCCTCTTCTACCACCTCCTCATCCGGTCAGCGACAGACCTTCACCACCAACTTCAGCACAGCCAGGGGTAAATGACAGCAGGCCATCCTGAAACTAATGTGTTTGGGGGACAGGCCCCCACCGCACAGGAGTTGTGGCGGGGTATAGAACAACAGAAAAAACCCTCTGGTTGCTGCCAGTGAGCCTCAAGCCCGGCCTGGTGGTGTGCGATAATGGGCGAAATCTCGTTGCAGCTCTGGGACTAGCCGGTTTGACGCACATCCCTTGCCTGGCGCATGTGCTGAATTTGGTGGTGCAGAAATTCATTCACAACTACCCCGACATGTCATAGCTGCTGCGTAAAGTGCGGGCCGTCTGTGCGCGCTTCCGGCGTTCTCATCCTGCCACCGCTCGGCTTTCTGCTCTACAGCGTAACTTCGGCCTTCCCGCTCACTGCCTCATATGCGACGTGCCCACCAGGTGGAACTCCACCTTGCACATGCTGGAGAGACTGTGTGAGCAGCAGCAGGCCATAGTGGAGTTTCAGCTGCAGTACGCACGGGTGAGTCGCACTGCGGAACAGCACCACTTCACCACCAATGACTGGGCCTCCATGCAAGACCTGTGTGCCCTGTTGCGCTGTTTCAAGTAATCCACCAACATGGCCAGTGGCGATGACACCGTTATCAGCGTTACAATACCACTTCTATGTCTCCTTGACAAAACACTTAGGGCAATGATGGAAGAGGATGTGACCCAGGACGAGGAGGAGGAAGAGGGGTCATCTCTAACACTTTCAGGCCAGTCTTTTAGAAGTGGCTCAGAAAGAGGATTTTTGCAACAGCAGAGGCTAGGTACAAATTTGGCCAGCCAGGGCCCACTACTGGAGGACGATGAGGAGGAGACGGAGGAGGATGGGGATGAAGCATGTTCACAGCGGGGTGGCATCCAACGCAGCTCGGGCCCATCACTGGTGCGTGGCTGGGGGGATACGGAGGACACAGACGATACGCCTCCCACAGAGGACAGCTTGTCCTTACCTCTGGGCAGCCTGGCACACATAAGCAACTACATGCTGCAGTGCCTGCGCAATGACAGCAGAGTTGCCCACATTTTAACGTGTGCTGACTACTGGGTGGCCACCCTGCTGTATCCCTGGTTACAAAGAAAATGTGCCGTCCCTAATTCCCTCACTGGAGCGTGATCGGAAGATGCGCGACTACAGGCGCGCGCTGGTAGACACGCTTCTGAGAGCATTCGTGACTGACGCCGGGGGACAAGTGGAAGCACAAGGCGAAGGCAGGGGAGGAGAAAGAGGTCGTTAACGCAGCTGTGTCAGGGCCAGCACCTCAGAAGGCAGGGTTAGCATGGCCGACATGTGGAAAAGCTTTGTCACCTCGCTGCAACAACCGGCCCCAACTGCTGATATGGAGCGTGTTAGCAGGAGGCAGCATTTGAACAACATGGTGGAACAGTACTTGTGCACACGCCTACACGTACTGACTGATGGTTCTTCCCCATTCAACTTCTGGGTCTCCAAATTGTCCACATGGCCAGAGCTTGCCCTGTATGCCTTGGATGTGCTGGCCTGCCCTGCAGCCAGTGTACTCTCTGTACGTGTGTTTAGCACTGCAGGAGGCGTCATTACAGACAGACACAGCCAACGTGGACAAGCTCACGTTCATTAAAATAAACCAGGCTTGGATCCCTCAGGACTTGTCTGTACCTTGTGCAGAATAGACAGTTCTAACAGCCTCAACCATCTATCCTTGTACTCAAGTGCACTTATTCCTTTATTTTTTTTTATTTTTTATGTCCCAATATTTTCGGGGATACCCCTATGTAAAAATGCAAAATAACACACATCTGTGTGGGCTACCTATTCCTCCTTCGCCGCCGCTTCCACCTAGACCACCACGTGAGCCTACACGGCCACATCCACCCATTCACCTCCTCCTCAACCTCTTCCTCCTACATCATATGTAATTTTTATTTTTTTATGGTCTTTTATGTTTTTTTTAATTCATTTCCCTATCCACATTTGTTTGCAGAGCATTTGCCATGCTCTTAAGCACATTTTGCTGCCTTTTGCAGCCCTCTAGCTCTTTCCATGACATTTTTACAGCCATTTTAGTGCTCAAAAGTTCGGGTCCCCATTGACTTCATTGGGGTTCGGGCTCAAGTTTGGGTTAAGTTTGGGTCCCGAACCCGAATTTTTTTTCAAGTTCGGCCGAACCTGCCGAATCCGAACATCCAGGTGTCCGCTCAACTCTATTCAAAATCATATAAACCAGAAAGACCTCCAAAGTAACATTTAAAAGAGCGTGAGACAAGAATTGCAACACCTTACAAAACATTCAAAATTTGGTTTACTTTCTAGAAGAACAAGCAAACCAGAATGCCTCAAGATAAATTTGTCTTACCTGGTTGATATGCCTTGTATGGTTCTCTTTGGGTTGCTCTTTATCATTAGATAAAAGACCTAAAAATATACATGAGTATATAGTTGAGCGGACACCTGGATGTTCGGGTTCGACGGGTTCGGCCAAACTTCACAAAAAAGTTCGAGTTCAGGACCCGAACTTGACCCCAAACCCGAACCCCATTGAAGTCAATAGGGACCCGAACTTTTGAGCACTAAAATGGCTGTAAAAATGTCATGGAAAGGGCTAGAGGGCTGCAAATGGAGCATTGCAAGTGCTCTGCAAACAAAAGTGGAAAGGGAAATTAATTTAAATAACATAAAATACGTAAAAATGAAACATAATAATCTTGATCTAGGAGGACGTGGTCCATATGGAGTAGGATGTTGAGGAGGCGGTGGATGTGGCAGTGTAGGTGGAAGCGGCGGTGTAGGAGGTAGCCTACACTGGTTTTGGTTTTAAATTTATTTATATTTTTTTAAATGAGCGTACACCCCAAAACATTGGAAAATATAACCTGTGATAACCCCCTCCAGTCGTGCTTAACACATTCTGCAGGCCAGCACCTCCAAGGCATGAAGGCCATGTTCACAATTTGGAGACCCAGAAGTTGAAGGGGGCAGACCCGTCATTCAGTACGTGTAGGCGTGTGCACACATACTGCTCCATCATGTCCTACGTCCCTGTGATGTCCATGATCCAATTCGATATCTTCTCTATCAACTTTCGATGTTCTTTTATGCGCCTACAATGGTGATCATGGGTGGCAGGGAATCAGGGTTCCAGGCCGGAGAGGGAGCCTGAAAAAGGGATACCACATCCAAGGGAGGTCAATGGATGAAATTAAATGTAATCGAGCGGAAATGTGGGACAAAGTATTGAAGCATAAGCTTCCAAGTTAAGGAGGGGGCCCTGGGAAATTACCCACTCCTGGCTCGGGGAGGTAGTGATGATAAATAACAATACAGGACTCTTAAGATGTCCTGTTATTGGAACGATTAATAAAAAAATTATAGGGAATGTCACTGGGGTATATAGGATTTGGAAACGTTAGCCAGGAAAGGCCCTGCTGCCGCTTTGTTGACTCTAGATAACTTCTGCCTGATCGCACGTCCCTGTGACGTCCACCATCCATTTGGATATCTTCTCTATCAACTTTCAATGTTCTTTTCTGAACCTACCATGTTGATCACGGTTATTGGCGAATCAGAGTTCCACGCCAGAGAGGGAACCCTCATCCAAGGGAGGTCAATGGCTGCAATGGGATGAAGCGGAAATGTGGGACAATTTTTTAATCCAGAGGGAAAGCAAACCAGGCTGGTGTAGTGAGCTGCATTTATATTTATATAAGCAGATATATAACGCGAGTTTGACCACGACACGTGGTTGATTAAGTGTGTGTAACGGGGTGCCGAAGGCGCACTTGGTCTCCCATCAGCCGCAGACCTGCTGCTTAGCTTCGAGAGCGAGGATCTGTGTTCGGCCTCTTTCCCAGGGCGGCGTACTAGCTGGGAGGCTCCCTGCTCCTAGGTCTGCCTTGAGCCCCGAGCTGATCACTCGGTGCTCGACTTGTCTGTCTGTCGGTCATGTGACGCTGGCCATGTCACATGACCCTTACTCCCCACTATAAATACAGGCAACCTGCTGGCTACAGGTTGCCTGTGATACTGGTCCATTGGTGCTTCCTTGTTCCTTGGTTCTAGTCTGCAGCTGCTTGTTCTGATTGACCTCCTGACCTTGTGATCTCGCCTCATTCTTTGACCTCGACTTCGTCTCATCCTTTGTACGTATTTGCTCTACTGGATTGACCTCGGCTCTGACTGTTGACCTTACATTTGCCCGCTCCATTTGTACTCCCGCTTCTCCTGGTTCTGACCCTTGGCTTGTTTACCTTCCGTATCTTTCCTCTGTGCACTTACGTAAGTAAGGGACCGTCGCCCAGTTACGGCCCGTCGCCTAGGGCGGGTAGTGTAAGTAGGCAGGGACAGGGGTTGATGGTGGAGTCAGAGTGCACCCTCTTTCCTTCCTCTCTGATCCCTGACAGAATCACAGGCCTAAAAAGTTTTTTACTATGGATCCCTTACAGAGCCTGACTGACCACGTGCAGAATCTAGCCCATATAGTTCAGGAATTGGGGGAGAGATTACAGGCACAAAAGATTGCTCGTGATCTTCCTGCACCTCCCGTCGCTGCCCAAGCAGCACCTGCCTGTATGGAACCCCACGTTAAGCTTCCTGACCGATTTTCAGGAGAAAAGGAAAGCTGTAAGCTTTATTTTCGCTTACGTCCCTATTCCTCTGGATCTGAGCAACAGAGGGTGGGGATCATTATTTCCTTATCACAGGGGGATCCCCAGGACTGGGCATTCTCCTTCCCTTCCGATTCGCGATGCCTCAGATCCGTTGACGCATTTTTTCAGGCGCTAGGTGTGTTATATGATGAACCTGACCGTGCCATGGTAGCAGAGACCCAGCTGAAATCCCTCAGACAGGGTGACCGTCTGGTTGAGGAGTACTGTACCTTTTTCCGTAGATGGTGCGTTCCCTCCAGGTGGAACGAACCGGCCCTCAAGAGTCAATTTAAGTCCGGTTTGTCTGACACCTTCTGAATGTATATTGAATATGTATTGAAAATTGTATCTACTCAGATAGGATGCAGCCTCACATATGAATGTCATTTATGCTCGCCATAGACCCATGCTCGACTTGCTCCACATCAGAAGTTATCACAGTATTATGGCTAGATACAGCTTTCAATAATATATGCTAATCTAGATTCCAGATATAGGGTGTCTTGAAAGTGATTGTAGCAAGTCAAGCAATTTAATTTACCCACAGTGGATATATTGTGGACCATCTCTTCTAAGCATGCTGAATGGTCTCTACATTTATGTTTGTATGTATTTTATGTCGCAATAAAATTCAATTTTATTAGGTAAATATGTGTACCGATTCTCTTTGTTGATTTATATATTATGGAGGTACACCCTTGTTAACACAAGGCTGTTTTGATCCAGTTGAAGTATAATTATCCTGTGCCTGTTTCACAGATCAGTGATTGACTACAGCCATGAATATGGGAGCCAGAGAAATAGTCTGGCTGACTCAAGTCAATGACATTTTTAAAGTAGAGACCAACAGAGTTTTTAATGAAGCTACAGTGCAAGTTAAGGAACAGATGAAAACGTATAAAAACCTATGCCATATTAAAATGAAAATCTGGTGGAATCGTATCACGCTAGAAAAATATAAAGATAAAAAAATAATACCCAGAGGTCTAAGAATACAAAAATTTCCAGGTTTTGGGTTAGAAGATGAAGAACTGAGTGAAAAATGGGAAAATGCCATTAACAGATGTTCAATGGAAATGATTGAACTGACTATGGAAGCAAATAGTAGGAAATCGCAGAAAATTGAGAAAGAACTAGACATACTGCAAACACAAATAGATGAGAATCTAGAAGGTTCTCGAAAAACTAGCTTTGAAGAAGAAATAGGAAAAGCTTTTACAACATGGGAGAAAGAAATTATAGATCAAAAAACAAAGAAATTCCAAAGAGATGTAGGTGACTATAATAATAAAAGAGTTTATAAATGGCAAAAAGATCCAAATGACACCACGAGAACAAGAACCTCATCCTTTGCCTCTACGAATTCAGAAATATCTGAAGCAAGTGGTGAAAACAGCCACAAACAAATGCAAAGATCAACGAGAGCACAAAAAAACTGGCTATCCCAACAAGGAGGCAAACGAAAAATGGATGAAAGAATAGAAAATAGAAATAAAAAAGGGAAAGATGATACCCCTCAGGTAATCAACCTCTCATCCATAATACTAACAGAAGATCAAGTTAATCTATTAAGTAGAGGTTTGAATTTTTCACCAGCCAATAATTTTGATTCTTTCACAGTGACCAAAGATTTACATCTGTTTGCAAGGAAATTGCTTTTTAAAAAATTACATAACAACAAAAGGAAAAACTATGAAGATCTTAATTCAGAAAAAGAGATTGAAGCATTAAAAATTCTAGAAGATCTACTAAATGAAAATGAAGAGCAAGCTAAGGAAGGTGTCATCCCCAAACAACTAAATAAAAAATCTACTAACTTTCCCCCGTTACAGCAATAGACATATTTGTCAAATTAGTAAGCGAAGATCTGACTGTACTAAATAATCAGGGAAAGAAAAGAGAAGAAAACCTAAGTGTAAAGGAGAAAAAAGCACTGGAGGCACTGAGAGACCTAAAAGGTGTACTATTCAAACAGGCAGATAAGGGGGGAAATATAGTTGTCTGGCCAGAAGACATGTATATGCGGCAAGCCTATAAAATACTAAGAGATAAAAAATGCTACCGCAAACTTGATTCTAATCCCCTCTTTATCTTCCAGAAAAAGCTATATGATATATTAGACAAGGCAGAAGAAAATAATGTGATTTCATCAAAAATAAAACCTCTTTTAATTATCCCGTTTCCAAGAATACCAACTTTCTACATGACACCTAAAGTGCACAAAAATGTGATAGACCCGCCCGGTCGACCTATTATATCAGGTAATGGGGGGCTATGCGAGAAAATTGGCCAATTTATCGACCATCATCTAAAAATGCTTGTCAATACTTTACCATCTTTTATACAGGATACCACGGCAGCATTAAACAGACTAAATAACATGCAAGTTGAAGACAACATGATTCTAGTTACAGCTGATGTTGAAGGGCTGTATTCGAATATCAAGCATGTTGATGGGCTAAGAGCAGTAGCTGAATACCTGAAAGGTAACAATATGGAAGGGGAATTTAATGAATTGATCCTGACCCTACTGGAATTTATATTGGAGCATAATTTTTTTCTTTTTAATGATGATTTTTTTCTACAGACACAAGGTGTGGCGATGGGGGCTACATGCGCCCCATCCTATGCAAACTTGTTTCTAGGAGCATGGGAAAGAGAAATATTTATGAATGAGATAACACCACACATCAATAAAGTGCACAATTGGATGCGATTTATTGATGACATCTTTTTCCTATGGGAAGGCTCCGAAGATGATCTTAAAAAATTCATCAATATTTTAAATAACAACAACCAGAATATATTTCTTACCTTTCAGATGGGGAAAGAAGTCACATTTTTGGACCTAAAGATACAAATTAAAGAAAATGGAACATTAGAAACTGATGTCCATAGGAAAGAAACTGCGGTCAATGCACTACTGCATGCTGAATCTTCCCATCTAAAATCCACCATAGATGGTATACCAATTGGGCAATTCGCACGGATAAAGAGAATTTGCTCAAATGAGAGTAAGTATAAGGAGCGAAGTAAAGAAATGACAGAAAGATTTAAAACCAGAGGATACAGCAATAGGCAGATTAAAAGAGGAGCTGGGAAAATAAAAGGAAAGAAACGCGAGCAACTGCTATGTCCTAATAAGATCAAAATTGAAGACTCAGTACACAATATCAGATTCTTAACAGAATATAATAGCCAATGGTGGCAGATAAAAGAAATTTTGGAGAGACACTGGAACGTATTGCAAACAGATGTGGTCCTAAATAAATGCATTCCAAACAAACCCCTCATAACAGCAAAAAGGGCAAAAAACTTCAAAGACGCATTAGTTCACAGCCATTTCATAAGCAAACCACCTAACACTGGAAATGAGAAACTAAAAGGATCTTTTCCCTGTGGGACATGCAAAGCATGTAAAAATGTAATAAAAACTACAGAATTTATGGGTCTAAACCATGATAAAAGATACAAAATTAAGGAATACATCTCCTGCTCCTCAAAGGGTGTTATATATCACGCCAGATGCCCTTGTGATAAAATTTATATAGGCCTGACAACCAGAGAATTAAGGGCACGAATTAGAGAACATGTGCGAGATATCGAGAAAAGCAAAGAGGAAGAAAATTTAGATAATCTTAAAACTATACCCAGACATTTTAAATTATTTCATCAAAGTAATGAAAAATTGTTGCAATTCACGGGAATAGACCAGATCCATATGGGGATACGGGGAGGAGATCTCAGTAAAAGACTAGCCCAAGTCGAGAGTAAGTGGATTTTTAGACTAGGTACGATGACACCGAAAGGATTGAATGAAACTATGGGTTTTAGTTCCTTCTTGTAAACTGTAGGGAGTTTTAGATAAAAAAATTTTTAGAATGTAAGTAGTAAATATATAATATTTTAATCATGTTTTGTTTGACTATTGTAGAAACTTACGTGAGAATGTCGAGTGGTCGATGGCTGGATTCCTGCGTCTGGGACGTCCTAGGAAAAACAGAAAGGAGAAAAGAAGAATTAAATAACTATGATCGCACCTATCAAAAAAAGCATCAGAACATAATATATGGAATCAATATTTAATTAAGCAAGTAGGACATGGAGGGTAAAATTTTGGTTTTATAGAATATACATTGAGATATATATGAACACAGGAAATAAATATATTTTTATAAAAAAAAATAGCTTTGTTAGTTAGAATGTTTGGAGATAAATGACATCACATATAAGGGTGGGTAAATTAATAGATAATAATGTATATCCACAACTATTCCTCTACATTAGAGAGGACGTATAGAGATGGGGGCACTAATATTATATTGAAATAACACATATTTAACTGTCTCCCATAGTAGGAATAAGTTTCAATATGGGATTGATAGAAAATTTATAAAACATCACTTATAATATTCACATTAGACACTATAACAAAATTGAGGTATGGCACCTTATACATGTAGGTCATGAAATACTTTATGACTATATATGAATTCTATATCTTATATATATACATGAATGATTGATCAAATATATTTGATGCACATGGCACTTTGATATTTGCACATCTATTGTAGATAAAAATTATATATGTATGTATAATAGATAATATGTATTTATTGCACATGGCACTTAGATATATGTATACAAGTGATAGATAAAATGCACTTGATGCACATGACACTTTTGTATATGAATGTGATATCCATGAGCGTATGAGATAAAAAGATGGATTGAATCTATGGTGGATGTCTCGCAAACTCATGGATACCTATGATGGCCGTGAAGTGACATATATAAACATACCAACGCGCGCATATAGATTGACCTTGGAATAACCTAATGAGAAAGATAGATATGCCTTAGTGATATATATGAGCAAATGGGTACTGCATGTGAGCACACACGTGTGGATTGGGCATGAGATTTATGCACCTACACGCTGTGTGCTCTCATATATATATACTTAACCTATGGTGTATCAGGATATTTACACCGCCGATGTCGGTATATGCGTTTGCTGGAAAAATACCCATATCATTAGGGGATGTCACTGTCACTGCCATCATAATTAGATATATGTTGATGCCTCCACATCATGTCCAATGGCTTTATATATATACTAGTATGCCATCACTGATTCCACTATACAATATCAAGTTTGATAAATATGCAAATTGAGTAAAAACTGAATAGGATGCGATCGGAGCTGTGATACTACCATGTCCAGTGGTATGACGGGTGGATAGTAAGCATTAGAAATAGACATGTAGATACCCCTCAGAAAACTTTACCTGGTGATTTCTGTGCGCATCACGGATCAGGAGTGGGAGGGCTTCGGCTGTTCCGACGGGCGCGAGCGAGGTGACGTCAGACGCAATCTGCCCTCACTTCAATCGCGCTGATGGAAGGGCGGAAGTCCCATATACACCCAGATCTGATGATTACGCGATGCGCCGACATAGAAATCACCTGGAATATAATCACATGATGCAGGAATCGAACAACATTGGCCACCAGACATTTAAAAAGACCTCCCTAGCCATTAGAAAGAAATCCTCCTGAAGAAGCACTAGCGAAACGTACGTCGAGGAGTACGCTTGTCAGAGAGAGCCCACACGTAGACCACTGGACATCGGGTAGGTGAGCAACTTTGATCGATTTGGTGCATCCATTCTGAATGTATATTGAACATGCATTGAAAATTGTATCTACTCAGATAGGATGCAGCCTCACACATGAATGTCATTTATGCTCGCCATAGACCCATGCTCGACTTGCTCCATATCAAAAGTTATCACAGTATTATGGCTAGATATAGCTCTCAATAAGATATGCTAATCTAGATTCCAGATATAGGGTGTTTTGAAAGTGATTGCAGCAAGTCAAGCAATTTAATCTACCCACAGTGGATACATTGTGGACCATCTCTTCTAAGCATGCTGTATGGTCTCTACATTTATGTTTGTATGTATTTCATGTCGCAATAAAATTCAATTTTATTAGGTAAATATGTGTACCGATTCTCTTTGTTGATTTATATGCTAGTGTGTTATCCACCCCCCGAAACCTTAGAACAAACCATGACGTTAGCCATTAGGCTAGACCGACGGGTTAGGGAACGACAACGAGAACACCTTCTTGTTCCACAGATGGTTCCCAAGATGGAGATGGGTCCGGTGATAGCAAAATCTGAAGGCTTCTCTGATGAACCCATGACCAGGAAGGAGCAGCATCGTCGTCGTGGAGTGTGCTTCTACTGTGGCGGTTCCGATCACTGCGTCCGACAGTGCCCTAAGATCCCTTCTTCCGGAGGTCCACCCAAACCAGAGGGCTCAACAGACAAGGTACTCCCTGGGGTGGTAAGAAAAAAGCTGCTGATTCCTATTACTGTGTCTCTGGGGGGAATCAGGGGTTTCGGTGACGCCTTTATTGATTCCGGGTCAGCATCTAATTTTATTGACCGTAAATTTGCCATCCAAATAGGAATTACGATTTTAGCCCTTCCTCACCCAGTGAACATTGTAGCCATTGATTCCACTCCCCTGGCGGCTGGTACGGTCAAATTTTGTACCCCGGAGATCTCTCTTTCGGTAGGGGTGTGCCACACTGAAATATGCTCATTCCTAATTCTTGAGAATCTACCCGTAAATGTAGTATTAGGTATGCCCTGGCTCTAATTACATAATCCGGTTATTAATTGGGCTACTGGTGAGATAGAAAGATGGGGTTCTGAGTGTAAGTCCTGTTTATTGGTCGTTTTAGCAGTGGTTAATACTGTATCCCAAACCCTTCCGCCATATATTTGAGATTATGCTGATGTGTTTTCATCATCCGAGCTGAAAGAATTATCACTCCATAGACCGTATGATTGTGCTATTGAATTAGTATCCGGGTCCAGATATCCCAAAGGAAAAATTTATCTATCTGGTCCCGAACGATATTCAATGAGGGAATATATTAAAGAGTGTTTGAGCAAGGGTCACATTAGGCCCTCTGTATCTCCAATGGGTGCGGGGTTCTTTTTTGTAAAGAAAAAGGACGGAGGACTCAGACCCTGTATTGATTACCGTGAATTAAATAAGATCACTGTTAAATATCAATATTCCCTCCCTTTAGTTCCCGACCTGTTCAATCAGGTTTTAGGAGCTGCCTGGTTTTCCAAACTCGACTTGAGGGGAGCTTACAATTAAATCCGAATTAAGGAGGGGGATGAATGGAAGACGGCATTTAATACTCCTGAGGGACATTTTGAATACCTAGTTATGCCTTTCGGGCTTAGTAATGCCCAAGCCATCTTCCGAAATTTCATGAACAACATTTTCAGGGAATTCATTGGGAAGTTTTTAATCATCTATCTTCATGATATTCAGATTTTTTCTCCCACCTGGGACTCGCATGTGAGACATATAAGACTAGTACTAGACATTTTAAGAGTTAACCAATTATCAGTTAAACTTGAGAAATGCATTTTTGGAGTACAGGAGATTCTGTATCTTGGGTATGTTCTTGCTCCTGGTTCTTTCAAAATGGATGCTGGGAAGGTACGAGCAATCCAGGAGTGAGTGAGGCAATCATCACTTAAAACCTTACAGCGCTTTTTGTTTTTTTCCAATTATTATTATAAGTTTATTTAAAAAAATTCCATTATCGCCAAACCGTTAACAGATCTTACCAAGAAAGGGGCGGATCTAGTCAATTGGTCTGAGGAAGCCATTGAAGCCTTCGAGAATCTTAAAAGAAGTTTTAGTAGTGCCCCAGTCTTAATTCAACCAAATCTGGAGGAACCTTTTATGGTGGAGGTAGATGCCTCTGAGGATGGAGTAGGGGCAGTAGTGTCCCAAGGACCCTCTAACTTCTCTAACCTCAGACCCTGTGCCTTTTTCTCCAGAAAATTTTCTCCTACAGAAAGGAATTATGATATTGGGAACCGTGAGTTGCTAGCTATTAAGTGGGCATTTGAGGAATGGAGACATTTTTTGGAGGGGGCAAAACATAGAATTACCGTTCTTACTGATCATATTAATTTGTTATTTCTTGAGTCCGCTAAGTGTCTAAACCCTCGTCAAGCCAGATGGGCATTATTCTTTACTCGATTAAAATTTTCCATTACTTACAGGCCAGGAAGTAAGAACATAAAGGCCGATGCCTTGTCAAGAAGTTTTTCTGCCTTTCAGTCTTCCGATACCCCTCCGGAACCCATCCTTCCAGCCAATATCATCATGGCATCATTATCCTCTAATTTGGCCTCTGATATTGAATCAGCTCAACATCTAGCGCCTGCACATACACCTTCAGATAAGTTATTCATTCCCACGCATTTTTGGCTCCAGTTGTTGGGTGAGTGTCATGATTCAGTTTTATGTGGTCACCCTGGCATGGAAGGCACTCATGAGTTGGTTTCCAGATCATACTGGTGGCCTACTTTGTTAAGAGACGTCAATGCATATGTATCTGCTTTTGAAGTGTGCGCCAGATCCAAAACTCCTAGGACATGTCCTGCCAGAGAGTTACAACCACTACCCATTCGCAGTAAGCCCTGGTCGCATATTTCTATGGATTTTATTACTGACCTGCCATCTTCTGAGGGTAAGTCAGTGGTTTGGGTAGTGGTTGACAGATTTTGTAAGATGGCACATTTCATTCCTATGAGTAAACTTCCTAGTGCTAAGAGTCTAGCTACTGTTTTTATTGATCACATTGTACGGCTTCACGGGATCCTGGAAAATATTGTTTCTGACAGAGGCGTTCAATTTGTTTCTAAATTCTGGAGAGCTTTCTGTCAGAGAATTAAGATTTCTTTGGCCTTTTCGTCTGCTTTTCACCCTGAGACTAATGGTAATCTCTGAAAATCAACATGTGTGGGTAAAATATCTTTCGCTGGCGGAATTTGCTATAAATAACCGTTGTAAGGGATCGCCTCTTATTTAGGGGTCATTCTCACAATGATCTTCATCGACCACAGGGTTAAGGGCCAAACATTGCTTTATTTGGCACCTCAGCAAAACCAAAACAAACAATACAAATAAAACACCTGCCCGGCTGGGCTCTAACTAAACATGAGGACTCCCTACCTCAATGAAAGCCCCGTTCACACACGGGAAGAACATGCGGCTTTTCCCAGCCTAACAATCCAGCACTTCCAGGCTGTAACAAAGTCCAGTACCTTTTGGGGGATTGTGGCACAGAAGTCCTCCTGACTCTGGCCTAGCGACCGTCGATTCCAAGACCTTGCGGAGTCCCCCAAAGTTCAGGCTAACACCTACCCCTGTGGCCCCTCAGCCAGCTCGGCTGAGCCCACTTGTACAGAGCCTTCCCAGGCCTCTGCTGCACACAGACTCTTCTCTCTCCTAACAGTCTGGACTGGGCTCTTATCCCAGACTGATTGTTCCACCTGGTGTGGTCTCTGACCTGCTGATTGACAGTGAAGAAATAGGAACTCCTGCCATTTCTAGGAGTCCCGCAATATTTTAGATTGAGATTGCCGGACTCATTTCGTGTTCATAATGTTTTCCATAAATCGTTGCTTAAGAAATATATTCCACCCATTGTTTCGTCGCAGTCAGCTCCTCCTCCCATACAAATTGACAATAAAGAGGAGTTTGTAGTCTCCATAATGTGGATGTTAGAATGGTTCGAAACTCCTGGCAGTACCTTGTCCACTGGAAGGGCTATGGACCCGAGGAGAGGTCTTGGGTCCCAGCTACTGAGATCCACGCCCCGAGGCTCATCAAGAATCTTCATGATGAGCATCCTGGGAGATTTGTACCCAAGTGCTTGGGTCCGGTGGCCCCTCGCACTCGGTCTCCCATCAGTCGCAGACCTGCTGCTTAGCTTCGGGAGCAAGGATCTGTGTTCGGCCTCGTTCCCAGGGCGGCTTTGCTAGCTGGGAGGCTCCCTGCTCCTAGATTTGCCTTGAGCGCCGAGCTGATGACTCGGTGCTCGACTTGTCTGTCGGTTATGTGACGCTGGCCACATCACATGACCCTCACTCCCCACTATAAATACAGGCAACCTGCTGGCTACAGGTTGCCTGTGATACTGGTCCATTGGTGCTTCCTTGTTCCTTGGTTCTAGTCTGCGGCTGCTTGTTCTGATTGACCTCCTGACCTTGTGACCTTGGCTCGTTCTTTAACCTCGATTTAGTCTCATCCTTTGTACGTATTTGCTCTACTGGATTGACCTCGGCTCTGACTGTTGACCTTACATTTGCCTGCTCCATTTGTACTCCAGCTTTTCCTGGTTCTGACCCTTGGCTTGTTGACCTTCCGTATCTTTCCTCTGTGCACTTACGTAAGTAAGGGACCGTCGCCCAGTTACGCCCCGTCGCCTAGGGTGGGTAGTGTAAGTAGGCAGGGACAGGGGTTGAGGGTGGAGTCATAGTGCACCCTCTTTCCTTCCTCTCTGATCCCTGACAGTGTGTAGTTGTGTAATTGTGTAAGTGTGTGACTTAAGATTAAGTGACTTTAGATTCAGGAACTTCAGTGGGGGACTGCAATTAGACAATTTCTTATTACTACAATATATTGTATTTTTCACTTTTGTGGTGTAATCCCCATTTAGTATGTGTTTCATAATTGACAACACAGTCCAGTGCACATCTTGCATGATGTATGCAGTCATGGAACAGCCATTCGAGGGTGTATATCTTTGTTCAAGATGTGAGCAAATTACCTGTTTGGAATCGCAAATCGAGTCTCTAAACGAGCAAGTTGCAACGCTGAGAGGCATTGACAATTTGCAAAAGAGTTTGCTTCTCACTGAGCAAGCACTCTTTGGGGTAGATGAGGGGGAGGGTGACAGAGAGGAGGCTGAGGAAAGTGAGGTAGCTAGCTGGGTAACAGTTAGAAAGCGGGGTAGAGGGAAGAGTGTCAGGGAGGCTAGCCCTTATCTGACACACCCCAACAAATTTGCACGTTTGGCAGATGAGGGTGATGTCAGTCCAGAGACGGCACTGCTACAGCCGGACATTTTCTCTGCCAGTCAGGGGAATGTTAGCTCCAGTAAGCAGGGAACCAGGAGAGCAGGGCAGGCCAGACAGGTGCTGGTAGTGGGAGACTCCATTATTAGGGGAACAGATCTGTCAGAAAGACCGTGATCACCGAACAGTGTGCTGTCTTCCTGGCGCTAGAGTTAGACACATCGTAGATCAGGTTGACAGATTACTGGGAGGGGCTGGAGAAGATCCAGCGGTCATGGTCCATATCGGAACCAATGACAAAGTTAGAGGTAGGTGGAGAGTCCTTAAAAATGATTTCAGGGATTTAGGTCAAAAGCTTAGGGCAAGGACCTCAAAGGTAGTATTTTCCGAAATACTACCTGTACCACGGGCCACACAAGAAAGGCAGTGGGAGTTTAGGGAGATTAACAAGTGGCTCAAAAACTGGTGTAGGAAGGAGGGGTTTGGGTTCCTGGAGAACTGGGCCAACTTCTCTATCAACTACAGGCTCTATTGTAGGGACGGGCTGCACCTCAATGGGGAAGGGGCAGCTGTGTTGGGGAGAAAGATGGCTAGAAGGTTGGAGGAGTGTTTAAACTAGGGACTGGGGGGGAGGGAAATTACATTATAGGAGGGGAAGATAGTGCAGATAGAGACCGGGGGCAAGGTAGTGGGACTAGGGGAGGAATGGAAGGAGGGACTAGAACAGTTCAGAAGGAAAGGTGTAGGGTAAAAAATATACATAAACCTCTCAAATGTATGTATACTAATGCCAGAAGCCTGACTAATAAAACTGGGGAACTGGAATTAGTGATGTGTGAGGAGGACTATGACATAGTGGGAATAACTGAGACATGGCTGGATGATAGCTATGACTGGGCAGTTAATGTACAAGGTTACAGTCTGTGTAGGAAGGCTTGTCAAAACCGGAGAGGGGGGGGGGGTATGCCTTTATGTAAAGTCCTGTCTAAAGCCCCCACTCCGGGAATATATAAGTGAGGGACATGAACATGTGGAGTCATTGTGGGTAGAGATACATGGAGCTAAAAACAATAAAAAATTACTAATAGGAGTTTACTATAAGCCACCTAATATACCAGAGTCCACAGAAAACCTACTACTAAACGAGATAGACAAGGCGGCAAATCATAATGAGGTGGTTATTATGGGGGACTTCAACTACCCAGATATAGACTGGGAAACTGAAACTTGTACATCTCATAAAGGAAACAGGTTCTTGGCAATAACCAAAGACAATTACCTCTTCCAACTGGTTCAGGACCCGACTAGAGGGACGACCATACTGGACTTAGTATTAACCAATAGGCCTGACAGAACAACAGACGTTCAGGTTGGGGGACACCTTGGAAATAGTGACCATAAAGTAATAACCTTCCAATTATCATTCAAAAGAGCGTTTCTACAGGGAGGAACAAAAATACCAAACTTCAAAAAAGCTAAATTTAGCCAACTAAGAGAGGCCATAGGCCTAACTAACGGGGACAAAGTCCTCAAAAATAAAAATACAGCCACAAAATGGGATATCTTTTAAAGCATCCTAAAATCTCTATGTGAGAGGTACATACCATATGAGAATAAAAGGTTAAGGAACAAAAAAAAAATGTGGATAAATAGAACTGTAAAGAAAGCAATACATGACAAAAAGAAAGCATATAAATCACTAAAACAGGAGGGTGCACGGAAGCACTGAAAAACTATAAGGAAAAAAATAGAACATGTAAAAAACAAATAAAAGCGGCCAAACTAGAGACCGATAGATTAATTGCCAAAGAGAGTAAAACTAACCCTAAAATGTTCTTCAATTATATAAATGTTAAAAAGTATAAATTTGAAGGTGTCAGCCCTTTAAAGAGTAATGAGGGGGGAGTCACAGAGAGTGATAGGAGAAAGCAAAGCTGTTAAAAAAAAAAATTCTCCAATGTATTCACTGAGGAAAATAAACTGTCAGATGAAATGCTGTATGTAAAAATAAATTCCCCATTAAAAGTGTCCTGTCTGACCCAGAAAAAAGTACAACAGCGACTTAAAAAGATTAAAATAGACAAATCGCCAGGAGCAGATGGCATACACCCCCGTATCCTAAGGGAATTAAGTAATGTCATATCCAGACCCTTATTTCTGATATTTGCGGACTCTATACTGACAGGGAATGTCCCACAGGATTGGCGCCTAGCAAATGTGGTGCCAATATTCAAAAAGGGTCCAAAAACAAAGCCTGGAAACTATAGGCCGGTAAGTTTAACATCTGTTGTGGGTAAACTGTTTGAAGGTTTTCTAAGATATGCTATCTTAAAGCATCTCAACGGAAATAAGCAAATAACGCCATATCAGCATGGCTACATGAGGGATCGGTCAAGCCAAACTAATTTAATCAGTTTCTATGAGGAGGTAAGTTCTAGACTTGACAGTGGCTAATCAATGGATGTCACATATCTGGACTTCTCCAAAGCATTTAACACTGTACCACATAAAAGGTTAGTATATAAAATGAGAATACTCGGTCTGGGAGAAAATGTCTGTATGTCGGTAAGTAACTGTCACGACCATGGTTATGGTCGTGACTCCTTATCCGCATGCAGTTGCCTGCGGTTTTGGTTTTGTTTTCAACCACATGGTGAGGGCTGCTTGTATGTTGCCTCACGTGTGGTTGCCGCTGGCAACATGTTTGTATTTGGCAGCATAGCAGCCTGAGCTGTTGCTAGGCAGCTTGCTGTCAGGTGCATGCGGGTACACCTGGCAATCTGTCTTTATAGGTGTGCCTTTTGTACGTGTGGTGTGCACTTTCCCGGTGTGTTGTGCATGAGGTTGTGTGTGTGCATTGTGACACTTTAGGTCATTTGCGGTTGCCCCTGGCAACGTGGTGTGTTGTGTACATGTGGTGGCAGTGTCTCGGCCTTCTTGCTGTTTCCCAGGACATGGTTGCCACACATGTCGTTGCCGGCGGTAACAGCTGCACTTTGATTGTTGTTTGTACACTTCCCCTTTAAGTGGCAGTCTTCCCTTGCCTGGTGAAGGAAGGGTTAACTCCCTTCCTTGTGTGTGAACACTGGGTGTGTGTGTGTGGGTGTGGCCACTTGGGGCTATTTAGCTCCTGCTGGAAGCCACTAGTCTGGGGGGTACTTCAGCCATGGTTAGCTGGAGTCATCCTCCTGTTTTTTTTACCATCTGCCAGTGAGGGCCACCCTTGTGGTCATAAATTTATGAATATTGTTATGAAGATGTTTCTTTGGTCTCTTTGTTTATTGCAGCTATGGTTTCCTGGGTTCCTGTGTGATGTGTGGTGTGTGCTGTGTCCGTTTGTATTGTTGTGGACAGCAGCACTTGTACATGGGTTCCAGGCTTTGTGTCTGTGGCAGGTAGGTGCTGTACTAAATTCAAAAAAAGGGATCCGCTCACCTCCTATTCTCTCAGGATAGGTGCTCCAAACCAAAATTTGAGTCACCCCTCAAAGTTTGAAATATATAGTAAAAAGAAGATGGAATGGTCACTCTTATATGGAAATATAGGACACTTTATTAAGCATATATCAGGGAATTATGTGCAATAAAATTACAATAAAATGTTAAAACTATGTTTTGATCAATAATATGTTACAAAATGAAACAAAAAGCAGTGTTGAATGAGTGCTGGTGGCTCCAAATAAGCCCCTCTCTATCATTCGCATCCAGACTTGTTAAGTCCCAGGTGCGATAGTTCTGTCTAATTTGCAGAGGTAGGTTGGTGCAAACAGCATTCATTCAGCTAAAAATCCATATAATAGCAAAATACATCAGATGTAAAAATCATCAGGTATATAATCCTATAAACAATTAAAAAGAAATATCACGCTCTTTGGGATCTGTAAATGTCTAGATTTTTGTTGTTCACTTGTGTTTGAACACAATCTATTGAAACGTCTGTATCAAAAGGCTGCTGCAAACTGGTTAAATAATGTCAGTTTTCCTGCTGCTGACTGTTGCAATCTGCTGTTTGTTTGGCTTGATTGTAGCAGAAAATCCTTACTTGAATAACCAGCAGTGGTTCATTTAATTAATTATGATACTTCTTAGTGTGATACCCACTACTGTGGGCTTACCTTCACCCGCGCCGTCGGTCAGAAAGGGACTTGCTGTTGAGCTCTTACTCCGTTGAATCTGCCGGCGTCCCGGCTATGGAGCTGCTCGCGTCCCACGTGTCTCTCACAGGTGATGTTAGAATCAAGTCCAAAGTGAGGATCACAGACCTTTCTTTGCCGGCGCTATTGGATGACGTATCGCAGTCTTCTAAGATAGATGGATTTCTTTTCTTTGTAGTGCACTAGGTTGAATCGGAAAGTGGGGTATTCATCCAAGTTTTCTTGACGCCAGATGCGTTTCGGGGAGACGCTTCCCCTTCCTCAGTGGCATACCCCCATTCCATAAATCAAGGTAATTTATACCCGATGATGGTTCTTCAAAAGATCCGAGCTGGATTTGGAATTATATTTTCAAAAGGTGGTCTGGAGTTTTTAAATTCCATTCCAGTATTTTCATTCTGGTTTCAATGGGTCTTATCCTGATATATATTGCTTATAATACTTATAATATTCAGTGTGGGTTCTCATTCTTCCCATATTTGCTATTATTATCATTTATTTGTACAATACATTTAAAAACAAAATAAAATCCATTTAAAACAATAAATATATATATATGCACTCAAGGCAGTTTTCCCAAGCCTTGCGTGGAAGGGTTGTCCCTCCTCCATTGGAAATCTTTCTCAAAAAGCATATTTAGCCAAAAAGCATATTTAGCCAAAAAACGCATATGCGGTTCCATTGCGGTTTTTGCCAAATTTGATGCGTTTTCTCACCTATTATCTCTCTACCATAGTTGCGGTTCATCAGTAATATGTTCCATATAGAATCTTCTATTTTTAAGCAAAAAAAAAAAAAATGCATATGCGATTTCAATGCGTTTTTTTCTGAATTTGATGCGTTTTCTTTCCTATTACCTTTATATCATGATTTTAGTTCATCAGAAGTGTCTGGCGCATTTTGTATAACACAAATATTATTATAAATTATTTTCTACAGACGTTATTTATAGTTCTTTTTTCTTCTAAATGGCTACGTATTATAGATGAATAGGGGGGGGGGGGCATGTGTGGGGTAGAGGGAGAGTTGCAGTGCTGGGAAAAACAGCCTGACATGCAACTCTACATCGACACCCACACGGACCACCCAGTGTTAGATGAACCCAAATATTTCTAATTCTGCATTTAAGCCTCTTGGTAGGAGGCTACCAAATTCGTATATTTTTCTGGATTCCGCTCTTGATAACCTCTCGATCTGGTTACCTCCTCGCCAATGTTTCTCCACCTTTTCCAGTGCCATGAATGAGAGACCCTTAGGGTCTTGATGATGTACGTCCTTGAAATGCTTGGACAGCGAATGTTTTTCATATCCTTTAGTGATGTTATTTAGGTGTTCCGCTATCCTAACCTTCAAGGTACGTTTGGTTCTCCCAATATATTGTCTCAGACATGGGCACTGGATCAGGTAGATCACATTGGAGGAGTCAGATGTGAGAAAATGTTTAATGGTCATGGTATGTGAATTTTGTGTGGAGGTGGCTATTGTTGTTTTCCTTGGGAACTTGGTTTTCCTACAGCCTGAGCATCTCCCACATCTAAAAAAACCTTTTGGTTGAAGCCAATTTAATGTTGGACCTTTTTTAATTTTTTCTTTTACTGAGGGAGCTATTTGTATTCCTAAATTTGGAGCCCTTGAGTATGTAATTTTGGGGATTGGGGGCAGAAACATTCCTATAGTTTTATCCCTGTGTAAATGGTGCCAGTGGGATTTTATAATGAATTCCACTTGTTTTGCCTGAGTGTTATAGGGCAAAATAATCCTAAAATCTGTGTTACTTTCTCGTTCTGGCTTTTGTGTCGGTACGGAAAACGTTTTCCGATCCAACTCCTTTACTTTTTCAAGAGCTTCTCTAATAATTGCATCTGGGTAGTCTTTTTCTTTAAATTGGCTACTCATATCTTTGGCTTCTTCCTCAAATATGTCATCTTCCGTGCAGTTACGCTTAAGTCGGCGGAACTGCCCGAAAGGGACATTCGTCAGCCAGCTTGGCAGATGACAACTTGAGAACGGGATATATCCATTCTTGGCTGTAGGCTTATGGAAGGTGTTACATGAATATCTATCATTTTTTCGTGTGATCTCAATGTCAAGAGATTCAACTTTGTCGCCTCCAAAATTGGAGGTGAATTTCAAGTTGTTTTTGTTGTCACTGATCTTACTGACAAAATTATCGAGACCCTCTGATGTTCCTCCCCAAATAAAAATGATGTCATCTATATATCGCCGCCACAGGACCAGGTCTGCCCCCAGGGTCAGATCGATGTTATTTGATTCCCATTGTGCCAAAAACAAATTGGCATAGCTGGGGGCAAACCTGGTACCCATGGCGGTTCCTCTCCTCTGTAAATAAAATTGATCAGAGAAGAGAAAATAATTATGATATAAGATATGATTCACCCCCTCCAAAACATATTCTATTTGGTTTTTGTTCCATAATTCATTTTCGGACAATTGATCCCTCAGGGCTGCAATGCCCTGGTCGTGGTCGATAATAGTATAGAGGGACTGGATGTCCAGGGTACCCATTATCCAATGGTCCTGAACGTCCAGGCCCTCCAGAACACCCACGATCTCAGTTGTGTCACGTATATATGATTTTATCTTCTTTACCTCTGGCTGGAGCAAAGTATCTATATACTGTGACAGATTTACTGTTAGGGATCCAATGCCCGAAATGATGGGACGGCCCGGTGGGTCCACTATACTTTTGTGGACTTTTGGAAGGCAATAAAAAAATGGGTAATTTGCCCGGTATATCCAAAATAAAATTATACTCTTGTTGTGTTAGGAACTTCTGTTGAAGTCCTTTTTCACAGAATTGGGAAAGAGCCCGTTTAAACTCTTCAGTGGGGTCCTTTTTTAAGGGAATGTACGTAGTTTGATCTGCCAACTGTCTATGACATTCCTTATTATATTGATCTTCCCCCCAGATCACTATTGCCCCTCCTTTATCCGCAGGGCGAATGACTATTTTTTCATTTTTCTGTAGTTCCCTTATAGCTTTAATCTCTCCCCTTGTCAAATTGTTTTTATAACTATTCTTTATTTTTATTTTCTCCAAATCCGCCTCCACACTTTTTTGAAATGTGGCCATTTCTGGACCAATCTCTGCTCTAGGGAATTTTTTTGACTTGCTCCTTAACTGTGTATGGATATATGAATCCTGTGTCTGGTGTTCCATAGTGAGTGGATTTTTAATAAAGTATTTTTTTAGGCAAATCCTTCGAATAAACTTTTGGATGCCTATGTAAGTGTCAAATTTATTCAGAGAGGATGATGGTGCAAACTTTAACCCTTTATTTAAGAGTGTGATCTGAGTGGAGGTGAGATTTATTCCACTCAGATTAATGATGTTATCTATTACATTTAATGGTGATTTCTGTGTTCCCCTCTTCCTCTGTGATCTTCGTGTCTTCCTCTTTGTTGGTAATTTTCTCTGTGATGTGTTTCTCGTGTGTTCCCTAAGTTGTGATTGTTCTGAGGATCTATTGTCCAAATCTCGTGTCTCCCTAGATCTACTTTTGGACGTGTTTGACTCCTCTGTTCCTCTGGTGCTCTGTGTCTCAGATTGTAAGGTGCTCTGTGCATGTGGGGTGTTGTCCTCCTGCGATCTGCTGATTGGGGCTTTCTTTGTTTTAACCGTGGGGAATGATGAGGGGGAGTCTGATCTAAAAAAGAATTATCTGCCAAGGTCTCAAATCTGTTCTGTGTCGGTATATTATACCTCCTTGGTTCTTTCTGTTCACTATGTTTAGGTTGGGAATTTTCTCTTATATATTCCTCCCTATTGGGTCTCTTCTCATCTTTTTTAGTCGTATGTTTATATTTTTTAGTTTTTTTAGCTATAATTTCTTGCTCCATTTTATCCAGACTTTTATGTAGCCTTTCCTGACACATTTCATATGTCTGGTCTTTTGGGAACTTGTCTAGCCTTATTTTTAAATTCATTATTTTGTCTGTCAGATCATCCAGAATTATAGTCCTCCTTTTAATAATAAGCTCCATCAGGGCTCTAGATTGTAAATGTAGTAGGTCCTCCCATTCTTTTTTAAAACTCTCACTTAATAAATCCTGGGCTGGAATTTTAATCAATTGTAGGCCCTTAGGGACTTTATCATGGCTTAAATACAACCGTAGGGAACGTATTTCCCAGATCTGTCGTAATTTTTTATGTAGAAGATCCTCCAATTCTCTGAAAGATTCTACTATTGATCTTTCTTCTAAACTGCTAGGATTCCTTCCTTCCAGATCCTCAAAGCTATAGGTTTCTGCCTTGAGTTGCTTTGTCTCCATATAATTCCATATATCCATATTGAGAGCAGAGGGAGCTTGATCTCAGGTGGGTGAATTAAATTAGTAGTAAATTCAAAAAAAGGGATCCGCTCACCTCTATTCTCTCAGGATAGGTGCTCCAAACCAAAATTTGAGTCACCCCTCAAAGTTTGAAATATATAGTAAAAAGAAGATGGAATGGTCACTCTTATATGGAAATATAGGACACTTTATTAAGCATATATCATGGAATTATGTGCAATAAAATTACAATAAAATGTTAAAACTATGTTTTGATCAATAATATGTTACAAAATGTACTAGTTGCATTTACCTGCCATTGCCATAAGCTGTTTATGTTCCCCTTTCTTTGCAGCTTGGCAAGTGAGACTCCTGTTCGTCCGTATCTAGGAGGAACAGGTCATCTTACCCTGCTCCTAGTTCTGGGCCACCCTAAGGGCTAGTAGGGACCCCAAGGTTACAGAGTATGAGCTCTCCTACCATCAGGGTCGGCTCATACAGCTAGGAGTCAGGGTCAGAATTAGGGACGTAATAGGAGGTGACCTGCTCCCTGATTCATGTCCCGGCCTAGTAGCTTTCATCAACTTCAGTCATCGCACGGCTGAGGGTTTTCCCCATCCTCAGCCGTGACAGTAACTGGCTGAGTAATATAAAACAGAGGGTGGTTATTAACAGTACACACTCAGATTGGGTCACAGTCACTAGTGGGGTACCTCAGGGGTCAGTATTGGGCCCCATTCTCTTCAATATATTTATTAATGATCTTGTAGAAGGCTTGCATAGTAAAATATCAATTTTCGCAGATGACACTAAACTGTGTAAAGTAATTAACACTGAAGAGAACAGTATACTACTACAGAGGGATCTGGATAGATTGGAGGCTTGGGCAGATAAGCCGCAGATGAGGTTTAACACTGACAAATGTAAAGTTATGCACATGGGAAGGAATAATGCAAGTCACCCGTACATACTAAATGGTAAAACACTCAGTAACACTGACATGGAAAAGGATCTAGGAATTTTAATAAACAGCAAACTAAGCTGAAAAAAACAGTGTCAGGCAGCTGCTGCCAAGGCCAATAAGATAATGGGTTGCATCAAAAGGGGCATAGATGCCCGTGATAAGAACATAGTCCTACCACTTTACAAATCGCTAGTCAGACCACACATGGAGTACTGTGTACAGTTCTGGGATCCTGTGAACAAGGCAGACATAACAGAGCTGAAGAGGGTTCAGAGGAGGGCAACTAAAGTAATAACTGGAATGGGGCAACTACAGTACCCTGAAAGATTATCAAAATTAGGGTTATTCACTTTAGAAAAAAGATGACTGAGGGGAGATCTAATTACTATGTATAAATATATCAGGGGTCAGTACAGAGATCTATCCCATCATCTATTTATCCCCAGGATTGTGACTGTCATGAGGGGACATCCTCTGCGTCTGGATGAAAGAAGGATTGTACACAAACATAGAAGTGGATTCTTTACGATAAGAGCAGTGAGACTATGGAACTCTCTGCCTGAGGAGGTGGTGATGGTGAGCACAATAAATGAATTCAAGAGGGGCCTGGATGTATTTCTGGAGTGTAATAATATTACAGGCTATAGCTACTAGACTATGAGTCATGAACAGCTCCATCTATTGGTTTCATAGTCTTATGACAAGATTATTAGTGCAAGATAATGCACCTGGGGCGTAAAAACCCAAGAGCAGAATATAAAATCAGTGATACAGTCCTAACCTCAGTATCTGAGGAAAGGGATTTAGGGGTCATTATTTCAGAAGACTTAAAACTAGGCAGACAATATCATAGAGCAGCAGGAAATGCTAGCAGAATGCTTGGGTGTATAGGGAAAGGCATTAACAGTAGAAAGAGGGAGGTGCTCATGCCGCTCTACAGAGCACTAGTGAGAGCTCATTTGGCGTATTGTGCGCAGTACTGGAGACCATATCTCCAGAAGGATATTGATACTTTGGAGAGAGTTCAGAGAAGAGCTACTAAACTAGTACATGGATTGCAGGATAAAACAGGACCTTAACATGTATAGCTTGGAAGAAAGACGAGACAGAGGGGATGATAGAAACTTTTAAATACATAAAGGGAATCAACAAGGTAAAAGAGGAGAAGAGAATATTTAAAAGAAGAAAAACTGCTACAAGAGGACATAGTTTTAAATTAGAGGGGCAAAGTTTTAAAAGTAATATCAGGAAGTATTACTTTGCTGAGAGAGTAGTGGATGCATGGAATAGCCTTCCTGCAGAAGTAATAGCTGCAAATACAGTGAAGGAGTTTAAGCATGCATGGGATAGGCATAAAGCCATCCTTCATATAAGATAGGGCCAGGGGCTATTCATAGTATTCAGTAGATTGTGCAGACTAGATGGGCCAAATGGTTCTTATCTGCCGACACATTCTATGTTTCTATGTTTCTATAAAACTTTGAAACCAATAGATGGCGCTGTTCATCTTGTTGGGACGCTAGTTAGTGGGGCACCCTGCTCAACAGAGTCTACACACTGTGTAGCACTCAGCCTATAATAGCCTGCACTAACACTGAGGTGTATATCGGATTGCTGCTATCATTCACACATCTTCTAGCACTTTATCTGTGGTAATATAAGCTTGTTAGGGTGTATCTGAGGACTATTGCCCTGCTTATAAAGACTCATGAACAGTGCGATCTATTGGTTTCATAGTCTTATGACAATAGTATGAATCCAATAGATGGCACTGTTCCTGAGTAGTGTAGATCGCAAATATTCTAATCGCAAATTTTTATTGTGAATTTTTATTGTGACTCTGTTGCCCCACTTACTAGCGCCCCAACAAGATGAACAGCGCCATCTATTGGTTTCATAGTCTTATGACAAGACTATGAATCCAATAGATGGCGCTGTACATGAGTAGTGTAGGTCGTGAATTTTCCAATGGTTCACTCAGAGAGCAGGAGCTTTGAAGAATTAAAATCGTATTTATTGTTCTATAAAAATATATGTTAGGTTTAACAATTACAATGACAAAAAATATACATGAAATATGTTATAAACATTCAATAACAATAAAAGATAATCAATACTATATAAAACATTGTAAAACTTTATAAAACTATAAAACTTCTATGGCACACTGTTGATGTATTTCTATAACATACTATGGTACACTGTTAGTGAGAGTTGCTGGTGTATTTTGATTTTTGAACACTAGATGGCGCTTGTGTCCAACTTTCAGTTTGAGCTGCAATGTATTTGGCTGCAATATTTTTCTTATTGGCCAGATGGCGCTAGTCCTTGCAGTAATGAATAATTGCTTGCAAAGTTCAGCTGTGTACAAACCTACTAGTGAATGATTACTTGCAGAGTTCAGCTGAAAAGTTTGTATGTACATCATAGAAACATAGAATGTGTCGGCAGATAAGAACCATTTGGCCCATCTAGTCTGCCCAATATACTGATTACTATGGATAGCCCCTGGCCCTATCTTATATGATCAAGTATTGCTCAGGATTATTCAAAAGTGATAATGTTAATTTGTCCTCTATGGAGAGGTGCACATGTGCGATTTACAGGGTGGGCCATTTATATGGATACACCTTAATAAAATGGGAATGGTTGGTGATATTAACTTCCTGTTTGTGGCACATTAGTATATGTGAGGGGGGAAACTTTTCAAGATGGGTGGTGACCATGGCGGCCATTTTGAAGTTGGCCATTTTGAAGTCGGCCATTTTGAATCCAACTTTTGTTTTTTCAATAGGAAGAGGGTCATGTGACACATCAAACTTATTGGGAATTTCACAAGAAAAACAATGGTGTGCTTGGTTTTAACGTAACTTTATTCTTTCATGAGTTATTTACAAGTTTCTGACCACTTATAAAATGTGTTCAATGTGCTGCCCATTGTGTTGGATTGTCAATACAACCCTCTTCTCCCACTCTTCACACACTGATAGCAACACCGCAGGAGAAATGCTAGCACAGGCTTCCAGTATCCGTAGTTTCAGGTGCTGCACATCTCGTATCATCTGAAGGCAATCGTCTATGCTGTGAAGATACGAGATGTGCAGCACCTGAAACTACGGATACTGGAAGCCTGTGCTAGCATGTCCGACTTCAAAAGGGCCGCCATGGTCACCACCCATCTTGAAAAGTTTCCCCCCTCACATATACTAATGTGCCACAAACAGGAAGTTAATATCACCAACCATTCCCATTTTATTAAGGTGTATCCATATAAATGGCCCACCCTGTATATAGATCTGTCCATGGAGATTAGTAGTTTAAGTACACAGTCTTAGTATGCTATATAGCCTTATAACTATCGTGGCGTCCCATAATAACAATTTTACTGTAGGCCAATAAAGTACTGGTCCCAAATATTAGGCATTCACCTAACAGAAAAGAACAAGTGGTTATGTGGCTGGAGGTATATTAGACGGTCAGTGAATAACAATTTTACTGTAGGCCAATACAGTCCCCAAAAATTAGGCAATCGTCTGACAGAAAAGAAAAAGTAATTATGTTCCTGGAGGTACATTAGGTGGTCACTGAATAACAATTTTACTGTAGGCCAGTGGATTACAGGCCCCAAATTTTAGGCATTTACCTGACAGTAAAGAACAAGCGATTATGTTGCTGGAGGTACATTAGGCGGGCACTGAATAACAATTTTACTGTAGGCCAGTGGAGTACAGGCCCCAAAAATTAGGCATTCACCTGACAGAAAAGAGCAAGTGATGATGTTGCTGGAGGTCTATTAGACGGTGAGTGGATAACAATTTCACTATAGGCCAGTGGAGTACAGGCCAGAAAAATTTGGCATTCACCTAACAGAAAAGAACAAGTGATTATGTGGCTAGAAGTTTATTAGACGGTCAGTGGATAAAAATGTAACTATAGGCCAATACAGTCCCCACAAATTAGGCATTCACCTGACAGAAAAGAGCAAATGATTATGTGGCTGGAGGTACATTAGGCGGTCACTTAAATAGCAATTTTAATGTAGGCCAGTACAGACCCCAAAAATTAGGCATTCACCTGACAGAAAATAACAAGTGAATATGTGGCTGGAGGTACATTAGACGTTCACTGAATAACAATTTTACTGTAGGCCAATGGAGTACAGGCCCCAAAAATTAGGCATTCACCGGACAGAAAAGAGCAAGTGATGATGTTGCTGGAGGTATATTAGACGGTCAGTGGATAACAATTTTACTGAAGGCCAGTAGAGGCCCCAAAAATTAGGGATTCGCCTGACAGAAAAGAGCAAATGATTATGTGGTTGGAGGTACATTAGGCGGTCACTTAAATAGCAATTTTAATGTAGGCCGGTATAGGCCCCCAAAATTAGGCATTCACCTGACAGAAAAGAACAAGTGATTATGTGGTTGGAGGTACATTAGACGGTCACTGAATAACAATTTTACTGGAGACCAGTGTAATACAAACCCCAAAAATTAGGCATTCACCTGACAGAAAAGAACAAGTTAATATGTTGCTGGAGGTACATTAGGCGGTCACTGAATAACAGTTTTACTGTGGGCCAGTGGAGTACAGGCCCCAAAAATTTGTCATTCTCCTGACAGAAAAGAACAAGTGATTATGAGGCTAGAGGTACATTAGACGGTCACTGAATAGCAATTTTACTGTAGAGCAATGTAGTACAAACCCCAAAAATTAGGCATTCACCTGACAGAAAAGAACAAGTTAATATGTTGCTTGAGGTACATTAGGCGGGCACTCAATAACAATTTTTATGTAGGCCAGTGGAGTATAGGCCCCAAAAATTAGGCATTCACCTAACAGAAAAGAACAAGTGATTGTGGCTAGAGGTATATTAGACGGTCAGTGGATAACAATTTTACTGTAGGGCAATACAGTCCCCAAATATTAGGCATTCATCTGACAGAAAAGAACAAGTGATTATGTGGCTGGAGGTATATTAGGTTGTCACTGAATAACAATTTTAATGTAGGCCAGTGGAGTACAGGCCCCAAAAAGTAGGCATTCACCTGACAGAAAAGAACAAGTGATTATATCCCTAGAGGTACATTAGGCGGTCAATGAATAACAGATTTACTGTAGGCCAGTGGAGTACAGGCCCCAAAAATTAGGCATTCATCTGACAGAAAAGAACAAGTGATTATGTGCTTGGAGGTACATTAGGTGGTCACTGGATAACAATTTTACTGTAGGCCACTGGAGTAGAGGCTTCAAAAATTAGCCATTCACCTGACAGAAAAGAACAAGTGATTATGTGGCTGGAGGTACATTAGGCGGTCACTGAATAACAATTTTACTGTAGGCCAGTACAGGCCCCAAAAATTAGGCATTCATCTGACAGAAAAGAACAAGTGATTATGTGCCTGGAGGTACATTAGGCGGTCACTGGATAACACTTTTACTGTAGGCCACTGGAGTAGAGGCAACAAAAATGAGGTATTCACCTGACAGAAAAGGCCTTTAATGCTGCTGTATATACATAAGACAAGGACCATTCTTTGTTTTGTGTGGTGGCGGATATGTTTGGGCTGGCATAAGGAAATTCAATTACACTTGGTCGTCACAGATGTTGAATTCCTCTTAGATCAATGCCTAATTCATTTTTAGAAATGTGAGTTAGACCTCGCTGTCGTGAGCTAGGCGAGTGCGCTTTTCGGTCACGATCCATCCTGCTGCGCTGACTGTCCTTTCGGACAGGACACTCGACGAGGGGCAAGCCAAGAGTTCTATGGCAAATTGTACCTTCTCTGGCCACAGGTCAAGCTTGCACACCCGGGGTTCCTTGCTTCTCAGAGCATCCACATCGGCCGTTAACCGGATGTAGTCGGACATCTATCGGTCTAGGCATTCCCTGAGGCTGGATCCGGAGGGCAGCTGTGGATGGGTTGGCTGCAAAAATGATCTCATATCCGAAGTGACCAACACATCTTCAAACTGTCCTCTTCTTTGAGGCGCACCTGTTTCGCTATGGGTGAAAATTCCTCTGCCAGCAACAGCAGAATGCAGTATCTCTCGCAGCAAGGCCTGAAAATACTGCATTCTGCCAGCCCTCTGTGACGCTGGTAACATGTCTGCCATTTTGTGTTTGTACCAGGGGTCTAAGTACGTTGCCACCCAGTACTGGTCCTTGTCCTTTATGCCTTTTATACGTGGGTCTCTCTTCAAACACTGGAGCATGATGGCCCCCATTTGCACTAAATTGGAAGTGGTGGAGCGCCCTGGTTCCTGCTTATCGCCCAGGAGAATGTCGTCCTCAGTCTCCTCCCCCCAGCCACAGAAAACACCAGGGATCCCCGAAAAGTTTAAAGTCCCCCTCAAAGCCTGCTTTTCTTGCTCCTCCTCCTCCCCCAGCCACTATCCTCCTATGACTCCTCTTCACACTCCTGCTGACTTGTCTCAGATGGAGTAACCCCCCAGGAAATTAATTCAGCATTGCGACTTCCTCATCTTCCTGCTCCTGTTCCTCAACGGCTTGATCAATGACATGACGCAATTCACGCTCCAGAAAGAAGGCGTAAGGTACGATGCCACTGATGGCGCCCTGGCTGCGACTGACCAGTTTAGTGATCTCATCAAATGGCCGCAGAAGTCTGCATGCATTGCGCATGAGCAGCCACTGGTGCGGTGAAAAGAAACCAAGCTCCCCAGAACCTGTACTGCTGCAGGGTTCGTACAGGTAATCGTTAACGGCACGTTGCTGCTGGAGCAGCCTATCAAGCATATACAAGGTGGAGTTCCGCGTCAGGCTGTCACAAATCAGACTTCTAACGGGCAGGTGGTGTCGCCGCTGAACGTCAGCAAGGCAAGCCAAGACCATGTAAGATCTTCTAAAATGGCCAGAGATTTTCCTGGCCTGCCGCAAGATGTCCTGGACCCCGGGGTATTTGGTAGCGTTGAGCGCGAGTATTAGAATAGCACATTTTTATCTCCAATATCGAAACTTCGAGTATTCGCAAATATTTAGAATATAGTGCTATATATTCGTTATAGCGAATATTCATCATTTTTGCCATCTGAACACATGATTCCTCCCTGCTTCTTGCTTGTGGGCCAATGAGTCATTTGCCCACAAGCAACTTAAGCAGGGAGGAATCATGACTTTAGATGGGAAAAATGACGAATATTCTAAAAAAGCAAATATATAGCACTATATCGAATATATTAGTTTTTTTGAATATTCGTCTTTAATTTTTTCAATTTGTACAGTTGTTCCACTTCGGCATACTCCTCCCCGACAAGCGTCCCCGTCACCATGGGAACACCTGGGGGTTAGAATATACCATCGGATCTGAGTTTTCATGATCTCAGTGAGATTGTGAAAACTCAGAGCCGATGGTATATTCTAATCCCCAGGCGTTCCCATAGTGACCGGGAGGGCTTGCCTGGGGGTTAGAATATACCATCGGATCTGAGTTTTCACGTCTGCCAAACGTCAAGGCGATCTCTGTAAGACAGGAACCTAACACTAAATACTAAGCGTTATGCGCCATAATGGCCGCCATAAAGTTCAGGAAGTGTTGGTTCCACATGCATGCTGGGTCCACTCTGTCTTTTACCATTATGGAGCATAACAGGTAGTATTTAGTGTTAGGTTCCCGTCTTGCAGAGATCGCGTTGATGTTTATCAGACGGGCTCAAATGGTTTTGTACAAAATGCATTTGCCAAGTATCTCACTTTATAAATAAGGGTAGCATTAGCACTATAATATTTTTTGTGACTATGGCATTATTGTACTTTATCTGGTTTAAAGAGTGCTGTTGCATTGTCTTTTTTCTCTATGTTTCTAGCCATGGCAGCTTGCACCTGCGCATTGGGATGTGCTGACTAACCCCTTTTTCTTTGCAGATTTACAGCGCTGGAGGTGTGGCACTCCAGCGAGTCGTGCACTCCTAATTAGCCTGTCTGCCCCATAGGCGGATTTTAATTAGTTTCAGTATACACTGCGTGCAGAATTATTAGGCAAATGAGTATTTTGACCACATCATCCTCTTTATGCATGTTGTCTTACTCCAAGCTGTATAGGCTCGAAAGCCTACTACCAATTAAGCATATTAGGTGATGTGCATCTCTGTAATGAGAAGGGGTGTGGTCTAATGACATCAACACCCTATATTAGGTGTGCATAATTATTAGGCAACTTCCTTTCCTTTGGCAAAATGGGTCAAAAGAAGGACTTGACAGGCTCAGAAAAGTCAAAAATAGTGAGATATCTTGCAGAGGGATGCAGCACTCTTAAAATTGCAAAGCTTCTGAAGCGTGATCATCGAACAATCAAGTGTTTCATTCAAAATAGTCAACAGGGTCGCAAGAAGCGTGTGGAAAAACCAAGGTGCAAAATAACTGCCCATGAACTGAGAAAAGTCAAGCGTGCAGCTGCCAAGATGCCACTTGCCACCAGTTTGGCCATATTTCAGAGCTGCAACATCACTGGAGTGCCCAAAAGCACAAGGTGTGCAATACTCAGAGACATGGCCAAGGTAAGAAAGGCTGAAAGACGACCACCACTGAACAAGACACACAAGCTGAAACATCAAGACTGGGCCAAGAAATATCTCAAGACTGATTTTTCTAAGGTTTTATGGACTGATGAAATGAGAGTGAGTCTTGATGGGCCAGATGGATGGGCCCGTGGCTGGATTGGTAAAGGGCAGAGAGCTCCAGTCCGACTCAGACGCCAGCAAGGTGGAGGTGGAGTACTGGTTTGGGCTGGTATCATCAAAGATGAGCTTGTGGGGCCTTTTCGGGTTGAGCATGGAGTCAAGCTCAACTCCCAGTCCTACTGCCAGTTTCTGGAAGACACCTTCTTCAAGCAGTGGTACAAGAAGAAGTCTGCAACCTTCAAGAAAAACATGATTTTCATGCAGGACAATGCTCCATCACACGCGTCCAAGTACTCCACAGCGTGGCTGGCAAGAAAGGGTATAAAAGAAGAAAATCTAATGACATGGCCTCCTTGTTCACCTGATCTGAACCCCATTGAGAACCTGTGGTCCATCATCAAATGTGAGATTTACAAGGAGGGAAAACAGTACACCTCTCTGAACAGTGTCTGGGAGGCTGTGGTTGCTGCTGCACGCAATGTTGATGGTGAACAGATCAAAACACTGACAGAATCCATGGATGGCAGGCTTTTGAGTGTCCTTGCAAAGAAAGGTGGCTATATTGGTCACTGATTTGTTTTTGTTTTGTTTTTGAATGTCAGAAATGTATATTTGTGAATGTTGAGATGTTATATTGGTTTCACTGGTAAAAATAAATAATTGAAATGGGTATATATTAGTTTTTTGTTAAGTTGCCTAATAATTATGCACAGTAATAGTCACCTGCACACACAGATATCCCCCTAAAATAGCTAAAACTAAAAACAAACTAAAAACTACTTCCAAAAATATTCAGCTTTGATATTAATCAGTTTTTTGGGTTCATTGAGAACATGGTTGTTGTTCAATAATAAAATTAATCCTCAAAAATACAACTTGCCTAATAATTCTGCACTCCCTGTAAGGCTACGTCTATACGACGACATAAGTCGCGCGACAGATAGGGCACAACTACACTGCAACATTTGTAATGCAACATTTTGTTGCACTAATGTCATGCAACAATTTTTATAATGGCAGTCTATGGTGTCGCACTGCAACATGCTGCAACTGCGACGCAACATTCACAGAAAAATCCATCTCAAATGTTGCATGTTGCAGTGCGACACCATAGACTGCCATTATAAAAATTGTCGCGCGACATTAGTGCAACAAAATGTCGTCGTGTAGACGTAGCCTTAAGCTGTGGCCTTCTCTCACTACATTCATTGGAAGCTGTCTGGCACAAGGAAAGGTATGGAGTGGGCTCTGCATGCATGTTGGTACCTGTATCCTTTGGAAGTAATGGAGGCCATTATAGCACCAAAAATGGTAAAAGGCAGAGTGGACCCAGCATGCATGTGGAACCAACACTTACTGAACTTTATGGCGGCCATTATGGCGCATAACAGGTAGTATTTAGTGTTAGGTTACCATCTTACAGAGATCGCCTTGACATTTGGCAGATAGGCTTAAATGGTTTTGTACAAAATACATTTGCCAAGCATCTCACTTTATAAATAAGCGTAGCATTAGCACTATAATATTTTTAGTGACTATGGCATTATTGTACTTTATCTGGTTTAAAGAGTTCTGTTGCATTCTCTTTTTTTCTATATGTCTGTAGCCATGGCAGCTTGCACCTGCGCATTGGGATGTGCTGACTACCCCCCTTTTCTTTGCAGATTTACAGCGCTGGAGGTGTGGCACTCCAGCGAGTCGTGCACTCCTGGTTAGCCTGTCTGCACCATAGGCAGATTATAATTAATTTCAGTATAAAGCTGTGGCCTGCTCTCACTACATTCATTGGAAGCTGTCTGGCACAAGGAAAGGTATGGAGTGAGATTGGCATGCATGTTGGTACCTGCATCCATTGGAAGTAATGGAGGCCATTATGGCACCAAAAATGGTAAAAGGCAGAGTGGACCCAGCATGCATGTGGAACCAACACTTCCTGAACTTTATGGCGGCCATTATTGCGCATAACAGGTAGTATTAATATTTGGTTCCCGTCTTACAGAGATCGCCTTGACGTTTGGCAGACGGGCTTAAGTGGTTTTGTACAAAATGCATTTGCCAAGCATCTCACTTTATAAATAAGCATAGCATTAGCACTAGAATGTTTTTGTCTCTATGGCATTATTGTACTTTATCTGGTTTGCAGAGTGCTGTTGCATTGTCTTTTTTTCTCTATATTTCTAGCCATGGCAGCTTGAACCTGCTCATTGGGATGTGCTGACTAACCCCTTTTTTTTTTCTTTGCAGATTTACAGCGCTGGAGGTGTGGCACTCCAGTGAGTCGTGCACTCCTGATTAGCCTGTCTGTCCCATAGGCGGATATTAATTAGTTTCAGTTTAAAGCTGTGACCTGCTCTCACTACATTCATTGGAAGCCGTCTGGCACAAGGAAAGGTATGGAGTGGGCTCGGCATGCATGTTGGTACCTGCATCCATTGGAGGTAATGGAGGCCCATTATGGCACCAAAAATGGTAAAAGGCAGAGTGGACCCAACATGCATGTGGAACCAACACTTCCTAAACTTTATGGCGGCCATTATGGCGCATAGCAGCTAGTATTTAGTGTTAGGTTCCCATCTTACAGAGATCGCCTTGACGTTTTGCAGATGGGCTCAAATGGTTTTGTACAAAATGCATTTGCCAAGCATCTCACTTTATACTGTAAATAAGCGTAGCATTAGCACTATAATATTTTTAGTGACTATGACATTATTGTACTTTATCTGGTTTGCAGAGTGCTGTTGCATTTTTTTTTTCTCTATGCATGGCATGTGTGTCATTTTGCCCTGTTTCAGCGCGCTCAGCAGATTGACACCGTTGTCGCACACCACTTTACCAACTGTCAAATTGAGTGGGGTTAACCACTGATTCGCCTGTGACCGCAGAGCTGAAAGCAGTGCAGGATCCGCAGCACAACATGGCAACGTCTCACCTGGCACGTCAAATAGGTTCCGGGGAGCTTTGGGGGAGCAATGGAAGAGGCGGTAGCAGTGGAAATGGATGAGACAGCCGAGGAGGAGACGGAGGATGGAGTAGGAGGAGAAGAAGAGGCAGGCCTGCATACAATCCGTGGCGGTTGCACCAAATCCATACGGGTGCCACGGGTTACATGCTTGACAGCCATCAGAAGGTTCACCCGGTGAGCAGTAAAAGTTATGTACCTTCCCTGCCCGTGTTTGGTAGACCACGTGTCTGTTGTCAGATGTATCTTGGCACCGACACTGTGTGCCAGAGATATATTCAACGTGGCCATATAGCTCTGGGATGCCTTCTGGGAGAAATATTTACTTCCGGGGACTTTCCATTGCTGTGTGCCAATGGCCACAAATTTTCTAAATGCCTCCAAGCCCACAAGTTTATATGGCAGTAATTGGCGGGCTAGCAGTTCTGCCAAGCGAGCAGTCAGCAAGAGGGTTATCCGGCATCATCAACTTTTTACGCTCTAACATTTGGGCCACGGAAGCCTGCCTTCTGTCAGATGAACACGACAATGGCATGGTGGAATGTGGAGTGGAGGACAAATGGGAGGAGAGAGGAGAAGGAGAAGAGGCAGGACATGGAGCATGAGAGTGTGGCTTTGTGGGTTCTGATGGCGTTGCTCCCACTGGGCTCGGTGATGGGAAGCCAGGTGCCTTCTTAAGGCGGTCGTCCCTAGGTGAGTGTTGGGCTTACTGCGACTTAGGCGTTGACAGCACAGGCTGCTGATGGCAACACTATTGTCAGAAGCTGACACGTTAAAAAAAAAAAAACACACTGCGGAGCCATGTGCCGGCGTCCTGGGAGCGCAAGATGTGACCATGCATGGTGGATGGCTCGCTCTAGATACATTTGCAGTCTTCTTTTTGCCTCCGGTGCACTGCGAGTTTTGCCTGCTTCTCCTCCTTCTCCTCCCTATCTGCTGCTCCGTTTCTCCCTCTGAACTTCCCTCCTGTAACGGTCGCGTACACACACACCCTTACCCCTGGCCCTGCCTACTTGCCTCGCGAGTCCTAATGACTAGGGATGAGCGAACCCGAACTGTATAGTTCGGGTTCGTACCGAATTTTGGGGTGTCCAAGACACGGACCCGAACCCGAACATTTTCGTAAAAGTCTGGGTTCGGGTTCGGTGTTCGGCGCTTTCTTGGCGCTTTTTGAAATGCCGCAAAGCAGCCAATCAACAAGCGTCATACTACTTGCCCCAAGAGGCCATCACAGCCTTGCCTACTATTGGCATGGCTGTGATTGGCCAGTGCAGCATGTGACCCAGCCTCTATATAAGCTTGGGTCACGTAGCGCTACCCGTCACTCTGCTGATACAAGCGTAGGGAGAGGTTGCTGCTGCGACGTTAGGGCGAGATTAGGCAGATTAACTCCTCCAAAAGACTTAATTCAGTGATCGATCTCCAGCTGTGGATCATTGAAGTGCTGATATTGAATTGCTCACCTTTTTTATATCACTTTTTTCTGGGGTGATCTGCGGCCATTTTGTGGCTTGTGGTGCGCCAGCACAAGCTACCACCAAGTGCATTTAACCATCAATAGTGTGGTTATTTTTTGTTATATCCTACATCAGGTGCAGGCTGAGCCTGTGTCACCCAAGTGCATTTAACCATCAATAGTGTGGTTATTTTTTGGCCATATACTACATCAGGTGCAGGCTGAGCCTGTGTCACCCAAGTGCATTTAACCATCAATAGTGTGGTTATTTTTTGCTATATCCTACATCAGGGTCAAGCTTTCATCAAGTGCATTTAACCATCAATAGTGTGGTTATTTTTTTGGCCATATACTACATTAGGTGCAGGCTGAGCCTGTGTCACCCAAGTGCATTTAACCATCAATAGTATGGTTATTTTTTGGCCATATACTACATCAGGGGCAAGTTGAGCCTGTCACCCAGCGCCTAAAAAATAGGCGTGACATTTCTATTCCTCCAAATCAGTACAGTTTTAGCTGGTCAAGTTATATTTAGTGACCGTAAAAGCACAGTTTTTGTTCTGGGTTGAAAAACTATTCCCAAATTTGCCATTCTCAAAATTAGTAGTTTCTGCTATATAAGGCCTACTTTAAATCTATCCCAAAAAGGATATCTTAGATTGAAGGTGCTGATAGTGTCATTCTGAAAAACTTAACACACACGCTACAGTGCAGATACAAGTCTAATTCTGTGATTAAAGGTATATCTGTCACACAGCGCGTAAAAAATAGGCCTCACATTTATATTCAACCAAATCTGTCATTACTTGTGTGCCTGTATTAGTGTAATACGGTACCTAAATAGATAGCCAGACAGTGTTAGGTGTCTGTAAAAAAAGGCCTGAATTTTAATTCAATACATTGGCCCGAATAATATTTTTCTTATTGTGGTGAACGGTAACAATGAGGAAAACAACTAGTAAGGGACGCGGACGTGGACATGGTCGTGGTGGTGTTAGTGGACCCTCTGGTGCTGGGAGAGGACGTGGCCGTTCTGCCACAGCCACACGTCCTAGTGTACCAACTACCTCAGGTCCCAGTAGCTGCCAGAATTTACAGGGATATTTGGTGGGGCCCAATGCCGTTCTAAGGATGGTAAGGCCTGAGCAGGTACAGGCATTAGTCAATTGGGTGGCCGACAGTGCATCCAGCACGTTCACATTATCTCCCACCCAGTCTTCTGCAGAAAGCGCACAGATGGCGCATGAAAACCAAGCCCATCAGTCTGTCACATCACCCCCATGCATATCAGGGAAACTGTCTGAGCCTCAAGTTATGCAGCAGTCTCTTATGCTGTTTGAAGACTCTGCTGCCAGGGTTTCCCAAGGGCATCCACCTAGCCCTTCCCCAGGGGTGGAAGAGATAGAATGCACTAACGCACACCCACTTATGTTTCCTGATGATGAGGACATGGGAATACCACCTCAGCACGTCTCTGATGATGACGAAACACAGGTGCCAACTGCTGCGTCTTTCTGCAGTGTGCAGACTGAACAGAAGGTCAGGAATCAAGACTGGGTGGAAGACGATGCAGGGGACGATGAGGTCCTAGACCCCACATGGAATGAAGGTCGTGCCACTGACTTTCACAGTTCGGAGGAAGAGGCAGTGGTGAGACCGAGCCAACAGCGTAGCAAAAGACAAAGAGGGAGCAGTGGGAAAAATCAGAACACCCGCCGCCAAGAGACTCCGCCTGCTACTGACCGCCGCCATCTGGGACCGAGCACCCCAAAGGCAGCTTCAAGGAGTTCCCTGGCATGGCACTTCTTTAAACAATGTGCTGACGACAAGACCCGAGTGGTTTGCACGCTGTGCCATCAGAGCCTGAAGCGAGGCATTAACGTTCTGAACCTTAGCACAACCTGCATGACCAGGCACCTGCATGCAAAGCATGAACTGCAGTGGAGTAAACACCTTAAAAACAAAGAAGTCACTCAGGCTCCCCCTGCTACCTCTTCTGCTGCTGCCGCCTCGGCCTCTTCTGCTGCTGCCGCCGCCTCGGCCTCTTCCTCCGCCTCTGGAGGAACGTTGACACCTGCCGCCCAGCAAACATGGGATGTACCACCAACACCACCACCTGCGTCACCAAGCATCTAAACCATGTCACACGGCAGCGTTCAGCTCTCCATCTCACAAACATTTGAGAGAAAGCGTAAATTCCCACCTAGCCACCCTCGATCCCTGGCCCTGAATGCCAGCATTTCTAAACTACTGGCCTATGAAATGCTGTCATTTAGGCTGGTGGACACAGACAGCTTCAAACAGCTCATGTCGCTTGCTGTCCCACAGTATGTTGTTCCCAGCCGGCACTACTTCTCCAAGAGAGCCGTGCCTTCCCTGCACAACCAAGTGTCCGATAAAATCAAGTGTGCACTGCGCAACGCCATCTGTGGCAAGGTCCACCTAACCACAGATACGTGGACCAGGGACGCTATATCTCCCTAACTGCACACTGGGTAAATGTAGTGGCGGCTGGGCCCCAGGCGGAGAGCTGTTTGGCGCACGTCCTTCCGCCGCCAAAGATCGCAGGGCAACATTCTTTGCCTCCTGTCTCCTCCTCCTCCTACTCAGCTTCCTCCTCCTCTTCTTTCACCTGCTAATCCAGTCAGCCACACACCTTCACCACCAACTTCAGCACAGCCCGGGGTAAACGTCAGCAGGCCGTTCTGAAACTCATATGTTTGGGGGACAGGCCCCACACCGCACAGGAGTTGTGGCGGGGTATAGAACAACAGACCGACGAGTGGTTGTTGCCGGTGAGCCTCAAGCCCGGCCTGGTGGTGTGCGATAATGGGCGAAATCTCGTTGCAGCTCTGGGACTAGCCGGTTTGACGCACATCCCTTGCCTGGCGCATGTGCTGAATTTGGTGGTGCAGAAGTTCATTCGCAACTACCCCGACATGTCAGAGCTGCTGCATAAAGTGTGGGCCATCTTTTCGCGCTTCCGGCGTTCACACCCTGCTGCTGCACGCCTGTCTGCACTACAGCGTAACTTCGGCCTTCCCGCTCACCGCCTCATACGCGATGTGCCCACCAGGTGGAACTCCAACTTGCACATGCTGGACAGACTGTGCAAGCAGCAGCAGGCCATAGTGGAGTTTCAGCTGCAGCACGCACGGGTCAGTCGCACTGCGGAACAGCACAACTTCACCACCAATGACTGGGCCTCCATGCGAGACCTGTGTGCCCTGTTGCGCTGTTTCGAGTACTCAACCAACATGGCCAGTGGCGATGACGCCGTTATCAGCGTTACAATACCACTTCTATGTCTCCTTGAGAAAACACTTAGGGCGATGATGGAAGAGGAGGTGGCCCAGGAGGAAGAGGAGGAAGAGGGGTCATTTTTAGCACTTTCAGGCCAGTCTCTTCGAAGTGACTCAGAGGGAGGTTTTTTTCAACACCAGAGGCCAGGTACAAATGTGGCCAGACAGGGCCCACTACTGGAGGACGAGGAGGACGAGGATGAGGAAGAGGTGGAGGAGGATGAGGATGAAGCATGTTCACAGCGGGGTGGCACCCAAAGCAGCTCGGGCCCATCACTGGTGCGTGGCTGGGGGGAAACACAGGACGATGACGATACGCCTCCCACAGAGGACAGCTTGTCCTTACCTCTGGGCAGCCTGGCACACATGAGCGACTACATGCTGCAGTGCCTGCGCAACGACAGCAGAGTTGCCCACATTTTAACGTGTGCAGACTACTGGGTTGCCACCCTGCTGGATCCCCGGTACAAAGACAATGTGCCCACCTTACTTCCTACACTGGAGCGTGATAGGAAGATGCGCGAGTACAAGCGCACGTTGGTAGACGCGCTACTGAGAGCATTCCCAAATGTCACAGAGGAACCAGTGGAAGCCCAAGGCGAAGGCAGAGGAGGAGCAAGAGGTCGCCAACGCAGCTGTGTCACGCCCAGCTCCTCTGAGGGCAGGGTTAGCATGGCAGAGATGTGGAAAAGTTTTGTCACCACGCCACAGCTAACTGCACCACCACCTGATACGGAACGTGTTAGCAGGAGGCAACATTTCACTAGCATGGTGGAACAGTACCTGTGCACACCCCTCCACGTACTGACTGATGGTTCGGCCCAATTCAACTTCTGGGTCTCCAAATTGTCCACGTGGCCAGAGCTAGCCTTTTATGCCTTGGAGGTGCTGGCCTGCCCGGCGGCCAGCGTTTTGTCTGAACGTGTATTCAGCACGGCAGGGGGCGTCATTACAGACAAACGCAGCCGCTTGTCTACAGCCAATGTGGACAAGCTGACGTTCATAAAAATGAACCAGGCATGGATCCCACAGGACCTGTCCATCCCTTGTGCAGATTAGACATTAACTACCTCCCCTTAACAATATATTATTGTACTCCAGGGCACTTCCTCATTCAATCCTATTTTTATTTTCATTTTTCCATTATATTGCGGGGCAACTCAAAGTTGAATGAACCTCTCCTCTGTCTGGGTGTCGGGGCCTAAATATGTGACAGTGGCCTGTTCCAGTGGTGGGTGACGTGAAGCCTGATTCTCTGCTATGACATGAAGACTGATTCTGTGCTGACATGAAGCCAGATTCTCTGTTACGCGACCTCTCTCCTCTGCCTGGGTGCCTGGGCCTAAATATGTGACAGTGGCCTGTTCCAGTGGTGGGTGACGTGAAGCCTGATTCTCTGCTATGACATGAAGACTGATTCTGTGCTGACATGAAGCCAGATTCTCTGTTACGGGACCTCTCTCCTCTGTCTGGGTGCCTGGGCCTAAATATGTGACAGTGGCCTGTTCCAGTGGTGGGTGACGTGAAGCCTGATTCTCTGCTATGACATGAAGACTAATTCTCTGCTGACATGAAGCCTGAATCTCTGTTATGGGACCTCTCTCCTCTGCCTGGGTGCCTGGGCCTAAATATGTGACAGTGGCCTGTTCCAGTGGTGGGTGACGTGAAGCCTGATTCTCTGCTATGACATGAAGACTGATTCTGTGCTGACATGAAGCCAGATTCTCTGTTACGCGACCTCTCTCCTCTGCCTGGGTGCCTGGGCCTAAATATGTGACAGTGGCCTGTTCCAGTGGTGGGTGACGTGAAGCCTGATTCTCTGCTATGACATGAAGACTGATTCTGTGCTGACATGAAGCCAGATTCTCTGTTACGGGACCTCTCTCCTCTGTCTGGGTGCCTGGGCCTAAATATGTGACAGTGGCCTGTTCCAGTGGTGGATGACGTGAAGCCTGATTCTCTGCTATGACATGAAGACTGATTCTCTGCTGACATGAAGCCTGAATCTCTGTTATGGGACCTCTCTCCTCTGCCTGGGTGCCTGGGCCTAAATATGTGACAGTGGCCTGTTCCAGTAGTGGGTGACGTGAAGCCTGATTCTCTGCTATGACATGAAGACTGATTCTCTGCTGACATGAAGCCTGAATCTCTGTTATGGGACCTCTCTCCTCTGCCTGGGTGCCTGGGCCTAAATATGTGACAGTGGCCTGTTCCAGTGGTGGGTGACGTGAAGCCTGATTCTCTGCTATGACATGCAGACTGATTCTCTGCTGACGTGAAGCCAGATTCTCTGTTACGGGACCTCTCTCCTCTGCCTGGGTGCCTGGGCCTAAATATCTGACAATGGACTGTTCCAGTGTTGGGTGACGTAAAGCCTGATTCTCTGCTATGACATGCAGACTGATTCTCTGCTGACATGAAGCCAGATTCTCTGTTACGGGACCTCTCTCCTCTGCCTGGGTGCCGGGGCCTAAATATATGACAATGGACTGTTACAGTGGTGGGTGACGTGAAGCCAGATTCTCTGCTATGGCATGAAGACTGATTCTCTGCTGACGTGAAGCCAGATTCTCTGCTATGGGACCTCTCTCCAATTGATATTGGTTTATTTTTATATATTTTATTTTTATTTTAATTCATTTCCCTATCCACATTTGTTTGCAGGGGATTTACCTACATGTTGCTGCCTTTTGCAGCCCTCTATCTATTTCCTGGGCTGTTTTACAGCCTTTTTAGTGCCGAAAAGTTCGGGTCCCCATTGACTTCAATGGGGTTCGGGACGAAGTACGGGTCGGGTTCGGATCCCGAACCCGAACATTTCCGGGAAGTTCGGCCGAACTTCTCTAACCCGAACATCCAGGTGTTCGCTCAACTCTACTAATGACACGGGACAACTGGACGGCAATCCCTAGCTTGGAATAAGTGCAGGGATGACAGACAGACAAACAACAGAACGTGAACGGACCGAGTCAATACCAGGAAAGCTACAAAGTACAAATGGAGCAAGCAGAGAATAGTCAGGAGAAGCCGGGGTCATAAATACCAGGAGAGTCGTGAAGTACCAAAAGGAGTCCGCAGAGGATCGTCAGGAGGAGGCCGGGGTCAGAATACCAGGAGAGCAGCAAAGTACACAAGGAGCAGGCAGAGGATCGTCAGGAATTCAGCAGGAGGTAAGTACGCCAGGAAAGACAAAATCGCAGTTGGAACATAAATAACAGGCAATCTGTGGCCAGCAGATTGCCTGTTTAAATAGGGAGCTAGAGGGGTCATGTGACGTGGCCAGCATCACATGACTCCACACAGACTACACAGCCGAGCACCGAGTGATCAGCTCGGTGCTCAGCCCTAAAACCATTAGCATGAATGCAGATAGATGCACGCATAGTATTATCAGGAGCGCGGGTGACGCTAGATGCACTGATGATGCGCGCGCGCTCGGGACGTGCCCGCCTCCTAGACGGCGCTGTGACACATCCTCTTACTCTCTTGTGGGCACCCACGTGATGTCCATCAACATGTCATCATCGTCACCTTCACCACCACTGACATTAGAGATCTCAAAGTAGGCAGCAACAGCGGGGACCACCCTCCTTGGGCTCTGGGTACTGTCATCAGACCGCTGGATAGCGGCCGTTGCTATCTCCTCTTCATCATCCGATGCCAAGAATGGCTGTGCATTGGTAAGGTCTGGGAATGGATGGGAAATTATTCCTCTGACTCGAGTGGAGGGGCTATGTGGTGGTGGTGTCTTTGGGGGTGCACACAGAAGAGAGTGAGGAGGGTGCAGATACAGAGGATGAGGAGGGTGCAGAAGGCTGATTGAGCCACTCAACCAACTCTGGTGCGTCCTTTGACGTAATCGCACGCACCTTCTTCAATTTCCCACTTAGGCTCCGGCCTGGTGTACCTGCCCGACCCCTACGACCCCTGCAGAACGGCCTGCCTCTTCCTCTCATTTTCAAAATGACCCCCTGACAAAGTCCCTAGAGAAGACAGTATTTGTGGAAGCAGGTATATCGCAGGCCTCAGTCAGTATTTGGTGGAAGCTGGTATATCAAACCCCTTAATCAGTATTTTGTGGAAGCAGGTGTATCATTGGCCTCAATCAATATTTTGTGGAAGCAGGTATATCAATCCCCTTAATCAGTATTTTATGGAAGCAGGTGTATCACAGGCCTCAATCAATATTTGGTGGAAGCAGGTGTATCACAAGCCTCAAATATTATTTTTTGGTGGAAGCAGGTATATCGCACCCCTTAATCAGTATTTTGTGGAAGCAGGTGTATCGCAGGCCTCAATCAATATTTTGTGGAAGCAGGTATATAGAACCCCATAATCAATATTTTGTGGAAGCAGGTATATCGCACCCCTCAATCTGTATTTTGTGGAAGCAGGTATATCAAACCTCTTAATCAGTATTTTGCGGAAGCAGGTATATCGCAGGCCTCAATCAATATTTGGTGGAAGCAGGTATATGTCAAGCTCTGACAGGCGAGCTTAAGGAAAACAGCGAGAAGGAAAACCAACTGGCAGGTAGCAGCACAATCCCAGAGTAGTCAGGCAAAATCCAAGGTTAAGGCGGAATGCACAGGGTCTGAAGCAGAAGATGGTCAAAGTTGGTACACTGAAAGTCAGCAGTGAACAGCGAACAAAATGCCTAGGAAGCTTTGTATTACTCACCATAAGGTGGAAAAACTAAGCACTGAGCCAGGATCTAATCAGGTATTTATAGCCAGAGGGTGTGGGTGTGGATTGGGAACCTCCCGCAACAAGGCCATAGCTATTATCTAAATATGCGCAGTAGCTGCTAGGGTGCCCATGGTTTTGCCAGGCCGAAGGGAGGCCTGTATCACACTCCGCACCCTCCGACCCCAGGGGGAGATGATGTCCCAGGCTTCCTGACAGTATATCAATCCCCTTAATTAGAATTTTGTGGAAGCAGGTGTATTGCAGGTCTCAATCAATATTTGGTGGAAGCAGGTATATCGCAACCCTTAATCTGTATATTGTGGAAGCAGGTATATCAAACCCCTCAAACAGTATTTTGTGGAAACAGGTATATAGAACCCCTTAATCAATATTTTGTGGAAGCAGGTATATTGCACCCCTCAATCTGTATTTTGTGGAAGCAGGTACATAGAACCCCTTAATCAATATTTGGTGGAAGCAGGTATATCAAACCCCTTAATCAGTATTTTGTGGAAGCAGGTGTATCGCAGGCCTCAATCAATATTTGGTGGAAGCAAGTATATCAATCCCCTTAATCAGTATTTTGTGGAAGCAGGTATATCGTACCCCTCAATCAGTATTTTGTGGAAGCAGGTATATAAAAACCCCATAATCAATATTTTGTGGAAGCAGGTATATTGCACCCCTCAATCAGTTTTTTGTGGAAGCAGGTATATAAAAAACCCTTAATCAGTATTTTGTGGAAGCAAGTATATCGCACCCCTTAATCTGCATTTTGTGTAAGCAGGTATATAGAACCCCTTAATCAATATTTGGTGGAAGGAGTTATATCAAACCCCTTAATCAGTATTTTGTGGAAACAGGTATATAGAACCCCTTAATCAATATTTTGTGGGAGCAGTTATATCGCACCCCTCAATCAGTATTTTGTGGAAGCAGGTATACAAAAACCCCTTAATCAATATTTTGTGGAAGCAGGTATATTGCACCCCTCAATCTGTATTTTGTGGAAGCAGGTATATAGAACCCCTTAATCAATATTTTGTGGAAGCAAGTATATCAAACCTCTTAATCAGTATTTTGTGGAAGCAGGTATATCAAACCCCTTATTCAGTATTTTGTGGAAGCAGGTATATTGCACCCCTCAATCTGCATTTTGTGGAAGCAGGCATATCAAACCCCTTAATCAGTATTTTGTGAAAGCAGGTAAATTGCACCTCTCAATCAGTATTTTGTGGAAACAGGTATATCGAACCCCATAATCAATATTTTGCGGAAGCAGGTATATTACAGGCCTCAATAAATATTTGGTGGAAGCAGGTATTTATCAAACCCCTTATTCAGTATTTTGTGGAAGTAGGGATATCGCACCCCCCTTAATCAGTATTTTGTGTAAGCAGCTATATCAAACCCCTTAATCAATATTTGGTGGAAGCAGGTATATTAATTCCCTTAATCAGTATTTTGTGGATTCAGGTATATAGAACCCCTTAATCAATATTTGGTGGAAGCAGGTATATCGCACCCCTCAATCTGTATTTTGTGGAAGCAGGTATATAGAACCCCTTAATCAATATTTGGTGGAAGCAAGTATATCAAACCCCTTAATCAGTATTTTGTGGAAGCAGGTATATCACACCCCTTTATCAGTATTTTGTGAAAGCAGGTATATCAATCCCCTTAATCAGTATTTGGTGGAAGCAGGTATATTGCACCCCTCAATCTGTATTTTGTGGAAGCAGGTATATCAAACCCATTAATCAATATTTTGCAGAAGCAGGTATATTGCAGGCCTCAATAAATATTTGGTGGAAGCAGGTATTTATTAAACCCCTTATTCAGTATTTTGTGGAAGCAGCTATATCAAACCCCTTAATCAGTATTTTGTGGAAGCAGGTATATAGAACCCCTTAATCAATATTTGGTGGAAGCAGATATATCAAATCCCTTAATCAATATTTGGTGGAAGCAGGTATGTCAATCCCCTTAATCACTATTTTGTGGAAACAAGTATATTGCACTCCTCAATCAGTATTTTGTGGAAGCAGTATATAGAACCCCTAAATCAATATTTGGTGGAATCAGGTATATCGCACCCCTCAATCTGTATTTTGTGGAAGCAGTATATAGAACCTCTTAATCAGTATTTGGTGGAAGCGGGTATATTGCACCCCTCAATCAGTTTTTTGCAAATGGTTTTTCCAATAGCGCTTGTCCCTCTATATACATGCGGTATCGCAGCAGAACCGCACACAATTGCTGCACAATACAAATGCACTATAATATACTTTCTATGTTAGAAAGTATATTATAAGTATATCACACCCCTTAGTATATCACACCTATCGATAGCACACCTATAACAGTCCTTAAAGAGGACCTTTCACCTGGAAAAACATTGTGAACTAAGTTTCCTGACATATACAGCGGCGCCCAGGGATCTCACTGAACTTACTATTATCCCTGGGCGCCGCTCAGTTCTCCCATTATGCCTTCCGGTATCTTCGCTCAGTAAGTTATAGTAGGCAGAGACTGCCCTTGTTCTGTGGGCGTCTCCTTCTCCTAGGCTGTAGCGCTGGCCAATCGCAGCGCACAGCTCACAGCCTGGGAGTGCAGTGAGATCCCTGGGCGCCGCTGTATATGTCAGGTTACTTAGTTCACAATGTTTTTCCAGGTGAAAGGTCCTCTTTAATTCGCGTTCCGGAGGCGGCAGCTCCAGGCACAGTCATGCATATACGCGTCATCTCGCGAGACACAAGATTTCCTGTGAACGCGCGCACACAGGCGCGCGCGTTCACAGGATCGGAAGGTAAGCAAGTGGATCTCCAGCCTGCCAGCGGCGATCGTTTGCTGGCAGGCTGAAGATGCAATTTTTTTAACCCCTAACAGGTATATTAGACGCTAACACCACTACACTACACCCCCCCTGTCACTTATTAACCCCTTATTAACCCCTAATCACCCCTGATCATCCCATATAGACTCCCTGATCACCCCCCTGTCATTAATCACCCCCCTGTCATTGATCACCCCCTTGTAAGGCTCCATTCAGACGTCCGTATGTTTTTTTACGGATCCACGGATACATGGATCGGATCCGCAAAACACATACGGATGTCTGAATGGAGCCTTACAGGGGGGTGTACAATGACAGGGGGGTGATCACCCCATATAGACTCCCTGATCACCCCCCTGTCATTGATCACCCCCCTGTCATTGATCACCCCCCTGTAAGGCTCCATTCAGACGTCCGTATGTTTTTTACGGATCCACGGATACATGGATCGGATCCGCAAAACACATACGGATGTCTGAATGGAGCCTTACAGGGGGGTGATCACCCCATATAGACTCCCTGATCACCCCCCTGTCATTGATCACCCCCCTGTAAGGCTCCATTCAGACGTCTGTATGTTTTTTACGGATCCACGGATACATGGATCGGATCCGCAAAACACATACGGACGTCTGAATGGAGCCTTACAGGGGGGTGATCAATGACAGGGGGGTGATCACCCCATATAGACTCCCTGATCACCCACCTGTCATTTATAACCCCCCTGTCATTGATCAACCCCCTGTAAGGCTCCATTCAGACGTCCGTATGTTTTTTACAGATCCACAGATACATGGATCGGATCCGCAAAACACATACGGACATCTGAATGGAGCCTTACAGGGGGGTGATCAATGACAGGGGGGTGATCACCCCATATAGACTCCCTGATCACCCCCCTGTCATTGATCACCCCCCTGTAAGGCTCCATTCAGACATCCGTATGTTTTTTACGGATCCACGGATACATGGATCGGATCCGCAAAACACATACGGACGTCTGAATGGAGCCTTACAGGAGGGTGATCAATGACAGGGGGGTGATCACCCCATATAGACTCCCTGATCACCCACCTGTCATTGATAACCCCCCCTGTCATTGATCACCCCCCTGTAAGGCTCCATTTGTAACGCACCTAGTTGATCAGTTAGGATCTCAACTGCGGAAGCAATGGACATGCACTATTATCCCACTGCCCTTGTTCTTGGCTGTGGGATTCGCGGTTACTCAGTATGTACCCCAGGCGTCTCTCTCAGTCTTGGGCGGAGAGTTTGGGGTAACAAAATCATTTACCGCTATCCATCTATTTAGTATTACTGCTGGAGAGGAAGGTCTCCCAGTATTACAGGAGTCACAAGTTAGTATAAGCTTGTGCACAGTTCAGAGTTAGTATCTAGTATGCAATAGGTTCAGGGTTAGTATATAGCATGTCCTCAGTTTAGTATATTGTATGCCATAGGTTCAGAGCATGTCCACAGTTTAGTATATAGTATGCAGTAGGTTCAGAACATGTCCACAGTTTAGTATATAGTATGCAGTAGGTTCAGAGTTAGTATAGCATGTCCACAGTTTAGTATATAGTATGCAGTAGGTTCAGAGCATGTCCACAGTTTAGTATATAGTATGCAGTAGGTTCAGAGTTGGTTTGGGAGTATCGTCTCACACCAGTCAGGAACCACCCCACTCAGAGTTCCAGGACATTAATCAGAGCAGGTAACAGGCATATACTTGCGGTTAGTTGGTCCTGGCTAGGAAGCCAGCAGTGGGGAAGCCAGTGGCAAGAAGGTAGACAGTCCTTCACGCTGTTGTTAGGGATCCAGGTCTGGATATGTGGACAGAGTCCTCAGATGCAGTGGAGATAGCAGGGTGCGCACTCCATTAGTGGAACACCCTGCTTAGCACCTGTCTTCTATTTAAGGGCCGGACGGTAAGTGGGCGGAGTCACAGGAGGGCCCAGCAGCCACTGCGTTCCACGCTGGAGCGCAAGCCAGCGTAACAACACAGGCGGTCGCTGCGTTCCACGCTGGAACGCAAGCCAGCGTATCATCGCAGACGGCCGGTGCGTTCCACGCTGGAGCGCAAGTCAGCGTATCGTCACAGGGAGCCGCTGTGATCCAGGCTGTACTGTTACACCATTCAGACGTCCGTATGTTTTTTACAGATCCACAGATACATGGATCGGATCCGCAAAACACATACGGACATCTGAATGGAGCCTTACAGGGGGGTGATCAATGACAGGGGGGTGATCACCCCATATAGACTCCCTGATCACCCCCCTGTCATTGATCACCCCCCTGTAAGGCTCCATTCAGACGTCCGTATGTTTTTTACGGATCCACGGATACAAGGATCGGATCCGCAAAACACATACGGACGTCTGAATGGAGACTTACAGGGGGGTGATCAATGACAGGGGGGTGATCACCCCATATAGACTCCCTGATCACCCCCCTGTCATTGATCACCCCCCTGTAAGGCTCCATTCAGACATTTTTTTGGCCCAAGTTAGCGGAAATTTATTATTAATTAATTTATTTTTTATTACAAAGTCTCATATTCCACTAACTTGTGTCAAAAAATAAAATCTCACATGAACTCGCCATACCCCTCACGGAATCCAAATGCGTAAAATTTTTTAGACATTTATATTCCAGACTTCTTCTCACGCTTTAGGGCCCCTAAAATGCCAGGGCAGTATAAATACCCCACATGTGAAACCATTTCGGAAAGAAGACACCCCAAGGTATTCCGTGAGGGGCATATTGAGTCCATGAAAGATTTAAATTTTTGTCCCAAGTTAGCGGAAAGGGAGACTTTGTGAGAAAAAACAAAAAAAAATCCATTTCCGCTAACTTGTGCCCAAAATTTTTTTTTCTATGAACTCGCCATGCCCCTCATTGAATACCTTGGGGTGTCTTCTTTCCAAAATGGGGTCACATGTGGGGTATTTATACTGCCCTGGCATTTTAGGGGCCCTAAAGCGTGAGAAGAAGTCTGGGATCCAAATGTCTAAAAATGCCCTCATAAAAGGAATTCGGGCCCCTTTGCGCATCTACGCTGCAAAAAAAGTGTCACACATCTGGTATCGCCGTACTCAGGAGAAGTTGGGCAATGTGTTTTGGGGTGTCATTTTACATATACCCATGCTGGGTGAGATAAATATCTTGGTCAAATGCCAACTTTGTATAAAAAAAATGGGAAAAGTTGTTTTTTGCCGAGATATTTCTCTTACCCAGCATGAGTATATGTAAAAAGACACCCCAAAACACATTGCCCTACTTCTCCTGAGTACGGCGATACCAGATGTGTGACACTTTTTTGCAGCCTAGGTGGGCAAAGGGGCCCACATTCCAAAGAGCACCTTTCGGATTTCACAGGGCATTTTTTACAGATTTTGATTTCAAACTACTCACGAATTAGGGCCCCTAGAATGCCAGGGCAGTATAACTACCCCACAAGTGACCCCATTTTGGAAAGAAGACACCCCAAGGTATTCTGTGAGGGGCATGGCGAGTTCCTAGAATTTTTTATTTTTTGTCACAAGTTAGCGGAAAATGATGATTTTTTTTATTTATTTTTTTCTTACAAAGTCTCATATTCCACTAACTTGTGACAAAAAATAAAAACTTCCATGAACTCACTATGCCCATCACGAAATACCTTGGGGTGTCTTCTTTCCAAAATGAGGTCACTTGTGGGGTAGTTATACTGCCCTGGCATTTTAGGGGCCCTAATTCGTGAGTAGTTTGAAATCAAAATCTGTAAAAAATGCCCTGTGAAATCCGAAAGGTGCTCTTTGGAATGTGGGCCCATGCTACCCATGTGGGCCCATATACCCATGCTGGGTGAGAGAAATATCTCGGTCAAATGCCAACTTTGTATAAAAAAATGGGAAAAGTTGTCTTTTGCCGAGATATTTATCTCACCCAGCATGGGTATATGTAAAATGACACCCCAAAACACATTGCCCAACTTCTCCTGAGTACGGCGATACCAGATGTGTGACACTTTTTTGCAGCCTAGGTGGGCAAAGGGGCCCACATTCCAAAGAGCACCTTTAGGATTTCACAGGTCATTTTTTACACATTTTGATTTCAAATTACTTACCACACATTAGGGCCCCTAGAATGCCAGGGCAGTATAACTACCCCACATGTGACCCCATTTTGGAAAGAAGACACCCCAAGGTATTTCGTGATGGACATAGTGAGTTCATGGAAGTTTTTATTTTTTGTCACAAGTTAGTGGAATATGAGACTTTGTAAGGAAAAAAATAAATTAAAAAAATCATCATTTTCCGCTAACTTGTGACAAAAAATAAAAAATTCTATGAGCTCACTATGCCCATCAGCGAATACCTTAGGGTGTCTACTTTCCGAAATGGGGTCATTTGTGGGGTGTTTGTCCTGTCTGGCCATTGTAGAACCTCAGGAAACATGACAGGTGCTCAGAAAGTCAGAGCTGCTTCAAAAAGCGAAAATTCACATTTTTGTACCATAGTTTGTAAACGCTATAACTTTTACCCAAACCATTTTTTTTTTTTTACCCAAACATTTTTTTTAGCAAAGACATGTAGAACAATACATTTTGAGAAAAATTTATATATGGATGTCGTTTTAAAAAAAAAAAAATTACAACTGAAAGTGAAAAATGTCATTTTTTTGCAAAAATTTCGTTAAATTTCGATTAATAACAAAAAAAAGTTAAAATGTCAGCAGCAATGAAATACCACCAAATGAAAGCTCTATTAGTGAGAAGAAAAGGAGGTAAAATTCATTTGGGTGGTAAGTTGCATGACCGAGCAATAAACGGTGAAAGTAGAGTAGTGCAGAAGTGTAAAAAGTGGCCTGGTCATTAAGGGTGTTTAAGCTAGGGGGGCTGAGGTGGTTAAAAGGACTTTTGTGGCCCTATTAGCTAGCGTTTTATGTCCCTAACAGTCTGTCCCTGCTCCGCAAAACACAGAATGTAAAATGGCTGCCAGATCAGGTTCTGTTATAAGGTAGGGGGTATGTCCATGTGCTGAAACATCTCAATTGGCTGTCCTGTCCCACCTGATGGATGTGTCATGGTTCAAAGTTCGGCGCAATGCAAATGAATATGGCGCATGCGAACATCGCCATATGTTTGCATGTTTGGCAAATCGCGAACGAGCAAAGTTCGCCGCAAAACGAGCGCCCGGTGAACTGCAAGGCCATTTCTACTCAGGAGTAATGCGTGTGACTATATTAGAGATCTCTACTATAGAGTCTGCAGACTGTTATAAGCCCGTGCGGTATCTCCACATGCCTCATATGTAATGAGGAAAAATATGTTTTTTCTCACAGATTTATTTATGACAATAAATAGTGGTACGTTATGTTACATGATGTATGATTGAGGAACATGTATTCTGCCCTTGAATTGATACAGTGGCATGCGAAAGTACCACAAAGTGCTGCTGACAAAATGCCCCAAACTCCATCATACAGTAAAAGTCTTACAGCTGCATGTAGAGAGGAGACCACAAGCTAAGGCACTTGAGGACTAGAAGCTAAACCCCTGGATTAGGTAGGACCTTCTTGGGACTCATATACTGTAAGAGTATAACTACCATGTGTATAGCACCCACTTTAACCGGTAGTGAGTGTGGACCCACTGTGCCAACTAACCAGTTTGACTTTGGGCTAAACTTAAAGAGGACCTTTCACCACCCCAGACTCTGTCACGTCTGTCACATGTGCTCAGTGTGAACCTGCTTTCATCTGTGAAGAGCACAGGGCGCCAGTGGCGAATTTGCCAATCTTGGTGTTCTCTGGCAAATGCCAAACGTCCTGCACGGTGTTGGGCTGTAAGCACAACCCCCACCTGTGGACGTTGGGCCCTCATATCACCCTCATGGATTCTGTTTCTGACCGTTTGAGCAGACACATGCACATTTGTGGCCTGCTGGAGGTCATTTTGCAGGGCTCTGGCAGTGCTCCTCCTGTTCCTCCTTGCACAAAGGCGGAGGTAGCGGTCCTGCTGCTGGGTTGTTGCCCTCCTACGGCCTCCTCATGTACTGGCCTGTCTCCTGGTAGTGCCTCCATGCTCTAGACACTACGCTGACAGACACAGCAAACCTTCTTGCCACAGCTCGCATTGATGTGCCATCCTGGATAAGCTGCACTACCTGAGCCACTTGTGTGGGTTGTAGACTCCGTCTCATGCTACCACTAGAGTGAAAGCACCGCCAGCATTCAAAAGTGACCAAAACATCAGCCAGGAAGCATAGGAACTGAGAAGTGTTCTGTGGTCAACACCTGCAGAACCACTCCTTTATTGGGGGTGTCTTGCTAATTGCCTATAATTTCCACCTGTTGTCTATCCCATTTGCACAACAGCATGTGAAATTGATTGTCACTCAGTGTTGCTTCCTAAGTGGACAGTTTGATTTCACAGAAGTGTGATTGACTTGGAGTTACATTCTGGTGTTTAAGTGTTCCTTTTATTTTTTTGAGCAGTGTGTATATATATATATATTTTTTTTTTTTTCATATGAGATGTGCACAACCAACTTACATTCTAAATATAAAATATTGTTTTAAGTTTTTGCTTGCAGCAAATTATTTATATGCCTTCACCTACCACTATATTTCTGTGTTTGTGTCTTGTTTTATATGTAGTGTATGTGCCTTTACCTGGCATTCAAACACTCTTTTGCACCTGGTAACCTCCATCACATGGTCTGATATGGGTGTGGTTTACAGTCTTGCTTTGTTCACATTGCACTAGTTGCCCTGCTAGGCGGTTGTGTGGAAGCTTGGCTGTGAGCTGGATTTCATCACCTTCAGACCTTGTTCACACCATAGTTAGCGTAGTGGTAGGACCCCTTGCCATGCTGAGTGACTGTGACGTGGTGCATGATGGGCTCCGATATTTTCCTGACAGGAATATATTGGCAAAAGTCTCAGCTTTTAATATCTGCATTTATGACTAGCCAGTATAGTCAGTGGCATATCCGTTTGGTGCATTTTTTCTGTGATTTATATGATTATATTTTCATCCGCACAATGCTCCGTTTTGTGTAGGATGCCTTTGTGGTGCATGTGGACCGCGCTGACATCCTCCATTGTATGCATTTTTTGCTGGGGATAGTTGTTTGCTGCGGTCCACATGCGGTGGGGCTGCTCCCCCAATGAAAAACACGCTACAGTGTTAGGGGTTGAGCAGCTCCCCCAGAATTGCCACTATATTTCTGTGTTTGTGTGTTATATGCCTTCACCTGCCTAACTTGCACGCCATCCAAAGAACCTATTAAAGTACAATGCAGATGCTCATTTTTATGCCTTGTGTGTATCTGTTTTAGTTCATGTGCCATTTCAGATTGTCTACAATTAGAGATGAGCAAATTTCATTTTTTGAAATTCGTTCACGCTTTGTTTGGTGATCTAGCATGATCTCCTGTGTCTGTGCATCTTGAACAGCCCTTAGCCCCATACTTCGACTGTCTTCTACATTCACTCATGAAACATAGAATAACTACAGAAAATATGCTTGAAGAAAAAGATTGTTACTATATAAGGAACTTTTTAAACCCTTGTTACTTTAAATTCCTTTTAATGAGATAAAATGAAAGAATTTTGAATGTTGATAGTTAGAAAGCCACAATACAAATAGAATTTCATTTGCTGCCAATGATATGGCATGCATTACATTTTATTATTGAGTGAAATAAAATATTGGGTTCTGTAAAGTGAAGAAACAGACTACATTTTTTTTTTGCGGGCCTTATGTGGGCCCATTCACTTAAATGGGACTGCAAAAGATGCAGACAGCACGCGGTTTGCCTGTTTCGTGGCATCATCAAGAATACCGAACATTTTCTATTCTTGTCCGCATTATGGACAAGGATAAGACTGTTCTATTATGGCCCAGGTGTTCCGTTTTGCAAAATGCGTAATGCACATGGCCAGTATTTGTGTTTTACGAATCGGCAATTTCTGGACCGCAAAAAGGGCTACGATATTGTGCATGAGCCCTTATCCATACAGAAAGCCGCATAGAACTACAACACTTTGCATTTAAAGTGCAGAGTGTGTAGAATGGTACCCAAGATTAATGATAACTACCAGCAATTTTGGTATAGCAGTAACACTAATTTAATATATTACAAGTATCAAAAATGAGTGCATAGTGCAAACCTGCATACCTAATAAAAACACACGGCCACAGGGATACAAAAAACATAAAAAAGGAGAAATAACTAGAAGGGGTATGCTAACAAAACAGTAAAGAGCTCAGTGCAAGAAGTTAATTCATACCAACTAATGTAACTACAGTACATGTAGTTTGTAAAGGGTGATAGCTTTTCACATCTGTATGTTCTCCTGATACCACTGGATGGTTAGGATAAAAAAAATAGGGTAATGTGAGTTTAACCTATAGCTCCCCCTTTCCTTTCCTTGGACATGGATAACAACAACCAACACCCGGGACAATTGTACCAGGTGGACAGCCGCAGCAATAGTTCAATTCAGAGAGCAAATTTTAGCAGCAGTTTTTCAGTGACACATTTGTATCTGATAGAATAAATGTTTTATTTGTTTTCAGTTGGAGATAACATATGTAACAAAAAATGTGCCTTAGGTCACTTCATCTCAGATTACACTTACTGTCATAGGAATTTCCATGAATTTCTGCAGTTTCCTGGTGTGACCTAATGCATTGACTCATCTCAGATGATATTCTGTGCAGTTTCTGTTTTTACTAGTGAATAGAGATGAGCGAAGTTTTGAAAAATCCAATTCAACAAATTTGGCTAACTTCGACAAGAAATTTGATTTAATTCTGAATTAATTTGTCACGAATTGTCATAAATCAGGTATACCCAGGCCACTCTGCCTAATCAAATTCATCCAACTTGGTGGCCCAATCTCAGTGTGAAGACTTGGAACTTAAACTGCAGGGAGAGTGTATTGCCATGTGTATTGTGTTCTAGTGCACCCACATTCATAGTTAATCAGTTCTGTAGGTACTGTGCCATCAGTATTACAGGCAGTTGTAATTTATTGCCTAATACATCACTGTGCAGCGCACCAAGATTCATAGCTAATCCCTTTTGTTAGCTGTAGAATTACTGTGCGTCACTACTACAGATCAATAAAAGTGTCAGGTCTAATTTATCACCAAGCACTGTGCAGTGCACCAAGATTCAAGTAATCAGCAACAGTGGCAGTAACAGTATGTACCAAGATTCATAGCTAATACCTTCTGTTAAACAAAAAGAATAGCATACAGCACCCATAAAGCTAAAACCTGTGTGTGCCCCTACAGGAGTGCTGTCCGAATGACTCCTTAGTGGAACAAAATAAAGTGATGGAAGCAGCGCCAATAAAGTAGTGGAGAAAAAAAAAAGTTCTTTTAATGCATGTTGTGATAGTCCAAAACATGCTTTTTAATCCCTTCAGTTATCTGTAGATTTACTGTGCGTCAGTATTATTGTCATGGACTTAACTGTGCAATGCCCCAAGATTCAAGTAGTGGCATCATGACAGAGTGAGGAGGGCGGCAGCAGCAGTGGCAGTAACAGTGACAATAGTGGCCCCTTGGCAGAGTGTGGAGGGTGGCATCAGCAGCAGTGGCAGTAACCGTGACAATAGTGGCCCCTTGGCAGAGTGTGGAGGGTGGCATCAGCAGCAGTGGCAGTAACCGTGACAATAGTGGCCCCATAAAAGAGGCTCCATGACAGAGTGGGGAGGGGCAGTAAGGCTGTGTTCACATCACTGGTTATTTTTCTGCTCTTCTGATCCATCAGAACAACAGAAAAATAAAAATAAAAAATAATGAATCCTGTATTTTGAGCATCCATAAAGCCTCTTTCCGATGGTCAGTATTTGGTCAGTGTTTTGCATCACTATTTGATCAGTAATTTTAAGCCAAAACCAAGAGTGGGTCAAAAATAGAGATAAAAGTGGTTGGCAGTAGGCGGGTGGCAGGATCAGAATGGTGGCAGTCACACATGTCCAGAAGTAACGGCCCATTTTGCAGAATATTCCAGTATTGCTGCACACTACAGTATGATCATTAGTGGCAGGATGATCTATTCTGTTGCATCAGGTACCGGTGTCTGGAAATCCTGGTTGATCAGGAAAGAACAGGAGCAGATTTTTCCATTATACCTTATCTGTGTACAAGCTTCACTACTGGTTTTGGCTCACAATAACTGATGGAAATAACTGACCAAATAACTGAAGTGTGAACTCAGCCTTACTATGCCCTTGCTGCACTGAACACCTGCTCTGATGCCACACTACTGGCCAGGCAGGAAAGCATGCACATGGCATACTTGGCCAGGTGCAGTCCAAGTATGCCACCATCTGCTGGTTGAGGTTCTAAGATGTCCCACTGCCGCTGGCTGGTTTCTTCAGTAGGCGGCTGAAGAAAACTGCTCATCAGAGACTTCAGACTGAAGTTGCTGCATATGGAGCTGGTGCTGCTCCTAACCCAACTCTCACCCCCACCAGTCATGGCAGTGGAGCGTAAGCACAGATGGTCCCCCCGGTCAGACCTTCCTGAGAACGGGTGCTGGTACTCACCAGCAGCAACCAACTGTTGCCAATAGTCCATTTTTACACCCCTCACAGAAGGTCTGAAAAAATGACCAGTAGTGAGAGTCTAACAATGGGGATAGCCAGTAGTCATCCCTCTGCCAAATCCTGCCAATGCGGCTGTCACTACACAAACATCCCAGTATAGCTGGATTGTTGGTCAAAATACGATGGTTGGATGACAGTGGCAGCCCTGGCCTGTTTCTGCAGCTGCTGCTACCACCACCCCTTCTTCTGGTGCTACTTCTGCCATCTACAGCAACATTTTTACACTGCCCGTTCCTTAAAAGGGCCCAGGCAACTGTTTGTTGGCCATAGCGTACAGTAACTGTATCAGTAATGTAACGATTAACTAAGAATGTGGCAGCAGCAGTTCAACAACATGCATGCGGCAATATATCAGACTGCCCTTTAATACAGTCCAAACAGTTCAAGTGTTTTTCTGTTTTGCAAAAATAGCGATATAACGTGTACAATGCATGTTTTTCGAACTAGACGGTAGTGTTTTAAATCTCTGAGTGAAAACAAAGTATGTAGTAGGCCAAACTATTTTACAGGGAATCTCCATACAGTTCCAGTGGTTTTTTGTTTTGTTTTGCGGATATAGCAAAAACTACCAGAAGTTATACAGGACAGGAAATCTCAAGACAGTTCAAAGGTCTTTTTGGGGGATAATAGCAACACAAGTAAAAACACCGGAATTGTTTTTTTTCAAAATAGCAATAAAAGTGAGAACACTGTAAACAGTAGTCCAAAATCAGTGACAATTTAAGGATTTAAAAAAAAAAATAATTGCAATAAAATTATGCTGTTTTACACACAGTCAGCATTTGGACTTCCCTGAGGAGGATGTTCAGGAGGAGCCAGGGGTACACATGTATAGCCGTTTTGGTGGTAACCACAGTATTGGCAGTGGGGGCAGCGGCAATTAGTACAAATGCAGAGTAGGGAATGGGGAAGGGAGTAGGGTTGAGCGAACCTGAATTGTAAAGTTCGGGTTCCTATCGAACTTTAGGATTTTTTGACCCCGAACCCGAACATTTCAGTAAAATTTCGGGTTCGAGTTCGGTGTTCGGCGATTTAATGGCGCTTTTTGAAAGGCTGCAGGGCAGCCAATCAACAAGCGCTTAAGGCTACTTTCACACTTGCGTTCAGAGCGGGTCCGTCTGGTATCTGCACAGACGTATCCGCTCCTATAATGCAAACGCTTAGATCCGTTCAAAACGGATCCGTTTGCATTACCATGAAAAAAAAAAAATAATATAATAATAATAATTTTTTTTTTATTTTTTTTTTTGTTCATGATAATGCAAACGGATCCGTTTTGACTTTACATTGAAAGTCAATGGGGGACGGATCCGTTTGAAAATTGAGCCATACTGTGTCAACTTCAAACGGATCCGTCCCCATTGACTTACATTGTAAGTCTGGACGGATCCGTTTGCCTCCGCACGGCCAGGCGGACACCCGAACGCTGCAAGCAGCGTTCAGGTGTCCACCTGCTGAGCGGAGCGGAGGACAAACGGTGCCAGACTGATGCATTCTGAGCGGATCCGCATCCACTCAGAATGCATTAGGACTGGACGGATCCGTTCGGGGCCGCTTGTGAGAGCCTTCAAACGGAGCTCACAAGCGGAGCCCCGAACGCTAGTGTGAAAGTAGCCTAACTCGTGTGACCTTAGAAGCCATCACAGCCATGCCTACTAATGGCATGGCTGTGATTGGCCAGTGCAGCATGTGACCCAGCCTCTATATAAGCTGGAGTCACGTAGCGCCGCACGTCACTCAGCTCTTACTACTGTAGGGATAGGATGCTGCTGCTGGGAGGAAGAGAATAGGAAAGAATCTATCTGATATCAGAACTTGTTAACTCTGTGATCTACAGTGATTTTTTTGTGTGTGTTTGCAATGCAACATTTTTGTACCCTGTACTGAGCCCAGTGACACAGAAAAATAAGTTTTATCCATCTGTTAGTTAGGTGGGCGTCGGCGGCCATTTTGTGCAAGTTCAGTGCACCAGCACCGCATATGTGCCAGGGACATTAATTTAATCCTGTTCTTTTAGTTCAGTGGGCAACATATACCCATTTTTTAAGTGTACCTGCACTGCATATGTGCCAGGGGAAGGGAAAATAATATAGGAAATCCATCTGTGAATTTAGGGACCCAGGGGGTGACATATTCACATTTTTTTCTGTAAAGTACAATCCAAGTAAATCCATCTGTTAGCTTCTGGGGGGACAAATTATAATTTTTTTTTGCTAAAAAGTACATTTGTGCCCTGCACTGCATTTGTGATAGTGAAAGAAAATCAGTTAAATCCATCTGTTTAATTGTGGATGAATTTTTTTTCCCCATAAAGTACCTTTGCGGCCTTTGCTGCATTTCTAACAGTCCAATACAAGTGTTAAATACTGCAGTTAAATTTTTTATTTGAAAAAAAAAAACACCCATTTTGTGCTAGATACTACATTTGCGGCCTTTGCTGCATTTTTGACAATCCAATACAACCGTTAAATACTGCTGTAAATTTATTTTATTTTTAAAACACCCATTTTGTGCTAGATACTACATTCGTGGCTTTTGCTGTATTTCTGATAGTCCAATACAGCCGTTAAATACTGCTGTTACATTGTTGGTTGACAAATTCAAATTTTTTGTGACCGTGAAGTAATTGTATAAAATTTGCCTTTCACACTGTTGTGTGACCTCAAGAAATGTTTTCTCTTTATGACACTGGCACAGCCTTACTGTCAGTGAACTTAATTGTTGACTATTGGCGGTTACATTTTCACCTGACATAAATCATCTGTTAGTTTGGTGGGTGAACTCAAAGAATGAAGAGAGCGTCAAATAAGGGACGTGGCCCTGGTCGTGGTGCTGCTGGTGTTGGTGGAGCTTCTGTTGCAAGGAGAGGACGTGGTCGATCTGTGCCAGCTACACGCACAAGTAAAACACCTTCCTCAGGTGCAAGTAGGCGACAGAACCTTCAGTGTTATTTGGTAGGGCCGAATGCGGCTCTACGAATGATGAGGCCAGAAAAAGTACATGCGATAGTAGATTGAGTGGCTGACAGTGGCTCCAGTTCCTTCACATTGTCTCCCACCCAGTCCCTTGCTGAAAGATCAGAGTTGGCACCTGCAGCCCATGGCCATCAGTCTTTCACCTCACCCCCTTGCAAATCAGCCAAGAAGTCTGAGCCCCAAGTCATGCAGCAGTCTCTTCTGCCTTTTGATGACCCTGTTAGCAGGGTTTCCCAGGGCCATCCACCTAGCCCTGCCACAGAAGTGGAAGAGATTGAGTGCACCGATGCCCAGCCACTTATGATTCAATATGAGTACATGGGAGGACCATAGCAGCACGTCTCGGATGATGACGAAACACAGGTGCCAACTAATGTGGCTTTCTGCAGTCTGCAGACCGACAAGGAGGGCAGGGGTGAAGACTGGGTGGAATATGATGTGGAGGACGATGAGGTCCTCAACCTCACATGGAATCAAGGTCATGCGAGTGACCTGTCTAGTTTGAAGGAAAAGGCGGTGGTCGCACAGAGCAACTATCACAGAAAAAAAGGGAGCAGGGTACAAAAGCGGAGCGGCCGTCCCCTAGACAGTACGCCTGCTACTGTCCACCACACCAAGTATCCAAGCACAACAAAGCCAGCTCCAAGGAATTCCCTGGCGTGGCAGTTATTCAGACAATGTGCTGACGACAAGACATGAGTGGTTTGCACGCTGTGCAATCAGAGCCTGAAGAGAGGCATAAACGTTATAAACCTGAGCCCAACCTGCATGACCAGGCATCTAAGTGCAAAGCACGAGCTGCAGTGAAGTAGACTCCTCAAAAACCAAGAAAGGCCTTTGGCTCCACCTGCTTCCTCTTCTGCTGCAGTCTCGGCCTCTTCATCCCCCTCTGGAGTGACAGTGGCACCTGCCACCCAGCAAACAGAGGATGTGCCAGCAACGCCACCACCTGTATCACCAAGTATCTCCACAATGTCCCATGGAGCGTTTCAGCTGTCTATCTCCCAAACACTGGAGCGAAAGAGGAAGTACCCCCCTACCCACTGTCATTCTGTCTGGTGGAGATGGAGAGTTTTAAAAACCTTATGGCGGTGGCTGTCCCACAGTACAACGCGCCCAGCCATCACTACTTTTTCTGGTGAGCTAACCCTTTCCTGCACAACCAAGTGGGGGACAAAATCAGGTGTGCACTGCGCAACGTCATCTGAGGCAAGGTCCACCTAACTACGCATACGTGGACCAGTAAGCACGGTCAGGGATGTTATATCTCCCTAACAGCACACTGGGTAAATGAAGTGGCGTCTGAGCCTGAGGCGGATAGCAGTTTGGCACATGTCTTTCCACCCCCGAGGATTGCAGCGAGTTTCTCTTTGCCTCCTGTTGCTTCCTCCTCCTACTTCGCTTCCTCATCCTCTACAACCTCCTCATCAGGGGCGTACACAGAAATCACTGGGCCCCATAGCAAGAGTCTGAATTGGGCCCCCAACCCCGCCCACTACCCACCCCTGGCCCATCCCACCTCCTGGCTCCTCCCCTGCCACACCCCCATTTGCCAATAAAAAAATGTATACATGTTCTACTGAAACCGTTAGAAACCTTTAAGAAATAGGTGCTGAATTCAGGTGCTTATAGCGCTTTATAATCCATACTCTCTCTGTATGGGAGTAAGGATCTCAGCCATGTACAGCACACATCACTGCTCCTGCCTGTCTGCTTTGGTAAAGTCGGGCATAAATGGGTGATGTCAGGCTTTAGCAGAGTGGGCACAGGGCGCCATATGTATGCGAGCACAACTGAACGAGTGCAGGGAAGGAGCCCGCATATATATCACTCCTCCTGCCTGTGCCCACTGCGGTAAAGCCTGACACAGCTTTGTTACCAGCGCCATTTTTTCATCACTTCTCTCACCCCAAAAAATTTAATAAAATGTGATTTAAAAAGTCACACACACTCCAAAAGGGTATCAATAAAAACTACAGTTCATCCCGCAAAAAATGAGCCCCCACACAGCTCAGTAGATCATATAACTATAAAAAAGTTATGGGGGTCAGAATATGGTGATGTAAAAAAGTAAATATTTTTTTTTATCAAAGTATTAATGTATTTTTACACTATTTAGACATAAAAAACCTATACATATGTGGTATCGTTGTAATCGTACTGACCCAGAGAATGAAGGGCACAGGTCAGTTTTGCCACAAAGGTAAAGCTGTAGGAACAAAACCCCTAAAAAGGTGGAAAGATTGTGGGGTTTTCCCACAAAAAAAAGTTATGGCTCAAGGTAGATAGGGAAGGAAAAATAAAATGCAAAAATGAAAAAACCTCTGGTATGCTAAGGGTTAAAGGGGCTATCTAATCCCTATTATGCCCCCCAAATTGCCCAGGCACCGCATACAGTTAATACTTATGCCCAATGGGGGGGTGCAGACAATAGCAGGCTGCGTCGGAAATGAGCCTCCCTAGCGTCACCCACGATGCTAGAGAGGCCCATTGTGGCCTGTTATTGGCTGCTAGCCTGCTCCCCCCTATGTCGCTGGATGTAATAATCTGCGTGACGGGAGGGAGGCAGTGGCGGCTGTGTGGGCATCAGGAGCAATGCGGGTGCTGGGGAATGAGGTAAGTAAGGTGCCTGGCCCCGAGCATTTTGGGGGGCATTATAGGGGTTGGATAACCCCTTTAACTCATTGCTGCTGATGCTAAGTGTGCACATAGCCTCCAATCATATTCTCCCCCCGCCCCTGCAAGGTGACTGATATGCTGGGGGGTCCTGTAGGATCATAGAGGACTCAGGAGGACAGTGTGCTTCCCCCCTCTTCTCCCCGGGGAGTGAGGGGGGGGGAGTAGGAGGAAAGCACACTGTCCTCCTGAGTCCTCTATGATCCTACAGGGCCCCCTTCCCCCCAAACCCCACTGCTTGCTGCTGCCCTCCCCCTATCAAGAATACCCATATCCAACCAATACCATATATGAGCTTTATATTAAGTCTGCTGCTGTCCTCTTACTGTGGCACACTTCTGTGTTCACTGACCAGTCCTTCAGTATGGGCCAGGGGTGTGGGGCACTCACTGGCTGATGACTGTCTTGAGGGCGGGTGGCAGATGGCAGGCAGCACGTGAGCGCAGAGGATAACTCTGCCACGCCGGGTGCACTCCTCTATTAGGGTGACCAGACGTCCGTTTTTTAGACTCCTGGTCCTCCGTCCGGAACAAGGCCAGGACGGACGGCCAGAAGTCCTCCTTTTTTGTGGTGATCAGCGACTCTAGACTCGACGAGTACGGGGCACTTTAAGGATCACTCACATCACGGCGTAGAGCGCACCGACATCAGTCGCATGTCCGGCAGCTCCTGCATCGCGCCAGTCAATTCTGGTTTGTGCAGGCGCGGCCACGCAGGAAGTGGAGAAACAGACTCTGAGGAGCGCAGCTGCGCTGAGGTACTCCCTGGTCTGTGCTGTGGGCCGTCAGGGATTGCTCAAAGGGGGGAAGGGCAGGCGCTGGTAATTTTGAAAGGGGTTAATAATACCTACTGTGTGGGTCCTGGGAACAGCTGAAAGGGGGAAAAAAATAAGTGTGAAGAGGGGACTGAAAGGGGTTAAATACTGTGAATGAGGGACTGCTGAAAAGGGTTTATGTGAAGGCCCTTCACAGTATTTATTAACCCCTTTCAGCAGTTCCCCATTCACCATTCATTCAGTATTTATTAAAGGGTTTCTGTCACCCCACTAAAGTGATTTTTTTTTTTTGGGCTAGTTAAATTAGTTATATAGCGATATATGAAAATATAATTGTGTTCCTTACTTTGATCCAGCAGTTTAGTCAAAAAACGAAGTTTTATCATATGCAAATTCGGTCTCTACCAGCAAGTAGGGCGTCTACTTGCTGGTAGCAGCTGCAGAAAACCGCCCCCTCGCCGTGTTGATTGACAGGGCCAGCCGGGATCTCCTCCTCCGGCCAGCCCTGTCGGCATTTCAAAAATCGCGCGCCCGTGTTGAATCTGCGCAGGCGCTCTGAGATGAGGAGGCTCGTCTCCTCAGAGCTCCCTCAGTGCGCCTGCGCCGATGACATCATCGAAATAGAAGACGTCATCGGCGCAGGCGCACTGAGGGAGCTCTGAGGAGACGAGCCTCCTCATCTCAGAGCGCCTGCGCCGATGACATCATCGAAATAGAAGACGTCATCGGCGCAGGCGCACTGAGGGAGCTCTGAGGAGACGAGCCTCCTCATCTCAGAGCGCCTGCGCAGATTCAACACGGGCGCGCGATTTTTGAAATGCCGACAGGGCCGGCCGGAGGAGGAGATCCCGGCTGGCCCTGTCAATCAACACGGCGAGGGGGCGGTTTTCTGCAGCTGCTACCAGCAAATAGACGCCCTACTTGCTGGTAGAGACCGAATTTGCATAGGATAAAACTTCGTTTTTTGACTAAGCTGCTGGATCAAAGTAAGGAACACAATTATATTTTCATATATCGCTATATAACTAATTTAACTAGCCCAAAAAAAAAAAATCACTTTAGTGGGGTGACAGAAACCCTTTAAGCCCTCAGGGGACTGCTGAAAAGGGTTAATAAATACTGTGAATGAGGGACTGCTGAAAAGGGTTTATGTGAAGGCCCTTCACAGTATTTATTAACCCCTTTCAGCAGTTCCCCATTCACAGTATTTATTAAGCCCTCAGGGGACTGCTGAAAAGGGTTAATAAATACTGTGAATAGGGTACTGCTGAAAGGGGTTACCGTTAATAACTACTACTGTCCCTCCAGGACACCCATGACCCCTCCACAAGTTCTTACCTCTCCTCCGCCCGTTTCCCGGCAGACGATGGGGGCGTGGCTTCGTGGAGGTGGGCGTGGTTTGTAAGTTTTGGGGGCGTGGCCGGCGAGATCCGTGAAGCCAGTGGCCACCCTAGTCTCTGTGTGCCTGGCTGCGCTGCGCCTGCTGCCTGATACACTGGCCAAGCAGCAGCAGCAGGATCCTTGCCTGGGAGGGAGATGCAGCCCGAACAATGGGTGGCGTTGGAGCCGGAGGGAGAAGTTCAAGAATGCCGCCTGAAACTATGAATAAACTGTCACTGTCTTGTGCAGAGTAGGGGGCAGAGCCTTTCATGCGCTCCGGGCCCCCCTGTGCCGCGGGCCCCATAGCAACGGCGTGGTCTGCCTATATTGGCAGTACGCCACTGCTCCTCATCCGGTCTGCGTAACACCTTCACCACCAACTTCAGCACAGCCAGGAGTAAACGAAAGCAGGCAGTTTTAAAACTTATCTGTTTGGGGGACAAACCCCACACAGCGCAGGAGCTGTGAACAGGCATGGAACAACAGACCGATGAGTGGTTGGTGCCAGTGAGCCTCAAGCCCAGCCTGGTGGTGTGCAATAATGGGGGAAATTTTGTAGCAGCTCTGGGCCTAGCCGGTTTGGCACACATCCCTTGCCTGGCGCATGTGCTGAATTTGGTGGTGCAGAGGTTCCTTCAAAATTACCCCAATATGTCAGACCTGTTGCATAAAGTGCGGGCCATCTGTGCGCTCTTTCGGCGTTCTCACCCTGCTGCTGCTCGCCTGTCAGCGCTGCAGCGTAACTTCGGCCTTCCCGCTCACCGCCTCATACCCACTCACCACCTTGCACATGCTGGCCAGACTGTGCGAGCAGCAGCAGGCGATAGTGGAGTTTCAGCTGCAGCACACACGGGTGAGTCGCTCTGCTGAACAGCACCGCTTCACCACCAATGACTGGGCCTGAGAGACCTGTGTGCCTTGTTGCGCTGTTTTGAGTACTCCACCAACATGGCCAGTGCCGATGATGCTGTTCTCAGCATTACTATCCTACTTCTATGCCTCCTTGAAAAAACGCTTCGGGCGATGATGGAAGAGGATGTGGCACAGAAGGAGGAGGAAGAGGGATCATTTACAAGGGTTTCAGGCCAGTCATTCACAAGTGGCTCCGAGGGTGGGTTCCTGCACCAACATGGGCCAGGTACACAATTGTCCAGTCAGGGCACAGTTCTGGAGGATGATGAGGAGGAGGAACCGTGTTCACAGCAGGGTGGCACCCAAACCAGATCATGGGCATCACTGGTGCGTGGCTGGGGGATACAGAGGACACAGACGATACACCTCCCAAAGAGGACAGCTTGTCGTTGCCTCTGGGCAGCCTGGCACACATTAGCGATTACATGCTGCAGTGTCTCCGCAACGACCGCCGAGTTGGCCACATTCTAACCCAGTGCTGATTACTGGGTGGCCATGCTGCTGGATCCCCATTACAAGGACAACGTACCATCCTTAATTCCCTTACTGGAGCGTGATCAGTTGATGCACGAGTACAAACGCACGCTGGTAGATGCGCTGCTGATGGCGTTCCCACCTGACAGCGGGGGCACAGTGGAAGCACAAGGCAAAGGCAGAGGACGAGGAAGTGGTCGCCAACACAGCTGGGGCACCGCCAGCACATCAGAAGCCAGGGTCACCATGGCCGAAATGTGGAAAAGCTTTGTCAGCACACCACAACAACAAGCACCACCAGCCGATATGGAACATCTTAGCAGGAGGCAGCATTTCAGCAACATGGTGGAGCAGAATGTGTGCACACACACAAACGTACTGACTGATGGGTCTGCCCCCTTCAACTTCTGGGTCTCCAAATTGGGCACATGGCCTGAGCGTCCCTTTTAGCGAAGTGATGGACATATATCGCTAGCCCGGAGATATGGTGAGGGGGCTAAGCAGTAATGGGGGGTCATAAAAAGCACCCAAAATGTAACTGTTCATTTAAGCCATAGGGGTGGGAGGTGTTAGGTTTAAAAATACACCAGCATTCTTTTTGGAGAATGCATTTATCCCAATCCCCCCGTTGCGATTTTTTAACACACTCGATGCCCATAGCTGACATGCAGCCCCCATGTGCAGTCAGGACTTGTCTTGCTACTGGGGTATCCCTCTTATTACGTATATCCCCAATATGTTCACTCATCTGCTTACGGAACTCCCTCCGGGTTTTCCCCACATAACACTTCCCAGACTGACAGGTGAGGAGATGGATTACCCCCACGGTGTGGCAATTAATAAAATGCCGTATTGCGTGGGTATTGCCCGCGAAGTCCAACGTAAAGGATTTGCCTTGGACCAACCATCTACAGAAACTGCAGCGGCCACATTTGTAGCAGCCTATGATCATTCTGTCAAGCCATGTCTGTTGTCTTACAGGGTGGGCTAAAGTGGCTATGCACAAGTTGGTCTCTTAGATGAGTACCTCTTCTAAAAGTCACGGAGGGATAGGGACTAAGTACCTTGGCCAAATCTGGGTCCATCAGTAGGGTATCCCAATTGCGGCCCAAAATGCCCTTTACCCGGGTTGCTGCTGAATCAAAAGTACCTATGACTCGTATAGTTTTCTGTGAGTCATTCTCAGGACGCGTCGTCGGGTGTAATAGAGCAGTCTGTCTCTGTCCCAGAGCCCTATGGTAGGCTTGTCTCAGTGTACTGTCAGGATAGCCGCGTTCACGGACCCGCCTTCTCATTTCATCTGCTGGCGCTTAAGTTCACTTTGTTCGGAACAATTTCGTCTCAATCGCACGTATTGTCCAAACGGGATTCCCCGTTTTAATGGGGTAGGGTGACATCTGTCCCACATATACAGGGAGTTTGTTGCCATTGGTTTCTGGTAGGTGGTGGTCCGCAGCCCACCCACGTCATTCCTGGAAATGGAAATATCCAAGAAAGGAAGGTGGTTCTTCATAATTGTAGAGGTAAATCTAAGATTAATCGCGTTACCATTAAGCTCATGAACACACTTAGCAAAATCCCCTAGGGTCCCGCTCAGCAGAATGAAAATATCATCAATGTAGCGGGACCAAAGGGAGATGTGCTCAGTAGACCAACTGGGCACGTCCCCGAACACAACTGTCTCCTCCCACCAGCCCAGGAGCAAATTAGCGTAGGACGGTGCGCATGAGCTGCCCATAGCGGTGCCCCTGAGCTGGTGGTATGTCCGGCCATCAAATAAGAAAAAATACTCATTAGGACAAATTGCAGTAATTCGAGGACAAGGTCGTTGTGTGCGGAGAATTGACAGCACCTGGCTTTCAAAAAATGTGCAGACGCTTCCAGGCTCTTGTCATGGGGGATCGAAAAGTAAAGTGCCTCGACGTCAATTGACGCCAGGAACCAGTCTGCTTCTATACAAATATGCTCCAATTTTGTCAGTAAATCCCCTGTATCCCTAACATAAGAGGGAAAAGATTGTGCAAACGGTCCACATAGATGCCGATGTTTTGTGAGAGACTCCCCACCCTGAGACAATGGGGACCTTTGGTAAACAATAAAAGGTTGCTACCACTGGGTGGGAGGGGTATAAAAACTCAAACTCATCACTGCTGATCAGTTGGTCAGTCTTGGCCCTTGTTAATATCTGTTGTAACTCCCTCTGGTATCTTAGGGTCGGGTCATTAGGTAGCACCTCATAGCCCTGTCTGTTGTTAAGGATAGCTAGACACATTTCCTTGTATACCAGAATGTCCATAATGATGACGTTCCCCCCTTTGTCAGAGGGTTTAATGGTTATATTCATGTCGCCTTCTAATGATTTAAGCACATGTCTTTCTTCCTTACTGCAATGAAACCTAATAAGAGAGGAATCAAGAGTAGAAAGTTCGGCGATAGTCTGTTTTACAAAAACGATGATACACGAGACCTTCCTTACCGAAGGCATTTTGGTGCTTTTCTTCTTCCGGTCCGTAAAATAGCCTTTTCCCTCAGAATTAGTGGGCATAGTGTCCAAATTATAAAGAAGGTGGATATCACCAAGGATCTCCACCGGTATGCCCAGATCGCGACTCTCTTTTTGGTCTTTCAGCTTGAAGTGCTTATGCCATCTCAGCTTTCGGGCAAACAGGTGGAGATCCTTGGACCAGCGGAACAAATCGAACCTCGTAGTCATAACGAATGAGAGACCACATCTAAGTAACTTATTCTCTGTGTCAGTCAAGGGACGAGAGGACAGATTGATAACCAATTTGTCGTCAACTAATGTTGTATAGTCGGTGGTTGAGTGTTTTGGCTAGGCAGCGGACAAAATATCGGCATCTATGTGGACCGTTTGCTCTGTCCGTTTGTACAATCTTTGCCCTCTTATGTTAGGGATACAGGGGATTTACTAACAAAATTGGAGCATATTTATATAGAACCAGACTGGTTCCTGGCGTCAATTGACATCGGGAGACTTTACTCTTCAATCCCCCACGACAAGGGCCTGGAAGCGTCTGCACATTTTTTGATAGCCAGGGGCTGTCAATTCTCAGCACACAACGACAAGTTACTGCAATTTGTCCTAACGAGTAATTTTTTCTTATTTGATGGCCGGACATACCACCAGCTCAGGGGCACCGCTATGGGCAGCTGATGCGCGCCGTCCTACGCTAATTTGCTCCTGGGCTGGTGGGAGGAGACATTTGTGTTCGGGGACGTGCCCATTTGGTATACTGAGCACATCATCCTTTGGTCCCGCTACATTGATAATATTTTCATCAAGAGGAAGAGGATTGTGGGTGAAGTGGGTTCATGAGCTTAATGGTAACATGATTAATCTTAGATTTACCATAATGAAGAACCACCTTCCTAATCTATCTCCTCACCTGTTAGTGTGGGAAGCACTATGTGGGGAAAACCCGGAGGGAGTTCTGTAAGCAGATGAGCGAACATATTTGGGATATACGTAATAAGAGGGATACCCCAGTAGCAAGACATGTCCTGACTGCACATGAGGGCTGCATGTCAGCTATCTCCTTTATGGGCATCGAGTGCATAAAAAAATCCCAACGGGGAGGGGGGGGGGGGATTTTGGGATAAACGCATTCTCCAAAAAGAATGCTGTTGGATTTTTAAACTTAACACCTCCCACCCCTATGGCTTAAATGAACAGTTACATTTTGGGTGCTTTTTATGACCCCCCATTACTGCTTAGCCCCCTCACCATATCTCCGGGCTAGCGATATATGTCCATCACTTCGCTATTATGGTCTGGTTTATAGATTATTTCCCTACTCTGGTAGGTGCGTTTTTACTCCTGCCAATAATGTCTCCCCTTTTGTTATGAACTGGTTGGCATCTACTTATGTATCCCCCAGTATTTTAGGGTGGAAGTGTAGTAGCTGCGGGCTTTGATTTTTCATTCCAGCAGCTCCACCCCCCTACCAGCAGCCTTTGGTCTCTGCTGACAGGTACGGGTACACATTCCTCAGTGGCATGGCTATGTCTACACGTCACTGAGGCTGCGCCTGATGTTGGCAGTCCTGGCGCCGTCCGGTAGTATGCGCTTGCGCACTGGAGCCTAGAGCCGTACCTTCGTTGATCTGATGACGTGTTGTGGCGTGGTCACGTAGGTCGGCGTCGCTCCATACACACGCACAGTGGCCGGCTCTCCTCCCCTTCTTTTAAATACAGCGCACCAGACCTACACAGGATAGTGGGACACTGTGAATCCCAGTGCCCACGACTCTGGACATCTGTTATACGCCTCTCTGGAAGCATTGTGAGTACTTCTCTTTACTTACCACATAGTGTAGGCTGTGCGGGATCTTTTTCCTAATGGGTTTTGCCCGTGTGTTTGTATATCCCTTGCAGGTGATACTGTGGAACAACGCCATACGCCTCACTACATTAGCATTCTGTTATGCCTTATTTTGCGGGACTGTGCCATATGCCCCCCCCTTTTACGGTGGTTAGACAGTTAGTATTTGGTTAATACTAAGCCCCGTGTCCCCTGATGATTCATGTAGCCCTTTTAGTATATATACAGCAGTCTTTGGATATGTTCATTTGATAAAACGTGTTGGAACACACAATCATATTGTGGCCAATCTCATTTCACGTACTACTCCATTACCCTGATCGGGCATCCAGTTTAGCCTCTAGACACTCTGTGGAGGGCTTTATAGGGATACTTGATCAGTGTGAGGTTCCGGACAGGGCCACCCCTTGCGGGGCACGGACCCCGTGTTAGGTCACTAGGGATTAATAGGTCAAGTAGGATGCAATAGGGACAGTCTCTCTTTCTTGAGGTCTCCCCACCACTAAGACTGACGACCTAAGAACCTGCTACCTGCATTACTTTTTGGACATCTGGTACCGAGAAGCCCGCAGGGAGTCACCATCTTCTCTACCGACATTCCCTACCTTGTGAATAGTGAGGTTCTCAACTAAACCGGTAAGACCATTCCGTGTTTTTACATAGCGTCCCGACCGTCCCAGCATCTGTTTATGGGACTTGGATTCAGGGACCTTATGCCCTGGGTTGTATGTCCTGTGTGGTATGCACCTAGCTTTGTGTGTTGCTGTTTTCATGTGGCACACTTGTTTAGGTCCTGTACCTGTTTGTTTGTCTATGTTTGTAAGGGGTATTTTAACTCCCAGCTATGAGAGTACTATTTGAATATATTAAAAGTTAAGTTTTACTATGTTACTGCTCCCTTTCTTTTTGATTTTGTAGACTACTTTAAGCAGTATCCAGGGAGAAGTGTACACTCACTTATCTTCCCTGCTGAGACAGTTCATTTGTTTTCTTTTCATCTATGTATTGACCATACCACCTCAGACAATCTTTGAAGGGGTTAACTGCTGCAAAAAGAAACCTACTTTCCCACCATGCCATATAGCAGGGATAGCCAACCTGTGGCTCTCCAGCTGTTGCAAAACTACAAGTCCCAGCATGCCCAGACAGCCTACAGCTATAATCCTACAGCAGGGCATGGTGGGAAATGTAGTTTTACAACAGCTGGAGAGCCGCAGGTTGGCCAGCCCTGCCATATAGATATTTGCCATTGATGGTGAGAATTTGGCCCCCATTGAAACACTCGATAATTGTAAATAATACTGATTATTTCTGTAACGGGGTTCCGAAGGTGCACTCGGTCCCCCATTAGCCGCAGACCTGCTGCTTAGCTTCGGGAGCGAGGATCTGTGTTTGACCTCGTTCCCAGGGCGGCTTTACTAGCTGGGTGACTCCCTGCTCCTAAGTCTGCCTTGAGCGCCGAGCTGATCACTCGGTGCTCGACTGGTTGGTCTGTCGGTCATGTGACGCTGGCCATGTCACATGACCCTCACTCCCTATAAATACAGGCAGCCTGCTGGCCACAGGTTGCCTGTTAATTTAGTTTCCACCTGTGGTTTTGTCTTTCCTGGCGTACTTACCTCCTGCTGAATTCCTGACGATCCTCTGCCTGCTCCTTGTGTACTTTGCTGCTCTCCTAGGATTCTGACCCCGGCCTCCTCCTGACGATCATCTGCTGACTCCTTTGGTACTACACGACTCTCCTGGTATTTATGACCCCGGCTTCTCCTGACAATTCTCTGCTTGCTCCATTTGTACTTTGTAGCTTTCCTGGTATTGACTCGGTCCGTTCACGTTCTGTTGTTTGTCTGTCTGTCATCCCTGCACTTAATTCAAGCTAGGGATTGCCGTCCAGTTGTCCCCTGTCATTAGGACTCGTGAGGCAAGTAGGCAGGGCCAGGGGTAAGGGTGGAGCGCAGTGGTCACTTCCCTCCCCCCTGTGTGTGTGTGTATGCGACCATTACAATTTCACTGTACTTACTATTCAGCAGCACATACCTTTCACATGCAGTGCCTCCCAGGTGACGTCTCCTCTTATGTAGATCTTATTTGTCTTCATCGTCTCCATTCGGTCCGGACAACTTCTTTCAGCTGATCCTTGTCTCTGCAGAGTGTGATACACAGACATCTTAACTTCCTCACTTTTCTATCATCATCCCCCAACCTGGAGTCCCAACTTATCCTGCTGTTCGCTATGTTCCCCAATACCCCCAAATACTATCCTGAATAAATATTAGTGCTATACAGATAGTCCTTCCCATAGTAATAGCGCTCCTCATAGTCCCACCAATAATAATTCCCTTCTATAATGCCCTCCTTAGTAATACTGCCCTCTACTGTGCCCCCAACAGTGATAATGCTCCCCAAGAGTGCCTCCATTAGTAGAAGAGCCCTCCAGTATTAATATTTAGGGATGAGTGGACCCATGGATGTTCGGGTTCGCCTGGTTTGGACCAAACTTCGAGTCAAAGTTCGGGTTCGGGACCCAAACTCGAACCCTATTGAAGTCGATGGGGACCTGAACTTTGGTGCACTAAAATGTCTGTAAAATAGATGTAGTAAGGGCTAGAGGGCTGCAAAATTAAGCAAAATGGGGATAAGAGCAGGACAGTTGCCCTGCAAACAAATGTGGATAGGGAAATGACTTAAAATAGAATAGAAAAAAATAAATAAAAAAATCTTGAACTAGGAGGCAGAGGTCAAAATGCCGTAGGAGGTTGAGGAGGCTGTGAAGGTAGAAGCAGCGGTGGAGGAGGAGGAGGTAGCCAACACTGTTTTTGTTGTTTATTTATTTTTTGACATTTAGGGAGACCCCAAAACATTGGAAAATAGAAAAGAGAATGCAGGTAGAAAGTGCACTGGAGTATAACAATGGCTGGGTGCGGCCGCTATACTTGTCTACTCAGCACAAGGTATGGACAATCTTGTGGGATCCATGCCTGGTTCATTTTAATGAATGTGAGTTTGTCCACATTGGCTGTTGACAGGCGGCTGCGCTTGTCTGTGATTACTGCCTCTGCCGTGCTAAACACTCGTTCGGACAATACACTGGCTGCAGGCTTCAAGGTGTAAAGGGCAAGCTCAGGCCATGTGCCAAATTTGGAGACCCAAAAGTTGAATGGGGCAGACGCATCAGTCAGTACGTGTAGCATGTGCACACATACTGTACCATGTTGTCGAAATGCTGCCTCCTGCTAAGGCTACTTTCACACTCACGTTTTGGGCGGATCCGTCATGGATCTGCAAAAACTGATCCATTACAATAATACAACTGCATGCATCTGTCATGAACGGATCCGTTTTCTATTATCTGTAACATAGCCACTTTTCTATTGTGCCAGATTGTGTCAGCGAAAACGGATCCATCCCCATTGACTTACATTGTGTGCCAGGACGGATACGTTTGTCTCAGTTTCGTCAAGTGGACAGCAAAATGCTGCAGGCAGCATTTTGGTGTCTGCCTCCAGAGCGGAATGGAGACTGATCGGAGGCAAACTGATGCATTCTGAGTGGATCCTTTTCTATTCAGAATGCATTAGGGTAAAATTGATCTGCTTTGTACCACTTGTGAGAGCCCATGACAGATCTCACAAAAGGAAAGCCAAAACGCGAGTGTGAAAATAGCCTAAGACGTTCCGTATCAGCTGGTGGTGCTGGTTGTTGTGGCATGCTGACAATTTCAGCCATGCTAACCCTCCCTTCTGAGGTGCCGGTGGTGCCCCAGCTGCATTGGCGACTTCTTCGTCCTCCTCTGCCTTCGTCTTGTGCTTCCACTGAGCCCCCGCTGTCAGGTGGGAATGCCATCAGCACCTCGTCTACCAGTGTGTGCTTGTACTTACGCCCCTTCTGATCACTCTCCAGTGACAGAATTAAGGGCGGCACGTTGTCCTTGTAGCGGGGATCCAGCAGGGTGGCCACCCAATAATCAGTACTGGTTAGAATGTGGGCAACTCGGCAGTCATTGCGCAGGCACTGCAGCATGTAGTCGCTCATGTGTGCCAGGCTGCCCAGAGGCAACAACAAGCTGTCCTGTGTGGGAGGTGTATCGTCTGTGTCCACTGTATCCCCCCAGCCACGCTCCAGTGATGCCCATGAGCTACTTTGGGTGCCACCCTGCTGTGAACACCACCTCCTCATCATCATCCTCTTCCTCCTCATACTCCAGAACTGTGTCCTGGCTGGACAGTTGAGTACCTGGCCTCTGTTGGTGCAGGAACCCACCCTCCGAGCCACTTGTGAATGACTGGCCTGATAACCGTGAAAATGATCCCTCTTGCTCCTCCTTTTCCTCCTGTGCAACATTCTCTTCCATCATCGCCCGAAGCGTTTTTTCAAGGAGACATAGAAGTGGGATAATAACGCTGAGGACGGTGTCATCGGGACTGGCCATGTTGGTGAAGTACTCGAAACAGCTCAACACGTCACACACTTCCCCGCATGGAGGCCCACTCGTTGGTTGGTGAATTAGTGCTGTTCCGTAGTGCGACTCACCCGTGCCTGCTGCAGCTGAAACTCCACTATCCTAAGCAAAAAAAGATCAAGTGGGACTATGTCTTCTAAAAATATACAATAGTCTTTATTAGTCAAAGTTTATTACTACACATCATATAATAGGAAAGAAAGGCATGATGGGAATAGATGCAGAATAAATTGCAGCATGAGGTACATACATCAGATAAAGCACTCCATATCAAAAAGTATTATAACAAGGTGTAGCCCTGGGAGATCATTATATCTATCAAAAAGAACCCCCGATATAGATATGCCCAAATTCCAAAATAAATAATATAGGAGGACCTAATTACTACAAAGTACCAGGGAAAGTGATTATATCATCAACATGTGCACTGTATTACTCTTATAATAGGTCACCATATAGAATATATACACAGTTGACATTTGTACCAAACAGCACACATGTAAATCATAATCACAATCTATATCAGAAAGAATTAATACATATCTGGGAAGAATAGCCAAAATAAGGCTACAAAAACCTACCCACAGACATGGTTTGCAATAAGCTGGGATGCCGCCCCACGCACTGGCACCTCAAAACGTGTTTCGCCTCAAAGGCTTTGTCAGGAGGTGATTACTGTTGTAAAATGGGGGAATATATTGAAAAAAGCGGATTTGTAATGAGCTACAAAGAGAATCACCTGAAAAACACCATCCGTAACGCGACTCCGTCATGATGGGCGGACCTCATCTTTCAGCGCGTCCCTACGCCACCACCTCGCATGCGCAGTGCGTCAGGTAACGCGTTACAGAGCACATCCAGATGAAGTCAGACAGCGCATGTACCGGGCCGCGTCTTGGTGTAAACATGTGATTACAAAGTCATGTTATCCCGTAAGAGCATGTGACCTGTTTAAGACAAAATCATGTGATAGAGCTCTTGTATATAGCGTAGGTATGATGGGCGACATCCCATTTGTAAAACCTCATGATCAAAAAAAAATTACACCAATCAAAAATATTTGAAAATCACGATAATTCAATATAAATTTACCCACATGATCATGCAATAAAATACATATATAAATTTACCCAATTGATCTTGTAATCAATTACATGTCATTAATAATTAATCACAAAAATATATATTAAAAAGAGACATAAAAAGTATATACTTATTTAAACATAATATATTTAACACTAGAATCATGTAATTAATTGACATATAAACTCCATAATTCATAAAACCGTGATAAATGTATAATGTGAAAAGCTGTTAAGGCTCCAGAAAAAAAGCAATGTGACAATAATTAGAATATGATATGCATAATAAATATATGTGACAGCTCATTAAGTGAAAAAGTATACCGGTATATACATAAAAATTATATAAATTCATAAAGAGTCTAAATATAAAATATTCCTACGAGATTGAGTAGAGCCATCAGAAATTGAGGTCTCAAGAACTGATGGGTGAAGTATATTAATATAATACATATTATAAGGTGCCAAGTGCAAAGTGCTATATTAACCATCACAAAAATGTGAAACACCCCAAAAAATGTTTTATAAAAAACTAAAAAAATTCTAAACATTTTAAACAAATATGCAGGTGTGGAATCCACCCATCGGGAGCCGAAAAAACGGGAACCGATGGATGAAGACAATCCCACACACATAAAAGTGCCAAGTGTAAAGTGTCACATCACCTCAAATTAATACACCCCAAAAATAAAAATGTCTACTGAAATACCCCCATGGAGATCATGTCTATAATAACAGGACCATATAGATAAAAAAATAGTCGACCCTATACTTGTCAATTGGTATCACACACTATATTAACAACACAATTTCCATCTCTTTCTTTATTTTTGTTTCTCCTTTTCGCTCCTGTACTTCTTAGACTTTAGGTTTGTAATTTGGTGCTCCTTGGAACTATCTAAAAAGATACACAAAATATATACCCCATAAATTAAAATTCACTCTATTACAAAAAGTATCTGAAGCTATTAGATTTGTTGAGACCCCTTGGAGTTATCATGTCTAACAATACCATCCATTTGGTCTCCTTACATAACAAGGTTCGCTTTATGTCACCGCCCCTAGATCCTAGTCTAATCCTATCTATACCCCTCACTCTTAGAACTCTTGGGTTACAAGTAGTGTTGATTGAGCACCAAAGTGCTCGTGTGCTCTGGCCAAACACATCGGTATGCTCGTGTGCTCTAACGAGCACCCGAGCACAATGGAAGTCAATGGGAGAACCCCAGGCACACTCTGCTTGGAAGAGAAGATGGTGTCTGGTTCACAAAAAAAGCTTAGAAATCTATGGAAACCCCATAGTTTGGAAACAGCATTAAGAGGATGACTGGATGTGTCTTTGAAAGGGATTTTTCATAATCTTACTTTTGATACATCACAGATTAGACATAGATTATACAAGCCTCATTTCTTGTGGAATACTGTACCCCGAATTAGCACATCTCACAACCTTTGACAGTTGCTGGACACAATAGCAGCCTCCCTTAACAAAAGGCTATTTAACATCACACCTCACATACAATGACAGCAAACTATGATAAGTCATTCAACTTATTAGCATGTAGAGTAAACCTGTTCAATATGTAAAATAACCCTTTTCATGTATTGTATATAGCAGATACCAGTATTGTTTAACAAAGTTTCAGCTGTATCTTGACAAACATGTTTCCCAAGGCCTCCTAAGAATACCAGGATTATTCCAATTGGATCTTGAGAGACAATATGCTCCCACCCTCAAAAAGCCCTATAAGTATGTGCTGGGAAATAAAGATTTCAGATATTTAACAACCGGAGTTCAGTCTGGGCTGGTTATTTATCTCCTGATCAGAAGCAAACTGGATATTCGTTGTACAGGGAAATATTCACGGGTTGGAGGTCTGATGCCTCATCATTTAACCAGCATAAACCTGCCAGAAGAAAAACCGCTAACAGTTTGGTGTCAGAAGGTGGGATCCATTAAAAAACAGTATTGGGTAAGTGAGTCTATATTTTTTATATATATTACTACCCTATACTGTAAGAGTGGATTATTTGAACCCGGTAAGCGCTTCTGATAAGCGTCTCCCCGAGGAATCTGATATTCCTAAAGAAATAGAGGGATCTGAAGTCCCGCAGGAATCTGATATTCCTGAAGGAAAAAAAGGGGGTCTGGAGTCCCCTAGTCTGATAAACAGTATTGTGTGCAACGAATATCCTTTGCTAAACCTGTATATTACTGTATAGTTGCTTAAGCATTTTTAGTCGTTATATATATATAAGGTTGAATTTTACTGTATAGACTGTGTATAGATTATGTATAGATTGTATGCGAGTTCATGCTGAAATTGAAGGTATAAAATTGGCCATAAATTCAGGAGTAATATGAGCCTGTATTAGAAGTAATACCATCCAGAATAATTTAAAATCTGCCATAAATTCAGGAGTACGATAGTTATGAGCCTGAATTAGAAGAAATAGGATAAAAAAACACATAAACTGATAAGCATAAGGTTTATCAGTAAGTATTTTTTGTCACAGTCATTACTGCTGGCTGTGACCTTCTGTCTATGCTCTCGCTGCAGCTCCGTTCCTCTGTATTATTTGTGGTTCTGTATGGGTTAACTCCCCTGTATTCCTATTAGGAGTTAATTCTCTGTCTGCTCCATGGGTGTGGTCTCTCTGCTGCACCCATGGAACCTGTATATAAGGCTGAGCTTTCCTCAGTTCTGTGTCAGCTCTCCTGGTGTGTGTTGTCTTGTCCTGCTCTGCTCCTGGTTTGTACTTTCTCTCCCATGCTGCTGACCCATGGGATCCGTGTCTGTCTGTGCTCTGTGGGTTTCCCTACTTGTTCATTTGCGTCCTTTTTCCTGTCCTCTTTCCTGTCTTTCTGTTCTGCCAGTTATGTTTTAGTTACTTTGTGTTTATTCTGATGTCTGTGTTCAGCAAGCCTTTGCAGCAGAGTGGCATGTCAAGGCCATGCAGTTTACTTCTGGTGGAGCAAGTCCTTCTCTGCTCATTGCCACTCCTGCTCCCTTGCGTGAACTCCTGCTCGTATTATTAGTTCCCCTGTTTTGTATTCATATGTCTGTGTTCTGCAAGCCTTTGCAGCAGAGTGGCATGACAAGGCCATGCAGTTTACTTCTGGTGGAGCAAGTCCTTCTCTGCTCATTGCCACTCCTGCTCCCTTGCATGAACTCCTGCTTGTGTTATTATTTGCTCTGTTTTGTATTTACTTGTCTGTTATGTTTGCCTATGTGCCGTCGGTACCTTCTGGTACCTGTAGTCCATTCGCTCCTGCTGTCACTGTCTAGGTCACGCTCCAGAGTGGACCCTGGCAACTTTCTGCGGCTAAGTCTAACCCTACCATCTAGGGCTCTAGTGAAAACCAGGAGTTGCTTAGTTACGCCCCTCTGGAGTATTACTAGACAGTGGCGCAGTGGGGGTTTTCTCCCACTGTGCTGACGGTACATAGAGCTCATGTTTTCTCTGTGCTGCCTTCCCTGTTTTTGTTTGTGTTTGTGCAATAAACTCTTATGTGTCTGTACCTGATTTCCGTTTATTGCTTGACGACGCGGTGGTCTCTCCTGGGACCTCCAACTCGTGACATTTTTGCACTAAACACAAACATAATCATCCTTTGATAAACCTCCAAATTCAGCTAATCTCACTGTACAGTCGTGGCCAAAAGTTTTGAGAATGACACAAATATTAGTTTTCACAAAGTTTGCTGCTAAACTGCTTTTAGATCTTTGTTTCAGTTGTTTCTGTGATGTAGTGAAATAGAATTACACGCACTTTATACGTTTCAAAGGCTTTTATCGACAATTACATGACATTTATGCAAAGAGTAAGTATTTGCAGTGTTGGCCCTTCTTTTTCAGGACCTCTGGAATTCGACTGGGCATGCTCTCAATCAACTTCTGGGCCAATTCCTGACTGATAGCAACCCATTCTTTCATAATCGCTTCTTGGAGTTTGTCAGAATTAGTGGGTTTTTGTTTGTCCACCCGCCTCTTAAGGATTGACCACAAGTTCTCAATGGGATTAAGATCTGGGGAGTTTCCAGGCCATGGACCCAAAATGTCAATGTTTTGGTCCCCGAGCCACTTAGTTATCACTTTTGCCTTATGGCACGGTGCTCCATAGTGCTGGAAAATGCATTGTTCTTCACCAAACTGTTGTTGGATTGTTGGAAGAAGTTGCTGTTGGAGGGTGTTTTGGTACCATTCTTTATTCATGGCTGTGTTTTTGGGCAAAATTGTGAGTGAGCCCACTCCCTTGGATAAGAAGCAACCCCACACATGAATGGTCTCAGGATACTTTACTGTTGGCATGACACAGGACTGATGGTAGCGCTCACCTTTTCTTCTCTGGACAAGCCGTTTTCCAGATACCCCAAACAATCGGAAAGAGGTTTCATCGGAGAATATGACTTTGCCCCAGTCCTTAGTAGTCCATTCACCATACTTTTTGCAGAAGATCAATCTGTCCCTGATGTTTTTTTTGGAGAGAAGTGGCTTCTTTGCTGGTCTTCTTGACACCAGGCCATCTTCCAAAAGTCTTCGCCTCACTGTGCTTGCAGATGCGCTCACACCTGCCTGCTGAGCAAGCTCTGCACTGGTGGCACTCCGATCCCGCAGCTGAATCCTCTTTAGGAGACGATCCTGGTGCTTGCTGGACTTTCTTGGATGCCCTGAAGCCTTCTTAACCACCTCCCGTCCGCCCATAGACTATAAACGTCCGGGAGGTGGTTCTCTATTTCTGAACGGATGGTTCAGAAAGTGCAGCTGCATGCTAATCGTGCAGCTGCTGATCGGGTTGCCCGCTGTCAGTGACAGCAGGTCAACCCATAGAGAAGGCAGGGACAGTGCCCAGGTGTCCCTGCCTTCTGGAGCGCTGTGTATGCAGAGCAGGAAGCGCTATGCGCTTCCTGTTCCGGCCCGGCGGTAATGTGACCGCCGTGACCGGAGAGTGCAGGAGCTGTGTGAGGTCTTTCACAGACCTCGATCAGCCCTGCACTGAGGCTGTAAATTATGCTGTACAGCCTCTCTGGGGGGTGCATTTCTTCTGTAACTGGGGCTACTATGTCAGTCCCAGTTACAGGAGAAATCAACAGTGAAAAAAAAAAGAAAAAATGAAGTAAATGTCCCCCAGAGGTCTTGTATGACCTTATGGGGGACAAAAAGTGTAAAATAAAAAAAATAAAAATAAAGGGTTGAAAAAATAAAATTGAAAAAAGGTTTCACATGTAAAAAAAAAAATTCCCCAAGTAAGAAATAAAAAAAAAATGTTAAAAATAGAAAAAATAAAATAAAATATTTGGTATTGCCGCGTCCGTAAAAACCAGCTCTATAAAAATATCACATGACCTAACCCCTCGGGTGAACACCGTAAAAAAAAAAAAAAAAAAAAAAAACTGTGTCAAAACAAGCAATTTTTGTCACCTTACATCACAAAAGGTGCAACACCAAATGATCAAAGATGCGTATGTCCCACAAAATGGTACCAATAAAACCGTCACCTCATCCCGCAAACAATGAGCCCCATCATAAGAAAATCTCTCAAAAAATAAAAAAACTATAGCTCTTAGAACATGGAGACACTAAAACATCATTTTTTTGGTTTCAAAAATGCTATTATTGTGTTAAAGTGAAACAAATAAAAAAAAAAGTATACATATTAGGTATTGCCGCGTCCGTAAAAACCAGCTCTATAAAAATATCACATGAGCAGGTGAAATATAACCCCTCAGGTGAACACCGTAAAAAATAAATTAAAAAAAAACGGTGTCAAAACAAGCAATTTATGTCACCTTACATCACAAAAGGTGCAACACCAAGTGATCAAAAACGCGTATGTCCCACAAAATGGTACCAATAAAACCGTCACCTCATCCCGCAAAAAATGAGCCCCTACATAAGAAAATCTCTTAAAAAATAAAAAAACTATAGCTCTCAGAACATGGACACATTAAAACATAATTTTTTTGTTTCAAAAATGCTATTATTGTGTAAAACTTTAATAAATAAGAAAAAGTACAACTTTTTGGTCACCTTGCCCCATAAAGTGTTATAATGAATGATCAAAAAATCATATGTACCCAAAAATAGTAGCAATTAAACTGGCACCTTATCCCCTAGTTTCCAAAATGGGATCACTTCTTGGGAGTTTCTACTGTAAGGGTGCATCAGGGGGCTTCAAATGGGACATGGCATCTAAAAACCATGTGGAGTTCCTTTTCTTCTGTGCCCTGCCGTGTGCCCATACAGCAGTTTATGACCACATGTGGGGTGTTTCTGTAAACCGCAGAATCTGGGTAATAAATATTGAGTTTTGTTTGGCTGTTAACCATCAATGTGTTAAAGAAAAAAATTGATTAAAATGGAAAATCTGCCAAAAAAGTGAAATTTAAAAATTTGATCTCCATTTTCCTTTAATTCTTGTGGAACGCCTAAAGGGTTAACAAAGTTAGTAAAATCGGTTTTGAATACCTTGAGGGGTGTAGTTTCTACAATGGGGTCATTTATGGGGGTATCCACTATGTAGGCCCCACAAAGTGACTTCAGACCTGAACTGGTCCTTAAAAAGTGGGTTTTGGCAATTTTCTTAAAAATTTGAAGAATTGCTTCTAAACTTCTAAGCCTTCTAACGTCCTAAAAAAATAAAATTACATTTCCAAAATGATGCCAACATAAAGTAGACATATGGGGAATGTTAAGTAATAAATATTTTATGAGGTATCACTTTCTGTTTTAAAAGCAGAGAAATTTAAATTTAGAAAATTGCGAATTTTTCCAAATTTTTGGTAAATTTGGGATTTTTTCATAAATAAAGGTGAAATATTTTGACTCAAATTTATGACTGTCATGAAGTACAATGTGTCACGAGAAAACAATCTCTGAATGACTTGGATAAGTAAAGGCGTTCCAAAGTTATTACCACATAAAGTGAGATATGTCAGTTTTGCAAAATTAGGCCTGGTCAGGAAGGGGGCAAATGGCCCAGATGGCAAGTGGTTAACAAGAATTGAACCTCTTTGCTTGAAGTTCTTGATGATCCTATAAATTGTTGATTGAGGTGCAATCTTAGTAGCCACAATATCCTTGCCTGTGAAGCCATTTTTATGCAACGCCATTGCGTTGGCTGCACGCGTTTCTTTGCAGGTCACCATGGTTAACAATGGAAGAACAATGATTTCAAGCATCATCCTCCTTTTAACATGTCAAGTCTGCCATTTTAACCCAATCAGCCTGAAATAATGATCTCCAGCCTTGTGCTCATCAACATTCTCACCTGAGTTAACAAGACGATTACTGAAATGATCTCAGCAGGTCCTTTAATGACAGCAATGAAATGCAGTGGAAAGTTTTTTTTGGGATTAAGTTCATTTTCATGGCAATGAAGGACTATGCAATTCATCTGATCACTCTTCATAACATTCTGGAGTATATGCAAATTGTTATTATAAAAACTTAAGAAGCAACTTTTCCAATTTCCAATATTTATCTAATTCTCAAAACTTTTGGCCACGATTGTATATTTAGCTAAGTAAAAATGGACAATTCTTATGGTAAGAAGAAAAGAAACTGAATTTTAAATTTAGAACTGAAAATCATGTTCCTAAGTCTGCTGCAAATCGCTCTATGGTGAAACTGTCTCCTAAAAATGAATTGGGGGAAAGTCCAAAAATGTGTTTAGGTCCATTTTATACTGGGTTGATAATATGTGTAAATGGACAGAAGGAATGAAATGTACTGACCCTTTCCCAAAAGAAGGGTCTTTTTCAGACTTTCATATGGCCATGATGATCAAGGGCATATGTCTGAATGACATAGACACTTTCCCATGGTACAAAGGAGACCCTCACTGGAATAAAATGTATATGAAAACTTGCGACCAAGCATGGCAGTGCAAACGTTTTGGACTGACTTGTGCAGTTCAAATACAAGACAGCAAAGTAAAACCCTCATCGTGACTCCAACTCCTGCCCCACCCCCATATGTGCCATTGTACCCTTTAGTAATAAAATTAACAACAGAATCAGATGATGAGATATGCGCACACTTGACTCTACCGCAGGTTCCTGGCTTTACAGAACCTGAGGAGCAGGTTTTGTCTGAGCATGCTAATCAGCCTTTTGTACAGTCTGCACAGCCCAGTAGAACAATATATGCAAGGGCAGCAAAGATTAAGGGTTTTGAACTAGGAGATACCCCTCCCATAGCAGCTGAAGCATTCCCTTTTGTAATAATGGGGAATCAAATGGTAATGAAGCCATTACCATCAACTGTCTTAAATGATATTATTAAGAATTCACCAGACCCCAGAAAAAACCCTGGTGCCACTGTATCGTACTTGAAAAGGATGTGTAAGGGTCAGCAGTATACTGTAGAGGATTATAGATTGATTTTAGAGGGGGTCACAGGATATCAGGATCCAGCAGAAGGCGGTTTTAATTTTGAAACATGTGACACTCTTGCAATACCCAGTGCAGATATCACGCCTGCCAATTATCCTTTACGAACTTCTGTCCAGATAGAGACAATGTGGACTCAAGTATTGGCACAATTTAAAAAGATGCATGGTGATAGGAAAGATATTGGGATAGCCACAGCATGTAAACAGAAACCTGGGGAAAGTGTGTCAGATTTTTCAAAGAGATTTAGACAAATTTGGATTGAGGAGGCAGTTTTGGCAACTGCAGACGATATGGGTTTAGTGTATACACAGACATTTGTTGCAAATTTGCTGCCAGAAGTCGCTAAAACTTATAAAATAATTGTTGATAGTTGGCCTACATTGACCCCGACACAAACCATGAGACAAGCCATAGCAAAAGACTCAGCAGGATGTTTTGAGGTCCAAAGGCAGACCATCAAACCATCAGCGCGTGATATACATTTCTCCCAGCCCCACCCTCACCATGACAATAGGGGTAGATATACGGACAAGCGCGATTTGAAGCAGCACATAGGACCTAGAAAATATGTATGTTTTAGGTGTAAACAACCAGGGCATTTTGTTAGAGATTGCCCTTACCCTCCCCAGACCAGGCTCAGCAAATACCCATACAGACCCGGCAAACACAGATTAAATATCCTATTCAGTGGGGAATGAATACAGCAAACCCACAATGAAGGTGCCCAAACTCCGTCGCCATGTATGATCTAACCTGCACTGCAGAAGAAAAGCCCATGATCAAACTAATTTTAACAGATGGTAGATACCCACTGAGGTATAGGGAAGAATATTTTTTTATCGATAGTGGAGCAACAATCTCAGTCATCAGGCAGTGGACAGGTAAAGAAACTTATCCTGGCGAACCTTCTGTGGGAATAAACGGAGTGTTAACACCCACCAGACGTACCCCACCCATCCAGTTGTATAATCAGTGGAGGGAATTTTTAACAGATCATTCTTTTGCTATTTTGCCAACATGTCCAGCAAATTTATTAGGAAGAGATTTAATGATCGAATTAGGCATCTCTCTCCTGCCAAACAAGGAAGGAGGATTCTCTATTGACTGTGTACATACTCTCACTTGTCAGCAGGAAATTGTTCCCAGTTCTCTTGAGGAGATTCCATAAGAGACATGGGCACAAGATTCCTTTGATGTTGGTTTTCTCCCCTGCACACCGTATAAGGCTACTGTCAAGCCGCATACGCCTGTGTACCTGAAACAGTATCCCATCCAAAAAGCAAAGAAAGAGGCCCTAACACCAATTATTGAGGCATTCCTCAAACGGAACGTGCTTAAATTCACCACTTCCCCATACAATACATCAGTAAATCCTGTAATCAAGTCAGATGGCTCTTACAGATTCACCCAAGATCTAAGAGCAATAAACAAAATCAGTCTCCCCATAACACCTGTGATGCCCGCCATGACTACACTCATAAATCAGATCCCAGCCACAACACAATGTTTCAGTGTGGTCGATCTCTCCAATGCATATTTTAGCGTACCACTGGATGAGAAGACACAGCCACTAATGGCATTTGTCTTCAAGGGACGTCTAATACCTGGTGCACATTGCCACAAGGTCTAATTGATGCACCTGCAGTTTACTCTACCGCTCTCCAACAAGTCCATGTAAACTGGCATCCGCAGCATGTTTCCACATTATTATCTTTTGTAGACGATTTATTAATATGTAGTCCATCTGAACAAGCGTGTCAGAAGGACACACTGTCATTGCTGTGTTTTCTGGGAACAGAGGGACAGAAGGTCTCTAAGAAAAAGATTCAGTTCTGTCAAAGTGTTACCTTCCTTGGTATTATTCTCACACCTGGCTCTCGGTTGCTCACACCAAATCGCATCCACACAATAATCAGTCTGCCTCGCCCACAAACTAAGTCAGGGTTGATGAGCTTCCTAGGTATGGTAAACTTTTGTAGATTATGGATCCCAGATTGTTCACACTGGGACTCTTTCCTCAGACCTTCCACTTCCCTCACTGCTCCCCAGAATATAGTTTGGTCCCCTGAAATGATAGATGCTTTTGAGATGTTAAAAATTTCTCTTGTTTCAGCCCCTGCATTGGGCATTCCACAATACAATCTCCCATTTCACCTACAGTTGCAAGAAAAAGTATGTGAACCCTTTGGAATTATATGGATTTCTGCACAAATTGGTGATAAAATGTGATCTTATCTTCACAGTCTGCTTAAACTAATAAAACACAAAGAATTAAATGTTACCATGTTTTTATTGAACACCCCATATAAACATTCACAGTGCAGGTGGAAAAAGTGTGTGAACCCCTAGACTATTGACAGCTCCAAGAGCTAATTGGAGTAAGGTGTCAGCCAACTGGAGTCCAATCAATGAGATGAGATTGGAGGTGTTGGTTAAAGCTGCCCTGCCCTATAAAAAACACACACCAGTTCTGGGTTTGCTTTTCACAAGAAGCATTGCCTGATGTGAATGATGCCTCACACAAAAGAGCTCTCAGAAGACCTACGATTAATAATTGTTGACTTGCATAAAGCTGGAAAGGGTTATAAAAGTATCTCCAAAAGCCTTGCTGTTCATCAGTCCACGGTAAGACAAATTGTCTATAAATGGAGAAAGTTCTGCACAGCTGCTACTCTCCCTGGGAGTGGCCGACCTGTAAAGATGACAGCAAGAGCCCAGCGCAGACTACTCAATGAGGTGAAGAAGAATCCTAGAGTGTCAGCTAAAGACTTACAAAAGTCTCTGGCATATGCTAACATCCCTGTTAGCAAATCTACGATACTTAAAACACTGAACAAGAATAGATTTCATGGGAGGATACCACAGAGGAAGCCACTGCTGTCCAAAAATAACATTGCTGCACGTGTACAGTTTGCACAAGAGCACCTGGATTTTCCACAGCAGTACTGGCAAAATATTCTGTGGACAGATGAAACCAAAGTTGAGTTGTTTGGAAGAAACACACAACACTATGTGTGGAGAAAAAGAGGCATAGCACACCAACATCAAAACCTCATCCCAACTGTGAAGTATGGTGGTAGGGGCATCATGGTTTGGGGCTGCTTTGCTGCGTCAGGGCCTGGACGGATTGCTATCATCGAAGGAAAAATGAATTCCCAAGTTTATCAAGACATTTTGCAGGAGAACTTAAGGCCATCTGTCCACCAGCTGAAGCTCAACAGAAGATGGGTGTTGCAACAGGACAATGACCCAAAGCATAGAAGTAAATCAACAACAGAATGGCTTAAACAGAAAAAAAAACGCCTTCTGGAGTGGCCCAGTCAGAGTCCTGACCTCATCCCGAATGAGATGCTGTGGCATGACCTCAAGAAAGCGATTCACACCAGACATCCCAAGAATATTGCTGAACTGAAACAGTTCTGTAAAGAGGAATGGTCAAGAATTACTCCTGACCGTTGTGCACATCTGATCTGCAACTACAGGAAACGTTAGGTTGAAGTTATTGCTGCCAAAGGAGTTTCAACCAGTTATTAAATCTAAGGGTTCACATACTTTTTCCACCTGTGCTGTGAATGTTTACATGGTGTGTTCAATAAAAACATGGTAACATTTAACTATTTGTGTGTTATTAGTTTAAGCAGACTGTGATTGTCTATTGTTGTCGTGACTTAGATGAAGATCAGATCACATTTTATGACCAATTTGTGCAGAAATCCATATCATTCCAAAGGGACTGGGACACAATACCACACTGTACACATCGCACTCTGTCCTACATCTTTTAAAAAATCTGTCCACACAACACATGACTGCCCAAAGGTTGGCAGGATATGATGTTATCCTTACCACCACCCCAGGGCTCCAAGTCCATTATTGTGCACCAACAACTGCACCAATGCTGTTTTTGAACTCTCTCCTAGGGCTAAAGGGCCCACAAGATGAGATTTCAGAACAACATGAATGTCCAAAACAAATTCACATAGCTACCAGCCCCCACGCCACCCTACAAAGTGTTCCTTTTCCTGATGCAGAAGATGTTTTTGTAGATGGCTCCTGCACCCGACCAGATGATCACACATTTCATGCTGGTTATGCAGTTGTATAGTTGCCCGATAGAGTTCATGAGGTCATGCCAGCCGTTGTCGCATCAGCACAAGCTGCAGAGTTGATTGCACTTGCTAGAGCTTGCGAAATTATGGCTGGCAAGCGAGGAAATGTGTACACGGACTCTAGATTCGCATTTTCGGTGTGTCATGACTTTGGGGTAATATGGCAGCATAGAGGGTTCACTACAGCGACAGGCAAACCAGTAGCGCATGCACAACTCATTTCAAATCTCCTTGCAGCAATTCTACTCCCAGAGGCCATTGCAGTCATTAAATGTCAGGCGCACACAACCTCAATGACACTAGTTGCCTAGGGGAACAGGTTAGCAGACAGGCACGCAAAAGCATCCTCCTGTGTCACACAAAATTGCGCGACCGAGGTTTTGGTAAATTCCCCGCTAGTACCGCTCACACCTGAAAATAACATAATGTTGTCCTAGCTCCAAACATTTGCAACATCAGAAGACATTGCTTATTGGGAGATTCAAGGGTTGACCAAAGACGCTAACGGTCTATGGTCAAAAGGAGGAGTAGTAGGGATTCCCCAAATAGCAGCCCCCATTCTAATACTTCAAATACATGGTTTAGGCCACAAGGGACTCAAGCAAACAATTGAGGAGGTAAGTTAAAGGTTTTGTGCAGAGAATTTAAAGCAAGTTACGGAAAGTATGATTTCACGATGTCTAACCTGCGCTAGAAACAATGTTCAGGGGAAGAGAGTAGGCCGTCATGAACATTTACTGCCCCCACAAGGACCATTTCAGGAACTGCAAATTGATTTTACACACATGCCAAAAGCAACAAATGGGTGTAAAATTATTTTGGTAATTGTTGACAGGTTCAGCAGATCGCCAGAGGCTTTCGTGGCAAGAAAAGAGCATGCAAAAACTGTAGCTAAAATCTTGTGTAAGGAAATCATTCCCAGGTGGGGATGCTCAGTCAGAATCAGCTCTGACAACGGAACCCCATTCACAGCAAAAGTAACTCAGTCCATAGCTGACCAGTTAGCTATAGATTGGAAGTTCCATATATCATACCATCCCCAAAGTTCGGAAGTCGTTGAACGACTGAACTGCACACTGAAGGACAAACTAAGAAAGGCAACTGAAAGTACCTACCATAAGTGGGACCAGTACTTGCCAGCTATTCTTGCTGAAGTCAGAATGACTCCAGACCCAAGAACCAAGCTATCTCCCTTTGAGATTTTGATGGGGAGACCCTTCCCAACCCCATGGACAAAGAGTCCATTAATTCTGATGCCTGGAGACTTGCAGCAGATACAGGAGGAATATGTGGCAAAACTGATTGATAAACTAAACAGTGATTATGGTGATATTTTGCTCTCGTTTCCTTTGCCAACAGGTGCACCAACCCACCCATTCAAGCCTGGAGACAGAGTCCCGGTGAAGGCCCTCCACAAGTTGAAGTCGCTGGACCCGCCCTATGGACCCCCTGTGACAGTCCAGGCCATGACCAGAACTGCAGTGCTGACAGACGACTCCCCTGCTTGGATCCACGCATCCCGATTGAAGGAAGCCCCACCATTGAGTCCTGTGCCCAAGTGACCAGAACCAGACGAGGTTCCAATTGGATCAAGCCATACTGAAGAACGAAGCATCAGTGTTCCGTACAATGCCAATATACACCCATACCCCTGGAAGGCCTCACATCCGTGCAGCAGTAGCACTCTTGGTAGTAGGAACAATGCTAGCAGCCACTGTTTGGCTTGTAGCGACATGTGCTCATTATCCAGAGGACCTACCCTTAGTTTGCCCCTCATCACCCCACAAAGTGAGAGACACAAGAGACATTCGGGTCTCCACTCTACGATTAACCCCAAATCTGTTAGACACAAAGGACAATATATGGGCATTTATTGCCGCCAATATACTAAATTCTTCGGATTTTTGCATCACAGATCACTACAACTCATATGACTTGTTTTCTACCTGCCTCTTAGCTGTTCCCACCCCAGTGAGTGTCTTAAGAATTTATTACAGTACAGCATGGAACGACACAAGTATGGAGGATGCTGATGTATATGCACATCCAAATCTATACACGTATTGTAGCAACAGCTCTTCATATTCACTCACAGAAAAAATGGTTGAGGTAGATACAGGATATATATCCTCCGCTGAAGTCTGCTATGACATGACGTGCAGTAGAAGTCACATCCCTATGTGCACACAACCAAGTCCCCAGCCTACATACACCACAGAAAACAACGCCACCTGTTTAGGTTTTCGCCAGTGCAAGTCAGTAACCAACAACATGACCTATACCAATACCATAATACAACCTAGTTATGGAAAAAATGGCCCAGGGAATATAACAGGGGGACCGTGTACACTTTCCCGTCTCTCAGTGATCCTACCCCCAAGATTGGTTGCCCACTCCCGATTCCCTAGGTCCCTTGGAGAGACTCTTCCAAGCTGAGTATGTCTCTCTGGCCGTATTCCTAGTAGGAGTCCCAGGCCTTGCAACATGAAATCATAGACAGCTGAGTAAGATAGCCTATGCACTTGCAAAGGGGTTAAACCACACATCTAGTGCTCTGTCTGAACTATTGATAGATCTCCAGGGCACTAGACAGGCAATCTTACAAAATCGGTTGACTATAGATTATCACTTGCTTAAGCATAATATGGGATGTGATTCTTTTGAAGGTATGTGTTGTTTCAATCTGAGCGACCATTCAAAATCAATACAAGACCGTATCAAGACACTGAGCGAACTAGCAAAAGACATCAGTGGGATTGGTGGGATTGGTTTTTTGGGTGGTTGCCTGGAACAGCATTTATCCAAAGGCTGGCGGTGACCATATTGGGGGTAATCATGTGCATAATAACTCTATGCTGTTGTGCTCAGTGCATCCCAAACATCCTATCTATGTGTACAGTCGTGGCCAAAAGTTTTGAGAATTAGGTAAATATTGGAAATTGGAAAAGTTGCTGCTTAAGTTTTTATAATAGCAATTTGCATATACTCCAGAATGTTATGAAGAGTGATCAGATGAATTGCATAGTCCTTCTTTGCCATGAAAATTAACTTAATCCCAAAAAACCTTTCCACTGCATTTCGGTGCTGTCATTAAAGGACCTGCTGAGATCATTTCAGTAATTGTCTTGTTAACTCAGGTGAGAATGTTGACGAGCACAAGGCTGGAGATCATTATGTCAGGCTGATTGGGTTAAAATGGCAGACTTGACATGTTAAAAGGAGGGTGATGCTTGAAATCATTGTTCTTCCATTGTTAACCATGGTGACCTGCAAAGAAACGCATGCAGCCATCATTGCGTTGCATAAAAATGGCTTCACAGGCAAGGATATTGTGGCTACTAAGATTGCACCTCAATCAACAATTTATAGGATCATCAAGAACTTCAAGGAAAGAGGTTCAATTCTTGTTAAGAAGGCTTCAGGGCGTCCAAGAAAGTCCAGCAAGCGCCAGGATCGTCTACTAAAGAGGATTCAGCTGCGGGATCAGAGTGCCACCAGTGCAGAGCTTGCTCAGGAATGGCAGCAGGCAGGTGTGAGCGCATCTGCTTGCACAGTGAGGCGAAGACTTTTGGCCTGGTGTCAAGAAGGCCAGCAAAGAAGCCACTTCTCTCAAAAAAAAAACACATCAGGGACAGATTGATCTTCTGCAGAAAGTATGGTGAATGGACTGCTGAGGACTGGGGCAAAGTCATATTCTCCGATGAAGCCTCTTTCCGATTGTTTGGGGCATCTGGAAAAAGGCTTGTCCGGAGAAGAAAAGGTGAGCGCTACCATTAGTCCTGTGTCATGCCAACAGTAAAGCATCCTGAGACCATTCATGTGTGGGGTTGCTTCTCATCCAAGTGAGTGGGCTCACTCACAATTTTGCCCAAAAACACAGCCATGAATAAAGAATGGTACCAAAACACCCTCCAACAGCAACTTCTTCCAACAATCCAAAAACAGTTTGGTGAAGAACAATGCATTTTCCAGCACGATGGAGCACCGTGCCATAAGGCAAAAGTGATAACTAAGTGGCTCGGTGACCAAAACGTTGACATTTTGGGTCCATGGCCTGGAAACTCCCCAGATCTTAATCCCATTGAGAACTTGTGGTCAATCCTCAAGAGGCGGGTGGACAAACAAAAACCCACTAATTCTGACAAACTCCAAGAAGTGATTATGAAAGAATGGGTTGCTATCAATCAGGAATTGGCCCAGAAGTTGATTGAGAGCATGCCCAGTCGAATTGCAGAGGTCCTGAAAAAGAAGGGCCGACACTGCAAATACTGACTCTTTGCATAAATGTCATGTAATTCTCAATAAAAGCCTTTGAAACGTATGAAGTGCGTGTAATTATATTTCACTACATCACAGAAACAACTGAAACAAAGATCTAAAAGCAGTTTAGCAGCAAACTTTGTGAAAACTAATATTTGTGTCATTCTCAAAACTTTTGGCCACGACTGTAGAGCATGCATGCCTCCAGGAAACACACAGGAAACATATCCAGGAGGACACATGGTGCTACTCTCAGAATAACAATGATTCCAAAGGCCTATGTTATGTTTTGTGTTTTTTCTTACTTTTCTTCTCTCTCTTTTCACTATGCAGGAGATTTTTTCATACTGTGCGCCAAATTACACAGAAGTTTTGTTTTATCTCCTTCATAGTCTTTAGTGTCTTCATGTGTCACACACACACACACACATATACACTCACCTAAAGAATTATTAGGAACACCATACTAATACGGTGTTGGACCCCCTTTTGCCTTCAGAACTGCCTTAATTCTACGTGGCATTGATTCAACAAGGTGCTGATAGCATTCTTTAGAAATGTTGGCCCATATTGATAGGATAGCATCTTGCAGTTGATGGAGATTTGAGGGATGCACATCCAGGCCACGAAGCTCCCGTTCTACCACATCCCAAAGATGCTCTATTGGGTTGAGATCTGGTGACTGTGGGGGCCATTTTAGTACAGTGAACTCATTGTCATGTTCAAGAAACCAATTTGAAATGATTCGAGCTTTGTAACATGGTGCATTATCCTGCTGGAAGTAGCCATCAGAGGATGGATACATGTTCTCATTCTGTTTACGCCAAATTCGGACTCTACCATTTGAATGTCTCAACAGAAATCGAGACTCATCAGACCAGGCAACATTTTTCCAGTCTTCAACAGTCCAATTTTAGTGAGCTCGTGCAAATTGTAGCCTCTTTTTCCTATTTGTAGTGGAGATGAGTGGTACCCGGTGGGGTCTTCTGCTGTTGTAGCCCATCAGCCTCAAGGTTGTGCGTGTTGTGGCTTCACAAATGCTTTGCTGCATACCTTGGTTGTAACGAGTGGTTATTTCAGTCAACGTTGCTCTTCTATCAGCTTGAATCAGTCGGCCCATTCTCCTCTGACCTCTAGCATCCACAAGGCATTGTTGCCCACAGGACTGCCGCATACTGGATGTTTTTCCCTTTTCACACCATTCTTTGTAAACCATAGAAATGGTTGTGTGTGAAAATCCAGTAACTGAGCAGATTGTGAAATACTCAGACCGGCCCGTCTGGCACCAACAACCATGCCACGCTCAAAATTGCTTAAATCACCTTTCTTTCCCATTCTGACATTCAGTTTGGAGTTCAGGAGATTGTCTTGACCAGGACCACCCCCCTAAATGCATTGAAGCAACTGCCATGTGATTAGTTGACTAGATAATTGCATTAATGAGAAATAGAACAGGTGTTCCTAATAATTCTTTAGGTGAGTGAATATATATACATACACACACACACGGCCTTAGATGGAGGAAAACATACAGTGATCCCGTTTTTATACACAGTACAGACCAAAAGTTTGGACACACCTTCTCATTCAAAGAGTTTTCTTTATTTTCATGACTATGAAAATTGTAGATTCACACTGAAGGCATCAAAACTATGAATTAACACATGTTGAATTATATACATAACAAACAAGTGTGAAACAACTGAAAATATGTCATATTTTAGGTTCTTCAAAGTAGCCACCTTTTGCTTTGATTACTGCTTTGCACACTCTTGGCATTCTCTTGATGAGCTTCAAGAGGTAGTCCCCTGAAATGGTTTTCACTTCACAGGTGTGCCCTGTCAGGTTTAATAAGTGGGATTTCTTGCCTTATAAATAGGGTTGGGACCATCAGTTGCGTTGAGGAGAAGTCAGGTGGATACACAGCTGATAGTCCTACTGAATAGACTGTTAGAATTTGTATTATGGCAAGAAAAAAGCAGCTAAGTAAAGAAAAACGAGTGGCCATCATTACTTTAAGAAATGAAGGTCAGTCAGTCAGCCGAAAAATTGGGAAAACTTTGAAAGTAAGGGCTATTTGACCATGAAGGAGAGTGATGGGGTGCTGCGCCAGATGACCTGGCCTCCACAGTCACCGGACCTGAACCCAATCGAGATGGTTTGGGGTGAGCTGGACTGCAGAGTGAAGGCAAAAGGGCCAACAAGTGCTAAGCATTTCTGGGAACTCCTTCAAGACTGTTGGAAGACCATTTCAGGGGACTACCTCTTGAAGCTCATCAAGAGAATGCCAAGAGTGTGCAAAGCAGTAATCAAAGCAAAAGGTGGCTACTTTGAAGAACCTAGAATATGATATATTTTCAGTTGTTACACACTTGTTTGTTATGTATATAATTCCACATGTGTTAATTCATAGTTTTGATGCCTTCATAGTCATGAAAATAAAGAAAACTCTTTGAATGAGAAGGTGTGTCCAAACTTTTGGTCTGTACTGTATATATATAAAAGTTGGGATCAATGGTTGGGTTGTAAGGGATTTTTCATAATCTTACTTTTGATACATCACAGATTAGACATAGATTATACAAGCCTCATCTCTTGTGGAATACAGTACCCCGAATTAGCACATCTCACACCCTTTGCCAGTTGCTGGCCACAATAGCAGCCTCCCTTAACAAAAGGTTATTTAACATCACACCTCACATACAATGACAGCAACCTATGATAAGTTATTCAACTTATTAGCATGTAGAGTAAACCTGTTCAATATGTAAAATAACCCTTTTCATGTATTGTATATAGCAGATACCAGTACTGTTTAACAAAGTTTCAGCTGCATCTTGACAAACATGTTTCCCAAGGCCTCCTAAGAATACCAGGATTGTTCCAATTGGATCTTGAGAGACAATATGCTCCCACCCTCAAAAAGCCCTATAAGTATGTGCTGGGAAATAAAGATTTCAGATATTTAACAACCTGAGTTCAGTCTGGGCTGGTTATTTATCTCCTGATCAGAAGCAAACCGGATATTTGTTGTATAGGGAAATATTCACGGGTTGGAGGTCTGATGCCTCATGATTTAACCAGCATAAACCTGCCGAAGAAAAACCGCTAACAGTCTTGGACTCCTATTATCTATGACATACAGTAGACAACCACACAAAGGCCATATGCTAAAAACCAGGTATGTGGAAGCGAACCTCATTCGTAAGTAGTGTAGATCGCAAACTTTCCATGCAAATGGTTTTACAGCTGAAAAACAAGGCAGATTCTGCTCATTTGCATTTCTTTCCCATATGCCCATGTTTATGCAAATGAGTTTTTACATGACAAAATTGTATAGATAGGTTATTGAATATTATGTTAGGACAATCAGAAGACTTTTTGTCACCCTAATGCGCAGGTCCACCCAAGCCATCCAACAGATGTGAAGCAACTTTGAGGCTTACTGGCTCTCAGTCAGATGAGAGCTGGTTTGGACTGTCTCATAGTGAAAAAGGCTGCCATTGTAAGGTATGCTGACTGTTATCTGTCTCATGGATAGATTGTTGGCTTCCACATACCTGGCTTTTGGCATATAGCCTTTGTGTGGTTGTCTATTGTATGTCATAGATGATAGGAGTCCAAGATGCATCCAGCCATCCTTTTAATGCTGTTTCCAAACCATTTTGATCGTGTTTCCATCAATTTCTAACGTTTTTTTTGTGAACCAGACACCCTCTCTTCTTCAGAGCAGGGGGTGCCCGGTTTGATGCTCGGGTCTCCCATTGACTTTCATTGTTTTAAATTGTACTCGAGCACCCGCAGTATTCGGCGAGCACTGCAATGTGCCGAACATAGCGGTGCTTGAGCCGAACAGCAGTTCGGCCGAGCATGCTCGCTCAAAACTAGTTACAAGCATGGTACTTATGGAAGTGACGAGGGATAGATTGTAGACCATCTACATCTTTTTCAAGGACCTCCGATGCAGCTTGAATTGCATTAAAATGTTCCAAAACACATACTTTTAATGATCTTGTAGTCATCCCAATATATATTAAGTGGCAAGGGCAGGTGATCAGATATATAACAGCTTCTGTGTTGCAAGTGATATTATACACAATTTTATATTCTTTCTCTTTGGAGGAATCACAAAAAGTGGTTGAACGAATCCTATATTTACAAGCTGCACATGATCCACATGAAAAATATCCCTATTTAGGACCCCTACTACCAAATATCCCTAAGGATATATCTGCTGTAAAATGGCTATTTGTCAATAGGTCACGTAAGTTCCATGATCTCTTCCATGTAATTTGTGGGTAAGATGATAGAGACATAGAAAGGTCTCTACCCATTTGGAGTACAGCCCAATGTTTACGAATGATATTCTGGATGGTACACCATTCGTTATTAAAAGGGGTAATAAATCTTACTGCAGAATCATCTGTATTCCTCTTTCTTTTATTCACCAAAAGTACATCTCAAGATGATTTTTTCGCTCTCTCATATCCCTCCTTTATTATTTTCCAATAACCTCTTTACAAAAACCGCTACTAGAGTTAATCAGACACCTGGATGTTCGGGTACGGCAGGTTCGACCGAACTTGAAAAAAAAGTTCGGGTTCGGGACCCGAACTTGATCTGAACTTGAACCCGAACCCCATTGAAGTCAATGGGGACCCAAACTTTTGGCCACTAAAATTGTTCTAAAATAGCCCTGGAAAGAGCTAGAGGACTGCAAAAGGCAGCAAAATGTGCTTAAGAGCATGGCAAATGCTCTGCAAACAAATGTGGATAGGGAAATGAATTAAAAAAACATAAAAGACCTTAAAAAAAAAAATATTGAAATAAGGAGGAAGAGGTTGAGGAGGCGGTGAATGGGTAGATGTGGCGGTGTAGGCTCACGTGGAGGTCTAGGTTGAAGCGGCGGCGAAGGAGGAATAGGTAGCCAACACAGGTGTGTGTTATTTTGCATTTTTACATAAGTGTATCCCCCAAAATATTGGGACATACAAAAAAAAAAAAGGAATAAGTACACTTGAGTACAAGGATGGATGGTTGAGGCTGTTAGAACTGTCTATTCTGCACAAGGTACAGACAAGTCTTGTGGGATTCAGGCCTGGTTGATTTTAATGAACGTGAGCTTGTCCACGTTGGCTGTGGACAGACGGCTGCGTCTTTCTGTAATGACGCCTCCTGCCATGCTAAGTACACGTTCAGAGAGCACACTGACTGCAGGGCAGGCCAGCACCTCCAAGGCATACAGGGCAAGTTCAGGCCATGTGGACAATTTGGAGACCCAGAAGTTGAATGGGGCAGAACCATCAGTCAGTATGTGTAGGCGTGTGCACAGGTATTGTTCCACCATGTTGTTCAAATGCTGCCTCCTGCTAACATGCTCCATATCAGCAGTTGGGGCCGGTTGTTGCGGCAAGGTGACAAAGCTTTTCTACATGTCGGCCATGCTAACCCTGCCGTCTGAGGTGCTAGCGCTGACACAGCTGCGTTGGCGACCTCTTCCTCCTCCCCTGCCTTCACCTTGTGCTTCCACTTGTCCCCCGGCATCTCAAGAGCACGTCTACCAGCGTGTGCCTGTAGTCGCGCATCTTCCAATCACGCTCCAGTGAGGAAATTAAGAACGTCACATTGTCTTTGTAACGGGGATCCAGCAGGGTGGCCACCCAGTAGTCAGCACACGTTAAAATGTGGGCAACTCTGCTGTCGTTGCGCAGGCACTGCAGCATGTAGTCGCTCATGTGTGCCAGGCTGCCCAGAGGTAATGACAAGCTGTCCTCTGTGGAAGGCGTATTGTCTGCGTCCTCCGTATCCCCCCAGCCACGCACCAGTGATGGGCCCGAGCTGCATTGGGTGCCACCGCGCTCCTCCTCCTCATCCTCCAGTAGTGTGCCATGGCTGGCCAAATTGGTACCTGGCCTCTGCTGTTGCAAAAAAACTCCCTCTGAGCCACTTCTAAAAGACTGGCCTGAAAGTGTTAGAAATGACCCCTCTTCCTCCTCCTCCTCCTCATCCTGGGCGACATCCTCTTCCATCATCGCCCTAAGTGTTTTCTCAAGGAGACATAGAAGTGGTATTATAACGCTGATAATGGCGTCATCGCCACTGGCCATGTTGGTGGAGTACTCGAAACAGCGCAACAGGGCACACAGGTCTCGCATGGAGGCCCAGTCATTGGTGGTGAAGTGGTGCTGTTCTGCAGTGCGACTCTCCCATGCGTGCTGCAGCTGAAACTCCACTATGGCCTGCTGCTGCTCGCACAGTCTCTCCAGCATGTGCAAGGTGGAGTTCCACCTGGTGGGCATGTCGCAGATGAGGCGGTGAGAGGAAAGGCCGAAGTTACGCTGTAGAGCAGACAGCCGAGCGCAGGGCAGGCCAGCACCTCCAAGGCATACAGGGCAAGTTCAGGCCATGTGGACAATTTGGAGACCCAGAAGTTGAATGGGGCAGAATCATCAGTCAGTATGTGTAGGCGTGTGCACAGGTACTGTTCCACCATGTTGTTCAAATGCTGCCTCCTGCTAACATGCTCCATATCAGCAGTTGGGGCCGGTTGTTGCAGCAAGGTGACAAAGCTTTTCTACATGTCGGCCATGCTAACCCTGCCGTCTGAGGTGCTGGCGCTGACACAGCTGCGTTGGCGACCTCTTCCTCCTCCCCTGCCTTCACCTTGTGCTTCCACTTGTCCCCCGGCATCTCAGGAGCACGTCTACCAGCGTGCGCCTGTAGTCGCGCATCTTCCGATCACGCTCCAGTGAGGGAATTAAGAACGTCACATTGTCTTTGTAACGGGGATCCAGCAGGGTGGCCACCCAGTAGTCAGCACACGTTAAAATGTGGGCAACTCTGCTGTCGTTGCGCAGGCACTGCAGCATGTAGTCGCTCATGTGTGCCAGGCTGCCCAGAGGTAAGGACAAGCTGTCCTCTGTGGGAGGCGTATCGTCATCATCCTGTGTTTACCCCCAGCCACGCACCAGTGATGGGCCCGAGCTGCTTTGGGTGCTACCCCGCTGTGAACATGCTTCATCCTCATCCTCCTCCACCTCTTCCTCATCCTCGTCCTCCTCGTCCTCCAGTAGTGGGCCCTGTCTGGCCACATTTGTACCTGGCCTCTGGTGTTGCAAAAAACCTCCCTCTGAGACACTTCGGGTCATTGGGTGCCACCGCGCTCCTCCTCCTCATCCTCCAGTAGTGTGCCATGGCTGGCCAAATTGGTACCTGGCCTCTGCTGTTGCAAAAAAACTCCCTCTGAACCACTTCTAAAAGACTGGCCTGAAAGTGTTAGAAATGACCCCTCTTCCTCCTCCTCCTCCTCGTCCTGGGCGACATCCTCTTCCATTATCGCCCTAAGTGTTTTCTCAAGGAGACATAGAAGTGGTATTATAACGCTGATAATGGCGTCATCGCCACTGGCCATGTTGGTGGAGTACTCGAAACAGCGCAACAGGGCACACAGGTCTTGCATGGAGGCCCAGTCATTGGTGGTGAAGTGGTGCTGTTCCGCAGTGCGACTCTCCCATGCGTGCTGCAGCTGAAACTCCACTATGGCCTGCTGCTGCTCGCACAGTCTGTCCAGCATGTGCAAGGTGGAGTTCCACCTGGTGGACATGTCGCAGATGAGGCGGTGAGAGGAAAGGCCGAAGTTACGCTGTAGAGCAGACAGCCGAGCGGCGGCAGGATGAGAATGACGGAAGCGCGCACAAATAGCCCGCACTTTATGCAGCAGCTCTGACATGTCAGGGTAGTTGTGAATGAATTTCTTCACCACCAAATTCAGCACATGCGCCAGGCAAGGAATGTGCGTCAAACCGGCTAGTCCCATAGCTGCAACGAGAATTTGCCCATTATCGCACACCACCAGGCCGGGCTTGAGGCTCACTAGCAGCAACCACTCGTCGGTCTGTTGTTCTATACCCCACCACAACTCCTGCGCGGTGTGGGGCCTGTTCCCCAAACACATCAGTTTCAGAACGGCCTGCTGACGTTTACCCCTGGCTGTGCTGAAGTTGGTGGTGAAGGTTTGTCGCTGACCGGATGAGGAGGTGGTAGAAGAGGAGGAGGAAGCCGAGTAGGAAGAGGAGGCAACAGAAGGCAAAGAATGATGCCCTGCGATCCTTGGCGCTGGAAGGACGTGCGCCAAACAGCTCTCCGCCTGGGGCCCAGCTGCAACTACATTTACCCAGTATGCAGTTAGGGAGATATAGCGTGCCTGGCCGTGCTTACTGGTCCACGTATCTGTGGTTAGGTGGACCTTGCCACAGATGGCGTTGCGCAGTGAACACTTGATTTTATCCGATACTTGGTTGTGCAGGGAGGGCACGGCTCTCCTGGAGAAGTAGTGAGGGCTGGGAACGACGTACTGTGGGACAGCAAGCGACATGAGCTGTTTGAAGCTGTCCGTCTCCACCAGCCTGAATGACAGAATTTCAAAGGCCAGTAGTTTAGAAATGCTGGCATTCAGGGCCAGGGATCGAGGCCATGGGAATTTACGCTTTCTCTCCAAGGTTTGTGAGATGGAGAGCTGAACGCTTCCGTGTGACATGGTGGAGATGCTTTGTGACGGAGGTGGTGGTGTTGGTGGTGTTGGTGGCACATCCTCTGTTTGCTTGACGGCAGGTGCCAACATTCCTCAAGAGGCTGAGGAAGAGGCCGAGGCAGCAGCAGAAGAGGGAGCAGGAGGGGCCTGAGCCCTTTTTTTGTTTTGAAAGTGCTTACTCCACTGCAGCCCGTGTCTTGCATGTAGTTGCCTGGTCATGCAGGTTGAGCTAAGGTTCAGAACGTTAATGCCTCGCTTCAGGCTCTGATGGCACAGCATGCAAACCACTCGGGTCTTGTCGTCAGCACATTGTGTGAAGAAGTGCATGCCAGGGAACTCCTTGAAGCTGCCTTTGGTGTGATCGGTCACAACATGGCCTGGTGGCGGTGGCCAGTAGCAGGCGAACTGTTTTGGCAACGACTGCTCTGCTTTTGCACCCTGCTCCCTCTTTTGCTACGCTGTTGGCTCGGTCTCAACCCTGCCTCTTCCTCCGAACTGTGAAAGTCAGTGGCACAACCTTCATTCCATGTGGGGTCTAGGACCTCATCGTCCCCTGCATCGTCTTCCACCCAGTCTTCCTCCCTGACCTCCTTTTCCGTCTGCACACTGCAGAAAGACGCAGCAGTTGGCACCTGTGTTTCGTCATCATCAGAGAAGTGCTGAGGTGGTATTCCCATGTCCTCATCAGGAAACATAAGTGGTTGTGCGTCAGTGCATTCTGTGTCTTCCACCCCTGGGGAAGGGCTAGGTGGATGCCCTTGGGAAACCCTGCCAGCAGAGTCTTCAAACAGCATAAGAGACTGCTGCATGACTTGAGGCTCAGACAGGTTCCCCGATATGCACGGGGGTTTTGTGACAGACTGATGGGCATGGGTTTCAGGCGCCACCTGTGAGCTTTGTGCAGAAGACTAGGTGGGAGAAAATGTGAACCTGCTGGATCCACTGTCGGCCACCCAATCGACTAGCGCCTGTACTTGCTCAGGCCTTACCATTCTTAGAACGGCATTAGGCCCGACCAAATATCGCTGTAGATTCTGGCAGCTACTGGGACCTGAGGAAGTAGGTTCAGTAGGACGTGTAGCTGTAGCTCCACCAACACCACCACCATGACCATGACCGCGTCCCTTATTAGATGTTTGCCTCATAGTTAGTGCTCACCAAGCAAAGTAAAAAGTGGTTGAGTCTGTTAAAAATAATTTTCCACCAATAAAAACCATGATGTAGGGTATTGCACAATTTATTAATTTTTTTAACTCTATATGATAGCAGAATTTGTGGCCTAAATTTCACAGTAATTTATGCACCTCTAATCCCAGATGTGCAGTATATCAGAGTTTTTTTAAACCCCAGTAAGCAAATGCCGTATTTCTGGCCTAAAATGAACAGTCCCTTATGCACCTATAATTTTAGATATGCACTATATATTAGTTTGGCTGTCTCCCACCCTGACACCTGATGAGTATTCTTTGATATATTTAAAGGTGGGGGAAGAAAAGAAATAAAGCAAGCGTGAATAATGTGGGGAGCTGGAAATCAGAGCGAGAGCCTATAAGTCTGCAAGATGGAGGTAATTTGAAAAAGAGACGGGGGTTGTGTGCTCCCACTATTTTTGGAAGAAAGTAACGAAGAGTAAGAGGGGGTGTGAAAAAAAAAGGGATCAAGGAAAGGAAAAGAAGAAAAAAAGGCTAAAAGGAAGAAGGAGGGAAAGAAAGGAAAAAAAAAGGGGGGCGGGGGGGGGATATTCAGTCGGGTGTCAATCAAAGAGCACGACATCTGTTTTAGCCGTTTTTAGTCATACTTATATTGACATTTCCAGCTTGATTCTTTGACTAACGGTTTGCAGAACCCCCTCGTGGTACCATCCCCTAACCCCTCTAACTGCTCTATCCTAAAATCCTCTTGGACTATACTAGGACTAACAACTAATAACTCCAGTCAGCGCTACCTGTGGAAAAAGCGGACAATGTTGTTTTTTGTTTTTTTTTTGGACTAAAGTAGTGTCCTTGCTGGATAACAAGAGAAAACTAATAAGCTAATAAGCTAGCTCTGGGAGTTATTTTTTATTTTTTTTGGCCTATTCTGTCTATCTGTCCCATTTATCTACTTCTATGTACCGACTCTACCCTCCCCCTCCCCTCGTAATATTTATTGTTTCAGGGTTATTAACAAATTGTCTATTCTGTGTTTTTTTTTTTTTTTTGTGTGTGTTGTATTCTGCTAATCTGACAGTGGTGGTGGTTTGAGTAAAAAAGTAAAAGAGGGGAAGAGAAAGGGAGATTAAAATGCCACCCAAGAAAAAGGAGGAACAGCGTGGCCCTATGGGTGGCACTGGTAGATGATCAATAACCGGGTTAGAGACTGGGCCTAAATAACAGGGGTTAAATAAATTCCTAGCTCCGAACTCGCCAGGTTTTAGATCCCCACAGAGAGATAAGGAAAAGACTACAGAACCAGGATCCCTGGGCCCGATGCACGAGAATGGGTCTAAGGGGGAAGGGGGAGAGAGGGGAGTTTCAGGGATATTTACAGAGGTAGATGCAAGGATGATGAAGGACATACTCTGCACTGTCTCGAGGATGGAGAACGCAATGGGGACTATAGCAACCCAGATTGGGGCAGTGCAGACGGATGTCAGTATAATACGGGATGAGATGGAGAAAATCAGGCAGCGTTTACATGAGATGGAGAAAAGGGTCCCCGGCCTGGAACACTCGGTACAGAACTTAGAGAAGGAGGTATTGTTTCTAAAGGAAATTAATACCAAGATCGAACAAAAATTAATAAGTCAAGAAGATAGATCAAGAAGATCCAACATAAGATGTGTAGGGATCCCAGAGCGGGTAGAGGGAGACAATTGTACTGAATATATGGAGAGATGGATAAGGGAGAATTGTAAGGCGGATACCCTCTCCCCTTTTTTTGTCGTTGAAAGAGCACACAGGGTCCCTACAAAAAAGAGGGTTCCCGGGAATATCCCAGACAGATATTGCTTAAATGTCTACTCGCTAAAGACCGCGATACAATACTATCTGACGCCAGGAACTCGGAAAAATATCAGATAGAGGGTGAAAAGATAAGATTGTTTCCAGATTATTCTGCTTATACTAATGCCCACAGCAAAGAACATATTGCTGTCAAAAAGAGACTAAAGGGAGGCAGGATTAAAGTATAGCTTACTTTTCCCGGCAAAATTAAGGGTAGAATATAAAGGTAGGACTGTTTTTTTTCAGACTTCGGAGGAGGCTATCGAATGGGCGGACGGGGAGGGCCTTTGAGGTTGGGGAAGGCGGAGGGGAAAGGAGTCACTATGCTAAGATATGGAGTCGCCCCGACTGCCGTCCAGCAGAAGGGGGGGGGGCTATTTAGGGTGGGGAGGTATTTATGGGAGGAGGGAGAGGGGGACGTGTGTTTTTTTATTTATTTATTTATTTTCTCCTCCACCTCTGCTAGATGGTTAGGATTCTCTCATTGAATGTGAGGGGTTTACGGGAGAGAGTAAAGAGATATGCCATCCTTGAGTGGATGAAGAGGTTCTTGCCGGCCATCATCTGCCTCCAAGAGACACATTTGGATAAGGAATCTTTAAGGTGGCTGGAGAAGAGATGGATAGTGGAGGGGTATTACTCAGTATACACTACCTATTCTAGAGGGGTCTCAATTTTGATACACAATAAGATTAAATTTGAGTGTCTGGCACATGAGGCGGATGATTATGGTAGGTACCTCTTTTTACACTGTAATATAGAAGGTGTTAAAATGGTTATTGCGAATATATATATTCCACCACCATATAAGCCAGATGTTTTATATCAACTGTATAGATTTATGTTGAATAAACAGGAATAGAGTTGAGAGAACACCTGGATGTTCGGGTTCGAGAAGTTCGGCCGAACTTCCCGGAAATGTTCGGGTTCGGGATCCGAACCCGACCCGAACTTTGTCCCGAACCCGAACCCCATTGAAGTCAATGGGGACCCGAACTTTTGGGCACTAAAAAGGCTGTAAAACAGCCCAGGAAAGAGCTAGAGGGCTGCAAAAGGCAGCCACATGTAGGTAAATCCCCTGCAAACAAATGTGGATAGGGAAATGAATTAAAATAAAATAATAATTAAAATAAATTAACCAATATCAATTGGACAGAGGTCCCATAGCAGAGAATCTGGCTTCACGTCAGCAGAGAAACAGTCTCTTCATGCCATAACAAAGAATCTGGCTTCATGTCAGCAGAGAATCAGTCTCTTCATGCCATAGCAGAGAATTTAGCTTCATGTCAGCACAGAATCAGTCTTCATGTCATAGCAGAGAATCAGGCTTCACGTCACCCACCACTGGAACAGGCCACTGTCACATATTTAGGCCCAGGCACCCAGGCAGAGGAGAGAGGTCCCGTAACAGAGAATCTGGCCTTATGTCAGCACAGAATCAGTCTTCATGTCATAGCAGAGAATCAGGCTTCACGTCACCCACCACTGGAACAGGCCACTGTCACATATTTAGGCCCAGGCACCCAGGCAGAGGAGAGAGGTCCCGTAACAGAGAATCTGGCCTTATGTCAGCACAGAATCAGTCTTCATGTCATAGCAGAGAATCAGGCTTCACGTCACCCACCACTGGAACAGGCCACTGTCACATATTTAGGCCCAGGCACCCATGCAGAGGAGAGAGGTCCCGTAACAGAGAATCTGGCCTTATGTCAGCACAGAATCAGTCTTCATGTCATAGCAGAGAATCAGGCTTCACGTCACCCACCACTGGAACAGGCCACTGTCACATATTTAGGCCCCGGCACCCAGACAGAGGAGAGAGGTCCCGTAACAGAGAATCTGGCCTTATGTCAGCGCAGAATCAGTCTTCATGTCATAGCAGAGAATCAGGCTTCACGTCACCCACCACTGGAACAGGCCACTGTCACATATTTAGGCCCCGGCACCCAGACAGAGGAGAGAGGTCCCGTAACAGAGAATCTGGCCTTATGTCAGCGCAGAATCAGTCTTCATGTCATAGCAGAGAATCAGGCTTCATGTCACCCACCACTGGAACAGGCCACTGTCACATATTTAGGCCCCGGCACCCAGACAGAGGAGAGAGGTCCCGTAACAGAGAATCTGGCCTTATGTCAGCACAGAATCAGTCTTCATGTCATAGCAGAGAATCAGGCTTCACGTCACCCACCACTGGAACAGGCCACTGTCACATATTTAGGCCCAGGCACCCATGCAGAGGAGAGAGGTCCCGTAACAGAGAATCTGGCCTTATGTCAGCACAGAATCAGTCTTCATGTCATAGCAGAGAATCAGGCTTCACGTCACCCACCACTGGAACAGGCCACTGTCACATATTTAGGCCCCGGCACCCAGACAGAGGAGAGAGGTCCCGTAACAGAGAATCTGGCCTTATGTCAGCGCAGAATCAGTCTTCATGTCATAGCAGAGAATCAGGCTTCACGTCACCCACCACTGGAACAGGCCACTGTCACATATTTAGGCCCCGGCACCCAGACAGAGGAGAGAGGTCCCGTAACAGAGAATCTGGCCTTATGTCAGCGCAGAATCAGTCTTCATGTCATAGCAGAGAATCAGGCTTCATGTCACCCACCACTGGAACAGGCCACTGTCACATATTTAGGCCCCGGCACCCAGACAGAGGAGAGAGGTCCCGTAACAGAAAATCTGGCCTTATGTCAGCACAGAATCAGTCTTCATGTCATAGCCGAGAATCAGGCTTCACGTCACCCACCACTGGAACAGGCCACTGTCACATATTTAGGCCCCGGCACCCAGACAGAGGAGAGAGGTCCCGTAACAGAGAATCTGGCCTTATGTCAGCGCAGAATCAGTCTTCATGTCATAGCAGAGAATCAGGCTTCATGTCACCCACCACTGGAACAGGCCACTGTCACATATTTAGGCCCCGGCACCCAGACAGAGGAGAGAGGTCCCGTAACAGAGAATCTGGCCTTATGTCAGCGCAGAATCAGTCTTCATGTCATAGCAGAGAATCAGGCTTCATGTCACCCACCACTGGAACAGGCCACTGTCACATATTTAGGCCCAGGCACCCAGACAGAGGAGAGAGGTCCCGTAACAGAGAATCTGGCCTTATGTCAGCGCAGAATCAGTCTTCATGTCATAGCAGAGAATCAGGCTTCACGTCACCCAAAACTGGAACAGGCCACTGTCACATATTTAGGCCCCGGAACCCAGACAGAGGAGTAAGGTCCCGTAACAGAGAATCTGGCCTTATGTCAGCACAGAATCAGTCTTCATGTCATAGCAGAGAATCAGGCTTCACGTCACCCACCACCGGAACAGGCCACTGTCACATATTTAGGCCCCGGCACCCAGACAGAGGAGAGAGGTCCCGTAACAGAGAATCTGGCCTTATGTCAGCGCAGAATCAGTCTTCATGTCATAGCAGAGAATCAGGCTTCACGTCACCCACCACTGGAACAGGCCACTGTCACATATTTAGGCCCCGGCACCCAGACAGAGGAGAGAGGTCCCGTAACAGAGAATCTGGCCTTATGTCAGCGCAGAATCAGTCTTCATGTCATAGCAGAGAATCAGGCTTCACGTCACCCACCACTGGAACAGGCCACTGTCACATATTTAGGCCCCGGAACCCAGACAGAGGAGAGAGGTCCCGTAACAGAGAATCTGGCCTTATGTCAGCACAGAATCAGTCTTCATGTCATAGCAGAGAATCAGGCTTCACGTCACCCACCACCGGAACAGGCCACTGTCACATATTTAGGCCCCGGCACCCAGACAGAGGAGAGAGGTCCCGTAACAGAGAATCTGGCCTTATGTCAGCGCAGAATCAGTCTTCATGTCATAGCAGAGAATCAGGCTTCACGTCACCCACCACTGGAACAGGCCACTGTCACATATTTAGGCCCCGGCACCCAGACAGAGGAGAGAGGTCCCGTAACAGAGAATCTGGCCTTATGTCAGCGCAGAATCAGTCTTCATGTCATAGCAGAGAATCAGGCTTCACGTCACCCACCACTGGAACAGGCCACTGTCACATATTTAGACCCCGGCACCCAGACAGAGGAGAGAGGTCCCGTAACAGAGAATCTGGCCTTATGTCAGCGCAGAATCAGTCTTCATGTCATAGCAGAGAATCAGGCTTCATGTCACCCACCACTGGAACAGGCCACTGTCACATATTTAGGCCCCGGCACCCAGACAGAGGAGAGAGGTCCCGTAACAGAAAATCTGGCCTTATGTCAGCACAGAATCAGTCTTCATGTCATAGCCGAGAATCAGGCTTCACGTCACCCACCACTGGAACAGGCCACTGTCACATATTTAGGCCCCGGCACCCAGACAGAGGAGAGAGGTCCCGTAACAGAGAATCTGGCCTTATGTCAGCGCAGAATCAGTCTTCATGTCATAGCAGAGAATCAGGCTTCATGTCACCCACCACTGGAACAGGCCACTGTCACATATTTAGGCCCAGGCACCCAGACAGAGGAGAGAGGTCCCGTAACAGAGAATCTGGCCTTATGTCAGCGCAGAATCAGTCTTCATGTCATAGCAGAGAATCAGGCTTCACGTCACCCAAAACTGGAACAGGCCACTGTCACATATTTAGGCCCCGGAACCCAGACAGAGGAGAGAGGTCCCGTAACAGAGAATCTGGCCTTATGTCAGCACAGAATCAGTCTTCATGTCATAGCAGAGAATCAGGCTTCACGTCACCCACCACCGGAACAGGCCACTGTCACATATTTAGGCCCCGGCACCCAGACAGAGGAGAGAGGTCCCGTAACAGAGAATCTGGCCTTATGTCAGCGCAGAATCAGTCTTCATGTCATAGCAGAGAATCAGGCTTTATGTCACCCACAACTGGAACAGGCCACTGTCACATATTTAGGCCCAGGCACCCAGGCAGAGGAGAGAGGTCCCGTAACAGAGAATCTGGCTTCATGTCAGCACAGAATCAGTCTTCATGTCATAGCAGAGAATCAGGCTTCACGTCACCCACCACTGTCACAGGCCACTGTCACATATTTAGGCCCAGGCACCCAGGCAGAGGAGAGAGGTCCCGTAACAGAGAATCTGGCCTTATGTCAGCACAGAATCAGTCTTCATGTCATAGCAGAGAATCAGGCTTCACTTCACCCACCACTCGAACAGGCCACTGTCACATATTTAGGCCCCGGCACCCAGACAGAGGAGAGAGGTCCCGTAACAGAGAATCTGGCCTTATGTCAGCGCAGAATCAGTCTTCATGTCATAGCTAGTGTTGAGCGCGAATATTCGAAAAGCAAATTTTTTTCGCGAATATCGCAATTTCGAGATTTCGCGAATATTTCGAATATAGTGCTATATCTTCGTAAAAACGAATATTCGTATTTATTTTTATTTTTTTTAACAAAATTACAGTACACATATAATTGATTGTTTCCCAAAGGTCCAAAAGCTCAGATCTTAGTCACATTGCCGAGAAAGTGATTGAGGTGCGAATCTTCGTATGGCGTTTATATTAGCGCATAGACGAATATCTGCACTTGTCCCAGAACAGAGGCAAAGGGCTTTGCATTCATACATTAGTGAATTGAGTTGCGAATCTTCGTAAGGCAATTATATTAGCGCACAGGCGAATATCAGCACTTGTCCCCAGAACAGAGAGGCAAAGGCCTGTGCATTCATATAGTATAGCATACAATATTTAGAACTTCGAAAAATTCGACTTACGAATATTCGTATTTTTCATTTTAGTTTCCACCGTACAGATTTCATTGATCTGTACTCTGTCAACTACTTCATCAGCCCCCACTGTATCTCGATTGTTTCCCAAAGGTCCAAAAGCTCAGATCTTAGTCACATTGCCGAGAAAGTGATTGAGGTGCGAATCTTCGTAAGGCGATTATATTAGCGCACAGGCGAATATCAGCACTTGTCCCCAGAACAGAGAGGCAAAGGCCTGTGCATTCATATAGTATAGCACCATATTCGCGAATATTTAGAACTTCGAAAAATTCGACTTACGAATATTAGTATTTTTTATTTTAGTTTCCACCGTACAGATTACATTGATCTGTACTCTGTCAACTACTTTCATCAGCCCCCACTGTATCTCGATTGTTTCCCAAAGGTCCAAAAGCTCAGATCTTAGTCACATTGCCGAGAAAGTGATTGAGGCGCGAAATTTCGTAATGCGATTTTATTAGCGCACATGCAAATATCGGCTCTTCGTGAGGACACTAATCCCTCCCTCATTTTATATTGTGGGCCAATGAGAAGGAGTCCAACAGGTTAGCAACATGCCTAGCAACCAATCAGAAAGTTGCCCACCCCATTACTATATAAGATTTTGTCACGGCAGCCATTTTGTGCAGTTTCATGTGGTGGTGATTGAGAGAGGAGCTTGGAACTGTGCAGTGCTTTGCTTTTTTAAAAGCAAATTCTAAATCAAATTAATTGTTGAATCTGATAGTGTTAGATAGGGTAGGTTAGTGTAGCTGATAGGTTAAAGATTAGGGTACAGAGTTAGGAGAAAAATAATAATTTATTTAGGTTAGTGAATAGATTAGTGTAGCTGATAGTTTCTAGTTCAGGGTGCAGTGTAGGGCCTAGTTAGGAGAAATAATCATTTATTTAGGTTAGTGAATAGATTAGCTGATAGTTTCTAGTGCAGGGTGCAGTGTAGGGCCTAGTTAGGAGAAATATAATCATTTATTTAGGTTAGTGAATAGTTAGCTGATAGTTTCTAGTGCAGGGTGCAGTGTAGGGCCTAGTTAGGAGAAATATAATCATTTATTTAGGTTAGTGAATAGTTAGCTGATAGTTTCTAGTGCAGAGTGCAGTGTAGGGCATAGTTAGGAGAAATATAATAATTTATTTAGGTTAGTAAATAGATTAGTTAGGTGATAGTTTCTAGTGAAGGGTGTAGGTTAGTTATAGTGTAGGCTTTAGTTTTTCTTTATTACTGTTTAGTTTGTGTCGTGTCAGTGTCTACGTCCTTTAGTGTAGTTTATTAGTTTTCCTTTATTACTGTTTAGTTTGTGTCGTGTCAGTGTCTACGTCCTTTGTTAGTTAAAAAAAAAAAGACAAAAAAAAAAGTTTATTATTTTTCGTTTATTACTGTTTAGTTTATGTCATGTCAGTGTCTACGTCCTTTAGTGTAGTTTATTAGTTTTCCTTTATTACTGTTTAGTTAGTGTCGTGTCAGTGTCTACGTCCTTTGTTAGTTAAAAAAAAAAAAAGACAAAAAAAAGTTTATTCGTTTTAGTGTTTTTCTTTTACTTGTTATTCGGTGTATTGTCCGCGTGGTATTCTTTATTGTACGACAGTCCCCATCCCAATAAACTTTTTCCCAAAATCAAATTATATAATTAAATTTTTCTATAAATTCAAAAAATAAAAATAATAAGATCTTCACGATCAAGCAGCAGGGGTAGGAGAGTAGTTGGTCCCAGTGCTGGACAGCTGCCAGCACGGGGCCGCTCCTCTACCCACCGAGGTGCGGACGCAGGTGTCAGGGGCGTCCGCCTTATTCGTGAATTTTTTGGGACTGGCAGCAGGAGAATTACCTCACAGGATGCCGAGGAAGTTATGTCTCTCGTGGCACAAGCCAGTGCCACAGAGTCCTCTGCCCCGGCTCCGAGCAGCAGCTGCACTTCGTCTCCTGTAGGACCAACCCCCAGCCCCCAAGAATCGTCCCTGCTCCTGTTTGACAGCGACAGTGAGAGGGACATCTTGGGGGAGGTAATGCAGGAGGCTGATTTGCAGTTCAGTCCTGAGGGTCAGGACCTTATGGAAGGGATGGAGGAGGAGATGGAGGGGGTACCACCTGTATGTACCCCAGTGACATCCCTTCCAACAGGTGCGGGCGGTTTCAGACAGCGAAACCCCACACCTAATCAGACCCAGGCGTCAGCGAGGGGACAGAGGAGCCAGATCAGGGGCCCTACGTCTGCTGTTCGCCTCAGTCCACCACTGGTTGGCCCGGTGTCTGACATATCGGGGGACGAAGAGGAGGGTGATAGAGAATGGGTGCCACCTCCCTTGTCAGGCATCAGCAGCACTGATGAGGAGGAAGGTAGGCACCAGAGGCAAATGGTGTGACAGGTTGCCAGTGAGCCCAGAGTCAGGGACTCCACTGGTAATGGCAGTAGGAGGAGGCAGCAGCAGCCACCTCCACCTGTCCGCACCGAGCCCGAGCAGGCGCAAGTCAGCACCGCCCCATCTGACAGGAGGGTGGTGCGTAAGTCGCCTGTTTGGGCTTATTTCACCCTGGCACCAGATGATGCCACAATTGGCATTTGTAATCTGTGCCATGCCAGGGTGAGGAGAGGGAGGTCTGCGGCTCGGCTGGGTACCACTGCCCTCACCCAGCACCTGAGAGTCAACCACTGGCGGGAGTGGGAACAGATGCGGGGTGGTCACAGCAGTGGCGCCACCAGCAGTGCGCAGGGGACAGCAGCTCCTGCCACTGTTCTGCAGCCACCCCAACCACTTCCAACAAGGCGTTCCCACTCCCCCGCTCCCTCTCCTAGAGGTACTGGTACCGGCATCCAGACCTCTGCCTCCACCGCACCCTCCTCTATGTCCTCCACTGCCGTCCGGCGCCAGCCCACAGTTGCTGACCTTTTTGAACGCACCGCGCCCTATGCCCCCGGGGACCGACACGTGCGTTCACTCAATGGGCTCCTGGCAAGGGTTATCGCCCAACATCTGCTGCCCTTCAATCTTGTGGACAGCAATCCATTCCGGCAGATGTTGGAGCAGGCACAACTCAGATGGCGTGTCCCCAGCCACCATTTCTTTGCCAGGACTGGCGTCCCTGCCCTACACCAGCACATTGTGCAGAATGTATCCCTGTCGCTGGATCATGCTGTCAGTGACAGGGTGCATCTGACAATGGATGCTTGGACCAGCAGGCATGGGCAGGGACGCTATATCAGCTTTACTGCCCATTGGGTTTCCCTCCGAGGCGCCGGGGAGGGAACGGCGGCATCTGACTTTGTGGTGCCGCCCCGGGGTGTCCAGGGGAGAACTGCTGCTCTCCCCTCACAAGCCACTGTCTCCACTGCTGCTGAGCCCCCCAGCAAGCGTCCCCATAGCTACGCAAGTGCGGTGCACGTCCGCTGCCAGGCCGTGCTCCAGCTTGTGAGCTTAGGGGAACGGAGACACACTGGACCTGATGTTCTGGCCGCACTACAGGCTCAGGTCCAGAAGTGTCTGACACCCCGAAGGCTCCAGGCAGGTATGGTTGTCTGTGACAACGGCAGCAACCTCCTCGCCGCCCTCCATGCTGGCAGTCTTACCCACATACCCTGCATGGCACATGTCCTCAACCTAGTTGTGCAGAAGTTCCTCAGAACATACGAAGGGTTGAGTGACATTGTGCCAAGGGTACGGAGGATTGCCAGCCACTTTAGACGCTCCCCAACTGCTGCCGCGTCCCTGTCCAGACTGCAGCGGGACAACAGCCTGCCATTTCACAGGCTGATTGTCGACAGCAAGACGCGGTGGAACTCCACCCTCCACATGCTGGAGAGGTTGTGGGAGCAGCGAAGGGCGGTGAGGGAATACCTGCTGGACCAAGGCACTCCAGGGCCAACCAACCCACTCCCATACATCACTAATGCGGAGTGGGGGCAGATACAGCAGGTCTGCCACGTGTTGGCCCCATTTGAGCAGGCGACCAAGATGGTCAGCGGGGAGCATGTCGGCCTCAATGACGTGCTCCCCATAGTGTTCCTGCTGGACAGGACACTAGATCGCCTGCTCGAGGCTGGGGAGAGTGCCTTGGTGGAGCAAGAGGAGGCAATGCTTCACCAGGACGAGGAGGAGGAGGACGATGATGATGTGGACGTCCAGGAGTCTGGGCTTGGTCAGGAGGGAGAGACGGTGTTGGGGGCACCGTTAGTCCGGGGGTGGGGCAGCTCCGACCGGGAGCATCAGCAACAGCAGCAGGAGGACCAAGAGGTCATGGTCCTGGGCATCCATGAAGAGTCACAGCGGGCTGTCCTCTTCCCTATGGCTGCCCACATGCTGCGATGCCTCCGGAGGGACCCCCGGATCAAGAGAATCAAGGAGAGGGAAGATTATTGGTTGGCCACCCTTTTAGACCCTCGCTGCAAGGGGAAACTGGAGCAGTTCATCCCAGCCTGCTGTAGACAGGCCCGGATGGATCAACTGCGGGCCTGTCTGATCAAGCGGCTGGAGCAGGCCAACCCTCGGCCTCACGCTCCAGTTCTCCCCGCCCATCTCACCCAGCAGGTGGCTGGCCCCAGCAGCACCAGCCGAGCAGGTGACCTTATGGGTGAGATGCGGTCGTTCTACCAGTCTGCGCGACCCAGTAGCAGCAGCAGCAGCAGTCACCACCAGCGGCTGGCCCGCATGGTGGCAGACTACATGGGGTCCGTTGGTGCTTCCGACAGCATGAGCACCGACGACCCCATGGAGTACTGAGTTGCCAGGCTGGACACCTGCCGCAAGCTCGCTCAGTATGCGCTGGAGTTACTATCTTGCCCCCCCTCCAGCGTACTGTCTGAGCGGACATTTAGCGCGGCAGGTGGGGTGGTCACGGACAAGCGGACCCGTCTGTCCACAGAGTCAGTGGACAGACTTACATTCATTAAAATGAACGAGTCCTGGATCGGCAGTGACTTCTTGTCCCCCGCTGTCGGTTCAGGCCGTTGAAGGGTCCCTTGTCCATCCCTCTCCTTGTCTCTCCCTCCAAAACTTCTTTTTTTTAAAAATTTTAAAAAAATATTTATTTATATATTTACTTATTTAGATATTATAAATTTTCAATTATGAAATTTGTCTGATTTGTATTTATTGTTGTGTATGAATTATAAAATTATTGATGAATTATTAAATCTTATTATTGATGTATATATTACTTTTTATTTATAGCTTTTATTTACTATTATTTATTTTAATGATTTGATATATTATTAGAAAACTAAAGATAAATTAAATAGACACGCCGCATGCATCGGTAGTTAACAATTTATTCTTTAAAGCATATTGAGTCAGTATCAGAACACTGCGGCTACACAGCCAGCCTAACCGTGTGATGATTCCTACACGCCAGAGGGCACTATGGGCTTACCATGGCCTGTTGGTTTCCCATTAAGCAGTACACATTGCTGCTGCCAACTTTGAACGTGATGATGTCTAAAATGTCATATTTCATTTATGGGCTTACCATGGCCTGTTGGTTTCCCATTAAGCAGTACACATTGCTGCTGCCAACTTTGAATCTGCTGCTGACTGACATGTCATATTTCATTTATGGGCTTACCATGGCTTGTTGGTTTCCCATTCAGAAGTACACATTGCTGCTGCCAACTTTGAACGTGATGCTGTCTAAAATGTCATATTTCATTTATGGGCTTACCATGGCCTGTTGGTTTCCCATTAAGCAGTACACATTGCTGCTGCCAACTTTGAACCTGCTGCTGACTGACATGTCATATTTCATTTATGGGCTTACCATGGCTTGTTGGTTTCCCATTCAGCAGTACACATTGCTGCTGCCAACTTTGAACGTGATGCTGTCTAAAATGTCATATTTCATTTATGGGCTTACCATGGCCTGTTGGTTTCCCATTAAGCAGTACACATTGCTGCTGCCAACTTTGAACGTGCTGTTGCCTGACATGTCATATTTCAGTTATGGGGTTACCATGGCCTGTTGATTTCCCATTCAGCAGTACACATTGCTGCTGCCAACTTTGAACGTGATGCTGTCTAAAATGTCTTATTTCATTTATGGGCTTACCATGGCCTGTTGGTTTCCCATTAAGCAGTACACATTGCTGCTGCCAACTTTGAACCTGCTGCCGACTGACATGTGATATTTCATTTATGGGCTTACCATGGCCTGTTGATTTCCCATTCAGCAGTACACATTGCTGCTGCCAACTTTGAATGTGATGCTGTCTAAAATGTCTTATTTCATTTATGGGCTTACCATGGCCTGTTGGTTTCCCATTAAGCAGTACACATTGCTGCTGCCAACTTTGAACCTGCTGCTGACTGACATGTCATATTTCATTTATGGGCTTACCATGGCTTGTTGGTTTCACATTCAGCAGTACACATTGCTGCTGCCAACTTTGAACGTGCTGTTGCCTGACATGTCATATTTCAGTTATGGGGTTACCATGGCCTGTTGATTTCCCATTCAGCAGTACACATTGCTGCTGCCAACTTTGAACGTGATGCTGTCTGTCCTGATAAGTTATTCAGAGCTATGTTTAGGCCTTTTACTAGACATTTTCCATCTTCCGTCCTGTTGATGCTGCTATTGAATTTGCTGATCAGGCTGATTTTGGTTTAGTCCTTACACTACATCATTATATTTAAATGTTGATTATGCATTTCCTACTGAGTTGTGCCAAGTTATGTTTAGACCTTATGCTCAACCATTTCAAACTTCCATCTTGTTGATGCTGCATCTGTCTATCCTGAACATGTAGTTATAATTACTCTTTATTCTTCAATTTTATCATTAAATTATGATGCTGCCTATCCTGCAGGGTTAGGCGAAAATAATGTAGACCTTTTACTATGGTGTTTACATTTACCTGCTTTTGTCTGCCCTGTTCCTGCAGAGTTTAGTTTAGCTATCTGTGGCCTTTAGACAACAGATTTTTCTATTTTAATGGTAGTTTCAGTAGTTATCCTTAATTGTTTGGCCCTTTGATTTGTAAGCCTTCTACTGTTGCGTTACTATTTCACTGCTACTGTTTGGCCTAATGCAGCCAAGTAATGTGTCTGAAATATAGTAAATTATTAAAATCGAACTGTGGAATTTTTTTTTTTCAAGATCATGCAAAGGAGAACCAGCATGGACCACTTATTAGCCCTTGTAATATGACAAGTATTGAGTATTATTATTTTCATAAAATGGTGTTCATGTTTAATATTTGCGAATGTGCACTATTCATCGTATATTGTCAAGAATTTGATTGGAATATAGATAGAATAAAAACTTTTTTGTTTAATACATTCATGTGGTTTTACGCTTCATTCACCAAAATAATTTATTTTATTTAAAAAAATTCAATTTTGCTTTAATTGGGTTTTTGGCATCCATGTTGTGGTTCTTACTTTAGCAAGGTGGGGACTGCATGTGGGCTTCCATTTTCAAAAGGTTTTGTGCACTTAACATTGTACAAGACTGATTGATAAACCTAATAAAAGTTTTTTGTTTTATTTATTATTTTAATACGGACTTAGGATCTAACATGGTGTTGTCGGTTGTCCTGGAAAGGATGCCTGGCTTCCGTGTTGACCTCTCTACATGGTTGGGTGTTACTGGCGTTATACTCATCCGTGTGGTAATCCGGTTTTGGTAATGGAGCGTTATTGCCACATGTATATATAGATATATACATTTATATGTAATCTTACTTCTTGACAATTATATAATGATTATTTTCACATGCAAGTGCAATATAATTCAAGATTGTAATCTTTCTAAATTAACTGCTGACAGTATAATAATCTTGAAGCCATGTCACCATTTTGTGAGTGATTCTACTCATTGCATCACATGTTGATGTCTTTATTGACGAAGCTATGCCCCGACATGTCCAGTTTAACAAACGGACACTATATCTGATTCATGCTAGTTATTTCTTTGTTGACTCGTCAATTTTTTTTTTTTTTTTTCAGACACATTTGATCTTTACAATTTTTACAAATAATGTAACTAATATAACTTAAGACAATTTTACTATGCAATATTGTCTTATTGAGGTTGAAATTTGGATCACAGTATGGATAGTTGGATAATTTTTTTTATAATAAGATACTTTTTTTAACCACCTCCGGACCGCCTAACGCAGGATCGCGTTCCGGAGGTGGCAGCGCTGCGCACAGTCACGCATATACGCGTCATCTCGCGAGACGCGAGACTTCCTGTGAACGCGCGCACACAGGCGCGCGCGCTCACAGGAACGGAAGGTAAGAGAGTTGATCTCCAGCCTGCCAGCGGCGATCGTTCGCTGGCAGGCTGGAGATGTGTTTTTTTTAACCCCTAACAGGTATATTAGACGCTGTTTTGATAACAGCGTCTAATATACCTGCTACCTGGTCCTCTGGTGGTCCCCTTTGTTTGGATCGACCACCAGAGGACACAGGTAGCTCAGTAAAGTAGCACCAAGCACCACTACACTACACTACACCCCCCCCCCGTCACTTATTAACCCCTTATTACCCCCTGATCACCCCTAATCACCCCTGATCACCCCTGATCACCCCATATAGACTCCCTGATCACCCCCCTGTCATTGATTACCCCCCTGTCATTGATCAACCCCCTGTAAAGCTCCATTCAGACGTCCGCATGATTTTTACGGATCCACTGATAGATGGATCGGATCCGCAAAACGCATCCGGACGTCTGAATGAAGCCTTACAGGGGCGTGATCAATGACTGTGGTGATCACCCCATATAGACTCCCTGATCACCCCCCTGTCATTGATTACCCCCCTGTCATTGATTACCCCCCTGTAAAGCTCCATTCAGACGTCCGCATGATTTTTACGGATCCACTGATAGATGGATCGGATCCGCAAAACGCATCCGGACGTCTGAATGAAGCCTTACAGGGGCATGATCAATGACTGTGGTGATCACCCCATATAGACTCCCTGATCACCCCCCTGTAAAGCTCCATTCAGATGTCCGCATGATTTTTACGGATGCACTGATACATGGATCGGATCCGCAAAACGCATCCGGTCGTCTGAATGAAGCCTTACAGGGGCATGATCAATGACTGTGGTGATCACCCCCCTGTCATTGATTACCCCCCTGTAAAGCTCCATTCAGATGTCCGCATGATTTTTACGGATGCACTGATAGATGGATCGGATCCGCAAAACGCATCCGGACGTCTGAATGAAGCCTTACAGGGGCATGATCAATGACTGTGGTGATCACCCCATATAGACTCCCTGATCACCCCCCTGTCATTGATTACCCCCCTGTCATTGATTACCCCCCTGTAAAGCTCCATTCAGATGTCCGCATGATTTTTACGGATGCACTGATAGATGGATCGGATCCGCAAAACGCATCCGGACGTCTGAATGAAGACTTACACGGGCATGATCAATGACTGTGGTGATCACCCCATATAGACTCCCTGATCACCCCCCTGTCATTGATTACCCCCCTGTCATTGATTACCCCCCTGTAAAGCTCCATTCAGACGTCCGCATGATTTTTACGGATGCACTGATAGATGGATCGGATCCGCAAAACGCATCCGGACGTCTGAATGAAGCCTTACAGGGGCGTGATCAATGACTGTGGTGATCACCCCATATAGACTCCCTGATCACCCCCCTGTCATTGATTACCCCCCTGTAAAGCTCCATTCAGACGTCCGCATGATTTTTACGGATGCACTGATAGATGGATCGGATCCGCAAAACGCATCCGGACGTCTGAATGAAGCCTTACACGGGCGTGATCAATGACTGTGGTTATCACCCCATATAGACTCCCTGATCACCCCCCTGTCATTGATCACCCCCCTGTCATTGATCACCCCCCTGTCATTGATCAACCCCCCTGTCATTGATCAACCCCCCTGTCATTGATCACCCCCCTGTCATTGATCACCCCTCTGTAAGGCTCCATTCAGATATTTTTTTGGCCCAAGTTAGCGGAATTTTTTTTTTTTTTTCTTACAAAGTCTCATATTCCACTAACTTGTGTCAAAAAATAAAATCTCACATGAACTCACCATACCCCTCACGGAATCCAAATGCGTAAAATTTTTTAGACATTTATATTCCAGACTTCTTCTCACGCTTTAGGGCCCCTAGAATGCCAGGGCAGTATAAATACCCCACATGTGACCCCATTTCGGAAAGAAGACACCCCCAGGTATTCCGTGAGGGGCATATTGAGTCCATGAAAGATTGAAATTTTTGTCCCAAGTTAGCGGAACGGGAGACTTTGTGAGAAAAAAATTAAAAATATCAATTTCCGCTAACTTGTGCCAAAAAAAAAAAAATTCTATGAACTCGCCATGCCCCTCATTGAATACCTTGGGGTGTCTTCTTTCCAAAATGGGGTCACATGTGGGGTATTTATACTGCCCTGGCATTCTAGGGGCCCCAAAGCGTGAGAAGAAGTCTGGTATCCAAATGTCTAAAAATGCCCTCCTAAAAGGAATTTGGGCACCTTTGCGCATCTAGGCTGCAAAAAAGTGTCACACATCTGGTATCGCCGTACTCAGGAGAAGTTGGGGAATGTGTTTTGGGGTGTCATTTTACATATACCCATGCTGGGTGAGAGAAATATCTTGGTCAAATGCCAACTTTGTATAAAAAAATGGGAAAAGTTGTCTTTTGCCAAGATATTTCTCTCACCCAGCATGGGTATATGTAAAATGACACCCCAAAACACATTCCCCAACTTCTCCTGAATACGGCGATACCACATGTGTGACACTTTTTTGCAGCCTAGGTGGGCAAAGGGGCCCATATTCCAAAGAGCACCTTTAGGATTTCACAGGTCATTTACCTACTTACCACACATTAGGGCCCCTGGAAAATGCCAGGGCAGTATAACTACCCCACAAGTGACCCCATTTTGGAAAGAAGACACCCCAAGGTATTCCGTGAGGGGCATGGCGAGTTCCTAGAATTTTTTATTTTTTGTCACAAGTTAGTGGAAAATGCTTATTTTTTATTTATTTTTTTTCATACAAAGTCTCATATTCCACTAACTTGTGACAAAAAATAAAAACTTCCATGAACTCACTATGCCCATCAGCGAATACCTTGGGGTCTCTTCTTTCCAAAATGGGGTCACTTGTGGGGTAGTTATACTGCCCTGGCATTCTAGGGGCCCAAATGTGTGGTAAGGAGTTTGAAATCAAATTCTGTAAAAAATGACCTGTGAAATCCGAAAGGTGCTCTTTTGAATATGGGCCCCTTTGCCCACCTCGGCTGCAAAAAAGTGTCACACATCTGGTATCTCCGTAATCGGGAGAAGTTGGGGAATGTGTTTTGGGGTGTCATTTTACATATACCCATGCTGGGTGAGAGAAATATCTTGGCAAAAGACAACTTTTCCCATTTTTTTTATACAAAGTTGGCATTTGACCAAGATATTTATCTCACCCAGCATGGGTATATGTAAAAAGACACCCCAAAACACATTCCTCAACTTCTCCTGAATACAGAGATACCAGATGTGTGACACTTTTTTGCAGCCTAGGTGGGCAAAGGGGCCCACATTCCAAAGAGCACCTTTCGGATTTCACTGGTCATTTACCTACTTACCACACATTTGGGCCCCTAGAATGCCAGGGCAGTATAACTACCCCACAAGTGACCCCATTTTGGAAAGAAGAGACCCCAAGGTATTCGCTGATGGGCATAGTGAGTTCATGGAAGTTTTTATTTTTTGTCACAAGTTTGTGGAATATGAGACTTTGTATGAAAAAAAAAAAAAAAAAAAAAATCATCATTTTCCACTAACTTGTGACAAAAAATAAAAAATTCTAGGAACTCGCCATGCCCCTCACGGAATACCTTGGGGTGTCTTCTTTCCAAAATGGGGTCACTTGTGGGGTAGTTATACTGCTCTGGTATTCTAGGGGCCCAAATGTGTGGTAAGGAGTTTGAAATCAAATTCAGTAAAAAATGACCAGTGAAATCCGAAAGGTGCTCTTTGGAATATGGGCCCCTTTGCCCACCTAGGCTGCAAAAAAGTGTCACACATCTGGTATCCCCGTACTCAGGAGAAGTTGAGGAATGTGTTTTGGGGTGTCTTTTTACATATACCCATGCTGGGTGAGATAAATATCTTGGTCAAATGACAACTTTGTATAAAAAAATGGGAAAAGTTGTCTTTTGCCAAGATATTTCTCTCACCCAGCATGGGTATATATAAAATGACACCCCAAAACACATTCCCCACCTTCTCCTGAGTACGGAGATACCAGATGTGTGACACTTTTTTGCAGCCTAGGTGGGCAAAGGGGCCCATATTCCAAAGAGCACCTTTCGGATTTCACAGGTCATTTTTTACAGAATTTGATTTCAAACTCCTTACCACACATTTGGGCCCCTAGAATGCCAGGGCAGTATAACTACCCCACAAGTGACCCCATTTTGGAAAGAAGAGACCCCAAGGTATTCGCTGATGAGCATAGTGAGTTCATAGAACTTTTTATTTTTTGTCACAAGTTAGTGGAATATGAGACTTTGTAAGAAAAAAAAAAAAAAATCATCATTTTCCGCTAACTTGTGACAAAAAATAAAAAGTTCTATGAACTCACTATGCCCATCAGCGAATACCTTAGGGTGTCTACTTTCAGAAATGGGGTCATTTGTGGGGTGTTTGTACTGTCTGGGCATTGTAGAACCTCAGGAAACATGACAGGTGCTCAGAAAGTCAGAGCTGCTTCAAAAAGCGGAAATTCACATTTTTGTACCATAGTTTGTAAACGCTATAACTTTTACCCAAACCATTTTTTTTTTACCCAAACATTTTTTTTTTATCAAAGACATGTAGAACTATAAATTTAGAGCAAAATTTCTATATGGATGTCGTTTTTTTTGCAAAATTTTACAACTGAAAGTGAAAAATGTCATTTTTTTGCAAAAAAAATCGTTAAATTTCGATTAATAACAAAAAAAGTAAAAATGTCAGCAGCAATGAAATACCACCAAATGAAAGCTCTATTAGTGAGAAGAAAAGGAGGTAAAATTCATTTGGGTGGTAAGTTGCATGACCGAGCAATAAACGGTGAAAGTAGTGTAGGTCAGAAGTGTAAAAAGTGGCCTGGTCTTTCAGGGTGTTTAAGCACTGGGGGCTGAGGTGGTTAAAGTATCAATTTATTTTTTGTTAAAATTTGGTTGATACTCTATATATAATACATTTTGAATGTAGATTTGTATTTTGTAATCTAAAGCTTTGTTCAATAATACATTTGAAAGGTAATAGTGTGTTCACACAAAGGAGAATTAATGTGCGTTAAACAATAATTTTCTATTATAAATTACGTTTTTCTTTTAGATAAATGATTTATTGTACACTGCTCAAAAAAATAAAGGGAACACAAAAATAACACATCCTAGATCTGAGTTAATAAAATATTCTTCTGAAATACTTTGTTCTTTACATAGTTGAATCTGCTGACAACAAAATCACACAAAAATAAAAAAAATCACACAAAAATAAAAAAAATGGAAATCAAATTTTTCAACCCATGGAGGTCTGGATTTGGAGTCACACTCAAAATTAAAGTGGAAAAACACACTACAGGGTGATCCAACTTTGATGTAATGTCCTTAAAACAAGTCAAAATGAGGCTCAGTAGTGTGTGTGGCCTCCACGTGCCTGTATGACCTCCCTACAACGCCTGTGCATGCTCCTGATGAGGTGGCGGATGGTCTCCTGAGGGATCTCCTCCCAGACCTGGACTAAAGCATCTGCCAACTCCTGGACAGTCTGTGGTGCAACTTGACGTTGGTGGATAGAGCGAGACATGATGTCCCAGATGTGCTCAATTGGATTCAGGTCTGGGGAACGGGCGGGCCAGTCCATAGCATCAATGCCTTCGTCTTGCAGGAACTGCTGACACACGCCAGCCACATGAGGTCTAGCATTGTCTTTCATTAGGAGGAACCCAGGGTCAACCGCACCAGCATATGGTCTAAAAGGGGTCTGAGGATCTCATCTCGGTACCTAATGGCAGTAAGGATACCTCTGGCGAGCACATGGAGGGCTGTGCGGCCCTCCAAAGAAATGCCACCCCACACCATTACTGACCCAATGCCAAACCGGTCATGCTGGAGGATGTTGCAGGCAGCACAACGTTCTCCACGGCGTCTCCAGACTCTGTCACGTCTGTCACATGTGCTCAGTGTGAACCTGCTTCATCTGTGAAGAGCACAGGGCACCAGTGGCGAATTTGCCAATCTTGGTGTTCTCTGGCAAATGCCAAACGTCCTGCACGGTGTTGTGCTGTAAGCACAACCCCCACCTATGGACGTCGGGCCCTCATATCACCGTCATGGAGTCTGTTTCTGACCGTTTGAGCAGACACATGCACATTTGTGGCCTGCTGGAGGTCATTTTGCAGGGCTCTGGCAGTGCTCCTCCTGTTCCTCCTTGCACAAAGGCGGAGGTAGCGGTCCTGCTGCTGGGTTGTTGCCCTCCTACGGCCTCCTCCACATCTCCTGATGTACTGGCCTGTCTCCTGGTAGCGCCTCCATGCTCTGGACACTACGCTGACAGACACAGCAAACCTTCTTGCCACAGCTCGCATTGATGTGCCATCCTAGATAAGCTGCACTACCTGAGCCACTTGTGTGGGTTGTAGACTCCGTCTCATGCTACCACTAGAGTGAAAGCACCGCCAGCATTCAAAAGTGACCAAAACATCAGCCAGGAAGCATAGTAACTGAGAAGTGGTCTGTTGTCACCACCTGTAGAACCACTCCTTTATTGGGGGTGTCTTGCTAATTGCCTATAATTTCCACCTGTTGACTATCCCATTCGCACATCAGCATGTGAAATTGATTGTCACTCAGTGTTGCTTCCTAAGTGGACAGTTTGATTTCACAGAAGTGTGATTGACTTGGAGTTACATTGTGTTTAAGTGTTACCTTTATTTTTTTGAGCAGTGTACAATGTTATATTGGGCTTTTCAATAGCATATAATAATAATAAAGAACTGTTAAATTTTTTTTGCTCTAAATATTTTATTTTTGTTGGACAACAGTTTATATATAAGCGATGAATACACATGCTGTAGTTGGGTGTTCAATCTTTTTTTAAATACTTTTATAATCGCTCTTCCACAGCCCCATCTGTTACAAAATTTTGTCTGCTGCAATATTATAACCTGACACTCTCTATTACTGCTTAGTTATGCCAAACTTTGTGTAGTAATTAGAATACTACTTTAACTTACCAACTGCATGCTGATCTTGGCCTGATACTTCAGAGTTCTGTGTGGTCATTATACTCCACCGTTAGCAATGACTGCTTCTATTCTCCTGATCATTGAGAGTTATGTGTAGGCCGTATAATCCACTGTTAATATCTAACTACTGCGGATTCTGATGCTGTCTGTTCTGGTCACGGCGAGTTAGCCTTCAGCCTTTTGAGAATCCACATTACCTGCTGCTGCCTGTCCTGCTGAGTTAGGATGAGATATGTTTAGGTCTTATACTCGACCTTTAATATCTACCAGCTGCAGATGCTGTCTGTCATGATCATACAGAGTTATGTCAAGCTAGTTGTTTGTCCTTTGGTAGCTATGTGAAGTTTTTATACAACACGTCAGCTGTCCTGATAAAGTTGATTTTTCTATTTACTAATCAACCGAAAATGTTAACTTTACCTACTGCTGCTGTCTAGATGAAGCTGACTTGTATGCCTCAGAATACAACGTTAGCTCTACCTGCTGCTGCTGTCCTGATCAAGTTGATTTGTTATGTATATACCTCATAATACAACACTATAAATATCTGCTGCTGCTGTACATTTAAAGGTGACTTGTAGCCCTCAGAATACATTAGCTCTACCTGCTGCTGCTGTCTTGATCAAGTTGATTTGTTATGTATATGCCTCATAATACAACACTACCTGCTGCTGCTGTCAAGAAAAAATTATTTATGTGTAGGCCTTATACTACACTATTAAGATGTACCTACTGCTGTTGTCTTTCCGAACCCTGCTGACTTTCAACGTGGACTAAAGGCTCCTTTACTGATAACTCTGCAGTTAAAATGGTACAAAAACATAACCTTATAGAAAAATAAGTATGGAATCAATATAACTTAAGAAAACTTTTTTAATAAAAAAAATATTATAATAAAAATAAGGCAACATTTGCATTTGTTCCTGCAGGCTTGCGAGGTACTTTAGGTCCTCCTCATATTGGCCTTCAAATTCTTGAACCATTATTTGTGATTTGCGGATCTGGGCTCGTAATTCCTTTATTTTCTTTTGCCTCTTTTTCATTAGAGCAATTCTTTCCGAAATTTTCTTTGTTACTGTTATGAAAACACAAGAAATAAATATATCAATTAACAATAAGAGTCATTTATTGAATTTTGTGTACTATGTAGTTAAGTGCAGATAATTTGAGTCTCATTTTTAAAGTATACCATAATAAATGTAGTTATATATTAGATTATTTAGTGACATTTTAGTAGTTTTAAATTAAATTTGTTGTGTTAGATAATATTAGTTTATGTAGATTAAAGAGTTCTTGTGCATGGCTGTTGTTTGATATTACTGTGGTTTTTGTTGTCCCATTATTATTGTTACTTTTATAATCTTCATCACCTGCTATATAATTGTAGCGTGCAGCGTTTCATGACTTTCAAAATTGCGCCGTAATATTTTTGTGCCAAATTAAAAAATATTTGCCCTGGGGAGAAAATGGCTCATTAACCGTGGTCTAATAGCTGATCTACTAGTCCAGAGCAGCTAGCCAATTATATTAAATAAGGCCTTTTCAAGTTTTTGACAAACACCTGTTGTCTAGATCTCTCCTATTAGACGTATTACAAAAACATAAGCATTGCTGCTACGTGGCTGAAGGGGGGGTAAGGAGGTGTCATGTGGAGGTGACGAATGCTAAACAAGACTGTACGACAGCACCTGTCTCCTTAGAGGTGAAGCAGGGGACACCAGTGTTTTGTTCCCATGCAAGCGCTGATATTGGCTGTTACAACTCTACAGCCAATGACATAAATTCACATATGTGGTGGTGTTCAGGTGAATTATAGGCGAGTAGTGGAACTAAATGTGGGGTGCATTTAGTCCTGTAACCACTTGTTTAATAAAAAACTGTGTGTAATTTCCTTTTTTTTTTTTATTCAATTTGAAAAGTTTTTTTAAATGACAATCGTTGCCACATTATTAGGGATGAGCGAACCCGAACTGTATAGTTCGGGTTCGTACCGAATTTTGGGGTGTCCATGACACGGACCCGAACCCGAACATTTTCGTAAAAGTCCGGGTTCGGGTTCAGTGTTCGGCGCTTTCTTGGCGCTTTTTGAAAGGCTGCAAAGCAGCCAATCAACAAGCGTCATACTACTTGCCCCAAGAGGCCATCACAGCCTTGCCTACTATTGGCATGGCTGTGATTGGCCAGTGCAGCATGTGACCCAGCCTCTATATAAGCTTGGGTCACGTAGCGCTGCACGTCACTCTGCTGATTCAAGCATAGGGAGAGGTTGCAGCTGCGACGTTAGGGCGAGATTAGGCAGATTAACACCTCCAAAAGACTTCATTCAGTGATCGATCTGCAGCTGTGGATCATTGAAGTGCTGATATTCAATTGCTCAGTGTTTTTAGGCTGCCCAGAGCGTTTTTCAGTCACTTTTTTCTGGGGTGATCGGCAGCCATTTTGTGGCTTGTGGTGCGCCAGCACAAGCTACCACCAAGTACATTTAACCATCAATAGTGTGGTTATTTTTTGCTATATCCTACATCAAGGTCAAGCTTTCATCAAGTGCATTTAACCATCAATAGTGTGGTTATTTTTTGCTATATCCTACATCAAGGTCAAGCTTTCATCAAGTGCATTTAACCATCAATAGTGTGGTTATTTTTTGCACATATACTACATCAGGGGCAAGTTGAGCCTGTCACCCAGCGCCCAAAAAATAGGCCTCACATTTATATTCATCCAAATCAGTACTGTTTTAGCTGGTCAAGTTATTTGTAGTGACCATAAAAGCACAGTTTTTGTTCAGGGTTGAAAAACAATTCCCAAATTTGCCATTCTCAAAATTAGTAGTTTCTGCTGTATCAGGCCTACTTTAAATCTATCTCTAAAAGGATATCTTAGATTCAAGGTGCTGATAGGGTCATTCTGCAAAACTTAACACACACGCTACAGTGCAGATACAAGTCTAATTCTGTGTTTAAAGGTATATCTGTCACACAGCGCAAAAAAAATAGGCCTCACATTTATATTCAGCTAAATCTGTCATTACTGCTGTGCCTGTATTAGTGTAATACGGTACCTAAATAGAAAGCCAGACAGTGTTAGGTGTCTGTAAAAAAAGGCCTGAATTTTAATTCAATACATTGGCCCGAATAATATCTTTCTTATTGTGGTGAACGGTAACAATGAGGAAAACATCTAGTAAGGGACGCGGACGTGGACATGGTCATGGTGGTGTTAGTGGACCCTCTGGTGTTGGGATAGGACGTGGCCGTTCTGCCACAGCCACACGTCCTAGTGTACCAACTACCTCAGGTCCCAGTAGCCGCCAGAATTTACAGGGATATTTGGTGGGGCCCAATGCCGTTCTAAGGATGGTAAGGCCTGAGCAGGTACAGGCATTAGTCAATTGGGTGGCCGACAGTGCATCCAGCACGTTCACATTATCTCCCACCCAGTCTTCTGCAGAAAGCGCACAGATAGTGCATGAAAACCAAGCCCATCAGTCTGTCACATCACCCCATGCATATCAGCCTGCTGTGCGACCAAAGTTAAGGGTTTTGTGCACAACTGTTTTTAAATATACATATTCTGTGTAATACGTTTAAGATTTTTTTAAGATTTAAACACTACAATGTTTTCAAATAAAATAGTTTGTAATTTATAATTTGTTCAAATTATTTTTATTTTTTTAACATTTTAATAGATTACCGTTGGACAAGTAAATCGTTAACAGACTTTATAGAATAAATTTGGATTAAATAGAGGGTGTGTGGTTTCTGAAATGGGGTTATTTATTTGTCGCTGACACTATGTAGGCCACAAAAAGTTACTGCATAACCAAACTGTTATTGAATTATATTTCAGTTAATAAATTATCTAAACATGATATATGCATATGGCGATTGTAAACTTATACATTTATTTAATCTCTATTAATCTATATTGTAGCATTAAGTGATATTTTTATTTTGATTATATAATTTTATTTCTAATATTTTTTTAGTTTAGTTAATTTTAGAACAAAGATGCCATTAAAATTTGGACTAAATTTTACCACTGTCATTAATTGTAATGATAAGATAGAACTATGCCCGTGAAAAGTAAACTCGTTTTAAAGTTATTAGCACAAAAATAGATACCTTTTAATATTTAAGAAAATTTTTTAATTAGCGTTAAAGTAAAAATGGGCATTGGGTACTGAGGGTTAATGTTTCTAAATATGTGATGTATACATAATTACAATGATGTGTGCACATATTTACCCTCCTGGTGCGGGGTGGTAACCAACGCCTGATCGTCTTCCTCAGGAGCTGGGGTGGGCATATCCTCCTCTGCAGGAGCTGGGCAAGATGTTTTCGGCCCTTCAGAGGGTCCGGGTTCATCAGATGCCACCTCCACAACATTCCCCACATCAGGTGGGTTGGTGGCACCTCTAAGACTGTGGGAGGGCCCGCCTGCTCATCCTCCTCATCCTCCTCCCCAGCGGAGACCTCCACCAGATCGAAATCCGCTGTGGTTAGACGGCGGCGGACCTTTGGCACTGGAAGCCCTGTGATCACACAACGTTTGAATTTAGGCTCAATTTAAACGTCCGTAATGTGTTTTTCTTATCCACCCACACAAAAAAAATAAAAAAAGGACACCGGCAATGTGCGTGACGCATTTTGAAGACCGCACGCCAATGGCAATAATATAATATGACTATTCTTGGCCTCAATTGAGGACAATAATACAAGGATTATTAATAAATATCATCCAAAATACAGCAAAAAGTATTTGTTAGAAGGTGTAAATATTATATTTAATGTTCACGTTTTAAGATCGGATTGTATTGCGATTGTGGGTGGGGTCTGATCAATCGGATATTGGCCGGCTGAGCTGAGATGTACCTGTCTAGTGAAGTGACGGTACGGTATGGGGTGTACAGCTGGTTCGCCTCCCCGTGGTGCACCCTGGGTAACGCTAAATGAACCAGCAAATAATGGCAGGAAGAAATTTTTAGTTTTTCTCCAGACCAATAAGACATAAACTCTAATAAATAGACTATGTGTTTGTATGTGGTACACAGTGTGTGGTAGGAAAATGTATATGCAATGTGCATGTGCTTGATATTTCTTTGCTGCCCATACATACATACATACTTGCTAAATAAAAAGTGCTGTGATGGCAAAACAATACTTATTACAACAATGATGAATATCTAATTAGACATAATAAAAGATGAAGTTATATTTAGAGCAAAAATATATTCGTTCATTTTTTTTAAAGAACTGAAATGTGGACCCAGAAGTGCGGGTCCGCTTTTCTGGAGACGGGACGCACATCGTGCGGCCCCCTTAGAGATGAATGGGTCCTCAAGTCAGTTCAGAAAAATAAATTATGAAATTGAGCACTTGTGAATGGGCCCTTAGAGAAACAACTCAGAACTAATAATAAATGCTAAGTAAGGCTATTTTCACAATAGCAGCAGAGAGCTCTGGAACCTCGGATCCGTCCTGCCACTAGTGTACGTGTGGCTCAGGAATACCGCTCCGGACCCATTGACTGTAGTGGGAACGGGGCGTCATACCAAGGCTACAACGATAAACCATGCTGAGAGGTGCACAGAATAAAACTAGAACATGTCGGCATGGTTTGCAGATGTTCATGCCCAGGAATAACGCCACGATCCCTTGAAAGTCAATGGTGATGGAGCTGTAGTATGGGGCCACACGTACACTAGCGGCAGGACGGATCCGACAAGCTGTTCACATGAGGGAACAGCCTGGCGACGTCCATGCCGCTATTGTGAAACTAACCTAAGTGGGGGATGTATGTAATGTAATGATGGATGGGGACTTTTATTGTAAGGCTCCTTTCACACGAGCAAGTTTTCCGCGCGAGGGTGCAATGCGTTACGTGAAAGAATAGCACCCACACTGAATCCTGACCAATTCATTTCAATGGGTCTGTGTACATGAGCGTTGTTTTTGACGTATCAGTTCTGCGTTGCATGAAAATCGCAGCATGTTCTATATTCTGCGATTTTCAAGCAGCCCTGGCCCCATAGAAGTGAATGGGGCTGCGTGAAAAACGCATTGCATCCGCAAGCAAGTGGGGGTGTGATCCGTTTTTCACTGATGGTTGCTAAGAGATGTTGTGTCTAAACCTTAAGTTTTTTATCACGCGCGTGAAAAACGCATCAAAACGCATTGCACCCGCGTGTAAAAAAACTGAATGCAATCGCAGATTAAACTGAGTCAACTTTATTGCAAAATAGTGCGAGTTTCACTGAACACACCCTGGACGTATCTGGACCTAATCCGTCCGTGTGAAAGGGGCCTAAGGGCTGTTTCACACGAGCGGATGCCGTGCGTGACATCCGCTCCGTGAATGACAGCCAAGACCCGATGCGGACAGCAGAAGCACGGAGCAGTAACATGACTGATAATGCTCCGTGCCTCTCTGTGATCTCTATACTACGAAATCATAGCGAGATAAAGTTGTCACTGTGATTTCGTAGTATAGAGATCACAGAGAGGCACGGAGCATTATCAATCATGTTAATGCTCCGTGCTTCTGCAGTCTGCATCGGGTCTTGGCTGTCATTCATGCAGCGGATGTCACGCACGGCATCCGCTCGTGTGAAACAGCCCTAATACAGATTGATGATTGCTGTTTATCTAGATATACACACACACATATATTTATTATTATGTGTGTGTGCAAAGTACAAAATCAGCCGGTTACATCATACATCACTACCGCGCTGTGTGGATAAATATATATATATATATATATATATATATTTATACACTCACAGCGAGGGAGAGATGTATGAGGTTAAAGGATGATTACCATGGTAAAAATAAGTAATAATTTGTAACGGGTGATAAAAAAAAAAAGTACCAGGGCAGACTCTCTCACTGAGCTCTTTGACCCAGTCCGGGTGCCTCCTTTTCAAATCGGACCACTTCTTCACAATCTGCATTTCGTCGTGGGTCCGTCCAAATTTTTTTTTAACACGTTGACGACCCCCACAACGATTGCCCTCTTCTCTGCCTGCTTCCGGGTCCTGTCATAACCCTTCTTCAACATGCGATGCAGGATAAAGATGCAAACATGTATTACAAAATTTTGAAATACAAGGATTATTAATAGATATCATCCAAAACACAGCAAAAAGTATTTGTTAGAAGGTGGAAATATTATATTTAATGTTCACGTTATAAGATCTGATTGTATTGCAATTGTATGTGGGTGGGGTCTGAGCAATCGGATATTGGCCGGCTAAGCTGATATGTACCTGTCTAATAAGTGACGGTACGATATGGGGTGTACAGCTGGTTCGTCTCCCCGTGGTGCACCCTGGGTAACGCTAAATGAACCAGCAAATAATGGCAGGAAGAAATTTTAAATTCTTCTCCAGACCAATAAGACATGGGGCCAGATTTATCATTAGCTCAAGTCAGAATAATGGAGTGAAAAAGTTGCAAGAAAATGCGCAAACGCTAAAACTGCGCAGTGGGCATGTTTTCTTATGTAGATGAATCTCTAGACAGATTTACTATTGGGACTATTTAAAAAGTTGCAAAAAAAATGCGCTAGTTCACTCCAGTGAGGACCATGCTTATCTTATGAGAGTTTTTAACCACTTTCCGTCTGCCCATAGGATATAAACGTCCTATAGGTGGACCTCTATTTCTGAAACCACGTTTTAAAACGTCCGTTCAGAAAGTGCAGCTGCACGCTAATCGTGCAGCTGCTGATCGGGTTGCCCGCTGTCAGTGACAGCAGGGCAACCCAGAGAGAAGGCAGGGACAGTGCCCAGGTGTCCTTGCCTTCCGGATCGCTGCAGACACAGCGCTCACCGAGCGCTGTGTCTGCAGAGAAGGAAGCGCTGTGCGCTTCCTGTTCCGGCCCGGCGGTCATGTGACCGCAGGGACCGGAGAGTGCAGGAGCTGTGTGAGGTCTCTCAGAGACCTCGATCAGCCCTGCTCTGAGGCTGTACAGCGCTGTATACTGCTGTACAGCCTCTCTGGGGGAGTGTATTTCTCCTGTAACTGGGGCTCCTATGTCAGCCCTGCACTGAGGCTGTACAGCTCTGTATACTGCTGTACAGCCTCTCTGGGGGGTGCATTTCTTCTGTAACTGGGGCTACTATGTCAGCTCCAGTTACAGGAGAAATCAACAGTGAAAAAAAAAAGAAAAAGTTAAGTAAATGTCCCCCAGAGGTCTTGTATGACCTTATGGGGGACGAAAAGTGTAAAATTAAAAATAAATAAATAAAGGGTTGAAAAAAATAATAAAAAAAAAAGTTTCACATGTAAAAAAAAAAAAAGGCCCACAAATAAGGAATACATTTTTTTTTCTAAAAATAGAAAAAATAAAATAAAATAGACATATTTGGTATTGCCACGCCTGTAAAAACCAGCTCTATAAAAATATCACATGACCTAACCCCTCGGGTGAACACCGTGAAAAAAAAAAAAAAACTGTGTCAAAAAAAACTATTTTTGTCAACTTGCATCACAAAAGGTGCAACACCAAGTGATCAAAAACGCGTATGTCCCACAAAATGGTACCAATAAAACCGTCACCTCATACTGCAAAAAATGAGCCCCTACATAAGAAAATCTCTCAAAAAATAAAAAAACTATGGCTCTTAGAACATGGAGACACTAAAACATCATTTTTTTGGTTTCAAAAATGCTATTATTGTGTTAAAGTGAAACAAATAAAAAAAAGTATGCATATTAGGTATTGCCGCGTCCGTAAAAACCAGCTCTATAAAAATATCACATGAGCTAACCCCTCAGATGAACACCGTAAAAAAAAAAAAAAAATGTGTCAAAAAAAGCAATTTTTGTCACCTTGCATCACAAAAGGTGCAACACCAAGTGATCAAAAACGCGAAAGAAAATCTAAAAAAAAATAAAAAAATATATAGCTCTTAGAACATGGAGACAATAAAACATAATTTTTGCTGTCCATACATACATACATACATACTTCTTACAAAGTGCTGTGATGTCAAAACAATACTTATTACAACAATGATGATTATCTAATCAGACATGATTAAAAATAAAGTTATATTTAGTGCGCATATATATCCGCATAACTGCGCATGCGCGAATATAGTATTAAACATACTATTGCTTAATAATTACTATACTATACAGATATGGTGCGAACATGCGTTCAAAATGTTATGACATGAAGTTTTGTACTTACGGTTAGCAGGAGTTCATCCTCTTCGTCGTGGAACTTTGTGCCCACCATTATCTCTTCTCAGGAAGATTCACTCTTAAAATGGAGCTGACGTACTTGCGATAAACCACGCCTATAATGCGCGCGCGCGCACGTGCGCATGTGCACGTGCACAATCACAACACACTAACAGGTGGTGTATGTAGCGAATAAACGAATAGAGAGAATAAGCGACTATATCGAATAGGCAAATTATCTAACAGGCAGCGGTTAGGCGAATATTTGAATATTTGAAAAATGCTATTGACCCTGACGTACTTGCGATAAACCACGCCTATAATGCGCGCGCACGTGCGCGCGGACAATAGCATCACATTATTTTAAGTGGTTATGTAGCGTATAAACGAATATAGCGAATAAGCGAATTATCCAGCCAGCTAATAGGCGAATTTTTAAAAAATGCTATTAACCCTGCCGCATTAGTTAAAATATACCATCGGAACTGAGTTTTCACGAACGTATGGAAAACTTAGATCCGATGGTATATTCTAACAACACAGTGAAGTGACGCTTGTCGGATTAGTGTTAAATGTATCGCATAATATTTATTATCGAATTATCGCATATGCGAAATAATAACGAATTTGAATATTCGCGAATATTTTACGAATATTCTTTCGAATATTTGCGAAATTTTGCGAATTCGAATATGGGACATGCCGCTCAACACTAGTCATAGCAGAGAATCAGGCTTCACGTCACCCACCACTGGAACAGGCCACTGTCACATATTTAGGCCCAGGCACCCAGGCAGAGGAGAGAGGTTGCGTAACAGAGAATCTGGCCTTATGTCAGCACAGAATCAGTCTTCATATCATAGCAGAGAATCAGGCTTCACGTCACCCACCACTGGAACAGGCCACTGTCACACATTTAGGCCCCGGCACCCAGACAGAGGAGAGGTTCATTCAACTTTGGATTGCCCCGCAATATAATGGTAAAATGAAAATAAAAATAGGATTGAATGAGGAAGTGCCCTGGAGAAGAATAATATATTGTTAAGGGGAGGTAGTTAATATCTAATCTGCACAAGGGATGGACAGGTCCTGTGGGATCCATGCCTGGTTCATTTTTATGAACGTCAGCTTGTCCACAATGGCTGTAGACAGGCGGCTGCGTTTGTCTGTAATGACGCCCCCTGCCGTGCTGAATACACGTTCAGACAAAACGCTCGCCGCCGGGCAGGCAAGCACCTCCAAGGCATAAAAGGCTAGCTCTGGCCACGTGGACAATTTGGAGACCCAGAAGTTGAATGGGGCCGAACCATCAGTCAGTACGTGGAGGGGTGTGCATAGGTACTGTTCCACCATGTTAGTGAAATGTTTCCTCCTGCTAACACGTTCCGTATCAGGTGGTGGTGCAGTTAGCTGTGGCGTGGTGACAAAACTTTTCCACATCTCTGCCATGCTAACCCTGCGCTCAGAGGAGCTGGCCGTGACACAGCTGCGATGGCGACCTCTTGCTCCTCCTCTGCCTTCACCTTGGGCTTCCACTGGTTCCCCTGTGACATTTGGGAATGCTCTCAGTAGCGCGTCTACCAACGTGCGCTTGTACTCGCGCATCTTCCTATCACGCTCCAGTGTAGGAAGTAAGGTGGGCACATTGTCTTTGTACCGGGGATCCAGCAGGGTGGCAACCCAGTAGTCCGAACACGTTAAAATGTGGGCAACTCTGCTGTCGTGGCGCAGGCACTGCAGCATGTAGTCGCTCATGTGTGCCAGGTTGCCCAGAGGTAAGGACAAGCTGTCCTCTGTGGGAGGCGTATCGTCATCGTCCTGTGTTTCCCCCCAGCCACGCACCAGTGATGGGCCCGAGCTGCTTTGGGTGCCACCCCGCTGTGAACATGCTTCATCCTCATCCTCCTCCACCTCCTCCTCATCCTCGTCCTCCTCGTCCTCCGGTAGTGGGCCCTGTCTGGCCACATTTGTACCTGGCCTCTGGTGTTGCAAAAAACCTCCCTCTGAGTCACTTCGAAGAGACTGGCCTGAAAGTGCTAAAAATGACCCCTCTTCCTCCTCTTCCTCCTGGGCCACCTCCTCTTCCATCATCGCCCTAAGTGTTTTCTCAAGGAGACATAGAAGTGGTATTGTAACGCTGATAACGGCGTCATCGCCACTGGCCATGTTGGTGGAGTACTCGAAACAGCGCAACAGGGCACACAGGTCTCGCATGGAGTCCCAGTCATTGGTGGTGAAGTGGTGCTGTTCCGCAGTGCGACTGACCCGTGCGTGCAGCAGCTGAAACTCCACTATGGCCTGCTGCTGCTCGCACAGTCTGTCCAGCATGTGCAAGGTGGAGTTCCACCTGGTGGGCACATCGCATATGAGGCGGTCAGCGGGAAGGCCGAAGTTATGCTGTAGCGCAGACAGGCGTGCAGCAGCAGGGTGTGAACGCCGGAAGCGCGAACAGACGGCCCGCACTTTATGCAGCAGCTCTGACATGTCGGGGTAGTTGCGAATGAACTTCTGCACCACCAAATACAGCACATGCGCCAGGCAAGGGATGTGCATCAAACCGGCTAGTCCCAGAGCTTCAACGAGATTTCGCCCATTATCGCACACCACCAGGCCGGGCTTGAGGCTCACCGGCAGCAACCACTCGTCGGTCTGTTGTTCTATACCCCGCCACAACTCCTGTGCGGTGTATGGCCTGTCCCCCAAACATATGAGTTTCAGAACGGCCTGCTGACGTTTACCCCGGGCTGTGCTGAAGTTGGTGGTGAAGGTGTGTGGCTGACTGGATGAGCAGGTGGAAGAAGAGGAGGAGGAAGCTGAGTAGGAGGAGGAGGAGACAGGAGGCAAAGAATGTTGCCCTGCTATCCTTGGCGGCGGAAGGACGTGCGCCAAACAGCTCTCCGCCTGGGGCCCAGCCGCCACTACTTTTACCCAGTGTGCAGTTAGGGAGATATAGCGTCCCTGGCCGTGCTTACTGGTCCACGTATCTGTGGTTAGGTGGACCTTGCCACAGATGGCGTTGCGCAGTGCACACTTGATTTTATCGGACACATGGTTGTGCAGGGAAGGCACGGCTCTCTTGGAGAAGTAGTGGCGGCTGGGAACAACATACTGTGGGACAGCAAGCGACATGAGCTGTTTGAAGCTGTCTGTGTCCACCAGCCTAAATGACAACATTTCATAGGCCAGTAGTTTAGAAATGCTGGCATTCAGGGCCAGGGATCGAGGGTGGCTAGGTGGGAATTTACGCTTTCTCTCAAATGTTTGCGAGATGGAGAGCTAAACGCTGCCGTGTGACATGGTTGAGATGCTTGGTGACGCAGGTGGTGGTGTTGGTGGTACATCCCATGTTTGCTGGGCGGCAGGTGCCAACGTTCCTCCAGAGGCGGAGGAAGAGGCCGAGGCGGCGGCAGCAGCAGAAGAGGCCGAGGCGGCAGCAGCAGAAGAGGTAGCAGGGGGAGCCTGAGTGACTTCCTTGTTTTTAAGGTGTTTACTCCACTGCAGTTCATGCTTTGCATGCAGGTGCCTGGTCATGCAGGTTGTGCTGAGGTTCAGAACGTTAATGCCTCGCTTCAGGCTCTGATGGCACAGCGTGCAAACCACTCGGGTCTTGTCGTCAGCACATTGTTTGAAGAAGTGCCATGCCAGGGAACTCCTTGAAGCTGCCTTTGGGGTGCTCGGTCCCAGATGGCGGCGGTCAGTAGCAGGCGGAGTCTCTTGGCGGCGGGTGTTCTGATTTTGCCCACTGCTCCCTCTTTTGCTACGCTGTTGGCTCGGTCTCACCACTGCCTCTTCCTCCGAACTGTGAAAGTCAGTGGCAAGACCTTCATTCCATGTGGGGTCTAGGACCTCATCGTCCCCTGCATCGTCTTCCACCCAGTCTTGATCCCTGACCTCCTGTTCAGTCTGCACACTGCAGAAAGACGCAGCAGTTGGCACCTGTGTTTCGTCATCATCAGAGACGTGCTGAGGTGGTATTCCCATGTCCTCATCATCATGAAAAATAAGTGGTTGTGCGTTAGTGCATTCTATCTCTTCCACCCCTGGGGAAGGGCTAGGTGGATGCCCTTGGGAAACCCTGGCAGCAGAGTCTTCAAACAGCATAAGAGACTGCTGCATAACTTGAGGTTCAGACAGTTTCCCTGATATGCATGGGGGTGATGTGACAGACCGATGGGCTTAGTTTTCATGCGCCATCTGTGCGCTTTCTGCAGAAGACTGGGTGGGAGATAATGTGAACGTGCTGGATCCACTGTCGGCCACCCAATTGACTAATGCCTGTACCTGCTCAGGCCTTACCATCCTTAGAACGGCATTGGGCCCCTCCAAATATCGCTGTAAATTCTGCTGGCTACTGGGACCTGAGGTAGTTGGTTCACTAGGACGTGTGGCTGTGGCAGAACGGCCACGTCCTCTCCCAGCCCCAGAGGGTCCACTAACACCACCACGACAATGTCCACGTCCGCGTACGCGTCCCTTATTAGATGTTTTCCGCATTGTTCCCGTTCACCACAATTTTGAGAATGGCAAATTTGGGAATAGTTTTTCACCCCAGAACAAAAACTGTGCTTTTACGGTCACTACAAATAACTTGACCAGCTCAAACAGTACAGATTTGGTTGAATAGAAATGTGAGGCCTATTTTTTTTTGCGCTGTGTGACAGGTATACGTTTAATCACAGAATTAGACTTGTATCTGCACTGTACAGCGTGTGTGTTAAGTTTTTCTGAATGACACTATCAGCACCTTGAATCTAAGATATCCTTTTTGGGATAGATTTCAAGTAGGCCTCATATAGCATAAACTACTTATTTTGAGAATGGCAAATTTGGGAATAGTTTTTCAACCCAGAACAAAAACTGTGCTTTTACGGTCACTACAAATAACTTGACCAGCTCAAACAGTACAGATTTGGTTGAATAGAAATGTGAGGCCTATTTTTTTTTTGCGCTGTGTGACAGGTATACGTTTAATCACAGAATTAGACTTGTATCAGCATGGTAGCGTGTGTGTTAAGTTTTTCTGAATGACACTATCAGCACCTTGAATCTAAGATATCCTTTTTGGGATAGATTTCAAGTAGGCCTCATATAGCATAAACTACTTAGTTATTTTGAGAATGTCAAATTTGGGAATAGTTTTTCAACCCAGAACAAAAACTGTGCTTTTACGGTCACTACAAATAATTTGACCAGCTCAAACAGTACAGATTTGGTTTAATAGAAATGTGAGGCCTATTTTTTTTTGCGCTGTGTGACAGGTATACGTTTAATCACAGAATTAGACTTGTATCTGCACGGTAGCGTGTGTGTTAAGTTTTTCTGAATGACACTATCAGCACCTTGAATCGAAGATATCCTTTTTGGGATAGATTTCAAGTAGGCCTCATATAGCATAAACTACTTATTTTGAGAATGTCAAATTTGGGAATAGTTTTTCACCACAGAACAAAAACTGTGCTTTTACGGTCACTACAAATAACTTGACCAGCTCAAACAGTACAGATTTGGTTGAATAGAAATGTGAGGCCTATTTTTTTTTGCGCTGTGTGACAGGTATACGTTTAATCACAGAATTAGACTTGTATCTGCACGGTAGCGTGTGTGTTAAGTTTTTCTGAATGACACTATCAGCACCTTGAATCTAAGATATCCTTTTTGGGATAGATTTCAAGTAGGCCTCATATAGCATAAACTACTTAGTTATTTTGAGAATGTCAAATTTGGGAATAGTTTTTCAACCCAGAACAAAAACTGTGCTTTTATGGTCACTACAAATAACTTGACCAGCTCAAACAGTACAGATTTGGTTGAATAGAAATGTGAGGCCTATTTTTTTTTGCGCTGTGTGACAGGTATACGTTTAATCACAGAATTAGACTTGTATCTGCACGGTAGCGTGTGTGTTAAGTTTTTCTGAATGACACTATCAGCACCTTGAATCTAAGATATCCTTTTTGGGATAGATTTCAAGTAGGCCTCATATAACATAAACTACTTAGTTATTTTGAGAATGGCAAATTTGGGAATAGTTTTTCAACCCAGAACAAAAACTGTGCTTTTACGGTCACTACAAATAACTTGACCAGCTAAAACAGTACAGATTTGGTTGAATAGAAATGTCAGGTCTATTTTTTAGGCGCTGGGTGACAGGCTCAACTTGCCCCTTATGTAGTATATGGCCAAAAAATAACCACACTATTAATGGTTAAATGCACTTGGGTGACACAGGCTCAGCCTGCAGCTGATGTAGTATATGGCCAAAAATTAACCACACTGTTGATGGTTTAATGCACTTGGGTGACACAGGCTCAGCCTGCACCTGATGTAGTATATGGCCAAAAATTAACCACACTGTTGATGGTTAAATGCACTTGGGTGACACAGGCTCAGCTTGCACCTGATGTAGTATATGGCCAAAAAATAACCACACTGTTGATGGTTAAATGCACTTGGGTGACACAGGCTCAGCCTGCACCTGATGTAGTATATGGCCAAAAAATAACCAGACTGTTGATGGTTAAATGCACTTCGGTGACACAGGCTCAGCCTGCAGCTGATGTAGGATATAGCAAAAAATAACCACACTATTGATGGTTAAAAGCACTTGGTGATAGCTTGTGCTGGCGCACCACAAGCCACAAAATGGCCGCTCTGGGCAGCTTAAAAAAAGTGAGCAAGTTGATATTAGCACTTCAATGATCCACAGCTGGAGATCGATCACAGAATGAAGTCTTTTGGAAGAGTTAATCTGCCTAATCTCGCCCTAACGTCGCAGCAGCAACCTCTCCCTATGCTTGAATTAGCAGAGTGACGTGCAGCGCTACGTGACCCAAGCTTATATAGAGCCTGGGTCACATGCTGCACTGGCCAATCACAGCCATGCCAATAGTAGGCAAGGCTGTGATGGCCTCTTGGGGCAAGTAGTATGACGCTTGTTGATTGGCTGCTTTGCAGCCTTTCAAAAAGCGCCAAGAAAGCGGCGAACACCGAACCCGGACTTTTACGAAAATGTTCGGGTTCGGGTCCGTGTCACGGACACCCCTATACAGTTCGGGTTCGCTCATCCCTAAACAGGAATCCAAAATGATTCCGATAGGAGACTACAACGCGGTGATGGACCCACTCAGGGATAGAATGTCTGGCAGAGGTGGAGGAGCATTAAAAACAGATTTTTTTAAACTAGCCCAAGAATTTAACTGGGTTGATGTCTGGCGTCTTCAGAACCCGGATGAAACCATGTATTCCTGTTATTCTAAAACACATCAAAGTTGGTCAAGGATAGATATGGTCCTGGGAAATAAAAATCTAATGTCCCAAGATAGGATTAAGATAAAGTACTTGCCTATGGCTTTATCAGACCACAGTGCAGTGGTCATGGAATTAGATTTGATTAAAAAAAATATTTTGCTACCATTTAAGTTCAACTCCCACTGGTTAACGATGATCCCAGATAAAGAGACTATAATGGAAGATTAAAAAAAAAATTTTTTGGAGAATAATGATACTGCTAGCAGGTTAATTGTTTGGGATACAGCCAAGGCATATCTGAGAGGATTGCTCTTCAAAAAGGTGAATTAATGGAAAAAGAGCACTAGAGAAATAGGTAACGCACTAGAAAAAAAAGTAGAAGAAGTAAGAATAACTTGTATAACATACCCTACGGACTATAATAGCAAAACATGGGAGGAACAACAAGAAAAGTTAAAGGCACATCAAATGGCCAGAAGTAGGAAAGAATTACTTTTTCAAGGGATCTGCTTAGCTTCAGAGGGAGAAAAGGTTGGCAAAATCCTGGCAAATATAGTAAGAAATCAAAAAGGGAAATCCTGGATAGGGGCGATTAAAGATAAAACGGGTGAAATAATTAGTACACTGGAAGGAATTAAAGAAGTGTTTCTGGAATATTTCCAGGAACTTTATAAGTCTAGGGCACAATACTCAAAACAATATCTGGACCTATACCTAGACAGGATATCTCTCAGAGAGTTATCTCAGTCCCAAAAAGAATATTTAGAAAAAGAAATACCGATGGCGGAAATGAATGCTGTTTTGAGTAAGGTAAAATCTGATAAAGCACCAGGATGTGACGGGCTCCCTTTTGAAATATATAAAACGTTCTCCCAGGTATTAGTACCAGAATTAAAAACAACACTGAACGAGGCCAAAAAAATCGGCGATTTACCAGAATCCATGAAAGAGGCAATTATTACCTTAATCCCAAAAAAAGGTAAAGAACAACTAGACCCTGGATCATATAGGCCAATATCTCTTTTAAACACGGACGTTAAAATCTTGGCAAAGGTTCTGGCCGATAGGTTATCGAAGGTGATTAGGGGTATTATAAATGAAGATCAGACAGGCTTCATACCTGGGAGAACGATATATTCAAACATAAGAAGGTTGTTCCTAAATATCGAAACCAATAGATTAGAATCGGGGGACAAAGCGGTACTTTCACTCGACGCCCAAAAGGCATTTGATTGTATTGAATGGGAGTACCTATGGGCAGTATTAAAAAGGGTTGGTATAGGGGAGGGATTTATAAGATGGATTCAGCTAATATATTACAATCCTAGGGCTAGAGTGATGGTAGATGGGATCTTGTCCCTGCCCCTTGCCCTTTATCGGGGCACTAGGCAGGGATGCCCTCTCTCACCATTACTATTCGCTATTGCGATCGAGCCCCTGGCATGTATAATAAGAAATGACAGGGAGATTAAAGGTTTTCAATACGAGGGTGGAGAAGAAAAACTAATAATGTACGCGGATGATATTTTATTATTTATGCACAATACTGGAGATCAGTTTAATAGAGTTATTGATATAATAGATAAGTATGGTTTCTTTTCGGGATTAAATATTAATTGGGGGAAGTCACATTTGTTGATGTTAGGTGATATACAACCACAGGGAGATCTAAGGGTGCATGTGTTAGAGAAACACGAGAACTTTAAATACCTAGGTATACAAATCTCTGGAAATATAGCAGAATATGAAAAATTTAATGTACTCCCCTTACTAAAAGAACTTAGGACCAAAGTACACATTTGGCGGAGATTACCAATGTCAATACAGGGCCGAGTAAATCTAATAAAAATGATTTTTCTTCCCAAAATACTCTACGTCCTTCAAAACGCTCCATCGAGGCTAGCGCAGAGTTTTTTTTAAGTTACTGGATAGTTTAATGGGGGATTTTCTCTGGAAAGGTGCTATTCCCAGGATAAAGAAAGAAGTGCTTCAGCTCCCAGTAAGAGAGGGCGGATTAGCTGTTCCGAATTGTTTTTTTCATTATTTAATATCACAATATGGTCATATAAAAGGTACTTTAAATGGCTTAGTGGGGAGACAGGTTATAAATAGATTGGGGTGGAAAGAGGAATGGAACCACTTAGAGGTGCTGGAATCGGGTACACTGGGGAAAAAGAGCACAGGAAATAGAATATTAAATTTACTGGAGTACATATGGGAGAAGATTAAAAAAATATTAGAGATTAAAGGGTTTTTGTACTATACACCCATCTGGAAAAATATAAATCTTAAGGAATTGCAAACGATTAAGATCGATATAGACTGGGAGAAAAAAGGGATGAAATACCTATGCCAGATATTTGAACAGGGCAAACTGAAAGATTTTAATACAATGGTTAGAGAGTTTGGGATTCCCCAAAAAGATATGTATAAATATTTTCAGCTTAGGAATGTGCTGCGAACAGTTGTGCAGGATGACAAATATAGAATAGAAAAATCAGATATAATACACAAATTTACTAACGAGGGCGAAAGAGGAGGAATAACCGCAAAAATATATAGGATATTGATGGAGGGTAAAAAGAGACGGATTATAATACTCGCCAGAAAAAAATGGGAGAATGAACTTCAATCTTTTACAGAAGATAAATGGAAAGATGCCCTCAGAAGCTATTCTAGGGTCTCTAATAGGGGCTCACATAAGATTTCACCGTTTTTTGTAGTCCATAGGCTGCATCGATCCCCACGGATGCTGAAGATAATGGGTGTGAGAGCCTCGGATAAATGTATAAAATGTGGGAGAGAGAGTGCCGATTTAATACATTGCTTTTGGAGATGCCCAAGACTGTTTAGATATTGGAGAGAAATAATAGAGACTGTACATCTAATTCTGAACGTCCAAATATCTGAAGATTCTGTGATTTGTATACTAGGGGCAATTGAACATCTGAACTTAAACAGAGATATACGTGTGGTTCTCTGTAAAGTGTTATTCCAAGCTAGACTTCTTATACTCAAGAAATGGGTAGGGGTAGATCCTCCGACAGTGGGACAGTGGAGAAAAGCAGTTGATAACTTGATTAAGGAAGAATGGGCGATGGAGGGCCATAATAAAAAAGCCAAAAAAATTGATGTACTTTGGAAAAACTGATTACTTTAGGGCTTGATTGACTAAGAAATTTTAATTTTTATTATTTTATTTTATTTTTAATTTTTTTTAAATTTTTTTTCTTTATTATACGTCCCGCCTCTCCCCCCCCCCCATATGGGTGGTGGGAGGGTAAAAGGAAAAAATAATTTTCTTTTTTATGCATAGTAAAACTAGTCACGGTTGATAAAATGGAGATTGTTGATTTGTTATGATTGGAATGAATATGTTTTTTTACGAAATGAAAAAAATAAAGAGAAATTGAATACATAAAAAAAAAAAAAATCCCAGATGTGCAGTATATCAGAGGTTTTTTTTTAACCCCAGTAAGCAAAAGCCGTATTTGAGGCCTAAATTTCACAGTAATTTATGCACCTCTAATCCCAGATGTGCAGTATATCAGAGTCTTTTTTTTAACCCCAGTAAGCAAATCCGTATTTGTGGCCTAAACTTCACAGTAATTTATGCACCTCTAATCCCAGATGTGCAGTATATCAGAGGTTTTTTTTTAACCCCATTAAGCAAAAGCCGTATTTCTGGTCTAAAATTAACAGTCCCTTATGCACCTATAATTCTAGATGTGCACTATATGAAACAGAGGGGTTTGTTTCACCCAGTATGCCCCAGTATGCCAAAGCCGTATTTCTGGCCTAAATGTTACACTCACTTATGCACCTATAATCCTAGATGTGCACTATATGAAACATATGTTTTTTTTTTCACCCCAGTATGCCCCAGTATGAGAAAGCCGTATTTGTGGCCTAAATTTCACAGTAATTTATGCACCTCTAATCCCAGATGTGCAGTATATCAGAGTTTTTTTTTTAACCCCAGTAAGCAAAAGCCGTATTTCTGGCCTAAAATGAACAGTCACTTATGCACCTATAATCCTAGATGTGCACTATATGAAACAGAGGGGTTTGTTTCACCCAGTATGCCAAAGCTGTATTTCTGGCCTAAATGTGACACTCACTTATGCACCTATAATCCTAGATGTGCACTATATGAAACAGAGTTGTTGTTTTTTCACCCAGTATGCCCCAGTATGCCAAAGCCTTATTTCTGGCCAAAATGGGACACTCACTTATGCACCTATAATCCTAGATGTGCACTATATGAAACAGATGTTTTTTTTTCACCCCAATATGCCCCAGTATGAAAAAGCCGTATTTCTGGCCTAAATGTAACACTCACTTATGCACCTATAATCACAGATTTGCAGTGTATCAGAGTTTTTTTTAACCCCAGTAAGCAAAAGCCGTATTTGTGGCCTAAATTTCACAGTAACTTATGCACCTCTAATCCCAGATGTGCAGTGTATCAGAGTTTTTTTTTTAACCCCAGTGAGCAAAAGCCGTATTTGTGCCCTAAATTTCACAGTAACTTATGCACCTCTAATTCCAGATGTGCAGTATATCTGAGTTTTTTTTTTGAACCCAGTAAGCAAAAGCCATATTTGTGGCCTAAATTTCACAGTAACTTATGCACCTATAATCACAGATGTGCAGTATATAAAACACAGTGTTTTTTCCACCCCGGTATGCAAAAGCCGTATTTCTGGCCTAAAATGAAATGTCCCTTATGCACCAATAATCCTAGATGTGCACTGTCACGGCGGACGTGCACTCAGACTAACAGATAAACCACCAACCAGGCTCTAGGCGAGAGGCAGGGGAAGGGTCACCTCCTAGCTAATCCCTGACCTCTCTCCCTCCACTGCTCAGCCCACATTCAGACCTTGGTGGTAGGTATGATGTGTCCCCGTGCCTGGGCTGAAACACCCTAAATTCCCTGAGATGGTGAAGAGGGGAAATAGGAGCAGCCTGCTCGCACAGAACCTGGATAGGAGAGATGACACAAAACAATCAAACTAGAAACCACACTTATCTTTCTGAGCTGGAACAGCCAACCTTCCTTCCTAGCTTCCAAGACCAAAGTGATTCCTATAATCCGCTCAGAGCACTGGGCTGGAGTGCTATATAAACTAATGACCCCACCCAGTGCACCTGATGGGAGGCGGATCCAGCACGGCTCTAAAACAAAACACTAAACTCATGCTGCTATTCTGGCCGACCTCCGCACATAGTCAGGGCGGGGCATGACATGCACTATATGAAACAGATGTTTTATTTTCACCCCAGTATGTCCCAGTATGAGAAAGCCGCATTTGTGGCCTAAATCTCACAGTAATTTATGCACCTCTAATCCCAGATGTGCAGTATATCAGAGTTTTTTTTTTTTACCCCAGTAAGCAAAAGCCATATTTGTGGCCTAAATTTCACAGTAACTTATGCACCTCTAATCCCAGATGTGCAGTATATCAGAGGGTTTTTTTTTAACCCCAGTAAGCAAAAGCCATATTTGTGGCCTGAATTTGATAGTAACTTATGCACCTCTAATCCCAGATGTGCACTATATGAAACAGAGGGATTTGTTTTATCCAGTATGCCCCAGTATGCCAAAGCCGTATTTCTGGCCTAAATGTGGCACTCACTTATGCACCTATAATCCTAGGTGTCAGGGGCGTAGCTATAGGGGGTGCAGAGGTAGCAGTCGTTACCGGGCCCAGGAGCCTGAGGGGGCCCAAAGACCCTTGTGCCACATAAGACACTGGCATTATGGAAAGTGCATACTGGTCAATTTACACCTCTGGCTGGAGGGAAGGGGATAGGTTAAGAATTTGGCATGAGGGGGTGCCCTGTCAATGTTTGCCTCAGGCAGCAGGAAGGCTATGTGCTCCCCTGTCCCTTGCCAACAAGCACTGAGGGATGGGGGCCCAAGCTGAACTCTTGCACCAGGGCCCATGAGCTTTTAGCTACTCCCCTGCTAGATGGGCACTATATGAAACAGATGGGGTTTTTTTTCACCCCAGTATGCCCCAGTATGAAAAAGCCATATTAGTGGCCTAAATTTCACAGTAATTTATGCACCTCTAATCCCAGATGTGCAGTATTTCAGCATTTTTTTTTTAACCCCAGTAAACAAAAGCCGTATGTCACGAGGGTATCGAGAACCACGCCTGACTCCATTATACCCGGGGTCAGGAAGTCGCAGCGGTTGGCTGCTCGCTCTATTTATTATAGAAAAAAACGTAAGGCAGCTCTCACCTGCTATAGTAGAAACACCTGAGGAGCACGGATGCCGCTCCTGGGTGCGGTGAAATCCAATATAAGAAAGAGAAAAGAATCCGGCTCTCTCCAGGTGAAAAAATGAATGAATAACTTTATACCAGCGAATTAAAATCCGTACAGGTGTACATGAAACAGTCAACGCGTTTCAGACCTCTGAGAAATATGGGTCCTTCCTCATGACAAACGTGTTTATGAAATGGGAGCTCCCTCTTAAGTAACACAGACTAACCCCTGGTTGATGAGTATTACCTGGGAGGTGGAGACCCAAGGGGGCGTTCCCATGCACATGACAGAATAGAAAACCTCTTTAGCCAAAGGCAAAAACAGCATTAAGGAAGGAAAACTCAAATATAAATAAATCAAGTCACTAAAACAGGGATCATTAGACTAGATAAAATAAAAATACAAATACAAAGAGAGCAAAAATATTGATGGCAATAAGAGTGTGTGGTAGAAAAGACGTCATGGTCCCACATCAATATTGTAGAATGAGATCATGGCGTTTGTTCAAACCACAGGGCTGGCGAGATTCTAGCTGGAAGATCCAGAAGGCCTCCCTATTGAGGAGTTTTCTCCTGTGATCTCCCCCTCTAGGCGGTAGAAACACTCTTTCTATGCCCTTAACCTGTAGGTGGGATACATCACCAGCATGTGCAACTGCAAAATGCATGCTAACTGCAGAGACATTCCGGTCCTTGTAGTGAGGCACATCGGATATGTGTCTGCGGATCCGATTTTTTAAAGGAGTAGTGGTGCAGCCCACATACAACAAGGAACATATTGTGCATGTAATGAGATATACCACGTGTTTGGTGTTACAGTTGATGTAAGATTGGATATTATATACCCTCTCATTGTTCATGGATTTGAACGTTTTTTCAGTGGTCATGTGGTGGCAACAAATAAATTTTTTGTGGCCACACTTAAAATTGCCTTTGTGCTGTAACCAGGTGGCTTGTGGTTTTTTACCCACTGAAAAAAAGCTGGGGCTAATGATATTACCCAGAGTAGGTGCTTTTTTGGCTACACACTTTATTCCGTTCGACACGATCTCAGACCATTCGCCGTCAAAATTAAGTACATTGAGATATTTTTTCATAATTTTACAAATGGCAGAGAACTCTTGGCTATATTGTGTGATGAAATAAGTTGCTTGCTGGCTATGATTAGGATCCTCTGATTGTCTACGTGCCCGAGACTGTCCCGGGAAAATAAGCGACTGTCTATTAATTTGCGAAACCATTTTTTTAGCATGTTGTATATCCTGTCGTGAATAATCCCTGCGTAACAATCTGTTAGTTATGTTTGAGGCTTCTGTTTCAAAGGCCCTCTGATCGGAACAGTTCCGACGGGCACGTACTGTATGAGCTCACCTCTGGGGATACTATGGATAGTATGGGAGGGATGACATGACTGGGCCAAAAGAATGGTATTCCCTGCTAATTGTTTACGATGGGTAAATGTATTTACTCCACCAGTGGAGGGCTCCCCCCTCAGGCACAGATCCAAGAATTGACCACTGAAAAAACGTTCAAATCCATGAACAATGAGAGGGTATATAATATCCAATCTTACATCAACTGTAACACCAAACACGTGGTATATCTCATTACATGCACAATATGTTCCTTGTTGTATGTGGGCTGCACCACTACTCCTTTAAAAAATCGGATCCGCAGACACATATCCGATGTGCCTCACTACAAGGACCGGAATGTCTCTGCAGTTAGCATGCATTTTGCAGTTGCACATGCTGGTGATGTATCCCACCTACAGGTTAAGGGCATAGAAAGAGTGTTTCTACCGCCTAGAGGGGGAGATCACAGGAGAAAACTCCTCAATAGGGAGGCCTTCTGGATCTTCCAGCTAGAATCTCGCCAGCCCTGTGGTTTGAACAAACGCCATGATCTCATTCTACAATATTGATGTGGGACCATGACGTCTTTTCTACCACACACTCTTATTGCCATCAATATTTTTGCTCTCTTTGTATTTGTATTTTTATTTTATCTAGTCTAATGATCCCTGTTTTAGTGACTTGATTTATTTATATTTGAGTTTTCCTTCCTTAATGCTGTTTTTGCCTTTGGCTAAAGAGGTTTTCTATTCTGTCATGTGCATGGGAACGCCCCCTTGGGTCTCTACCTCCCAGGTAATACTCTTCAACCAGGGGTTAGTCTGTGTTACTTAAGAGGGAGCTCCCATTTCATAAACACGTTTGTCATGAGGAAGGACCCATATTTCTCAGAGGTCTGAAACGCGTTCACTGTTTCATGTACACCTGTACGGATTCTAATTCGCTGGAATAAAGTTATTCATTCATTTTTTCACCTGGAGAGAGCCGGATTCTTTTCTCTTTCTTATATTCTATTTATTATAGGGCTGTTTTCCTTATGGTAGCTTTCTGGGTTTGCTTTGCAAACCCTTTTGGCTCACTCAGGGATCCGTAGCTCTTTCTCCTCAGCTGTTCCTTGTCCAGCACTCCCAATCCTCCTTATATTCCTCTCTCACACTTCTCTGGTTGCCAGAGATAGAACTTCCTGCCTGGACATCTATTCTGACCTTCTGGAGCTGTGTTGCTGCGTTCTCTGGTAGTTGGTCCAGAACGCTACCCTCCGGATCCCTGTTGGACCTTTGTGGTCTATTGTGATCGCCCACCTGGGTGTATGTGTTTGTCTGTTTTGTCTGCCCTCTCCCTGGTGTTTCCCTCTTAATGATAGTGGTGCGGACTAGCGATCCCACCGGCCCGTTCACTATCTAGGGCTCATTTTAGGGAAAGCCAGGGTTTAGGCACGTGATCGCCGCACGGGTGAGGAACCGGTCTAGGGACGTCAGGGCAGTCAGGTGCCAGCCCCAAGGTGAGTTAGGGGTCACCACCTTTCCCTCTCCCTTGGGCAGGGCTTTCCCTTTTTTCCTCCTTGTGCATGACGTAGGTGTCACGACTGTGACTGATCCAGACAGGTCTGGGAGAAGAAGGTCGCAGCGACTTGCTACTCGCGATAGCTTGTGAGTTTGCTCCGTGGTTCAGGGTATGTCATCTGGGTTTTGCCTTGTGAACCTTTTTGTCCTGACTGGGAGTTTGTAGGCATCCTTCTCAGGTGAGTCCTGTCTGCCACTCCCAGCTACTATATTAGTTTCACTTTCACTTGCAGTCATTGCCAGATATAGTCCTTACTTCCAGTGCTACTCTGACCTTGGAAGGAGATCGTTTGATGGTGTTGCTGTGGAGCTCTTGTCCGGCGTGGACTGTCGTGTTTGGGATCGCCTTCTCTGCTCGTGACTGGATAAGTCTATCTCTGCTGTTGTTTGTTTGTTGCTGTCTTCCCCTGTTGTTTTCCTAGACGTGAGTGATGGTGACTAGCGCTCCCATCGGCCTTTCCCCAGTCCAGTCTTGTTAGGGCGACTGAGGGTTTAGGCATCCTGCTCGCCGCACGGGTTCACACCCCGTCTAGGGTATCAGGGCAGACAGGTGCCAGCTTAGGGTTAGTCAGGGGTGGCCATTCTATTTCCCATCTGTAGATAAGGGTCCCCCTTCCCCTCCGTCTGGTGCGACATGACTGCTGCTGGGTTAGCGGTCGTGACAGTATATCTGGCCTTTTAAAAAAAAAGAAAAAAAAAGGGACATTTCTTTTTTTTTTTTTTTTTTCTTTGTTGCTTGCTGTTTTGCTTTGTATTTTGTCTGTTCCACTATGGATCCGGTTTCGGTTTTGGCAAAACAATTACAGGGGTTATCCCTTGAAGTGGCAGGATTAAAAGCAACTGTGCTGCAGCAGCAATCCTTGGGTTCCACCGTTGCTACGGGAAACCAAGGTACTCCTGAGCCAAAAGTGGCTTTACCTGATAGGTTCTCTGGAGGGAGAGACCAATTTGTAACCTTCAGAGAAGCTTGCAAATTGTTCTTCAGGTTACACCCTAGATCCTCCGGCGGTGAGGAACAACGGGTGGGCATTGTAATTTCTCTCCTGCAAGGAGATCCGCAGGCTTGGGCTTTCTCCCTACCATCAGACTCTCCGGCCTTACGATCAGTGGAGGAGTTTTTTGAAGCCCTGGGCCTCGTATATGATGACCCGGACAGGGTCTCACTGGCTGAGTCTAAGCTACGTAGACTTCAGCAAGAGAACCGGTCTGCTGAACTATATTGTTCCGAATTCCGTAGGTGGGCTACTGATACATTATGGAACGACTCGGCCCTTAGGAGTCAATTCTGCCAGGGGTTGTCTGAAAAATTAAAAGACGCGCTGGCGGTATACGAGGTCCCTGGGTCTCTTGAGGCTGCTATGTCTCTGTCCATAAGAATCGACAGACGACTCAGGGAGAGACTATTAAATTTTACGGAGGCCTCTATAGGGCAGGGATCGGTCTGTTATGGTCCAGTCGAACCAATGCAAATAGGGGGCGCCACTAGACGGGTGAATCCTCCTAAGTTCCGCCATAGGTCAGAGGTTTGTTTTCGTTGTGGGGGGAGGGGTCATTTTGTAAAGGTTTGTCCCTCAGAACCCAAGAGACCACAAACAAAGGAGCCGCCGGAAAACTAGAGTCCCCAGATTGAGCAGAGGAGAACAGTCTGGGCGTATTCGTTTCCTAATACGCATGTCTCAGTTTTTGTTGTCCGCTACCGTTGAGGCGGGCAATAAAACTGAGATCTGTTCCGTCTTTTTGGACAGTGGGGCGGGGGTCAACTTGGTGGATTCACGGTTTGCTCAGGCTCTGGGTTTTACTCCGGAACCGGTATGCAGAACTATTCCTGTGTTTGCCATCGACTCCTCCCCTCTTACTCAGAGAGAGTTAACTCAGATCATCCATAATATCCATCTGCAGGTAGGGGACCTCCATAAAGAGCATATCTCTTGTTATGTCCTGGACGGTCTTCCGGCTCCTATGGTATTGGGGCTTCCCTGGCTGGTGACTCACAATCCAGTGGTGGATTGGCAGGCCGGGGAGATTGTGGAGTGGAGTGAACATTGTAAGGACAACTGCTTGAGTAGTAGGTGCTCTACACTCTCTGTAACATCTTTACCTGCCTTTCTGTCAGAATTTATGGATGTGTTCTCTGAGAAGGGTTGTCAGGGGTTACCACCTCATCGTCCATATGATTGCCCGATTAATCTATTACCTGGGGCAAAACTACCTAAAACCCGGTTATACAATCTTTCCGGCCCGGAGAGGAAGGCTATGAAAGATTATATTTCGGAGAGTTTGGCTAAGGGACACATCAGACCCTCTTCTTCACCTGTGGCTGCAGGGTTCTTTTTCGTTAAAAAGAAAGATGGGGGCCTACGTCCTTGCCTGGATTTCCGGGAATTAAACCGGATAACTATCCGAGATCCCTATCCTCTTCCTCTCATTCCCGACCTCTTTAATCAGGTTGCTGGTGCTAAATGGTTCTCCAAAATGGATCTCAGAGGAGCCTATAACCTGGTTCGCATCAAAGAGGGGGATGAGTGGAAGACGGCTTTTAATACTCCGGAAGGGCATTATGAAAATCTGGTCATGCCATTTGGTCTTACTAATGCGCCTGCGGTATTCCAACATTTTGTCAACGATATTTTTAGTCACCTTATCGGGAGATTTGTTGTGATATATCTTGATGACATCCTGGTCTATTCCCCGGATCTGGATACACATAAGATCCATGTGAGACAAGTGCAGCAGATATTAAGGGCCAACAAATTGTTTGTTAAGTTAGAAAAATGTGTGTTCGCCGTAAAAGAACTGCCATTTCTGGGGTATGTGTTGTCAGATTCAGGTTTCCACATGGATCCAGAGAAAGTCCGGGCGATTATAGACTGGGATCTGCCTGAGAACCTGAAGGCATTGCAACGCTTCCTGGGGTTTGCCAATTTTTATAGAAAGTTTATAAAGAACTATTCCTTGGTGGTCAAACCACTGACGGACATGACCCGAAAGGGATCCAATTTTTCCAAATGGTCACATGCAGCCAAAACTGCCTTTGCATCTCTGAAGGAGAGATTCACCTCGGTCCCTATTCTCGTACAGCCAGATGTCTCGCTTCCTTTTATTGTAGAGGTTGACGCATCAGAGGTGGGGGTGGGAGCGGTACTATCTCAGGGCCCGTCCCCTGGTGAATGGCGTCCGTGTGCTTTCTTTTCGAAGAAATTGTCTACTGCAGAAAGGAACTATGATATTGGCAACAGGGAACTTTTGGCTATTAAGTTGGCTTTTGAGGAGTGGCGTCATTTTTTGGAGGGGGCGGTTCATCCCGTCACGGTGATTACTGATCACAAAAACTTATTATATCGGGAGTCTGCCTCACCCCTAGACAGGCTCGGTGGCCGTTGTTTTTTTACTAGGTTTAATTTTGTAATAACCTATCGCCCGGGGGCAAAAAATACTAAGGCGGATGCATTGTCTCAAAGTTTTCCTGGAGGGGGTGATGTTGAGGTACCAGAGCCCATTTTGCAAAAGGGGGTGGTGGTCTCTGCATTACACTCAGGTTTGGAGGGGAGGGTGTTGGAAGCTCAGGGGGACGCCCCGGCCTCCTGCCCCTCGGGTAAACTGTTTGTGCCAGAAAATTTACGACTGGAGATACTAAAAGAACACCATAACTCCACACTGGCAGGACACCCAGGTAGTAGGGCAACCTCTGAGTTAGTGTCTCGTCGGTTCTGGTGGCCTAAATGGCGCCATGAGGTGTTGAATTTTGTGTCTGCATGTGCTACCTGTGCTCGTTCTAAGGTAGATCATACTTGTCCGGCAGGGCGTCTTTTACCTCTGGCCATCCCCAACAGGCCTTGGACGCACCTGTCAATGGATTTCATTACGGATCTACCAGTATTAGCGGGGAAGACTGTTATTCTTGTAGTTGTTGACAGATTCAGTAAAATGGTGCACTTTATTGCTCTTGCCGTATTGCCTAATGCTAACACACTGGCTCAGGTTTTTATTGACCACATCGTGAAGCTTCACGGGGTCCCTTCCGATATTGTTTCGGATCGTGGTACCCAATTCGTTTCTAAATTTTGGAAAGCTTTTTGTTCTCGTTTAGGGGTTCATCTGTCGTTTTCTTCATCTTTCCATCCACAGTCCAACGGTCAGACTGAACGTACCAATCAAAACCTAGAGACATATTTGAGATGCTTTGTTTCCGAAAATCAGGAGGAATGGTCATCTTATTTACCGTTAGCCGAGTTTGCCATTAATAATCGTCGTCAAGAATCCACCGATAAGTCACCATTTTTTGGTGCGTATGGTTTCCATCCTCAGTTTTGTACGTTTAGTGAGGGGGGGCCGTCTGGGATTCCCGAGGAGGAACGATTTGCGTCCTCACTTTCTTCAGTGTGGCAGAGTGTGCAAGAAAGTTTGAAGAGAATTGGTGGTAGATACAAACGTGCGGCTGATAGGAAGCGCTCTGAAGGTCCGGACCTTGGGGTGAATGACTTGGTGTGGTTGTCTACCAGAAATATCAAGTTGAAGGTTCCCTCGTGGAAATTAGGTCCGAGATTTATTAGTCCTTATAGGGTAATTAAGATCATTAACCCGGTGGCTTTTCGTCTGGAGCTAACTCAGACTCTAAGGATCCATAATGTCTTCCACAGATCTCTGCTTAAGAGATATGTAGAACCTCCTGAACCATTGCCACTACCGCCTCCTCCGGTGGTTGTTGATGGCAATCTTGAGTTTCAGGTAGAAAAGATTGTTGATTCACGATATGTTCGCCGCTCTCTTCAGTACCTGGTGCACTGGAAAGGTTATGGTTCCGAAGAGAGAATGTGGGTTCCAGCATCAGAGATAAAAGCGGACAGACTCATTCGGGCTTTTCATAGCTCCCATCCGGAGAGGCCTGGTCTTGAGGGTCCAGGGGCCCCTCGTAGAAAGGGGGGTACTGTCACGACTGTGACTGATCCAGACAGGTCTGGGAGGAGAAGGTCGCAGCGACTTGCTACTCGCGATAGCTTGTGAGTTTGCTCCGTGGTTCAGGGTATGTCATCTGGGTTTTGCCTTGTGAACCTTTTTGTCCTGACTGGGAGTTTGTAGGCATCCTTCTCAGGTGAGTCCTGTCTGCCACTCCCAGCTACTATATTAGTTTCACTTTCACTTGCAGTCATTGCCAGATATAGTCCTTACTTCCAGTGCTACTCTGACCTTAGAAGGAGATCGTTTGATAGTGTTGCTGTGGAGCTCTTGTCCGGCGTGGACTGTCGTGTTTGGGATCGCCTTCTCTGCTCGTGACTGGATAAGTCTATCTCTGCTGTTGTTTGTTTGTTGCTGTCTTCCCCTGTTGTTTTCCTAGACGTGAGTGATGGTGACTAGCGCTCCCATCGGCCTTTCCCCAGTCCAGTCTTGTTAGGGCGACTGAGAGTTTAAGCATCCTGCTCGCCGCACGGATTCACACCCCGTCTAGGGTATTAGGGCAGACAGGTGCCAGCTTAGGGTTAGTCAGGGGTGGCCATTCTATTTCCCATCCGTAGATAAGGGTCCCCCTTCCCCTTCGTCTGGTGCGACACGACTGCTGCTGGGTTAGCGGTCGTGACAGTAGGTCATTACACAGTATTTCTTGCCTAAAATGAACAGTCCCTTATGCACCTATAATCCTAGATGTGCACTATATGAAACATGTTTTTTTTTTTCACCCCAGTATGCCCCAGTATGAGAAAGCCGTATTTCTGGCCAAAATGTAACACTCACTTTTGCACCTCTAATCCCAGATGTGCAGTATATCAGAGTTTTTTTTTAAACCCAGTAAGCAAAAGCCGTATTTGTGGCCTAAATTTCACAGTAACTTATGCAGCTATAATCACAGATGTGCAGTATATAAAACAAGGTGTTTTTTCCACCCCGGTATGCGAAAGCCGTATTTCTGGCCTAAAATGAACAGTCCCTTATGCACCTATAATCCTAGATGTGCGCTATATGAAACAGAGTTTTTTTTTTTCCCAGTATGCCCCAGTATGCCAAAGCCGTATTTCTGGCCTAAATGTAAAACTCACTTATGCACCTCTAATCCCAGATGTGCAGTATATCAGAGTTTATTTTTTAACCCCAGTAAGCAAAAGCCGTATTTGTGGCCTAAATTTCACAGTAACTTATGCACCTCTAATCCCAGATGTGCAGTATATCAGAGTTTTTTTTTAACCCCAGTAAGCAAAAGCGGTATTTCTGGCCTAAAATGAACAGTCCCTTATGCACCTATAATCCTAGATGTCCACTATATGAAACAGAGTTTTTTTTTTCACCCAGTATGCCCCAGTATGCCAAAGCCGTATTTCTGCCCAAAATGTGACACTCACTTATGCACCTATAATCCTAGATGTGCACTATATGAAACATGTTTTTCTTTCACCCCAGTATGCCCCAGTATGAGAAAGCCGTATTTCTGGCCTAAATGTAACACTCACTTATGCACCTATAATCACAGATGTGCAGTATATCACAGGTTTTTTTTTAACCCCAATAAGCAAAAGCCGTATTTGTGGCCTAAATTTCACTGTAACTTATGCACCTATAATCCCAGATGTGCAGTATATCAGAGTTTTTTTTTAAACCTAGTAAGCAAAAGCCGTATTTGTGGCCTAAATTTCACAGTAACTTATGCACCTATAATCACAGATGTGCAGTATATAAAACACTGTGTTTTTTCCACCCCGATATGCGAAAGCCGTATTTCTGGCCTAAAATTAACAGTTCCTTATGCATTTATAATCCTAGATGTGCACTATATGAAACAGAGGTGTTTTTTTTCACCAATTATGCCCCAGTATGCCAAAGCCGTATTTCTGGCCTAAATGTGACACTCACTTATGCACCTATAATCCTAGATGTGCACTATATGAAACAGATGTTTTTTTTTTCACCCCATTATGCCCCAGTATGAGAAAGCCATATTTGTGGCTTAAATTTTACAGTAACTTATGCACCTCTAATCCCAGATGTGCTGTATATCAGAGGGTTTTTTTTAACCCCAGTAAGCAAAAGTCGTATTTGTGGCCTAAATTTCACAGTAACTTATGTACCTCTAATCCCAGATGTGCAGTATATCAGAGTTTTTTTAACCCCAGTAAGCAAAAGCTGTATTTCTGGCCTAAAATGAACAGTCCCTTATGCACCTATAATTCTAGATGTGCACTATATGAAACAGAAGGGTTTGTTTCACCCAGTATGAACCAGTATGCCAAAGCCGTATTTCTGGCCTAAATGTGGCACTCACTTATGCACCTATAATCCTAGATGTGCACTATATGAAACAGATGTTTTTTTTTCACCCCAGTATGCCCCAGTATGAGAGAGCCGTATTTGTGGCCTAAATTTCACAGTAACTTATGCACCTCTAATCCCAGATGTGCAGTATATCAGAGGTTTTTTTTTAACCCCAGTAAGCAAAAGCCATATTTGTGGCCTAAATTTCACAGTAACTTATGCACCTCTAATCCCAGATGTGCAGTATATCTGAGTTTTTTTTTAACCCCAGTAAGCAAAAGCCGTATTTCTGGCCTAAAATGAACAGTCCCTTATGCACCTATAATTTTAGATGTGCACTATATGAAACATAGGGGTTTGTTTCACCCAGTATGAACCAGTATGCCAAAGCCGTATTTCTGGCCTAAATGTGGCAGTCACTTATGCACCTATAATCCTACAGTCGTGGCCAAAAGTTTTGAGAATGACACAAACATTAGTTTTCACAAAGTTTGCTGCTAAACTGCTTTTAGATCTTTGTTTCAGTTGTTTCTGTGATGTAGTGAAATATAATTACACGCACTTCATACGTTTCAAAGGCTTTTATCGACAATTACATGACATTTATGCAAAGAGTCAGTATTTGCAGTGTAGGCCCTTCTTTTTCAGGACCTCTGCAATTCGACTGGGCATGCTCTCAATCAACTTCTGGGCCAATTCCTGACCCATTCTTTCATAATCACTTCTTGGAGTTTGTCAGAATTAGTGGGTTTTTGTTTGTCCACCCGCCTCTTGAGTATTGACCACAAGTTCTCAATGGGATTAAGATCTGGGGAGTTTCCAGGCCATGGACCCAAAATGTCAACGTTTTGGTCCCTGAGCCACTTAGTTATCACTTTTGCCTTATGGCACGGTGCTCCATCGTGCTGGAAAATGCATTGTTCTTCACCAAACTGTTGTTGGATTGTTGGAAGAAGTTGCTGTTGGAGGGTGTTTTGGTACCATTCTTTATTCATGGCTGGGTTTTTGGGCAAAATTGTGAGTGAGCGCACTCCCTTGGATGAGAAGCAACCCCACATATGAATGGTCTCAGGATGCTTTACTGTTAGCATGACACAGGACTGATGGTAGCTCTCACCTTTTCTTCTCCGGACAAGCCTTTTTCCAGATGCCCCAAACAATCGGAAAGAGGCTTCATCGGAGAATATGACTTTGCCCCAGTCCTCAGCAGTCCATTCACCAAACTTTCTGCAGAAGATCAATCTTTCCCTGATGTTTTGTTTGGAGAGAAGTGGCTTCTTTGCTGGCCTTCTTGACACCAGGCCATCTTCCAAAAGTCTTTGCCTCACTGTGCGTGCAGATGCGCTCACACCTGCCTGCTGCCATTCCTGAGCAAGCTCTGCACTGGTGGCACTCCGATCCCGCAGCTGAATCCTCTTTAGGAGACGATCCTGGCGCTTGCTGGACTTTATTGGACGCCCTGAAGCCTTCTCAACAAGAATTGAACCTCTTTCCTTGAAGTTCTTGATGATCCTATAAATTGTTGATTGAGGTGCAATCTTAGTAGCCACAATATCCTTGCCTGTGAAGCCATTTTTATGCAACGCAATGATGGCTGCACGCGTTTCTTTGCAGGTCACCATGGTTAACAATGGAAGAACAATGATTTCAAGCATCACCCCTCCTTTTAACATGTCAAGTCTGCCATTTTAACCCAATCAGCCTGACATAATGATCTCCAGCCTTGTGCTCGTCAACATTCTCACCTGAGTTAACAAGACGATTACTGAAATGATCTCAGCAGGTCCTGAATGAAATGCAGTGGAAAGGTTTTTTTTGGGATTAAGTAAATTTTCATGGCAAAGAAGGACTATGCAATTCATCTGATCACTCTTCATAACATTCTGGAGTATATGCAAATTGCTATTATAAAAACTTAAGCAGCAACTTTTCCAATTTCTAATATTTATGTAATTCTCAAAACTTTTGGCCACGACTGTATACAGTAGTGTAATATGTGAGGTACGAGGTATAATAGATGCAGTGTGTACAGGTATATAGTAAATACAGCAGTGTATTGACACCTTGTACCTCACATATCAGTACACCGCTGTATATACTATATATCTGTACACACTGCATCTATTATACCTCGTACCTCACATATCAGTACACTGCTGTATATACTATATATCTGTACACACTGCATCTATTATACCTTGTACCTCACATATCAGTGCACTGGGGTATATACTATATATCTGTACATATTGCATGTATAATACTGTGTAATATATGCTGTGTGTGTATGTATGTGTGTATATATATATATATATATATATATATATATACTGTATATATATAGATATATAGATATACACACAGAGCAGTGTATTGATGTAAGACATACAAGGTATAATAGTGTAGATGCAGAGTTTACAGAAATATGTGGTCAGTTATACATTATGGTCACTGTGTGTGTGAGGTACATGAGGTAGTGGTCACTGTAACTGTCTGAAGTATTATACATGAGTGAGCAATGAGTAAAAACAGGGCATGGAGGGGGGGTAAATGATGAAAAGTGGAGGACCTCCACTTACCTCTCCATTCCAGTCTGTATGGATCAATGCAGAGCTGCTTGTGAACTTCTAATACTTGCTGTTAGGGGTTGAAGGACCTGTGATGATGTCATCACAGGTCCTGGCAGATATACCTTTGAAACCTAGGAACTACACCATTTTTGGTACAGTTCCTTTGCTAGATTCTGCAGGACCTGTGATGTTGAAGATGATGTCATCACAGGTCCTGGCAGATGCACTGTTCTAACCTGGGAACTACACTTTACACTGTGCAGTTCCCTTATAGGACCTCTGATGACATCATCAAAAGTCCTTTAGCTTTCGAAAGATAAACAGGAGCAATTAGGGGCGGGGCCTCTCCTCCACTTCGGGACCCTCTTTCCCTGTCATCACAGGTCCTGGCAGATGCACTGTTCTAACCTGGGAACTACACTTTACACTGTGCAGTTCCCTTATAGGACCTCTGATGACATCATCAAAAGTCCTTTAGCTTTCGAAAGATAAACAGGAGCAATTAGGGGCGGGGCCTCTCCTCCACTTCGGGACCCTCTTTCCCACGGGCCCCATAGCAGCTGCGTGGTCTGCCTATATGGTAGGTACGCCACTGGCCTTGATCCATCTTATCATTGTAACCATCTGTCTCCCTACCATTTACGTTCTGTACAGATTCTGCTGCGGCCTGCTTCATGCCATTTATGCCATTTTCCAACCATCATGTTCTGTGCGGCTGCTGCTATCACCACCTTCATCATGCCCCTGCCTCCATCATGCCACTGCTGCAAACTGCTGACCATCATCTTCTGTAAGACTGCTGCTGTCTGCCTGCCAACATGTACATTACCATAGGGCTTCTGCTGCAGCCACTGTTGCCTCGCTGTTAATCCCTTACTGTCAGTACCATTTACGCAAAGTATCTGCTGCCACTATCACTACTTCTATTACTACTATTGTCACTTCTACCCATAGACAGCTTTGTATGTTCCATGCTATTCTGCTCTTGCTGCTGTCACTATTGCAGCTGCATCCCACTATATCCGTACTGTACCCTTTCCACATCCACACTGCACTGTTGCTGCTTTCAATTAGAAGGGAGAATTTTTTAGGCTTGTTCACAACAAATCACTTTTTATTCTGACAATCAACACTTGTGTGTATTATACGGGCAGGCATTCCAACCCTGTAAAGGCACCTTATTTTTATTTTTTCGTTTGTGTTCAAACATCATCTGCCCCTGATAAGGGACAATTTTTGAAAGCTTTGGAATATGAAAAAGTATGAGACATGTGCCGGAGCAGTGTGTTTTTAAACACGCTGTATGGTAACGCCATCAAATGTGCATTTACTCATAGCTATGTATGTCAGTGTCTGTCAGACATCATTTGATATTGCTGTCATCGCATTCCAGAGCTTGGGGAGGAGGGAGGGGAAAATAAAAAAATCATGAAAATTAAACAAAGAGAGATAACAAGTTTTCCTAAAAAAAAAATATGAGTCCTGGGAGGCTAGAGGGGGTTATATACCAACTTTCAGGACAATTGGAGCAACTTCAGTTCAGCCCAAATCAATTTGTGCCCGAACTGAACTTTTTTAAAAATTTGGCAAATCGGACCAGAGACGAATCTCAACTGGTTCGCTCATATGTACTCAGGATAGGTCATCAACATTAACCGATCAGCTGCAGGGGTCCGGCAGTCACTGATGTGTGGAGGGAGAGAGATTCCATTGGGTCCCCACGCTGCTGTGAATGGAAGCCGATGGCAGGGAAGGTAGCCCGATGCCTTTCTTAGGCACCGTGGCTGCCTTCCTGTAAGCCTGTGAGATCCAGCTCCCTGGATCTCACAGGCAAGCAGGCTATAAGTGTATTACAGTCTGTAATACACTTACAGCCAATGCATCACAATACAGAAGTATTGTGATGCATTGTAAAGGGGAATAGACCCCCAAAATTCCCAGAGTAGGACAAAAAAATTAAGTGTTTAACCACCTCCGGACCGCCTAACGCAGGATCGCGTTCCGGAGGCGGCAGCCCTGCGCAGAGTCACGCATATACGGGGGGTCGGGTCATCAGCTTGCCAGCCAATGATCGTCGCTGGCAAGCTGATGATTTAAAAAAAAACTAATGAAAAGCCATCTAACACATTATATTAGTAAATATGATGTGTTAAATGGCTTGTCTGCTCCTCTGCTGGTCCTTTTCGCCGGTTGGTTCCAGCAGAGGAGCAGACATCACAATGAGTAGCACCAAACACTTCACCTTAGCCCCAGATCACCCATCACCCGAATTAACCCCTTGATGACCCCTTGATCGCCCCTGTCAATCACCTAGTGAAAGGAAAAAAGTGATCAGTGTAAACTGTCACTTTTTTTTCCACTGCTATTGACTGATAGGTTTTAGGGATAGTTTAGGCCCCTTGGTTAGGTAGTTTAGCGTCAGTTAGCGCCCAGCCCACCGCACCGCAGTCACTGATTCGCTGATTAGCGTATCGCTAATCAGCATTTGTACTTATATAGTATCTGTAAGTGATCAAAACTGATCACAGTCAGATCTATAATTGTATTAGTGTATTAGCTCGCCCTCCACCCAAAACGCAGTGTTTGCCCGATCAGGCCTGATCGGTCGCCCACACGTGCGTTCACCCACGCCCGCCCCGCCGCAGTGACAAAAAATATAATATTTTTTGATCACTGCACAATCACTTTCCAAGCGCTGCGGCGATAAAAAAAATCAGTTTTGATATTTTTTATCAATCGCAGCGGCCTCAGGTACTTCGCTAGCCTCCCCTTTGTAAGAAGGGCTTGCTTTTTTTCTTGGGTAGTCTCAGGGAATACCCCTAAATTTAGTAGTCCAAATGTCAAACAGGGGGTATTCTTCTGAAGAGGCTTACAGGATTCTGACCCAGTCGGATGAGGAATGGGAACCCTCATCTGACGAATCTAGCGGGTCAGAATATGAACCTGTAGAGAGCAGTGGCAGTCTGACCCAAAGTTCGGACGAGGAGGTTAAGGTCACTGATAGCACCAGGTGTACCCGGCCCCGTGTCGCTAGACCACAGGTTGTGCAGGATCCGTTTCAAGGGCAGCAGAGTGGGGCTGGCGCTGTCGGATCACGTGGTGAGGCATACACCAGCAGCGCAGCCCTCCCTGGACCTAGTACCAGCACTGCCGTACAACATGGTGAAGTGGCCAGCACCAGAAGGGCAGTTGAAGCTGGTACGGTGGCACGTGCAATAGTTACCCCGTCGCAGCCACCGCAAAGACAGGCCCGTAGAGCCCCTAGAGTCCCTGAGGTGCTGGCAAACCCTGATTGGCAGTCACCAACTTCAGCCGCACCTGTAGTTCCCCCTTTCACCGCCCAGTCTGTAGTTCGGGTTGAGACAGCTCAGATCGGTTCGGCCCTGGGATTTTTTGAGCTGTTCTTGACTGCGGAGCTCTTGGACTTAGTGGTGGCAGAGACAAACCGGTATGCCACTCAATTTATATCCGCCAACCCGGGAAGCTATTATGCCCAGCCTTTCCAGTGGAAACCAGTCCAAGTTTCCGAAATTTAAATTTTTCTGGGCCTTCTCCTCAACATGGGTCTAACCAAAAAGCATGAATTGCGGTCATATTGGTCCACGAACCCGATTCATCACATGCCCATGTTCTCTGCTGCTATGTCCAGGGTACGTTTTGAGACCATCCTGCGTTTCCTGCACTTTAGCGACAACAGCACCTCTCGTCCCAGATGCCACCCAGCTTTTGACTGGCTCCACAAAATTCGGCCCCTCATAGACCACTTCAACCAGAAATTTGCAGATTTGTATACCCCCGAGCAAAACATCTGCGTAGACGAGTCCCTAATACAGGGAGTGCAGAATTATTAGGCAAGTTGTATTTTTGAGGATTAATTTTATTATTGAACAACAACCATGTTCTCAATGAACCCAAAAAACTAATTAATATCAAAGCTGAATATTTTTGGAAGTAGTTTTTAGTTTGTTTTTAGTTTTAGCTATTTTAGGGGGATATCTGTGTGTGCAGGTGACTATTACTGTGCATAATTATTAGGCAAATTAACAAAAAACAAATATATACCCATTTCAATTATTTATTTTTACCAGTGAAACCAATATAACATCTCCACATTCACAAATATACGTTTCTGACATTCAAAAACAAAACAAAAACAAATCAGTGACCAATATAGCCACCTTTCTTTGCAAGGACACTCAAAAGCCTGCCATCCATGGATTCTGTCAGTGTTTTGATCTGTTCACCATCAACATTGCGTGCAGCAGCAACCACAGCCTCCCAGACACTGTTCAGAGAGGTGTACTGTTTTCCCTCCTTGTAAATCTCACATTTGATGATGGACCACAGGTTCTCAATGGGGTTCAGATCAGGTGAACAAGGAGGCCATGTCATTAGATTTTCTTCTTTTATACCCTTTCTTGCCAGCCACGCTGTGGAGTACTTGGACGCGTGTGATGGAGCATTGTCCTGCATGAAAATCATGTTTTTCTTGAAGGATGCAGACTTCTTCCTGTACCACTGCTTGAAGAAGGTGTCTTCCAGAAACTGGCAGTAGGACTGGGAGTTGAGCTTGACTCCATCCTCAACCCGAAAAGGCCCCACAAGCTCATTTTTGCTGATACCAGCCCAAACCAGTACTCCACCTCCACCTTGCTGGCGTCTGAGTCGGACTGGAGCTCTCTGCCCTTTACCAATCCAGCCACGGGCCCATCCATCTGGCCCATCAAGACTCACTCTCATTTCATCAGTCCATAAAACCTTAGAAAAATCTGTCTTGAGATATTTCTTGGCCCAGTCTTGACGTTTCAGCTTGTGTGTCTTGTTCAGTGGTGGTCGTCTTTCAGCCTTTCTTACCTTGGCCATGTCTCTGAGTATTGCACACCTTGTGCTTTTGGGCACTCCAGTGATGTTGCAGCTCTGAAATATGGCCAAACTGGTGGCAAGTGGCATCTTGGCAGCTGCACGCTTGACTTTTCTCAGTTCATGGGCAGTTATTTTGCGCCTTGGTTTTTCCACACGCTTCTTGCGACCCTGTTGACTATTTTGAATGAAACGCTTGATTGTTCGATGATCACGCTTCAGAAGCTTTGCAATTTTAAGAGTGCTGCATCCCTCTGCAAGATATCTCACTATTTTTGACTTTTCTGAGCCTGTCAAGTCCTTCTTTTGACCCATTTTGCCAAAGGAAAGGAAGTTGCCTAATAATTATGCACACCTGATATAGGGTGTTGATGTCATTAGACCACACCCCTTCTCATTACAGAGATGCACATCACCTAATATGCTTAATTGGTAGTAGGCTTTCGAGCCTATACAGCTTGGAGTAAGACAACATGCATAAAGAGGATGATGTGGTCAAAATACTCATTTGCCTAATAATTCTGCACGCAGTGTACATTTTACCGGGCTCCTTGACTTCAAACAATACATCCCAAGCAAGCGTGCCCGGTATGGGGTCAAATTGTATAAGCTCTGTGAAAGGGCCACAGGCTATACCCACAAATTTCGGATCTATGAGGGAAAAGATCAGACCCTGGAGACGGTCGGTTGCCCTGACTACCTGGGGAGCAGTGGGAAGATGGTCTGGGACTTGGTGTCACCCTTATTTGGCAAGGGGTACCATCTTTATGTGGACAATTTTTACACAAGTGTGCCCCTCTTCAGGCATTTGTTCCTAGAAAAGATTAGCTGCTGTGGCACCGCGCGAACTAGTCGCGTGGGCTTCCCCCAACGGCTCGTTACCACCCGTCTTGCAAGGGGGGAGAGGGCTGCCTTGTGTAACGAAGAACTGCTCGCGGTGAAATGGAGAGACAAGCGTGACGTTTACATGCTCTCCTCCATTCACGCAGACACGACAATACAAATTGAAAGGGCAACCCGTGTCATTGAAAAGCCCCTCTTAGTCCACGACTATAATGCGCTCATGGGAGGGGTGGACTTCAATGACCAGATGTTGGCTCCCTATTTAGTTTCCCGACGCACCAGACGCTGGTATAAGAAGGTGTCTGTATATTTGATTCAATTGGCGATGTACAATAGTTTTGTTCTCTACAGTAAGGCTGGGAGAACGGGATCCTTCCTCAAATTTCAGGAAGAGATCATCGCGAACCTCCTGTATCCAGGAGGTTCCGTTGCCCCATCCACCAGTGTAGTTAGCCGTCTACACGAGCGACATTTCCCCAGTGTCGTTCCTGGTACCTCAACTTAACCGTCACCCCGAAAAAGATGTCGTGTCTGTAGCAGGAGTGGAATAAGGCGTGACACCCGCTATTTCTGTCCTGACTGTCCTGACCACCCTGCCCAATGCTTTGGAGAGTGTTTCCGGAAGTACCACACACAGGTACACTTAGCATAGGGATTGCATCTCACAGGACAGGCACACAGGGCTATTAGGGCCATTACACTCACAGCTACTGCAAACCTCCCCTTTCACCTGGGATAAAGTGCATAATGTACTTCGCCACATCTTTGGGCGATTTGCGCTTTGCACATTGTCCCATGGGGAAGGAGAGGTTTGTCCTATAAAGGTAAAAAAACAAAAAACAAAAAAAAAACACCAGTAAGCAAAAAAGTTAACTTTCAGTTAAAAAAGTTTAAAAACAGTTTATATGTTCTGTTCAAAAGTTATTATAAAGTTAATAAAATTTATTGCGTTGCGGCCTGTTTTTTTTTTTGTTTTTTTTACCTTCCAGGTGGAGCAACCGATTGACTAGCTGCAGCACTGATGTGCATTCTGACAGAAGCATTGCGCTGCTGTCAGATTACACACAAGTCGGTGTATGCGGCGCTGCAAGACGAGATTTCTCCTCTGCAGTAAAAGATACGTTTGCCGAGGCATATGAGCTGAGGAGGCGGCGGTGTTCATATGCTTTGGCAAACACTTTGTATATATAAAAAAAAAAAAAAAATCCCGGCAATGATTTATTCATCCACATCGATTGATGTGAATGGATAAATCTGGTTTGCCAGGGCATACGGGCTAAGTGGGTATGGATGTTGGGCGGAGCTCCTATGTCCTGGCAGACGCCTTTCCCCTCCTTTTTTTTTTTTGGCAGAGATTTTTTCATCCACATTGATCGATGCGAATGAAGAAATCTGTGCCGTTCATTTTTTCTTTCAGCCCAGAGGCTGAACGGAAAAAAAAAATCTCATTACCTGTATGCTCAATATAAGGAGAATAGCAGAAACTCCTAATGCTGGCCATACATGTAATGACTGCGGAGACCCTCAAATGCCAGGGCAGTACAAACACCCCACAAATAACACCATTTTGGAAAGAAGACACCCCAAGGTATTCGCTGAGGGGCATATTGAGTCCATGAAATATTGAACTTTTTGTCCCAAGTTTGCGGAAAGGGAGACTTTGTGAGAAAAAAATATAAAATCTATTTCCGCTAACTTGTGCCAACAAAAAAAATCTTCTATGAACTCGCCATGCCCCTCATTGAATACCTTGGGGTGTCTTCTTTCCAAAATGGGGTCACATGTGGGGTATTTATACTGCTCTGGCTTTTTAGGGGCCCTAAAGCGTGAGAAGAAGTCTGGGATCCAAATGTCTAAAAATGCCCTCCTAAAAGGAATGTGGGCCCCTTTGCACATCTAAGCTGCAAAAAAGTGTCACACATGTGGTATCGCCGTACTCAGGAGAAGTTGGGGAATGTGTTTTGGGGTGTCATTTTACATATACCCATGCTGGGTGAGAAAAATATCTTGGTCAAATGCCAACTTTGTATAAAAAAATGGGAAAAGTTGTCTTTTGCCGAGATATTTCTCTCACCCAGCATGGGTATATGTAAAATGACACCCCAAAACACATTGCCCAACTTGTATAAAAAAAATGGGAAAAGTTGTCTTTTGCCAAGATATTTCTCTCACCCAGCATGGGTATATGTAAAATGACTCCCCAAAACACATTGCCCAACTTCTCCTGAGTACGGAGATACCACATGTGTGACACTTTTTTGCAGCCTAGGTGGGCAAAGGGGCCCACATTCCAAAGAGCACCTTTCGGATTTCACCGGCCATTTTTTACAGATTTTGATTTCAAACTACTTACCACACATTAGGGCCCCTAGAATGCCAGGGCAGTATAACTACCCCACAAGTGACCCCATTTTGGAAAGAAGACACCCCAAGGTATTTGCTGATGGGCATAGTGAGTTCATAGAAGTTTTTATTTTTTGTCACAAGTTAGTGGAATATGAGACTTTGTAAGAAAAAAAAAAAATTAAAAAAATCATCATTTTCCGCTAACTTGTGACAAAAAATAAAAAGTTCTATGAACTCACTATGCCCATCAGCGAATACCTTAGGGTGTCTACTTTCCGAAATGGGGTCATTGGTCGGGTGTTTGTACTGTCTGGCCATTGTAGAACCTCAGGAAACATGACAGGTGCTCAGAAAGTCAGAGCTGCTTCAAAAAGCGGAAATTCACATTTTTGTACCATAGTTTGTAAACGCTATAACTTTTACCCAAACCATTTTTTTTTACCCAAACATTTTTTTTTTATCAAAGACATGTAGAACAATAAATTTTGAGAAAAATGTATATATGGATGTCGTTTTTTTTGCAAAATTTTACAACTGAAAGTGAAAAATGTCATTTTTTTGCAAAAAAATCTTTAAATTTCGATTAATAACAAAAAAAGTTAAAATGTCAGCAGCAATGAAATACCACCAAATGAAAGCTCTATTAGTGAGAAGAAAAGGAGGTAAAATTCATTTGGGTGGTAAGTTGCATGACCGAGCAATAAACGGTGAAAGTAGGGTAGGTCAGAAGTGTAAAAAGTGGCATGGTCATTAAGGGTGTTTAAGCTAGGGGGGCTGAAGTGGTTAAAAAAAGTTAAAAAAATATAGTTTTACAAAAAAATTAAAGTTTTAAGTAATTAAGCGTTCTTTTCCCAAAATAAAGTAAAGTATTTTCTTTTCAAAAATAGGGAAAAAAGAAAAATATACATATTAGGTATCACCGCGTCCGTATCGACTGGCTCTATGAAAATCAGATGATCTTAACCCCTCAGATGAACACCATAAATAAAATTAATAACTGCTAAAAAAACAATTTTTTTGTCACCTTACATCACTAAAAGTGCAACATCAAGCGATCAAAAAGGTGTTTGCCCCCCAAAATAGTACCAATCTAACCATCACCTCATCCAACAAAAACTGAGCCACTACCTAAGACAATCGCCCAAAAAAATTAATAAAAACTATGGCTCTCAAACTATGGAGACACTAAAACATGATTTTATTTGTTTCAAAACTGCTTTTATTGTGTTAAATGTAAAAAACTAAAACGTAGACATATTAGGTATCGCCGCTTCCGTAACAACATGCTCTATAAAAATACCACATGACCTAACCCCTCAGGTGAACACCGTAAAAAAATAATAAGTGTAATAGCAAGTGATCAAAAAGTCATATTTACTCCAAACCGTCATCTCATCCCACCAAAATTATACCCTACCTAAGACAATCGCTCCCAAAAAAAAGCTATGGCTCTCAGACTATGGAGACATTAAAACATGATTTTTTTGTTTCAAAAATGATATTATTGTGTAAAACTTAAATAAATTAAAAAAGTATACATATTAGGTATTGCCACATCTGTAACGACCTACTCTATAAAAATATCACATGATCTAACCCCTCAGGTGAACACCTTTAAAAAAATATTTAAAAATTGTGTAAAAATAGCAATTTTTTGTCACCTTACATCACAAAGTGTAATACCAAGCAATCAAAAAGTTATAAGCACCCCAAAATAGTACCAATCAGACCATCATCTCATCCCCCAAAAAATGAGACCCTACCTAAGACAATCGCATAAAAAATAAATAAAAATACGGCTCTCAGAATATGGAGACACTGTTATTGTGTAAAACATAAATGAATCAAAAAAGTATACATATTAGCTATCGTCTTGTCCGTAACAACCTGCTCTATAAAAATACCTCATGATCTAACAAAAAATAAAAATGGTGCCAAAAGTTATTTTTTGTTATCTTGCGTAAGAGAGTGTAATATAGAGAAACCAAAAATCATATGTACCCTAAGGCCTCTTTCACACGAGTGTGACAGATTAGCTCCGGATGCGTTCAGGGTGCGTTCAGTGAAACTCTTTGTCTGCGATTGCGTTCAGTTGTTCAGTTTTTTCCGCGCGGGTGCAATGCGTTTTGATGCGTTTTTCACGCGCGTTATAAAAAACTGAAGGTTTACAAACAACATCTCTTAGCAACCATCAGTGAAAAACGCATCTCACCCGCACTTTTTTTTTATCCTAGGATTTTTTTTTATTTATAAATATCTTTTATTTTCCAAAATACAAAAAGACCAATACAACATTAATGGACCGTCCAAAAGGTCCATATTACAAAACATTTTACATTTACATTAGCATTTGCATTAACCTTTTACCCCAAATACCCACCCACCCCCTTGAATCGAGAGAGAGGGGGGGAGAAAGAAAAAAAAAAAAAAGAAAAAAAAAACCTCTTTGTTTAAACACCTCGGCCCTGGTTCAACCAATTCTTTCAAATGTTATAATTTTTTTCCTGTCTATCACTCAATCTCTCCGAAACCTGTTCCAATCTAATCAGGTTAAACACAGCTTCCTGCCACTGTCCTACTGTAGGGGGGTCTTTATTTATCCATTTCCGAAGTATCAACAGTCTAGCCAGAAACAATACTTTATTCAACGCCAACTGTAGCTCTTTATTTAACTTAAGATGTGCAGTAGCCCCCAATATACAGACTACGGGGTCTTCCAAAACTTGAATATCTAAAAATAATTATGTAATCTCTACAATCTCTTTCCAATACCTTGTCAATTTTGGGCATCTCCAAAAACAATGTATAAGATCCGCCCTCTCACCCCTACATTTTGAACACTTATCCGAGGTTCTAACCCCCATTTTCTTTAGCGCCCAGGGAGATCGATGTAACCTATGGAGTATAAAGAATTGCAAAATTTTATGTGAAGCCCTTTCTGAGACCCTAGTATAACTTCTAAGGGCATCATTCCATTTTTCTTCCGTAAAAGATAGGAGCTCTTTTTCCCAGTTTCCTCTAGCTGATATTATAATCCCTTTTTTTCTTGCCTCCATCAAAATTCCATATCTTTTTTTTGTAGCACCTTTTTTTTCCCTTCCATTGGTAAATTTATATATTCTATTTGATTGTTCTTTTCTATATTTATTTGGATTAGCTGGTATCCTAACAGCGTTTTTTAGCTGGAGATATTTAAAGCTATCCTTTTGATGGATCCCCAACTCCGTTGCCAAGGTTGAGAAGTTCTTCAGTTTATCCTCCTCAAATATTTGCCCTAAATACTTTACCCCCTTTTTTTCCCAATCTATATAGGATTTAATCCTTTGCACTTCCTTTAAATTTATGTTTTTCCGAATTGGTGTGTAGTGCAAATAGCCCTTAATATCCATAATTTTTTTGAGTTCCACCCATATGTTTCCCATTAAATTCATTATCTTATTTCCTGTGCTATTTTTCCCTAGTGTTCCTGACTCCAATACCTCTAAATAGTTTGTGTCCCCTATCCACACCATTTTTATTAACTCATCCCTCCCCACAGTTCCTTTTAAAGTTCCATTTATCTGAGTATATTCTGTTATTAAATAATAAAAAAAACAATTTGGAACTGCTAAACCACCATCTCTTACTGGGAGCTGAAGAACCTCTCTCCTTAGCCTGGGAGTATCACCTTTCCAAATAAAATCCCCCATTAAACTATCTAACAACCTGAAGAGTTTTTTCGGCAACCACATTGGGGAATTTTGTAAAACATATAATATTTTTGGAAGAAAAAACATTTTTATTAAATTCACTCGGCCCTGAATTGACAATGGTAGTTTTTTCCAGATGTGTATTTTGGTTCTAAGTTCTTTTATTAAAGGGAGTACATTTAACTTCTCATAATCTTGAATATTTGTAGAAATCTGTATACCTAAATATTTAAAACTCTCGTGTTGCTCAAGCACGTGCACCCTTGCAGAATTCTGTGATAGCCCCTTACCTAATAACATCATATGGGACTTCTCCCAATTTATATTTAACCCCGAAACAAAAAAAAACTTATCTATTAAATCTATAACTCTATTAAACTCATCCCCCGTATTGTGCAAAAATAATAAAATATCATCAGCATACATTATTAATTTTTCCTTTCCATCCCTATACTGAAAACCATTGTACTCCCTATTATCTCTTATCAAGCATGCCAAAGGTTCTATTGCAATGGCGAATAATAATGGGGAGAGAGGGCCTCCCTGCCTAGTGCCCCTATGAAGGGCAAAAGGCAGGGACAAGCTCCCATCCACCATTACCCTGGACCTAGGATTGGAATATATGAGTTGAATCCATCTTATAAATCCCTCCCCTATACCAACCCTTTTCAATACTGCCCATAAATACTCCCACTCGATGCAGTCAAAAGCCTTTTGTGCATCCAGTGAAAGTATAGCTTTTTCGCCAGCTTCTGTTTTATTAGCTTCAATATTAAGGTACAGCCTTCTAATATTTGAGTATATTGTCCTTCCTGGTATAAAACCTGTCTGATCTTCTTGGATTATACCTTTAATCACCTTAGAGAGCCTACCTGCCAAAACCTTTGCTAGAATCTTCACGTCCGTATTCAGCAAAGATATTGGTCTATATGAGCCGGGATCTAGTTGTTCTTTACTCTTTTTTGGGATCAGCGTTAATATTGCTTCTTTCATTGACTCTGGTAAATCACCAATTTTTTGGGCCTCACACAATGTCACTCTTAATTCCGGTATTAACACCTGCGAGAAAGTTTTATATATTTCAAAGGGGAGTCCGTCGCACCCTGGTAATTTTAATAGTTTCACCTGACCCAGAACCTCCTCTATCTCTAAATTAGAAATTTCTTTATCCAGGTATTATTTTTGTGTTTTAGATATCTCGGGGATAGCAATCTGATCTAAATAATTGTCCAGGACTTTTTTGTTGTATTGTACCCTAGACTTATAGAGTTCCTCAAAATATTCAACGAAGACTTTTTTAATTCCCTCGGGTGAACTGACTATTTCATCTCTATTGTCCTTAATTGCCCCTATCCATGTTTTCCCTTTCTGATTTTTCACTATACCTGCTAGGATTTTTCCAACCTTTTCTCCCTCCGAAGCCAACTGAAACCCCTGGAAGAACAATTCCTTCCTTGTTTTATCCATATAATATGTTTTTAAATTTTCATGTTCTTGCTCCCATTTCTTCTTATTATTTCCGGTCGGATTCATTATACATATGGATATTGCTACTTCTAAGTTCTTTTCCAATAATTTACCCTTTTCTTTGGTAGTTTTTTTTAAAATAGTTCACCTTTTTAAACAGACATCCTCTCAAGTATGCCTTAGCCGTGTCCCACACTATAGATTTTTTAGCAGAACCACTATTTTCTAAAAAAAAAGTTTTTTAAATCCAGCCCTATACTCTCTTTATCTGGGATATACATTAACCAATGGGGATTGAACTTAAACAGTGGCCAATTTTGCCTCTTGTTCAAATACAAATCGATTATAATGGCACTATGATCGGATAGAGCCATAGGCAAATACTTTATCTTTATCCTACTTTGGGTCATTAAGTTTTTATTTCCTAGAACCATATCTATTCTTGACCACGTTTGGTGTGTTTTAGAGTAACAAGAATACATTATTTCCTCTGGATTTAAATAACGCCAAACAACAATCCAGTTGAACTCCAAGACCATTTTACAAAAATCTACATTTTGCATTCTTCCCCCTCCGCCAGACACTCTGTCTCTGAGTGGATCCATTACAGCATTATAATCTCCTGTCGCAATCATTATACATTCCTGTCTATTTAACATAAATCTATGCAACTCGTACAACACATCTGACCTATATGGTGGAGGAATATATACATTTGCGAATACCATTCTAACCCCTTCCACATTACAATGTAGAAAAAGGTACCTGCCACAGTCGTCCGCCTCACATTTAACACACTCAAATTTGATCTTTTTATGCACCAAGATTGAAACCCCTCTGGAATAGGTAGTGTATACCGAATGGTACCCTTCCACACTCCATCCCTTCTCCATCCATACGAGGGAGTCTTTAACTAAGTGTGTCTCTTGGAGGCAGACGATGGCTGGCAAGAACCTCCTAATCCACTCAAAGACCGCGTATCTCTTTATCCTTTCCCGCAAACCTCTCACATTCAGCGAGACAAACCTAACCATCTAGCAGAGGGGGAAGAAAAAAAAAAAGAAAGAAGAACCCCCTCTCTCTCTCCCTTCAACGAAATACCCCCTCCTCCCACCCCCCTTCTGAGTAGCTCCCCCTCCGCTGATCAGCAGACAAGGCAGCTCCATTACTCAGCATTATGGCTCCCCAACCCTCCCCCATACCCCAACCCCCCTCAGCTATTGATCCTATCCAACCATTCATTTGCATCTATTGGAAAGAAGACACCCCAAGGTATTTTGTGATGGGCATAGTGAGTTCATGGAAGTTTTTATTTTTTGTCACAAGTTAGTGGAATATGAGACTTTGTAAGAAAAAAATAAATAATAAAAATCATCATTTTCCGCTAACTTGTGACAAAAAATTAAAAATTCTAGGAACTCGCCATGCCCCTCACGGAATACCTTGGGGTGTCTTCTTTCCAAAATGGGGTCACTTGTGGGGTAGTTATACTGCCCTGGCATTTTAGGGGCCCTAATGTGTGAGAAGTAGTTTGAAATCAAAATGTGTAAAAAATGCCCTGTGAAATCCAAAAGGTGCTCTTTGGAATGTGGGCCCATTTTCCCACCTAGGCTGCAAAAAAGTGTCACACATCTGGTATCGCCGTACACAGGAGAAGTAGGGCAATGTGTTTTGGGGTGTCTTTTAACATATACCCATGCTGGGTGAGAGAAATATCTCGGCAAAAGACAACTTTTCAATTTTTTTTATACAAAGTTGGCATTTGACCAAGATATTTATCTCACCCAGCATGGGTATATGTAAAATGACACCCCAAAACACATTCCCCAACTTCTCCTGAGTACGGCGATACCACATGTGTGACACTTTTTTGCAGCCTAGGTGGGCAAAGGGGCCCACATTCCAAAGAGCACCTTTAGGATTTTACAGGGCATTTTTTACACATTTGGATTCCAGACTTCTTCTCACGCATTAGGGCCCCTAAAATGCCAGGGCAGTATAACTACCCCACAAGTGACCCCATTTTGGAAAGAAGACACCCCAAGGTATTTCGTGATGGGTATAGTGAGTTCATGGAAGTTTTTATTTTTTGTCACAAGTTAGTGGAATATGAGACTTTTTAATAAAAAAATAAAAAAAATAAAATCATCATTTTCTGCTAACTTGTGACAAAAAATAAAAAATTCTAGGAACTCTCCATGCCCCTCACGGAATACCTTGGGGTGTCTTCTTTCCAAAATGGGGCCACTTGTCGGGTAGTTATACTGCCCTGGCATTTTAGGGGCCCTAATGCGTGAGAAGTAGTTTGAAATCAAAATGTGTAAAAAATGAATTGTGAAATCAGAAAGGTGCTCTTTGGAATGTGGGCCCCTTTGCCCACCTAGGCTGCAAAAAAGTGTCACACATGTGGTATCGCCGTACTCAGAAGAAGTAGGGCAATGTGTTTTGGGGTGTCTTTTTACATATACCCATGCTGGGTGAGAAAAATATCTCGGCAAAAGACAACTTTTCCCATTTTTTTATACAAAGTTGGCATTTGACCGAGATATTTATCTCACCCAGCATGGGTATATGTAAAATGACACCCCAAAACACATTGCCCAACTTCTCTTGAGTACGGCGATACCACATGAGTGACACTTTTTTGAAGCCTAGATGCGCAAAGGGGCCCAAATTCCTTTTAGAAGGGCATTTTTAGACATTTGGATCCCAGACTTCTTCTCACGCTTTAGGGCCCCTAAAATGCCAGGGCATTGTAAATACCCCACATGTGACCCCATTTTGGAAAGAAGACACCCCAAGGTATTCAATGAATGGCATGGCGAGTTCATAGAAGATTTTTTTTGTTGGCACAAGTTAGCGGAAATTGATTTTATATTTTTTTCTCACAAAGTCTCCCTTTCCGCTAACTTGGGACAAAAAGTTCAATATTTCATGGACTCAATATGCCACTCAGCGAATACCTTGGGGTGTCTTCTTTCCGAAATGGGGTCACATGTGGGGTATTTATACTGCCCTGGCATTTTAGGGGCCCTAAAGCGTGAGAAGAAGTCTGGAATATAAATGTCAAAAAATTTTACGCATTTGGATTCCATGAGGGGTATGGTGAGTTCATGCAAGCTTTTTTTTTTGTCACAAGTTAGTGGAATATGAGACTTTGTAAGAAAAAACAAAAAAACAAAAAAAATAAAAATCAATTTCCACTAACTTGGGCCAAAAAAATGTATGAATGGAGCCTTACAGGGGGGTGATCAATGACAGGGGGGTGATCAATGACAGGGGGGTGATCAGGGAGATTATATGTGGTGATCACCCCCCTGTCATTGATCACCCCCCTGTAAGGCTCCATTCAGACGTCCGTATGTGTTTTGTGGATCCGATCCGTGGATCCGTAAAACACATACGGACGTCTGAATGGAGCCTTACAGGGGGGTGATCAATGACAGGGGGGTGATCAATGACAGGGGGGTGATCAGGGAGTCTATATGGGGTGGTTCAAAATCGCTATATTTCCCTTATGCTGTAAGGATGTGGTGTTTTATTCAATAAATCAAACAGATGTCCCTTTGGACTAGCTTACACCTATTATCCTACACCTCCTAAATCCTAAAACTTAGCCTTTAATAGTTCATCTTAAATATCACCTATAATAGTTTATTAAAATAATCAGTGGTCACCTAGTCCTATATTAAACTAGTACTAGCCTCCTGCCTGTTATATCTATCTGGAGTGAGACTTATTGGCTTGACTGGCTGCGCGCTGCCAGTATTAGTACAAGCACAATATAATTTGTATTCCTATATATATTAGCTAAGTGACTTCACTGCCATTAAAACTAAATGTCCACGCTGCCCCCCGACATGTTTCGCCGTGCTCCGGCGTCTTCAGGGGTTTGGGCAGAGTGTGAGCGTGTGCTGGCTCGGCTGGATTATATCACTTCCGTTTGTGATGTCATAGATTGTGGGCTGGCTCAGGAGAGTGCATTCGTCCACCTCCCAGAGGCCGATAGGCCACTTGTCAGCTGATGTCTACGCCTCCTCCAACTTTGACCTTTACTTGATGTGCGCCGTACTGTGTCATCAGATTGCGCTGCGCATGTCTAGTAAACTTAGACTATGGGATGCTGCATACTAACTTGTCCTTAATCCGCTTCTCTACGCATGTCCTCTGACTTAGTCGCCGGCGCATCTTCTTTGTATACTGCATCTACGCATGCGCCAGTACTTAGTTATCGGACCTCCGTCCCAGGGCTCAATGCGTCCTGTTGCGCATGTCAGAGCACTTCGTTCGCAATGCTCTCCACGTCGGATACCAGAGTGCGCCTGCGTGAATACTTGGCCGTGATGCGGCGCTTGTCTCCGGACTTTGTAAGTATTGTCCACTTCCACGTCTAATGTGGTGTCAAGTTCTAAGTTGTTATCACAAGGACCTCCATTCCTTGATGATCCGGTTCACTTCTTTTTCCTTAGGTATACTCCCATGCCGGTCATCACAAATAATTCCAGCTATCCTCCATATCATTTGCAGTGGGTTCTGGTCTGAATATCCCAGAAAAGATTATCTGGCTGTCAGAGGGATCGCGCTTAGGTAGCCTTTTTGCTACTATCTTTAATGTATATATTGGCTTTGGGTTCTTCCATATTTATGCCCCTCTGTGTTCACTGTGATCGCTATCCCTCTCACAACCAGACTCTTCCATCCCTTATGACACCTCTAGTAGTCAACCTGGCTATGTCACATTTTATAAGGCCCCAATTTCCAGGGGGGGACGGGGACGAATGAACTCTCCCACTTGCCATTATTGCCTGTCTCATCTGGTTCTTTTATTTTTATTTTTTTGTGTATTTATTTTAAGCCTTGCCGAGTAAGCTTCTTAGTTTGTGATTTCCTGTATTTCTCATATTTAGTAGTATCTTATAATTTACTTTCCTTTTCTTTTTAGGAGGGGGTACAAACTACAGAAAGGATGAATATGTGAACCCTTCGTTGAGGCCTCTTGGGGATAAGCTGTTGAGCAGGTAAATCCATTTGGTCTCCTCCTGTTGGAGTTTCCTATCTATATCTCCTTTACGTGGACCTGGTTTCACCTTTGTCACTCCCCAAAATTTTATCTCTGAACTGTTTCCTCTATGCTTTTCTCTAATGTGTCTGGCTAGGCTGGTGTCCTCCCCTGTATTGATACTGCTCAGGTGTCTAGATATTCTCCTTCTTAATTCTTGGGTGGTCTTCCCCACATACAGTTTGGGACAGTCACACCTGATGACGTACACCACTCCTTTTGTTTTACAGTTAATGTAATCTCTTATTTCGTAACTTTTCCCATCTACTGGATTTTCAAACGTTTTGGTAGTTGCCATCCGGCCACAAAATATACAATCTCCACATGGGTATGACCCCTTATGATTTAACCAGGTAGTTTTCGTTATTTTGTTCTGTTGATAATGGCTATGAACCAACATTTCTCTTAGATTTTTTCCTCTTCTATAGGTTATCGCCGGGTAACTGGGTATTACTTTCTGTATGTCGGCATCAGCTTGTAATATGTGCCAGTGTCGTCTCAACACTAGTTTGATGGCATTATGTTCAGTGTCATAGGTGCCAATACAGCGTATGATTTTTCCACCTCCTTTCTGAGTTCTACCAACTAGCAACTGCTGCCTTTCTAACTTCCTTTCTTTACTGTACGCCTTATGCAGGCATTTCTTTGAATATCCTCTACTAACGAATCGTGAATAGAGTATATTGCATTCTTTTTGGAATGCCTCTTCTGTGGAGCAATTGCGCCTAGCTCTTAAATATTGCCCCACAGGCAGGGCTGGGACAAGGTCCACCACCAACAGAGGCTGAGCTGCCCAAGTGCGCCCCCCCCCCCCCTTGCCTGCGCCCAGGGCCAGTGCAAGGTTTTTTACCAACACAAGCGAACCTACATTTTGGCGCCCCCGACCCCCCCTCCCCCTTCAGCTCACCTGGGGGAAGGGGGGGGGGGTGCGCCAAAATGTAAGTTCGTCCCATAAGACGCACCTAGGTTTTAAAGGAGGATAATAGGAAACAATATTTTTCATTCCACCTCAGGTCAGACCAGCCATCAGACCCCAGCTCACAAGCACAGCCCCAATGCCTCAGATCAGACCCCCATGTCAGCCATCAGCCCTCCATGTCATATTTCTCCCCGTCCATGGCACAGACAGACTACAGTCATTGTCTCCGGCCCATCATGTAACCCCATCCTCACCCATGTCACATTTCTCCCCCTCCATTTGATTGCTCTAACACATGTTTCTCCAGATGATCTTATGCTAAAAGTCATGGTAATAGAGTCTCAAAGGTCTATAGAAGCAGGTACACTATTTTTACAAACCTTTGAGGCTCTATTAACACTACTATCAACATCAGGTCATTTAGAGAAACAGCATCTTTTTTTAATTATGTTTTTCCTTTAGGTGTTAAAACATAACTTTCATTTGATTGCTGTAACACCTAAAGGAAAAACCTTTTTAAAAACCTGCTGTGTCTCTAGATGACCTTATGTTGATAGTAGTGTTAATAGAGCCTCAAAGGTCTGTAAAAATAGGGTAACTGCTTCTATAGACCTTTCAGACTCTATTACCACTGCTATCAACATAAGGTCATCTTGAGAAACAGCAGGTTTTTAATTTGATTTCCTTTAGGTGTTCAAGAAATCAAATAAGTTATGTTTTAACACCTAAAGGAAAAAGATAATTTAAAAAACTTGCTCTTTCTCTAGGTGACCTTATGTTTATAGTAGTGTTAATAGAGTCTCAAGGGTCTATATAAGCAGTTACCCTATTTTTACAGACCTTTGAGACTCTATTAACACTACTATCAGCATAAGGTCATCTTCTAGAGAAACAGCAGGCTTTAAAAAAAATCCCTTTAGGTGTTAGAGTAAATTGCAATCAAATGAATGTTATGTGTTAAGATTAGGGTCAGAAGCAGACAAGCAGGGTTTCTTTAGCCTCTTGGCTATTAGTTTTTACATTCATAAAGCTCCACATTGAGCTTCCAGCAGCAGACAGATGCCAGGGCACTTCTGTGGTCACCTCACCTGGGCACATGGTCTTTGCTCAGCTGTCACGGCCATGGCTATGACCGTGACTCCTGAACCGCATGCGGTTGTCAGCGGTTTTCATTGGTGTTCAATCACAGGTGAGGGCTGTGGTATTGGCCTCACCTGTGGTTGCCGCTGGCAACAGTATGTATGTGGCAGCGTAGCAGGCTGAGCTGTGCCATGCAGCTCGCTACGCTGCGCATGCGGTTTTGTGTGTGATGTGTGGATGTGTGCACTGTGTTTTATGTTATTGTGTGCACGTTCCCTTTAAGTGGTGTTTTCCCTTCCCTGGTGTTGGAAGGGTTAATCCCCTTCCTAGTGTGTGTGATCACTGGGTGTGTCCGACTGTGGGGTGTGGCTTCTTGGCCTATAAAGCCTCATTGCTTTTGTAGGCCTGCAGGTTGCTTCAGCCATGCTTAGCTGAGAGCAGCCTCATGTATTTATTACCTGCCAGTAAGAGCCACCCCTGTGGTCATAAACCTTTATGTCAAAACCTTTATGTCATAACCATATTGTGCTTATGTTATTTCCAGTTATGTGTGATGTCTGTGTGATGTTTTATATGTCTCCCTTTGTGCAGCTATGGATCTGGGTCCCTGTGTAGGGATGCGTTTATGATCTGCACCCTGCTAACACAGGGATCCAGTCAGCAAGGCTGTGGCAGGTAGGTGGAACTCTGGTTCACCTGCCATATCCATAGTGCTGTTTATGTCTCCCCTTTTCCTGCAGCTTGGCCGTTGAGACTCCTGCTCCTCCGTGTCTAGGAGGAGTGGGCTTGTCTTACTTAGCTCCTAGGTGAGGGTCATCTTGAGGGCCAGCAGGGACTTTTAGGTTCCGGAGCATGGGCCCTCCTACCATCAAGGTTGGCCCATGTAGCTAGGAGCTAGGGTCAGGTTAGGGATGCCTTAGGAGGTGACCTGCTCCCTAATCCTGTCTACATGGCCAAGCAGCCGAAACATCACCAAGCTTCACACGGCTGAGGATTTCCCCCATCCTCAGCCGTGACAGTATGACCACAGTCGCTCTTACGTGGCGTTCCCTCGAAAGAGGGTAAAGCATGCACTGCTGTCTACGGATGGGGTGCATGCGCGTTCTCCGGAGGGAGAGCGTTATGGGGCTTTCACCATTTACGGCGCGGTGAGTGGCATTCCCAGCTCACCGTTGTCCGTGTTGGTGTCCCCTTTTTGTTTGTCTTTCCCCTCCCCCCCTCCCATTGTTTCTTATGCCTCACCAACTTTCCCCTTTTGTTGTTGGGAGGGGCTTTGAGGGGTGGGAGTATGCATCCCTCGAAAGAGGGTGAAGCATGTACCGCCCTCTGCGGAAGGGTTACATGCGCGCGCTCTTCGGAGGGAGAGCGTTCTGGGGGTTTCGCCTCTGACGGCGCGGTGAGTGGCATTCCCCGCCTTCCCTTCACCGTTGCCTCGTTTGGCGTCCCCCTGATTTTATAACACGTGGTGTGTGTCTGGTATGCGGTATGCATACCTTCGAAAGAGGGTGCAGCATGCAGTGCCATATCAATGTGGCCTGCATGCGCGTTCTCCGGAGGGAGAGCGTTCCTGGGGGTTCTCCGTTAACGGCACGGTTGGTGGCTTATTCCCCGCCACCTTACCTTCCGTGTCCGTGTTGGGGATCCCTCGTCCCTCTCCATGTTCCCATCTCTGGTCGTTTGCTGGCAGCACTCCGTAGGTGGTCCGGCTGCTTGCTGGTTAGGAGTGTCTGCTGGCAGCGACTGGAGTGGGGACGTGAGTGGAGAGTCCCCTCGTCCATCTCTCAGTGGTTCTTTTCTCTTTGTTGCTGGTGCGGGCTGCAGTCCTCGTCGGACTGGCTAGTGTGAGCCGGGAGAGGATGCAGCTGACAGCGACCCCTTTTTAGAACCGGCACTGAGAGTGGACGTCCCCTTCTCCTATCCCCTTGTCTGAGTCCCTCACGTGTCTTTTTTTGGTGGGGGGGCTTTGAGGGGTGGGAGTGTCACGGCCATGGCTATGACCGTGACTCCTGAACCGCATGCGGTTGTCAGCGGTTTTCATTGGTGTTCAATCACAGGTGAGGGCTGTGGTATTGGCCTCACCTGTGGTTGCCGCTGGCAACAGTATGTATGTGGCAGCGTAGCAGGCTGAGCTGTGCCATGCAGCTCGCTACGCTGCGCATGCGGTTTTGTGTGTGATGTGTGGATGTGTGCACTGTGTTTTATGTTATTGTGTGCACGTTCCCTTTAAGTGGTGTTTTCCCTTCCCTGGTGTTGGAAGGGTTAATCCCCTTCCTAGTGTGTGTGATCACTGGGTGTGTCCGACTGTGGGGTGTGGCTTCTTGGCCTATAAAGCCTCATTGCTTTTGTAGGCCTGCAGGTTGCTTCAGCCATGCTTAGCTGAGAGCAGCCTCATGTATTTATTACCTGCCAGTAAGAGCCACCCCTGTGGTCATAAACCTTTATGTCAAAACCTTTATGTCATAACCATATTGTGCTTATGTTATTTCCAGTTATGTGTGATGTCTGTGTGATGTTTTATATGTCTCCCTTTGTGCAGCTATGGATCTGGGTCCCTGTGTAGGGATGCGTTTATGATCTGCACCCTGCTAACACAGGGATCCAGTCAGCAAGGCTGTGGCAGGTAGGTGGAACTCTGGTTCACCTGCCATATCCATAGTGCTGTTTATGTCTCCCCTTTTCCTGCAGCTTGGCCGTTGAGACTCCTGCTCCTCCGTGTCTAGGAGGAGTGGGCTTGTCTTACTTAGCTCCTAGGTGAGGGTCATCTTGAGGGCCAGCAGGGACTTTTAGGTTCCGGAGCATGGGCCCTCCTACCATCAAGGTTGGCCCATGTAGCTAGGAGCTAGGGTCAGGTTAGGGATGCCTTAGGAGGTGACCTGCTCCCTAATCCTGTCTACATGGCCAAGCAGCCGAAACATCACCGGGCTTCACACGGCTGAGGATTTCCCCCATCCTCAGCCGTGACATCAGCAGAGTCCTGCCATACATGCTGGGTAGATGCTAGAATGGATTTGTTAGAAGGAGGTCTGTGACATCACTGGTCACATGCTCCTTCATGGTCACATGATCCACTGTGAGAACGCAGGCTTCCTGTCTTCAAAGTTCACACCCTCCTGCTGTGTTCAGCTCCAGAGAGAAGGGGGTGTGAAAGGATGGACCAATGGCAGGGCAGCTAGCTGATACTGGCCAATCAGCAGCCTCCTGCTCCTATCTACAAGCGCAGCTTAGAGTGAACACTGGCTGGGGAGGGGAGGGGAGGGCGCCCGGCAGCAAGTAAGTGATAAAAAAAAAAAAAAAGAGGTTTGTTTTTCCGCCCACCCCAGGCTGCGCCCTGAGGCTGGAGCCTCCCCAGCCTCTGTGTCGGCCCGGGCCTGCCCACAGGGATTCCCTTTTTGAGGGGTACTGGATGGTGACTTTGCCAATGCAGCAAGTTGTTAGTCAATGTCGGTTTTCGATATATTTCTGTCTGGATATTGCCGTCAGGTTGCAGTATCAATTTAAGATCCAGGAAATTGATCGTGCTCTTGTGTATTTCAGCGGTAAATTTCATTCCAATTTGATTGTCGTTCAATTGACAAACAAATTCATGTAATTGTGCCTCTGTGTCATCCCAAAAAATCTAAATATCGTCAATATAACGACCCCAAAACAATATATAATATGTGCTGTGTGTATCTCTCATATATATCTGTGAAAACTATACAGTCTTCCCACCACCCTAAAAACAAATTAGCAAAACTTGGTGCACAAATCGTGGCCCATATCGTGCCCATAGCGGTGCCAGTTGTCTGTAAATAATATTTGCCATTAAACGTAAAATAATTGTGCTCCAACAAAAATTTCAAAAGGGTAATAACAAAACAATTGTGCTCATGATATTGGATCCCTTTAGTGCTCAAATAATATTGGACTGCCTGTATTCCCAAGTGGTGCTGAATACTGGTGTATAGAGCTTCCACGTCAAGGCTTGCTATATACGTCAACGAAGGGTTCACATATTCATCCTTTCTGTAGTGTGTACCCCCTCCTAAAAAGAAAAGGAAAGTAAATTATAAGATACTACTAAATATGAGAAATACAGGAAATCACAAACTAAGAAGCTTACTCGGCAAGGCTTAAAATAAATACACAAAAAAATAAAAATAAAAGAACCAGATGAGACAGGCAATAATGGCAAGTGGGAGAGTTCATTCGTCGCCCCCCCCTGGAAATTGGGGCCTTATAAAATGTGACATAGCCAGGTTGACTACTAGAGGTGTCATAAGGGATGGAAGAGTCTGGTTGTGAGAGGGATAGCGATCACAGTGAACACAGAGGGGCATAAATATGGAAGAACCCAAAGCCAATATATACATTAAAGATAGTAGCAAAAAGGCTACCTAAGCGCGATCCCTCTGACAGCCAGATAATCTTTTCTGGGATATTCAGACCAGAACCCACTGCAAATGATATGGAGGATAGCTGGAATTATTTGTGATGACCGGCATGGGAGTATACCTAAGGAAAAAGAAGAGAACCGGATCATCAAGGAATGGAGGTCCTTGTGATAACAACTTATAACTTGACACCACATTAGACGTGGAAGTGGACAATACTTACAAAATCCGGAGACAAGCGCCGCATCACGGCCAAGTATTCACGCAGGCGCACTCTGGTATCCGACGTGGAGAGCATTGCGAACGAAGTGCTCTGACATGCGCAACAGGACGCATTGAGCCCTGGGACGGAGGTCCGATAACTAAGTACTGGCGCATGCGTAGATGCAGTATACAAAGAAGATGCGCCGGCGACTAAGTCAGAGGACATGCGCAGAGAAGCGGATTAAGGACAAGTTAGTATGCAGCATCCCATAGTCTAAGTTTACTAGACATGCGCAGCGCAATCTGATGACACAGTACGGCGCACATCAAGTAAAGGTCAAAGTTGGAGGAGGCGTAGACATCAGTTGACAAGTGGCCTATCGGCCTCTGGGAGGTGGACGAATGCACTCTCCTGAGCCAGCCCACAATCTATGACATCACAAACGGAAGTGATATAATCCAGCCGAGCCAGCACACGCTCACACTCTGCCCAAACCCCTGAAGACGCCGGAGCACGGCGAAACATGTCGGGGGGCAGCGTGGGCATTTAGTTTTAATGGCAGTGAAGTCACTTAGCTAATATATATAGGAATACAAATTATATTGTGCTTGTACTAATACTGGCAGCGCGCAGCCATTCAAGCCAATAAGTCTCACTCCAGATAGATATAACAGGAGGCTAGTACTAGTTTAATATAGGACTAGGTGACCACTGATTATTTTAATAAACTATTATAGGTGATATTTAAGATGAACTATTAAAGGCTAAGTTATAGAATTTAGGAGGTGTAGGATAATAGGTGTAAGCTAGTCCAAAGGGGCATCTGTTTGATTTATATGGGGTGGTCACCCCCCTGTCATTGATCACCCCCCTGTAAGGCTCCATTCAGACGTCCGTATGTGTTTTACGGATCCACGGATCTATGGATCGGATCCACAAAACATATACAGACGTCTGAATAGAGCCGTACAGGGGGTGATCAATGACAGGGGGGTGATCAATGACAGGGGGGTGATCAGGGAGTCTATATGGGGTGATCACCCCCCTGTCATTGATCACCCCCCTGTAAGGCTCCATTCAGACGTCCGTATGTGTTTTGCAGATCCGATCCATGGATCCGTAAAACACATACGGACGTCTGAATGGAGCCTTACAGGGGGTGATCAATGACAGGGGGGTGATCTATGACAGGGGGGTGATCAGGGAGTCTATATGGGGTGATCACCCCCCTGTCATTGATTACCCCCCTGTAAGGCTCCATTCAGACGTCCGTATGTGTTTTGCGGATCCGATCCATGGATCCGTGGATCCGCAAAACACATACGGACCTCTGAATGGAGCCAGCCTTACAAGGGGGTGATCAATGACAGGGGGGTGATCAGGGAGTCTATATGGGGTGATCAGGGGTTAATAAGTGATGGGGGGTGTAGTGTAGTGGTGCTTAGTGCTACTTATTACAGAGCTGCCTGTGTCCTCTGGTGGTCGATCCAAGCAAAAGGGACCACCAGAGGACCAGGTTGCAGGTATAATAGATGCTGTTTTCAAAACAGCGTCTAATATACCTGTTAAGGGTTAAAAAAATCGCATCTACAGCCTGCCAGCGAACGATCGCCGCTGGCAGGCTGTAGATCCACTCGCTTACCTGCAGTTCCTGTGAACGCGCGCGCCTGTGTGCGCGCATTCACAGGAAATCTCGCGTCTCGCGAGATGACGCGTATATGCGTGACTCTGCCTGAGACTGCCGCCTCCGGAACGCGATCCTGCGTTAGGCGGTCCGGAGGCGGTTAAAGGATAACTGTCACATTTAGACCCTAATTTCAATTTTCATATATGTAGTTACTAATAACATGATATTCCAGAATCAGTTACTATTAGACTGACTTACCCCATATTTAATAAGATTCAGCCCTTAGCAACCAGTCTGCATAAAACTGCAATTTCACGATTCAGTTAAGATGGCCGCCACTGCCCTCACCCTGAGGCTAATCCCGCCTGCCCTCACTAGCCAATAACAATAGCAATAACAAAAGTGTCAGTAGCCAGAGCCCACCCCCTAAAGGGTTAACCTCCTGCAGCACAAAGGGGTCCTCTTACCACATGTTGCTTTCATTTATACACTGAGCAGATGGCAGATCTCCCTTCCCTGTTGTGCAATGGTTCAACTCTGCATTCTCCAGGTCTGCTAAGTGAGGGAGCGTCTGCCAAGCGCAGGGACAGGGAGAAGTGCACACAGCCCAGGTACTGTTATCAGCTGCTGGGAAGGACCTGGCTTTAATTATTTACTTACAGTCCCTGGCTGTCAGTAATTTGAGCCTGCACGCTGCGTGCTCCGTCCTTCAACAGATAGACGGACCATGCCTAGCAACCCTATTTTAAGCACAGGTAAAAGTAGGCAATACAGGGAACAAAAATGTGGAATTAAGGGGTAATTGAATACACAGTGAAAAGTTGAAATAGGGCCACCAAGGTGATATTAATCACCACAATCCAATACTCAAAAAAAAAATAATATACGACAGTTATACGTTAACTTTTATATTACTATGATTCTGTAGAGGCAGCAATTTGTTTTACTGTTTGTACATTAGAGACAGCATTTAGAGAGTATTTTTATATTGTTAGCCTGTAACTCACCCACAGAGTGGAGGTTTGCTTTGGTTTCGGGGGTGGGGCTCAGGGAATATAGAAACTGTTTTGTTTAATTTGGTTTTTCTATTGCTGGATTTTGTAGACACTATCTTGTCTTCCTTTGTGTGTCAAGCCATGTGGTTTTGTCGGCCATCTTGTCTTCCTTTGTGTGTGAAGACCATGTGGTTTTGTCGGCCATCTTTGATTTGATTGGTGTGAAGACCATGTGGCTTTGCAGACATCTTGGTTAGTTTGGTGCTGCAGGTTTTAACAAAGAATTCATTTTAGTTTGAGCTGGTTCACTTTTAGCTTTTAATATTGGTGTCTATGGGAAGCGATTTGTTTGTTTTTTCCTCAAATGTCAGTTTTTTCCAGAATAGTTATCTTGTCTTTTAGTATTCAGTTATGGTATAGCTCAGTGACCAGTCTGATAGGGGATACATTGTGAGAGCATTAGTGCCAGTTTAGCGTTGAAATTGTCCTATAGTTGATGATTCTGCATAATGTTTGTATATCTGTGGTTGTTACACTGAATTGTAGAATTGTTTGGCATAGTTAATACGGGTACTACAGTGTAGAAAGGAGGTACTTGTAGTTCTGTGCCAAAAGTATTGGGATAACTCCTTGAAATCGGTACCAGAGTTTTTAGTTTTTTTGTAGCAACCATTGTGGTATTTGTATTCCTGTACAATGCAAAGCATTTTTAAAGAAGTTGCAAAGTTGAAGGACACGGCGGCCATTGTTCAAGCTATGCAAGGATATACTAATCCATGGCTGCAGGCTCAGAATTGTGTAGCAAACCTGATCGGCACCAGAAAATGGTGCAAAAGGAAAGGCAAGTATGCTCTGATTTTTGCTGCTGGGTGGATAGCGGATAAATATCAGGAGTCTTGTGGGCTGAAGCTGAGTTTGGAAGGAGAAGTGGAAGATTTAAAAGTGGAAATTGTTAAATTGAGAACTCTTGTCCAGCAGGCAGCTGAAGCTAGCGCTAATTATGAAGGTACTGTGAGGTGTAATACTGAGCTGAACAAGGAGAATGAATGGTTATCTGAAAGCCTGACGCACACACAGTGTGCTATAAGGGTATTGTCTGCTCTCTGCAGGAGGACAGAAGTTGAACATTCTGAGTGCTTAGTGCAGCCAGAGTCATTGAAACAACCGTTAGAGAGTAATGTGTCTGGGGTTAGAGGCAATGTATGGGCTGTAAGTATGGAGAAATCTGAGGACTGTGTGTCAGATCCGACTCAGGGATTGAGATGGACAATTTGTCTGACCCTGGAGTTAAAAGTATTAACACAATGGCAGAAGATTCCTCGGATGAGTCTGTGGTAAGAGGACTCAATTCAGATGGTAGTGTGGGATCTAGTCATGCTAGGATGGTTAATATTGTGCAGCAAGTCAAATCACCATGTGCCCAGTGAAGATATTGTTCAGGGAGACAAGCTATTCGATGTTTTGCATGCAGGAAATTCGGGCACATTGCACGATATTGTGACGTTGCTAATGGCAACAGACACAGGCATGTTAAGTATCCTAGAACCACACCTAGAAGTAAAGTGGTTTATTCAGAAAGGTGGGGTTATGGTCACAGACATGGTTCTTTGCAAAGGCATTGAAGCCAGGGACAGCCAACGTCTTTGACCAAGGAAGCAGATTTTGTGAAAATGTGAAGCTCAGAGAGGAAAGAGATTGGTTCCTGGAATTCAGTAGAGTTTCTAATTTTGTGTGCCAGAGAAGGGTAAATTAAGAAATGTTATTGAGGTCTTTGTAAACCATTTTACTGTTTGTATTTAAAGAAAATGGAGGAACTTTAAGACCTAATTTATTTTGACTTTTCTCTTCCCCTGGAAACCGATTTTGGGACCTTGTTGTGTGAAATCCTGCTTCTTTGGTAAAATTAATCTAAAGTTGGTTTGGGGGTGGGCAAATTAGCATTTCAATGACTGGGTGGGTAGAAATTCTCCTGCCAGTGTTTACGGTTTCAGGTGAACCCTCCAAGACATTGATGTGTTAATTCAGTCCTATACAATTGTATGTGTTCCTAAGGTTTTTGTTTTTTTGTATTTGAGTTTCGGTTTTTAAGTAAAAATTTACTTTTTACTCAATCTCAATGTATATAGCAAGACTTCCTGTAACTGAAGTTTTCTATGTTGTTTTTTTCTCTCCTTTTTACAGGTTTTCTTTTACTAATCCATTTTTTATTTTTAGGTTTTTATTGTTGTAATAAATTTTATTTCAGTTTTTCCTTTTTCATATTTTGGCTGCGATCTTAGCATACCTTCTATTTCTTTTTTTCCAAGTGACAGTTCTCGACTCCAGGACTCTTCTCTTTAACAACCAGAGGTTAACCCCGTATTTTTTTTTTACTTTATCAGCAGGAGATTGACTGGAGGAGCCATATTGTTCTGTAGAGAAAGAGGATATTCATTGTGCTTTGCAATTTAGTCTGGCGACGCAGTATAAGGGTTGGGTGCATACACTGTGAGGGGTAGAGACATAATGCGGGGGTGTGATCTGTGGTTGTTGACTAATCGTTTGGCATAGTTCTGTGCCAAAACTGTTGGAACAACAAGCTATAGAGTTACACATCACCTCGGTTAGAGTTTCTAGTTGGAGGGACTATAGTGGTATAGTGGTTGTAGTCCATCAATCCACTGCAGAAGAAGGCACCTGGCGGTGCTCTACTAAATTGGTGCAGAGGTTTCCCTGGACGCAGGGGTAAGACTAGAGTCGATTAATCACCATGGGCAATGGGCCATCTATGTAAGGGAAGGAAAGCAAAGCTTCCCACAGTCAGACGGCTGCACAGTACATGAAATCTAGTTTTGGGGTGAAGGCCATGAAGTCCCCTTAAAGAATAGAGTAGGTGGTCCAAGGGAACTAATTGGAGTATCCCTCTGGTAGGTAGGTAGTGCAATGGTGGCTCCAAAAGTCAATCATGGTAATTAAGCAGGGCGTACAGAACCCAGTTTCAATCCGGAAGAACCGAGTGATGTACACCTGGCCTGAGAGGTAAACTGAGGTTAGGGATTCGATGCAGGAAGCAGAGGAGGCTCTATCTGGGCTGACTTTGTTGAAACAGGCCGGATCCACTAAACCCGGGCCTACTGAAACAAAACAACCAGTACCAAAGGTAAGTGAGTCCCCAACTATCACTTCCACCTCCACTGCTGACAGGGTCGCTTTTTTTCTCTTTCGCTCTCTCTTTCTCTCTCATCCCTCCCTCATCTCTCCATCTAACCTTGAAACGATGCACCATGTTGAATCCAGCTTCTCTTCGTCCTGGTTTTAAGGATGATGAGAAGGGGGGAAATGGTGCAGAAACCAACAATCTTCAAACTTTTTACTAACCATTCTAACCTCTCAAATGTCAATCAATTTTCTAACCTAGTAGGGAATTACGTTGAGAACCATCACGACTGCCTTTTCTTTGACGGAACTTGGGTCAGATTTTTGAAAAGAAGGTAAAAATAACGGCTGATCCATGGCCTGAATGTTCCACTGTAACCCTTTATTCCATCAGTGATGCCCCCAGGCAGCCCCATGGGTTATCACCCGATGTCCACCGCCAGGTTCGGGAGTCTCTCCCGGACCCAGACTCAATAACTAGTGTTCATTATAGTCAACCAGGTGATTGGGTGGTGCTAAAGAAACATCCGAGGATGGGACTATAGCCAATATATCTTGGGCCATTCCAGGTGCTGCTAATGACGCCAACCTCTCTGAAGTTCGAGGGACGAGACAACTGGATCCACACCAGTCATTGAAAGAAGCTGCTCAACTAAGTTAAAGAATGAAGAGTATCACTTTTTTTTATTTGTTTAGTTTAATTTTTAGGGAGGGAAACGCACCTCAAACTAGCAAGGGCCACAAGGAGACATTTGTTGATAGCACTGGTTTTACATTCCTCGAGTGTAATATCAGCTATAGGTTTAATATTAGTTCTGGCTCCTGCTCCTTGCTTGTTAATCCTGTATGGGTGTCCGGGCAGCTAGGCGGCCCGTAGATGTGGTAAAGGGCATAAGTTTGTGGGATCCTCCAGTTGTGAGGAAGATATAATGGTCAACCTTACTAATGAAACCCCTGATCTCTTTAATAACACCCATAGACCAGATTATATCTGCTGGAAAGAGGGGTGTGACGTTCAGACTCAGGTAGCGATCCCTCAGTCTATTCAGTTATTACTGGATGCCCGTGACCGTCAGAAGTTCTTGTGTGGAGTTGACGGGTCCGTACTATTTCCTATGCGGGTTAGCCGCTTATAAGGTAATTCCCCCTAATGCCAGAGGTTCATGTGTCCTGGTTAAGCTTGTCCCTGCATCTTACGCTGCAGCCGATTGGGAGGAACTGATGGTGTGGAAGGAGGTAAGAAGGGCAGGGAGAGCTGGAAGGGAGTTGTTTTCTGGCTGGACGGGATGGGGAGTTGGACTTATGAAGCGATTGAACAATTTCTCGTCCATAGTGGATGAGATGTTCAAATAAAACGTTGAGGCAGTGAGAGAGATCACCGAGAAACGTCAATAGAGCGTCCAAAGGAGGGTTTCTGTGAATTAGATGACGGTTATGCCTGGCTAGCAGACACCATTGACACGGGTCAGGCCCATACTGACAGGAGCAGGGCAGAGGAGGAGCTATGACTAGTAAGGGTTGGAATATTTTTTAAATCTTTGGGAGGTCTTGGGGCTTACTGGTTTTCCATTGGATCCGGGCGAAAGGAAATAGGACATGTTTTTAGTTTCAATTCCTTCTATACGCCGGAGTGAGATGTCCCTGATGTCTAATCGACCGAGTTACCGAAACCCGAACAGACAAGACGCCTTAAAGACCAAACCATGGACCAGATGCAGAGGATTCCAAACCAGCCGGCGACCAGCGCGAAACACCACCTCTTCAGTCACCTCCCGAAAAAAAGAATCTCCGAGTCAAGATTTGTTTTTAAGCTACTTGTCAAGATTGACTTTCTGTTTTCCATCATCTGTTTTGTTTTATGGATTCAGGACCTTTCGTAGACAAGACAGTTTTTTCAAAGAAGAAGATCGAGATTCATCGAGGGAAACTGGGGAGCATATGACAAAGAGAAGGTAGTGTTGTGGAAATTTTATAAGGATGTGTATTTAACATATTTTGTATTGTCATCATGTATCTCAGTGTCAGGGTAAACCATTGGAGTGGATATCTTCCTGTGTATGTGGAGACACAGCTGCCGGGCGCAGAGGTCTCCGTCGGCGAATGGTCCAATGTGCTATGCACTGGGCTGTGGTCCAGGGGAGACTGATGTGTCCGGCAGAGCAGTGTTTTCTTGGCTGATGTATGGACGCCGGCTAGGGCCCCCGCGCAAGACGAGGATTTATTGGCTTGGCATGGATGCATTTGTTAAGAGAACAATATATGAAAGCAACGTGCCTTTGTTGTCTCTAGTGCGCCTGATCGGCCGCTGGAGATAATGACGTTGTCCTGTAAATAAACATGTATGAGGATCATAGTCACTTTATTTGGGAGATAAAGTTCACTCCAGTGGTAATGGGAGATTATTGTATACATGTGTTTGTTATCTGGCTATGTTATTCTAAAGGATGGTGGTTTCTCATCTTTCTGTATCATCACTTCCTGTATCCTTGTTACATGAAGTAAGTGGTCGGGTGACGGGCCGGCCCCTTTTCTATTGTTAGACCTTTTTTGTGACTAAATAAAGGTGAACACACTGGGCAGGAGGGGGCAGTGCTTAGCAGGACTCAACATAACACCTTTGTCTGACTGAGGTTGAGAGATTTGCCTTTCCTTACACAAAGTCTGATGCAAGCAAATTTCTACTACAAATATTTCTATATTTACCTAGGAATTTTTATGAACAGCAAACTAAGCTGTAGAAACTAGTGTCAGGGAGCGGCTGCCAAGGCCAATAAGATAATGGGTTGCATGAAAAGAGGCATAGATGCCAGTGATGAGAACATAGTCCTACCATTTTACAAAACACTGTTCAGACCACACATGGAGTACTGTGTACAGTTCTGGTCTCCTGTGAACAAGGCAGACATAGCAGAGCTGGAGAGGGTTCAGAGGAGGGCAACTAAAGTAATAACTGGAATGAGGGAAATACAGTACCCTGAAATATTATCAAAATTAGGGTTATTCACTTTAGAAAAAAGACGACGGAGGGGAGATCTAATAATTATGTATAAATATATCAGGGGTCAGTACAGAGATCTCTACCATCATCTATTTATCCTGAGGACTGTGACTGTGACAGGGGGACACCCTCTGCGTCTGGAGGAAAGAAGGTTTGTACACAAACATAGAAAAGTAGGGTTGAGCGAACCTGAACTTTAAAGTCCGGGTTCGTACCGAACTTTAGGATTTTTGGACCCTGGACCCGAACATTTCTGTAAAAGTTCGAGTTCAGTGTTCAGGGAGTTATTGGCGCTTTTTGAAAGGCTGCAGAGCAGCCAATCAACAAGCATTTAACTCTGTGCCCTTAGAAGCCATCACAGCCATGCCTACTACGGCATGGCTGTGATTGGCCAGTGCAGCATGTGACCCAGCCTCTATATAAGCTGGAGTCACATAGCGCTGCACGTCACTCTGCTTTGCTTTGTGTAGGGAAAGGATGCTGCTGCTGTGAGGGAGAGAATAGGACAGAAACTTTAATCAGAACTGCAATTGAACTCAGCGATCTACATAGATTTAGTTGTGTGGGTGCAGTGCACAATCTTTTTACCCTGCCCTGAGCCCAGTGACAGAGAAAAAAATAACTTTTATCCGTCTGTTAGTTAGGTGGGTGGCGGTGGCGGCCATTTTATGCAAGCTCAGTACACCAGCACTGCATATGTGCTTTTGTGATATTGAAATCCACGCTTGAAATACTGCAATAATAATCTGGGTTTAAAAAAACACGCGTTTTGGTCAAAATACTCGATTTTACAGCCCTTGGTGCATCTGTACGTGTGAAATTCAAGCGTTATATACTGCTGTCATATTCTGTTAGTAAAAAAAAAAACATTTTGGCCAAAATACGTAATATTGCAGCCTTAGCTGCATCTGTGATTGTTAAAAATAAACTTGAAATACTTAATAAATACTTAACTAACTTAATACAATAATTTTCTGGCTTTGAAAAAACACAAATTTTTGCCAATACTCTCCATCTGGAGCCTATGCCACATGAGTCAGTGCGCAATTTAAGCTAGAAATACAGCTATAATTTTCTGGCTTTTAAAAAACACCCATTTAGGGCAAAATACTTACTTTGCGGCCTTGTCTGCATCTGTCAGTGTGAGATACACGCTTTAGATACTGCTGTGCTATTTTGGTATTAATAAAACTAAAATGTTGGGCAAAAATCTTAATTTTGCAGCCTTGTCTGCATCTGTACATGTGAGATACATCCTTTACATACTGTTGTTCTATTCTGCTATTAAAAATAACGCCCATTTATGGCAAAAAAAAACTTAATTTTGCAGCCTTTGCTGCATATGTCATTGTGAGATACACCCTTTAGACACTGTTGTTCTATTCTGTTATTAAAAAAACACCCATTTTGGGCAAGATCCTAAATTTGAGAAATATGAGGAGAGGGTCAAATAAAGGACGTGGCCCCGGTCGTGGTGCTGCTGGTAGAGCTCCTGTTGCAGGGAGAGGACATGGTCGATCTGTGCCAGCTACACGCACAAGTAAAACATCTCCCTCAGGTGCGAGTAGGCGACAGAACCTTCAGCGGTATTTGGTCGGGCCTAATGCGGCTCTACGAATGGTGAGTCCAGAACAAGTACAGGCGATAGTAGATTGGGTGGGAGACAATGTGAAGGAACTGGAGGCACTGTCAGCAACCCAGTCTCCTGCTGAAAGATCAGAGTTAGCACCTGCAGCCGATGTCCATCAGTCTTTCACCTCACCCCCTTGCAAAACCGCCAAGCAGTCTGAGCCCCAAGTCATGCAGCAGTCTCTTCTGCTTTTTGATGACTCTGTTAGCAGGGTTTCCCAGGGCCATCCACCTAGCCCTGCCCCAGAAGTGGAAGAGATTGAATGCACCGATGCCCAACCACTTAGAAACAGCAGGTTTTTAATTTGATTTCCTTTAGGTGTTCAAGAAATCAAATAAGTTATGTTTTAACACCTAAAGGAAAAAGATAATTTAAAAAACTTGCTCTTTCTCTAGGTGACCTTATGTTTATAGTAGTGTTAATAGAGTCTCAAGGGTCTATATAAGCAGTTACCCTATTTTTACAGACCTTTGAGACTCTATTAACACTACTATCAGCATAAGGTCATCTTCTAGAGAAACAGCAGGCTTTAAAAAAAATCCCTTTAGGTGTTAGAGTAAATTGCAATCAAATGAATGTTATGTGTTAAGATTAGGGTCAGAAGCAGACAAGCAGGGTTTCTTTAGCCTCTTGGCTATTAGTTTTTACATTCATAAAGCTCCACATTGAGCTTCCAGCAGCAGACAGATGCCAGGGCACTTCTGTGGTCACCTCACCTGGGCACATGGTCTTTGCTCAGCAGAGTCCTGCCATACATGCTGGGTAGATGCTAGAATGGATTTGTTAGAAGGAGGTCTGTGACATCACTGGTCACATGCTCCTTCATGGTCACATGATCCACTGTGAGAACGCAGGCTTCCTGTCTTCAAAGTTCACACCCTCCTGCTGTGTTCAGCTCCAGAGAGAAGGGGGTGTGAAAGGATGGACCAATGGCAGGGCAGCTAGCTGATACTGGCCAATCAGCAGCCTCCTGCTCCTATCTACAAGCGCAGCTTAGAGTGAACACTGGCTGGGGAGGGGAGGGGAGGGGAGGGCGCCCGGCAGCAAGTAAGTGATAAAAATAAAAAAAAGAGGTTTGTTTTTCCGCCCACCCCAGGCTGCGCCCTGAGGCTGGAGCCTCCCCAGCCTCTGTGTCGGCCCGGGCCTGCCCACAGGGATTCTCTTTTTGAGGGGTACTGGATGGTGACTTTGCCAATGCAGCAAGTTGTTAGTCAATGTCGGTTTTCGATATATTTCTGTCTGGATACTGCCGTCAGGTTGCAGTATCAATTTAAGATCCAGGAAATTGATCGTGCTCTTGTGTATTTCAGCGGTAAATTTCATTCCAATTTGATTGTCGTTCAATTGACAAACAAATTCATGAAATTGTGCCTCTGTGTCATCCCAAAAAATCTAAATATCGTCAATATAACGACCCCAAAACAATATATAATATGTGCTGTGTGTATCTCTCATATATATCTGTGAAAACTATACAGTCTTCCCACCACCCTAAAAACAAATTAGCAAAACTTGGTGCACAAATCGTGGCCCATATCGTGCCCATAGCGGTGCCAGTTGTCTGTAAATAATATTTGCCATTAAACGTAAAATAATTGTGCTCCAACAAAAATTTCAAAAGTGTAATAACAAAACAATTGTGCTCATGATATTGGATCCCTTTAGTGCTCAAATAATATTGGACTGCCTGTATTCCCAAGTGGTGCTGAATACTGGTGTATAGAGCTTCCACGTCAAGGCTTGCTATATACGTCAACGAAGGGTTCACATATTCATCCTTTCTGTAGTGTGTACCCCCTCCTAAAAAGAAAAGGAAAGTAAATTATAAGATACTACTAAATATGAGAAATACAGGAAATCACAAACTAAGAAGCTTACTCGGCAAGGCTTAAAATAAATACACAAAAAAATAAAAATAAAAGAACCAGATGAGACAGGCAATAATGGCAAGTGGGAGAGTTCATTCGTCGCCCCCCCCTGGAAATTGGGGCCTTATAAAATGTGACATAGCCAGGTTGACTACTAGAGGTGTCATAAGGGATGGAAGAGTCTGGTTGTGAGAGGGATAGCGATCACAGTGAACACAGAGGGGCATAAATATGGAAGAACCCAAAGCCAATATATACATTAAAGATAGTAGCAAAAAGGCTACCTAAGCGCGATCCCTCTGACAGCCAGATAATCTTTTCTGGGATATTCAGACCAGAACCCACTGCAAATGATATGGAGGATAGCTGGAATTATTTGTGATGACCGGCATGGGAGTATACCTAAGGAAAAAGAAGAGAACCGGATCATCAAGGAATGGAGGTCCTTGTGATAACAACTTATAACTTGACACCACATTAGACGTGGAAGTGGACAATACTTACAAAATCCGGAGACAAGCGCCGCATCACGGCCAAGTATTCACGCAGGCGCACTCTGGTATCCGACGTGGAGAGCATTGCGAACGAAGTGCTCTGACATGCGCAACAGGACGCATTGAGCCCTGGGACGGAGGTCCGATAACTAAGTACTGGCGCATGCGTAGATGCAGTATACAAAGAAGATGCGCCGGCGACTAAGTCAGAGGACATGCGCAGAGAAGCGGATTAAGGACAAGTTAGTATGCAGCATCCCATAGTCTAAGTTTACTAGACATGCGCAGCGCAATCTGATGACACAGTACGGCGCACATCAAGTAAAGGTCAAAGTTGGAGGAGGCGTAGACATCAGTTGACAAGTGGCCTATCGGCCTCTGGGAGGTGGACGAATGCACTCTCCTGAGCCAGCCCACAATCTATGACATCACAAACGGAAGTGATATAATCCAGCCGAGCCAGCACACGCTCACACTCTGCCCAAACCCCTGAAGACGCCGGAGCACGGCGAAACATGTCGGGGGGCAGCGTGGGCATTTAGTTTTAATGGCAGTGAAGTCACTTAGCTAATATATATAGGAATACAAATTATATTGTGCTTGTACTAATACTGGCAGCGCGCAGCCATTCAAGCCAATAAGTCTCACTCCAGATAGATATAACAGGAGGCTAGTACTAGTTTAATATAGGACTAGGTGACCACTGATTATTTTAATAAACTATTATAGGTGATATTTAAGATGAACTATTAAAGGCTAAGTTATAGAATTTAGGAGGTGTAGGAGAATAGGTGTAAGCTAGTCCAAAGGGGCATCTGTTTGATTTATATGGGGTGGTCACCCCCCTGTCATTGATCACCCCCCTGTAAGGCTCCATTCAGACGTCCGTATGTGTTTTACGGATCCACGGATCTATGGATCGGATCCACAAAACATATACAGACGTCTGAATAGAGCCTTACAGGGGGTGATCAATGACAGGGGGGTGATCAATGACAGGGGGGTGATCAGGGAGTCTATATGGGGTGATCACCCCCCTGTCATTGATCACCCCCCTGTAAGGCTCCATTCAGACGTCCGTATGTGTTTTGCAGATCCGATCCATGGATCCGTAAAACACATACGGACGTCTGAATGGAGCCTTACAGGGGGTGATCAATGACAGGGGGGTGATCTATGACAGGGGGGTGATCAGGGAGTCTATATGGGGTGATCACCCCCCTGTCATTGATTACCCCCCTGTAAGGCTCCATTCAGACGTCCGTATGTGTTTTGCGGATCCGATCCATGGATCCGTGGATCCGCAAAACACATACGGACCTCTGAATGGAGCCAGCCTTACAAGGGGGTGATCAATGACAGGGGGGTGATCAGGGAGTCTATATGGGGTGATCAGGGGTTAATAAGTGATGGGGGGTGTAGTGTAGTGGTGCTTAGTGCTACTTATTACAGAGCTGCCTGTGTCCTCTGGTGGTCGATCCAAGCAAAAGGGACCACCAGAGGACCAGGTTGCAGGTATAATAGATGCTGTTTTCAAAACAGCGTCTAATATACCTGTTAAGGGTTAAAAAAATCGCATCTACAGCCTGCCAGCGAACGATCGCCGCTGGCAGGCTGTAGATCCACTCGCTTACCTGCAGTTCCTGTGAACGCGCGCGCCTGTGTGCGCGCATTCACAGGAAATCTCGCGTCTCGCGAGATGACGCGTATATGCGTGACTCTGCCTGAGACTGCCGCCTCCGGAACGCGATCCTGCGTTAGGCGGTCCGGAGGCGGTTAAAGGATAACTGTCACATTTAGACCCTAATTTCAATTTTCATATATGTAGTTACTAATAACATGATATTCCAGAATCAGTTACTATTAGACTGACTTACCCCATATTTAATAAGATTCAGCCCTTAGCAACCAGTCTGCATAAAACTGCAATTTCACGATTCAGTTAAGATGGCCGCCACTGCCCTCACCCTGAGGCTAATCCCGCCTGCCCTCACTAGCCAATAACAATAGCAATAACAAAAGTGTCAGTAGCCAGAGCCCACCCCCTAAAGGGTTAACCTCCTGCAGCACAAAGGGGTCCTCTTACCACATGTTGCTTTCATTTATACACTGAGCAGATGGCAGATCTCCCTTCCCTGTTGTGCAATGGTTCAACTCTGCATTCTCCAGGTCTGCTAAGTGAGGGAGCGTCTGCCAAGCGCAGGGACAGGGAGAAGTGCACACAGCCCAGGTACTGTTATCAGCTGCTGGGAAGGACCTGGCTTTAATTATTTACTTACAGTCCCTGGCTGTCAGTAATGTGAGCCTGCACGCTGCGTGCTCCGTCCTTCAACAGATAGACGGACCATGCCTAGCAACCCTATTTTAAGCACAGGTAAAAGTAGGCAATACAGGGAACAAAAATGTGGAATTAAGGGGTAATTGAATACACAGTGAAAAGTTGAAATAGGGCCACCAAGGTGATATTAATCACCACAATCCAATACTCAAAAAAAAAATAATATACGACAGTTATACGTTAACTTTTATATTACTATGATTCTGTAGAGGCAGCAATTTGTTTTACTGTTTGTACATTAGAGACAGCATTTAGAGAGTATTTTTATATTGTTAGCCTGTAACTCACCCACAGAGTGGAGGTTTGCTTTGGTTTCGGGGGTGGGGCTCAGGGAATATAGAAACTGTTTTGTTTAATTTGGTTTTTCTATTGCTGGATTTTGTAGACACTATCTTGTCTTCCTTTGTGTGTCAAGCCATGTGGTTTTGTCGGCCATCTTGTCTTCCTTTGTGTGTGAAGACCATGTGGTTTTGTCGGCCATCTTTGATTTGATTGGTGTGAAGACCATGTGGCTTTGCAGACATCTTGGTTAGTTTGGTGCTGCAGGTTTTAACAAAGAATTCATTTTAGTTTGAGCTGGTTCACTTTTAGCTTTTAATATTGGTGTCTATGGGAAGCGATTTGTTTGTTTTTTCCTCAAATGTCAGTTTTGTCCAGAATAGTTATCTTGTCTTTTAGTATTCAGTTATGGTATAGCTCAGTGACCAGTCTGATAGGGGATACATTGTGAGAGCATTAGTGCCAGTTTAGCGTTGAAATTGTCCTATAGTTGATGATTCTGCATAATGTTTGTATATCTGTGGTTGTTACACTGAATTGTAGAATTGTTTGGCATAGTTAATACGGGTACTACAGTGTAGAAAGGAGGTACTTGTAGTTCTGTGCCAAAAGTATTGGGATAACTCCTTGAAATCGGTACCAGAGTTTTTAGTTTTTTTGTAGCAACCATTGTGGTATTTGTATTCCTGTACAATGCAAAGCATTTTTAAAGAAGTTGCAAAGTTGAAGGACACGGCGGCCATTGTTCAAGCTATGCAAGGATATACTAATCCATGGCTGCAGGCTCAGAATTGTGTAGCAAACCTGATCGGCACCAGAAAATGGTGCAAAAGGAAAGGCAAGTATGCTCTGATTTTTGCTGCTGGGTGGATAGCGGATAAATATCAGGAGTCTTGTGGGCTGAAGCTGAGTTTGGAAGGAGAAGTGGAAGATTTAAAAGTGGAAATTGTTAAATTGAGAACTCTTGTCCAGCAGGCAGCTGAAGCTAGCGCTAATTATGAAGGTACTGTGAGGTGTAATACTGAGCTGAACAAGGAGAATGAATGGTTATCTGAAAGCCTGACGCACACACAGTGTGCTATAAGGGTATTGTCTGCTCTCTGCAGGAGGACAGAAGTTGAACATTCTGAGTGCTTAGTGCAGCCAGAGTCATTGAAACAACCGTTAGAGAGTAATGTGTCTGGGGTTAGAGGCAATGTATGGGCTGTAAGTATGGAGAAATCTGAGGACTGTGTGTCAGATCCGACTCAGGGATTGAGATGGACAATTTGTCTGACCCTGGAGTTAAAAGTATTAACACAATGGCAGAAGATTCCTCGGATGAGTCTGTGGTAAGAGGACTCAATTCAGATGGTAGTGTGGGATCTAGTCATGCTAGGATGGTTAATATTGTGCAGCAAGTCAAATCACCATGTGCCCAGTGAAGATATTGTTCAGGGAGACAAGCTATTCGATGTTTTGCATGCAGGAAATTCGGGCACATTGCACGATATTGTGACGTTGCTAATGGCAACAGACACAGGCATGTTAAGTATCCTAGAACCACACCTAGAAGTAAAGTGGTTTATTCAGAAAGGTGGGGTTATGGTCACAGACATGGTTCTTTGCAAAGGCATTGAAGCCAGGGACAGCCAACGTCTTTGACCAAGGAAGCAGATTTTGTGAAAATGTGAAGCTCAGAGAGGAAAGAGATTGGTTCCTGGAATTCAGTAGAGTTTCTAATTTTGTGTGCCAGAGAAGGGTAAATTAAGAAATGTTATTAAGGTCTTTGTAAACCATTTTACTGTTTGTATTTAAAGAAAATGGAGGAACTTTAAGACCTAATTTATTTTGACTTTTCTCTTCCCCTGGAAACCGATTTTGGGACCTTGTTGTGTGAAATCCTGCTTCTTTGGTAAAATTAATCTAAAGTTGGTTTGGGGGTGGGCAAATTAGCATTTCAATGACTGGGTGGGTAGAAATTCTCCTGCCAGTGTTTACGGTTTCAGGTGAACCCTCCAAGACATTGATGTGTTAATTCAGTCCTATACAATTGTATGTGTTCCTAAGGTTTTTGTTTTTTTGTATTTGAGTTTCGGTTTTTAAGTAAAAATTTACTTTTTACTCAATCTCAATGTATATAGCAAGACTTCCTGTAACTGAAGTTTTCTATGTTGTTTTTTTCTCTCCTTTTTACAGGTTTTCTTTTACTAATCCATTTTTTATTTTTAGGTTTTTATTGTTGTAATAAATTTTATTTCAGTTTTTCCTTTTTCATATTTTGGCTGCGATCTTAGCATACCTTCTATTTCTTTTTTTCCAAGTGACAGTTCTCGACTCCAGGACTCTTCTCTTTAACAACCAGAGGTTAACCCCGTATTTTTTTTTTACTTTATCAGCAGGAGATTGACTGGAGGAGCCATATTGTTCTGTAGAGAAAGAGGATATTCATTGTGCTTTGCAATTTAGTCTGGCGACGCAGTATAAGGGTTGGGTGCATACACTGTGAGGGGTAGAGACATAATGCGGGGGTGTGATCTGTGGTTGTTGACTAATCGTTTGGCATAGTTCTGTGCCAAAACTGTTGGAACAACAAGCTATAGAGTTACACATCACCTCGGTTAGAGTTTCTAGTTGGAGGGACTATAGTGGTATAGTGGTTGTAGTCCATCAATCCACTGCAGAAGAAGGCACCTGGCGGTGCTCTACTAAATTGGTGCAGAGGTTTCCCTGGACGCAGGGGTAAGACTAGAGTCGATTAATCACCATGGGCAATGGGCCATCTATGTAAGGGAAGGAAAGCAAAGCTTCCCACAGTCAGACGGCTGCACAGTACATGAAATCTAGTTTTGGGGTGAAGGCCATGAAGTCCCCTTAAAGAATAGAGTAGGTGGTCCAAGGGAACTAATTGGAGTATCCCTCTGGTAGGTAGGTAGTGCAATGGTGGCTCCAAAAGTCAATCATGGTAATTAAGCAGGGCGTACAGAACCCAGTTTCAATCCGGAAGAACCGAGTGATGTACACCTGGCCTGAGAGGTAAACTGAGGTTAGGGATTCGATGCAGGAAGCAGAGGAGGCTCTATCTGGGCTGACTTTGTTGAAACAGGCCGGATCCACTAAACCCGGGCCTACTGAAACAAAACAACCAGTACCAAAGGTAAGTGAGTCCCCAACTATCACTTCCACCTCCACTGCTGACAGGGTCGCTTTTTTTCTCTTTCGCTCTCTCTTTCTCTCTCATCCCTCCCTCATCTCTCCATCTAACCTTGAAACGATGCACCATGTTGAATCCAGCTTCTCTTCGTCCTGGTTTTAAGGATGATGAGAAGGGGGGAAATGGTGCAGAAACCAACAATCTTCAAACTTTTTACTAACCATTCTAACCTCTCAAATATCAATCAATTTTCTAACCTAGTAGGGAATTACGTTGAGAACCATCACGACTGCCTTTTCTTTGACGGAACTTGGGTCAGATTTTTGAAAAGAAGGTAAAAATAACGGCTGATCCATGGCCTGAATGTTCCACTGTAACCCTTTATTCCATCAGTGATGCCCCCAGGCAGCCCCATGGGTTATCACCCGATGTCCACCGCCAGGTTCGGGAGTCTCTCCCGGACCCAGACTCAATAACTAGTGTTCATTATAGTCAACCAGGTGATTGGGTGGTGCTAAAGAAACATCCGAGGATGGGACTATAGCCAATATATCTTGGGCCATTCCAGGTGCTGCTAATGACGCCAACCTCTCTGAAGTTCGAGGGACGAGACAACTGGATCCACACCAGTCATTGAAAGAAGCTGCTCAACTAAGTTAAAGAATGAAGAGTATCACTTTTTTTTATTTGTTTAGTTTAATTTTTAGGGAGGGAAACGCACCTCAAACTAGCAAGGGCCACAAGGAGACATTTGTTGATAGCACTGGTTTTACATTCCTCGAGTGTAATATCAGCTATAGGTTTAATATTAGTTCTGGCTCCTGCTCCTTGCTTGTTAATCCTGTATGGGTGTCCGGGCAGCTAGGCGGCCCGTAGATGTGGTAAAGGGCATAAGTTTGTGGGATCCTCCAGTTGTGAGGAAGATATAATGGTCAACCTTACTAATGAAACCCCTGATCTCTTTAATAACACCCATAGACCAGATTATATCTGCTGGAAAGAGGGGTGTGACGTTCAGACTCAGGTAGCGATCCCTCAGTCTATTCAGTTATTACTGGATGCCCGTGACCGTCAGAAGTTCTTGTGTGGAGTTGACGGGTCCGTACTATTTCCTATGCGGGTTAGCCGCTTATAAGGTAATTCCCCCTAATGCCAGAGGTTCATGTGTCCTGGTTAAGCTTGTCCCTGCATCTTACGCTGCAGCCGATTGGGAGGAACTGATGGTGTGGAAGGAGGTAAGAAGGGCAGGGAGAGCTGGAAGGGAGTTGTTTTCTGGCTGGACGGGATGGGGAGTTGGACTTATGAAGCGATTGAACAATTTCTCGTCCATAGTGGATGAGATGTTCAAATAAAACGTTGAGGCAGTGAGAGAGATCACCGAGAAACGTCAATAGAGCGTCCAAAGGAGGGTTTCTGTGAATTAGATGACGGTTATGCCTGGCTAGCAGACACCATTGACACGGGTCAGGCCCATACTGACAGGAGCAGGGCAGAGGAGGAGCTATGACTAGTAAGGGTTGGAATATTTTTTAAATCTTTGGGAGGTCTTGGGGCTTACTGGTTTTCCATTGGATCCGGGCGAAAGGAAATAGGACATGTTTTTAGTTTCAATTCCTTCTATACGCCGGAGTGAGATGTCCCTGATGTCTAATCGACCGAGTTACCGAAACCCGAACAGACAAGACGCCTTAAAGACCAAACCATGGACCAGATGCAGAGGATTCCAAACCAGCCGGCGACCAGCGCGAAACACCACCTCTTCAGTCACCTCCCGAAAAAAAGAATCTCCGAGTCAAGATTTGTTTTTAAGCTACTTGTCAAGATTGACTTTCTGTTTTCCATCATCTGTTTTGTTTTATGGATTCAGGACCTTTCGTAGACAAGACAGTTTTTTCAAAGAAGAAGATCGAGATTCATCGAGGGAAACTGGGGAGCATATGACAAAGAGAAGGTAGTGTTGTGGAAATTTTATAAGGATGTGTATTTAACATATTTTGTATTGTCATCATGTATCTCAGTGTCAGGGTAAACCATTGGAGTGGATATCTTCCTGTGTATGTGGAGACACAGCTGCCGGGCGCAGAGGTCTCCGTCGGCGAATGGTCCAATGTGCTATGCACTGGGCTGTGGTCCAGGGGAGACTGATGTGTCCGGCAGAGCAGTGTTTTCTTGGCTGATGTATGGACGCCGGCTAGGGCCCCCGCGCAAGACGAGGATTTATTGGCTTGGCATGGATGCATTTGTTAAGAGAACAATATATGAAAGCAACGTGCCTTTGTTGTCTCTAGTGCGCCTGATCGGCCGCTGGAGATAATGACGTTGTCCTGTAAATAAACATGTATGAGGATCATAGTCACTTTATTTGGGAGATAAAGTTCACTCCAGTGGTAATGGGAGATTATTGTATACATGTGTTTGTTATCTGGCTATGTTATTCTAAAGGATGGTGGTTTCTCATCTTTCTGTATCATCACTTCCTGTATCCTTGTTACATGAAGTAAGTGGTCGGGTGACGGGCCGGCCCCTTTTCTATTGTTAGACCTTTTTTGTGACTAAATAAAGGTGAACACACTGGGCAGGAGGGGGCAGTGCTTAGCAGGACTCAACATAACACCTTTGTCTGACTGAGGTTGAGAGATTTGCCTTTCCTTACACAAAGTCTGATGCAAGCAAATTTCTACTACAAATATTTCTATATTTACCTAGGAATTTTTATGAACAGCAAACTAAGCTGTAGAAACTAGTGTCAGGGAGCGGCTGCCAAGGCCAATAAGATAATGGGTTGCATGAAAAGAGGCATAGATGCCAGTGATGAGAACATAGTCCTACCATTTTACAAAACACTGTTCAGACCACACATGGAGTACTGTGTACAGTTCTGGTCTCCTGTGAACAAGGCAGACATAGCAGAGCTGGAGAGGGTTCAGAGGAGGGCAACTAAAGTAATAACTGGAATGAGGGAAATACAGTACCCTGAAATATTATCAAAATTAGGGTTATTCACTTTAGAAAAAAGACGACGGAGGGGAGATCTAATAATTATGTATAAATATATCAGGGGTCAGTACAGAGATCTCTACCATCATCTATTTATCCTGAGGACTGTGACTGTGACAGGGGGACACCCTCTGCGTCTGGAGGAAAGAAGGTTTGTACACAAACATAGAAAAGTAGGGTTGAGCGAACCTGAACTTTAAAGTCCGGGTTCGTACCGAACTTTAGGATTTTTGGACCCTGGACCCGAACATTTCTGTAAAAGTTCGAGTTCAGTGTTCAGGGAGTTATTGGCGCTTTTTGAAAGGCTGCAGAGCAGCCAATCAACAAGCATTTAACTCTGTGCCCTTAGAAGCCATCACAGCCATGCCTACTACGGCATGGCTGTGATTGGCCAGTGCAGCATGTGACCCAGCCTCTATATAAGCTGGAGTCACATAGCGCTGCACGTCACTCTGCTTTGCTTTGTGTAGGGAAAGGATGCTGCTGCTGTGAGGGAGAGAATAGGACAGAAACTTTAATCAGAACTGCAATTGAACTCAGCGATCTACATAGATTTAGTTGTGTGGGTGCAGTGCACAATCTTTTTACCCTGCCCTGAGCCCAGTGACAGAGAAAAAAATAACTTTTATCCGTCTGTTAGTTAGGTGGGTGGCGGTGGCGGCCATTTTATGCAAGCTCAGTACACCAGCACTGCATATGTGCTTTTGTGATATTGAAATCCACGCTTGAAATACTGCAATAATAATCTGGGTTTAAAAAAACACGCGTTTTGGTCAAAATACTCGATTTTACAGCCCTTGGTGCATCTGTACGTGTGAAATTCAAGCGTTATATACTGCTGTCATATTCTGTTAGTAAAAAAAAAAACATTTTGGCCAAAATACGTAATATTGCAGCCTTAGCTGCATCTGTGATTGTTAAAAATAAACTTGAAATACTTAATAAATACTTAACTAACTTAATACAATAATTTTCTGGCTTTGAAAAAACACAAATTTTTGCCAATACTCTCCATCTGGAGCCTATGCCACATGAGTCAGTGCGCAATTTAAGCTAGAAATACAGCTATAATTTTCTGGCTTTTAAAAAACACCCATTTAGGGCAAAATACTTACTTTGCGGCCTTGTCTGCATCTGTCAGTGTGAGATACACGCTTTAGATACTGCTGTGCTATTTTGGTATTAATAAAACTAAAATGTTGGGCAAAAATCTTAATTTTGCAGCCTTGTCTGCATCTGTACATGTGAGATACAACCTTTACATACTGTTGTTCTATTCTGCTATTAAAAATAACGCCCATTTATGGCAAAAAAAAACTTAATTTTGCAGCCTTTGCTGCATATGTCATTGTGAGATACACCCTTTAGACACTGTTGTTCTATTCTGTTATTAAAAAAACACCCATTTTGGGCAAGATCCTAAATTTGAGAAATATGAGGAGAGGGTCAAATAAAGGACGTGGCCCCGGTCGTGGTGCTGCTGGTAGAGCTCCTGTTGCAGGGAGAGGACATGGTCGATCTGTGCCAGCTACACGCACAAGTGAAACATCTCCCTCAGGTGCGAGTAGGCGACAGAACCTTCAGCGGTATTTGGTCGGGCCTAATGCGGCTCTACGAATGGTGAGTCCAGAACAAGTACAGGCGATAGTAGATTGGGTGGGAGACAATGTGAAGGAACTGGAGGCACTGTCAGCAACCCAGTCTCCTGCTGAAAGATCAGAGTTAGCACCTGCAGCCGATGTCCATCAGTCTTTCACCTCACCCCCTTGCAAAACCGCCAAGCAGTCTGAGCCCCAAGTCATGCAGCAGTCTCTTCTGCTTTTTGATGACTCTGTTAGCAGGGTTTCCCAGGGCCATCCACCTAGCCCTGCCCCAGAAGTGGAAGAGATTGAATGCACCGATGCCCAACCACTTATGTTTCAAAATGAGTACATGGGAAGACCATCGCAGCACATCTCGGATGATGACGAAACACAGGTGCCAACTGCGGTGGTTTTCTGCAGTGTGCAGACCGACAAGGAAGACAGAGGTGAAGACTGGGTGGAAGATGATATGGAGGACGATGAGGTCCTCGACCCCACATGGAATCAAGGTCATGCAAGTGATCTGTGTAGTTCGGAGGAAGAGGCGGTGGTCACACAGAGCCACCAGCACAGCAGAAGAGGGAGCAGGGTGCAAAAGCGGAGCGGCCATCCCCTAGACAGTATGCCTGCTACAGCACACCAAAGCCAGCTCCAAGGAGTTCCCTGGCATGGCAGTTCTTCAGACAATGTGCTGATGACAAGACACGAGTGGTTTGAACGCTGTGCAATCAGAGCCTGAAGCGAGGCATAAACGTTCTCAACCTGAGCACAACCTGCATGACCAGGCATCTAAGTGCAAAGCACGAGCTGCAGTGGAGTAGACACTTCAAAAACCAAGAAAGGTCTCTGGCTCCTCCTGCTTCCTCTTCTGCTGCAGTCTCGGCCTCTTCATCCACCTCTTGAGTGACAATGGCACCTGCCACCCCGCAAACAGAGGATTTGCCAGCAACCCCACCATCTGGGTCACCAAGCATCTCCACAATGTCCCACGGAAGCGTTCAGCTCTCCATCTCCCAAACACTGGAGCGGAAGAGGAAGTACCCCCCTACCCACCCACGATCCCTGGCCCTGAATGCCAGCATTTCAAAATTACTGGCCTTTGAAATGCTCTCATTCCTTCTGGTGGAGACGGAGAGTTTTAAAAGCCTTATGGCGATGGCTGTCCCACAGTACTTCATGCCCAGCCGCCACTACTTTTCCAGGTGTGCCATCCCTTCCCTGCACAACCAAGTGGGGGACAAAATCAGGTGTGCACTGCGCAACGCCATCTGTGGCAAGGTGCACCTCACTATGGATAGGTGGACCAGTAAGCACGGTGAGGGACGTTATATCTCCATAACAGCACACTGGGTAAATGCAGTGGCGGCTGGGCCTGAGGCAGATAGCAGTTTGGCGCATTTCCTTCCACCACCGACGATTGCAGGGCACTTCAGTTTGCCTCTTGTTGCTTTCTCCTCCTACTCCGCTTCCTCATCCTCTACCAGCTCCTCATCCGGTCAGCGTAATACCTTCACCACCAACTTCAGCACAGCCAGGGGTAAGCGACAGCAGGCAGTTTTAAAACATATCTGTTTGGGGGACAAACCCCACACCGCACAGGAGCTGTGGACGGGCCTTGAACAACAGACTGATGAGTGGTTGGTGCCAGTGAGCCTAAAGCCCGCCCTGGTGGTATGCGATAATGGGCGAAATCTCGTAGCAGCTCTGGGACTAGCCGTTTTGAAGCACATCCCTGGCGCAATTACCCCGATATGTCAGAGCTGCTGCATAAAGTACAGGCCTTCTGTGCACGCTTTCAGCGTTCTCACCCTGCTGCTGCTCACCTTTCAGCGCTGCAGCGTAACTTCGGCCTTCCCGCTCACCGCCTCATATGCGATGTATCCACAAGATGGAACTCCACCTTGCACATGCTGGCCAGACTGTGTGAGCAGCAGCAGGCGATAGTGAAGTTTCAGCTGCAGCACGCAGGGGTGAGTCGCTCAGCGGAACAGCACCACTTCACCACTAATGACTGGGCCTCCATGCGAGACCTGTGTTCCTTGTTGCGCTGTTTCGAGTACTCCACCAACATGGCCAGTGCAGATAACGTCTTTCTCAGCGTTACTATCCCACTTCTATGCCTCCTTAAAAAACGCAGCTGGCGATGATGGAAGAGGATGTGGCACAGGAGGAGGAGGAGAAAGAGGGATCATTTCGTAGGGTTTCTGGCCAGTCTTTCACAAGTAATTCCTGCACCCACAAACGCCAGGTACACAATTGTCCAGCCAGGACACAGTTCTGGAGGATGACGAGGTGGAGGAGGAGGAGGAGGAATCATGTTCACAGCAGGGTGGCACCCAGCTCATGGCCATTAGTGATGTCCCGAACGATTCGCCGGCAAACATGGCTTGTTCGCGTTCGCCGTGGCGGGCGAACATATGCGATGTTCGGTCTGCCCCCTATACATCATCATTGAGCAAACTTTGACCCTGTACCTCACAGTCAGCAGACACATTCCAGCCAATCAGCAGCGTGTCACAATACCTTTCAGATAAAACTAAAGTCAATTTATTTTTTCTCTGTGATATAATCGCAGTTGCAAGCCAGTGTGTGTCAGGCCCACACAGACTGTACTGTGGCCACTGGCCAGGCCACCACTCATACCGTTACAGGGTGTCACAATACCTTACAGATAAAACTAAAGTCAATAAAAAAAATTCTCTGTAATAAATATGATCGCAGTTGCAAGCCAGTGAGTGTCTGGCCCACAGACTGTACTGTGGCCACTGGCCAGGCCACCACTCATACCGTTACAGGGTGTCACAATACCTTGCAGATAAAACTAAAGTCAATTTATTTTTTCTCTGTGATATAATCGCAGTTGCAAGCCAGTAAGTGTCTGGCCCACAGACTGTACTGTGGCCACTGGCCAGACCACCACTCATACCATTACAGGGTGTCACAATACCTTGCAGATAAAACTAAAGTCAATTTATTTTTTCTCTGTAAAAAATATAATCGCAGTTGCAAGCCATTGAGTGTCTGGACCACAGACTGTACTGTGGCCACTGGCCAGGCCACCACTCATACCGTTACAGGGTGTCACAATACCTTGCAGATAAAACTAAAGTCAATTTATTTTTTCTCTGTGATATAATCGCAGTTGCAAGCCAGTGTGTGTCAGGCCCACACAGACTGTACTGTGGCCACTGGCCAGGCCACCACTCATACCATTACAGGGTGTCACAATACCTTGCAGATAAAACTAAAGTCAATTTATTTTTTTCTCTGTAATAAATATAATCGCAGTTGCAAGCCAGTGAGTGTCTGGCCCATAGACTGTACTGTGGCCACTGGCCAGGCCACCACTCATACCGTTACAAGGTGTCACAATACCTTGCAGATAAAACTAAAGTCAATTTATTTTTTCTCTGTAATAAATATGATCGCAGTTGCAAGCCAGTGAGTGTTTGGCCCACAGACTGTACTGTGGCCACTGGCCAGGCCACCACTCATACCGTTACAGGGTGTCACAATACCTTGCAGATAAAACTAAATTTAATTTATTTTTTCTCTGTGATATAATCGCAGTTGCAAGCCAGTGAGTGTCTGACCCACAGACTGTACTGTGGCCACTGGCCAGGCCACCACTCATACCGTTACAGGGTGTCACAATACCTTGCAGATAAATTTAAAGTCAATTTATTATTTTCTCTGTAATAAATATAATTGCAGTTGCAAGCCAGTGAGTGTCTGGCCCACACAGACTGTACTGTGGCCACTGGCCAGGCCACCACTCATACCGTTACAGGGTGTCACAATACCTTGCAGATAAAACTAAAGTCAATTTTTTTTTTCTCTGTGATATAATCGCAGTTGCAAGCCAGTGTGTTTCAGGCCCACACAGACTGTACTGTGCTCACTGCCCACTACTTATATATGGTGGCACAGTACCTTTCACGCATAGTACCACTTATCTAAAAAAAAATGACAATGTTCAGAGGCCACGTACCCTGAACCCGAAAAATTCTGAGGACATAGTTGACTGGCTTACACAGGACACCCAATCTTCAACAGCTTCCGCTAAGAACCTTGACGCACCATCCTCCTCCAGCTCAGCTTCGGTCACCTGCTCTCAAGTTACCACTCTCCCGCCCGCCGCCACCACCACCACTTCCACCACAGCCACCACAGCCACTTCACTTGATCCGTCAGAGGAGTTATTTACACATCAGTTGGATGAAATTAGTGATGCACAACCATTATTGCCAAAGGATGTAGATAACAGGGATATGTCTCAGTCAGGCAGGATTACACACATGGACGTACAGTGTGATGATGATGATGATGATGATGTTGTACCCGCTGCTGCTTCCTTTGCTGAGGTGTCAGATACAAGTGAATTGGTTGATGATGACGATGTGTCCGTGGATGCCACGTGGGTGCCTGCTCGAAGACAAGAAGAAGAGGGGGAAAGTTCAGAAGGGGAGACAGAGAAGGAGGAGACCAGTTGGAAGCAGGGGGAGGTCGTCACAAGGAGCTAGTGGCACAGTCAGTGTCACGAGGGTGTCAAGAGCCACGCCTGACTCCGTTATACCCGGGGTCAGGAAGTCGCAGCGGGTGGCTGCGCACTCTATGTCTAAAAACAGTGCTGTTTATTAATGGTAGCTTTCTGGGTTTGCCTTGCAATCCTTTTTGGCTCACTCAGGGATCCGTAGCTTCTCCTCCTCAGCTGTTTCTTGTCCAGCAATCCCAACCTCCTTATATTCCCATCTCTCACTTCTCTGGTTGCCAGATATAGAGCTTCCTGCCTGGACTTCTATACTGACCCACTGGAGCTGTGTAGCCGTGTTCCCTGGTTGTTGTTCCAGAACATTACCCTCCGGATCCCTGTTGGGCCTTGGTGGTCTGCTGTTGTCGCCCACCTGGGATTATATGTTTGTCTGTATTGTCTGTCCTCTCCTTGGTGTTTTCCTCTTAGTGTCAGTGGTGCGGACTAGTGATCCCACCGCCCCGTTCACTACATAGGGCTCATCTTAGGGAAAGCCAGGGTTTAGGCACGTGATCGGCGTACGGGTGAGGAACCCGTCTAGGGACGTCAGGGCAGTCAGGTGCCAGCCGCAAGGTGAGTCAGGGGTCACCATCTTTCCCTCTCCCTTGGACAGGGCCTTCCCATTTCCCTCCCTTTGCGTGATGACGGTCATTACAGTCAGACAGCATGTATCAGCACCCGGGGTCAGCCATACAGCACGCCAATCAATGCATGCTGTTGCCACCACCAGAATGCCGTCTTTGCAAAGCTCAGCAGTGTGGCATTTTTTTGTTGTGTCTGCCTCTGATAACAGCAATGCCATTTGCAACCTGTGCCAAAAGAAACTGAGTCGTGGGAAGTCCAACACCCACCTCGGTACAACTGCTTTGCGAAGGCACATGATCTCACATCACAAACGCCAATGGGATCAACACATGAGTACAAGCAGCACACAAACTCAAAGCCACCATCCTCCTCCTGGTCCAGCATCTTCAGTCACGTCAACCACTGCTGTCCTCCTTGCCCCCTCTCAACCACCCGCCACTCCGCCTCTCACCTTCAGCAGTTCCATCTCATCTGCCCACAGTCAGGTGTCTGTCAAGGAAATGTTTGAGCGTAAGAAGCCAATGTAACAGAGTCACCCGCTTGCCCGGCATCTGACAGCTGGCGTGACGGAACTCTTAGCCCACCAGCTTTTACCATACAAGCTGGTGGAGTCTGAGGCCTTCAAAAAATTTGTCGCTATTGGGACACCACAGTGGAAGGTACCTGGACAAATTTTTTTTAAAAAAAAAGGCAATCACAAACCTCTACTCTGTTATTGAAAAGGAAGTCATGGCATCTCTGGCATACAGTGTTGGGACAAGGGTCCATCTGACCACTGATACCTGGTCTGCAAAGCACGGTCAGTGCAGGTATATCACCTACACTGCGCATTGGGTCAACCTGCTGATGGCTGACAAGCATGGAATGCGTGGCTCTGCAGCGGAGTTGGTGACACCGCCACGACTTACAGGGAGGCCTACTGCCACCTCCTCTACTCCTCCTACTCCATTCTCTTCGATAACCTCCTCGGCTGAGTCCTCTTCTTCTGCGGCGTCTGGCTGCACATCAACTGAATCCCCCCAGCTCCCCAGGGGCTATTCCACATCCCGGATACGACAGTGTCACGCTGTCTTGGGGTTGACTTGCCTGAAAGCAGAGAGTCACACCGGACCAGCACTCCTGTCCGCCCTGAACGCACAGGTGGATCAGTGGCTGACCCCGCACCAACTGGAGATTAGCAAAGTGGTGTGTGACAATGGAAGCAATTTGTTGGCGGCATTGAATTTGGGCAAGTTGTCACATGTGCCGTGCATGGCACATGTGTTGAATCTCATCGTACAACGTTTTGTGTCTAAGTACCCAGGCTTACAGGACGTCCTCAAGCAGGCCAGGAAGGTGTGTGGCCATTTAAGGCGTTCCTACACGGCCATGGCGCACTCTTCCGATATTCAGCGGCGAAACAACATGCCAGTGAGGCGACAGCCCAACACGTTGGAATTCAACACTCCTAATGTTCGACCGCCTGCTCCAACAAGAAAAATCCATCAACGAGTATTTGTATGACCGGGGTGCTAGGACAGCCTCTGTGATGCTGGGAATTTTTTTGCCACGTTACTGGACGCTCATGCGCAATGCCTGTAGGCTCATGCGTTCTTTTGAGGAGGTGACAAACCTAGTCAGTTGCACCGAAGGCACCATCAGCGACCTCATCCCATTTGTTTTCTACCTGGAGCGTGCCCTGTGAAGAGTGCTGGATCAGGCTGTGGATGAGCGTGAAGAGGAAGAGTTGTAGTCACCATCACCACCAGAAACAGCCTTGTCATCATCATCGCTTGCCGGACCTGCGGTAACGCTGGAAGAGGAGTATGAGGAAGAGGAGTCAGAGGAGGAATGTGGCTTTGAGGAGGAGGAAGACCAACCACAGCAGGCATCCAAGGGTGCTCATTGTTGTCACCTATCTGGGACCCGTGGTGTTGTACATGACTGGGGGGAAGAACAGACCGTCAATGACATCAGTGAGGACGAGGAACGGGAAATGAGTAGCTCGGCATCCAACCTTGTGCAAATGGGGTCTTTCATGCTGTCATGTCTGTTGAGGGACCCTCATATAAAAAGGATGAAGGAGAACGACCTGTACTGGGTGGCCACGCTACTAGACCCCCGGTATAAGCAGAAAGTGGCGGAAATGTTACCAAATTACCGAAAGTCGGAAAGGATGCAGCAGTTCAAAATCAAACTAAAAATATGCTTTACACAGCTTATAAGGGGGATGTCACAGCACAACGGGAATCTAACTGGGGAAGAGGTGAAAGTTATCCTCCTCCTACCACGATGGCAAGAACAGGACGCTTTACAGATGGGTTGTTGATGGAGGACATGCAGAGCTTTTTCAGTCCTACACATCACCACAGCCCTTCGGGATCCAGCCTTAGAGAATGACTTGCCCGACAGGTAGCAGACTACCTCGCCTTAACTGCAGATATCGACACTCTGAGGAGCGATGAACTCCTTGACTACTGGGTGTGCAGGCTTGACCTGTAGCCTGAGCTATCCCAGTTTGCGATAGAACTTCTGGCCTGCCCCGCTTCAAGCGTCCTGTCAGAAAGGTTTTTCAGTGCAGCAGGAGGCATTGTCACTGACAAGAGAAGCCGCCTCGGTCAAGAAAGTGTTGATTACCTCACCTTCATTAAGATGAATGAGGCATGGATCCCGAAGGGACTGACAGTGGGGGATACGTTTGACTAACAAAAGGCCTGATGACATGCCTTGGCCTCAAAATGGTCCCCACGCTGCTGTATTTAATGTCTGAATACCGGATGACTTTCGTGAATTCTCCGCCACCAACTAGGGTTCAAGCCGCAATGTTTTAGTCACCTTTCTGCCTGGAAAACATCAATTTTTCCGGCCGCTGCTACAACAGCGGCTGCAACAATACCATTGTTTTTCAGGCATGTGTACATGCCTAATTTTTCTGTCCTCTGGTGCTGCACTGTGGCTGCAAAAACAAAACAAACAAAAAAAGCCACATACAAGTGTCAATTCCCCTTCGTGATCGTTACCTTGTTGTGGTGAAGGGGCTTGCATATCACAATGAAGCAATCATCACCTCTATGAGTGTGTTGGCAATGTTGCCACACCCCAGATGATAAGGCCGTTGCTTCATTATGATCAGACCAAAAGCGATCGGCTGGATAATTTTTCATAGAAAAAACATTTTCATAGAAAAAATCTTTTTTTTATTATTTTTTTTTAAGTTGTATGGGTTTTTAATACATAAAATTAAAAAATCATAATAAAGTCTCTTAATAGTTTATTAGAAATAATGCAGACAATTTAAAAAATCCCCATCAATTCCAATACAAAGCAAGTACAGAGCTCAGAACTAAATTATTTCAGGATGTCGTAATGGTTCATTAATTCGACAATGGTTAATCAATTCGACACACGTCCCCGGATAGGGAACGTAACAGGTATTAAACTGATAGGAAAAGTACTAGTTAAGACACCACTCATATAGGGTGTCACAGCACATTGCTCCGTGCACGCGCAGTGCCCCAACTTGGGAGTAAGAGGACCGACCAAGCTGCTTTTTCCATCTCCCGGTTCCTAAAATCAATTCAGTTTGGTGTATCAGAGTTTGGTCTGTCACTGTGAAGGCAGTCGAAGGTACCCGGGCCGGCCTAAATTTTTTTTCACAAAAGGAAATCCCTGATATGGGATGTAACAGGGATTAAACTGATAGGAATAGTACTAGTTAAGACACCACTCATATAGGGTGTCACAGCACATTGCTCTGTGCATGCGCAGTTCCCCAACTTGGGAGTAAGAGGACTGACCAAGCTGCTTTTTCCATCTCCCGGTTCCTAAAATCAATTCAACACAAGTCACGTAACAGGGATTAAGCTGATAAGAATAGTACTAGTTAACACACCACTCATACCGTGTGACAGAGTACATTGGACGCGCAGTGCCCCAAATTGGAAGTAACAAGGACACACACAGATAAATCACATTTCTGCAAGGAGTTCGTCAACTTTTGACAACTGTTTGCGGTTGTCTAAAATCCATTCAATACACGTCCTGATAGGGGATGTAACAGGTATTAAACTGATGAGAATAGTACTACAGAAAATACCACTCATATAGGGTGTGACAGTAAATTGCACTGCGCAGACGCAGTGACCGTGGATTAAAACAAAGGGGAGGGAGCCAGCGTTTTTTTAACCATATCCCCGTTCGAAAAATCTATTCAATAAATGGACCCCAGATTGGGGACGTAACAGGGATTAAACTGATGAGAAGAGAACTACAGAAAATAACACTCATATCGGGTGTGAGAGTAAATTGCACGGCGCAGACGCAGTGACCGTGGATTCAAACAAAGGGGATGGAGCCAGCGTTTTTTTAACCATCTCTCCGTTCGAAAAATCTATTCAATTCACCTTTCGGGGACCCTTGGTGTTGTACGTGGCTGGGTGGAGGAAGAAACCTTCAATGACATCAACGGGACATGGCTAGCTTGGTATCCAACCTTGTGCAAATGGGGAGTTTGCGGTTGGGCAAATGGACTGTTTGCGGTTGTTTGCGGTGCATTAAAAGGGGAGTTTGGTCTGTCAATGTCTGTGAAGCGGGCGTAACCCTTACACTACCTGATCGATACAACATCATACCTGATCGGACACACACACTGGATGCTTTAAACCACGTTGTTCAAAAAAAAATTGGATTGTTAGGTGATTTATGCCCTTTATGGATTAAAACCCAACTCTGCGTCAACTATGTAATTTTCCATGGGAGTTTTGCCATGGATTCCCCTCCGGCATGCCACAGTCCAGGCGTTAGTCCCCTTGAAACAACTTTTCCATCACTACTGTGGCTAGAAAGAGTCCCTGTGGGTTTTAAAATTCGCCTGCCTACTGAAGTCTATGGCGGTTCGCCCGGTTCGCCCGTTCGCGATTATTTGAGGAAATTCGCGTTCGCCGTTCGCGAACTGAAAATTTTATGTTCGCAACATCTCTAATGGCCATCACTGGTGCATTGCTGGGGGGATACAGAGGACACAGACGATACACCTCCCACAGAGGACAGCTTTTCGTTGCCTCTGGGCAGCCTGGCACACATGAGCGATTACATGCTGCAATGTCTTCGCAACGACCGCCGACTTGCTCATATTCTAACTTGTGCTGATTAATGGGTGGCCACGCTACTGGATCCCCTTTACAAGGACAATGTACCGTCCTTAATTCCATCACTGGAGCGTGATTGTAAGATGCGCGAGTAAAAGCGCACGCTGGTAGACGCGCTGCTGGTGGCATTCCCACCTGACTGCGTGGGGCACAGTGGAAGCACAAGGCGAAGGCAGAGGAAGAGGTCGCCAACGCAGCTGGGACACAGCCAGCACCTCGGAAGTTAGCATGGCCGAAATGTGGAAAAGCTTTGTCAGCATGCCACAACAACCAGCACCACCAGCTGATATGGAACGTCTTAGCAGGAGGCAGCATTTTAGCAACATGGTGGAGCAGTATGTTCAACTTCTGGGTTTCCAAATTGGGCACATGGCCTGAGCTTGCCCTTTACGCCTTGGAGGTGCTGGCCTGTCCTGCAGCCAGTGTATTATCTGAACATGTGTTTAGCACAGCAGGAGGCGTTATCACAGACAATCGCAGCCGCCTGTCCACAGCCAATGTGGACAAGCTCACATTCATTAAAATGCACCAGGCATGGATCCCACAGGACTTGTCCGTACCTTGTGCAGAATAGACATGTATACCGGCCTTAACCAGCCATTGTTATACTACAGCGCAATTGCTTATTCTTGTATTTTGGATATTTCACACTCTCTTTTGGAGTGTACCCTAATTAAAAAAAATTAAAACAAAAAATCTGTGTTGGGTACCTCGTCCTCCTCCACCACTGCTTCCACCTACACGGGTACGTTTACCTCCTCCTCAAACTCCTACTCCATATGGACCTCCACCTCATAAATCAAGTTATTTTTATTTTTATTTGTACGTATTTTATTTTATGTAATTTCACTAATTTGTCTGTTAAATTTTGGGTTGAATTCACCAATTTTGGGCTGTGATATACCCCTGCTCTACCTAGTTGACAGCTTAATAAATTTCACAAATTCTTGGGAGAATGTAACATGACATTTTACAATTTTTGCCGTAAATAAACCCCTGCTCTGCATAGGTGACAAGGACCGAAATTTTTAAAAATAATCTGTTCCATTGGTGGGTGACATTAACCCATTTCTGGCATTGAAAAACCCCTGCTCTGCATAGGTGACAGGGATTTAAATTTCTAAAATTCGTCTTTAATTGGTCCTTTCATTCGATCCTTCTGCTTTAATAACTTGTCCTACATTTCCGCTTCATCCCATTGCAGTCATTGACCTCCCTTGGATGAGGTCTCCCTTTCTCACGCTCCCTCTACGGCGTGGAAACCTAATTCGCCGATAACCATGATCAACATGGTAGGCTCAGAAAAGAACATTGAAAGTTAATAGAGAAGATATCCAAATGGATGGTGGTCGTCACAGGGACCTGCGATCAGGCAGAAATTATCTAGAGTCAACAAAGCGGCAGCAGGGCCTCTACTGGCTAATGTTTCCAAATCCAAAATACTCCAGTGACATTCCCTATAATTTTTTATTAATCATTCTAATAACAGGGCATCTTAAGAGTCCTGTATTGTTATTTATCGTCACTACCTCCCCGAGTCGGGAGTGGGTAATTGCTGCGCGCCCCCTCCTTAACTTTGAAGCTTATACTTCAATATTTTGTCCCACATTTCCGCTCGATTACATTTAATTTCATCCATTGCCCTCCCTTGGATGTGGTATCCCCTTCTCAGGCTCCCTCTCCGGCCTGGAACCCTGATTCCCCGCCATCTGTGATCACCATGGTAGGCTCATAAAAGAACATCGTAAGTTGATAGAGAAGATAAAAACCAAAAAGCAGTGTAGGTTACCTCCTCTTCCTCCACTACCGCTTCCACCTACACCGCCAAATCCATCGCCTCCTCAACCTCCTACTCCATATGGACCTCGTCCTCCTAGATCAACATTATTATTTTTTATTTATACATATTTTATGTTATTTAAAGTCATTTCCCTATCCACAACATATTTGTTTGCAGAGCTCTTGCCATGCTCTTAACCACATTTTGATGCCATTTGCAGCTCTCTAGCCCTTTCCATGACATTTTTACAGCCATTTTAGTGCTCAAAAGTTCGGGTCCCCATTGACTTCAATGGGGTTTGGGTTCGGGGTCAAGTTCGGGTCCCGAACTTGAACTTTTTTGTGAAGTTCGGCCGAACCCGTCGAACCTGAACATCCAGGTGTCCGCTCAACTATATAGAAGAGGATACTTTACAGTAACAGCAGTGAGACTATGGAACTCTTTGCTTGAGGAGGTGGTGATGGTGAAATCACTAAAAGAGTTCAAGAGGGGCCTGGATGTATTTCTGGAGTGTAATAATATTATAGGCTATAGCTACTAGAGAGGGGTCGTTGATCCAGGGTGTTATCTGGTTCCCTGAATGGAGTAGTGAAGGAATTTTTTTCCCATTAAGTGGGGAAAATTGGCTTCTACATCACAGTTGTTTTTTTTTTTTTTGCTTCCTCTGGATCAACTTGCAGAATAACAGGCTAAACTGAATGGACAAATTTTTTTTTTGCCTTATATTATATGTTATTATTATAAAAGTAGAGAAATTGAAATGTGAAAATGTGCAAATTTTTCAAAATTTGGGGAAAATTTTGTATTTTTTAACCCCTTAAGGACACAGCCTTTTTACACCTTAGGACCAGGCCATTTTTTGAAAATCTGACCAGAGTCCCTTTAAGTGCTGATAACTTTAAAACGGTTTGACTTATCTAGGCCGTTCTGAGATTGTTTTTTCGTCACATATTGTACTTCATGACACTGGTAAAATGTAGTCAAAAAAAAATTTTTTTTTGCACCAAAAAATACCTAATTTAACAAAAATTTGAAAAAAATTTGCAAATTTCAAAGTTTCAGTTTCTCTACTTCTGTAATACATAGTAATACCCCCAAAAATTGTGATGACTTTACATTCCCCATATGTCTACTTCATGTTTGAATTGTTTTGGGAATGATATTTTATTTTTTGGGGATGTTATAAGGCTTAGAAGTTTAGAAGCAAATCTTGAAATTTTTCCGAAATTTACAAAAACTCAATTTCTAGGGACCAGTTCAGGTCTCAAGTCACTTTGCGAGGCTTACATTATAGAAACCACCCAAAAATGACCCCATCTAAGAAACTACACCCCTCAAGGTATTCAAAACTGATTTTGCATACGTTGTTAACCCTTTAGGTGTTGCACAAGAGTTATTGGCAAATAGGGAGGAAATTTGAGAATTTCATTTTTTTGTCTAATTTTTCATTTTAACCCATTTTTTCCACTAACAAACCAAGGGTTAACAGCCAAACAAGACTGTATCTTTATTGCCCTGACTCTGCCATTTACAGAAACACCCAATATGTGGCCGTAAACTACTGTACGGCCACACAGCGGGGCGTAGAGTGAAAGGTGCGCCGTTTGGTTTTTGGAAGGCTGATTTTTATGGACTGGTTTATTTACACCATGTCCCATTTGAAGCCCCCTGATGCACCCCTAGAGGAGAAACTCCCTAAAAGTGACCCCATCTAAGAAACTACACCCCTCAAGGTATTCAAAACTGATTTTACATACGTCGTTAACCCTTTAGGTGTTGCACAAGAGTTATTGGCAAATGGCGATGAAATTTGAGAATTTCATTTTTTTGCCTAATTTTCCATTTTAACCCATTTTTTCCACTAACAAAGCAAGGGTTAACAGCCAAACAAGACTGTATCTTTATTGCCATGACTCTGCTGTTTACAGAAACACCCCATATGTGGCCGTAAACTACTGTACGGGCACACAGCGGGGCGTAGAGTGAAAGGTGCGCCGTTTGGTTTTTGGAGGGCTGATTTTGCTGGACTGTTTTTTTGGCACCATGTCCCATTTGAAGCCCCCCTGATGCACCCCTAGATTATAAACTCCATAAAAGTGACCCCATCTAAGAAACTACACCCCTCAAGGTATTCAAAACTGATTTTACAAACTTTGTTAACCCTTTAGGCGTTGCACAAGATTTAATGGAAAATAGAGATACAATTTCAAAATTTCACTTTTTTGGCAGATTTTCCATTTTAATATTTTTTTTCCAGTTACAAAGCAAGGGTTAACAGCCAAACAAAACTCATTATTTATGGCCCTAATTCTGTAGTTTACAGAAACACCCCATATGTGGTCGTAAACAGCTGTACGGGCACACGGCAGGGCGCAGAATGAAAGGAACACCATATGGTTTTTGGAAGGCAGATTTTGCTGGACTGGTTTTTTTGACACCATGTCCCATTTGAAGCCCCCCTGATGCACCCCTAGAGTAGAAACTCCAAAAAAGTGACCCCATTTTAGAAACTACGGGATAGGGTGGCAGTTTTGTTGGTACTAGTTTAGGGTACATATGATTTTTGGTTGCTCTATATTACACTTTTTGTGCGGCAAGGTAACAAGAAATAGCTTTTTTGGCACAGTTTTTTTTTTTGTTATTTACAACATTCATCTGACAGGTTAGATCATGTGGTAATTTTATAGAGCAGGTTGTCACGGACGCGGAGATACCTAATATGTATACAATTTTTTTTATTTATGTAAGTTTTACACAATGATTTCATTTTTAAAACCAAAAAAATGTTTTAGTGTCTCCATAGTCTAAGAGCCATAGTTTTTTCAGTTTTTGGGCGATTATCTTAAGTAGGGTCTCATTTTTTGCGGGATGAGATGCCGGTTTGATTGGCATCTATTTTGGGGTGCATATGACTTTTTGATTGCTTGCTATTACACTTTTTGTGACGTAAGATGACAAAAAATGGCTTTTTTTACACCGTTTTTATTTTTATTTTTTTACGGTGGTCATCTGAGGGGTTAGATCATGTGATATTTTTATAGAGCCGGGCGATACGGATGCGGCGATACCTAATATGTATACTTTTTTTTTATTTATGTAAGTTTTACACAATGATTTCATTTTTGAAACAAAAAAAATCATGTTTTAGTGTTTCCATAGTCTAAGAGCCATAGTTTTTTCAGTTTTTGGGCGATTATCTTGGGTAGGGTATGATTTTTGCGGGATGAGATGACGGTTTGATTGTTACAATTTTGGCGTACATGCGACTTTTTTGATCACTTTTATTACCTTTTTTGGGAAGTAAGGTGGGCAAGATTTCAATTTCATCATAGTTTTTTATTTTTTATTTTTATGGTGTTCACCGTTCGGGTAAAGTAACATGACCGTTTTATAGATCAGGTCGTTACGGACGCGGCGATACCAAACATGTGTAAGGAATTTTATTTTTTTCATTTTTTATCAGTGATAAATGTGTTTTTTGATTTTTACTTTTTTTTCACTTTTATTCACTTTTTTTTTACCCAGACCCACTTGGTTCTTGAAGATCCAGTGGGTCTGATGTCTGAATAATACAGTACAGTACAATATATATTGTTCTGTACTGTATTTTACTTACACTGAACAGATCTATGCCTTTCAGCACAGATCTGTTCAGCACCATGGACAGCAGGACGCCTGAGAGGCGTCCTGTTGCCATGGGAACCTTCCCCGTCTGCTCAGAACTTCGCAGACGGGGAAGGGTAAGGAGGGGATCTCTCGGGGGGCTCTCTGGGGGCTCTCTCCCTCCCCATCGGGGGGCTGCAAAGGCACAGCAGCCCCCCGATGGGAGAGGGAGGGAGCTCCCTGCGCTGTTAACCTTTTCCATACAGCGGTCCGTACGGACCGCTGTATGGAAAGGGTTAACGGCTGACATCGCATCGCAGATGTCAGCCGTTTATACCAGGGTGCCAGCAATGTGCTGGCACCCTGGTATCCCCACTAGACACCAACGATTATACAAGGGGAGGCGGGCGGGGAATCGCGATCCCGCCTGCCGCACCGCCCGCCTCCCGCACCGCCCACACCGCCCGCAACCCTCCCCCTGCACCTCCCGCCACCATAAAAATCATTCAGGGGTGCAGGGGGGGGTGAATAAAACTTTTTTTTTAGGCATATAAAGTTTCTGATCCCCGCGGTCAGGGACTGCGGGGACCAGAAACTTTAGAAATCGCAGCAAACCGCAGGTCTGAATTGACCTGCGGTTTGCCGCGATCGCCGACATGGGGGGGTCACGGGACCCCCCCGCGCATTTAGCCTAGGTGCCTGCTCAATGATTTGAGCAGGCACCGGGTTCCGAACACTGCCAGCCGCACGGCAGTGATCGAAAATACACAGGGCGTACATGTACGCCCTGTGTCCTTAAGTACCAGGGCACAAGGGCGTACCTGTACGCCCTATGTCCTTAAGAGGTTAAAATAAGGTAAAATGAAATTTTTTGACTCAGTTTTACTGTCGTAAAGTACAATATGTGACGAAAAAATTATTTCAGAATTGCCTGGATAAGTAAAAGCATTTTAAAGTTATTACCACATAAAGCGACACATGTCAGATTTGCAAACAATGGCCTGGGCAGGAAGGTGAAAACTGGCCCAGGGTTGAAAGGGTTAAAGTCTCAGAAAACTCCTGCAAGCATGATGGCATGTATTTTTTTCTTGGTTTAATAAGTAACTTTTCTATGACACAGCACTTACAAGGAATATGTAAATCTATCAATATACCTGCCCAATTCCATTTCAGGTCAAAAGGAAACTGACTTCATCCATTATTTGCAGTGACGGAAAGCAGGCTAAACCAGTTCAGTTAAACAAGTCTGTTTATTTTTATGCACTTCCCTAACACACCTTCTATTAAGACAGAGAAGGACTTACATTTCAGCTTACTTATCAGCAAAGTAGAGATCTCATAAAATAAACATTAACTTCTTAATCACTCTTTCCAAATGAATTTCCATAGACAGAACATTAAACGGTATGGTTTTACTACATGAGTATTTGGAGTCAGTGCTTAATACTTTTAATTATAAAACATTAGGGGATGATTTATCAAAACTAGTGTAAAGCTTAATGGGCTTAATTGCCCAAAGTAACTAATCAGATTCCACCTTTAATTTTTCAGAGCTCTGTTAGAAAATGAAACATGGTTTCTGTTGTTTTTATTATGACTCAGTGAAGACTTCATGTTTTTTAGGACAAAGGGCTGTATACATCTTTGGAAATTGTCAAGTTCTGTGGCAGTTAGCAATTACGGGCCCTTCCGCAGAGTGGGGTCTCAACAGGATCAAGCGAGAAGAGTAGAGTTGAGTGGACACCTGGATGTTCGGGTTCGGCAGGTTCGGCCGAACTTGAAAAGAAAATTCAGGTTCGGGACCCGAACTTGACCCAAACTTGACCCTGAACCCGAACCCCATTGAAGTCAATGGGGACCCGAACTTTTGGGCACTAAAATGGCTCTAAAATAGTCGTGGAAAGGGCTAGAGGGCTGCAAAAGGCATCAAAATGTGCTTAAGAGCATGACAACTGTTCTGCAAACAAATGTGGATAGCGAAATGACTTAAAATAACATAAAATACAGAAAAATTAAAAATAACAATCTGGATCTAGGAGTAGGAGGTTAAGGAAGCGGTGGATGGGTGGATGTGGCGGTGTAGGTTGACGTGGCGGTGTAGGAGGAATAGGTAGCCAACACTGATTTGTGTTATTTTTTGGGACATATAACAAAATAAAACAAAGAATAAGTACACTTGAGTACAAGAATGGATGGTTGAGGCTGGTATAAATGTCTATTCTGCACAAGGTACGGACAAGTCCTGTGGGATCCATGCCTGGTTCATTTTAATAAACGTAAGCTTGTCCACATTGGCTGCGGCCTGTGATAATGCTCTCTGCCGTGCTAAACCCACGTTCACACCATGCACTGGCTGCAGGGCAGGTCAGCACCTCCAAGGCTGACAAAGCTTTTCCACATTTGGGCCATGCTAACCCTGCCTTCTCAGGTGCTGGTTGTGCCCCAGCTGCGTTAGCGACCTCTTCTTCCTCCTCTGCCTTCGCCTTGTGCTTCCACTGTGCCCCCCGCTGTCAGGTGGGAATACTATCATCAGCGTGCGCTTGTAGTCGCGCATCTTCCGATCAGTAACAGATGTTTTCACTAAATTTAGTTCTTTGTCAGCAATGCAGAGCAGAGGTTCATTCACGGCAAAAGGGGGTTCATGTCACCCAGCAATAGAACAGAGGATTTTGAGAGATTTAGGCCCCTGTCACCCAGGCACAGCAGGGGTTCATTCATGGCAAAAGGGGGTTCTTGTCACCCAGCAATAGACAGAGGCTTAATAAAGAGTAAAAAAAAGGAAAAAAAGTTTTTTATTTATTTATTATAACATTTAAAATTACACCCTTTCCCAAATATAAAAATAAACAATAAAAACAATAAACATCATAGGTATAGCAGCTTCTAAAAATACCCATACTATTAAAATATAAAAAACTTATTCTATACAGTGAGTGGCGTAATGGAAAAAATGGAAAAAAATCTATATGGCCAATTTGCAGTTTTTTCATTACTTCACCTCCCCCAAAAAATTTAATAAAAAGTGATCACAAAGTCATACACACCCCAAACAAACTGATCAAAAAGTCATACACACCTCAAAATGGAATCAATAAAAACTATAGATCATCCCTCAAAAAATGAGTCAGTAATCACGCAGCTCCATAGACATAACTATAAAAATGTTATGGGGGTCAGAATATGGCGATGAAAAGAAAAAATGTAAGGGAACCTGTCAGCACAAAAATGGACCATAAACTGCCAGCTGTACCTTAAAGCTGTTGACATAAGGTTTTTAATGATGTTCTTGTGTAAGATGTCAGAAGTGCATGATCACTGTAAAACAACTTTTATTTCCCCACAGGTCATATGCAAATGAGGTTCTTGAAGTCAAGGGGCAGCTGCTTTCACACTTGAGTCAAGCTAACCCCACCCTCTTCCTGTCCCTTTGCATTTAATTGATGGCCTTTTGGATTCTTTCAGGTGCAAGTCAATCCTAAGATTTCACGCATGTGCCATATCTCCCTTATGATCTAATTTCTGTCGCCTGCACATTGAACAACACTTTAGTGTAGTTGGCTTCAGCGCATCAATGCACAGGAGCAGACTTACGTGGGCAAGCACTTCAGAGAACATTACCGTGCATCAGTCACAGGATCAGGAGCACCGGTAACAAGATTATGATGCATGTGCAAAAACTATACAAATAGGGTATCGCTGTAATCATACTGATGTGGAGAATGAAGAGCACAAGTCAGTTTTACCACAAAGTAAAGCCATAAAACCCGTAAAACTGTGGCAGATTAGTATTTTTTTTACAATTCCACCACCTTTGGAATTTTTTCCCAGCTTCCCACTACATCCTATGCAATATTAAATGGTGGAATTAGAAAGTACAACTTGTCCTGCAAAAAACATATCCTTGTATGGCTATGTAAATGGAAAATTAAAAAGCAATAGCTTCAAGAAGGCAGGAAGTAAAAAAACGAAAAAGCGGAAAATCTGTCTGTCATGTAAGGCTACTTTCATACTAGCGTTCAGAGCGGGTCCGTCTGATGTCTGCTCAGACGGATCCGCTCCTATAATGCAGACGTTTGTATCCATTCCGAACGGATCCGTCTGCATTATAGTTTGAAAAAAATTCTAAGTGTGAAAGTAGCCTGAACGGATCCGTCCAGACTTTACATTGAAAGTCAATGGGAGACGGATCCGTTTGAAGATTGAGCCATATGGTGTAATCTTCAAACGGATCCGCCCCCATTGACTTACATTGTAAGTCTGGACGGATCCGCTTGCCTCCGCACGGCCAGGCAGACACCCGAACGCTGCAAGCAGCGTTCAGGTGTCCGCTCGCGGAGCGGAGGCTGAACGCTGGCAGACTGATGCATTCTCAGCAGATCCGCGTCCACTGAGAATGCATTAGGGCTGGACGGTTGCGTTCGCGGCCGCTTGTGAGCCCCTTTAAACGGAGCTCATGAGCGGACACCCTAACGCAGGTGTGAAAGTAGCCTAAGGGTTAAAGGATATGCCTCTAATGTATTTTTCTAATGTTCCTCTGAAGCCTTCACAGAACAGCTGTAGTTATACTGAGGATAAATTACCCACAGGTGGACTCTATTTACTAATTAGATGACTTCTGAAGGTAATTAGTCACACTGGAATTTATTTAGGGGTATCAAAGTACAGGGGGCTGAATACAAATGTACACCACATGTCACGTACCGGTGACCAGACCAGCCCACCGCATCACATGACAAGGGTTGCCCAAGCCCTTCAGACCGATTCACCTCACGCTACCACACACTGTTACACCCTGCGCCGGGCTGTAACTCGAGCATAAATCGCCACCTGAAGCCTGCAAGCATACCCACGCAATAACACGAAAATGTTGCTGCCGCTACCAGCCAGTTATCGACAGGACACCCCTGAGTGTTCCACTCACAAGCACACACACTGTAGTAAGCCTCAAAGAAAAACATACAGCCTCACACTGCACACACACTCTTTATGGAGCTAACAGGTTCTTAAGGTTACAAGACAAACCATCAAACTTTTAGGTTTAATGCATAAAAAATAGACAGTACTTGGTTACAAAAAATGATTAACAAGAGACATACATAAATGGCAAACAATTGTAAAATAAAAAGTAGAAAACATAGAAAGTTATGATACTTAGCAGTTGCGTGGTAAAAGTCCTTTCCTCCTAGGAGATTTGGGCAGAGTAATGGTGAACAAACCAATTCTATTGGATCTCCCACTTTGTCACATTCAAATATCCAGGGATAACATTTTTATGCCTTTCCTCCAGGGGAAGGCCTGAGGGGGATACTCACTCCCTGCTCTGGCTCAGCCCCTCTGGGCCAAGCTACATTACCCATGCAGCCGGCCCTCTGGCCAACTAGGGAACAGGTATGAAAATATCAAAAAGATAGTTTCCCAGTTGCCCTGGTGAAGATACAGACCCCAGCCCTTCTTCATAATTCATCGTTCTGAGTCCTAGCATATCAAACGCTACATGTCCAGGACGCTCGGAAGATGAGATCCTTATTTAAGAAGATGAATGCGAGTTGATATGCCATGTCTGGTGTCCATGCGATGCCCCTATCATACCAGATATGATAAGCTAGATTTTGGGGACATCCGTTCCCTCCTGAACAAGTTATGAAGGATTACGGATTATGGTTCATGCTCTGGCCAGGAAGCCCCCATTCTGACACAAGGCGCCGGAGAGTCTGCTGCTCCCTGTCCCGAGGGTGACCAGCAAACGGGACCATCCTCGTTAGCATCTCTGTGCTATCTACCCCCGGGAGCAGGCTTCTGTTTTCACAGGTATGAGGCAGACATCTCGGCCTATATGCAGCCTTAAACCAATTCATCAATGGCTGCTGGCCTGGCAACACAAATACATACTGTATATGTGAATCACACCAGAACATGTTACACAACAACACATAACCATAAAACATATATTATCACAGCAAACATTATAATAACTAGGAATAGGTCATTATTCCTGACACCACACTTTCCAGATTTTTATTTATAAAAAATTTTGAAAACTATGTATCATTTTCTTTTAACTTCACATATACTTGCTAATGTGTGTTGGTCTATTACATAAAATCCCAAAAAAATACTTTTCAAGGGATATTTCCATCACAGACAATAGGGGCATATCACTAGGATATGCTCCCATTGTCTGATAGGTGCTACAACGATAACGGAGCAGGGAAAGTTGTGGCTGGAGGACCCCGGGTTTCAGCCACCACCAAGCGCTTCATCCTGCTGCTTCCATAGAAATTAATGGGACCACATGCGCATTCATTTCTATGGGGCTGACGGAAATAGCAGAGCCATTGAAATGAATGGAGGGAGGCTGCGCATGTGCAGTACGCCCACCACTGCTTTCCCCGCTCAGTTTTCTGTGTAGGTGCGGGTCCCTATCAGACAATGGGGGCATATCCTAGCGATATGCCCCCATTGTCTGTGATGGCAAAACCCTTTTAAGTTTGTAGGTGTAATGTGAAAATTTTTTGAAAATTTCAAGGAGTATGAATACTTGTTGAAGGCACTGTAACTGGCAGATAACATTTTTGTGACATATTACTTTTAATCATACATTACCTTTTTTAATAATAGTTGTCTTTCATCAGCTATTTTATTCTCTTATAGTATATTGTTATCTATTTTATTGTTGCATGTTTTGAAAATTCAAAAATACTGTATTTATGGAAAATAAAAGCTCTGGTTAATAAGAGGATAAAGATGGATACCTAAAGAAGTGGCAAAGCCCAATGCAGGAAATTGCTGCATGTAATATACACAAAAGGCATGAAAAGTATATGCTTTTAAAATTATTTCACACACATTTTGAAAATAATTTGCACAATGTTTATTAAAATCATAATTTCACATACACACCAGGAATTTACATAAAAATTACATAATTCTGCTGGTTTGCTTTTCAGTCATGGCACTGGTGTTAAATAACGCAATAATTTTCCTTTTGTAGAAAAATGAGGTCAGTGGTGGAGTTCTTTCTAATCATAAAAACTGATCAAGAACAGATGCAGATAAAATGATTGCAGCCAACAATGCAAACCTTAAACCCCCTCTGGAGTCTCCCTACGCAGTGTGAAAAGAGGGCATTGATAGCTTGCCTGGTTTGCAACAGTTTGAAGGTCTCGCCTGTCCTCTTCTGTATTTCACTTCACAGTCTGGCCTTGCTGGTATCTGGGGGGTGTTCTGGCTGCATTCCTGAACAACCATATTCTACATGCCATTTTAGGTGTTGTGCCCTCAGCACAACACAAGGAAGTGAGAAGCTTTATACCACTTCTTTCATCTCTGTTTGTATGGTCCTTCCTATTATGCACTATTTATTCGGCCTAACTTACGTTCTTGCCGGGATCACAGCATCACGGCAAGAACGTAAGTTAGGCCCGGGCCGGCGCATGCGCACGGTAAACTGTGATGCCCCAGCCAGACTGTGGTCATTCAATGCGCACGCGCCAATATCGCGGTCATCGGCGCATGCGCGGGATTACGGACGGGAGGAGGGAGGTTAGAGCAGAGACCAAGGGCGGGCAGACGCGGCAGAGGGGGAGTGGATTCGTATGAAAATGACCCAGGGGCCTGGGCACCGGCCGCTGTAACGCCGCCCCTGGGCACCTTCACAGCCTAATTTGCATACGGATTAAAATTGTTTTTCTCCACAACGATGATAGCAAGCAACATACGGTAAGCACAGTTTTAATAGGGGGGATGCCGTGGACATAAGTTTGTTATTAGGTTAATACGGTGAATCGGCATGAAAGACTCCCTTTAAGGACCCTGTTATATTTCACCTTAAGGACTAGGCCATTTTTTGCAAATCTGACATGTGTCACTTTATGTGGTGATAACTTTAAAATGCTTTTACTTATCAAGATCATTCTGAGATTGTTTTGTAGTCACAAAAATAAGCAAATTTCCAAATTTCAATTTCTCTACTTTTATAATACATAGTAATACCTATAAAAATAGTTATTACTTTACATTCCCCAAATATCTACTACATGTTTAGATCATTTTGTGAATGCCATTTTATTTGTTGTGGATGGTAGAATGCTTAGAAGTTTAAAAGCAAATTTCTGAAAATTTCCAAAACCTACTTTTTAAGGACCAGTTCAGGTCTGAAGTCACTTTATGAGGCTCACATAATAGAAACCACCCAAAAATGACCCCATTTTAGAAACTACACCCCTCAAGGTATTCAAAACTGATTTTACAAACTTTGTTAACCCTTTAGGTGTTCCTCAAGAATTAATGGAAAATGGAGATGAAATCTCAGAATTTCACTTTTTTGGCAGATTTTCCATTTTAATCCATTTTTTCCAGTAACAAAGCAAGGGTTAACAGCCAAACAAAACTCATTATTTATTGTGCCGATTCTGTAGTTTACAGAAACACCCCATTTGTGATTGTAAAATGCTGTACGGGCACATAGCAGGGCGCATAAGGAAAGGAACGCCATATGGTTTTTGAAACACAGATTTTACTGGACTGGTTTTTTGACACCATGTCCCATTTGAAGCCCCCCTAGAGTAAAAACTTCAAAAATGTGACCCTATTGTTTTGTTGGTACTATTTTAGGGTACATATGATTTTTTGTTGCTCTATATTACACTTTTTGTAAGGCAAGGTAACAAAAATAGCTGTTTTGGCACCGTTTTAATTTTTTGTTATTTACAACGTTCATCTGACAGGTTAGATCATGTGGTATTTTTAAATAGCAGGTTGTTTTGGACACGACAATACCAAATATCACTACTATTTTTGTTTGGTTTCAGTTTTACATAATTTTTTTTGTGTCTCCACATTCTGAAAGCCGTCGTTTTTTTATTTTTTGGGCGACTGTTTTATGTAGGGGCTCATTTCTTTTGGTATGAGATGACAGTTTGATTGGTACTATTGTGGGGTGCATATGACTTTTTGATTGCTTGCTATTACACTTTTTGTGATGTAAGGTGACAAAAAATTGTTTATTTAGCACAGTTTTTATTTTTTACGGTGTTCATCTGAGGGGTTAGGTCATGTGATATTTTTATAGAGCAGGTTGTTGATATAATTCTTTAAACAAAAAAAAATCATGTTTTAGTGTCTCCATAGTCTGAAGGCCATAATTTTTAAAGTTTTTGGGCGATTGTCTTAGGTAGGGTATTATATTTGCGGGATGAGATGACAGTTAGATTTGTACCTCTTTGGGAGCAATTTGTCACATGAGACAACACCTTTTAAAAAAAAACATTTTGTAATTGGGGTCTTGTGACTCCAACTTTGCATTCAACAGTCCCTAGCAGCTTTCACAAGTAGAAAATAAGCTGGGAAGAATTACCCACTTTTGCTCAATCTTAGATTCAATCTATGAAAATGTAGAGCATTTTGCTGTATTTATGCCATAATTTCATCTAGTTGGAACAAACCCCCCAATATCATGAAGCGGTGCCTGTATATTAGAGGCATAAAATCTGCCATGGGAGACCTCAGCTATCAGGGCCCATCTAGACTCAAAAGAAGGGTTCCATTAGTGATTACTGTAAATGATGGATTGGGAGAATGGAAAGCACAGCAGGAAACTGAGTACACCCCTGGGAAACTAAGAAACTTGGGGCAGAGTGGAGATAAAAATATTTATAAGCTGTTCATATTTGGAACTTAATGCTGAAAATGATTTAGTGGGACCAATATACTTTAGTTTGGCATTCAATTTTTATTTACTTCATCCCTGAAATATTCTCTTATCCAATAATATAGTGCACAGAGCAATAAATAAATAGAGTAAGCATACAATGTACATTCACATTCTATATTCCCACCTCAAAGACTACTATTAAGACAGACTACTGGGAGATTTGTCATGTCTGGTTGTCCTTATAATACGTCTTGCTCCATGTTCTTAGCCCTTTCAAATAGCTGCATAATTTTGGTAGCAGGCACACAGCCTTCTCGTAATATTGTAATAGATCCTGGAAAAAAATACAGAGAAGCAATTAATAATGTAATATAACAATAAAGCCATAAATCACCAGCAAAATATTGTTTGTTGTATTTGAATAAATTAAAGGATTGTCCAGTTTGGATGATCTTTTTCCACATTCTTTATAGAATTTATTTAAAAGTATAAATCAGGACCACTCTCCATTAGGCCTCTTTCACACGACTGTTTTTTGTGTTCCGTATACGGAACCATTAATTTCAATGGTTCTGCAAAAAAAACAGAATGTACTCCGTATGCATTCCGTTTCCGTATTTCCGTTTTTCTGTTCCGTTGAAATATAGAACATGTCCTATTATTGCCCGCAAATCACATTCCATGGCTCCATTCAAGTCAATGGGTTCACAAAAAAAAAGGGAACACATACGGAAATGCATTCGTATGTCTTCCGTATCATTCAGTTTTTGCGGAACCATCTATTGAAAATAAAAATAAATTATAATTAAACTCACCTCATCCACTTGTTCACCGAAGGTCCTTTTCCTTCCAGGTCATCAAAGAAGAAGAAAGAAGATGAGCCGGGCAGCGTGAACAAGTGGATGAGGTGAGTTTAATTAGTTTTTTTTGTTTTTTAACCCCTCCATCCCTATTTTACTAGGCATTCTGTAAAAATGCTATTATTTTGCTATTATTTTCCCTTATAACCATGTTATAATCAGGGCCAGTAATTTGGAAAGTTGCACAATTAGTGCTATGGCCTGTGGGTGGCTGGGTATTTGCACTTGCGTTCAAATGCCTGGTGTAAGGACATTTGTACCCTGCGCTGGAACACGGAAGTGGATGTAGTCGCTGGTGGTGCTTGCAAAGGTCCAGGTGCAGGGCAGGAGGCATGCAGGCCTTTGCCTTTGACAGGGGATTGGCCAGCACGTAACACAGGGGAAGAGGAGGCAGTGGTGTGACCCACAGACACAGAATGTGGACCCAGGTGTTCGGCCCACCTATTACAGTGCTTTGATGCCATGTGGCGGATCATGCTGGTGGTGGTGAGGTTGCTAGTGTTCACGCCCCTGCTCATTTTTGTATGGCACAGGTTAAAAATAACAATTCTTTTGTCATCCGGACTTTCCTCAAAAAAGCGCCAGTCTGCGGAACACTAACCCCTTGGCAAGGGAGATTTCCGCAAGGGGGTGCTCCGTGGAACCTTTTGGGGCCCTGTTTGGTGTGGCCCGCCTTCTCCCTTTTGCCACCCCACTGCCTCTTCCAGCCTGTTGCGGTGCAGAAGATCCCTCCCCCTGTGTACTGCTGTCCTTGCTTGGATTTCCACCTTCCCAGGTAGGTTCAGTGACTTCATCGTCCACCACCTCCTCTTCCACTTTCTCACTCTGCTCATCCTCCTGTTTGGTTGACCTAACCACTACCTCAGTGATTGACAACTGTGTCTCATCCTCATCATCAACGTCTTGAAACAGTAATTGCCGTTGAGTTATTGGCAACTGTGTCTCATCATCATTCACCTCATTAAACACTAATTGCCGTTCCCCATCGTCATCTTTTTGTTACTGTGGATGCTCAAGAGTTTGGGAATCAGGGCACAAGATCTCATGTCCCTCTTCAAGCGGGCTTGTCGAGAGGTCCAAATGAAGGAATGGCGCTGAATATAGCTCCTCGGAATATCCGAGTAAGGCCGGGTTCACACGAACGTGTGTGACCCGTGCCTGTGAAGCGGCCCGCAAATAGCGGGCCGCAATGCTTGTTAGCCGGCCGTAGGTCAGCCGCATCGGATCGCGGACCCATTCACTTTAATGGGTCCGCGATCCGGCCGTTCCGCGAAAAGATAGGACTTGTTCTATCTTTTAGCGGAACGGAACAACGGGACGTAACCCCAGGAGGCACTCCGTAGTGCTTCCGAGGGGTCCCGTCCCGTGCGGCCGTTCCGCGATTCCGGATTAGCGGACCCATTGAAGTGAATGGGTCCGCATCCGTGATGCAGAATTCACACGGAACTGTGGCCATGTATTGCGGCCCGCGATTTGCGGGCCGCAATACGGCCACGGGTCACGCACGTTCGTGTGAACTTAGCCTAAGGGATCACTTGTTTGCCAAGACTTTCCATGGTGGGAAGAAGGAGGATCAGGGTGAGGATTGTGTTGACCAGACACTTGGCTACTGAGACTGGACTTGGTGGAAGACAGGGTGGTGCTTAACCAACTGGAAGCATTATCTGCTGCAATCCAACTGACCACCTTGTCGTACTGGTCTGACTTCTTTCTTGTGCTCTGGTAGCAGGCACAGTTTCACCATGCCCAGAACCATGGCCTCTGTGTGCACCATCAGCATCACGGCCACTGCCTTGTCTCTTACTGCTCGCCTTTTTCAAATTAAATGATATTTATGATTGAAAGTCTGTCACACGTACAGTAGCATAGGATTTGGAAGTGTATGCTCAAACAAATTTAAAAAGGTATTTGGGATGTGGAAACGTCACACAGGAGATATCCCGCAGATAATGTCAATGCTGTCATCAGCGGCTATTAAAAAATTACAAGGAATGTCACAGGTATTTGGGATGAGGAAACGTTATACAGGAGAGGTACCACTGGTAATGTCACTGTCCGCAGCGTCTACGCAAAAAAGTACACTGTATGTCACAGATACATTTTTGAAGTGCACACGTTGCACTGCAGATGTGGCCCTGGTAATGTCACTGTCAGAATCGGACACCATCTATTGAAAAAATTACACTGGGTGTCACAGATAAATTTTTTCAGCGCACAACTTACACTGCAGATGTGGCACTGTTTATGTCACTGTCAGAGCGGACACCGTCTATTGAAAAAGTACCCTGGATGTCACAGATATTGTTCATAGGAAAAGGTCAGAAATTGATGGAAATACCACCAAAATGGTACTGGAACAGCATGGGGACGATGTCTGGATGCATCTTGGACTCCCAGGTCACTGCTGGGAACCATGTTGTCCGAGTTGTACGCAACTTTTACAGACTGACTAAAATACGCACAAATTGTTAGGAAACATTCTTTCCTGTACATTTACTTGTATATAAAGTGCAAGTTCTGCCAAAAATTACAAGCAAGAGGCACTTCGATACATCCTGTATATCACATAAAGGAGGGCCTCATTCACATTGTGGTGCAATTGTTCATGTAGTGGGACTCCTACACTCATAAAGCCTATGCACTAAGTGAAAGGGCTGCCAAAAAATACAAGGAATCAGCACTCCTATACACCCTTTGTTACACATAAAGGAGGGCATCATACACACCTTTGAAAAGTTATGATTGATGGCCTTCTGGCGACCCTCTAAAACATTTGGAGCAATGGCCTGCTGATCTGACCATCTAAAACATTAGGGGCGAGGGCCTGCTGCTGAGCTGACTCTATTAAACATTATGGTTGAGGGCCTGCTGCTGACCATTTAAAAAATTATGGGAGAGTGCCTGCTGCTTAGCTGACCATTGAAAAAATGTACAGTGTCGCCTGAATACTTCAGCTAGGAATAATGTAATAGGACTCTGGTTCTATTTTGTTGTTTTTCAGAACTGGAGCCATGATTAAGAGGGACAGCCGGGGGCATCCGTATTGCACCACTAGAGGTGAAATTCTTGGGCCGCTGCAAGACGAACCAAAGCGAAAGCATTTACCAAGAATGCTTTCAGTAATCAAAAACAAAAGTCGGAGGTTTGAAGATGATCAGATACCGTTGTAGTTCCGACCATAAATGATGCCGACCGGCGATCCGGCAGCGTTATTCCCATGACCCGACGAGCAGCTTCCGAGAAAACAAAGTATTTGGGTTCTGGGGGGAGTATGGTTGCAAAGCTGAAACTTAAAGGAATTGACAGAAGGGCACCACCAGGAGTGGAGCCTGCGGCTTAATTTGACTCAACACGGTAAACCTCGCACCGACATGGAAGGGATTGACAGATTGATAGCTCTTTCTCGATTTTGTGGGTGGTGATGCATGGACATTCTTAGTTGGTGAAGCAATTTGTCTGGTTAATTCTGATAACGAACGAAACTCCTCCATGATAACTAGTTACGTACCCCCGGGGGTGAGGATTGTTTTGACCAGACTCCTGGATAGTGAGACTGGACTTTAGGTGGGGGCCTACTGGTGAGCTGACCCTCTAAAAAATTATATGCGAGGGCCTGCAGGTGAGCTGACCCTGTAAAACATTACATGCGTGGGCCTGCAGGTGAGCTGACCCTGTAAAAGATTGTAGGTGAAGGCCTGCTGGTGAGCTGACCCTGTAAAAAATTATATGCGAGGGTCTGCTGGTGAGCTGACCCTGTAAAACATTATATGCGAGGGCCTGCTGGTGAGCTGACCCTGTAAAAGATTTTAGGTGCAGGCCTGCTGGTGAGAAGATCCTGTAATAGATTTTAGGTGCGGGCCTGCTGGTGAGCTGACCCTGTAAAAGATTGTAGGTGAGGGCTTGCTGGTGAGCTGAGCCTCTAAAAAGTTGTTGATGAGGGCCTGCAGGTGAGCTGACCCTCTAAAACTTTATATTCGAGGGCCTTCAGATGAGCTGACCCTGTAAAATATTTTAGGTGAAGGCCTGCAGGTGAGCTGACGCTTTAAAAAATTATATGCGAGGGCCTGCTGGTGAGCTGACCCTGTAAAAGATTTTAGGTGCGGGCCTGCTGGTGAGCTTACCCTCTACAAAATTATATGCAAGGGCCTGCTGGTGAGCTGACCCTATAAAACATTATATGCGACAAATAAGAATGTTCATATGATGGAAGAGGAGGAGGAGGATAAGAAAGGGAAGATTCAACCAAATACCCTTGTTTGTAGTTGGAGGGGTGCATGGAAATACAGTGTATTCAGTACATTATAAACAACACATTTAAAGTGCCTTTATGTAAATCAGCTTTTTTCTGGTGGAGTCGAGAAGTCATGGTCAGATAATTTTTTTAAGTGCACACGTTTCACTGCAGATGTGGCGCTGATAATGTCACTGTCCGCAGCAGACACAGTCTATGGAAAAAGTACACTGTATGTCACAGAATTTTTTTTGCAGCGCACACGTTACACTGCAGATGTGGTGCTGGTAATGTCACTGTCAGAATCGGACACCATCTACGGAAAAAGTACACTGGATGTCACAGATATTTTTGGGATTCGCACACTTTACACTGGAGATGTGGCGCAGCTAATAGTCCGCAGCAGACACGTCAATGGGAAAAGTACACTGGAGGTCAAAAATATTTTTGGGATGCGCACACTTTACACTGGAGATGTGCGCAGCTAATGTCGCTGTCTGCAGCGAAAATAGATATCGCTGTCTGCGCTAAAAATATATATTACTGCTGCCACACACAATAGTCCTTAAAAGGTCTTTTGGGTCTGTAAAGTTTTAGCAATTTAGCTCAGGTTGCGCAAAAAATATATATTGCTGCTGCCACACACAACAATAGTCCTTAAAAGGACTTTTGGGTCTCTAAAAAGTTTTTCAACTGAAAAAAAAAACGAATTTCACTCCCTACTCTATCTTTCCCTTCTTCATCACAGCTCTCCCTGACTAAGGCCTCATGCACACGACCGTTGTTGTGTTCCGTGTCCGTTGTTCCGTTTTCCATGATTTTCTGTGGACCCATTGACTTTCAATGAGTCCGGTTAAAAACTCGGATAATGCACCGTTTGTCATCCGCGTCCGTGATTCGTGTTTCCAGTCCGTCAAAAAAAATGACCTGTCCTATTTTTTTCACAGACAACGATTCGCGGACCCATTCAAGTCAATGGGTCCGAGAAAAAACATGGAGGCACACAAGATTGTCATCCGCGTCCGGGCGTCCGCATCCGTTTTTTTTCCTATCATTTTCACATTTTTTTCACTTTCCTTCATGTCTGGTGATCCTCCAAAAATCAAGGAAGACACACGGAAACAAAAACGGAAACGGATCACGGAACAACGGAACCCCGTTTTGCGGACCGTGAAAAAACGGGGTCGTGTGCATGAGGCCTAACACTGAGCCAAACACTTGTCATTGTGTTCTATATAGCACCCGAACACGTGTGCCGGCCAGCCAATCACTGTAATGCCAGCAGCCAACAATTACGTTTATTGGCTGAGAACTGGTGTTCGGCCGAACATGCTCGATCATCACTACAAGCCACTGTTTCTTATAACATTAACATGTGTGTGCATATAAACAGTGGCAGGGATCTGCCCCCGTTAAGGGATCATTTTTGGATGAATGGTCCCAACAAGCCATAGTTTTTTCTACATATTTAAACACCATCTTTCTAATATGAAAAAGCATAACACATGCAATGGCACAGTGTGTTTTTAAACATGCAGTTTGTTAACACCATCAACCATTTGTACAGGGAGTGCAGAATTATTAGGCAAATGAGTATTTTGACCACATCATCCTCTTTATGCATGTTGTCTTACTCCAAGCTGTATAGGCTCAAAAGCCTACTACCAATTAAGCATATTAGGTGATGTGCATGTCTGTAATGAGAAGGGGTGTGGTCTAATGACATCAACACCCTATATTAGGTGTGCAGAATTATTAGGCAAATGAGTATTTTGACCACATCATCCTCTTTATGCATGTTGTCTTACTCCAAGCTGTATAGGCTCAAAAGCCTACTACCAATTAAGCATAGGGTGTTGATGTCTAATGACATCAACACCCTATATTAGGTGTGCATAATTATTAGGCAACTTCCTTTCCTTTGGCAAAATGGGTCAAAAGAAGGACTTGACAGGCTCAGAAAAGTCAAAAATAGTGAGATATCTTGCAGAGGGATGCAGCACTCTTAAAATTGCAAAGCTTCTGAAGCGTGATCATCGAACAATCAAGCGTTTCATTCAAAATAGTCAACAGGGTCGCAAGAAGCGTGTGGAAAAACCAAGGCGCAAAATAACTGCAAATGAAATGAGAAAAGTCAAGCGTGCAGCTGCCAAGATGCCACTTGCCACCAGTTTGGCCATATTTCAGAGCTGCAACATCACTGGAGTGCCCAAAAGCAACAAGGTGTGCAATACTCAGAGACATGGCCAAGGTAATAAAGGCTGAAAGACGACCACCACTGAACAAGACACACAAGCTGAAACGTCAAGACTGGGCCAAGAAATATCTCAAGTCTGATTTTTCTAAGGTTTTATGGACTGATGAAATTAGAGTGAGTCTTGATGGGCCAGATGGATGGGCCTGTGGCTGGATTGGTAAAGGGCAGAGAGCTCCAGTCCGACTCAGACGCCAGCAAGGTGGAGGTGGAGTACTGGTTTGGGCTGGTATCATCAAAGATGAGCTTGTGGGGCCTTTTCGGGTTGAGGATGGAGTCAAGCTCAACTCCCAGTCCTACTGCCAGTTTCTGGAAGACACCTTCTTCAAGCAGTGGTACAGGAAGAAGTCTGCATCCTCCAAGAAAAACATGATTTTCATGCAGGACAATGCTCCATCACACGCGTCCAAGTACTCCACAGCGTGGCTGGCAAGAAAGGGTATAAAAGAAGAAAATCTAATGACATGGCCTCCTTGTTTACCTGATCTGAACCCCATTGAGAACCTGTGGTCCATCATCAAATGTGAGATTTACAAGGAGGGAAAACAGTACACCTCTCTGAACAGTGTCTGGGAGGCTGTGGTTGCTGCTGCACGCAATGTTGATGGTGAACAGATGAAAACACTGACAGAATCCATGGATGGCAGGCTTTTGAGTGTCCTTGCAAAGAAAGGTGGCTATATTGGTCACTGATTTGTTTTTGTTTTGTTTTTGAATGTCAGAAATGTATATTTGTGAATGTTGAGATGTTATATTGGTTTCACTGGTAAAAATAAATAATTGAAATGGGTATATATTTGTTTTTTGTTAAGTTGCCTAATAATTATGCACAGTAATAGTCACCTGCACACACAGATATCCCCCTAAAATAGCTAAAACTAAAAACAAACTAAAAACTACTTCCAAAAATATTTAGCTTTGATATTACCGTGTATACTCGAGTATAAGCCGACCCGAGTATAAGCCGAGCCCCTAATTTTACCCCCAAAAAAATGGGAAAAATTATTGACTCGAGTATAAGACTAGGGTGGGAAATGCAGCTATAATGCAGAGTGTATGTGTATATAATGCACACACTCTACATTATATACACACATCTGCAAGAGGGTGACTCCCTGTATTTAATGCAGAGTGTGTGCATTATATACACACACACTCTGCATTAAATACAGGGAGCCATCCACAGATCTCCCCCCTAAACAGTGCCATCAACAGATCCCCCCTAAACAGTGCCATCCACAGATCCCCCCTCCCCTAAACAGTGCCATGATGGCACTGTTTAGGGGAGGGGGTATCTGTGGATGGCACTGTAGGGGGATATGTGGATGGCACTGCCATCCACAGATCCCCTACAGTGCCATCCACAGATCCCCCTACAGTGCCATCCACAGATCCCCCTACAGTGCCATCCACAGATCCCCCTACAGTGCCATGCACAGATCTCCCTACAGTGCCATCCACAGATCCCCCTACAGTGCCATCCACAGATCCCCCTCCCCGACGCACACAGCAGTATTCTTACTTTGTCTTTGCTCCGGTAATACAGGCAGTGCGGGGAGCGGCGCTCACTCACTGACGTCACGCGCCTTCTCCCACTAGGCGGCGCAGGCGCGTGACGTCAGTGATTGAGCGCCGCCCCCCGCACTGCCTGTATTACCGGAGCTAGACTAGACTCAAGTATAAGACGAGGAGGCTTTTTGAGCACAAAAATATGTGCCAAAAAACTCGTCTTATACTCGAGTATATACGGTAATGAGTTTTTTGGGTTCATTGAGAACATGGTTGTTGTTCAATAATAAAATGAATCCTCAAAAATACAACTTGCCTAATAATTCTGCACTCCCTGTATACCCATAGCTATATATGTCATATGTTATTTGCTATTGCTATCGTTGTGTTCAAGAGCTCAAGATGGCGGAAGGAAGAGGAGGGAGGAGAGAGAAAGCAAAAATGAGTAATACATTTTTAAAACATATGAATTGAAAGAAAAGACAAAATCTGAGATCTAGGAGACCTCAGAGTGTTATATACCAATTTTCAGGCCAATTGGAACAACTTTGATTTGTGACAAATCGATTTGAAAAATGCAACAAATTGAACAAGAAATTTTTTATTTTTTTTTAAAGTTTGCTCATTTCTTTTACATACCTTCATCTATTTTGGTGCAGATTACAACAGTTGATCCCACAATCTCGTTGGAATAACCATCACACAAAACAGCATCCAATTTCTGGCTCAGACGGCTATGGAAAAAGTACATACATAATGATACACAATTATAAGACATTATTAAACACTAGACAATTCTTTATATTTTCAGTGTAATATGATGTTATAAATATACAACATTAAGCCTTTTTCACAAGGTCAGAGTTTAATCAGTGATTTCCATTATTGATTGTTTGCAAAAACCAGGTGTGGGTTAAAAACACAGAGCCAATGCAAAGTTTCCATTAGGCTGGGTTCACACTTGAGCGTTTTACAGCGCGTTCAAACGCGCTGTAAAACGCTCAACACATGAAAACCAATGCTTCCCTATGGCCCTGGTTCTCACTTGAGCGTTTTACAGCGCTGAAAAACGCGCTGTAAAACGCCCTACGCTCAAACAAGTACTTGAGCTTCTTTGGGGCGTTTTGACGCGCGTTTGTGGCCATAGGACATTGCAGTCAATCACACAAACGCGTGTCAAACGCGCGTTTACTATTGCAAAAAACGCTCGTCAAAAACGCGCGTTAAACGCGCATATCAAAGACGCTCAGGTCTGAACCCAGCCTTATACCTTATCTCTTTGCAGGCTACACTCCTGGTTTTGGCTAGCAAACACTGCTGGAAATCAATGACCAAACACCAATAATTGACGTGTAAATTAGGCCTAAAGGTACATATGAATACTGCCTAAATAAAAGACAGATATTTGCATCAGTTTACATTGCTACCTCATTTACATAAGCAATTGAAATAAGCAATCCCAATCCGAACATAATCTCTGTTAAAAAAAAAATGGAGCATCCTGATAATACAGCAGCAGTGTTGTGGATAATTCATCTTCCCTGTAAAGGGCCAATAGTATGGCTGCAGTATGTCTCCCACAGAAACAACGCAAGTGTGTTGTGTCCTGCCCATTCATAACACAAATAAGCACAACTGTTATGAGTAAACTAAACCCAGCTGCCTATCCATATTGGGAATAAAGGCTATTTGTAATTGCAGTACCCCAGACCTGGGGGTATCTGCAGTGGTTTGTAATGCAATGCTTTTGTAATTCTTATGTTATTTCACACTTTATGCTATACACTTTGTACAGCAGCAAATGGAGTACAATTGACAGTAGTTAGCAACAGGAATGGGACTTACCATTCCACTCCTTCCCTCTTGGTAGGAGTTGGCTTTTCTTACTTTCTACCAAGGGAGAGGCTGAGATACAGGTGAAACTTGAAAAATTAGAATATCGTGCAAAAGTCAATTTATTTCAGTAATGCAAATTAAAAGGAATTGCATTAATGCACAATTGAGACTTTGGGGTTTCATAAGCTGTAAGCCATAATCAAAATTATAACAAATAAAGGCTTGAAATATCTCGATTTGCATGTAATGAGTTTCTCATATATTAGTTTAACCTTTTAAGTTGCATTACTGAAATAAATGAACTTTGCACGATATTCTAATTTTTTCGAGTTTCACCTGTAGTTAGAGGAGATGGTTGAAGATAGTGAGGAGTGAGGGAGTATGCGATGCAGCTTTGGCTCAACCAGGCCATGAGGACCAACAGAGGACCAACAGACCAACAGAGTATGCACATCAGGGAGGACAATTAATCCTGAGAACGCGCAGGGTCTGTTTTAAAATAACAGGGTCATTTATAAAATTGGCTAAAGTAGAACTGGCTTAGTTGCCTATAACAACCAATCAGATTTCATCTTTCTTTTTCCAAAGGAGCTGTGAAAAATGAATGGTGGAATCTAATTGGTTGCTATGGGCAACTAAGCCAGTTCTATTTTATACCAGTTTGATAAATCTCCCGCAATATGTTTACTGAGGTGTCCGTCTGATGGCTATTGCAAGTCTACGGTGTCATGGAAATATTATTAGGATGTGTTTTTAATATATTGTGTATTGTCATCATGTCTCTCAGTGCCAGGGTAAACCATTGGAGTGGATATTTTCCTGTGTATGTTGAGACACAGCTACCGGGCGCAGAGGTCTCCGTCGGCGAATGGTCCATGTGCTATGCGCTGGGCTTTGGGCCGGGGGAGACTGATGTGTTCAACGGAGCAGTGTTTTCTTGGCGAATGTATGGACGCCGGCTAGGGCCCCCACGCAAGATGCAGATTTATTGGCTTAGCATGGATACATTTGTTAAGAGAACAATATATGAAAAGAACGTGCGTTTGTTGACTCTAGTGCGCCTGATCAGCCGCTGGAGATAATGACGTTGTCCTGTAAATAAACATGCATGAGGATCATATTAATTTTTTTTGTCATTGATCACCTTGCAAGGCTGGATAAAGTTCACTCCAGTGGTAATGGGAGATTATTGTATACAAGTGTTTGCTATGTTATTTTTAATAATGGTGGTTTCTCATCTTCCTGTATCATCACTTCCTGTATGTTTGTTACATGAAGGAAGTGGTTGGGTGACGGGCCGGCCACTTTCTATTGTTGCACCCTTTTGTGATTAAGAAATAAAAGTGAGGAGACTGGGCAGGAGGGAAGGCAGTGCTCAGCAGAACTCAGGATGAAAACACCTTTGTCTGAGTCTTGATGAAGAGATTTACCTTTCTTTACACAAAGTCTGATGCAAGCTAATTTCTACTACACATATTTCTATTACAACAGTCACCTCAAGATTTAATAGCAACACATAATAATAACATTTCTTGATTATACTCAGACTGTTATGCTTCTTACCTTATTACATGATCATGGTGAGTGCTGTCACTTTCTCCACTGGGGTTGGCAGATGTTATGGCTAAAGGTCCTGTCATGTCAACAAGATGGGCTGTGACTGAATGATCTGGAACCCTGATCATTATGGAGTCAGTGGTGCCAACATATTCATAAGCAGGGCCCACACCTAGAACACACACACAAAGCTAAGCTCTGTAAAAGTTTCACCTAATAGATTTAGTACAATACTTAAATGTCTGCCTTTAAACTGTTCAATTATTAATGCAAGGAGTTTCATATTTTAGAATATCAAACATAAGACACAAAACACAGATAGATTATGAAGCAATGTACAACTAAATATGGAGCAAAATACAGTTAATACATATTGACAATGTACTGCACATGGAGCAAAGCAACAGAAAGAAATGCCAATCTAGGTACTAACGTATATGTTATGCCTTTTTATAAAGAGAATATACACTTATAATACACAAGTACTACTGCATATGAATGACTTACCCAGTCGTTTTAGCCATTCACCTTTCTTTACAATGCAGCTTATCCCTCCAGGATAAACTAAGTCCATGAATTTCCACAATAGCGGACTGAACGGAGGATGTATTACCCTCAACTGCTCCAGGTTAGAAATGCATATACAAATGGGTTTTTCTGAAGGTCGTTCCTACAGAAAACAGTAACAAATGACAGAGTTATTGAACTAATGCATTACAGTGCATTCAGAAAACTTTACACACTTTCACTTTTTTTTCACGTTTTGGTCTTGTGCTGAAATTTATAAAAAAAAATCATGTTCCCCCCCTATCAGTTTGCACTTAATACCCCATAATGAGAAAATAAGTGAAAACAGAATTTTAGAATTTGGTAATGTATAAAGGAAAAAGTGACATTTTAAATGGACATAAGTAGGGATGAGCGAACCCGAACTGTATAGTTCGGGTAAGTACCGAATTTTGGGGTGTCCGTGACACGGATCCGAACCCGAACATTTTCGTAAAAGTCCGGGTTCGAGTTCGGTGTTCGGCGCTTTCTTGGCGCTTTTTGAAAGGCTGCAAAGCAGCCAATCAACAAGCGTCATACTACTTGCCCCAAGAGGCCATCACAGCCTTGCCTACTATTGGCATGGCTGTGATTGGCCAGTGCAGCATGTGACCCAGACTCTATATAAGCTTGGGTCACGTTGCGCTGCACGTCACTCTGCTGATTGAAGCATAGGGAGAGGTTGCAGCTGCGACGTTAGGGCGAGATTAGGCAGATTAACTCCTCCAAAAGACTTCATTCTGTGATCGATCTGCAGCTGTGGATCATTGAAGTGCTAATATTGACTTGCTCACTTTTTTGAGGCTGCCCAGAGCGTTTTTAGATCACTTTTTTTCTGGGGTGATCGGTGGCCATTTTGTGACTTGTGGTGCGCCAGCACAAGCTATCACCAAGTGTATTTAACCATCAATAGTGTGGTTATTTTGTGCTATATCCTACATCAGCTGCAGGCTGAGCCTGTGTCACCGAAGTGCATTTAACCATCAACAGTCTGGTTATTTTTTGGCCATATACTACATCAGCTGCAGGCTGAGCCTGTGTCACCGAAGTGCATTTAACCATCAACAGTCTGATTATTTTTTGGCCATATACTACATCTGGTGCAGGCTGAGCCTGTGTCACCCAAGTGCATTTAACCATCAACAGTGTGGTTATTTTTTGGCCATATACTACATCAGGGGCAAGTTGAGCCTGTCACCCAGCGCCTAAAAAATAGACTTGACATTTCTATTCAACCAAATCTGTACTGTTTTAGCTGGTCAAGTTATTTGTAGTGACCGTAAAAGCACACTTTTTGTTTTGGGTTGAAAAACTATTCCCAAATTTGCCATTCTCAAAATAACTAGTTTCTGGTATATGAGGCCTACTTGAAATCTATCCCAAAAAGGATATCTTACATTGAAGGTGCTGATAGTGTCATTCAGAAAAACCTAAGACACACGCTACCGTGCAGATAGAAGTCTGATTCTGTGATGAAACCTATACCTGTCACACAGCGCAAAAAAAAAAACCAGGCCTTACATCTCTATTCAACCAAATCTGTACTGTTTTAGCTGGTCAAGTTATTTGTAGTGACCGTGAAAGCACATTTTTTTTTCTGTGTTGAAAAACTATTCCCAAATTTGCAATTCTCAAAATAACTAGTTTCTGGTATTTGAGGCCTACTTGAAATCTATCCCAAAAAGGATATCTTACATTGAAGGTGCTGATAGTGCCATTCATAAAAACCTAAGACACAAGCTAACGTGCAGATAGAAGTCTGATTCTGTGATTAAACCTATACCTGTCACACAGCGCAAAAAAAAAACCAGGCCTCACATCTCTATTCAACCAAATCTGTACTGTTTTAGCTGGTCAAGTTATTTGTAGTGACCGTAAAAGCACTTTTTTTTTCTGTGTTGAAAAACTATTCCCAAATTTGCCATTCTCAAAATAACTAGTTTCTGGTATTTGAGGCCTACTTGAAATCTATCCCAAAAAGGATATCTTACATTGAAGGTGCTGAATAGTGTCATTCAGAAAAACCTAAGACACACGCTACCGTGCTGATAGAAGTCTGATTCTGTGATTAAACCTATACCTGTCACACAGCGCAAAAAAAAAAACAGGCCTCACATCTCTATTCAACCAAATCTGTACTGTTTTAGCTGGTCAAGTTATTTGTAGTGACCGTAAAAGCACTTTTTTTTTTCTGGGTTGAAAAACTATTCCCAAATTTGCCATTCTCAAAATTGTAGTGAACGGGAACAATGAGGAAAACATCTAATAAGGGTTGCGGACGTGGACATGGTCGTGGTGGTGTTAGTGGACCCTCTGGTGCTGGGAGAGGACGTGGCCGTTCTGCCACAGCCACACGTCCTAGTGAACCAACTACCTCAGGTCCCAGTAGCCAGCAGAATTTACAGCGATATTTGGTGGGGCCCAATGCCGTTCTAAGGATGGTAAGGCCTGAGCAGGTACAGGCATTAGTCAATTGGGTGGCCGACAGTGGATCCAGCACGTTCACATTATCTCCCACCCAGTCTTCTGCAGAAAGCGCACAGATGGCGCATGCAAACCAAGCCCATCGGTCTGTCACATCACCCCCATGCATATCAGGGAAACTGTCTGAGCCTCAAGTTATGCAACAGTCTCTTATGCTGTTTGAAGACTCTGCTGCCAGGGTTTCCCAAGGGCATCCACCTAGCCCTTCCCCAGGGGTGGAAGAGATAGAATGCACTAACGCACAACCACTTATTTTTCCTGATGATGAGGACATGGGAATACCACCTCAGCACGTCTCTGATGATGACGAAACACAGGTGCCAACTGCTGCGTCTTTCTGCAGTGTGCAGACTGAACAGGAGGTCAGGGATCAAGACTGGGTGGAAGACGATGCAGGGGACGATGAGGTCCTAGACCCCACATGGAATGAAGGTCGTGCCACTGACTTTCAGAGTTCGGAGGAAGAGGCAGTGGTGAGACCGAGCCAACAGCGTAGCAAAAGAGGGAGCAGTGGGCAAAATCAGAACACCCGCCGCCAAGAGACTCCACCTGCTACTGACCGCCGCCATCTGGGACCGAGCACCCCAAAGGCAGCTTCAAGGAGTTCCCTGGCATGGCACTTCTTCAAACAATGTGCTGACGACAAGACCCGAGTGGTTTGCACGCTGTGCCATCAGAGCCTGAAGCGAGGCATTAACGTTCTGAACCTTAGCACAACCTGCATGACCAGGCACCTGCATGCAAAGCATGAACTGCAGTGGAGTAAACACCTTAAAAACAAGGAAGTCACTCAGGCTCCCCCTGCTGCCTCTTCTGATGCTGCCGCCTCGGCCTCTTCTGCTGCACACTGGGTAAATGTAGTGGCGGCTGGGCCCCAGGCGGAGAGCTGTTTGGCGCACGTCCTTCCGCCGCCAAGGATCGCAGGGCAACATTCTTTGCCTCCTGTCTCCTCCTCCTCCTACTCAGCTTCCTCCTCCTCTTCTTCCACCTGCTCATCCAGTCAGCCACACACCTTCACCACCAACTTCAGCACAGCCCGGGGTAAACGTCAGCAGGCCATTCTGAAACTCATATGTTTGGGGGACAGGCCCCACACCGCACAGGAGTTGTGGCGGGGTATAGAACAACAGACCGACGAGTGGTTGCTGCCGGTGAGCCTCAAGCCCGGCCTGGTGGTGTGCGATAATGGGCGAAATCTCGTTGCAGCTCTGGGACTAGCCGGTTTGACGCACATCCCTTGCCTGGCGCATGTGCTGAATTTGGTGGTGCAGAAGTTCATTCGCAACTACCCCGACATATCAGAGCTGCTGCATAAAGTGTGGGCAGTCTGTTCGCGCTTCCGGCGTTCACACCCTGCCGCTGCTCGCCTGTCTGCGCTACAGCGTAACTTCGGCCTTCCCGCTCACCGCCTCATATGCGACGTACCCACCAGGTGGAACTCCACCTTGCATATGCTGGACAGACTGTGCGAGCAGCAGCAGGCCATAGTGGAGTTTCAGCTGCAGCACGCACGGGTCAGTCGCACTGTGGATCAGACACACTTCACCACCAATGACTGGGCCTCCATGCGAGACCTGTGTGCCCTGTTGCGTTGTTTCGAGTACTCCACCAACATGGCCAGTGGCGATGACGCCGTTATCAGCGTTACAATACCACTTCTATGTCACCTTGAGAAAACACTTAGGGCGATGATGGAAGAGGAGGTGGCCCAGGTGAAGGAAGAGGGGTCATTTTTAGCACTTTCAGGCCAGTCTCTTCAAAGTGACTCAGAGGGAGGTTTTTTGCAACACCAGAGGCCAGGTACAAATGTGGCCAGACAGGGCCCACTACTGGAGGACGAGGAGGACGAGGATGAGGAGGAGGTGGAGGAGGATGAGGATGAAGCATGTTCACAGCAGGGTGGCACCCAAAGCAGCTTGGGCCCATCACTGGTGCGTGGCTGGGGGGAAACACAGGACGATGACAATACGCCTCCCACAGAGGACAGCTTGTCCTTACCTCTGGGCAGCCTGGCACACATGAGCGACTACATGCTGCAGTGCCTGCGCAACGACAGCAGAGTTGCCCACATTTTAACGTGTGCGGACTACTGGGTTGCCACCCTGCTGGATCCCCGGTACAAAGACAATGTGCCCACCTTACTTCCTACACTGGAGCGTGATAGGAAGATGCGCGAGTACAAGCGCACGTTGGTAGACGCGCTACTGAGAGCATTCCCAAATGTCACAGGGGAACTAGTGGAAGCCCAAGGCGAAGCAGAGGAGGAGCAAGAGGTCGCCAACGCAGCTGTGTCACGCCCAGCTCCTCTGAGGGCAGGGTTAGCATGGCAGAGATGTGGAAAAGTTTTGTCAACACGCCACAGCTAACTGCACCACCACCTGATACGGAACGTGTTAGCAGGAGGCAACATTTCACTAACATGGTGGAAAAGTACCTGTGCCCCATTCAACTTCTGGGTCTCCAAATTGTCCACGTGGCCAGAGCTAGCCTTTTATGCCTTGGAGGTGCTGGCCTGCCCGGCAGCCAGCGTTTTGTCTGAACGTGTATTCAGCACGGCAGGGGGCGTCATTACAGACAAACGCAGCCGCCTGTCTACAGCCAATGTGGACAAGCTGACGTTCATAAAAATGAACCAGGCATGGATCCCACAGGACCTGTCCATCCCTTGTGCAGATTAGATATTAACTACCTCCCCTTAACAATATATTATTCTACTCCAGGGCACTTCCTCATTCAATACTATTTTTAATTTCATTTTACCATTATATTGCGGGGCAACCCAAAGTTGAATGAACCTCTCCTCTGTCTGGGTGCCGGGGCCTAAATGTGTGACAGTGGCCTGTTCCAGTGGTGGGTGACGTGAAACCTGATTCTCTGCTATGACATGAAGACTGATTCTGTGCTGACATAAGGCCAGATTCTCTGTTACGGGACCTCTCTCCTCTGCCTGGGTGCCTGGGCCTAAATGTGTGACAGTGGCCTGTTCTAGTGGTGGGTGACGTGAAGCCTGATTCTCTGCTATGACATGAAGACAGATTCTGCGCTGACATAAGGCCAGATTCTCTGTTACGGGACCTCTCTCCTCTGCCTGGGTGCCTGGGCCTAAATGTGTGACAGTGGCCTGTTCCAGTGGTGGGTGACGTGAAGCCTGATTCTTTGCTATGACATGAAGACAGATTCTGCGCTGACATAAGGCCAGATTCTCTGTTACGGGACCTCTCTCCTCTGCCTGGGTGCCTGGGCCTAAATGTGTGACAGTGGCCTGTTCCAGTGGTGGGTGACGTGAAGCCTGATTCTCTGCTATGACATGAAGACAGATTCTGCGCTGACATAAGGCCAGATTCTCTGTTACGGGACTGCTCTCCTCTGTCTGGGTGCCGGGGCCTAAATATGTGACAGTGGCCTCTTCCAGTGGTGGGTGACATGAAGCCAGATTCTCTGCTATGGCATGAAGAGACTGATTCTCTGCTGACATGAAGCCAGATTCTTTGCTATGGCATGAAGAGACTGATTCTCTGCTGACGTGAAGCCAGATTCTCTGCTATGGGACCTCTGTCCAATTGATATTGGGTCATTTTTATTTTTTTAATTTTTATTTTAATTCATTTCCCTATCCACATTTGTTTGCAGGGGATTTACCAACATGTTGCTGCCTTTGTATAAATGTATAGGAAGACTGAGCACTCGCCAGCTGGACCAATTGGAGACCAAGAAACAGATGATATATAATAATTTATTATTTTAATATACCCCTAAAATCTATAATACAATAGAGGACAATATAATACCTAAAAAACAATTAGTAATAAAATGTCATAAATACACCTATATTATATATATAAATATGACTAGAGCAATACTAAAAAGACCTAAAAAGGGCAGGTGTTAGCAAGATAAAAAAGCATGAATATAAATGATTAAAATATTCGGTGAATATTCGGTGAATATTTAGAAAACTTCTGGTCAGTTCAGTGTATGTACCAGATATAATGTCCGATGATCAGAGTTAAGATATTCAGTGGATATTCGGTAAACCACTGATCAGTTCAATGAATGCGCCAGATATAATGTCCGATACTCAGAGCGGGTAAGTGTCCCTGTATTTAGAAAGATCAGTTCACTTTATGTAAAATGCTTTGATCGATATGGCCAGATGAACATGAAGTCAGTGGGTATAATACACCTGTTATTTGCCGTCTGATGTGAGTATAGCCGTGGCGTCCCACGAGGCTCACTATATCAGATTCGGCAGTACCTGGGTCTAGTCGTTTGCTTGAGGTAGTTCAGATGATCATGTAGTTCTCAACATACGGAATCTCCTGGTGATGTTCACCGATGCTGCAAGCCTGGACCTGGTTAATGATTAGCAAGGTGTTTCCTCCACATTAGCAAGAAGTTGCAATTCCGGCAAAGTTAAAATCCAATTGTCGGGATGTTGGGGTCTCGTAGGTGTTCATCAGCTGATGTCCAAGGTATACAGAAACCAAACGCGTTTCGGGGTCCTTTCCTGGCCCCTTCCTCAGTGGTGGTCTGTAAGAGGGTTTTGATCCCCTTTTTATACCCAACATCCCTTAAAGTAAGATGGAACAAAAATGTGGATTTTGGATCTGGTCACACAGAAACTCTGGCATGGAGCAATCTAAGTGATTGTTCTTTTTATAGGAAAAAAGTATTTTCGAATGTTGTGCTGAAGATTAGTCTTAATAATCCTATTATCTGGTGTTTCACAATTGGGTCCCATTCTTATTATACAATAATTTTCATATGTTTAATCAGTACAGTTTTATAATTTATAAAACACAGATGTGGTTCATATGTTTTATCAATGCGGTTTTACAACTTAAAAACGCAGATGTGGTTCTTTTAATGCGCATGCATTATCGATGCTGTCTTGTAGTTCATAAAACGCAAATGCGGTTTTTTCAATGCATATGCGTTTTATTGTCCCTTATATACATATATAGGTGCAAATATATTTATAGGTATAAGTTATATTGGTTTAATACAATATATAGTTTTAATAAAGATAAATAAATGTAACAATAAGAATGAAATAAAATGAAAATTAAAAATTAAAAATGAAGATATATAGATATATATATAAAAAACAATTATAATATATATATTTTTAATGAGAAATATATAAAAATGTAAAATATTCGATGAGTTAAAAATGTATATTCATTACTTCTATGTTCATAAAATGCTAATGTGTATCATATATAAAGACACAGGGTATGTCAGTTTCCGTCAATTCTATGTTTTAAAGAAATATCATATTACAAAAGATATAAGGAAAATGTAACAATATTTAAGGAATAACAAAATTTAGTTAGGATGATGCAGACTGTATTGGAGCTATAATGTAGCTATATTCATTATTCATTAATTCATTAATTCTGACTTATTTGTAGAGTCATTGGAGGGGAGAGTATAAGGATGGTGGCCGCCCACCCAAGGCGAACCAGAGTGGGTATTAATTCCACCTCTGGGTCACATCGGGAGGGGGGCCCCCACCCCCACGGGAAAACATTATAAGAAGCCGAAGAGTTCAGATTCGGCATTCAAACCCATGGGTATGATTGAGTCAAAGTTAAATATAAATCGTGTCTCAACGCGAGACATATGCTTAATATTATCCCCTCCTCTCCAATGAGGTTTGACTTTTTCAATAGCAGCAAAGGAAAGACAGCCTGGATTTTGGTCATGGTGTAATTTAAAATGTCTCGACACCGTATGTTTATCTGATCCACCCCTAATTTTGTAAAAATGTTCAGAAATTCTTTCTTTTAAAGTTCTTTTCGTGCGTCCTATATATTGTTTATTGCACGGGCATTGAAGAATATAAATTACATTTTTACTATTGCATGTTAAAAAATCTTGTATTTCATGTTTAAAACCATTTGGTTTGGTTTTAAACATGAAATACAAGATTTTTTAACATGCAATAGTAAAAATGTAATTTATATTCTTCAATGCCCGTGCAATAAACAATATATAGGACGCACGAAAAGAACTTTAAAAGAAAGAATTTCTGAACATTTTTACAAAATTAGGGGTGGATCAGATAAACATACGGTGTCGAGACATTTTAAATTACACCATGACCAAAATCCAGGCTGTCTTTCCTTTGCTGCTATTGAAAAAGTCAAACCTCATTGGAGAGGAGGGGATAATATTAAGCATATGTCTCGCGTTGAGACACGATTTATATTTAACTTTGACTCAATCATACCCATGGGTTTGAATGCCGAATCTGAACTCTTCGGCTTCTTATAATGTTTTCCCGTGGGGGTGGGGGCCCCCCTCCCGATGTGACCCAGAGGTGGAATTAATACCCACTCTGGTTCGCCTTGGGTGGGCGGCCACCATCCTTATACTCTCCCCTCCAATGACTCTACAAATAAGTCAGAATTAATGAATTAATGAATAATGAATATAGCTACATTATAGCTCCAATACAGTCTGCATCATCCTAACTAAATTTTGTTATTCCTTAAATATTGTTACATTTTCCTTATATCTTTTGTAATATGATATTTCTTTAAAACATAGAATTGACGGAAACTGACATACCCTGTGTCTTTATATATGATACACATTAGCATTTTATGAACATAGAAGTAATGAATATACATTTTTAACTCATCGAATATTTTACATTTTTATATATTTCTCATTAAAAATATATATATTATAATTGTTTTTTATATATATATCTATATATCTACATTTTTAATTTTTAATTTTCATTTTATTTCATTCTTATTGTTACATTTATTTATCTTTATTAAAACTATATATTGTATTAAACCAATATAACTTATACCTATAAATATATTTGCACCTATATATGTATATAAGGGACAATAAAACGCATATGCATTGAAAAAACCGCATTTGCGTTTTATGAACTACAAGACAGCATCGATAATGCATGCGCATTAAAAGAACCACATCTGCGTTTTTAAGTTGTAAAACCGCATTGATAAAACATATGAACCACATCTGTGTTTTATAAATTATAAAACTGTACTGATTAAACATATGAAAATTATTGTATAATAAGAATGGGACCCAATTGTGAAACACCAGATAATAGGATTATTAAGACTAATCTTCAGCACAACATTCGAAAATACTTTTTTCCTATAAAAAGAACAATCACTTAGATTGCTCCATGCCAGAGTTTCTGTGTGACCAGATCCAAAATCCACATTTTTGTTCCATCTTACTTTAAGGGATGTTGGGTATAAAAAGGGGATCAAAACCCTCTTACAGACCACCACTGAGGAAGGGGCCAGGAAAGGACCCCGAAACGCGTTTGGTTTCTGTATACCTTGGACATCAGCTGATGAACACCTACGAGACCCCAACATCCCGACAATTGGATTTTAACTTTGCCGGAATTGCAACTTCTTGCTAATGTGGAGGAAACACCTTGCTAATCATTAACCAGGTCCAGGCTTGCAGCATCGGTGAACATCACCAGGAGATTCCGTATGTTGAGAACTACATGATCATCTGAACTACCTCAAGCAAACGACTAGACCCAGGTACTGCCGAATCTGATATAGTGAGCCTCGTGGGACGCCACGGCTATACTCACATCAGACGGCAAATAACAGGTGTATTATACCCACTGACTTCATGTTCATCTGGCCATATCGATCAAAGCATTTTACATAAAGTGAACTGATCTTTCTAAATACAGGGACACTTACCCGCTCTGAGTATCGGACATTATATCTGGCGCATTCATTGAACTGATCAGTGGTTTACCGAATATCCACTGAATATCTTAACTCTGATCATCGGACATTATATCTGGTACATACACTGAACTGACCAGAAGTTTTCTAAATATTCACCGAATATTCACCGAATATTTTAATCATTTATATTCATGCTTTTTTATCTTGCTAACACCTGCCCTTTTTAGGTCTTTTTAGTATTGCTCTAGTCATATTTATATATATAATATAGGTGTATTTATGACATTTTATTACTAATTGTTTTTTAGGTATTATATTGTCCTCTATTGTATTATAGATTTTAGGGGTATATTAAAATAATAAATTATTATATATCATCTGTTTCTTGGTCTCCAATTGGTCCAGCTGGCGAGTGCTCAGTCTTCCTATACATTTATACATTTTATCCTATTTATGACTGGGTGAGTCATATTAGACTTAGTAGCACCCATTTCCACTACCGTATACAGAGTGAGCCACCATACTTTGATTATGTTGCTGCCTTTTGCAGCCCTCTAGCTCTTTCCTGGGCTGTTTTACAGCCTTTTTAGTGCCGAAAAGTTCGGGTCCCCATTGACTTCAATGGGGTTCGGGTCCGGGACGAAGTTCGGTTCAGGTTCGGATCCCGAACCCGAACATTTCCGGGAAGTTCGGCCGAACTTCTCGAACCCGAACATCCAGGTGTTCGCTCAACTCTAGACATAAGTATTCAGACCCTTTGAAATTACATTTGAAATTTAACTTCCATTGAGATGTTTCTACCTCTTGATTGGAGTCTACCTGTAGTAAATTTAGTTGAAAATGATTCGGAAAGCTACCCCCGTGTCTATATAAGGTCTCACAGCTGACAATGTATATCAGATCAAAAACCAAGCCATGAGGAGGAAAGAACTACCTGTAGAGCTCAGAGAAAGGATTGTGTTGACGCACAGATCTGGAAAAGGGTACACTAAAAGTTCCCAAGAGCACAAAGGCTTCAATAAGTGGAAGAAATTTGGAACAACCAGGACTCTTCCTAGAGCTAGCCGCCCCACCAACGCAGATAATTGTGGGAGAAGTGACCAAGAACCCTGCACCAGATGTGTGCAGATGTGAGAAACTTCCAAAAGGTCAAGCATCACAGTAGCACTCCACCAATCAGTGATGTGAACCCGGCCTTATACTCTCTCTGTGTAATATCCACTTGTATCCAATAATAATAGCCTCGACATGCTGCGAGTTGTAGTTATCTCCACTTTTATCTCTCCCTATGTTACCCCTTAATTTCCAGTAATAACAATTTGGTGATGATGAGACCTGTGGTTCCCTTGTCACTATTATAATGTTCTGCAGCTTCTGAGGTGTATATTAGGAGGTTCTGCAGCAGATGAGGTGTGTATTCTGAGGTTCTGCTGCAGCTGAGGTGCGTATTGGGAGGTTCTGCAGCAGCTGAGGTGTGTATTAGGAGGTTCTGCAGCAGTCAGAGAAACATCAGTTTCTATGTCTGCACTTTGTAAAATGTCCCTGTCCTGTTCCTCTGCCAGCACGCGTCGCACTGTGATGTGACTGACCAGTCCACACTCCAGCGTCCAGCGACCAGCGTCACCAGTCCAGACTCCAGACTAGTGCTGTGAAGATATACCCCAGGCCCTGACCGCGCTCTGCCATCAGCACCGACAGTAACTCAGCATTGAGGAGGAGGTGAAGCAGGAGCAGGCACTATATAAAGTAGCAGCGGCAGGCACAATTCATCAGGTAAGGCTAGGTAATCACGTGCAATCAGATTTTGGTATTCTGTTCCAGCATACCAGCAGAATACCAGAATCGCCAGATCCAGCATATGCCAAACACTGCTGCCACCTGCCGGATCCCATTCATGATAATGGGGTCATTCGAGATTTTTTTGCCCTTTGTTTTTGACAGAATCTGCAACGAAGGCTTCTGCTGGAATCTCTGCAGTAGATGTGCACATACCTTAAGGGTGCGATGGGTCACTCACAAGGGGGCCCAATTCCGATTCTTGTCATGGGGCCCAGTGATTTTATATGTACGCCCCTTGCAGGAGCCTATTTTGAGAACCGTAGCTGTTACAAACCTTAGCAGTTCTTAGCACAGAAAAGCTTCAGGAACTGCTCAAACCCCCTCCCTCCCCATACTGTAGAGGCGCCAGAAGAGTTTGCAGTATTACTTAGGACTAGAGATGAACGAACTTGTAGAGGTTCGAATCAAGGTTCACCAAATGCTTTAAAATGTTTCTTTCTGACCTGAATTGGTTTGGGACGATTGGCTCCAATTGCTCTGGAAATTGGTATATTGTGGTGCACAATGGTGAAAAAAACATGCAAATGAAATTGAAAATGGTAGATTATTTCCATGGCACTCACCCCATCACAGAAAGTCCATTTTATTCAATTAAGGGCTTGTTCACACGACTGTTTGTGTCCCGTTCCTGAATTGCGGACCACATTTGCAGATCCGCAATACACGGGTACCGTTTCGTTGTCATTCTGCATCACGGATGCGGACCCATTCATTTCAATGGGTCCGCAAATCCGGAGATGTGGAACGGAAGCACGGAACGGAACACTACAGAAGCACTACGGAGTGCTTTCTGGGGTTCCGTGCCTCCGCACCGCAAAAAGATAGAACATGCTCATCCCCATGCGCCTGCCCCACAGAAGGCTATTTGCATTCCACAGCACAGGCATGGGACACCAACGGTTGTGAGAGAGAGCCCTAAAGTGTACGATACAGGGAATAAAAACCCAGCAAAAAATGCCGGCCAATAGCCGTTTCGCTTTGCGTGACGCTTTCGCAAGGCCTAGTGAGGTAGACGTCAGCACATCTTTTTAAACCCCACGCTACCTTTCTCACCTGTTAACCTTTTCTTTCCATGTATCATTAACCCGTAGAGGACCCGCGTCGTACATGTACGACGCAGATGTCCGTGACTTAAGGACCAGCGCCGTACATGTACGGCGCTGTGATCGGGCGGATGCAGGAGATGCTCCCGCCCAATCTGCCGCAGGAGTCCGGCAGTCACTGATAGCCGGACACCTGCTGCATGCGCCAGCATCGGTGAAATCACTGATGCCAACACATTAACCCTTGATGTGCCACGGCCAGCCCTGACAGTGGCACATGCGATGTCCTTCCTGGTATCGGAACTGCCATCGAGTCCCCGTGCTGCTGTGATGGGGACCCGATGGCATGGAAGGCAGCACAATGCCTTCCTTAGGCATCTTGGCTGCCTTCTGGGAGAGCCTGTGAGATCCAGCACCATGGATCTCACAGGCAGGAAGGCTGTAAGTGTATTACAGTCTGTAATACACTTATAGTCAATGCATGACAATACAGTATTGTCATGCATTGTAAAGGGGATCAGGCCCACAAAGGTTGAAGTCCCAGAGTAGGACAAAAAAAATAAAGTTTTCCCCCAAAAATAAAAGTTTCAATAAAAAGAAAAATAATAATAATATCCTTTTGCCAAAATACAGGGAAACAAATTTAAAAAAATAGGGGAAAAAAGAAAAGTACACATATTAGGTATCACCGCGTTCATATCGACCGGCTCTATAAAACTACCACATGACCTAACCCCTCAGATAAACACCATAAAAAAAAATAAAAAAAACAGTTCTAAATTAACCATTTTTTGGTCACCTTACATCGCTAAAAGTGCAAGACCAAGCGATCAAAAAGGTGTATACCCCCAAAATAGTACCAATCTAATCATCACCTCATCCCGTAAAAAATGAGCCTCTACCTAAGACAATCGCCCCAAAAAAAAAAAATCTATGGCTCAGAATATGTAGACAATAAAACAATTATTTTTTTGTTTAAAAAATGCTGTTATAGTAAATAAAAAAAAGTATGCATATTAGGTATTGCCTTGTCTGTAACAACCTGCTCTATAAAAATACCACAGGACCTAACCCCTCAGATGACCACCGTAATTTTTTTTAGATTAAAACAGTGTAAAAAAAGCCTTTTTTTGTCACCTTACATCACAAAATAGTGTAATAGCAAGCGATCAAAAAGTCATATGCACCCCAAAATAGTGCCAATCAAACCGTCATCTCATCCCGCAAAAATCATACCCTACCTAAGACAATCGGCCAAAAAATGAAAAAAACTATGGTGAATACCATTAAAAAAAAGTGTTAAAAAAGCCATTTTTTGTCACCTTATATCACAAAAAGTGTAATAGCAAAAAGTCACATGCACCCTATTAGTAGTACCAATCAAACCATCTCATCCCCAAAAAAATGGGCCCCTACACAAGTCGCCCAAAAAATTGATAAAACTACGGCTTCCAGAATGCGGAGACACTAAAAAATAATTTGTTATGTAAAACTGAAATAAGCAACCAAAAAATATTTGGTATTGTCGCGTCCGTAACAACCTGCTCTATAAAAATGCCACATGATCTAACCTGTCAGATGAATGTTGTAAATAACAAAAAATAAATACAGTGCCAAAACAGCTATTTCTTGTTACCTTGCCTCACAAAAAGTGTAACATAGAGCAACCAAAAATCATATGTACCCTAAAATAGTACCAACAAAACTGCCATCTTATCCCGTATTCTCCAAAATGGTCACTTTCTGAGAGTTTCTACTCTAGGGGTGCATCAGGGGGGCTTCAAATGTGACATGGCAACTTAAAATTATCCCAGTGAAATCTGCCCTCCAAAAACCATATGGTGTTATTTTCCTTCTGCGCCCTGCCGTGTGCCCGTAAAGCAGTTTTACGACTACATATGTAAACTACAGAATCAGAGCCATAAATATTGAGTTTTATTTGGCTTTTAACCCTTGCTTTGTAACTAGAAAACATGGATTAAAATGGAAAATCTGCCAAAAAAGTGAAATTCTGAAATTTTATCTCTATATTCCGATAATTCTTGTGGAACACCTAAAGGGTTAACAAAGTTTGTAAAATCAGTTTTGTATACCCTGAGGGGTGTAATTTATAAAATGTGGTCACTTTCTTGGAGTTTCTACTCTAGGGGTGCATCAGGGGGTCTTCAAATGTGACATGGCAGCTTAATATTATCCCAGTGAAATCTGCTTTCCAAAAACCACATGGCGTTTTCTTTGTGCAATGCCGTGTGCCCGTACAGCAGTTTACGACCACATATGGGGTGTTCCTGTAAACTACAGAATCAGAGAAATAAATAATGAATTTTTTTTGGCTGTTAACCCTTGCTTTGTTAGTGGCAAAAAAATTATTAAAATGGAAAATCTGCCAAAAAAGTGAAATTTTCTATTAATTCTAAAGGGATATCAACATTTGTAAAATTAGTTTTGAATACCTTGAAGGGTGTAGTTTCCAAAATGGGTTTGGGTGGTTTCTATTATGTAAGCCTCACAAAATGAGTTCAGACCTGAACTGGTTCTTGAAAAGTGGGTTTTGGAAATTTTCTGAAAAATTTCAAGATTTGCTTCTAAACGTCTAAGCCTTCTAATGTCCCCAAAAAATAAAATGGCATTCACGAGTCACGACATGATCTAAACATGTAGTAGACATATGGGAAATGTAAAGTAATATCTTTAAGGGACATGTAGTATCTTAATAGATCACTATCTTGAAATATGCATTTACTTAAAAACAAAACAATCATAAGAAGGAGGAAAGATCATTCCGATCATTCAATCCACAGGGTCCTAGTGCACTCGTCCTCATTATCCACCTCGCTTCTGTTTGCAAAAGAGATCTGTGTCAGAGCCATAAACTGGTAGATACATTTTCTGTAAACCTGCGAACCGCAGACACTGATCTTCACCATTATGTATATGGAGTACATGGCTAATAAGACGAGTGCTACCTTTACCTGTTTTAGAGAATAAAAATGTTCATATACACGTTTATGTAAAGGGTGAATCTTCTTACCAATGTGATAAAATTCACAGGGATGAAGAAATAACATAAACATCAAAATCTGTATGACAATATAATATAATATTATCATATTTATGTCTTTCAAAATATCCCTGTACCAATATATCCCTAAGGCTTTCACTTTTGCGAAATGCTGCAATGGGCGGTTACTTTGGGCGTTCTGCCAGATCACTTTCACCTTCAATTAAATGGCAGTTTTTATAAATTGCATGCTTAATATGTTCAGACATAGGACTAAAGATAAACCTATCCTGTTCCTTTCTATCAACCCTCTTCGTCAGTAATCGCTTCCGATCCTGATTCACATCTCTAGAAAAAGCCTGAGCGATGACCTCTTCACTGTATCCCCTAGCACGTAGTCTATCAGTTAGTTCTTTGGCTTGTTGTAACAAAATCTCATTGTCACTATTCATTCATATATATTGGATATATGGAAGGGACTGTTTAAGATGTATAGGATAAAAACTATCAAAATGCAATAAGGAGTTAGTTGCAGTTTTCTTACGGTATCCACAGTAGTAATCTGGTATCGATGACTATCTTCACTTCCAGGAAATCCATCTCTCGATTGCCAAATTGGGCAGTAGACATTATATTCATGTCATTAACATTAATATATGGGACAAACTCAGTACCTGCCCACACTATCAGGACTTCGTCAATAAAGTGTGTCCAGTATTTTCTATATTTCAAAAGGGATGGATCACATTGTAAACATACTGTCTTCCCACAGGGCTAAAAACACATTTGCAAAGGTTGTTGCCACCGGTGTGCCCATCGCTGTTCCAGTTCCCTGCTCTCTCCATAAATGTCTCAACTGTATGTATACCATCACAATGTCTGATTCATTTGTACAGGCTGACCACATCAATTGTGGCCATCCTGCACTGATAATCACATTCTAAATCATCAAGGTTCTGCAATAGTGCTTTTGAATTCTTCAAGTATGAAGGAATACTTTTTAGGAGAGGGTGTAAAAACCAATCCACGTAGCTGGACATGGGTTCAAGAACTTAATCCATTGCCAGCCACTATTGGTCTACCAGGGATCCATTGTTTTATGAATTTTAGGCAAAAAGTATCAATTGGGTGCAATGGAAACAATTTCTGCGCTAGTTTCTGCAAGATCACATTAGACTCAGTGCCTTGTCTCAGAAACAAACGTAATTTTTTTTGCATAGCAACTGTGGGATCGCAATCTAACTTCTCCTAAGTAATATGATCTGATAATTGTCGCATGGCCTCCCTCTCATAACAGGTCCTGTGCATAACCACTACATTCCCACCCTTGTCTGCCGGTTTGACCACCAATTGATCTTGATTCTTCAACTAGCGTTGGGCGCGAATATTTGTATTGCTAATTTTAATTGCGAATATCGCAACTTTGAGAATTCCCAAAGATTTAGAATATAGTGTTATATATTCGTATTCGCGAATATTCTATATATTCTTTTTCCATCAGTAGCCTCCCTTCTTGCTTGTGGGCCAATGAGAAGAATGCAATGTCTTTGTCTGAGCTTAGCAACATCCCTAGCAACCAATAGGTAAGTTGCCTACCCCTTTTCTATATAAGAACCTCCCCAGCAGCCATTTTCTGCAGTTTTTTGCAGTTCTGAGAGAGAGACAGCAGTGTTATTGCTGTGCTCTGTGCTTTACTGTTTAATTACATTAGATAGTTAGTTAGTTAGCTTATATATATATATATATATATATATATATAATACAGATGGTTAGTGGGAGATAGTCAATGTAGGTTAGATCGTGATATAGTGTAGCTGATAGGTTCTGCTGTCCATACATACATGCTACAGAGATAGTGCTGTGATGTCACAAGTTCACAACAATACACCAATCAAGTGCACCAATCAGTAATGTGTAGTCAGACCTGCTAAAATGTGAAGTTGCACATATTGGGCAAAAATATGCGCATCATTAATTGCAGATTTGCGCAACTGCGAATATATTGGAGCACTCTATCTGCATATAAAGCTTTTGTAATGTTCTGCCGTGCCAACCATTTTCTCTAGTCTCAGGAAACTTCTAGCAGCTTGAAAAATGTAGCAACAGTGACCCACACCTGTATTGTGCGCGCAATACGTGCATATTACATTGCCGATTTTTGCAATCAAGAAAATAATCGTGAATTCTCAAATTCGCGAATATATGACGAATATTTGCCCAAATATTCGCAAAATATCACAAATTCAAATATTGCCCCTACTGCTCATCACTATCTTCAACCACTTCAAAGCCCTGTGTTATCCCGGGCTCAGATTGCCCCTACTTGAGGGATGAACTAGAGTCCAGGTATCTCTCTCAACAGCATTAAAGAAATTATAAAGAGCACTGCCATGGGACAAGGGTGGTAAATAGGATGATAGTACACCACCTTTAAATGGTTCTGCAACTGCCGTGGGGCCCTCAATATTGCCCTCACTAAGTAGATCATATAGGCCATTAAGACCTTGATGGTCCTCCTGGCTGAAGTTGGACCCCCCAATGTTTTCTTTAGGGAAATATGTTATCTCTTTTCATTCATTTTTATTTTTATTTTTGCTTTTAACCCTCCCTAAGCTCTTGAATGCAAATAGAGTGGCTGCGCCTAAGTTATATAGAGGCACCGGCCACTACATAACTTTGACGTATCACCTCCTGTCTAAATGTATGCCAGCTCCCTTGCGGCTGCAGATTTAGACCATTTTCTAGGCCTAAGAAAGGTGTACAAAATGATAAATGCGATAGGCCGACTGACCTGCCCCCTTCCCTGTCCACGCCACACCCTTTTTTTAGACCTGGCATGAGCAGGGTAAAGTCGCAGGTTGCTACACAGTTAACCTTTGCGCTGCAATCTGCTTCAGATATACACCAAAAATTGGCATATGTCTGATAATATAGTAAATGACACCCAATGTTTATAATATTTCCTTGACGGATTATGGGGGTTATTTACTAACTGATATACTGCACAGTTTTCTGGCATATATCTGTCGCAGATTGCGGTCCAAAGGTTATTTGTGTCGCAATCTGTGACTTTCCGCACTCACGCCAGGTCTAAAAAAGGGGGCGTGGTGTGGATGGGGGAGAGGGCGGTCTACCAGGCCCGTCTCATTTATGATTTTCAATGCCTGTTTTAGGCATAGTAAATGTTCTAAATCTATGCCATCAAGGGAGCTGGCGTAGATTTAGCACGCCAGTAGATGCACCAAAGTTATGTAGAGGCCAGCGCCTCTACATAACTTCGGCGGATCAACAACCAGCGCAGGAGTCTAAAATCACGGTCTTAATAAATGACCCTCTATGTTCTACTTATGTGCTAATGGAATCCCCTATAATATTTGAAGGCCTTTATACCTCTGTAACTATGAAACTAAAAATAATTTTGAAAAGAAAATAAGTCACTTCCACATCTTCCTGCTGCGACTCAGAGGAGAACTAAGCCATCCTATCCACAACCTCCTCTGGCCTACTACTACTACCACTATTAATAGGCTTGAGCGAATAGAGCTTCGGATCAGCGATCTGAAGTCGATTCGTTCAAACACTTTGGTTTTAATGCTGTCAGAGACCTGTCTCCATACAGTATTAAAATGTATTGCCTACATACAGGCAAAATTCATTTTACCTGAAGTCGTGCGAGACTTTAGTGAATTAATTCTGAATTTATTTCTGCATCTTTAAAAATATTTAAAATTAGGAATCCAAATTTGTGTTTGGTACTGAGGTACCAGTCTGTACCAAACCCGACTTCAGATTCCTAATTTTAAATGTTTTTAAAGATGCAGAAATGAATACCGAATTAATTCACTGAAGTCTCGTACGAGTTTAGGTGAAACAAAGTTTAAGTTTTAATGATGTACCAGACAGCATTAAAATTGAAGTATTTGACCGAATTGACTTTGGATGAACGATACGAAACTTAATTTTCTCAATTCGAAACATTAACTACTACTACTTCTGACCAATAGATGGTGCTGCTACTAACCACATTCTGACCCTCAAGGAACAAGGTCTGGCCCTGGGTCTTTCATAAAGATTCCTTCCGCATTCCTGACAATCTTGGCCTAAATGTCCACAGTCACACAAAGTATGGAACAGTTTGCAAGTCTGTTTTCTGGAACTTAAAGGCTATGTACACTTCCGGAGGGAATTTTTGTTTTATGATTGCATGTTACTCATTTTTGGCTAAAAATCAGTTTTTTTCAATTGGCCTTCATCAAAAATATTGAGCTGTTCTGTCACAAAAAGGCTAACTGTTTCTAGCTGTGTGACTGGTATGTTCACTTTCAATTTGTGCCGTCATCTAATAAACATTATCTTTAAACTTCTAAGAGGTCAAAAACACTTTTTAAGCCTCATTCTTATTAGTAAGATAAGAACTGAGCTACTGTATAATGATTGTTTATAAAAGAGCAGAGATAAGGAGCCTCTGCTGATGGTCTGACAGAAAATCCAAAGGGTAATACTAGAGCAGGCATGCTCAACCTGCGGCCCTCCAGCTGTTGCAAAACTACAACTCGCAGCATTCCCATACATTCTACAGCTATCAGCCTGCAGCATGGCATGGTGGGAGTTGTAATTTTACAACAGCTGGAGGGCCACAGGTTGAGCATCTCTGTACTAGAGCATGTCAGCTGTGTACAGAAAAAAGATGCCATATTTTTAATAAAGATCAATTTAAGGAATTATTTTTAGCTCAAAATGAGTACAATACAAGAATAAAAAGGTGTATATAACCTTTAAAGACAGGGAGGCCCAATAAAATGTCCTTCCCTTTCTACAAGCACAATGAAGGCACTGCTACTGACAATTGACTTTGGAAAAAATACAGTATCTGCACCACTAACAGTTTTGGGCCTAATGTCTTATGTGTGTTCAAATATGCAGATTCATAAAAAAGCTTTCTTTATAAAGTTGTCAACGTATTATGAGATTATTCCACCCGTCCCCACAACACTTAAACTGTCTGGAGATGCGTCAACATAGATTTCGGCCTAGTAGTTAGTATTATCACTCTGAGTTGTAAGACACACATTTATTGCTATTTTCCCATAGACAAAAAAAAGACTATTACAAGTTGAAATAGGTGCCTCACCTGGTTTTAACCATGTATCGGGTGCTCAAAATCTATCTCATATAAAAAATATAGAAAAAGTAACTCAGTGGCACCACACCGAACCTAAAGTTTATCTGGATGCGATACCGAGGAGTGATGCCTTGCGGTGGTGCTCAGCCTGTAGCAGCAGTGAATATGCAAAAATATCTTCAAAGAAGAAAAAAAAAAAAACGAGCGGCACTCACCGGTTGTAGAAAGGTACACTTTAATCCATAGCAGGAGGGGGGTGCATGGGGTGCAAACACAGCATAAGCAACAGCCGTTTTGCGCGTGTGTGCGCTGTAACGGTCACGTCCACACACACACAGGGGGAAGGGTAGTGACCACTGCGCTCCACCCTCACCCCTGGCCCTGCCTACTTGCCTCTCGAGTCCTTATGACAGGGGACAACTGGACGGCAATCCCTAACTTAGGATATGTGCAGGGAAGACAGACAAGACAAAATACGGAACATGAGCGGACCGGGTCAGAACCAAGAGAGCTATGCAGTACAACGGATTAAGCAAAGAATGGTCAGGAGAAGCCGGGGTCAAATACCAGGAGAGTAGCAAAGTACAAGAGGAGTCCTAAGAGAGTAGTCAGGTGGGAGCCGAGGTCACAATACCAGGATGTATGCGCAGTACAGGAGGAGCAGGCAGAGGATCGTCAGGGAACAGGATCAGGTAAATATTCAGTAGTCCAACAAATAGCCAGGAACCTAGAAATTAACAGGCAACCTGTAGCCAGCAGGCTGCCTGTATTTATAGTGGGGAGTGAGGGTCATGTGACGTGGCCAGCATCACATGACCGACAGACCAACCAGTCGAGCACCGAGTGATCAGCTCGGCGCTCAAGGCAGACTAGGAGCAGGGAGCCACCCAGCTAGTAAAGCCGCCCTGGGAATGAGGTCAAACACAGAACCTCATTCCAAAAGCTAAGCAACAGTTCTGCGGGCAATGGGGGACCGAGTGCACCTTCGGAACCCCGTGACATGCGCTTCTTCTGGCTTTCCACCATTGGCGGGGTCACGGCTCGTACAAATCTGCACGGAAGGCCGCGTCATCGCAGTAATTACTTATTTAATCAACACCTGAAGTTCCACAACGGGCAACAGGGAATCGATAGCGGGACCCCTTCATTGGTGTAAAGTGCATGTGCAATTAAAAACAATATATATACGAAAATACAGTTCATGCAAAAATACTTAATTACAGAAATACACTCATATCTATTTTTTCATTTAATCCCAAAGGACCCATTGCATCTGTGCATAGGATCCATTTAGTTTCTCTTCTCAGAAGCTCCCTCTCTCTGTCTCCACCTCTCTCTGTGCGGTTAACTATTTCAAGACCGGCAAAGGTTAATACACTGGGATTTCCATTATGTACCCTATTCACATGATCTATTAACCGCGGGACCCCCTTTCCTGTTTTCAAGGAGTTTAGGTGTTCACGGAATCTTTCGAATAGACAGCGGATGGTTTTACCAATGTAGAAGCGTCCGCATCTACATAGAATGATATAAACCACAAATTTGCTGAGGCAGGTAATAAGTGGAAAAACTTTGTGTTCTATCCCTGCAACAGAGATCACTTGTAATTGGGAATTAAGGTTGCAGAAGGAACAGCTTCTGCATCTTTTATTCCCTTTTGGTCTCTGTTCAGACAGCCATGTACAGCGTTTTTTTCTGAAATGGCTGGTTACTACTTGGTCACGTATTGTGTGGCACCTTCTAAACGCAATCACTGGTTTCGTATCTTTTAGTTGTTGTAGTGATTCATCCCTCACTAAAATGCTCCAGTTTTTACCTATGACCTGTTTTATTTTTTCAAACATGGGGCTAAATTTAAAGGAGAAGGCAAAGGGTGGGGAAGATTTGATTATGGTTTTACCCTCCCTCAATTCTGTCTGGTGTACAATTGATGCTTTTTGCATGGCTTGATTTAACAAATCTGGGGGATAGCCTCTATGTCTCAGCCTATTGCGCAAATCTAGCGCCTGTTTTTCATAGCTCCTTGGGGTAGTCATGATCCGCGCAAGTCATCTAAATTGGCCATATGGCACCGATTTTTTCACTGTGTTTGGGTGGTAACTGGAGAAATGGAGGAGGGAGTTGGCTGCGGTGGGCTTACGAAATCCCTCCGTCACCAACTCCCCCTCCACCACAGACACCACTACATCCAGAAACTCGATTCGATTGCCCCAAACTGGTAAGTAAACCGCATATTCATATCATTCTGTACATTCAAATGTTCCACCAAATCCCGAAACTTTGCCTCATCGCTGGACCATATAATAAAAATATCGTCCGCGAACCTGTAATAGGCATGTATGTGTTTCAAAAATGGGTTGGAAATTGAATATACAAAACGATCTTCGAACCGGGCCAAGTACAGATTGGCGAACGTATACGCCACTGGGGTCAAAGTCTATCTGATTCACCCAATCAGTAAATTAAATTCTAGAGTATAATGTATAGACGAGCACTCCTCATCTGGTCTTGTGCAGAAATATTTATTAATTCTAAAATATTTTAGTTAAAAAATCTAAAGTATTTTAAAAGAGAATGTATTTGGGAATGGTATAATGTACAGATGACATACAGTTGCTTATTGAAATTTTCACAAAAACATAAAATGGTGTGGACTTGATCGCATTAGTATAATTGTGCACAGAAAGTGCATGTGCAATAAAGAGAATATCACAAATTGGTAAAAATAAAAAATAAATGTGAACAAGTAAAAAAATGAAAAAGTTTTTGAGTATAAAAAATATATAAAAATAGTAAAAGTATGTGGGTGTCCAATCTATTAGAAAAATTAATCATGGTGCTGGTGAATCAGTTGTTGTATTCTTGATAGAAGATCAGAGAGTGAATAAAAAAAAAAAAATATATAAAATGTAGAGATATATATAGTTGTGATCTAAATAGTTCAGTGTCTTCTCTTATAGATTTATATTCTCCTTTCCTCCGTGAAGTAATTCTATTCCTTGTGCTGGTTAATATTGCTGATAATCATAGATAGCATTTATATTGCACAGTGTCCGAATAAGTTAGCAGTGATTTAGCAGTGAATATATTGCACAATGTCCCGATGTGTTGGCAGTAATTGATAAATTCTGCTGGATAATGTTATTGCAATATTTCAATACAGCGGCATTCCTGCTTATTATGTAAGTACTTGTGGCTTTCGAGTAAACCCGATTCTGCTGGATACTATGGTGTTTAAAATACAATGAATAAATCCAATTCACAGGCAGCAGGTTGTCAGGTCAGCCGTGGCGTCCCACGTGGCCGCCGATATCAACTCCAAACTGCCGTTACCTTTATTATGTCTGCACAGCTATCTTGCTTGTGTTTGCCCTTGTACGATCGGCTGGCGTGTGGATGAGACTTCAGTCTTTCAGAGTCCCATGTGTGTAGTCACGATCTTAGGCTAGCCGATCCACAGACAGGTTTTCTTATGGTGGTTGGAAGCGCTTCCAAAAGGCAAGTGGAGTTATGCCAAAATATTCATATACAGTACGGGCAAGAGTCCTTCTTTACACCATACGCGTTTCAGAGTCTAAGGCTGACTCCTTCCTCAGTGGTTAACCCGCACTTTGCTTATGGGGCTTCTATATATACCATATCAGGGTATACATAAAAGATGGAGTGGATTAGAAGGATTTTCTGGAATTCCCACTTCTTATTTAGATATTCATAATCACACTCTAAATTTTTATCATTATATAAAGATTCCTGCTCTCTTGTATCACAAAAGATTTTGAAAAAATATATGACAGGTTGCGTTTTTATTGCGGTAACACTGCGTTTTTTCTTTCTCTTTTCGATTTAGGAAAAAGTTCAAGTTTGTCTAATTAGAAAATCACTCTTTATATATATCGCCATTTGTGAAGGCATATATATAAAAAAATATAAAATATAAAAATAGAGGATAAGAGATAGTGTGTATAAATAGAAGAAAAGAGAGAAAAGGAGACAGGAGGCCGCGCCTCGTGTGTGGCTGTATTATAGTCTTATTGCACTTTATACAAGAAGCGCTTACCATTTGTTGTTGTGTAGAGCCACAACAACTGTATGATGTTTATGCTGGTATTCTCCCGTCCAGTGTGCGGGGTCCTGTACTGCTGCCAAGGTTCCTTTTTCTCTGCCCCAGGTGTGGCAAGAGAGATAAGTATTGGAGATAAAAAGTAGTGATTTTTCTGAACCTTTTTTATCGGCGCTGAAAACAGGAGGCAAAGTTCTCGCGTAATATTGTAAAAAAGGAAGTGGATTTTTATTCTTTTGTCAACGTGTTTCAAGGGCGCACAGCCCTCTTCATCAGGACAATAAAAGTAAGTGTATAAATAGAAGGTATGGGACACAAAATATATAAGAATGTTTTAAAATACAAGGCTTTTATCAAGGTAGTGTATAGGAATAATATTCACAGTATACAGAGAGGCATAATTGTGTTTAGAAATGGGATATTGCGTTTGTTTTGCGGTATCGCAACCTATTTGTTAGGCAGTTCTGTCCTTTTTTTTTCATCTTTCTCTTTCTATTCTAATTTTCAAGTTTATCATTTATACAATATGTGATATATTTCATAAACTTGAAAATACATTATGTTTTTGTTGCGGTACCGCCGCATTTATCTTATACTTCTTTTTCTTTTTAGTTTAAAGGAGAAGAGATTCAAGTCATATCCCTCAGGAACTTGCTCCAGCACGCACATGGATCGCCACTCAATGTGTAGAGGCATACATACATACGAAACAGTGAGTATCTATGATAAAAATTTATATAAAAAAGTATATAAAAAAATACATATGTATAAAAATATAATAGACATAGAATACATCAGATATATTAATATATAAATATATAGGGCTTTTGGTATATGAAGATGATGCCAACAGTAAATGAATTGTTCCTCCTCCCAGAATGGCATTCTTGTATTTGGAGGTAGAATGTTGCGTTTCTATTGCAGTTCTGCATCATTTTTGTTAAACATCTTATTTTTATTTTATTTTCTCTTTGTGTTTTTTTTGTTTTAAGGTTTAAGACTCATGTTATGTGGATATTGATATCACCGTGTAGACATCTAGTGTATTCTAATAGACTTTAAATATTGGTATCTTCCTATTTGGGTCTATTTAAGGTGAATCAAATATTTGGATGGAAGAAAAGGGGGAAGAGGCCGCACGCCGAGGGAGGATCGGGGTGCTGGAAAACAGCCGGACACCAACCCTCCATCGGCCCGGACCCTCCACTCCATTCATAGGAAGCCAAACAGTTCGAATTCTGCATTTAGACCTCCTGGTATGAGTGTATTGAACTCAAATATATATTTTGATTCAATATGTGACATTTTTTTGATGTGGTCTCCTCCCCTCCAATCTCCGTTGACCCTTTCTATTGCCGCAAATGATAGGCCCTTTGGATCTTGGTTATGTACTATTTTAAAATATTTGGACAAGGAGTGTAATTCGTAACCATTTTTTATGTTATTAATATGTTCCGAGTCATATGTTCCAGTTCCAGTGTCCTTTTTGTCCTCCCTACATACTGTTTCTTTCAGGGAAAATCCCAAATAAAAAAAACAAATCAATCAATGAGGGGATGGCTGGATCTGAAGGAGTTTTATAGGTGCAACAAATGTTGCAATTGTAAGACAACCACTTTTCAAAAAAAGACGGAAGAAGTACAGACCACAACAAATACCTTTGTACACAAGATCAGAAAATTCCCTACTTGTAGCAGCACAATTGTAATATATATAGTACAATGTCCCTGCAAGAAAGTATGTAGGGAGGACAAAAAGGACACTGAAAAAACGTATATCGGAACATATTAATAACATAAAAAATTGTTACGAATTACACTCCTTGTCCAAACATTTTAAAATAGTACATAACCAAGATCCAAAGGGCCTATCATTTGCGGCAATAGAAAGGGTCAACGGAGATTGGAGGGGAGGAGACCACATCAAAAAAATGTCACGTATTGAATCAAAATATATATTTGAGTTCAATACACTCATACCAGGAGGTCTAAATGCAGAATTCAAACTGTTTGGCTTCCTATGAATGGGGTGGAGGCCCCAGGCCAATGGAAGGTCGGTGTCCGGCTGTTTTCCAGCACTCCGACCCTCCCTCGGCGTGCGGCCTCTTCCCCCTTTTCTTCCATCAAAATATTTGATTCACCTTAAATAGACCCAAATAGGAAGATACCAATATTTACAGTCTATTTGAATACACTAGATGTCTACACGGTGATATCAATATCCACACAACATGAGCCTTAAACCTTAAAACAAAAAAAAACACAAAGAGAAAATAAAATAAAAATAAGATGTTTAACAAAAATGATGCGGAACTGCAATAGAAACGCAACATTCTACCTCCAAATACAAGAATGCCATTCTGGGAGGAGGAACAATTCATTTACTGTTGGCATCATCTTCATATACCAAAAGCCCTATATATTTATATATTAATATATCTGATGTATTCTATGTCTATTATATTTTTATACATATGTATTTTTTTATATACTTTTTTATATAAATTTTTTATCATAGATACTCACTGTTTTGTATGTATGTATGCCTCTACACATTGAGTGGCGATCCATGTGCGTGCTGGAGCAAGTTCCTGAGGGATATGACTTGAATCTCTTCTCCTTTAAACTAAAAAGAAAAAGAAGTATAAGATAAATGCGGCGGTACCGCAACAAAAACATAATGTATTTTCAAGTTTATGAAATATATCACATATTGTATAAATGATAAACTTGAAAATTAGAATAGAAAGAGAAAGGAAAAAAAAAAGGACAGAACTGCCTAACAAATAGGTTGCAATACCGCAAAACAAACGCAATATCCCTATCACGACCGGCGTGCCGATCACATACGTGACGCAAAGGGAGGGAAAAGGGAAGGCCCTGTCTAAGGGAGAGGGAAAGGTGGTGACCCCTAACTCACCTTGAGGCTGGCACCTGACTGCCCTGATGTCCCTAGATGGGTTTCTCACCCGTATGCCGATCACGTGCCTAAACCCTGGCTTTTCCTAAGATGAGCCCTAAGTAGTGAATAGGGCGGTGGGGACACTAGTTCTCACCACTAATACTAAAGGAAAACACCAAGGAGAGGACAGACAATACAGACAAAACATATAATCCCAGGTGGGCGACAACAGCGGACAACAATAGCCCAACAGGGATCCGGAGGGTAGCGCTCTGGAACGACAACCAGGAATCACAGCTACACAGCTCCAGTGGGTCAGTATAGAAGTCCAGGCAGGAAGCTCTATATCTGGCAACCAGAGAAGTGGGAGGGAGAATATAAGGAGGTTGGGAGTGACGGACAAGAAACAGCTGAGGAGGAGAAGCTACGGATCCCTGAGTGAGACAGAAAGGATTGCAAGGCAAACACAGAAAGCTAACATTAAGAAACAGCGTGCTCTTTAGACATAGAGCGCGCAGCCACCCGCTGCGACTTCCTGACCCTGGGTATAACGGAGTCAGACGTGGCTCTTGACACCCTCGTGACTATCCCACTTCTAAACACAATTATGCCTCTCTGTATACTGTGAATATTAATCCTATTCACTACCTGGATAAAAGCCTTGTATTTTAAAACATTCTTATATATTTTGTGTCCCATACCTTCTATTTATACACACTATATCTTATCCTCTATTTTTATATTTTTTTACATATATGCCTTTACAAATAGCGATCCATATATATAAAGAGTGATTTTCTAATTAGACAAACCTGAACTTTTTCCTAAATCGAAAAGAGAAAGAAAAAACGCAGTGTTACAGCAATAAAAACGCAACCTGTCATTATATATTTTTTCAAAATCTTTTGTGATACAAGAGAGCAGGAATCTTTATATAAGGATAAAAATTTAGAGTGTGTTATGAATATCTAAATAGGAAGTGGGAATTCCAGAAAATCCTTCTAATCCATTCCATCTTTTATGTATACCCTGATATGGTATATATAGAAGCCCCATAAGCAAAGTGCGGGTTAACCACTGAGGAAGGAGTCAGCCTTAGACTCTGAAACGCGTATGGTGTAAAGAAGGACTCTTGCCCGTACTGTATATGAATATTTTGGCATAACTCCACTTGCCTTTTGGAAGCGCTTCCAACCACCATAAGAAAACCTGTCTGTGGATCGGCTAGCCTAAGATCGTGACTACATACGTGGGACGCTGAAAGACTGAAGTCTCATCCACACGCCAGCCGATCGTACAAGGGCAAACACAAGCAAGATAGCTGTGCAGACATAATAAAGGTAATGGCAGGTGGAGTTGATATCGGCGGCCACGTGGGATGCCACGGCTGACCTGACAACCTGCTGCCTGTGAATTGGATTTATTCATTGTATTTGAAACACCATAGTATCCAGCAGAATCGGGTATCTCTCTTTACTCGAAAGCCACAAGTACTTACATAATAAGCAGGAATGCCGCTGTATTGAAATATTGCAATAACATTATCCAGCAGAATTTTATCAATTACTGCCAACACATCGGGACATTGTGCAATATATTCACTGCTAAATCACTGCTAACTTATTCGGACACTGTGCAATATAAATGCTATCTATGATTATCAGGAATATTAACCAGCACAAGGAATAGAATTACTTCACGGAGGAAAGGAGAATATAAATCTATAAGAGAAGACACTGAACTATTTAGATCCCAACGATATATATCTCTACATTTTATATATTTTTAATTTTTATTTACTCTCTGATCTTCTATCAAGAATACAACAACTGATTCACCAGCACCAGGATAAATTTTTCTAATAGATTGGGCACCCACATACTTTCACTATTTTTATATATTTTTTATACTCAAAAACTTTTTCATTTTTTTTACTTTTTCACATTTGTATTTTTATTTTTACCAATTTGTGATATTCTCTTTATTGCACATGCACTTTCTGTGCACAATTATACTAATGCGATCAAGTCCACACCATTTTATGTTTTTTTTGGAAATTTCAATAAGCAATTGTATATGTCATCTGTACATTATACCATTCCCAAATACATTCTCTTTTAAAATACTTTATATTTTTTAACTAATAAATATTTTTTAACTAATAAATATTTCTGCACAAAACCAGATGAGGAGTCCTCGTCTATACATTATACTAAAAAACAAACAAACACTGTCTGGATAAATACCGACATGGATCTCGGACCAGTATTTCACGTTTTCACGTGAGATTTCAACACTACTCTCAGTATTGTTAGACACACATATTGGTATTCTCAGAAACCCAAAAAAATAAAAGCCCTTAAACTGTGTGTAGATGCCCTGACATTTTTTAAGACAGATGTAAAACACTACTCTCTGTATTGTAAGACACAAGCATATTGCTATCTTCCCCCCCCCCCCCAAATAAAAAAAAATTAACTGTATGTACTGTACTAAATGTATATACCCCTACACCTTTATTCACAGCCCAACACAGATTGATATTCTGCTCGCTCTGCAAGGGCTTTTTTACCTGCTGCAGCACTGCTTGGCTCATCCAAGTTTTCTATCAGCCAATCAGGGGAAGCCCTCCTCCCCCCATTTCCTTTGAGGATCAAGTGAGAATCCTTCTTTTTTCCTCCCTTGTGCTTTTTTTCTCACTGATATGTGCAATAAAATGGCGCTGCGTGCTGTTTTACTGGTTTCTTCCGAAACGAACCTGACAAGTTCCCTTGGTGAATTACATTTTAGGAAGTTCATAACAAACTAATTCTTTCATCTCTACTTGGGACCTGCGCCATTCACCATCAAAAGATCGTTAATTCTTATAGAAGCCTTAGAGCAGAGCTTCAAACCTGAACATGGTTGCTTAGGGGACAGAGTCTGAACTTACTTGATTTTTTTTGTAAAACTGTACGACTTGGTCGCTCTCACCTTTATAGTATAAATCCTCTTAATGGCATCTGGATGTTTGCATGAAGCAGCCAAAGCATAAACTGTATCTGTTGGGATGCCACATACACCTCCACTCTCCAATACCTTGGCTACAGTTCTCAGACCACTTGTGCGACGAGACTGAGGCAGGATGCATGAACTAGGAACTTCATCCACGTTTTTTGGTTCTTGTTTCTGTAGCAACATTAATTTACATGCCAGTGATTATTCTTATATTAATGTAACATCCTGTTTACTTTATATTGTTTCTATGAAGTACCTAGACCTTTTATGAGTATGCCTAAAATGCCTAGGAGTGAACACAGAGAAATTGTGACTTCTCTTTACTCCTCTTAGCATAACATGAGTTCAGAAAAGAGATGAGCTTGGATTAAACTGCTAAGCAAACATGCCTCAAATATCTTTTAGGGGAGATACCTACTCTCTTTAAAGGGGTTGTGCAAGTTATTTTTATTGTTGACCTATCCTTAGGATAGCTCATCAATGTCAGATCGGCGGGAGTCCGACACTCGGCACCCCCACCAATCAGCTGTTTGAAGAGAAGGACGCGCGCCATGCTAGCACTTTCCATCATTGTTTACCTGCTCGTACTCCCAACTGCAGCGGTGAGCAGACCAAGAAGCCATTCCATTCACTTTAATGGGACTGCTTCTTGTAATTACACCTGCTCACATCTGCTGTTGCAACGGCGAGCAGGTAAACAATGAATGGAAGGCTGCGCTGACACAGTGAGTGGTCTTCTCTTCAACCAGCTGATTGGCAAGGGTGTCAGACCCCTGGCGATCTGATTTTAATGAGCTATCCTGAGGATAGGTCATCAATAAAAATAACTTGGACAACCCCTTTAAGGAGACCAGCTACGTATGGCAACTTATATGGGGTCATTTATCAAACTGGTGCTGTCAAAAATGAAAGGTGGAATCTGATTGGTTGCTATGGGCAACTAAGCCAGTTCTACTTTACACCAGGCTGATAAATGACCCCAATAGTGACAATGCTCCATAGGAAAAATAATATGCAATGCGGTATCTCCCAGAGAAAGAGAACTGTCTCACTAATGCAGCTTATTAAAAGTGGCTCCTTATGAATCATTATTTGACTTTTTTTTTAACAAGCCTTGGAACATGATGAAGGAAAATAACCAAACCATGAATGTGAAAAAGAGCATTTCACATTCTATTATTCATTTCCAGGGAAGACTAGAGGCCCCTTTACACCACCCAATGTTCGGGTAGATTATTGCTAATAAGCATTTGTACAAACACATTTTAGCAATAACCTGCCGATGTAAAAGTGCTGCCGATTATCTGATGAACAAGCAAAACCAAAACGTTCATTATTGGGTAATAGCAGCATTGGTGCAGGCACCTAAATTACTGTTTGTGGGCAGCAGATTATGGGGTCTAATCAGCACTCTGCTGCTGGCAAACAATGATTTTGTATGGGGATGAGTGATGGCATTAGTGTTTGCTCCTCCCCATACTCTGGAAGAGATTACTGCATGTAAATGACAAGCAGTCAATTGTTCAGAAGAAATGCTTCCTTCCCGACAATTGTCTGTTCTATTGAGCACTCTAAAGGGCCCTGACTTATCAAGACCCACTTCAGTGCTGGTCCTGATAGTGCCTGTGTTGCAGAAGGAAGCATTTCATTTATAACAAGTTGCAGGCCTCATCATGAATTACATGCCTCCCCTGGCAGTCCATGCGTCAGAATGGTGTCAGAATGTGTCTGCTGTAGATTTCATTCATTATTTAAGCTAGTTTCTGGCATAAATAATGATGATTGTCCCCACCCACATTCCATCCACACCATGCCCTGTTTGATAAACCTGGCAAGGGCAGCGTAAAATGCCAGTTGCAATAAAAAAACATCATAATAACTAGTCGATAAAAACTAACAAAACCTGGGTTTTGCGTGTTTAACCAGAAACAGGTGTAGGGGGATTCATTTATTTTCACCTAAGTATTCATGAACAAGGGTCACCCACTTCATATGACTGGACTGAGAGGGACGGTGTTGTATAGCTGACCTTCAGTGAGTTACGTCCCTTCCCAGGTCTTTTCTCATAGTCATGACTGCAATTGTCTTCCCCTGGTTACTACCTAAAGAAGTGTCTTCCCAGATCCTTGATTGGTTTTGCCTGGTCATGACCCAGAACAATATGGTAAATGAGCTGCTAGTTACACACTGACATGCTCATTGCATCTGCACATTTTGGATAATTATTCACTAGAACTTGAGCTAACTTTGGCTAATGTTTACTGTACCTTGAACATTGCAGGGCCCAGTGGGATCAGTTCTTTGTTGAACAAGCAGTTTATCATAGAAGCCAAAAAGCCATAGAGGCAAATGATGCTAAAGATGGATAGCACGGTTACTAGAGGAGAGGGAATTAGACAGGAAAGGAAGTTAGCTATGTTGTAATGTATATTGGCATGTTTATTATGTACAGTATGTTGTACTTACAGTAGATTTCATATAACACTTACTTTCAAACTGCAGAGGGAGCCTTTCCAGTGTGAAGAGAAGGAAGCTGACAATCACCACCTCCATCGCAACAGTGACAAGGAGAAGAACAGCATTACAATGAGTAGCTGAAAAAGGAGCAACAGTTTATTGTCTTAGAAAATAGGATTAATAGAAGGCTGTGGAGTAAAATCTATAGAATTATTGTCCAATGGTCACCAAGTAGGGATGAGCAAATCAATTTGTACAATCCTATTTGTTCATCAAATAGAGTTCTTCAGTTGTGAGAAGCTGTTAAACTGCTAAAAAGATAGCCCTGCCGCATGATTGACAGGGCCGGACATCTGGCAATTTTGCATCTGCACTGCTGCTCCGAGTTACTGATTCAGGGACTGTCATCAATAGTGATCATTGGAGGTCTGACACCTGACAACCCTACTGATCAGCTGTTTTGGGCGGCCGCCAGCACAGCAAACTATACTGTGGATGGAAGGTTCCATCCACTGTGTAGTGTCCAGAGGCAGGGTACTGAAGCTCAGCCACCATTCACTTGAACTGCAGCATTTCAGCATGGCCACTACACAGTGGACAGAGCTTGAGCTTTCAACTCTGTCCATTGTATGGTTTTCAGCACTGGTGGCTTTTATTACAATCAACACAAAGCTAGTTGTTTTTAGTCATGATTTAAAACAAATGATCCAATAGATCCTAAACAAACACTATAATTCTTGAACTGTTTTTATTTATTTTTTCAACATCGCTTTGACCCTAGTTTTATGTATATCTGAACTGCCAAGCATTCCTGTTAAGATGCAAATGTTGTACTTGACTATTCTTTTTCTGCTAATCTCTAAACATGTCCTGGGCAGTCGGGTTTATCTCTGAATGGACGTTTTAGGACGTCCATTCAAAGACAGCAGCTGCACGCTAATCAGTGACAGCAGGGCACCCTAGAGAGAAGGCAGGGACCATAAAGTAGACATATGGTGAATGTTAATTAATACTTATTTTATGAGGTATCACTATCTGTCTTAAAAGCAGAGAGATTCAAATTTAGAAAATTGAGAATTTTTAAAAATTTTCAGTAACTTTTGGACTTCTTTATAAATAAAGGTAAAATATATTTATTCAAATTTACCAGTAACATGATGTACAATCTGTCACAAGAAAACAGTCTCAGAATTGCCAGGATAAGTAAAAGTATTCCAAAGTTATTACCACATAAAGTGACATATATCAGATTTGCAAAATTAGGCCTGGTCAGGAAAGGGGGCAAATGGCCTGGTCTGGAAGTTGTTAAGTAATAACTAGTAATTATACTTACCAAAAGCTATCAGAAATAGGTTGATTACCATAAAAGCAATTGCACCAGCTGTGAATCCTCCATCATTATTTGCAGGGATTCCTAGTAAAGAACCTGAGAAGAAATACCAATTACTAGATTTACAGATCTCTGAAGAACACAGTTGTTTATTAGATCTTGCAAAGTTGTTTCTTTACATATTATTATTATTATGCTCACTTGTATAATGCAGTCATATTCCACAGTGCTTTACAGACATTACCATCAAGCTGTCCCTAATAGGGCTCACAATCTAAGATCCCTATCAGTATGTCTTCGGAATGTGGGAGGAAACCCACAGAAACACGGGGAGAACATACAAACTCCATGCAGATGTTGTCCTTGGTCGGATTCAAACCCAGAACCCTAGCGCTGCAAGGCAACAGTGCTAACAAAAAAATGTGTAAATACAAACATTTTTATATTGTAAAATGATAAGACTAAGAAGTAGGAAGCACATTTTTATGAAACTTTCCCCAAAATACACGTCCCCATTATGTCTACTAATAGAGATGAGCAAAGTTTTTAAAAAATTGTTTCGGCTGCTTCACCGAATTTCAATTATGAAATTCGATTTGTTATGAATTACTTCATAATCAATTGCAATCCGTTGCATGTAGCGGGGTGATAGTTCCTACTTCATCATTTAACCCCTCAGATGCCACGTTCAATGCTGATCATGGCATCTGAGAGTCACATTCAGCCTATCAGGGGGTTAATCAGGGGTTAAAACAAAAATAAAATACACTCACCTCATTATTTTGATCACAGAGCTCTTGATTGAAGTAAATGCGTAAACTGTGCCACACGTTGACATGATGACATCACCATGTCATCACGCTGGGTGGGCACGGTGATGACATCATACGTCAGCGCATCAGAATTGGCATGTTTTCTTCAATTAAGATGGACGCAATGGCCTCTTTGCAATCAAATTGATGACGTAAGTATGTTTTTTTTTTAGGGGTGGGATTCGTGGACTCGAATCCCGACATAATTTACAAATATTGAATCCGACGAATCCCGCCGCAATGTCACATACCCGCAACATGTCCCCGCGCCTCCCGAGACACCTGCTATTTCCCCAGTGGCGTCTCCAAGGGGGGGCCATGGCCCCCCTACATCACGCTGTGCCCCCCATGTGCCCCCCCAACTGAAATGTGCCCCCATTAATTTTGACCGCTCATAGGAGTGTACATTTCTTCTAAATTGTAATCGGTATCCTTTGACCTGGTCCTGCAGTAACTTTAACTTTAAATCAGAGCTCACTCGGTAACAACTAACAGGCAGTGCCTGTAGGCTGTAGCCTGGCCCTGTTACCAAAGCTAGCTGAGGAGTGGTGTAAGGTACTAGTAGAGATGAGCGGCCGCTTATTTAAAGTTAAAGTTACTGCAGGATATGGATTACAGTTTAGAAATGTGACTGTCAAATGTACACTCCTGTGAGCGGCGGGGAGGGGGATCTGTGGATGACACTGTTATGGGGTGGGATCTGTGGATGACACTGTTATAAGGAGGGGGATTTGTGGATGACACTGTTATGGTGGGGGGGATATGTGGATGACACTGTCATGAAGTGGATCTGTGGATGACACATATAGCATAAGATGCTATATACGGTATTTGTCATCCACAGATCCCCCCCATAGCAGTGCCATCCACAGATCCCCCTCCATAACAGTCTCATCCACAGATCCCCCCCATAAGTGTCATCCACAGATCCCCCTCCATAACAGTATCATCCACAGATCCCCATAATTCTTATGTGCAGGATTCGTAGGATTTGAGATTTGAAAGATTCAATATATTCGAGAACCTTTTCGGATTCGGATTCTAAAAAAATTGGATTCGTCCCACCTCTAGTTTTTTTTACCACCTTTTAAGGAAAAATTCATTTGTTACCACAAAGTGCCTGGAAATTCAACTTCACGGTATATATAATTTTTCCAGACATTTGGATCAAATTCCACTTTGTTAACTTTGATTCACTCAACACTATCTATTGACAATAAAAGCAATTTCTATAATCAGATTAAGGTTATGTATATTAAGTATTATATGCATCAAAATACTGTACCTGCAAAACGTAGCCACACCCAGGTAGCCCAGACAGCAGAGAAGCAAAATGGTAGAAGGGAGACAAATCTTCGTCCTGTTTGAACATGAATTCTGCAGACATATAGCTGCATAATAGTACCAGGTATAAGCACCCAAGGAATGGATAAATGGCCCTGGATGGTATTGTCTAGTGAGCCCTGAATGGCAGCAAGGGCTGCCAGTCCATTACAAATATAAAATAGAGGGTCTGAAGGACGAGAACTGAGATTTTCCTTGATGTCCAATTCTTCTTCTTGCCTCTTAAGGTATTTTCTACCCAACATAAGGACATTTTGAAACTTGTCCTTGGATATTATTGTGTTCCCAACAGGTATTAATACTTTCTCTGCAATGGAGTTAACAAGACTGGCAAATGTACTATAAAGAGAAATTGCAGTAAATATGCTGCAAGTCACTCCAAAAAATATGTATCCAGCTGTGCTTGGGATCTGCTGGATTGTAGATACAGTCATGACAGCAAATGCTGTATTATGTATTAATTCTAGTAAGTCATTATTAGTTGACAAAAAGCAAAACAGGCATGAAACAGTCACAAAGAACCAGTCGCCAACCATCAACTCTCTGCTCTTCGTAATATTCTCAGATGTGAGAACTACTGAAATTGTAAACTCTTCCCAGGACTTAACCAACCAAAAAGTCCCATGGAAAGCAAATTTAGTAGCATGGTAAACATCATCTCGTAAATAACTGTAATAACTGGAACATATTTGGGAAAGTACATTGATGCTGACCCAGATACAACCTACATAGAAGTTTTTAATATATCCAAAGCAGTAGAAAGCCATGATAAATGGTGAGATGGTGTCACACAGGTATCCTAGCGCCATGGGCTCAGCATATTTGGTATTTTTCTTCTTTTCTTCTCCAGCAGTTTTAGAAGAGTTACGATTGGCAGAACCAAGAAGTAGAACATTGAAAAGAGAATTTCCAAATCCTGGAAGTACATATCTCTGAGTGATGCCTTTCAGAAGCAAGGCTCCTGCTCCATAAAGTCCACACAACACTATTATCAACTCCAAAACTCCAGATACTACAAGGGCCCAGTGACCAAATAGCCCTATTGCTTCAAATATTAATGTTAGGGTTAAAGCGCCAAACACAAAAGGCATGATATAGTTGACTGTCGCTGAGCAGAATGACAGGATGAATGCAATTAAAATATAGGCTACGAGTCCCGCCACTGCACCTTCATTGACTGGAATCTGAGTGAGATTATCTACAGATGAACTGTTTTGGAGATTTAATTCTGAGCCAACAATGATTCTTGTGGCACCATAGCTGCTCCACAAGGCAGAGAAAGCAAGGAAAGCAGTTCCACTGAGATGATCATACTTTCGAAAAGACAAGAATCCAGCAATAACTTGACTTAAGCCTCCAATCAGAATCAGGTGAACACCTGCAAGATGTAAATAAGAAAAATTACATTTGTGGTAAACCCTTAAGCTTCTGTACATTGATCACTATATGTACAGGGTGGGCCATTTATATGGATACACCTTAATAAAATGGGAATGGTTGGTGATATTAACTTCCTGTTTGTGGCGCATTATTATATGTGAGGGGGGAAACTTTTCAAGATGGGTGGTGACCATGGCGGCCATTTTGAAGTTGGAAGAGGGTCATGTGACACATCAAACTTATTGGGAATTTCACAAGAAAAACAACGGTGTGCTTGGTTTTAACGTAACTTTATTCTTTCATGAGTTATTTACAAGTTTCTGACCACTTATAAAATGTGTTCAATGTGCTGCCCATTGTGTTGGATTGTCAATGAAATACTAGCACAGGCTTCCAGTATCCGTAGTTTCAGGTGCTGCACATCTCGTATCTTCACAGCATAGACGATTGCCTTCAGATGATACGAGATGTGCAGCACCTGAAACTATGGATACTGGAAGCCTGTGCTAGCATTTCTCCTGCAGTGTTGCTATCAGTGTGTGAAGAGTGGTAGAAGAGGGTTGCATTGACAATCCAACACAATGGGCAGCACATTGAACACATTTTGTAAGTGGTCAGAAACTTGTAAATAACTCATGAAAGAATAAAGTTACGTTAAAACCAAGCACAACATTGTTTTTCTTGTGAAATTCCCAATAAGTTTGATGTGTCAAATGACCCTATTCCTATTGAAAAAACAAAAGTTGGATTCAAAATGGCCAACTTCAAAATGGCCATGCTGCTGTTTCCAAAACTCCAATAGCAGTGAATGGGAGCTATGCAAACAACATAGCACAGCAAGCTATGTTGTTTCCATATGTCCAGAGGACAACAGTGCAGCTGGTTGTGCTTTGCTGTTTGCATAGCTCTGATTCAGTGCTATGGAAGTTACGGAAACAGTTGAGCTCCAGCAATTCGGATGTTTCTGTAAACCCAGTTCAGCCCTGGTCGATGCTCTGCTGTAGATACTCCCAAGAATTATTAGTATACTATGACATGATGAAGATTTGATACAGAAAAATCACAGCACACTCCTTATAGGTGCTAATGTGAGGATAGCTTTATTGTAAGGTTCCCTCGATTTTCTCCTTCTTCTTTTTCTTTTCCTTTGGTTATCTCACCTTCTCTCTCATCTTTTCACACACCCTTTTTTCTCTCCAGTTTAATATTTCTTCCAGTGTCTCCCTTCTGTCTGATATCACTAAACCCCAATTTTCCTTATAGATGAAGGTCTGCCTACTTGTATAAATCAGATTCTGTAGCCTCCTACTCTAGAATAGACCAAACATGTCTCCCCTGAATCTTATTGCACCTCACACTAAAATAAGTGGCTCCTTATACTATTTGATTTACAAGTTGTTTTTCTTATTGTAATTTGTATGCTACAGACAACTACTTTCTAGAAAAAAAAGCCAACAATGAGTCAACATTTGGAAATTATAACAGAGAGGATGGCATCGGTAACTGTAGCATCTATACCTTTAAGCATGCAAACTTTAAAAATTTTGTATAGTGGTAATTTAAGCATTATTTTCTAGTTCTCAACAAAGAAAATAATGAATACAGTGTATGTGTATATATATATATATATATATATATATATATATACAGTTGCAAGAAAAAGTATGTGAACCCTTTGGAATGATATGACAAATTGGTAATAAAATGTGATCTGATCTTAATCTAAGTCACAACAATAGACAATCACAGTCTGCTTAAACTCATAACACACAAAGAATTAAATGCTACCATGTTTTTATTGAACTCACCATGTAAAAATTCACAGTGCAGGTGGAAAAAGTATGTGAACCCTTGGATTTAATAACTGGTTGAACCTCCTTTGGCAGCAATAACTTCAACCAAACATTTCCTGTAGTTGCAGATCAGACGTGCACAACGGTCAGGAGTAATTCTTGACCATTCCTCTTTACAGAACTGTTTCAGTTCAGCAATATTCTTGGGATGTCTGGTGTGAATCGCTTTCTTGAGGTCATGCCACAGCATCTCAATTGGGTTCAGGTCAGAACTCTGACTGGGCCACTCCAGAAGGCATATTTTCTTCTGTTTAAGCCATTCTGTTGTTGATTTACTTCTATGCTTTGGGTCGTTGTCCTGTTGCAACACCCATCTTCTGTTGAGCTTCAGCTGGTGGACAGATGGCCTTAAGTTCTCCTGCAAAATGTCTTGATAAACTTGGGAATTCATTTTTCCTTCGATGATAGCAATCCATCCAGGCCCTGACGCAGCAAAGCAGCCCCAAACCATGATGCCCCCACCACCATACTTCACAGTTGGGATAAGGTTTTGATGTTGGTGTGCTGTGCCTCTTTTTCTCCACACATAGTGTTGTGTGTTTCTTCCAAACAACTCAACTTTGGTTTCATCTGTCCACAGAATATTTTGCCAGTACTACAGTGGAACATCCAGGTGCTCGTGTGCAAACTGTAAACGTGCAGCAATGTTTTCTTTGGACAGCAGTGGCTTCCTCTGTGGTATCCTCCAATGAAATCCATTTTTGTTTAGTGTTTTACGTATCGTAGATTCGCTAACAGGGATGTTAGCATATGCCAGAGACTTCTGTAAGTCTTTAGCTGACACTCTAGGATTCTTCTTCACCTCATTGAGCAGTCTGTGCTGTGGTCTTGCAGTTATCTTTACAGGACGGCCACTCCTAGGGAGAGTAGCAGCAGTGCTGAACTTTCTCCATTTATAGACAATTTGTCTTACCGTGGACTGATGAACAGCAAGGCTTTTGGAGATACTTTTATAACCCTTTCCAGCTTTATGCAGGTCAACAATTCTTAATCGTAGGTCTTCTGAGAGCTCTTTTGTGTGAGGCATCATTCACATCAGACAATACTTCTTGTGAAAAGCAAACCCAGATCTGGTATGTGTTTTTATAGGGCAGGGCAGCTGTAACCAACACCTCCAATCTCATCTCATGGATTTGACTCCAGTTGGCTGACACCTCACTCCAATTAGCTCTTGGAGATGTCATTAGTCTAGGGGTTCACATACTTTATCCACCTGCACTGTGAATCTTTAGATGGTGTGTTCAATAAAAACATGGTAACATTTAATTCTTTGTGTGTTATTAGTTTAAGCAGACTGTGATTGTCTATTGTTGTGACTTAGCTAAAGATCAGATTTTATGACCAATTTGTGCAGAAATCCATATCATTCTAAAGGGTTCACATACTTTTTCTTGCAACTGTATATACACTGCTCAAAAAAATAAAGGGAACACTTAAACAACACAATGTAACCCCAAGTCAATCACACTTCTGTGTAATCAAACTGTCCACTTAGGAAGCAACACTGAGTGACAATCAATTTCACATGCTGTTGTGCAAATGGGATAGACAACAGGTGGAAATTATAGGCAATTAGCAAGACACCCCCAATAAAGGAGTGGTTCTGCAGGTGGTGACCACAAACCACTTCTCAGTTCCTATGCTTCCTGGCTGATGTTTTGGTCACTTTTGAATGAGACGGACTCTACAACCAACACAAGTGGCTCAGGTAGTGCAGCTTATCCAGGATGGCACATCAATGCGAGCTGTGGCAAGAAGGTTTGCTGTGTCAGTCAGCGTAGTGTCCAGAGCATGGAGGCACTACCAGGAGACAGGCCAGTACATCAGGAGACATGAAGGAGGCCGTAGGAGGACAACAGCCCAGCAGCAGGACCGCTACCTCCGCCTTTGTGCAAGGAGGAACAGGAGGAGCACTGCCAGAGCCCTGCAAAATGACCTCCAGCAGGCCACAAATGTGCATGTGTCTGCTCAAACGGTCAGAAACAGACTCCATGAGGGTGATATGAGGGCCCGACGTCCACAGGTGGGGGTTGTGCTTACAGCCCAACACCGTGCAGGACGTTTGCCAGAGAACACCAAGATTGGCAAATTCGCCACTGGCGCCCTGTGCTCTTCACAGATGAAAGCAGGTTCACACTGAGCACATGTGACAGACGTGACAGAGTCTGGAGACGCCGTGGAGAACGTTCTGCTGCCTGCAACATCCTCCAGCATGACCGGTTTGGCATTGGGTCAGTAATGGTGTGGGGTGGCATTTCTTTGGAGGGCCGCACAGCCCTCCATGTGCTCGCCAGAGGTAGCCTGACTGCCATTAGGTTACCAAGATGAGATCCTCAGACCCCTTGTGAGACCATATGCTGGTGCGGTTGGCCCTGGGTTCCTCCTAATGCAAGACAATGCTAGACCTCATGTGGCTGGAGTGTGTCAGCAGTTCCTGCAAAACGAAGGCATTGATGCTATGGACTGGCCCGCCCGTTCCCCAGACCTGAATCCAATTGAGCACATCTGGGACATCATGTCTCGCTCTATCCACCAACGTCACGTTGCACCACATACTGTCCAGGAGTTGGCAGATGCTTTAGTCCAGGTCTGGGAGGAGATCCCTCAGGAGACCGTCCGCCACCTCATCAGGAGCATGCACAGGCGTTGTAGGGAGGTCATACAGGCACGTGGAGGCCACACACACTACTGAGCCTCATTTTGACTTGTTTTAAGGACATTACATCAAAGTTGGATCAGCCTGTAGTGTGTTTTTCCACTTTAATTTTGAGTGTGACTCCAAATCCAGACCTCCATGGGTTGAAAAATTTGATTTCCATTTTTTTTTATTTTTGTGTGATTTTGTTGTCGGCACATTCAACTATGTAAAGAACAAAGTATTTCAGAAGAATATTTAATTATTTCAGATCTAGAATGTGTTATTTTTGTGTTCCCTTTATTTTTTTGAGCAGTGTATATATATTTATATATATATATATATATATATATATATATATATATATACATACATACACACATATTCTGACAAAACATAATGCAATGTGTTGTAGGAATTGTATATCACTTTCTGTGTGTGAATGTAATAATGATATATAAAAGTGATTACAGTATTAGAGTGAAAGGATATGTTTATTGAGAAAAACTGTACAATTGAAAGCAAATGTTAGTACTATGTTGACCTGTCTCTAGTCTGAATACAAGATGAGATAAGGTCACCCACCTTATCTGACTTTTATGACAGAAAAAGCACACATTCTTTATAAATATGGTGCCCACACAAATAGCATAAATACATTGATAAATGTCCTACATCCCTTCCATTACAAAGCTGGCTGCCTGCAGCCACCACTTGGGTTTGCATAGAAATGTATGCAGTTACAATTGACTGAATTAGAAGCTGCAATAATCTGTTTGTCCTGAGCTACCACTAGCAGCATCACACTGAAGTCCCTGGGGCCCACCAGAGGAATTGATTCGGAGGGCCCACCCTCTATGGATATAGGACATTAAGGACCCTGTTTTACTAGTGGTCCAATATTGTCAGAGTTTTAGCCCACCAGAGTATCCTCAGGTACTCTGGTGGGCCAGCACAACCCTGGCACTAGTGGTGGCTGTAAGAAAATGCATTGTTTTCACCTTAGGAAGTGAAAAGGGAGTTGGGAGCTGGCCCCCCTCTCCTTGGGCCCTGTAGAAGTCACATGGTCTTCATCCATTGAAGGTATTCCATTGTATACCATTGTAGTTAAGCCCGGAATAGGGCTGTCAGGCAGAAATAGAATAGGGTATAGAACAGTTATGAGCATTTAAACACCTTTTTAACCCAAGATTGCCATATACTGTATACTACAAATCCTTGCCTTTAGTTCACAGTCTGGGGAAAGTACAGGTATTCTTTAAGTTAGTAACATAAACAGAGAGTGGTACAGTATGTATGCAGAGTGAAATTCTTACCTGCAAGAATGTTTTCCACTCCTCCAGCACTAATAGAGGTGTTAAACAGGGAGAAATTTTGCATACATACAAGAAATGCACTGACAGCATTCGCAAGGAGTCCCAGCACGGCCGGCTCACTGTAGAAAACTGCAGGAAACTCCTCCATGACAGTGTTCTTTATTCTTCCAGTAACAGTACAAATATTTCAATGGAGAATCCTAAAGAAAACGAGACATTTATTATTCCTTAAATCACTGTCGTCATCTGGTATACTTTATATTCACAAGTCAACATTATTTTAGAATTGAGTAACTTAAAAGGGGTTATCAATGTAAAAGAAAGCTTAATTACTGTATTGTAAAAACATCTATACTTCTCTAATATACATTGCGTTTTATAGTTGCATAGGGTTAGAGAATTAAAAATAATCTATACCTGTTAAGATTGTTTACTTGCACACATCAGTTTTTCCTGAGGAAGGCAAAAATAACTAGATACACACCAATTGGCCTACAGTGCACAAATAATCTTGACCCCCTACTGGCTACATTTAATACCAGTAATTGTATTTCTGTAGGGAAATTGTAGGCAATTACTGTTCCTAAATGGGAATACTCGGGCACTATTCTATTTGTTCTTGCTTAATCAAGTCGGTTTTAATTTAGTTGCATTTAATAAAATCAACACCTATAGAGAACTATACAACAGCCTATAATAAAAGGTAATTCCACTGTGAAGAAGCCCCAGAGAAACATATGATGGTGCAGTTCTTTGGTCTGTATGGATACTATATTACCTTATCATAGATGGATTTCTATCATTCTTAAAGGGGTATTCTGGAGAAAGCTATCCCCTATCCATAGGGGTTAACAGATCAGTGGGGGTTCTACCGCTGGGACCCCTACCAATCAAGAGGACAGGGTCCCCATACCGCGCAGAGCCCCCTGAAATGGATGGAGCTGCTGGTTTGAAAAGCGCAACACACCACTGCCTAATTTGCTTCTATAGGAGCACTGGAGATAGCCGAGTGCTGTAGGATCCCCACTGATTTGATAGTTAATCCCTTTCCTGGGGAAATGTTATGTATCTATATAAAATGTTTGTGGCCTTATGCATTATATGGGAATATTTCTATATGTTTTGGAGAAGATTCGTATTAATCTCTATGATATATTTATGAATGATAAGAGATCCATTTTGTGATTACATTGCTTGTACATTGCAGCTTTTTTAATTATGTATTTTTATGATGTATTTTGTGAAGAAAAATGAATTATTTTTATTATGGTCTGGTGTATTAGGTTCTTTATCTTCAGTTGTTGAGTTCTGTATACTGTGATACACCATTTATTAATTTAGGTCCAGGTTTTGTATGTTGGTGGTTTTATTTAATATGCTGCGCATCATTTACTGGTGTCTTTTGCACTAAAAGATTGCACTAGATACTTTTCAACACATTTTTTTTTAAAGTTCACAGTCAATAACCATACCCATTTTTTTAAGATTTACACGTCACAGTGTCAAATATGGCACAAACATCTGTGCTGCAAAAAATTACAAGCAAAAATAGGTGTCAAAAGAACTACATTCAAAGCTAAAAACACTTGTGAGCAATGCAATGTAGCTCCCTTGTTGGGACTACTAAATGGTTACAAAAAGTAAAAAAGAAAATTTAAAAAAAAGGAAAAATTACCTTATTCCATTGAAAAAATGCTTTTCAATGGGCAAAAATAAAATCTCCTCAACAAACCATACAGTTGCAAGAAAAAGTATGTGAACCCTTTGGAATGATATGGATTTCTGCACAAATTGGTCATAAAATGTGATCTGATCTTCATCTAAGTCACAACAATAGACAATCACAGTCTGCTTAAACTAATAACACACAAAGAATTAAATGTTACCATGTTTTTATTGAACACACCATGTAAACATTCACAGTGCAGGTGGAAAAAGTATGTGAACCCCTAGACTAATGACATCTCCAAGAGCTAATTGGAGTGAGGTGTCAGCCAACTGGAGTCCAATCAATGAGATGAGATTGGAGGTGTTGGTTACAGCTGCCCTGCCCTATAAAAAATACACACCAGTTCTGGGTTTGCTTTTCACAAGAAGCATTGCCTGATGTGAATGATGCCTCGCACAAAAGGGCTCTCAGAAGACCTACGATTAAGAATTGTTGACTTGCATAAAGCTGGAAGGGGTTATAAAAGTATCTCCAAAAGCCTTGCTGTTCATGAGTCCATGGTAAGACAAATTGTCTATAAATGGAGAAAGTTCAACACTGCTGCTAATCTCCCTAGGAGTAGCCGTCCTGTAAAGATGACTGCAAGAGCACAGCTCAGACTGCTCAATGAGGCGAAAAGAATCCTAGAGTGTCAGCTAAAGACTTACAAAAGTCTCTGGCATATGCTAACATCCCTGTTAGCAAATCTACGATATGTAAAACACTAAACAAGAATGGATTTCATTGGAGGATACCACAGAGGAAGCCACTGCTGTCCAAAAAAACATTGCTGCACGTTTACAGTTTGCAGAAAAGCACCTGGATGTTCCACAGCAGTACTGGCAAAATATTCTGTGGACAGATGAAACCAAATTTGAGTTGTTTGGAAGAAACACATAACACTATGTGTGGAGAAAAAGAGGCACAGCACACCAACATCAAAACCTCATCCCAACTGTGAAATATGGTGGTGGGGGCATCATGGTTTGGGGCTGCTTTGCTGCATCAGGGCCTGGACGGATTGCTATCATTGAAGGAAAAATGAATTCCCAAGTTTATCAAGACATTTTGCAGGAGAACTTAAGGCCATCTGTCCACCAGCTGAAGCTCAACAGAAGATGGGTGTTGCAACAGGACAATGACCCAAAGCATAGAAGTAAATCAACAACAGAATGGCTTAAACAGAAGAAAATACGCCTTCTGGAGTGGCCCAGTCAGAGTCCTGACCTCAACCCGATTGAGATGCTGTGGCATGACCTCAAGAAAGCGATTCACACCAGACATCCCAAGAATATTGCTGAACTGAAACAGTTCTGTAAAGAGGAATGGTCAAGAATTACTCCTGACCGTTGTGCACGTCTGATCTGCAACTACAGGAAATGTTTGGTTGAAGTTATTGCTGCCAAAGGAGGTTTACCAGTTATTAAATCCAAGGGTTCTCATACTTTTTCCACCTGCACTGTGAATGTTTACATGGTGTGTTCAATAAAAACATTTAGTTTAAGCAGACTGTGATTGTCTATTGTTGTGACTTAGATTAAGATCAGATCACATTTTATGACAAATTTGTGCAGAAATCCATATCATTCAAAAGGGTTCACATACTTTTTCTTGCAACTGTATTTGGTATCATCGCATTGTAACGACCCGCACTACAAAATTATCATGTAATTTATTCCTTACTGTGAACCACGTAAAAAAAAAAAGCCAGAACTGCTGCTTTTTACTTATTCGTCACCAAATTTGAACTGTACTGAAATGGTACTAACAAAGAGAATAGTTATTATGTAATTTATGCCAAAAAATAAATGCAACAACATTTACTGTATAACGTAAAAAAAACTCAGTGGCAGTATTACTGTTTTTCCCCTTGCATTCCAAAAAGTTAATAAAGGTTTATCAATAAGTTATTTATACCGCACTATGGCACTATTTAAAACTATAACCATAGATGGAAAAATAAAAAAGTTATAACTCTTGTAAGGCAACAATGAAAAAAAATAAGAAAATCACTTGGTTATTAAGGCCATAAACAGACTGGACTAAGAGGTTAAAGGGGTTATCCAACGTCTCCAACAGCCCCCCTATGTGCCCCTCACAGATAGGGACGAGCCTCCCTAGCATCACCCGCGATACTAGGTAAGCTCGTCCCCGTCCCTGCCTGCCATTGGCTGCTCCCCCCCCGACACTGAATGTTTTCATCCGTGTACAGGGAGAAGCAGCAGCGGCGGTGCGGGATCCAGGAGTGATGCAGGGAGTGGGGTAAGTATATTACCTGCGAGGGGCCCAGCACATGGGGGAGAAGGGGGGCTGTTGGAGACGTTGGATAACCCCTTTAAATATCCCACCATAAGAAAATCATTGTTAGTCATATACATCTACTAAGAATAATTTTCTAGTCTAGCCTTCCTGGTCATGCCATACATTTTAGAGTTATTTTTTAAGATAAGATATCAGTCACATGGTTACATGATTCAATGCTTTTGCTGGTTATGCTGGTAGATACAACAATCTCACATTTCATAGGCTTGCTGTTCTGTTTTCACAGGGTGTCAGGTAGTAGAGACAGAAACATTTTAAGCAATTGCATAAGGTAAGAGAAGCCTGAGACTTACCTGTCAGGCAGCAGCTTCCTGTGACCTGCCACCACATCCAAAGCTTGCTATGTGACTTTGCCTCTGAGTGACAAGTTTTTATACCGCCTATTACCTGTAAGGGTGGAGAGCTTTCTTCATAAGTCTTTAGAATTTCCAAAGTCAACTTTGTTTCCTTTTGCACAGTATTGTTACCTTGAAATTTCGCAATTGAAGAACTTCCTCATTCCTTGTTTCTATGATAATCTCCGACATTAACCATTATCACAGGGGGCCAGTTCAGTGATACAAGACATTAAAAGCTGTAAAACTATTTTTATCACTCATTACCTCATTTCACTGTGTCTGAACACACCCAAAAAGAACTACAACCCTAAAATACATAGAAAACTGTCATCAGTATGGTGTAATGCTATAGCACAGTTACATTTGGCGATCACACGTTTTTCATCCACCTCATACAATTTTACTGGACCTGCTAATGTAAAGTCAGTATGAGGGAAAGGCTCATGCACATGACCATGGTTTTTGCTCACATCTGATCCCCATTTTTTGCCCGTCCGATACAGACCCATTCACTTCAATGGGACCCCAAAAGAGGAGGACAGCACACTGTGTGCGGCCGTCATCCGTCTGTCCATTCCACAGCACCCACAAAAAAAAATGTTATTTTTCATTACCATATGCTGACCCCTTAAAGGGAGTCTTTCACCTAATCTGAGCGTTTTAGACCGCTCAGATCAGGTTATAGACTCTTTGACCCTCATTACAATGTTACCTTTGTTTTATATGTCCCTCATCCAGATATTGAAAAAAATACTTTTTTTACGTATGCAAATGAGCTTCTGAAGGTGCCCAGAGGCGGCGTTACGGGGCGAAGTGCCCAGAAAAACACACCTCTTTCAGCCCTCTGGCCCGCCCTTCTGTCCTATTATTACCTCCTTCTCTGCCTCCAGCCGGTGGATGTCACGAGCGGCAAGAGAAGAAGTCAGACTGGGAACTGGCCCGCACCTGCGCACTGCACTGTCCATTATGGGCAGAGGAACAGCTTTTCAAATTGCGCATGAGCCGGTCAGCTGTCTTTAGTTTTATATATATATATATATATATATATATATATATATATATTTATTTATTTTTTACATTTTTTTTTTGATGATTACCATAGGTGACTGTAGCATGCAATAATTAGATTGTAACATGTATTCTGTAATGGATGTCTATCCATTACAGAATACAGGGTTCAGTATATTCCAAAGCAGTGCTGTCACCTGCCTTGTAGAGGCTCAGGCCTGTTACTACTACAGAATGCCTTCCCCAATCTTAGCCAGGGAAAGGTATCCCGGACGGGGAAGCACGTGGCTTCCAGATTAAGCTCACTCAGATGCTGTGGTCATATTTGACAACATTATCTGAGGGGTTAAATGTCTGTGATCAGCATTATCACAAATTTCAGACAGTAGCCTCGTATCTCTGCTGTTTAAACCAGAGGAAATCCAACAGTTATGGAACCTGCTGTTTGCCATCTTTAAAGACCGGACTTCCACCGTACATGTACAGCGATGTCCCAGAAAAAAATGTCATTAATTCAAGACCACTGTACATATGATAAAGCATTTGAAGAGGGTCTGACCCCTATCCTGACATATCTGTCTTAGTGAGTATTGGCATTCCCATATAATAAGAGTTCTGGAGCATATTTTTATATACAGGTAACTCAATGTTGTGCCAATCCTTTATTATTCCTGCTAGAAGTTTTTTGAATGAATTTACAGCAGTCTGGGCAGCAGCTACTGTAAGTATGGAAGGGAGTGGGGAGTGGTGGCTGCAGCAATGATGATGGTTGGAGTGCTCAGAGTGGCTCTGCTGCTCCCTCATGCACTGTGGGGATTGTGCACAGGTAATGGAGAGATCAAACCCTTTCTCTTAAAAACAATTTTGATATTATCACAACATGCTAGCAAAACCCATGAAAGAATTCAAGTTACAACACAACCATTGGGCGACCCCACATTGACACATAAGAGACATCTCATGACACAATATCTCAAAATCATGTTTTTAGTTTTTTTTTCATTTTTCATCTCTCATGACACATCTTGGCATATGCTGAGCCAAGAAAAAACATATAGATTAAGTCATAGGATGTAGGGATTTCTGAAGAGGTGGGGTTTCAGGTTTAACCCCTTGCTGATGGAGCCATAGCTTTTTTATTTTTCCTTCGTATTGCCGTAAAAAGGACTTGTTTTTTGCCAGACAAGTTGTACTTTCTAATGGCACCATTTAATATTGCATAGTTTGTAGTGGAAAGCTGGAAAAAATGGGTTTTGTTTTTACAGAGTTCACTATGTTGTAAAATTGACTTGTGTGCTTCATTTTCCAGGTCAGTATGATTATGGTGATACCCAGGGGCGGACTAGGAACTTTAAGTGGCCCTGGAAAAAATACTAAAAGTGGCCCCATTTTGTAGTTGGGTCCAAATTCATGGAAGGCAGGGCCATAAATACCATATTGTGGCACATTATACCACTCCAACAGAACCAATTACCACAGTTCATCACTAGAGATGGCCCGAACTATCCGACGGCGAACAGTTCCCGGCGAACATAGCTTGTTCGCGTTCGCCTCTGCCGGGCGAACACATGCGATGTTCGGTCCGCCCCCTATACATCATCATTGAGCAAACTTTGACCCTGTACCTCACAGTCAGCAGACACATTCCAGCCAATCAGCAGCATACCCTCCCTCCCAGACCCTCCCACCTCCTGCACAGCATCCATTTTAGATTCATTCTGAAGCTGCAGTCTTAGTGAGAGGAGGGAGACTGTAACTGCTGCTGATTTAATTGGGAAATCGATAGCTAGGCTAGTGAATTCAGTGTCCACTCCAGTCCTGAAAGACTCATCTGATCTCTGCTGTAAGGACAGCGTCCTGACAGCACCCCAAAAAGCCCTTTTTAGGGCTGCAACATTAGTCTGCTTTTTTTTTTCCCTTTATATACATATTGCAGTTGCCTGGCCTGCCTGTGTGTGAGGAGCTGCAGGCCCACAGACTGTAGTGTGCCCACTGCCAGTGCTCACCCCTGTCATTCCGTGTGGCACAGGACTTTGCTTAAAAAAAGGCACTTAATTTTTACACTTTAATCTAAGGTTAGTTGCCTGCCAGTGTGTGTCAGGCTGACTTCCACTGACTGTAGTGTGCCCACTGCCAGTGCCCACCACTCATACCGGCTGGCACAGGACTTTGCATAAAAAAGGCATTTAATTTTTACACTTTAGTGTAATTTCAGCTGCTTGCCTGCTGCTAGTGTGTGTCAGGCCGACTTCAACTGACTGTAGTGTGCCCACTGCCAGTGCCCACCCCTGTCATCCCGTGTGGCACAGGACTTTGCTTAAAAAAAAGGCACTTCATTTTTACACTTTAATCTAAGGTTAGTTGCCTGCCAGTGTGTGTCAGGCCGACTTCAACTGACTGTAGTGTGCCCACTGCCAGTGCCCACCCCTGTCATCCCGAGTGGCACAGGACTTTGCTTAAAAAATAGGCACTTAATTTTTACACTTTAATCTAAGGTTAGTTGCCTGCCAGTGTGTGTCAGGCTGACTTCCACTGACTGTAGTGTGCCCACTGCCAGTGCCCACCACTCATACCGGCTGGCACAGGACTTTGCATAAAAAAGGCATTTAATTTTTACACTTTAGTGTAATTTCAGCTGCTTGCCTGCTGCTAGTGTGTGTCAGGCCGACTTCAACTGACTGTAGTGTGCCCACTGCCAGTGCCCACCCCTGTCATCCCGTGTGGCACAGGACTTTGCTTAAAAAAAAGGCACTTCATTTTTACACTTTAATCTAAGGTTAGTTGCCTGCCAGTGTGTGTCAGGCCGACTTCAACTGACTGTAGTGTGCCCACTGCCAGTGCCCACCCCTGTCATCCCGAGTGGCACAGGACTTTGCTTAAAAAATAGGCACTTAATTTTTACACTTTAATCTAAGGTTAGTTGCCTGCCAGTGTGTGTCAGGCTGACTTCCACTGACTGTAGTGTGCCCACTGCCAGTGCCCACCACTCATACCGGCTGGCACAGGACTTTGCATAAAAAAGGCATTTAATTTTTACACTTTAGTGTAATTTCAGCTGCTTGCCTGCTGCTAGTGTGTGTCAGGCCGACTTCAACTGACTGTAGTGTGCCCACTGCCAGTGCCAACCACTGATACCGGGTGGCACAGTAGCTTGCCGATAAATAAGGCATTTAATTTTTAGACAGTAGTCTAAATTCAGTTGCTTGCCTGCTGCCAGTGTGTGTCAGGCCCGCTTCCACTGACTGTAGTGTGCCCACTGCCAGTGCCAACCACTGATACCGGGTGGCACAGTAGCTTGCCGATAAATAAGGCATTTAATTTTTAGACAGTAGTCTAAATTCAGTTGCTTGCCTGCTGCCAGTGTGTGTCAGGCCCTCTTCCACTGACTGTAGTGTGCCCACTGCCAGTGCCAACCACTCATACCGGGTGGCACAGTAGCTTGCCGATAAATAAGGCATTTAATTTTTACACTTTAGTGTAATTTCAGTTGCTTGCCTGCTGCCAGTGTGTGTCAGGCCCGCTTCTACTGACTGTAGTGTGCCCACTGCCAGTGCCAACCACTGATACCATCTCCCCGTTCGAAAAATCTATTCAATAAATGGCACCCAGATTAGGGACGTTAGAGGGATTAAACTGATGAGAATAGTACTACAGAAAATACCACTCATATCGGGTGTGACAGTAAATTGCACGGCGCAGACGCAGTCACCGTGGATAAAAACAAAGGGGAGGGAGCCAGCGTTTTTTTAACCATCTCCCCGTTCGAAAAATCAATTCAATTGACCTTTCGGGGACCCTTGGTGTTGTACGTGGCTGGGTGGAGGAAGAAACCTTCAATGACATCACCGGGACGTGGCTAGCTTGGTATCCAACCTTGTGCAAATGGGGAGTTTGCGGTTGTGCAAATGAACTGTTTGCGGTGCATTAAAAGGGGAGTTTGGTCTGTCAATGTCTGTGATGCGGGCGTAACCCTTACACTACCTGATCGATACAACATCATACCTGATCGTATACACACACTGGATGTTTTAAAGCACGTTATTCCAAACAATTTAGGAATGTTAGTTGATTTATGCCCTTTATGGATTAAAACCCGACTCTGCGTCCACTACGTAATTTTCCATGGGAGTTTTGCCATAGATCCCCCTCCGGCATGCCACAGTCCAGGTGTTAGACCCCTTGAAACAACTTTCTCATCACTATTGTGGCCAGAAAGAGTCCCTGTGGGTTTTAAAATTCGCCTGTCTATTGAAGTCTATGGCGGTTCGCCCGGTTCGCCAGTTCGCGAACATTTGCGGAAGTTCTCGTTCGCTGTTCGCGAACTGAAAATTTTATGTTCGCGACATCACTATTCATCACAAAAAACTTCCACTGGCTGGCAATGAGGAGGGCCCAGGTGGCCCCCTGGGCATCCGCCCACGGGAAAACTTCCCTGTAAGGTCTATGGCCAATCTGCCCCTGGTGGTACCGTATTTGTATCGTTTTTATTGTGTTGTAATACTCGGAAACAAAACCAAAACTTTGGAAAAACGTATTTTTTTATTTTAATCGTCATATTCTGACCTCCATAGCCTTTTTAAAGTTATGTCAACGGAGCTGTGTGAGGGTCCGTTTTTGGATGGAAGATCTGTAGTTTTTATTGATACCATTTTGGGGTGTATATGACTTTTTCATCACTTAATACAAATTTTTTGGGGGAGGTGAAGTGATGAAAAATTTTTCTAACTGGCTATATTGACTTTGCCATTTACCTTGTGGAATAACTTTTTAAAAATATTTTAATTGCATGGGTATTTTTGGACACGGCAATGCCTACGATGTTAATTTTTTTCATTGTTTATTTTGAATTTGAGGATTTGGGGGTTGATTAAATTTTTTTATTTAGGCCCATCAGAAGAACAGAAAAAATAAATAAATAAATCCTGTGAAAAAACAGATCCTCTGCATCAGTTATGCGCATTTAGCATCCGTTTGAGCCATTTCCATCAGAGATCCATTTTTCCAGACTGAAAAAAGTACTGCATGCACTCTCCTATGACTAATGTAAAATCCGAAAATCAGACTTCATATAGGACATGACAACCTCTTTCTAAAAAATCTAGAACCAGCCTTGTACCTCACATGGATCCAGAGATCTCCTCATACATTGCTCTGCTAAATTGATATCATTCTGAAAGCTCAAGGGGAGTGTCTTTTCTGCTGCAGTTATGGGGGCGTGTCTCAGATCTCCCTATCACAGCTGAGAAGGCAGTTGAAGGATGAAACTGAGCGTGTGCGGCCTTCTCAGTGAGCAAGACAAAGAAATAAGAAAAAAACAAACTGATGGTGCGCTATACAGATACATTTTATTGAATACCTCAGTGGCTATGCTAAATGTTTAATTACATGCGGTTACAAAAGTATTCAGATACAGGTGATGAAAACTGTAGAATATTTTTCATGGGACAACCCCTTTATGTGGATCGAGTAACAGATCTTTACATAGAACTAGAAGAGAGCTCTCTCTATGTGACTCCAGAGGGTGATGATGAGAGGGCAGGTCTAGAATAAACAAAATTGAGAAGCCCCAGAAGATTTGCAACACCAACACACGTTAGTCTACTTTCACACTGGCGTTTTGGCTTTCCGTTTGTGAGATCCGTTCAGGGCTCTCACAAGCGGTCCAAAACGGATCAGTTTGCATTCTAATGCATTCTGAATGAAAAAGGATCCGCTCAGAATGCATCAGTTTGCATCAGTTCAGTTTCCATTCCACTTTGGAGACGGGCACCAAAACTCTGCTTGCAGCGTTTTGGTGTCCGTCTGATGAAACTGAGCTAAACGGATCCGTTCTGACACACAATGTAAGTCAATGGGGACGGATCCGTTTTTACTGTCACAATCTGGCACAATAGAAAACTGATTCGTCCTTCATTGACTTTCAATGGTGTTAAAGACGGATCCATCTCGGCTATGTTACAGATAATACAAACGGATCTGTTCTGAATGGATGCAGACGTTAGTATTATCTGAACGGATCTGTCCATGCGAGTGTGAAAGTATCCTTAGGAGCAGTAGTTTCAAGCTTGTGGCTAAGATCTGTGGTATGATACCATGTATTATAAGCATTCTCTTCTAGTGTGTGTTTGGTCAGGGTGTGAAAAGGTATTGCATCCCTGTGGGGTTGGGGATATGCCCAAGGTCATATAATTGATGGCAGCTCAGTTTACAAAATGATTGAGACGAATGAGAAATTAGAATTCAATATGTTTTAGGCCACTTTACATGTAGAAGATGTATACCTATTCTCAAGAGGAAAAGATCAGCATGGATTTGGGAGTGTGCAAATCTTATTTACAGGGACTGTATTAACTTCATGAACTTCTTTTCCCCAGTTCCATGATTGTGATAGGGTATGTTGCCCTCTAGTGGTCTCCTACTATATTACACTGAAGGAAAAGTAATAGGTGGTGGTGAAAAGGTATACGTCCTACCTATTAGTAAGTAAAGCAAATATAATAACTAGAAGAGAGCTCTCTTAATGTGACTCCAGAGGGTGATAATGAGAGGGCAGGTCTAGAATAAACAAAGTTAAGAAGCCCCAGAAGATTTGCAACACCAACAGAGGCCAACATAGAGTCAGTTTGGGTTACGTTGCAGTTTGCTAATCATGCAGTAACTCGTGTAGGTGTGATATATAGACCACCTGGTCAAGTTAAAGAACTAGATGATCTACTAGTTGAAGAAATAGCTAAAATGACAATGAAAGGAGAAGTTATCATTATGGGAGATTTCAATCTTCCAGATATAAACTGGAAAACCAAAATAGCAAGTTCTACCAGGAGTACAGATATTCTAAATTCCCTACTGGGGTTATCTCTACAACAAGTGGTTGAGGAGCCAACCCGGAGGGAGGCCATTTTGGATTTGGTATTCACAAATGGGGATTCGGTATATGATGTCATTATAGGCGAAACCTTGGGATCTAGTGATCACCAGTCAGTGTGGTTTAATATAAGAACTGTGAAAGAGTCCCACCACACAAAAACAAAAGTTTTAGATTTTAGAAAAACAGACTTTTCAAAAATGAAATTAGTCATAAATGAGTCCTTATCAGACTGGAACGGATTACATGGAGTCCAGGAGAAATGGGACTACTTAAAAGGTGAATTATTGAAGGCAACAGAAAATTGCATTAGACTTGTCAGTAAAAGCAAAAAAAGGAAGAGACCACTGTGGTACTCAGCAGAAGTGGCCCAAATCATTAAAAATAAAACGCTAGCATTTTGTAATTATAAAAAAACCCAGAGCAATGAAGATAAGGAAATCTACAAGATTAGGCAGAAAGAGGCCAAGCAAGTTATAAGAACTTCTAAAGCGCAGGCAGAAGAAAAACTAGCTCAGTCTATGAAAAAAGGGGATAAGACATTCTTCAGATATATAAATGAAAAAAGGAAATTAAAACAAGGAATAACTAAATTAAAAACAAAAGACGGAAGGTATGTAGAAGAGAATAAAGGGCTAGCCGACTGCCTTAATGAATACTTCTGTTCAGTTTTTACAAAAGAAAAAGAAGGAGAAGGACCTCCTCTAGAAAGGATGACTAATAAATCGTTTGATGCATGTGTCTTTACAGAGGAAGATGTTCTAAGTTTGCTGTCTAAAGTGAAGACAAATAAGTCACAGGGGCCTGATGAGATACACCCAAAATTATTAAAAGAGCTTAGTGGTGAGCTGGCAAAACCGTTAACAGATTTATTTAACCAATCATTAGTAACAGGAGTCGATTGGAAATTGGCAAATGTCGTGCCCATTCACAAGAAAGGTAGTAGGGAAAAATCGAGCAACTATAGACCAGTGAGTCTGACATCAATAGTAGGCAAATTAATAGAAACCCTATTAAAGGATAGGATTGTGGAACATCTAAAATCCCATGGATTGCAAGATGAAAAACAACATGGGTTTACTTCAGGGAGATCATGTAAAACAAATCTTATAGATTTTTTTGACTGGGTGACTAAAATAATAGACGGTGGAGGTGCAGTAGACATCGCATATCTAGATTTTAGTAAGGCTTTTGACACTGTCCCACATAGAAGACTTATCAATAAACTGCAGTCATTGAGCATGGACTCCCATATTGTTGAGTGGATTAGGCAGTGGCTGAGTGACAGACAACAGAGGGTTGTAGTCAATGGAGAACATTCAAAACAAGGTCATGTTACCAGTGGGGTTCCACAGGGATCTGTACTGGGACCAATTTTGTTTAATATCTTCATAAGTGATATTGCAAAAGGCCTCGATGGTAAGGTTTGTCTTTTTGCTGATGACACAAAGATATGTAACAGGGTTGATGTTCCTGGAGGGAAACGCCAAATGGAAAATGATTTAGGAAAACTAGAAGAATGGTCAGAACTTTGGCAACTGAAATTTAATGTGGATAAGTGCAAGATAATGCACCTGGGGCGTAAAAACCCAAGGGCAGAATATAGAATATTTGACACAGTCCTGACCTCAGTATCTGAGGAAAGGGATTTAGGAGTAATTATTTCAGAAGACTTAAAGGTGGGAAGACAATGTAATAGAGCAGCACGAAATGCCAGCAGAATGCTTGGATGTATAGGGAGAGGTATAAGCAGTAGAAAGAGTGAAGTGCTTATGCCGCTGTACAGAACACTGGTGAGACCTCACTTGGAGTATTGTGCGCAGTACTGGAGGCCATATCTCCAGAAGGATATAGATACTCTAGAGAGAGTTCAGAGAAGAGCTACTAAACTAGTACATGGATTGCAGGATAAAACTTACCAGGAAAGGTTAAAGGACCTTAATCTGTATAGCTTGGAAGAAAGAAGAGACAGAGGGGATATGATAGAAACTTTTAAATACATAAAGGGAATCAACTCGGTAAAGGAGGAGAGCATATTTAAAAGAAGAAAAACTACCACAAGAGGACACAGTTTTAAATTAGAGGGGCAAAGGTTTAAAAGTAATATAAGGAAGTATTACTTTACTGAGAGAGTAGTGGATGCATGGAATAGCCTTCCTGCAGAATTGGTAGCTGCAAATACAGTGAAGGAGTTTAAGCATGCATGGTATAGGCATAAGGCTATCCTTCATATAAGATAGGGCCAGGGACTATTCATAGGATTCAGATATATTGGGCAGACTAGATGGGCCAAATGGTTCTTATCTGCCGACACATTCTATGTTTCTATGTTTCTCTTCCATTAGGCCACTTAGGCCGCCGCCTAAGGCCTCGCAATGGTGGGGGCCTTGCTCTGGCTCCCACCGGACACCGCCGCAAGTACTTGCGGCGGTGTGAGCTGGGAGCGTCCTTAGGTCAAAACATTCCAGGCCCCGAATGCTATTCCCCACCCCCATGTAATTGTCTGTCCACTAATCTGCTAGGCTGCTGCGCTGTGCGGTCATGAATTCAGTCACTTGAGAGCGCAACACAGTCGCGCGGTGCGTAATCCCGCGAGACCCGCGGGAGGTCACGGGTCTCGTGGGATTACGCGGCGCAGGATGGGGTTGCGGTCTCAAGTGACTGAAGTTGAACTCATGCCCGCGCAGCAGCTTAGCAGATCAGCAGACAAGTACAAGTTGGGGGGAAATTTCATAATATGAAACAGTGTGTGGGCAAATTTGTGAGGCAGTGTTGGGGGACAAATTACTTAATGGGGGCAGTGTGGGGGCAAATTACTTAATGGGGCAGTGTGGGGGGACAAATTACTTAATGGGGCAGAGTGGGGGGACAAATTACTTAATGGGGCAGTGTGGGGGGCAAATTACTTAATGGGGGCAGTGTGGCGGACAAATTACTTAATGGGGGCAGTGTGGGGGGCAAATTACTTAATGGGGCAGTGTGGCGGACAAATTACTTAATGGGGCAGTGAGGGGGCAAATTACTTAATGTGGGACAGTGTGGGGGGGAAATTAATGGGGGCAGTGTGGCAGACAAATTACTTAATGGGGGCAGTGTGGGGGGCAAATTACTTAATGGGGCTGTGTGGGGGGACAAATTACTTAATGGGGCAGTGTGGGGGGACAAATTACTTAATGGGGGCAGTGTGGCGGACAAATTACTTAATGGGGGAAGTGTGGGGGGCAATATTCCTAATGGGAGCAGTGTGGGGGGCAAATTACTTAATGGAGGCAGTGTGGCGGACAAATTACTTAATGGGAGCAGTGTGGTGAACAAATTACTTAATGGGGGCAGTGTGGGGACAAATTACTTAATGGGGGCAGTGTGGGGGAAAATTACTTAATGGGGGGCAGTGTGTGGGGCAGTATTACTAATGAGAGCATTCTAGAAGGGAATCACTACTGGTGGGACTATGAAGAGTACTATTACTATGGGGGCACTAATATTTCTTCAGGATAGTATTTGGGGGTATTGGGGGCACAGCAAGCAGCAGGATAACACTATAGGGACTCCAGGTTGGGGGATGTTGATAGAAATGTGAGGAAGCTAAGATGTCCGTGTGTCACACTCTGCAGAGACGAGGCACGGCTGAGAGAAGTGTCCGGACTTAATGGAGAAGATGATGACAGAGAAGATCTACATCCGAGGAGAGGTCACCTGGAGGCCCTGGATGTGACAGGTATGTGCTGCTGTATAGCAAGTACAGCAAAATGCGGTCTGTGGGGGGAGGGTTGATTTAGAGAACTGGGCCAGGGTTAATGCAAAGTGTTAACATGCACTGTAAATACAAGCCCTGTACGGTTTTGTCACTGTGCATATTAGCCTTTTACTGTGATGTCACTGATTATTAAAGGGGTACTCCGGGATAGGAAAATAAATCCCCTATCCAAAGGATAGGAGATAAGTGTCTGATCGGGGGGGGGGGGGGGGGGGTTAGGGGAGGGTCTGGCCGTTGGGATCCCCCACGATCTCCTGTATGGTACTCCGGATCTCCTTGTGCCCAGAGCGGTGGTCAACACACCCCCTCCATGTATCTATGGGAGAGCCGCAGATACAGCACTTGTGTATCTCTGAGTCTTCCTTAGAGATACATGGAGGGGGAGTGTTGACAACACCACCGCTCCGTGCGGTGGTTGACACAGCTTATTTCTTGAGGACTGAGCCGGGGCGCCGTACGGGAGATCACGAGCATCCCAACAATCTTCGTGGTGGCCTCATGTTCGAGTTTTGCCTAAGGCCTCACAAAGTCTAGAACCGCCTCTGAACACCAACACATGTTAGTCTACTTTCACACTGGTGTTTTGGCTTTCCGTTTGTGAGATCCGTTCAGGGCTCTCACAAGCGGTCCAAAACGGATCAGTTTGCATTCTTATGCATTCTGAATGGAAAAGGATCCGCTCAGAATGCATCAGTTTGCATCAGTTCAGTTTCCATTCCACTTTGGAGACGGACATGATTGTTACACTGAAGGAAAAGTAATAGGTGGTGGTGAAAAGGTATACGTCCTACCTATTAGTAAGTAAAGCAAATATAATTTAGGATGTTAAAGCTAACACAACAAAAGTTTATTAGTCGTCTGTATTAAAAATACACAAAAGAGTGTATGACCAAAAGAACATCATATGTAGTAGGCTGACTATAAGGTCATGTGTGGTTCACAGTGAATGCATAGGTTGAACACTGTTTTTACGTTCAAAAACCTATTATTTGTCTGTCAGTCAGGTGAACACACTTAAATGATAAGACCTACATGTATAATACAGAGGATGAGAAACAGGCATCATAGAGCGCATTAAGCAATAAGTTACAGTCAGGTCCATAAATATTGGGACATTGACACAATTCTAAAATGTTTGGCTCTATTCCACCACAATGGATTTGAAATGAAACGAACTAGATGTGCTTTAACTGCAGACTGTCAGCTTTAATTTGTGGGTATTTACATCCAAATCAGGTGAACGGTGTAGGAATTACAACAGTTTGCATATGTGCCTCCCACTTGTTAAGGGAGCAAAAGTAATGGGACAGAAAAACAATCATAAATCAAACTTTCACTTTTTAATACTTGGTTTCAAATCCTTTGCAGTCAATTACAGCCTGAAGTCTGGAACGCATAGACATCACCAGACGCTGGGTTTCATCCCTGGTGATGCTCTGTCAGGTCTCTACTGCAACGGTCTTCAGTTCCTGCTTGTTCTTGGGGCATTTTCCCTTCAGTTTTGTCTTCAGCAAGTGAAATGCATGCTCAATCGAATTCAGGTCAGAGGATTGACTTGGCCATTGCATAACATTCCACTTCTTTCCCTTATAAAACTCTTTGGTTGCTTTTGCAGTATGCTTTGGGTCATTGTCCATCTGCACTGTGAAGCGCCATCCAATGAGTTCTGGAGAATTTGGCTAAATATGAGCAGATAATATTGCCCGAAACTCTTCAGAATTCATCCTGCGGCTTTTGTCAGCAGTCACAACATCAATAAATACAAGAGAACCAGTTTCATTAGCAGCCATACATGGCCATGCCATGCCACTACCACCACCATGCTTCACTGATGAGGTGGTATGCTTAGGATCAGGAGCAGTTGCTTTCCTTCTCCATTCTCTTCTCTTCCTATCACTCTGGTACAAGTTGATATTGGTCTCATCTGTCCATAGGATGTTGTTCCAGAACTGTGAAGGCTTTTTTAGATGTCGTTTGGCAAACTCTAATCTGGCCGTCCTGTTTTTGAGGCTCACCAATGGTTTACATCTTGTGGTGAACCCTCTGTATTCACTTTGGTGAAGTCTTCTCTTGATTGTTGACTTTGACACACGTACACCTACCTCCTGGAGAGTGTTCTTGATCTGGCCAACTGTTGTGAAGGGTGTTTTCTTCACCAGGGAAAGAATTCTTTAGTCATCCACCACAGTTGTTTTCCGTGGTCTTACGGGTCTTTTGGTGTTGCTGAGCTCCCCGGTGCGTTCCTTCTTTTTAAGAATGTTCCAAACAGTTGTTTTGGCCACACCTAATGTTTTTGCTATCTCTCTGATGGGTTTGTTTTGTTTTTTTCAGCCTAATGATGGCTTGCTTCACTGATAGTGACAGCTCTTTGGATCTCATCTTGAGAGTTGACAGCAACAGATTCCAAATGCAAATAGCACACTTGAAATGAACTCTGGACCTTTTATCTGCTCATTGTAATTGGGATAATGAGGGAATAACTCACACCTGGCCATGGAACAGCGGAGAAGCCATTTGTCCCATTACTTTTGGTTCCTTAGCAAGTGGGAGGCACATATGCAAACTGTTGTAATTCCTACACCGTTCACCTGATTTGGATGTGAATACCCTCAAATTAAAGCTGAGAGTCTGCAGTTAAAGCACATCTTGTTTGTTTCATTTCAAATCCATTGTGGTGGTGTATAGAGTCAAAAATGTTAGAATTGTGTCGATGTCCCAATATTTATGGACCTGACTGTATATGTGGTATGTGCTGTGCCACCATAACACAGATGCCTGCAAGGATCAAACCTCTGGACAGGAATAATGTATCCAATGCCGGGCGCAATGAGAGCAACAAAATTACAGCTGGATACAGGAAGATCACTAAGAAGATGGCCGTGCACTTTGCCATCCACTGAGGACAGTAGAAAAATGATGCCACATACAAAGACAGTACAGAGAACTGCTGATGTGGCTCATAAGCAGCCAAACATCAGCGCATACTGGCAGAGGTATGGTAGTTGGAATTTCCCTTCAGGGACCCTTTGGACCCGGGATCTAAATTATTAGGGTTCAGATAGCCATACGGCTAATGGTTTCCCGTTTAAGGTCAAATATAAAATATAAAATATAACATTTATTAGGTATTCTTTAAAATTAACGGGAAGATAGAAAAGAAAAGGTATCTAAAATTAAAGTGCTCTAGTGCTTGGCGACAGTATACACTTCTTTTGTTAATGGTTACTGCTTTTATTTGCAGTCTTTCCCATAGTGTATCTCAGTCCTGAGGAGTAGATCCTATTATGTTTCCCTCCTCCGGTCTAATAGGATTGTGACGAGATGTGAACTCTCTGTCAACCCTGCACCGGGGTGAATGGAGTACGTGTAACTCTATCCCTAAGTTCCTCATTAAGGACTGAGTGTAACTGTTCAAATCGGTTAGCCCAGTGTCTGCAAGCTGCAAGTTTAGGTTTTAGATTAGTGTAGAGTGCATGGTGATCGGCCCCTGGTGCGCTGCAGACACTGGGCTAACCAATTTGAACAGTTACACTCAGTCCTTAATGAGGAACTTAGGGATAGAGTTACACGTACTCCATTCACCCCGGTGCAGGGTTGACAGAGAATTCGCATCTCGTCACAATCCTATTAGACCGGTGGAGGGAAACATGGTAGTTGGAAGGCACAACGCTTTTATTTGTGCTGAGTTGGCACACTTCCTCAGGAGCCATTGATGTAATTCGCACCAGAAACTCAAGCCTGCCTAAGCCTCACTTCTCTAGTGTGAGAGTCGGCGTTCTAGTGTGGCTCTGATGTAAGCCTCGGCACTGTGATGGCCGTAAAGCGGCCGCCTATGTGCCAACCTAGCGAAAGACAAAGCTCTAACGTCACTGGTCAGCTGGAGAGCGGGAGGAGCGATGTACACCTCGGGGGAAAGCGTAACCGCACTGAGAATACTCGGGGGAATATTTACGGCGGCCCATGACAGCTGGAGATAGAAGTAGTAAAGAAACAATAAGGTGATCCCATATGATCCCAGATAAAAATGGGATATCAGTATAAAGTAGGTCATCAAGTGCCATTGTAGTGTCCATAGGCTAGGCATAATGGTAACAGATGACATATATGGAGCGGGTCAACAACAGATGTAAAACACCAGACATTCAACAAATATACAGCAGAGGAAGGCTATTCATGGACTCTAGGTGGCCATAGACATGTACAAAAAGGCGGCATTAACTGTCCCATATATTGATTTTTCCTATATTTTTTATAAAGTGCGAGCACAAAAATATATTGTTGCCCACATACTCGATTTTCCTGCCTTCCAAGAAATATGAAATGGTGGGCAATAACCTGAAAAAGAGTGGCCCCATGTGTATATGTAGACATAAAATCCACACTAGCATTGCCAATAAACCAGGTGGTATAGAGAGAAAAAAAAGCCCACGAAATGATGTGGAGGGGAGGGACTAAATTAAAGAAGTATATAAAATAGCGTCATTGAGGCCAGTGGGTTTAATAGTGTGTAATCTTAAAATCCACTGAGCCTCTCTCTGCAACAAAATGTGATCCACATAACCCCCTCTTACTGACGTCCTGATTTGTTCAATGCCCTGAAACTTCATCAAGGCCACCCTGCCCTCATGACATTCTGTCACATGACGAGCAATGGGTGTGTCCTCTGATTTGGAAATATCCAAGATATGTTCCCCAATACGCCGCCTGAACTCACGTATCGTTTTCCCGACATATTTAATGCGACAGATACATGTTAGTAAATATATCACCCCCGTTGATTTGCAGTTGATGAACAATCTATAATCGTAAGTTTTGTTGGGCATACTTCCAAAAAAGGATTTGCTTTTGCTGATGTATTTACAAAACTTACATGACCCACACGAAAAAGTGCCGGTCATGGTATTCCATAGCCAATATTGATGTTTGGGACTCTGATAAAAAACTGTGAACTAAGAGACCCCGTATGTTTTGGCTATGGCAATAAGTGATCTCGGAGGAATCAGGCTACCAATATCAGGGTCTGATCTCAAAATGTCCTAGTTATCTGCCAGGACATGATGTACATCATGGGTCCTGTCATAGGTCCAATGATTCTCACGATCTCGCTGCAGTCTCTCTATTTTTAGGGGAGAAAAGTTGCTCCCTATTGATGCTCAAAGAATGTTGATAGGCCTTCTTAAGCACCCTGTGAGGGTAGCCGCGATGAACAAATCTCTGCTGCAATTCCTTAGCAGCAGATCTGAAATCTGCTAGTTTAGAGCAATTCCTTCTGACTCTTAGGTACTGCCCTTTCGGGATTCCCCTTTTTAAGGTTGCCGGATGACCGCTATCCCATCTCAGGAGATTATTGGTGGCGGTGGGCTTCCTAAAAATGTTCGTAACAATTTGGTCAGAAGGACTCAAGGTGATAGACAGGTCAAGAAAGGAGATTTGGTTTTCGCTGATTTCGGATGTGAAGAATTGACCAAGACAATTCTTGTTCAGGGTCGTGACAAACTCCTGAAACTGTCTTACTACCTATCCACAGGACCAGTACATCATCGGTGTACCTGATCCATAGAGGGATTGAAGATGTAAAGTGTTCCAAGTGGTCACTGAACACAGTCTCTCTCTCACACCAGCCCAGGTAGAGGTTAGAAAAAGTCAGGGCGCAGGGACAACCCATTGCCACTCCCCTGAGCCGTCAAACAGAAACACATTGTGTGTCAAAATAAACCCCAAAAGTTCCATCAGAAATGCACTGTGTCATCTACAATGTTCCCCCCTCTGTTGCAGGAAGGTGAGCACCGCTCTACAGCCAAGGTCATGAGGAATAGAACTGTAGAGGGCCTCAACATCCAGGCTAGCCAGTTGTGTCTCTTTTTCACAGTGGATACCATTAAGGCGGCACAAAACGTCCATCGTATCCCTCATGTATGCGGGTAAGCTGGTAACGAAGGACCTAAGAATGATGTCCACATAAGTACTAATATTGGCAGTAAGACACAATTGGTCTGCCCTTTAAAGGGTCGCAACCTTTATGCACCTTGGGTAGGACATAAAAAACGGTCATGATCGGATATTCAGTTTTATTAATAAGTTTGTTCTCAAGGGCTCTTAATAGGATGGATGACAATTCCTTCTTAAAGATTGGTGTGGGATCAGACGGTAGTTGTCTATACGTCTGTTTGTCACTCAGAATTTTCTGGCACATATTCTGATATTGATTGTGCCCTAGGATGACAATATTCCCACCCTTATCAGAAGGTTTAATAATAACGTTACTGTCCTGCTGGAGCCCTCTGAGAACCTTCCTCTCTGACCTGCAAATTGGTGACTCCAAAGACTGGAGTTTGTTGGTGACTACCGATACAAATGTGTCAATTGGGGTACCATTACCTAGGGGGGGCATTTTTTTTGATTGAAGTTGTAGGTTCGTAAAAGGGCATTCTCCTGGTTCTTATTGGCCCTCCGTTCAGAGGTCCGCCAGGAGCTGCAGGTCAGAGAAATCATTTTCATCTATCCCCAATTCTTCGCATCTACGGCGATCATGGGTAATGAAGATTTTTTGCCATTTAAGTTTGCAGGCGAAAAGGTGCAGGTCTTTTATCCAGCCAAAGAGATCAAATCTCCGGATGGGGACAAACGAAAGGCCCCTATGTAACACTTGCATCTCAGTGTCCGTCAGACTACGGGGTGACAGGTTTATAATTTGAAGGTCGACTTTTTTGGTCGGGACAGTGAGGTATCAATGCTTGTTTGTGTTCAGACTTTACCGGGGGGTATTGTCTAAAAAACCTCCCCTTCCACTTCTACCCCCACATCTTCGCCTGCCTCGACCCCTACTTCTACCACCGTACGGTCTTCTAAGCGTCTGGTAACTAAATCCTTTCCATGATGATTCAGGCTCAGTCACACACTCAGATGTTGATGCTTCAGTATCTATTTCAAGTGCATCAGAGTGTTTAACACTATAGTCAAAGATCTTTCCTTCTTTGAAATCCTTGATATCCATGTTAAACAGAGTGTGCTTTTTTTCTTTAAACTGTGCCGTGTATTTTTCTATTGATAATTGAAGGAGAGTTTCCTTTTTATTGAAATCGGAGTGAGTACTGAAGTTTTTTGTAATTTCAATAGTCTCCTTCAGTTCACATTCAACCGCTGATAAAACGTTTTTCTCTTCCTCTAAGAGGAGTTTCATTAGTCTCGTTGAGGACTCAATGGCTTATTTTTCCTATTTTTTTTATAAAATCGGTAGACCTGAGACGAGCCGCTGGGATGATAGGATTACGCAGGCCCCGGGGGACAATCTTATTTTTGATGTAGGTGTCTAGTGATTGAACCTCCCACCAGGACCTAACAACATTTTTGTAGACACGTGTAACCTGTTTAAAGGCCGAGGAGATGCTAAAGTATACGAAGAAAAAGATACTTCTTTCTCTGAGAATACTTCACTGGGATTACCCATCTACTGTTCATTGTTAATATGTCCAGATAAAAAGCCTGCCATTCCCCAAATTAGATGTAAAAATACTTATTAATCACTGAAGGAAACTTAATAGGTGGTAAAAAGGTATACGTCCTTATTAGTAAGTAAAGAAAATATAATTTAGGATGTTAAAACTAACACAACAAAAGTTTATTAGTCGCCTGTATTAAAAATACACAAAAGGGTGTATGACCAAAAAAAACATCATATGTAGAAACATAGAAACATAGAATGTGTCGGCAGATAAGAACCATTTGGCCCATCTAGTCTGCGCAATATATCTGAATCCTATGAATAGTCCCTGGCCCTATCTTATATGAAGGATAGCCTTATGCCTATCCCATGCATGCTTAAACCCCTTCACTGTATTTGCAGCTACCACTTCTGCAGGAAGGCTATTCCATGCATCCACTACTCTCTCAGTAAAGTAATACTTCCTTATATTACTTTTAAACCTGTGCCCCTCTAATTTAAAACTGTGTCCTCTTGTGGTAGTTTTTCTTCTTTTAAATATGCTCTCCTCCTTTACCGAGTTGATTCCCTTTATGTATTTAAAAGTTTCTATCATATCCCCTCTGTCTCTTCTTTCTTCCAAGCTATACATATTAAGGTCCTTTAACCTTTCCTGGTAAGTTTTATCCTGCAATCCATGTACTAGTTTAGTAGCTCTTCTCTGAACTCTCTCTAGAGTATCTATATCCTTCTGGAGATATGGCCTCCAGTACTGCGCACAATACTCCAAGTGAGGTCTCACCAGTGTTCTGTACAGCGGCATAAGCACTTCACTCTTTCTACTGCTTATACCTCTCCCTATACATCCAAGCATTCTGCTGGTATTTCGTGCTGCTCTATTACATTGTCTTCCCACCTTTAAGTCTTCTGAAATAATTACTCCTAAATCCCTTTCCTCAGATACTGAGGTCAGGACTGTGTCAAATATTCTATATTCTGCCCTTGGGTTTTTACACCCCAGGTGCATTATCTTGCACTTATCCACATTAAATTTCAGTTGCCAGAGTTCTGACCATTCTTCTAGTTTTCCTAAATCCTTTTCCATTTAGCGTTTCCCTCCAGGAACATCAACCCTGTTACATATCTTTGTGTCATCAGCAAAAAGACAAACCTTACCATCGAGGCCTTTTGCAATATCACTTATGAAGATATTAAACAAAATTGGTCCCAGTACAGATCCCTGTGGAACCCCACTGGTAACATGACCTTGTTTTGAATGTTCTCCATTGACTACAACCCTCTGTTGTCTGTCACTCAGCCACTGCCTAATCCACTCAACAATATGGGAGTCCATGCTCAATGACTGCAGTTTATTGATAAGTCTTCTATGTGGGACAGTGTCAAAAGCCTTACTAAAATCTAGATATGCGATGTCTACTGCACCTCCACCGTCTATTATTTTAGTCACCCAGTCAAAAAAATCTATAAGATTTGTTTTACATGATCTCCCTGAAGTAAACCCATGTTGTTTTTCATCTTGCAATCCATGGGATTTTAGATGTTCCACAATCCTATCCTTTAATAGGGTTTCCATTAATTTGCCTACTATTGATGTCAGACTCACTGGTCTATAGTTGCTCGATTCCTCCCTACTACCTTTCTTGTGAATGGGCACAACATTTGCCAATTTCCAATCTTCCGGGACGACTCCTGTTACTAATGATTGGTTAAATAAATCTGTTAACGGTTTTGCCAGCTCACCACTAAGCTCTTTTAATAATTTTGGGTGTATCTCATCAGGCCCCTGTGACTTATTTGTCTTCACCTTAGACAGGCTGTAGTAGGCTGACTATAAGGTCATGTGTGGTTCACAGTGACTACATAGGTTGAACACAGTTTTTATGACCCACACGGAAAATTAACACATGTGGAATTATATACATAACAAACAAGTGTTAAACAACTGAAAATATGTCATATTCTAGGTTCTTCAAAGTAGCCACCTTTTGCTTTGATTACTGCTTTGCACACTCTTGGCATTCTCTTGATGAGCTTCAAGAGGTAGTCCCCTGAAATGGTCTTCCAACAGTCTTGAAGGAGTTCCCAGAGATGCTTAGCACTTGTTGGCCCTTTTGCCTTCACTCTGCGGTCCAGCTCACTCCAAGCCATTTCGATTAGGTTCAGGTCCGGTGACTGTGGAGGCCAGGTCATCTGGCGCAGCACCCCATCACTCTCCTTCATGGTCAAATAGCCCTTACTTTCAAAGTTTTCCCAATTTTTCGGCTGACTGACTGACCTTCATTTCTTAAAGTAATGATGGCCACTCGTTTTTCTTTACTTAGCTGCTTTTTTCTTGCCATAATACAAATTCTAACAGTCTATTCAGTAGGACAATTAGCTGTGTATCCACCTGACTTCTCCTCAACGCCATATGTCCGGAAAACAATACGTGAGTTCAGGCGGCATATCGGGGAACATATCTTGGATATTTAGAAATCAGAATGTCATGAGGGCAGGGTGGCCTCAGTGACTACGTGTTCACAGTGACTACATAGGTTGAACACAGTTTTTATGTTAAAAAAATATATATATTTGTCTGTTAGTCAGGTGAACACACTTAAATGATAAGACCTCTAATACAGAGGATGAGAAACAGGCATCATAGAGCGCATTAAGCAATACATTATATATGGTATGTGCTGTGCCACCATAACACAGATGCCTGCAAGGATCAAACCTCTGGACAAGAATAATGTATCCAATGCTGGGCTCAATGAGAGCAACAAAATTACAGCTGGTTACAGGAACATCACTCAGAAGATGGCCGTGCACTTTGCCATCCACTGAGGACAGTAGAAAAATCGTGCCACATACAAAGCCAGTACAGAGAACTGCTGATTTGGCTCATAAGCAGGCCTATCAGCATGACCTGAGCACCAATAGGGAGCAACTACTCTCCCCTAAAAACAGAGAGACTGCAGGCGAGATCGGGAGAATAATTGGGACCTATGACAGGGCCCACAATGAAGTACGTCATGTCCTGGCAGATAACTGGGATATTTTTCGATCAGACCCTGATATTGGTAGCCTGATATCCCCGAAACCGGCGATCACTTATCGCCGTAGCCAAAACATACTCTTGGTCCCAAACATCAATCTTGGCTACGGAATACCATGACCAGAACTTTTCCGTGTGGGTCATGTAAGTTTTGTAAATACATCAACAAAAGCAAATCCTTTATTAGAAGTATGCCCAACAAAACTTACTATAATAGATTGTTCTTTAACTACAAATCAACGGGGGTGATCTATTTACTGACATGTATCTGTGGCATTAAATATGTCCGGAAAACAATACGTGAGTTCAGGCGGCGTATCGGGGAACATATCTTGGATATTTAGAAATCAGAATGTCATGAGGGCAGGGTGGCCTCAGTGAAGTTTCAGGGCATTGAACAAATCAGGATGTCAGTAAGAGGGGGTGATTTGGATTGCATTTTGTTGCAGAGAAAGGCTCAGAGGATTTTTAGATTACACACTATTAAGCCCACTGGCCTCAATGACACTATTTCATATACTTCTTTCATTTAGTCCACCCCCTCCCCTCCCTCTACATTTTTGTGGACTTTTTTTTGTCTATATACCACCTGGTTTATTGGCAATGCCAGTGTGGATTTTATGTCTACATATACAGTACAGACCAAAAGTTTGGACACACCTTCTCATTCAAAGAGTTTTCTTTATTTTCATGACTATGAAAATTGTAGATTCACACTGAAGGCATCAAAACTATGAATTAACACATGTGGAATTATATACATAACAAACAAGTGTGAAACAACTGAAAATATGTCATATTCTAGGTTCTTCAAAGTAGCCACCTTTTGCTTTGATTAATGCTTTGCACACTCTTGGCATTCTCTTGATGAGCTTCAAGAGGTAGTCCCCTGAAATGGTTTTCACTTCATAGGTGTGCCCTGTCAGGTTTAATAAGTGGAATTTCTTGCCTTATAAATGGGGTTGGGACCATCAGTGGCGTTGAGGAGAAGTCAGGTGGATACACAGCTAATAGTCCTACTGAATAGACTGTTAGAATTTGTATTATGGCAAGAAAAAAGCAGCTAAGTAAAGAAAAACGAGTGGCCATCATTACTTTAAGAAATGAAGGTCAGTCAGTCAGCCGAAAAATTGGGAAAACTTTGAAAGTAAGGGCTATTTGACCATGAAGGAGAGTGATGGGGTGCTGCGCCAGATGACCTGGCCTCCACAGTCACCGGACCTGAACCCAATCGAAATGGCTTGGAGTGAGCTGGACCGCAGAGTGAAGGCAAAAGGGCCAACAAGTGCTAAGCATCTCTGGGAACTCCTTCAAGACTGTTGGAAGACCATTTCAGGGGACTACCTCTTGAAGCTCATCAAGAGAATGCCAAGAGTGTGCAAAGCAGTAATCAAAGCAAAAAGTGGCTACTTTGAAGAACCTAGAATATGACATATTTTCAGTTGTTTAACACTTGTTTGTTATGTATATAATTCCACATGTGTTAATTCATAGTTTTGATGCCTTCATAGTCATGAAAATAAAGAAAACTCTTTGAATGAGAAGGTGTGTCCAAACTTTTGGTCTGTACTGTACACATGGGGCCACTCTTTTTCATGTTATTGCCCACCATTTCATATTTCTTGGAAGGCAGCAATATCAAGTATGTGAGCAACAATATATTTTTGTGCTCACACTTTATAAAAAAATATATAAAAAATATGGATATATGGTTCAGTTTATACCCCCTTTTTGTACATGTCTATGTGCACCTAGAGTCCATGAATAGGGTTGAGCGAACCCGAACTTTAGGATTTTAGGACCCCGGACCCGAACCCGAACATTTCAGTAAAAGTTCGGGATCGGTGTTCGCCGATTTCTTGCCTCTTTTTGAAAGGCTGCAGAGCAGCCAATCAACAAGAGTTTAACTCTGTGCCCTTAGAAGCCATCACAGCCATGCCTTCTAATGGCATGGCTGTGATTGGCCAGTGCAGCAAGTGACCCAGCCTCTATATAAGCTGGAGTCACGTAGCGCTGCACGTCACTCTGCTGTGCTTAGTGTAGGGATAGGATGCTGCTGCTGTGAGGGAGAGAATAAGACAGAATCTTTAATCAGAACTCCAATTGAACTCAGCAATCTACATAGATTTTGTTGTGTGGGTGCAGTGCACAATCTTATTACCCTGCCCTGAGCTCAGTGACAGAGAAAAATAACTTTTATCCATCTGTTAGTTAGGTGGGCGGTGGCGGCCATTTTATGCAAGCTCATTGCACCAGAAATGCATATGTGCTTTTGTGAAATTCAAATCCAAGCTTGAAATACTGCAATAATAATCTGGTTTTAAAAAAACACCCATTTTTGGCAATATCCTACATCTGGTGCCTTTGCAGCATTAGTCAGTGTGCAATTTAAGCTAGAAATACAGCTATAATTTTCAGGGTTTTAAAAAACAAAATTTTTGGGCAAAATACAAAATTTTACAGCTCTTTCTGCGTCTGTACGTGTAAAATTCGAGCGTTATATACTACTGTCATATTCTGTTAGTAAAAAAAACAAAATTTTTGGGCAAAATACACAATTTTACAGCCCTTGCTGCATCTGTGATTGTTAAAAACAAGCTTGAAATACTTAAATTATTTTCTGGCTTTAAAAAAACACCCATTTTTGGCAATACCCTCCATCTGGGGCCTCTGCCGCATTAGTCAGTGTGCAATTTAAGCTAGAAATACAACTATAATTTTCAGTATTTTAAAAAACACCCTTTTTGGGCAAAATATAAAATTTTACAGCCCTTGCTACATCTGCAAGTGTGAAATTCAAGCGTTATATACTGTTGTCATATTCTGTTACTAAAAAAACACCCTTTTTGGGCAAAATACTTAATATTTGCTGCATCTGTCATTGTGAGATACACCCTTTAGATACTGTTGTTCTATTCTGCTATTAAAAAAAACACCCATTTAGGGCAAAAAACTTAATTTTGCAGCCTTTGCTGCATATGTCATTGTGAGATACACCCTTTACATACTGTTGTTCTATTATGCTATTAAAAAAAACACCCATTTAGGGCAAAAAACTACATTTTGCAGCCTTTGCTGCATATGCCATTGTGAGATACACCCTTTAGATGCTATTGTTCTATTCTGCTATTAAAAAAACACAAATTTTGGGAAAAAATCTTAAATTGCGGCCTAGTCTGCATCTGTACGTGTGAGATACACCATTTAGATAATGTTGTTCTATTCTGCTATTAGAAAAACACCAATTTTAAGCAAAAATCTTAAATTGCGGCCTAGTCTACATCTGTACGAGTGAGATACACCATTTAGATACTGTTGTTATATTCTGCTAATTAAAAACAACCATTTAGGGCAAAAAACTTAATTTTGCATCCTTTGTTGCATATGTCATTGTGAAATACACCCTTTAGGCGGCAGCCATTTTTTGCAAGCTGAGTGCACCAGCAATGCATATGTGCTTTTGTGACATTCAAATCCAAGCTTGAAATACTGCAATAATAATCTGATTTTAAAAAAACATAATTTTGCAGCCTTTGCTGCATATGTCATTGTGAGATACACCATTTAGATACTGTTGTTCCTTTGTTATATTCTGCTATTAAAAAAACACCCTTTTTGGGCAAATAAGGGACGTGGCCCCAGTCGTGGTGCTGCTGGTGGAGATCCTGTTGCAGGGAGAGGACATGGTCCATCTGTGCCAGCGACACGCACAAGTGAAACACCTTCCTCAGGTGCAAGTAGGCGACAGAACCGTCAGCGGTATTTGGTCGGGCCTAATGCAGCTCTACGAATGGTGATGCCAGAACAAGTACAGGCGATAGTAGATTGGGTTGCAGACAGTGCCTCCAGTTTCTTCACATTGTCTCCCACCCAGTCTCCTGCTGAAAGATCAGAGTTGGCACCTGCAGCGGATGTCCATCAGTCTTTCACCTCACCCCTTTGCAAATCAGCCAAGCAGTCTACACCCCAAGTCATGCAGCAGTCTCTTCTGCTTTTTGATGACTCTGTTAGCAGGGTTTCCCAGGCCATCCACCTAACCCTGCCCCAGAAGTGGAAGAGATTGAGTGCACCGATGCCCAACCACTTATGTTTCAAGATGAGTACATGGGAGGACCATCGCAGCACGTCTCGGATGATGACGAAACACAATTGCCAACTGCTGGGGCTTTCAAAAGTGTGCAGACCGACAAGAAAGGCAGTGGTGAAGACTGGGTGAAAGATGATGTAAAGGACGATAAGTGCCGCGACCCCACATGGATTCAAGGTCATGCGAGTGACCTGTGTAGTTCAGAGGAAGAGGCGGTGGTCGCACAGAGCCACCAGCCCAGCAGAAGAGAGAGCAGTGTGCAAAAGCGGAGCGGCCGTCCCCTAAACAGTACGATTGCTACTGCCCATCGCAGCAAGGGACCGAGCACACCAAAGCCAGCTCCAAGGAGTTCCTGAGCACAACTTGCATGACCAGACATCTAAGTGCAAAGCACAAACTGCAGTGGAGTAGACACCTCAAAATACAAGAAAGGACTCTGGCTCCTCCTGCTTCCTCTTCTGCTGCAGTCTCGGCCTCTTCATCCACCTCTGAGGTGACAGTGCCACCTGCCACCCCGCAAACAGAGGATCTGCCAGCAACACCACCATCTGTGTCACCAAGCATCTCCACAATGTCCCATGGAAGCGTTCAGCTCTCCATCTCCCAAACACTGGAGTGGAAGAGGAAGTACCCCCCTACCCAACTGCGATCCCTGGCCCTAAATGCCAGCATTTCAAAATTACTGTCCTTTAAAATGCTGTCATTCCGTCTGGTGGAGACAGAGAGTTTTAAAAGCCTTATGGCGGTGGCTGTCCCACAGTACGTCGTGCCCAGCCGCCACTACTTTTCCAGGCGTGCCATCCCTTCTCTGCACAACTAAGTGGGGGACAAAATCAGGTGTGCACTGCGCAACGCAATCTGTGGCAAGGTGCACCTCACTACGGATACGTTGACCAGTAAGCACAAACGTTATATCTCTATACCAGCACACTGGGCAAATGCAGTGGCGGCTGGGCCTGAGGCGGATAGCAGTTTGGCGCATATCCTTCCACCACCGAGGTTTGCAGAGCGCTTCAGTTTGCCTCCTGTTGCTTCCTCCTCCTACTCCGCTTCCTCATCCGGTCAGCGTAACACCTTCACCACCAACTTCAGCACAGCCAGGGGTAAATGACAGCAGGCAGTTTTAAAACTTATCTGTTTAGGGGACAAACCCCACACCGCGCAGGAGCTGTGGACGGGCCTTGAACAACAGACCGATGAGTGATTGGTGCCAGTGAGCTTCAAACCCGGCCTGGTGGTGTGCGAAAATGGGCGAAATCTCGCAGCAGCTCTGGGACTAGCCGGTTTGACGCACATCCCTTGCCTGGTCCATGTGCTGAATTTAGTGGTGCAGAGATTCCTTAAAAAATACCCCGATATGTCAGAGCTGCTGCAGAAAGTGCGGGCCATCTGCACGCGCTTTTGGTGTTCTCACCATGCTGCTGCTCGCCTGTCAGCGCTGCAGTGTAATTTCGGCCTTCCCGATCACCTCCTCATATGCGACGTGCCCCTAAAGCTGGAAATCCACCTTGCACATGCTGGTCAGACTGTGCGAGCAGCAGCAGGCGATAGTGGAGTTTCAGCTGTAGCACGCACGGGTGAATGGCTCTGCGGAACAGCACCACTTCACTACCAATGACTGGGCCTCCATGCAAGACCTGTGTTCCTTGTTGCACTATTTCGAGTTCTCCACCAACATGGCCAGTGCCGATAACGCCGTTCTCAGCGTTAGGCCTCTTTCACACGACCGTTGTGTGCACCTGTGGCCGTTGTGCCGTTTTCCGTTTTTTTTCGCGGACCCCATGACTTTCAATGGGTCCGTGGAAAAAACGGAAAATGCACCGTTTTGCAGCCGCATCCGAGATCCGTGTTCCCTGGCCGTGAAAAAAATATGACCTGTTTCATTTTTTTTCACGGCCAACGGTTCACGGACCCATTCAAGTCAATGGGTCCGTGAAAGAACACGGATGCACACAAGATTGGCATCCGTGTCCGTGATCCGTGGCCGTAGGTTACTTTTTATACAGACGGATCCGAAGATCCGTCTGCATAAAAGCTTTTTCATAGCTGAGTTTTCACTTTGTGAAAACTCAGAACTGACAGTATATTCTAACACAGAAGCGTTCCCATGGTGATGGGGACGCTTCTAGTTAGAATACACTACAAACTGTGTACAAGACTGCCCCCTGCTGCCTGGCAGCACCCGATCTCTTACAGGGGGCCGTGATCAGCACAATTAACCCCTTCAGGTGCGGCACCTGAATGGGTTAATTGTACTATCATATCCCCCTGTAAGAGATCAGGGCTGCCAGGCAGCAGGGGGAAGAACCTCCCCCCCTCCCCAGTTTGAATATCATTGGTGGCCAGTGCGCCCCCCCCCCCCTCTATTGTAATAATAGGTTGGTGGCCAGTGCGGCCCCCCCCTCCCTCTATTGTAATTATTCGTTGGTGGCACAGTGTGCGCCCCCCCCCGTCCCTCCCTCTATTGTAATAATTTGTTGGTGGCACAGTGTGCGCCCCCCATCGGCCCCCCTCCCTCTAAAGCATTAACAACATTGTTGGCCAGTGTGCGGCCTCCCATCTCCCCCCCCCCATCATTGGTGGCAGCGGAGTTCCGATCAGAGTCCCAGTTTAATCGCTGGGGCTCCGATCGGTAACCATGGCAACCAGGACGCTACTACAGTCCTGGTTGCCAAGGTTACTTAGCAATAGTACAATAGTAGAAGATTCATACTTACCTGCTGGTGGCTGCTGCGATGTTCGTGTCCGGCCGGAAGCTCCACCTACTGGTAAGTGACAGGGTCTGTGCGGCGCATTGCTAAATGAACTGTCACTTACCAGTAGGAGGAGCTCCCGGCCGGACACGAACATCGCAGCTCCCAGGTAAGTATGAATCTTTTACTATTGTACTATTGCTAGTGACCCGCTGCCACCAATGATTGGGGGGGGGGGGGGGGGGGGGAGATGGGAGGCCACACACTGGCCACCAATGTTGTTAATGCTATAGAGGGAGGGGGGGCCGATGGGGGGCGCACACTGTGCCACCAACGATTTATTACAATAGAGGGAGGAAGGGGGGGGGGCGCACACTGTGCCACCAACGAATTATTACAATAGAGGGAGGAAGGGGGGGGCCGCACTGGCCACCAATGATATTCAAACTGGGGAGGGGGGGGTCTGCCCCCTGCTGCCTGGCAGCCCTGATCTCTTACAGGGGGATATGATAGTACAATTAACCCCTTCAGGTGCGGCACCTGAGGGGTTAATTGTGCTGATCACGGCCCCCTGTAAGAGATCGGATACTGCTAGGCAGCAGGGGGCAGTCATGTACACAGTTTGTAGTATATTCTAACTAGAAGCGTCCCCATCACCATGGGAACGTCTCTGTGTTAGAATATACTGTCGGAAATGAGGTTTCACGATCTAACTCATATCCGACAGTATATTCTAACATAGAGGCGTTCCCATGGTGATGGGGACGCCTCAAATTAAAATATACCATCTGATTGGAGAAAACTCCGATCCGATGGTATAAAAGGGACTCCAGACTTTACATTGAAAGTCAATGGGGACGGATCCGTTTGAAATGGCACCATATTGTGTCAACGTCAAACGGATCCGTCCCCATTGACTTGCATTGTAATTCAGGACGGATCCGTTTGGCTCCGCACGGCCAGGCGGACACCAAAACAACTTTTTTTTCATGTCCGAGGATCCTCCAAAAATCAAGGAAGACCCACGGACGAAAAAACGGTCACGGATCACGGAAAAACGGGACCCCGTTTTGCGGACCGTGAAAATATACTGTCGTGTGCAATAAGCCTTACTATCCTACTTCTATGCCTCCTTGAAAAAACGCTGCTGGCGATGATGGAAGAGTATGTGGCACAGGAGGAGGAGGAGGAACAGGGATCATTTTATAGGGTTTCCGGTCAGTCATTCACAAGTGGCTACGAGGGTGGGTTCCTGCACCCAGAAACGCCAGGTACACAATTGTCCAGCCAGGGCACAGTTCTGGAGGATGACGAGGTGAAGGATGATGAGGAGGTGGAGGAGGAGGAACCATGTTCACAACAGGGTGGCACACAGACCAGCTCATGGCCATCACTGGTGCGTGGCTGGGGGGATACAAAGGACGCAGACGATACATCTCCCCACAAAGGACAGTTTTTCGTTGCCTCTGGGTAGCCTGGCCCACATGAACGATTACATGCTGCAGTGTCTCCTCAATGACCGCCGAGTTGCCCACATTCTAACTTTTGCTGATTACTGGGTGGTCACGCTGCTGGATCCCCGTTACAAAGACAACGTACCGCCCTTAATTCCCTCACTGGAGCGTGATCGTAAGATGCGCGAGTACAAGTGCACGCTCGTAGAAGCGCTGCTGTTGGCATTTACACCTGACAGCGGGAGCACCGTGGAAGAACAAGGCGAAGGACGAGGACGAGGAAGAGGTCGCCAACGCAGCTGGGGCACCACCAGCACCTCAGAAGGCAGGGTTAGCATGGCCGAAATGTGGAAAAGCTTTGTCAGCACGCCACAACAACCAGCACCACCAGCTGATATGGAACATCTTAGTAGGAAGCAGCATTTCACCAACATGGTGGAGCAGTATGCGTGCACACGCCTACACGTAATGAATGATGGGTCTGCCCCCTTCAACTTCTGGGTCTCCAAATTGGGCACATGGCCTGAGCTTGCCCTTTACGCCTTGGAGGTGCTGGCCTGCCCTTCAGCCAGTGTAATATCTGCATGTGTGTTTAGCACGGCAGGGGGGCGTTATCACAGACAAGCGCAGCCGCCTGTCCACAGCCAATGTGGACAAGATCACGTTCATTAAAATGAACCAGGCATGGATCCCACAGGACTTGTCTGTACCTTGTGCAGATTATACATGTAAACCGGCCTTAACTAGCCAATGTTATACTACAGCGCAATTGCTCATTCTTGTATTTTGGATATTTCCCACTCTTTTGCAGTGTACCCTAATAAAAAAATAAAATAATTAATTAAAACCAAAAATCAGTGTTGGCTACCTCGTCCTCCTCCACCGCTGCTTCCACCTACACCGCTAAGTCCACCGCCTCCTCAAACTCCTACTCCATATGGACCTCCACCTTATAAATCAAGTTGGTTTTTTTTTGTACGTATTTTATTTTATTTTATGTCATTTCACTAATTTGTCTGTTAAATTTTCGGGTGAAATTCACCAATTTTTGGGTGTGATGAACCCATGCTCTACCTAGTAGACAGGCAAAAAAAAAATCACTATTTTGTCTGTTACATTTTGATATACCACTGCTATACCTAAGCATACACGAACAAAGGATAAACTGAGACTAGACGGGTATAGTAGCAAAATATACATATACTTTATTGGACAATACATAAAAAGTCATCCTCCAGAAGAAGGCGTTCCAGCCGACACGCGCGTCGGGGTACGTGGCTCTCCTGAGTTTGGACAGTTTCTCATTTTATGGGTATGTAATTTCATAGTGTGAGGCTACTCTTTGCTCTGTAAACCAATGTCTTTGTGATATAACTTAGTTACTCTTGTGCTTGTTGCAGGGATCGACCTTTGTGATTTTTTGATTCTATCTGTTTAGACACAGCTATTTAGGTGATCGATTCCTGTGTGTATGTATCTGTATATGCATATGCATCCATACATGGCTCTATTCTTAGGGCACTGGCAGTATTCCTACTTGCCCTTAAGGTGATATGCACATATACACTGCTCAAAAAAATAAAGGGAACACTTAAACAACACAATGTAACTCCAAGTCAATCACACTTCTGTGAAATCAAACTGTCCACTTAGGAAGCAACACTGAGTGACAATCAATTTCACATGCTGTTGTGCAAATGGGATAGACAACAGGTGGAAATTATAGGCAATTAGCAAGACACCCCCAATAAAGGAGTGGTTCTGCAGGTGGTGACCACAGACCACTTCTCAGTTCCTATGCTTCCTGGCTGATGTTTTGGTCACTTTTTAATGCTGGCGGTGCTTTCACTCTAGTGGTAGCATGAGACAGAGTCTACAACCCACACAAGTGGCTCAGGTAGTGCAGCTTATCCAGGATGGCACCTCAATGTGAGCTGTGGCAAGAAGGTTTGCTGTGTCTGTCAGCGTAGTGTCCAGAGCATGGAGGCGCTACCAGGAGACAGGCCAGTACATCAGGAGACGTGGAGGAGGCCGTAGGAGGGCAACAACCCAGCAGCAGGACCGCTACCTCTGCCTTTGTGCAAGGAGGAACAGGAGGAGCACTGCCAGAGCCCTGCAAAATGACCTCCAGCAGGCCACAAATGTGCATGTGTCTGCTCAAACGGTCAGAAACAGACTCCGTGAGGGTGATATGAGGGCCCAACGTCCACAGGTGGGGGTTGTGCTTACAGCCCAACACCATGCAGGACGTTTGGCATTTGCCGGAGAACACCAAGATTGGCAAATTCGCCACTGGCGCCCTGTGCTCTTCACAGATGAAAGCAGGTTCACACTGCGTCTGGAGACGCCGTGGAGAATGTTCTGCTGCCTGCAACATCCTCCAGCATGACCGGTTTGGCATTGGGTCAGTAATGGTGTGGGGTGGCATTTCTTTGGAGGGCCGCACAGCCATCCATGTGCTCGCCAGAGGTAACCTGACTGTCATTAGGTACCGAGATGAGATCCTCAGACCCCTAGTGAGACCATATGCTGGTGCGGTTGGCCCTGGGTTCCTCCTAATGCAAGACAATGCTAGACCTCATGTGGCTGGAGTGTGTCAGCAGTTCCTGCAAGACGAAGGCATTGATGCTATGGACTGGCCCGCCCGTTCCCCAGACCTGAATCCAATTGAGCACATCTGGGACATCATGTCTCGCTCTATCCACCAACGTCACGTTGCACCACAGACTGTCCAGGAGTTGGCAGATGCTTTAGTCCAGGTCTGGGAGGTGATCCCTCAGGAGACCGTCCGACACCTCATCAGGAGCATGCACAGGCGTTGTAGGGAGGTCATACAGGCACGTGGAGGCCACACACACTACTGAGCCTCATTTTGACTTGTTTTAAGGACATTACATCAAAGTTGGATCAGCCTGTAGTGTGTTTTTCCACTTTAATTTTGAGTGTGACTCCAAATCCAGACCTCCATGGGTTAAAAAATTTGATTTCCATTTTTTTTTATTTTTGTGTGATTTTGTTGTCAGCACATTCAACTATGTAAAGAACAAAGTATTTCAGAAGAATATTTAATTAATTCAGATCTAGGATGTGTTATTTTTGTGTTCCCTTTATTTTTTTGAGCAGTGTATATGTTCACGCATGTCTATGGGACTTGGTTTTGTATCTCTATTTTTATAATGGATGATAATATGCACATACACACTTTTTTGCTGAGATTGAGGCATTAGTCCTTTTTTTTACAAGTGGATGGGACTTTGTGATTGTCCAGTTGCTATACACGTGTATGTCTCAAATCGGGGTCTTTCATGCACTGGCAGCCTTTTTTCCGGAGATACATACGTGTATACCAGTAAAATTGTGGATACTTGTGAAAAAATTTTAAATGTGAAATAGGTCCTATGTTCGTGTATATATGTGTACAAGTTTGGAGATATGCATTTGCACTTTTTCTGGACATTTGTGAATCTTAGCTGATTGTTAGCCTCACTGCCATCTTTTTCTAATTGTATGTAACTATGTTATGTCCCCTCAGGTGTAGTCCACCTTTTTATCTGATGTGATACATCACATATAAATGAACTTTTTATGTATTGTCCAATAAAGTATATGTATATTTTGCTATTATACCCGTCTAGTCTCAGTTTATCCTTTGTTCGTGTACACTGAGTGGGTACGTCACTATAGGGTATTTTCCATCACATAGGATCACTAAATGTGAACGCAAATCTGTGTGCATTCTGTGACTGTTGTATTCTAATTGCACTGCTATACCTAGTAGACAGGTAAAAAAAATTCACTAATTTGTCTGTTATATTTTTGGTGAAATTCACCAATTTTTGGGTGTGATATACCAATGCTATACCTAGTAGACAGGTAAAAAAAAGTTAACTAAGTTGTCTGTTACATTTTTGGGTAAAATTTACCAATTTTTGGGTGTGATATACCACTGCTCTACCTAGTAGACAGGTTAAAAAAATTCACTAATTTGTCTGTTACATTTTCGGGTAAAATTCACAAATTTTTGGGTGTGATATACCACTGCTCTACCTACAGTATATGCCAATGGTAAATGACTCACAGACGTGAGTACCAGTGCTAAGCCTGCACACTAAGTCCCACACCAAAGCAGAGAAAGACTAGCACAAATAGCAAAAAATGTAAACTTTATTATAGTCTCAAAAAGAGACAGAAAATCTGATAAAAAACACAAAGAAGGACAATACAATGATGGGTAGAGAACACACAGGATAAAAAACGGGACACCACTAGGCAATGTGCACACCAATGCTGGCAAGGTCATAAAGATATAACATAATTCATAAGTAGCGGGGGGCGGAGCCAAGCGGAGCATGTGAGCGGCAGCACATCGGCCGAGCTCCTCTGCACCAAGTGTAATAACATCCTGAAAACCCCAAAAAAGCTTTAAAAAACAGTGCGGGAAGGTTCAGGATCGGCTCCTGAGTACTGTGCTGACCTCAGAATCGTGACGGCAGCTGCGGTTCGGGCGCAATGAAACTTAAAAAGGACGGGAAAGTGGAGGTGAGAGAGGCACAAGATGGCGCCGGCGCGGCAACTCCGGGCAGACAGGGCCAGGTGACGGAGACACAGCGGGACGCTGCGGCCAGGCTGGAAAGATTTGCTAGGCCCTCGGCAGGAGCGGTGAGCAAAGGGCCCCAAAGGAGGCAAGCTGCTGGAAAGGGGGACGCGCAAATGGACTCTGATCCTGAACTAGAGGAGTCATCTGCTGACTGCATTGACCGGAATAACAGGTTCTCTCCCCTATGCCCTGACAAAGAAGAAAGTACTATGGGGGCTACAGAATCTGACGTGGATGAACCCACTCTGAAAGATGTAATGGCAGCCATAACTAGCTGCAGCAAGTCGCTGGCTACTCTTACTGAAAAGGTGGGAGCCATAAAAGAGGACGTTACCATAGTCCGCCATGACATGAGAAAGCTGGCAGAACGCACCACGGCCCTGGAAGATAGAATGGGCGCGGTGGAGGACATTTTGCCCCCCTTAAGAAGGGATTTGAGAGAGCACGCTAGAAAAGTGGATATAATTGCTGCCAAACAAGATGACCTGGAAAACCGGGCTCGCCGGAATAACGTTAGATTGGTTGGCGACCCTGAGAAAGCTGAAGGGAATCATCCGGCAGATTTTTTTGAAACATGGTTTAAGAATCAGTTTGGTGAGGAGGTGCTGACAAAATTTTTTGCTATAGAGAGAGCCCATAGAGTTCCCACCAGACCACTGCCACCGGGGGCGCCCCCGAGACCCATGCTGGTGAAGTTGTTACATTACAGAGACCGGGACATTACCCTGAGGAAGGCCAGAGAGATGGAAAACCGTATGATTGACGGAAACAAGGTGTCCTTATATCCGGACTTTTCCCAAGAGGTGCAAAGACGGAGAGCAAAGTTCCTGGACATCAAGAAGCGACTGCGATCCTTGAAGATTGCGTACTCCATGATGTACCCGGCCAAACTGCGAATTGTGGCACTGGGGTCTACAATTTTCCACGACAATCCGGAAGAGGCGAGGAAGTGGCTGGACCGGCACGAGGGGCAACTTGCGGCAGAAGGGAATTGAGGATCAGAAGAGGCGGTGATAAATGACACAGTCATTGATAAGAATGTGTGATGTGATAGATGATATGGATGGTAGTGCGGATGGTAAAACTGTCATTATAGCTAGGGGGTCAAATGTGTAAAATGCAATGCCTCTTGTCTAGAAATTGGGTAATGAGGAAGAAAATATATTATACGGGGTTTAATACCTACTGTTGTGTGAGGTGCGGAGGATAAAGGTATATGTCATACATTTGCTAAGTTTAACGTGTACTTTAAAGAAAGCAGAGGGGAGGGAGTTTTTATTTAATTGATGCTGCTGTTTTTTGTTTTCCTATAGAGATAGGTATTGCTAACTCTAACCTACTACTGGGGGTGTAAGCCTACTAGAGGGTAGAGGCTACGACGACGGGTGCTTTCTGTATCCCACGTGCCTGGTAATACAGGTGTTTTTAGTGGGGCTCCGTTGTGGTGGCTAAGTGCTCTTTCCGATTTATAGGGAAGGATATAGTTTAATTCTTTGTTTGGGAAGGGAAGGGAAGGGGGGGGGGGTACTATTGCTGATAGTTAGAGTCTGGAAGGTGTGACCATGTTTTTTCAAAGTCTTGCAGATAGAGTCCTAAACTATGAGGAGGAAAATTTATCGGGTCCTTTCATAATAGATTCCTCAGGCTGCATCCGTTATACTGATCTGATGATTATAATAGTACTATGGCAGGAATAGTCCGTTTCCTTAGCTGGAATACTAGAGGAGTGAAGGAGAGTATTAAACGAAGGGCTATTTTAGATAATGTTACGCAACATGGCTCTGTGATATGCTGCATCCAGGAAACACACTTACTAGAGGACCAAACGAAACTGCTCAGTCCGCATTGGGCTGGACATTGTTACCACGCTACATACTCTACATATGCGAGGGGTGTGAGTATCCTAGTACACAAATCCATAGCATTTAAATGCATTTCAAGCAAGATAGACAAAGAAGGTAGGTTTATATGCTTGCATTGCACGCTGTATAATGTCTCGTGTGTGGTGGTGGGAGTTTACATCCCTCCGCCTTACTCACCGCAAGTGCTTAAGGCTATTTTGTGCTATTTGGCGGAGGTACCGGATGTCCCGGTCGTAGTTATGGGAGACTTTAATAATATTGTCAATCCTGCGTTAGATAAAATGGGAGGGGGATCACATCCTTCTGGGTGTGGCCTCTCGCCGTTTGGAAGGCTTCTACAGTAATCCCTCTTGTTAGATTTCTGGCGATTGAAGAATCCCTTGATAAAACAATATTCATGTGTCTCCTCTACCTATGACTCCCTATCAAGAATAGACCTTATATTGGGAAAGGAAAACATGGGGCATTATATACGGGATGTCACATACCTAGCTCGTAACTTATCGGACCACTCTCCGGTCCTGGCGGTCGCTGACTTCCGACCTAGCAGGATACGGAGAAATATGATATGGAAACTGAACCCGCACTGGCTATCTGTGTTACCAGATATGGGATGAATAGGGGATAAACTAAAGGAATACTTTGTCATTAATCTTCCATCGGCATCAAAATTAGTGGTATGGGACGCCATGAAGGCTTATCTCAGAGGGCTACTAATAGGGGATATTAATGCTAAAAAGACCGAAACTAAACTAACAGTACAAAAACTGACTACCGCGGTGGAGCTCTTAGAGGCAGCACATATTGCTGCTCCAACAGCAGACACTGAGGCGCAGTGGAAAGAGGCTCAGGAAAAACTGAATGAGAAATTAATGCAAAACGCAAAGAATAAGAGATTCTTTCAGAAGCAGTCCTACTATGAAGAAGGCGAAAAGGCGGGAAGATTGCTGGCCTTAATCTCTAAAGCCCAACAGCAGACATCTTATATAGCGACACTTAGGGATTCAGAGGGAATACTAAGGGACGACCCTGATATGATAATTCATATCATGAAATCCTTTTATTCCTCATTATACGAATCTAAAATAACTGCCTCAGATGCAGAAATTCGTGAATTTCTACAACAGTTGCCACTGCGTACTCTGTCGGGAGATCATAGAAATATGTTAGATGCCCCAATAACCGTTAGGGAATTGGAGGAGGCTTTGGGGTCCATGTCTAATAATAAAGCGCCAGGGAGAGATGGGTTACCACCTGAACTATATAAACGGTTCTCGGACATACTTCTGCCGCAGTTGCTGGAGGTCTGTAAGGAGGCGAAGGAAATGGGGCGCCTACCTGCCTCAATGAATGAGGCTGTTATTGTGCTTATCCCAAAACCCGGTAAAGATGATAAAGAAGCTGACTCCTACAGACCTATCTCGCTCCTGCAGACTGACGTGAAACTGTTGGCAAAAGTGATGGCGAATAGATTAAATAAGGTTATTACAATGCTTATTCATTCAGACCAAGCGGGCTTTATGCCAAATGCCTCCACTGCTGTTAATGTCAGAAGACTTTTCATGAATATCCAGGCGAGCCAGGTCCACACCTCGTGTGCGGCGGTCGCATCTCTTGATGCGGCCAAGGCATTCGACAGTGTGGAATGGCGATACCTATGGCTAGTACTAGAGAGGATGGGCTTTGGGCGCCAATACATTGAATGGGTACAACTCTTGTATGCAACCCCAAAGGCTGTGCTACGAATCAATGGGGCCTTGTCAGATCCCTTTGAATTATATAGAGGAACGAGACAGGGGTGTCCCCTGTCCCCGCTATTGTTTGCGGTGGCAGTGGAACCCTTGGCGGAGGCTTTAAGGCAGGAGAGTCTGGTGAAAGGCTTTCAGTATGGGGAACTGACTGAAAAAGTCGCTCTTTATGCTGATGACTTATTACTGTTCATGGAGGATTGGAGAAATTCCCTTAAGGAAGCCATGAAGGTTATTAATGATTATGGAGCATTGTCTGGTCTTCGTATTAATTGGACGAAGTCTGTGATAATGACATTAACTAAAGGAGATGTCCCAAACCCGGAAGATGCCATAGGCCTAAAGATCGTAACTTCTTTTAAGTATTTAGGTATCCAAATAACCCCTGATACTAGGAACTACGAAAGCCTAAACCTGACGCCGTTACTAAACAGATTTAAAGATAAAGTGAACACGTGGATCAAGCTGCCGCTTTCCATGGTAGGAAGATCCAACCTTATAAAAATGATCTTGATGCCCCAGTTATTGTATCTCCTACATAATGCTCCCTGCTGGGTTCCGATTCGTTTTTTCTATAAAGTAAATGCCCTGTTTAGGGAATTAATTTGGAAAAAAGGGATTCCCCGTATTAAACTAGACACTTTACGGCGACCAAAGACAAACGGGGGCCTAGCCCTACCAGATCCGTGGTTATATTATTTGGCGAGTCAGTTACAACATGTTAGGGGATGGGGAGATATAGAGAAAGTGAATACGGTAGGAAAGGTGGTGAGATTTCTTGTAGGGCGTACATGTCTGATGTCTGCACTAGAGGATGGTACCTTTCGTATTAAAGGGGAACGATTTGGAGTACTGAGCACCATTCATAAAGTGTGGTGGAAAGCCAGGGAGGTTACAAAGGTCGCTGGATATACGGCATATACCCCAATCTGGCCTAACTATATGTATAAAGAGCTAGACAAACTTGCGGAATTACGGGGGTGGAATCCATATAATCTGAATAGAATGACCCAGTTGTATTCGGAAGGTATTTTGAAAGAATTCACACAGTTACAACAGGAATTTAATATCCCTAAGAAGTTCTTTTATTTATACCTGCAGCTCCGACATGCCATTAAAACGCAAGATAAATCTGAAAAGGTTGCCCCTGCTCAAAGGCACAGCATTATAGACCTCACAGCGACTAGTGGTACCACTAATGGTGTTATCTCACTTCACTACAGTGCATTTATTCCCAAACAGTGGGAAAAAGTGTTAGAGGATTGCCCATCGCTAGCTGTTAGTGAAGCACAAAGAGTCTCCCAGTTGTACTTACTACATAGGGTTTATAGAACGCCAGTGGTCTTGAAAAAGATGGGATATAGGGACAATGACCGCTGCCCAAGATGTGGCATATCCAATGCAGATTTAATCCACCTCATGTGGAATTGTCCAAGACTGAGGCGGTATTGGACAGGGGTCATTGAAACAATAAACACTGTGTTTGAAGTACACCTTGACGTTACACCCTTGATATGTGTATTGGGGTACTTTGAGATACTACCAGGCATGGCAAAAAAGAAGCTGGCTATTGGACGGGTTCTATATCAAGCTAGAAAAAGCATAGCTTTTCACTGGATAGATATACTGCCACCGACTGTGAGGGAACTGGAGGCTCGGGTACATAATTTGGTTCGGATGGAGAAGTACGTCTATCAGAAGAGAGGGTCCATTAAAAAGTTTGAGACGCTATGGTTTTCCTGGATGCAGCATTACAGTGTGATATTTGGCCCATAGGGTGACTATTGTCTAGATATTCCTTAGATATTAACAGTAAGGATGATATAAGTAGAATGTGTTTGGATGATAAATTCTGACGAGATATACATGAATATGAGGGTGGCATGTGATGTATGACCTGGAATATGGGGAAAGATATATGTATGGCATACGTATGAGGACCTAATGTTGGACTTCTTGCACAATCCGTGGACTTTGGACTCAAATGGTCACAAGACTCTGGGAAGGGGAGGGGTGGGGAGGGGGAGAAGGGAGGTGGGAGTTTTTTTTTTGGGGTATTGCTGTTCTTTATATGTTTGTGAAAATCAAATAAAAATATCTTATTCAAAAAATAATTCATAAGTAGCCCAGTATGGGCATATAGTAAATTGACCCAGCCAGGACCGTCCGCACAATAATCTAACCAAATACAGTACATAGATAAATAAAGTGCAAAATGCAAAGTACAGCGTGTATGGATAATATAATTAACAGTTATTAAGAAGCCAGAGCATAGATACCTGAGTGGTGAACCAGAGAGCCCCGACGCTTACGCGAAACGTGCGTCGGGGCTCTATGGTTCACCACTCAGGTATCTATGCTCTGGCTTCTTAATAACTGTTAATTATATTATATTGTGCTAGTCTCTCTCTCCTTTAGTGTTGCACTGCTCTAACTAGTAGACAGGTTAAAAAAATTCACTAATTTGTTTGTTACATTTTCAGGTGAAGTTCACCAATTTTTGGCTGTGATAGACCCCTGCTCTACCTAGTAGACAGGTTAATAAATTTCACACATTTTTCTGTTACATTCTTCGGTTGACATTTTACAATTTTTGCCGTGAATAAACCCCTGCTCTGCATAGGTGACAGGGACTTAAATTTTAAAAATTCGTCTTTAATTGGCCCTTTCATTTGATCCTTCTGCTTTAATAACTTGTCCCAAATTTCTGCTTCATCCCACTGCAGCTGTTGACCTCCCTTGGATGAGGTCTCCCTTTCTCACACTCCCTCTCCAGCGTGGAACCCTAATTCGCCGATGCCCTGCAGTCAGTGTATTGTCTGAACGTGTGTTTAGCACGACTGGAGGGGGTTATCACAGGTTATATAATATTTCCAAATGTTTTGGGGTGTACCCTAATTAAAAAAAATAAAAATACATTTAAAACCAAAAAGCAGTGTAGGCTACCACCTCATCCACAATGACAGATGCAGCAAACACCGCAAAATTAGTATTTTGCCCTAAACGGGTGTTTTTTTAATAACAGAATATGACAGCAGTATATAATGCTTGAATTTCACACTGACAGATGCAGCAAGGGCTGTAAAATTTAGTATTTTGCCCAAAAAGGGTGTTTTTTAAAACCCAGAAAATTATTCCTGTATCTCAAGCTTAAATTGCACACTGACTAATGCGGCATAGGCCCAAGATGGAGAGTATTGCCAAAAATGGGTGTTTTTTAAAACCCAGAAGATTATTGAAGTTTTTCAAGCTTGTATTTAACAATGACAGATGCAGCAAACGCCACAAAATTCAGATTTTGCCCTAAATGGGTGTTTTTTTAATAACAGAATATGACAGCAGTACCGTATTTTTCTCCCCATAAGACGCACTTTTTCTGCGTATGATGGGGCGAATGCTGACAGTTTAACATTGCTGGATGCGATGTACGAGTGAGAGGGGGCCGGGGGAGGGACTGGGAGGAGGAGCTGGGGGCCGGCAATAGCGGCGAGGCGGTGCAGTCAGTGTACTATAGCCCCGCCCCGCCGCTCCGGTATACTAATATAAAATGTCTTATTCAATTAAAAATTATTACACATGCCCCCTCACTCCTAATAGTACCTTACATCCTAATAGCTTCTGTACAATGCCGTAAGGCAGGTTGGGCGAGCGGCAGCATAACTCACTGATGTCACGTGCCTGCGCCGCCTACTTTATGAATGAAGCAGGCGGCGCAGGAAAGTGACGTCAGTGAGTGACGCGCAGGCCGCCTGGCCTGCCTGCCGGCATTGTACAGAAGCTATTAGTATGTAAGGTACTATTAGGAGTGAGGGGGCATGTGTAATCATTTTTAATTGAATAAGACATTTTATATTTGTATACTGGGGGGGCCGCAGCGGGGGGGGCTGATCTGTGGATAACATCCGTGGGTGGCACAGTTAAGGGGTGGGGGGGTCTGTGGATGGCACTGTTATGGGCTGGGGGGTCTGTGGATTGCACTGTTATGGGGTGGGGGGTCTGTGGATGGCACATATATAACAGATCCCCCTCTAACAGTGCGATCCACAGATCCCCCCTGTAACAGTGCCAGTCACAGATCCCCCCTGTAACAGTGTCCGTCATCCACAGATCCCCCCATAACAGTGTCCGTCATCTACAGATCCCCCCTGTAACAGTGTCCTTCATCCACAGATCCCCCCTGTAACAGTGTTCGTCATCCACAGATCCCCCCTGTAACAGTGTCCGTCATCCACAGATCCCCCTGTAACAGTGTCCATCATCCACAGATCCCCCCTGTAACAGTGTCCGTCATCCACAGATCCCCCCTGTAACAGTGTCCGTCATCCACAGATCCCCCCTGTAACAGTGTCCGTCATCCACAGATCCCCCCGTAACAGTGTCCGTCATCCACAGATCCCCCCATAACAGTGTCCGTCATCCACAGATCCCCCCATAACAGTGTCTGTCATCCACAGATCCCCCCATAACAGTGTCCGTCATCCACAGATCCCCAGTAATAGTACCATCCACAGACCAAGATTAGTTCCAAACCCACCAAAAGCACAACTTTTGGTTTTCTTATTTTCCTCCTCAAAAACCTAGGTGCGTCTTATGGGCCGGTGCGTCTTATAGGGCGAAAACTACGGTATATAACGCTTGAATTTCACACTGACAGATGCAGCAAGGGCTGTAAAATTTAGTATTTTGCCCCAAAAGGGTGTATTTTAAAACCCAGAAAATTATTGCTCTATTTCAAGCTTAAATTGCATGCTGACTAATGTGGCATAGGCCCAAGATGGAGGTTATTGCCAAAAATGGGTGTTTTTTAAAACCAGAAAATTATGGCTGTATTTCAAGCTTGTATTTAACAATGACAGATGCAGCAAACGCCACAAAATTCGGATTTTGCCCTAAATGTTTTTTTTTTTAATAACAGAATATGACAGCAGTATATAACGCTCAAATTTCACATTGACAGATGCAGCAAGGGCTGTAAAATTTAGTATTTTGCCCACAAAGGGTGTTTTTTTATTAACAGAATATGACAGCAGTATCTAACGCTTGTATTTCACACTGACAGATGCAGCAAGGGCTGTAAAATTTAGTATTTTGCCCAAAAAGGGCGTTTTTGATAACCCAGAAAATTATTGCTGTATTTTTAAGCTTAAATTGCACACTGACTAATGCGGTATAGGCCCAAGATGGAGGATATTGCCAAAAATGGGTGTTTTTTTAATAACAAAATATGACAGCAGTATATATAACGCTTGAATTTCACACTGACAAATGCAGCAAGGGCTGTAAAATTTTGTATTTTGCCCAAAAAGGGTGTTTTTTAACGACCTCCCGTCACACTAACGCCGATAGGCGTCAGGACGGTGGTGCTCTCAGGTCTCGATGACGCCAATAGGCGTCATCTCGTGAGACCCGAGATTTCCTGTGAACGTGCGCTCACAGGCGTGCGCGTTCACAGGATCGCAAAGTAAACAAGTTGAACTAACGCCTGCCAGCGCTGATCATTCGCTGGCAGGCTGTAGATGCGATTTTTTTAACATCAGAAAGGTATATTAGACGCTGTTTTGTTAACAGCGTCTGATATACCTGCTACCTGGTCCTCTGGTGGTCCCTTTTGCTTGGATCGACCACAAGAGGAAGTAGCACCAAGCACTACACTACACTACACCCCCCGTCACTTATTAACCCCTTATGAACCCCTGATCACCCCATATAGACTCCCTGATCAACCCTGTCATTGATCACCCCCCTGTAAGGCTCCATTCAGACGTCCGTATGTGTTTTGCGGATCCGAAAAACACGGACATCGGCAATGTGCTTTCCGCATTTTGCGGATCCGCACATTGCCAGAACTATATAGAAAATGCCTTTTCTTGTCCGCAATTGCGGACAAGAATAGGACATGTTCTATATTTTTGCGGAACAGAAGTGCGGACCCGGAAGTGCAGATCCGCAATTCCGGATCTGAGCGGGACAAAGTCTGTCCCCATAGAAATGAATGGGTCCGCAATTCCGTTCAGCAAAATGCGGAACAGAATTGCGGACGTGTGAATGGGGCCTAGTTAGTTAGCTACTTGTTAGGTAGTTAGCGTCCAGCCCACCGCAGTCACTGATTAGTCGCTGATTAGCATCATCGCTGTCGCTAATCAGCACTCTGTAAGTGATCAAGACTGATCGCAATCAGATCTATATCAGTACATTAGGGTCACCCTAGGCTCTACAAAAAACGCAGTGTTCGCCCGATCAGGCCTGATCTTGTGCGCACACTTGCGTTCAGTCCGCCCCACCGCAGTGACAGAATTTTTTTCTTCTGATCACTGCAAAAACACTGTAAAATCGCTGCAGCGCTATAAAGATCACTTTTGAGCTTTTTGAATCTTTATTAGCAATCGCAGCTTTTTTTTTTTTTGCACATTTTTGGGCAGAGATTTTTTAATCCACATTTATCGATGCGAATGAAGAAATCTGTGCCGTTCATTTTTTCTTTCAGCCCAGAGGCTGAACGAAAAAAAAATATATAATTACCCGTATGCTCAATATAAGGCCTCATGCACACGACCGTGCTGTTTTTTGCGGTCCGCAAACCGCGGATCAGCAAAAAACGGGAGGTGCCCGTGTTGACTTCCGCAATTTGCGGAACGGAACGGGGGCGCCGGCAATATAAATGCCTATTCTTGTCCGCAAAGCGATGACAAGAATAGGACATGTTATATTTTTTTAGCGGGCCCGCGGAACGGAGCCACGGATGTGGACAGCACACGGAGTGCTGTCCGCATCTTTTGCGGCCCTATTGAAATGATTTGGTCCACATCCGAGCCGCTAAAACGGCGGCTCGGATGCGGACCCAAACAATGGTCGTGTGCATGAGGCCTAAGGAGAATAGCAGAAACTCCTAATGCTGGCCATACATGTAATGATTGCGGAGACCCTCAAATGCCAGGGCAGTACAAACACCCCACAAATGACCCCATTTTGGAAAGAAGACACCCCAAGGTATTCGCTGAGGGGCATATTGAGTCCATGAAAGATTGAACTTTTTGTCACAAGTTAGCGGAAAGGGAGACTTTGTGAGAAAAAAAATATATATATCAATTTCCGCTAACTTGTGCCAAAAAAAAAATCTTTTATGAACTCGCCATTCCCCTCACGGAATACCTTGGGGTGTCTTCTTTCCAAAATGGGGTCACTTGTGGGTTACATATACTGCCCTGGCATTTTAGGGCCCCTAAAGCGTGAGAAGTAGTTTGGAATCCAAATGCGTAAAAATGCCCTGTGAAATCCTAAAGGTACTCATTGGAATTTGGGCCCCTTTGTGCGCCTAGGCTGCAAAAAAGTGTCACACATGTGGTATCGCCGTACTCAGAAGAAGTAGGGCAATGTGTTTTGGGGTGAATTTTTACATATACCCATACTGTGTGTGAGAAATATCTCTGTAAATGACAACTTTTTAATTTTTTTCATACAAAGTTGTCAATTTACAGAGATATTTCTCTCACCCAGCATGGGTATATGTAAAAATACACCCCAAAACACATTGCCCTACTTCTTCTGAGTATGGCGATACCACATGTGTGACACTTTTTTGCAGCCAAGGTGCGTAAAGGGACCGAAAGTCCAACGAGTACCTTTAGGCTTTACAGGGTTGCTCACAATTTTTTTTTCCTCCGAAAGTATCATTTTGAACTAACTTGGGAAAAAAATTTAAATCATACATGAACTCACCATGCCCCTCCGCGAATACTTTGGAGTGTCTTCTTTCTAAAGTGGGGTCATTTGGGGGGTATTTATACTATCTTGGCATTCTAGCACCTCAAGAAACATGACAGGTGCTCAGAAAGTCAGAGCTGCATCAAAATGCCGAAATTCACATTTTTGTACCATAGTTTGTAAACGCTATAACTTTAGCGTAAACCAATAAATATACACTTATTGGATTTTTTTTTTATCAAAGACATGTAGCACAATAAATTCTGACACAAACTTGTATACAAATGTAATTATATTTGAACAATTTTACCAGAAAAAGTTAAAAATACACTTTTTTTGAGAAAATTGCGGTCTATTTTGATTAATATCAAAAAAATGAAAAATCTCAGCAGCAATCAAATACCACCAAAAGAAAGCTGTATTTGTGAGAAGAAAAGGACGTAAAATACATTTGGGTGACAAGTTGCATGACCGAGCAATAAACCGTTAATGTTCTGAAGTGCCGATTTGTTAAAAAGGGCCTGGTCACTAGGGGGGTATAAACCTGTGGTCCTAAAGTGGTTAAAACCCCAAAAATTTATGCTGTATTGCAAGCTTAAAATGCACACTGACTAATGCGGCATAGGCCCAAGATGGAGGGTATTGCCAAAATGTGTGTTTTTTAAAACCCAGAAAATTATTGAAGCATTTCAAGCTTGTATATAACAATGAAATTTACAGCAAAAGCTACAAAATTAGGAACTTGCCCTAAACGGGTGTTTTTTTAATAACAGAATATGACAGCAGTATATGACGCTTGAATTTCACACTGACAGATGCAGCAAGGGCTGTAAAATTTTGTATTTTGCCCAAAAAGGGTGTTTTTTAAAACCAAGAAAATGATTGCTGTATTTCAAGCTTAAATTGCACACTGACTAATGCGGCATAGGCCCAAGATGGAGGGTATTGCCAAAAATGGGTGTTTTTTAAAACCCAGAATTAGAGTTGAGCGAACACCTGGATGTTCGGGTTCGAGAAGCTCGGCCGAACTTCCCGGAAATGTTCGGGTTCGGGATCCGAACCCGACCCGAACTTCGTCCCGAACCCGAACCCCATTGAAGTCAATGGGGACCCAAACTTTTCGGCACTAAAAAGGCTGTAAAACAGCCCAGGAAAGAGCTAGAGGGCTGCAAAAGGCAGCAACGTGTAGGTACATCCCCTGCAAACAAATGTGGATAGGGAAATGAATTAAAATAAAAATAAAATATATAAAAATAAACCAATATCAATTGGAGAGAGGTCCCATAGCAGAGAATCTGGCTTCACGTCAGCAGAGAATCAGTCTTCATGCCATAGCAGAGAATCTGGCTTCACGTCACCCATCACTGTAACAGTCCATTGTAATATATATAGGCCCCAGCACCCAGGCAGAGGAGAGAGGTCCCGTAACAGAGAATCTGGCTTCATGTCAGCAGAGAATCAGTCTGCATGTCATAGCAGAGAATCAGGCTTTACGTCACCCAACACTGGAACAGTCCATTGTCAGATATTTAGGCCCAGGCACCCAGGCAGAGGAGAGAGGTCCCGTAACAGAGAATCTGGCTTCATGTCAGCAGAGAATCAGTCTGCATGTCATAGCAGAGAATCAGGCTTCACGTCACCCACCACTGGAACAGGCCACTGTCACATATTTAGGCCCAGGCACCCAGGCAGAGGAGAGAGGTCCCATAACAGAGATTCAGGCTTCATGCAAGCACAGAATCAGTCATTATGTCATAACAGAGAATCAGGCTTCACGTCACCCACCACTGGAACAGGCCACTGTCACATATTTAGGCCCAGGCACCCAGGCAGAGGAGAGAGGTCCCATAACAGAGATTCAGGCTTCATGTCAGCAGATAATCAGTCTTCATGTCATAGCAGAGAATCAGGCTTCACGTCACTCACCACTGGAACAGGCCACTGTCACATATTTAGGCCCAGGCACCCAGACAGAGGAGAGAGGTCCCGTAACAGAGAATCTGGCTTCATGTCAGCACAGAATCAGTCTTCATGTCATAGCAGAGAATCAGGCTTCACGTCACCCACCACTGGAACAGGCCACTGTCACATATTTAGGCCCAGGCACCCAGGCAGAGGAGAGAGGTCCCATAACAGAGATTCAGGCTTCATGTCAGCAGAGAATCAGTCTTCATGTCATAGCAGAGAATCAGGCTTCACGTCACCCACCACTGGAACAGGCCACTGTCACATATTTAGGCCCATGCACCCAGGAAGAGGAGAGAGGTCGCATAACAGAGATTCAGGCTTCATGTCAGCAGAGAATCAGTCTTCATGTCATAGCAGAGAATCAGGCTTCACGTCACCCACCACTGGAACAGGCCACTGTCAGATATTTAGGCCCAGGCACCCAGACAGAGGAGAGAGGTCCCGTAACAGAGAATCTGGCTTCATGTCAGCACAGAATCAGTCTTCATGTCATAGCAGAGAATCAGGCTTCACGTCACCCACCACTGGAACAGGCCACTGTCACATATTTAGGCCCAGGCACCCAGGCAGAGGAGAGAGGTCCCAGAACAGAGATTCAGGCTTCATGTCAGCAGAGAATCAGTCTTCATGTCATAGCAGAGAATCAGGCTTCACGTCACCCACCACTGGAACAGGCCACTGTCAGATATTTAGGCCCAGGCACCCAGACAGAGGAGATAGGTCCCGTAACAGAGAATCTGGCTTCATGTCAGCACAGAATCAGTCTTCATGTCATAGCAGAGAATCAGGCTTCACGTCACCTACCACTGGAACAGGCCACTGTCACATATGTAGGCCCAGGCACCCAGACAGAGGAGAGAGGTCCCGTAACAGAGAATCTGGCTTCATGTCAGCACAGAATCAGTCTTCATGTCATAGCAGAGAATCAGGCTTCACATCACCCACCACTGGAACAGGCCACTGTCACATATTTAGGCCCCGACACCCAGGCAGAGGAGAGAGGTCCCATAACAGAGATTCAGGCTTCATGTCAGCGCAGAATCAGTCTTCATGTCATAGCAGAGAATCAGGCTTCACGTCACCCACCACTGGAACAGGCCACTGTCACATATTTAGGCCCAGGCACCCAGGCAGAGGAGAGAGGTCCCATAACAGAGATTCAGGCTTCATGCCAGCACAGAATCAGTCTTCATGTCATAACAGAGAATCAGGCTTCACGTCACCCACCACTGGAACAGGCCACTGTCACATATTTAGGCCCAGGCACCCAGGCAGAGGAGAGAGGTCCCATAACAGAGATTCAGGCTTCATGTCAGCAGAGAATCAGTCTTCATGTCATAGCAGAGAATCAGGCTTCAAGTCACCCACCACTGGAACAGGCCACTGTCACATATTTAGGCCCATGCACCCAGGCAGAGGAGAGAGGTCCCATAACAGAGATTCAGGCTTCATGTCAGCAGAGAATCAGTCTTCATGTCATAGCAGAGAATCAGGCTTCACGTCACCCACCACTGGAACAGGCCACTGTCAGATATTTAGGCCCAGGCACCCAGACAGAGGAGAGAGGTCCCGTAACAGAGAATCTGGCTTCATGTCAGCACAGAATCAGTCTTCATGTCATAGCAGAGAATCAGGCTTCACGTCACCCACCACTGGAACAGGCCACTGTCACATATTTAGGCCCAGGCACCCAGGCAGAGGAGAGAGGTCCCAGAACAGAGATTCAGGCTTCATGTCAGCAGAGAATCAGTCTTCATGTCATAGCAGAGAATCAGGCTTCACGTCACCCACCACTGGAACAGGCCACTGTCAGATATTTAGGCCCAGGCACCCAGACAGAGGAGAGAGGTCCCGTAACAGAGAATCTGGCTTCATGTCAGCACAGAATCAGTCTTCATGTCATAGCAGAGAATCAGGCTTCACGTCACCCACCACTGGAACAGGCCACTGTCACATATTTAGGCCCAGGCACCCAGACAGAGGAGAGAGGTCCCGTAACAGAGAATCTGGCGTCATGTCAGCACCGAATCAGTCTTCATGTCATAGCAGAGAATCAGGCTTCACATCACCCACCACTGGAACAGGCCACTGTCACATATTTAGACCCCGGCACCCAGGCAGAGGAGAGAGGTCCCATAACAGAGATTCAGGCTTCATGTCAGCGCAGAATCAGTCTTCATGTCATAGCAGAGAATCAGGCTTCACGTCACCCATCACTGGAACAGGCCACTGTCACATATTTAGGCCCAGGCACCCAGGCAGAGGAGAGAGGTCCCATAACAGAGATTCAGGCTTCATGTCAGCAGAGAATCAGTCTTCATGTCATAGCAGAGAATCAGGCTTCACGTCACCCACCACTGGAACAGGCCACTGTCACATATTTAGGCCCAGGCACCCAGGCAGAGGAGAGAGGTCCCATAACAGAGATTCAGGCTTCATGTCAGCAGAGAATCAGTCTTCATGTCATAGCAGAGAATCAGGCTTCACATCACCCACCACTGGAACAGGCCACAGTCACATATTTAGGCCCCGACACCCAGGCAGAGGAGAGAGGTCCCATAACAGAGATTCAGGCTTCATGTCAGCACAGAATCAGTCTTCATGTCATAGCAGAGAATCAGGTTTCACGTCACCCACCACTGGAACAGGCCACTGTCACATATTTAGGCCCAGGCAACAAGGCAGAGGAGAGAGGTCCCATAACAGAGATTCAGGCTTCATGTCAGCAGAGAATCAGTCTTCATGTCATAGCAGAGAATCAGGCTTCACGTCACCCACCACTGGAACAAGCCACTGTCACATATTTAGGCCCCGGCACCTAGACAGAGGAGAGAGGTCCCGTAACAGAGAATCTAGCTTCATGTCAGCTCAGAATCAGTCTTCATGTTATAGCAGAGAATCAGGCTTCACGTCACCCACCACTGGAACAGGCCACTGTCACATATTTAGGCCCAGGCACCCAGGCAGAGGAGAGATGTCCCATAACAGAGATTCAGGCTTCATGTCAGCAGAGAATCAGTCTTCATGTCATTGCAGAGAATCAGGCTTCACGTCACCCACCACTGGAACAGGCCACTGTCACATATTTAGGCCCCGGCTCCCAGAAAGAGGAGAGAGGTCCCGTAACAGAGAATCTGGCTTCATGTCAGCACAGAATCAGTCTTCATGTCATAGCAGAGAATCAGGCTTCACGTCACCCACCACTGGAACAGGCCACTGTCACACATTTAGGCCCCAGCACCCAGACAGAGGAGAGGTTCATTCAACTTTGTGTTGCCCCGCAATATAATGGTAAAATAAAAATAAAAATAGGATTGAATGAGGAAGTGCCCTGGAGTACAATAATATATTGTTAAGGGGAGGTAGTTAATGTCTAATCTGCACAAGGGATGGACAGGTCCTGTGGGATCCATGCCTGGTTCATTTTTATGAACGTCAGCTTGTCCACATTGGCTGTAGACAGGCGGCTGCGTTTGTCTGTAATGACGCCCCCTGCCGTGCTGAATACACGTTCAGACAAAACGCTGGCCGCCGGGCAGGCCAGCACCTCCAAGGCATAAAAGGCTAGCTCTGGCCACGTGGACAATTTGGAGACCCAGAAGTTGAATGGGGCCGAACCATCAGTCAGTACTTGGAGGGGTGTGCACAGGTACTGTTCCACCATGTTAGTAAAATGTTGCCTCCTGCTAACACGTTCCGTATCAGGTGGTGGTGCAGTTAGCTGTGGCGTGGTGACAAAACTTTTCCACATCTCTGCCATGCTAACCCTGCCCTCAGAGGAGCTGGCCGTGACACAGCTGCGTTGGCGACCTCTTGCTCCTCCTCTGCCTTCGCCTTGGGCTTCCACTGGTTCCCCTGTGACATTTGGGAATGCTCTCACTAGCGCGTCTACCAACGTGCGCTTGTACTCGCACATCTTCCTATCAAGCTCCAGTGTAGGAAGTAAGGTGGGCACATTGTCTTTGTACCGGGGATCCAGCAGGGTGGCAACCCAGTAGTCCGCACACGTTAAAATGTGGGCAACTCTGCTGTCGTTGCGCAGGCACTGCAGCATGTAGTCGCTCATGTGTGCCAGGATGCCCAGAGGTAAGGACAAGCTGTCCTCTGTGGGAGGCGTATCGTCATCATCCTGTGTTTCCCACCAGCCACGCACCAGTGATGGGCCCGAACTGCTTTGGGTGCCACCCCGCTGTGAACATGCTTCATCCTCATCCTCCTCCACCTCCTCCTCATCCTCGTCCTCCTCGTTCTCCAGTAGTGGGCCCTGTCTGGCCACATTTGTACCTGGCCTCTGGTGTTGCAAAAAACCTCCCTCTGAGTCACTTCAAAGAGACTGGCCTGAAAGTGCTAAAAATGACCCCTCTTCCTCCTCTTCCTCCTGGGCCACCTCCTCTTCCATCATCGCCCTAAGTGTTTTCTCAAGGAGACATAGAAGTGGTATTGTAACGCTGATAACGGCGTCATCGCCACTGGCCATGTTGGTGGAGTACTCGAAACAGCGCAACAGGGCACACAGGTCTCGCATGGAGGCCCAGTCATTGGTGGTGAAGTGGTGCTGTTCCGCAGTGCGACTGACCCGTGCGTGCTGCAGCTGAAACTCCACTATGGCCTGCTGCTGCTCGCACAGTCTGTCCAGCATGTGCAAGGTGGAGTTCGACCTGGTGGGCACATCGCATATAAGGCGGTGAACGGGAAGGCCGAAGTTACGCTGTAGCGCAGACAGGCGTGCAGCAGCAGGGTGTGAACGCCGGAAGCGCGAACAGACGGCCCGCACTTTATGCAGCAGTTCTGACATGTCGGGGTAGTTGCGAATTAACTTCTGCACCACCAAATTCAGCACATGCGCCAGGCAAGGGATGTGCGTCAAACAGGCTAGTCCCAGAGCTGCAACGAGATTTCGCCCATTATCGCACACCACCAGGCCGGGCTTGAGGCTCACCGGCAGCAACCACTCATTGGTCTGTTGTTCTATACCCCGCCACAACTCCTGTGCGGTGTGGGGCCTGTCCCCCAAACATATGAGTTTCAGAACGGCATGCTGACGTTTACCCCAGGCTGTGCTGAAGTTGGTGGTGAAGGTGTGTGGCTGACTGGATGAGCAGGTGGAAGAAGAGGAGGAGGAAGCTGAGTAGGAGGAGACAGGAGGCAAAGAATGTTGCCCTGCGATCCTTGGCGGCGGAAGGACGTGCGCCAAACAGCTCTCCGCCTGGGGCCCAGCCGCCACTACATTTACCCATTGTGCAGTTAGGGAGATATAGCGTCCCTGGCCGTGCTTACTGGTCCACGTATCTGTGGTTAGGTGGACCTTGCCACAGATGGCGTTGCGCAGTGCACACTTGATTTTATCGGATACTTGGTTGTGCAGGGAAGGCACGGCTCTCTTGGAGAAGTAGTGCCGGCTGGGAACAACATACTGTGGGACAGCAAGCGACATGAGCTGTTTGAAGCTGTGTGTGTCCACCAGCCTAAATGACAGCATTTCATAGGCCAGTAGTTTAGAAATGCTGGCATTCAGGGCCAGGGATCGAGGGTGGCTAGGTGGGAATTTACGCTTTCTCTCAAATGTTTGTGAGATGGAGAGCTGAACGCTGCCATGTCACATGGTTGAGATGCTTGGTGACGCAGGTGGTGGTGTTGGTGGTACATCCTATGTTTGCTGGGCGGCAGGTGCCAATGTTCCTCCAGAGGCGGAGGAAGAGGCCGAGGCGGCGGCAGCAGCAGAAGAGGCCGAGGCAGCAGCAGCAGAAGAGGTAGCAGGGGGAGCCTGAGTGACTTCTTTGTTTTTAAGGTGTTTACTCCACTGCAGTTCATGCTTTGCATGCAGGTGCCTGGTCATGCAGGTTGTGCTAAGTTTCAGAACGTTAATGCCTCGCTTCAAGCTCTGATGGCACAGCTTGCAAACCACTCGGGTCTTGTCGTCAGCACATTGTTTAAAGTAATGCCATGCCAGGGAACTCCTTGAAGCTGCCTTTGGGGTGCTCGGTCCCAGATGGCGGCGGTCAGTAGCAGGCGGAGTCTCTTGGCGGCGGGTGTTCTGATTTTGCCCACTGCTCCCTCTTTGTCTTTTGCTACGCTGTTGGCTCGGTCTCACCACTGCCTCTTGATCCGAACTGTGAAAGTCAGTGGCACGACCTTCATTCCATGTGGGGTCTAGGAACTCATCGTCCCCTGCATCGTCTTCCACCCAGTCTTGATCCCTGACCTCCTGTTCAGTCTGCACACTGCAGAAAGACGCAGCAGTTGGCACCTGTGTTTCGTCATCATCAGAGACGTGCTGAGGTGGTATTCCCATGACCTCATTATCAGGAAACATAAGTGGTTGTGCGTTAGTGCATTCTATCTGTTCCACCCCTGGGGAAGGGCTAGGTGGATGCCCTTGGGAAACCCTGGCAGCAGAGTCTTCAAACAGCATAAGAGACTGCTGCATAACTTGAGGCTCAGACAGTTTTCCTGATATGCATGGGGGTGATGTGACAGACTGATGGGCTTGGTTTTCATGCGCCATCTGTGCGCTTTCTGCACAAGACTGGATAGAGGATGATGAGAATGTTCTGGATGCACTGTCGGCCACCCAATTGACTAATGCCTGTACCTGCTCAGGCCTTACCATCCTTAGAACGGCATAGGGCCCCACCAAATATCCCTGTAAATTCTGGCGGCTACTGGGACCTGAGGTAGTTGGTACACTAGGACGTGTGGCTGTGGCAAAACGGCCAAGTCCTCTCCCAGCACCAGAGGGTCCACTAACACCACCACGACCATGTCCCCGTCCGCGTCCCTTACTAGTTGTTTTCCTCATTGTTACCGTTCACCACAATAAGAAAAATATTATTCGGGCCTTTTTTTTACAGATACCTAACACTGTAGATGACAGATTTGGTTGAATAGAAATGTCAGGCCTATTTTTTACGCGCTGTGTGACAGATATACCTTTAATCACAGAATTAGACTTGTATCTGCACTGTAGCGTGTGTGTTAAGTTTTTCAGAATGACACTATCAGCACCTTGAATCTAAGATATCCTTTTTGGGATAGATTTAAAGTAGGCCTGATATAGCAGAAACTACTAATTTTGAGAATCGCAAATTTGGGAATAGTTTTTCAACCCAGAACAAAAACTGTGCTTTTACGGCCACTACAAATAATTTGACCACCTAAAACAGTACAGATTTGGTTGAATATAAATGTGAGGCCTATTTTTTACGCGCTGTGTGACAGATATACCTTTAATCACAGATTTAGACTTGTATCTGCACTGTAGCGTGTGTGTTAAGTTTTTCAGAATTACACTATCAGCACCTTGAATCTAAGATATCCTTTTTGGGATAGATTCAAAGTAGGCCTGATATAGCAGTAACTACTAATTTTGAGAATGGCAAATTTGGGAATAGTTTTTCAACCCAGAACAAAAACTGTGCTTTTACGGTCACTACAAATAATTTGATCAGCTAAAACAGTACAGATTTGGTGGAATATAAATGTGAGGCCTATTTTTTACGCGCTGTGTGACAGATATACCTTTAATCACAGAATTAGACTTGTATCTGCTTGGTAGCGTGTGTGTTAAGTTTTTCAGAATGACACTATCAGCACCTTCAATCTAAGATATCCTTTTTGGGATAGATTTAAAGTAGGCCTGATATAGCAGGAACTACTAATTTTGAGAATGGCAAATTTGGGAATAGTTTTTCAACCCAGAACAAAAACTGTGCTTTTACGGTCACTACAAATAATTTGATCAGCTAAAACAGTACAGATTTGGTTGAATATAAATGTCAGGCCTATTTTTTAAGCGCTTTGTGACAGATATACCTTTAATCACAGAATTAGACTTGTATCTGCACGGTAGCGTGTGTGTTAAGTTTTTCAGAATGACACTATCAGCACCTTCAATCTAAGATATCCTTTTTGGGATAGATTTAAAGTAGGCCTGATATAGCAGAAACTACAAATTTTGAGAATGGCAAATTTGGGAATAGTTTTTCAACCCAGAACAAAAACTGTGCTTTTACGGTCACTACAAATAATTTGACCAGCTAAAACAGTACAGATTTGGTTGAATATAAATGTGAGGCCTATTTTTTTACGCGCTGTGTGACAGATATACCTTTAATCACAGAATTAGACTTGTATCTTCACTGTAGCGTGTGTGTAAAGTTTTTCAGAATGACACTATCAGCACCTTGAATCTAAGATATCCTTTTTGGGATAGATTTAAAGTAGGCCTGATATAGCAGAAACTACAAATTTTGAGAATGGCAAACTTGGGAATAGTTTTTCAACCCAGAACAAAAACTGTGCTTTTACGGTCACTACAAATAATTTGACCAGCTAAAACATTACAGATTTGGTTGAATATAAATGTGAGGCCTATTTTTTACGCGCTGTGTGACAGATATACCTTTAATCACAGAATTAGACTTGTATCTGCACTGTAGCGTGTGTGTTAAGTTTTTCAGAATCACACTATCAGCACCTTCAATCTAAGATATCCTTTTTGGGATAGATTTAAAGTAGGCCTGATATAGCAGAAACTACTAATTTTGAGAATGGCAAATTTGGGAATAGTTTTTCAACCCAGAACAAAAACTGTGCTTTACGGCCACTACAAATAATTTGACCAGCTAAAACAGTACAGATTTGGTTGAATATAAATGTGAGGCCTATTTTTTACGCGCTGTGTGACAGATATACCTTTAATCACAGATTTAGACTTGTATCTGCACTGTAGTGTGTGTGTTAAGTTTTTCAGAATTACACTATCAGCACCTTGAATCTAAGATATCCTTTTTGGGATAGATTTAAAGTAGGCCTGATATAGCAGAAACTACTAATTTTGAGAATGGCAAATTTGGGAATAGTTTTTCAACCCAGAACAAAAACTGTGCTTTTACGGTCACTACAAATAATTTGACCAGCTAAAACAGTACAGATTTGGTTGAATATAAATGTCAGGCCTATTTTTTAAGCGCTTTGTGACAGATATACCTTTAATCACAGAATTAGACTTGTATCTGCACGGTAGCGTGTGTGTTAAGTTTTTCAGAATGACACTATCAGCACCTTCAATCTAAGATATCCTTTTTGGGATAGATTTAAAGTAGGCCTGATATAGCAGAAACTACAAATTTTGAGAATGGCAAATTTGGGAATAGTTTTTCAACCCAGAACAAAAACTGTGCTTTTACGGTCACTACAAATAATTTGACCAGCTAAAACAGTACAGATTTGGTTGAATATAAATGTGAGGCCTATTTTTTACGCGCTGTGTGACAGATATACCTTTAATCACAGAATTAGACTTGTATCTTCACTGTAGCGTGTGTGTTAAGTTTTTCAGAATGACACTATCAGCACCTTGAATCTAAGATATCCTTTTTGGGATAGATTTAAAGTAGGCCTGATATAGCAGAAACTACAAATTTTGAGAATGGCAAACTTGGGAATAGTTTTTCAACCCAGAACAAAAACTGTGCTTTTACGGTCACTACAAATAATTTGACCAGCTAAAACATTACAGATTTGGTTGAATATAAATGTGAGGCCTATTTTTTACGCGCTGTGTGACAGATATACCTTTAATCACAGAATTAGACTTGTATCTGCACTGTAGCGTGTGTGTTAAGTTTTTCAGAATGACACTATCAGCACCTTCAATCTAAGATATCCTTTTTGGGATAGATTTAAAGTAGGCCTGATATAGCAGGAACTACTAATTTTGAGAATGGCAAATTTGGGAATAGTTTTTCAACCCAGAACAAAAACTGTGCTTTTACGGTCACTACAAATAATTTGACCAGCTAAAACAGTACAGATTTGGTTGAATATAAATGTGAGGCCTATTTTTTAAGCGCTGTGTGACAGATATACCTTTAATCACAGAATTAGACTTGTATCTGCTTGGTAGCGTGTGTGTTAAGTTTTTCAGAATGACACTATCAGCACCTTCAATCTAAGATATCCTTTTTGGGATAGATTTAAAGTAGGCCTGATATAGCAGAAACTACTAATTTTGAGAATGGCAAATTTGGGAATAGTTTTTCAACCCAGAACAAAAACTGTGCTTTTACGGTCACTACAAATAATTTGACCAGCTAAAACAGTACAGATTTGGTTGAATATAAATGTGAGGCCTATTTTTTACACGCTGTGTGACAGATATACCTTTAATCACAGAATTAGACTTGTATCTTCACTGTAGCGTGTGTGTTAAGTTTTTCAGAATGACACTATCAGCACCTTGAATCTAAGATATCCTTTTTGGGATAGATTTAAAGTAGGCCTGATATAGCAGAAACTACAAATTTTGAGAATGGCAAACTTGGGAATAGTTTTTCAACCCAGAACAAAAACTGTGCTTTTACGGTCACTACAAATAATTTGACCAGCTAAAACAGTACAGATTTGGTTGAATATAAATGTGAGGCCTATTTTTTACGCGCTGTGTGACAGATATACCTTTAATCACAGAATTAAACTTGTATCTGCACTGTAGCGTGTGTGTTAAGTTTTTCAGAATGACACTATCAGCACCTTGAATCTAAGATATCCTTTTTGGGATAGATTTAAAGTAGGCCTGATATTGCAGAAACTACTAATTTTGAGAATGGCAAATTTGGGAATAGTTTTTCAACCCAGAACAAAAACTGTGCTTTTACGGTCACTACAAATAATTTGACCAGCTAAAACAGTACAGATTTGGTTGAATATAAATGTCAGGCCTATTTTTTACGCGCTGTGTGACAGATATACCTTTAATCACAGAATTAGACTTGTATCTGCACTGTAGCATGTGTGTTAAGTTTTTCAGAATGACACTATCAGCACCTTCAATCTAAGATATCCTTTTTGGGATAGATTTAAAGTAGGCCTGATATAGCAGAAACTACTAATTTTGAGAATGGCAAATTTGGGAATAGTTTTTCAACCCAGAACAAAAACTGTGCTTTTACGATCACTACAAATAATTTGACCAGCTAAAACAGTACAGATTTGATTGAATATAAATGTGAGGCCTATTTTTTACGCGCTGTGTGACAGATATACCTTTAATCACAGAATTAGACTTGTATCTGCACTGTAGCGTGTGTGTTAAGTTTTTCAGAATGACACTATCAGCACCTTCAATCTAAGATATCCTTTTTGGGATAGATTTAAAGTAGGCCTGATATAGCAGAAACTACTAATTTTGAGAATGGCAAATTTAGGAATAGTTTTTCAACCCAGAACAAAAACTGTGCTTTTACGGTCACTACAAATAATTTGACCAGCTAAAACAGTACAGATTTGGTTGAATATAAATGTGAGGCCTATTTTTTACGCGCTGTGTGACAAATATACCTATAATCACAGAATTAGACTTGTATCTGCACTGTAGCGTGTCTGTTAAGTTTTTCAGAATGACACTATCAGCACCTTCAATCTAAGATATCCTTTTTGGGATAGATTTAAAGTAGGCCTGATATAGCAGAAACTACTAATTTTGAGAATGGCAAATTTGGATGGCAAATTTGGGAATAGTTTTTCAACCCAGAACAAAAACTGTGCTTTTACGGTCACTACAAATAACTTGACCAGCTAAAACAGTACAGATTTGGTTGAATATAAATGTGAGGCCTATTTTTTACGCGCTGTGTGACAGATATACCTTTAATCACAGAATTAGACTTGTATCTGCACTGTAGCGTGTGTGCTAAGTTTTTCAGAATGACACTATCAGCACCTTCAATCTAAGATATCCTTTTTGGGATAGATTTAAAGTAGGCCTGATATAGCAGAAACTACTAATTTTGAGAATGGCAAATTTTGGAATAGTTTTTCAACCCAGAACAAAAACTGTGCTTTTACGGTCACTACAAATAATTTGATCAGCTAAAACAGTACAGATTTGGTTGAATATAAATGTCAGGCCTATTTTTTACGCGCTGTGTGACAGATATAGCTTTAATCACAGAATTAGACTTGTATCTGCACTGTAGCATGTGTGTTAAGTTTTTCAGAATGACACTATCAGCACCTTCAATCTAAAATATCCTTTTTGGGATAGATTTAAAGTAGGCCTGATATAGCAGAAACTACTAATTTTGAGAATGGCAAATTTGGGAATAGTTTTTCAACCCAGAACAAAAACTGTGCTTTTACGGTCACTAAATATAACTTGACCAGCTAAAACTGTACTGATTTGGAGGAATAGAAATGTCTGGCCTATTTTTTAGGCGCTGGGTGACAGGCTCAACTTGCCCCTGATGTTGTATATGGCCAAAAAATAACCACACTATTGATGGTTAAATGCACTTGGGTGACACAGGCTCAGCCTGCACCTGATGTAGGATATAGCAAAAAATAACCACACTATTGATGGTTAAATGCACTTGGTGGTAGCTTGTGCTGGCGCACCACAAGCCACAAAATGGCCACAGATCACCCTAGAAAAAAGTGATATAAAAACGCTCTGGGCAGCCTAAAAAAAGTGAGCAATTCAATATCAGCACTTCAATGATCCACAGCTGGAGATCGATCACTGAATTAAGTTTTTAGAGGAGTTAATCTGTCTAATCTCACCCTAACGTCGCAGCAGCAACCTTTACCTACGCTTGTATCAGCAGAGTGACGTGCAGCGCTACGTGACCCAAGCTTATATAGAGGCTGGGTCACATGCTGCACTGGCCAATGGCAGCCATGCCAATAGTAGGCAAGGCTGTGATGGCCTCTTGGGGCAAGTAGTATGACGCTTGTTGATTGGCTGCTTTTCAGCCTTTCAAAAAGCGCCAAGAAAGCGCCGAACACCGAACCCGAACCCGGACTTTTACGAAAATGTTCGGGTTCGGGTCCGTGTCACGGACACCCCAAAATTCGGTACGAACCCGAACTATACAGTTCGGGTTCGCTCATCCCTACCCAGAATATTATAGAAGTATTTTAAGCTTGTATTTACAATGACAGATGCAGCAAACACCGCAAAATTAGGATTTTGCCCTAAATGGATGTTTTTTTTAAATAACAGAATATGACAGCAGTATATAACGCTTGAATTTCACACTGACAGATGCAGCAGTGGCTGAAAAATTTATTAATTTGCCCAAAAGGGTGTTTTTTCTGTTATTAAAAAAACTTAATATGACAGCAGTATATATCGCTTGAATTTCACACTGACAGATGCAGCAGTGGCTGAAAAATTTATTAATTTGCCCAAAAGGGTGTTTTTTCTGTTATTAAAAAAACTTAATATGACAGCAGTATATATCGCTTGAATTTTACACTGACAGATGCAGCAAGGGCTGTAAAATTTTGTATTTTGCCCAAAAGGGTGTTTTTTAAAATCCCCAAAATTATTGCTCTATTTCTAGCTTAAAGAGGACCTTTCACCTGGAAAAACATTATGAACTAAGTATCCTGACATATACAGCGGAGCCCAGGGATCTCACTGCACTTACTATTATCCCTGGGCGCCGCTCCGTTCTCCCGTTATGCCCTCCGGTATCTTCGCTCAGTAAGTTATTGCTGTATTTCAAGCTTAAATTGCTTACTGACTAATGCGGCATAGGCCCAAATGGAGGGTATTGCCAAAAATGGGTGTTTTTTAAAACCCAGAAATTATTGAAGTATTTCAAGCTAATATTTAACAATGACAGATGCAGAAAACGCCACAAAATTAGTATTTTGCCCTAAATGGGTGTCTTTTTAATAATAGAATATGGCAGCAGTATATAACGCTTGAATTTCACACTGACAGATGCAGCAAGGGCTGAAAAATGCTGTATTTTGCCCCAAAAGGGTGTTTTTTAAAACCAAGAAAATTATAGAAGTATTTCAAGCTTGTATTTACAATGACAGATGCAGAAACGCCACAAAATTCGGATTTTGCCCTAAATGTTTTTTTTTTTAATAACAGAATATGACAGCAGTATATGACGCTTGAATTTCACACTGACAGATGCAGCAAGGGCTGTAAAATTTAGTATTTTGCCCAAAAAGGGTGTTTTTTAAAACCCCAAAAATTAATGCTGTATTGCAAGCTTAAATTGCACACTGACTAATGCGGCATAGGCCCAAGATGGAGGGTATTGCCAAAATGTGTGTTTTTTAAAACGTTGAAAATTATTGAATTATTTCAAGCTTGTATATAACAATGAAAGATACAGCAAAAGCTACAAAATTAGGATTTTGCCCTAAACGGGTGCTTTTCTTTAATAACAGAATATGACTGCAGTATATAACGCTTGAATTTCACACTAAAAGATGCAGCAAGGGCTGAAAAATTTTGTATTTTGTCCAAAAAGGGTGTTTTTTAAAACCAAGAAAATTATTGCTGTATTTCAAGCTTAAATTGCACAATGACTAATGTGGCATAGGCCCAAGATGGAGGGTATTGACAAAAATGGGTGTTTTTTTAAATTCTGAATATTATAGAAGTTTTTCAAGCTTGTATTTAACAATGACAGATGCAGCAAATGCCACAAAATTAGGATTTTGCCCTAAATGGGTGTTTTTTTAATAACAGAATATGACAGCAGTATATAACTCTTGAATTTCACACTGACAGATGCAGCAAGGGCTGAAAAATTTAGCATTTTGCCCAAAAAGGTTGTTTTTTTAAATTGGTGTTTTGTTAAAACCAGAAAATAATTGCTGTATTTCAAGCTTGTATTTAACAATGACAGATGCAGCAAACGACCTCAAAATTAGGATTTTGCCCAAAAAGGGTGTTTTTTAAAACCCAAAAAATTATTGCTGTATTTCAAGCTTAAATTGCACACTGACTAATGTGGCATAGGCCCAAGATGGAGGGTATTGCCAAAAATTTGTGTTTTTTAAAACCCATAATATTATAGAAGTATTTCAAGCTTGTATTTACAATCACAGATGCAGCAAACACCGCCAAATTAGGATTTTGCCCTAAATGGGTGTTTTTTTATTAACAGAATATGACAGCAGTATATAACGCCAGATGGAGGTACAGGACAATACCAGGACGCAAGTAATCGTGTGGACACTATTTTGGCCCTCATCTCAATGGGCTTCTGGCTTATCTAACCGCCAAGGATACTAAGTAGGATATATCAAATGATCCCCTTGGTCCTACACACATATTGCTATCAGCGTCCCTGGTCCTGCGTCCTCCATCTGTACCTTGAGTATATCAATTACTATTACCATATTTGATGACGGTTTACCCATGACTGTTTGTTGACCCCCTGATGAACCTAGAAATAGGGGAAACGCATCAGGGTTTTGCGCAAGCTAGCCCAGGAGCGTATTTATAATACGACGCCCCTTTTTGGGTCTATTCGCGTGGTGCTACAGGGGACACCTACCCCTTTACACCATTTGTTCTTTTTGATTTATCATTAACATGGGCTGTTGTCTACACAGGTATATTATCCACCTGTGACACAGAAAATACTCGTCGTTTTCACGGGGTACCGTGTTTCTGTTCACTGAGAGGAGGGTGTACGTAGGACAGCCAGTCCAGGTACGAGGACAGGGAGTCTCCACCTTTAGGGGACGTCCCTGGGCTAAGGATTCATTTAGGGTGAGTGTAGGGACAGTATAGACACCCCAACACTCCCCATTACTGCCCTGTGTACACCAACCATTACAAACTGTATCAACGGTTGGTTACCCTGTCTAAACATTTATCTATTTTTTGACTATCATTTTATATCTTCTGTCTCACATTTTTCACTAGGTGAATCACTAATGCGGTGTCACTTTATTAATATAAATAAGTAAAAGTTATGTTTTAAAGGGTCAAATTTTGCTGGAAATACTATAGATGACTCCTTCATATATTATTCATTAATTCAGCTGGACATATATATATATACCCAAAAATTATTGCTCTAATTCTAGCTTAAATCGCACACTGACTAATGCGTCATAGGCCCCAGATTGAGGGTATTGCCAAAAATGGGTGTTTTTTAAAACCCGAAAATTATTACTGTATTTCAAGCTTGTATTTAACAATGACAGATGCAGCAAACGCCTCAAAATTAGGATTTTGCCCTAAATGGGTGAACAGAATATGACAGCAGTATATATCGCTTGAATTTCACACTGACAGATGCAGCAAGGGCTGTAAAATTTTGTATTTTGCCCAAAAGGGTGATTTTTAAAATCCCCAAAATTATTGCTCTATTTCTAGCTTAAAGAGGACCTTTCACCTGGAAAAACATTATGAACTAAGTATCCTGACATATACAGCGGAGCCCAGGGATCTCACTGCACTTACTATTATCCCTGGGCGCCGCTCCGTTCTCCCGTTATGCCCTCCGGTATCTTCGCTCAGTTAGTTATAGTAGGCGAAGACTGCCCTTGTACTGTGGGCGTCTCCTTCTCTTAGGCTGTAGCGCTGGCCAATCGCAGCGCACAGCTCACAGCCTGGGAGATAAAAACCTAACTTACTGAGCGAAGATACCGGAGGGCATAACGGGAGAACGGAGCGGCGCCCAGGGATAATAATGAGTGCAGTGAGATCCCTGGGCGCCGCTGTATATGTCAGGATACTTAGTTCACAATGTTTTTCCAGGTGAAAGGTCCTCTTTAAATCGCACACTGACTAATGCGGCATAGGCCCCAGATTGAGGGTATTGCCAAAAATTGGTGTTTTTTAAAACCAGAAAATTATTGCTGTATTTCAAGCTTGTATTTAACAATGACAGATGCAGCAAACGCCTCAAAATTAGGATTTTGCCCTAAATGGGTGAACAGAATATGACAGCACTATATATCGCTTGAATTTCACACTGACAGATGCAGCAAGGGCTGTAAAATTAAGTATTTTGCCCAAAAAGGGTGTTTTTGTAAACCCAGAAAATGATTGCTGTATTTCAAGCTTAAATTGCACACTGACTAGTGCGGGATAAGCCCCAGATGGAGGGTATTGCCAAAAATGGGTGTTTTTTAAAACCCATAAAATTATTGCAGCATTTCAAGCTTAAATTGCACACAGACAAATGCTGCAAAGGCCACAGATGTAGGGTCTTGCCAAAAATTTGTGTTTTTTTTAACCCAGAATATAATTGCAGTATTTCAAGCTTCTATTTGACTGTCACAAATGCACATATGCTGTGCTGGTGCACAGAACTTGCATAAAATGACTGCCGCTGCCCACCTAACAGACGGATAAAAGTTATTTTTCTGGGTCACTGGGCTCAGGGCAGGGTAAAAAGATTGTGTACTGCACCCACAAAACAAAATCTAGGTAGATTGCGGAGTTAACAAGCATTTCAGATTAAAGATTCTGTCCGATTCTCTCCCTAACAACAGCAGCATCCTATCCCTACACTAATCAGAGCAGAGTGACGCGCAGTACTGCGTGACTCCAGCTTATATAGAGGCTGGGTCACATGCTGCACTGGCCAATCACAGCCATGCCATTAGTAGGCATGGCTGTGATGGCTTCTAAGGGCACACGAGTTAAACGCTTGTTGATTGGCTGCACTGCAGCCTTTCAAAAAGCGCTATTAACTCGCCGAACACCGAACCCAAACCCGAACTTTTACTGAAAAGTTCGGGTTCGTGTCCGGGGTCCAAAGATCTTTACAGTTCGGGTTCGCTTAACTCTAGTCATCATCTGTTACCATTATGCCTAGCCTATGGACACTACAATGGTGCTTGATGACCTACTTTATACTGATATCCCGTTTTTATCTGGGATCATCTGGGATCACCTTATTGTTTCTTTACTACTTCTATCTCCAGCTGTCATGGGCCGCAGTAAATATTCCCCAGAGTATTCTCAGCGCGGTTACGCTTTCCCCGGGGTTTAACTCGCTCCTCCCGCTCTCCAGCTGACCGGTGATGTTAGAGCTTTGTCTCTTGCTAGCTTGGCTGAGTGAGCGGGGGCACGCCTGAGGGGTGGGGTGTTTGCCCTTTAAAATTGCGGCACATAGGCGGCCGCTTTGCGGCCATCACAGTTCCGAGGCTTACATCAGAGCCTCACTAGAATGTCGACTCTCACACTAGAGAACTGCGGCTTAGGCAGGCTTGAGTTTCTGCTGCAAATTACATCAATGGCTCCTGAGGAAGTGTGTCAACTCAGCACACAGAAACGCGTTGAGCCTTCCAATCTCTGCCGGTTTGCGCTGATGTTTGGCTGTTTATGAGCCAAATCAGCAATTCTCTGTACTGGCTTTGCATGTGGCACCATTTTTCTACTGTCCTCAGTGGATGGCAAAGTGCACGGCCATCTTCTTATTGACGTTCCTGTATCCAGCCGTAATTTTGTTGCTCTCATTGCGCCCGGCATTGGATACATTATTCCTGTCCAGAGGTTTGATCCTTGCAGGCATCTGTGTTATGGTGGCACAGCACATACCACATATAACTTATTGCTTAATGCGCTCTATGATGCCTGTTTCACATCCTCTGTATTATAGGTCTTATCATTTAAGTGTGTTCACCTGACTAACAGACAAATAATAGTTTTTTTTAAAGTAAAAACTGTGTTCAACCTATGCAGTCACTGTGAACCACACATGTCCTTATAGTCAGCCTACTACATATGATGTTCTTTTGGTCATACATTTGTGTATTTTTTTAATACAGATGACTAATAAATAGGGATGAGCGAACCCGAACTGTATAGTTTGGGGTCGCACCGAATTTTGGGGTAAGTCCGGGTTCGGTGTTCGGCGCTTTCTTGGCGCTTTTTGAAAGGCTGCAAAGCAGCCAATCAACAAGCATCATACTACTTGCCCCAAGAGGCCATCACAGCCATGACTACTATTGGCATGGCTGTGATTGGCCAGTGCAGCATGTGACCCAGCCTCTATATAAGCTTGGGTCACGTAGCGCTGCACGTCACTCTGCTGATACAAGTGTAGGGAGAGGTTGCAGCTGCGACGTTAGGGCGAGATTAGGCAGTGATTAACTCCTCCAAAAGACTTCATTCAGTGATCGATCTACAGCTGTGGATCATTGAACTGCTGCTATTCAATTGCTCACTGTTTTTAGGCTGCCCAGAGCTTTTTTCAGTCACTTTTTTCTGGGGTGATCGGTGGCCATTTTGTGGCTTGTGGTGCGCCAGCACAAGCTGCCACCAAGTACATTTAACCATCAATAGTGTGGTTATTTTTTGCTATATCCTACATCAGGGTCAAGCTGTCATCAAGTGCATTTAACCATCAATAGTGTGGTTATTTTTTGGCCATATACTACATCAGGGGCAAGCTGAGCCTGTCACCCAAGTGCATTTAACCATCGATAGTGTAATTATTTTTTGCTATATCCTACATCAGGGTCAAGCTGTCATCAAGTGCATTTAACCATCAATAGTGTGGTTATTTTTTGGCCATATACTACATCAGGGGCAAGCTGAGCCTGTCACCCAAGTGCATTTAACCATCAATAGTGTGGTTATTTTTTGCTATATCCTACATCAGGGTCAAGCTGTCATCAAGTGCATTTAACCATCAATAGTGTGGTTATTTTTTGGCCATATACTACATCAGGGGCAAGCTGAGCCTGTCACACAAGTGCATTTAACCATCAATAGTGTGGTTATTTTTTTGCTATATCCTACATCAGGGTCAAGCTGTCATCAAGTGCATTTAACCATCAATAGTGTGGTTATTTTTTGGCCATATACTAAATCAGGGGAAAGCTGAGCCTGTCACCCAAGTGCATTTAACCATCAATAGTGTGGTTATTTTTTGGCCATATACTACATCAGGGGCAAGCTGAGCCTGTCACCCAAGTGCATTTAACCATCAATAGTGTGGTTATTTTTTGGCTATATCCTACATCAGGGTCAAGCTGTCATCAAGTGCATTTAACCATCAATAGTGTGGTTATTTTTTGGCCACATACTACATCAGGGGCAAGCTGAGCTTGTCACCAAGTGCATTTAACCATCAATAGTGTGGTTATTTTTTGGCTATATCCTACATCAGGGTCAAGCTGAGCCTGTCACGAAGTTATTCTCAATAACTTCACACACACGCTACAGTGCAGATCCAAGTCTAATTCTGTGATTAAACGTTTACCTGTCACCCAGCGCCTAAAAAATAGGCCTCACATTTATATTCATCCAAATCTGTCATTACTGCTTTAGCTGGTCAAGTTATTTAGTGTCCGTCAAAGCACAGTTTTTGTTCTGGGTTGAAATACAATTCCCAATTTTGCAATTCTCTAAATTAGTGTTTTCTGCTGTATCAGGCCTACTTTAAATCTATCCCTAAAAGGGTATATTAGATTCAAGGTGCTGATAGGGTAATTCTCAATAACTTCACACACACGCTACTGTGCAGATCCAAGTCTAATTCTGTCCGTAAACGTATACCTGTCACCCAGCGCCTAAATAATAGGCCTGAAATTTATATTCAGCTAAATCTGTCATTACTGGTGTGCCTGTATTAGTGTAATACGGTACCTAAATAGATAGCCAGATAGTGTTAGGTGTCTGTAAAAAAAGGCCTGAATTTGAATTCAATACATTGGCCCGTATAATATTTTTCTTATTGTGGTGAACGGTAACAATGAGGAAAACATCTAGTAAGGGACGCGGACATGGTCGTGGTGGTGTTAGTGGACCCTCTGGTGCTGGGAGAGGACGTGGCCGTTCTGCCACAGCCACACGTCCTAGTGTACCAACTACCTCAGTTCCCAGTAGCCAGCAGAATTTACAGGGATATTTGGTGGGGCCCAATGCCGTTCTAAGGATGGTAAGGCCTGAGCAGGTACAGGCATTAGTCAATTGGGTGGCCGACAGTGCATCCAGCACGTTCACATTATCTCCCACCCAGTCTTCTGCAGAAAGCGCATGAAAACCAAGCCCATCAGTCTGTCACATCACCCCCATGCATATCAGGGAAACTGTCTGAGCCTCAAGTTATGCAGCAGTCTCTTATGCTGTTTGAAGACTCTGCTGGCAGGGTTTCCCAAGGGCATCCACCTAGCCCTTCTCCAGGGGTGGAAGAGATAGAATGCACTAACGCACAACCACTTATATTTCCTGATGATGAGGACATGAGAATACCACCTCAGCACGTCTCTGATGATGACGAAACACAGGTGCCAACTGCTGCGTCTTTCTGCAGTGTGCAGACTGAACAGGAGGTCAGGGATCAAGACTGGGTGGAAGACGATTCAGGGGACGATGAGGTCCTAGACCGCACTGACTTTCACAGTTCGGAGGAAGAGGCAGTGGTGAGACCGAGCCAACAGCGTAGCAAAAGACAAAGAGGGAGCAGTGGGCAAAAGCAGAACACCCGCCGCCAAGAGACTTCGCCTGCTACTGACCGCCGCCATCTGGGACCGAGCACCCCAAAGGCAACTTCAAGGAGTTCCCTGGCATGGCACTTCTTCAAACAATGTGCTGACGACAAGACCCGAGTGGTTTGCACGCTGTGCCATCAGAGCCTGAAGCGAGGCATTAACGTTCTGAACCTTAGCACAACCAGCATGACCAGGCACCTGCATGCAAAGCATGAACTGCAGTGGAGTAAACACCCTAAAAACAAGGAAGTCACTCAGGCTCCCCCTGCTACCTCTTCTGCTGCTGCCGCCTCGGCCTCTTCTGCTGCTGCCGCCGCCTCGGCCTCTTCCTCCGCCTCTGGAGGAACGTTGCACCTGCCGCCCAGCAAACATGGGATGTACCACCAACACCACCACCTGCGTCACCAAGAATCTCAACCATGTCACACGGCAGCGTTCAGCTCTCCATCTCACAAACATTTGAGAGAAAGCGTAAATTCCAACCTAGCCACCCTCGATCCCTGGCCCTGAATGCCAGCATTTCTAAACTACTGGCCTATGAAATGCTGTCATTTAGGCTGGTGGACACAGACAGCTTCAAACAGCTCATGTCGCTTGCTGTCCCACAGTATGTTGTTCCCAGCCGGCACTACTTCTCCAAGAGAGCCATGCCTTCCCTGCACAACCAAGTATCCGATAAAATCAAGTGTGCACTGCGCAACGCCATCTGTGGCAAGGTCCACCTAACCACAGATACGTGGACCAGTAAGCACGGCCAGGGACGCTATATCTCCCTAACTGCACACTGGGTAAATGTAGTGGCGGCTGGGCCCCAGGCGGAGAGCTGTTTGGCGCACGTCCTTCCGCCGCCAAGGATCGCAGGGCAACATTCTTTGCCTCCTGTCTCCTCCTCCTCCTACTCAGCTTCCTCCTCCTCTTCTTCCACCTGCTCATCCAGTCAGCCACACACCTTCACCACCAACTTCAGCACAGCCCGGGGTAAACGTCAGCAGGCCGTTCTGAATCTCATATGTTTGGGGGACAGGCCCCACACCGCACAGGAGTTGTGGCGGGGTATAGAACAACAGACCGACGAGTGGTTGCTGGCGGTGAGCCTCAAGCCCGGCCTGGTGGTGTGCGATAATGGGCGAAATCTCGTTGCAGCTCTGGGACTAGCCGATTTGACGCACATCCCTTGCCTGGCGCATGTGCTGAATTTGGTGGTGTAGAAGTTCATTCGCAACTACCCCGACATGTCAGAGCTGCTGCATAAAGTGCGGGCCGTCTGTTCGCGCTTCCGGCGTTCACATCCTGCCACTGCTCGCCTGTCTGCGCTACAGCATAACTTCGGCGTTCCCGCTCACCGCCTCATATGCGACGTGCCCACCAGGTGGAACTCCACCTTGCACATGCTGGACAGACTGTGCGAGCAGCAGCAGGCCATAGTGGAGTTTCAGCTGCAGCACGCACGGGTCAGTCGCACTGCGGAACAGCACCACTTCACCACCAATGACTGGGCCTCCATGCGAGACCTGTGTGCCCTGTTGTGATGTTTCGAGTACTCCACCAACATGGCCAGTGGCGATGACGCCGTTATCAGCGTTACAATACCACTTCTATGTCTCCTTGAGAAAACACTTAGGGCAATGATGGAAGAGGAGGTGGCCCAGGAGGAGGAGGAGGAGGAAGAGGGGTCATTTTTAGCACTTTCAGGCCAGTCTCTTCGAAGTGACTCAGAGGGAGGTTTTTTGCAACAGCAGAGGCCAGGTACAAATGTGGCCAGACAGGGCCCACTACTGGAGGACGAGGAGGACAAGGATGAGGAGGAGGTGGAGGAGGATGAGGATGAAGCATGTTCACAGCGGGGTGGAACCCAACGCAGCTCGGGCTCATCACTGGTGCGTGGCTGGGGGGAAACGCAGGATGATGACGATACGCCTCCCACAGAGGACAGCTTGTCCTTACCTCTGGGCAGCCTGGCACACATGAGCGACTACATGCTGCAGTGCCTGCGCAACGACAGCAGAGTTGCCCACATTTTAACGTGTGCGGACTACTGGGTTGCCACCCTGCTGGATCCACGGTACAAAGACAATGTGCCCACCTTACTTCCTTCACTGGAGCGTGATAGGAAGATGCGCGAGTACAAGCGCACGTTGGTAGACGCGCTACTGAGAGCATTCCCAAATGTCACAGGGGAACAAGTGGAAGCCCAAGGCGAAGGCAGAGGAGGAGCAAGAGGTCGCCAACGCAGCTGTGTCGCGGCCAGCTCCTCTGAGGGCAGGGTTAGCATGGCAGAGATGTGGAAAAGCTTTGTCACCACGCCACAGCTAACTGCACCATCACCTGATACGGAACGTGTTAGCAGGGGGCAACATTTCACTAACATGGTGGAACAGTACCTGTGCACACCCCTCCACGTACTGACTGATGGTTCGGCCCCATTCAACTTCTGGGTCTCCGAATTGTCCACGTGGCCAGAGCTAGCCTTTTATGCCTTGGAGGTGCTGGCCAGCCCGGCGGCCAGCGTTTTGTCTGAACGTGTATTCAGCATGGCAGGAGGCGTCATTACAGACAAACGCAGCCGCCTGTCTACAGCCAATGTGGACAAGCTGACGTTCATAAAAATGAACCAGACATGGATCCCACAGGACCTGTCCATCCCTTGTGCAGATTAGACATTAACTACCTCCCCTTAACCATATATTATTGTACTCCAGGGCACTTCCTCATTCAATCCTATTTTTATTTTCATTTTACCATTATATTGCGGGGCAACCCAAAGTTGAATGAACCTCTCCTCTGTCTGGGTGCCGGGGCCTAAAAATATCTGACAGTGGCCTGTTCCAGTGGTGGGTGACATGAAGCCTGATTCTCTGCTATGACATGAAGACTGATTCTCTGCTGACATGAAGCCTGAATCTCTGTTATGGGACCTCTCTCCTCTGTCTGGGTGCCTGGGCCTAAATATGTGACAATTGACTGTTCCAGTGGTGGGTGACGTGAAGCCTGATTCTCTGCTATTACATGAAGACTGATTCTCTGCTGACATGAAGCCAGATTCTCTGCTATGGGACCTCTCTCCTCTGCCTGGGTGCCTGGGCCTAAATATGTGACAATGGACTGTTCCAGTGGTGGGTGACGTGAAGCCTGATTCTCTGCTATGACATGAAGACTGATTCTCTGCTGACATGAAGCCTGAATCTCTGTTATGGGACCTCTCTCCTCTGTCTGGGTGCCGGGGCCTAAAAATATCTGACAGTGGCCTGTTCCAGTGGTGGGTGACATGAAGCCTGATTCTCTGCTATGACATGAAGACTGATTCTCTGCTGACATGAAGCCAGATTCTCTGCTATGGGACCTCTCTCCTCTGCCTGGGTGCCTGGGCCTAAATATGTGACAATGGACTGTTCCAGTGGTGGATGACGTAAAGCCTGAATCTCTGCTATGACATGAAGACTGATTCTCTGCTGACATGAAGCCTGAATCTCTGTTATGGGACCTCTCTCCTCTGTCTGGGTGCCTGGGCCTAAATATGTGACAATTGACTGTTCCAGTGGTGGGTGACGTGAAGCCTGATTCTCTGCTATTACATGAAGACTGATTCTCTGCTGACATGAAGCCAGATTCTCTGCTATGGGACCTCTCTCCTCTGCCTGGGTGCCTGGGCCTAAATATGTGACAATGGACTGTTCCAGTGGTGGGTGACGTGAAGCCTGATTCTCTGCTATGACATGAAGACTGATTCTCTGCTGACATGAAGCCTGAATCTCTGTTATGGGACCTCTCTCCTCTGTCTGGGTGCCGGGGCCTAAAAATATCTGACAGTGGCCTGTTCCAGTGGTGGGTGACATGAAGCCTGATTCTCTGCTATGACATGAAGACTGATTCTCTGCTGACATGAAGCCAGATTCTCTGCTATGGGACCTCTCTCCTCTGCCTGGGTGCCTGGGCCTAAATATGTGACAATGGACTGTTCCAGTGGTGGATGACGTAAAGCCTGAATCTCTGCTATGACATGAAGACTGATTCTCTGCTGACATGAAGCCTGAATCTCTGTTATGGGACCTGTAATGGACCGGTTCAGCATACAAGGGGTTAAAATCCGTTTAGGCGATAAGCCCCTTTCTGAGAGACAGGCACAGCTACTTGCAGAACACCCACTCCCGAACTGGATACAAAATAGCACTCCAAACTGGAACCTCACGAATAGCTGCTAGCAGACGAACAGGAATCAGCTTACAATCCTGGCAATCGGTCCTCTAACAGCATATAGTGAATCCCCCCAATAACGAGACAAGGCTCCATGTTGAGGGTCAAACAGTGGTCTGACTGTACTTCACGTACAGCCTCTTTTATTCATAAACCACAAACATAGTACTGCCCACAGGGGTTTGAAATACAACCAATCAGTAATTTACAACACATACAATGATACAACAGCAACCAATCGTTCACGCCCCCAGAGGACCAGAATGAAGACTGTGACATAGGACAAATACAACATATCCCCACAATGCATCATGGTCTCCTCCTCTCTCTCCGGAGACAACCTGAGGAGCAATCCAATTATCTCTGAGGACAAAGGGAGATCGCCAATACACGTGAGGACAACAGAACAGACATCACCATTTAAACACACAATGGGACAATGGCACAATATAAACACACCCGCATATTCCTCCCAAGCTGACAAGTTACACTTATTATAAATTGTTACAACTTTGTGAGTTTACATTGGCCATACATATAACTTACATCAATTTAAACAGTATAACTTGGGGACAAACCTATCCAAAATTCACTTGAATCGGTTCAGGGGTTTAAAAGTTACTATATGGCCCATAATCCTGGGGCAAGAGGCCAGCAGCCAGTCCTCTCCAAAACCCAGTGGCGAGGTCGGTTTCGCCACACATCTTCCCCCCCCAGGGAAGACTAACCAGATACCTGACCTCACGCCGGTTGGTACCTGAGTTAGTCTGGCAGCCCACCCACAACCAAATACTGGACCTGTTGACTTTAGTAGCCTGTCTCTGTCCAGTGAGTCCACCAAGGTTATGTTGGAAGCTGGTACTCTCAGTCTCTGTGTTGCTCCCTGGCTTGGAGTGGAGGTTGCTTTGTGGGCAGGTATCAGCGGTACTCTGCCCTGGTACCAGCGCTACCACGGAAGAAGCCTGGTTGGAGCCTGGTTGTTGGAGGGGGAGACCGACTGTCCCTACCCCCTGTGCTGTAAGTGCAGAGACCATGGTCCCATCTGCACTGTTGTGGGGCTTACTTTGTCCCCCTGGTGCGTTAAGCTGCCGCTGGGGAGAGGGGGTAATGAGCTCCTCTCCCATACATACTTCCAGCCGCTGGGGAGGGCGACCGACCGTCTCCGCTCCCAATACAGTGTCCTGCTGCTGGGGAAAGGAGACTGGGCTCTCTATTCCCTGCTGGACACTCTGCCGCTGGGGGACAGGACCGACTGTCTCTGCCCCCTGTAACTCCGCCTGCCACTGGGGACTGGAGACTGGGCTCCCAATTCCCAAAAAATCATGCTGCTGCTGGGGGGCAGGAACAACTACCTCTGCCCCCTGTAACTCCGCCTGCCGCTGAGGAGGGAGGACGCTGCTCTCCTCTCCCTGCATTTCACACTGCCATCCCGGCATATCACTCTGCTGCTGGGGGGCAGGAACTACTACCTCTGCCCCCTGTAACTCCGCCTGCCGCTGAGGAGGGAGGACGCTGCTCTCCTCTCCCTGCACTTCACACTGCCGCTGGGGAATGGAGACTGGGCTCCCAATTCCCTGCAATTCACACTGCCGCTGGGGAATGGAGACGGGGCTCCCAATTCCCTGCTGGACCGGTGGAGAGACCTCGGTCCCATCTCTACCGGCCACCTGGGGTCCTTCCCAGTAACATTCTACAATATCTGCCCAGCTGAATGGGTCTGGGTCTGTCACCTTACCGTCCTGCTGAGCCTTCTCATTGGAGTGGAAGAGATCTCGGTATTCCTGCTCCAGTTCCCACTCCAGGGTTGCTAGGTGAGCCAGGTCTTGCTCTACCTCATGGGGGTCATCCCACTCATGCCTAGCCTCCCTCTCATAAAAAATGTCCTGAAGTCTGGACTGTGCAGGGCTCCCGAAGTCAGGCTCTGCAAAGGACTCCCATAACAAGCCAGGACCATAAAACTCCTCTCCCTCTGGCTTGTCATGTTCGGCTGTCCAGGGTATATACTGTGCCATATACCACCAAAGCGCCTGGTAGGCATCCTCCAGCCATAGCTCCTGCCATACCCGGTGCTCTAGTTCCTTCACCCATTCCTCCAGGGGCTGCTCTCCCAGGAAGGGCATCCGCAGGGCCACTTGCTTCTGCAACCGCTGCTCTTCACTGGGGAGACTCTCACCCCGCTGGTATTGTACCTTATCCAGGGCCTGGTACCAGATGCCTTTGCGGACTGCATCTCGGTCATCCATGACACCCTCATCGTACTCCACTGCTGTTTCCATTCTGGTGCTGTCAGGGTCGCTGTACTGGGACATGCGTTGCCCTCAAATTGTAATTCCAGGGAATGATGTTTCTTTGTAGCTGTCCTTCTGGCTGTAGGAACGATCCCGCTGCTTGCCACCAATGTAACGGACCGTTTCAGCAGACAAGGGGTTAAAATCCGTTTAGGCGATAAGCCCCTTTCTGAGAGACAGGCACAGCTACTGCAGGATACACCAACCTCCCGAACTGGATACAAAATAGCACTCCAAACTGGAACCTCACGAATAGCTGCTAGCAGACGAACAGGAAAAGCATACAATCCTGGCAATCGGTCTTCTAACAGCATACAGTGAATCCCCCCAATAACGAGACAAGGCTCCATGTTGAGGGTCAAACAGTGGTCTGACTGTACTTCACGTACAGCCTCTTTTATTCATAAACCACAAACATAGTACTGCCCACAGGGGTTTGAAATACAACCAATCAGTAATTTACAACACATACAATGATACAACAGCAACCAATCGTTCATGCCCCCAGAGGACCAGAATGAAGACTGTGACATAGGACAAATACAACATATCCCCACAATGCATCATGGTCTCCTCCTCTCTCTCCGGAGACAACCTGAGGAGCAATCCAATTATCTCTGAGGACAAAGGGAGATCGCCAATACACATGTGAGGACAACAGAACAGACATCACCATTTAAACACACAATGGGACAATGGCACAATATAAACACACCCGCATATTCCTCCCAAGCTGACAAGTTACACTTATTATAAATTGTTACAACTTTGTGAGTTTACATTGGCCATACATATAACTTACATCAATTTAAACAGTATAACTTGGGGACAAACCTATCCAAAATTCACTTGAATCGGTTCAGGGGTTTAAAAGTTATTATATGGCCCATAATCCTGGGGCAAGAGGCCAGCAGCCAGTCCTCTCCAAAACCCAGTGGCGAGGTCGGTTTCGCCACAGGACCTCTCTCCTCTGCCTGGGTGCCTGAGCCTAAATATGTGACAGTGGCCTGTTTCAGTGGTGGGTGACATGAAGCCTGATTCTCTGCTATGACATGAAGCCTGATTCTCTGCAATGAGACCTCTCTCCAATTGATATTGGTTAATTTTAATTTATTCTATTTTTATTTTAATTCATTTCCCTATCCACATTTGTTTGCAGGGGATTTAACTACATTTTGCTGCCTTTTGCAGCCCTCTAGCCCTTTCCTGGGCTGTTTTACAGCCTTTTTAGTGCCGAAAAGTTCGGGTCCCCATTGACTTCAATGGGGTTCGGGACGAAGTTCGGGTCGGGTTCGGATCCCGAACCCGAACATTTCCGGGAAGTTCGACCGAAATTCTCGAACCCGAACATCCAGGTGTTCGCTCAACTCTAGTCCTAAGTCCTTAAGGGGCGCTTCAGAGTGACGTCAGGGCGCCCCACGCGCATGGATGACGTGATCGCATGGATCACGTCATCCTTGCGCATGGGGCGCTCTGACGTCATTCTGGAGCGCCCCGGGAGCCGCACGGACGTTAAGTATACTGCTCCCCCGCTCCCCACTACTACTATGGCAACCAGGACTTTAATAGCGTCCTGGCTGCCATAGTAACACTGAACGCATTTTGAAGACGGATCAGTCTTCAAATGCTTTCAGTTCACTTGCGGTGTTACGGATCCGGCGGGCACCTCCGGCAAATGGAGTACACGACGGATCCGGACAACGCAAGTGTGAAAGAGGCCTTACATGGAAAAAATATGCACATTATTCTGAGATGACATAAAATACATTAGATGACAGGTATTAGCACATAGGAGACAGTAGCAAGGTGTCCAAAGGTGTGGTAGTGGCACTCCGGGACATTACATATATACTACAGAGGACAGTATACTGTATATTTGTATATATATTTATACTACAGAGGACAGTATACTATATACATAATACAGAGGACAGTATACTGTATATACTGTAAATATATCACAGAGGATGGTATACTGTATCTATATACTACAGAGGACAGTATACTGTATATATATGTACTACATAGGACAGTATACTATATATACTGTAAATATATCACAGAGGACGGTATACTGTATCTATACACTACAGAGGACAGTATACTCTATACTGTATATATGTACTACAAATGACAGTATACTGTATATATACTACAGAGGACAGTATACTGCTACAGATGGATCTGGATAGTTTGGACTATTGGGCAGAGAAGTGGCAGATGAGGTTTAACACTAACAAATGTAAGATTATGCACATGGAAAGGAATAATGCAAGTCACCAGTACATACTAAATGGTAAAACACTGGGTAACACTGACATGGAAAAGGACCTAGGAATTTTAGTGGACAGCTTTCCGTTTCTGAGTTCCATCATGGGCTCTTAGAAGCGGTCCAAATCGGTTTAGTTTTGCCCTAATGCATTCTCTATGGAAAAGTATCCGCTCAGAATGCATGAGTTCGCCTCCGTTCAGTCACCATTCCACTCTAGAGGCGGACACCAAAACACTGCCTGCAGCGTTTTTCTGTCCGCCATGTGGTGTGGAGCGAGATGGATCATGACACACAATGCAAGTCAATGGGGACGGATCCGTTTTCTCTGACACAATAGAAAACGGATCCATCCCCCATTGACATTCAATGGTGTTCAAGACGGATCCCTCATGGCTAGAGTTGAGCGAACCCGAACTGCAAAGTTCGGGTTCGTACTGAACTTTGCGAGTTCGGGTATCCAGACCCGAACCTGGACTTTTTCACGGAAGTTCGAGTTGGGTGTTCGGGTGATTTTATTATTTTCCGTTATAACATGGTTATAACGGAAAATAATAGCATTTTTAAAACAGAATGCTAAATAAAATGTCTACTGAGGGGTTAAAAATAAAAAAAAAACTCACCTCATCCACTTGATCACGCAGCCGGTATCTTCTTTTCTTCAGGACCTGCAAAAAAAAACGGCGGTGACATCACTGCGCTCACCAGGTGACGTCACCGCAGGTCCTGCTGAATGAACATAGAAGGACCTTCGGTGATGTCACCGCGCCAGGGCCGTTTGAAGGAATTTGGGGGCCCCAAGCAAAATAGACATGGAGGCCCCCCCTCCACGCCCTCCCCACCTTACGCACGCAAAGCCTACAGGAACCACAGTATAGCCATACAGTTTAAGTTCACCCACACTTTATATAAATAAAAAAGGAGGTTTACAGTGCAAATACTGCTGTTGCATTTAATGTGCATGAAATTTGAACATTTTCAACAAATGAACATTTGCAAAAAACACCACTGTACCATACAATCCAATATACATTAAAAAAGTGCACAATAACTAAATCCAACATACTTAAAACACACACATTAACATTTTTCAGTTCTTACAAACATGTGCAAATGATCTAAAACTGCTATTTGCGAACCTTGTTTTCTGCAAAGGCAATCACAATGTCCTCCATGTCCAAAGACTGGCGAACATCACGCTCAATTGATGTAAGTGCCAGTCCTGTGAGCCTTTCTTGGCCCATGGTGGACCTCATGTAATTTTTTATCAGCTTCAAAGCTGAAAAGCTCCTCTCACCAGAGGCCACTGACACAGGGAGAGTCAGGGGTAGACGCAAAGCAATGCTTAAATTACTGTACAAATCCAGTAGCTTCTCACTACCCCATGTCCTTCTTAGTCCCCCCTCCCCCTGTCCTTCTTACTTCCCCCTCCTTCTCCCTGTGTCCTACTTACTCTCCCCCTCCCTGTTTTTTTTTTTTTTTTTTTTACTCCCTACCCTACCTTAGATAAGTTCCTAAGTTAATTCAGTCCTCCAGTTCCTTCCCTGGACCCTGTAGCGTGGCCGAGCTCCTCGATCTCTACCTCCAGTCCTGGCTGTCACTCAGTGCGGCCGGGAACCGCGTGGTACAGGTCCCCGGCAAACCCAAACTTCCACGGGTTCACTCAACCCTAGTCATGGCTATAGAAGACATAATAAACTGGATCCATTCATGACGGATGCATGAGGTTGTATTATTGTAACAGAAGCGTTTTTGCAGATCCATGACGGATCTTGAAAAAATGCTAATGTGAAAGTAGCGCTATTCAGTTTAAAAAAAGACGACTGAGGGGAGATCTAACTATGTATAAATATATCAGGGGTCAGTTCAGAGTTCTCTCCCATCATCTATTTATCCCCAGGACGAGAGAAGGAAAGAAGGTTTGTACACAAACATAGAAGAGGATTCTTTACGGTAAGAGCAGTGAGACTATGGAAGTCTCTGTCTGAGGAGGTGGTGATGGTGGAGTCACTAAAAGAGTTCAGGAGGGGCCTGGATGTATTTCTGGAGCGTAATAATATTACAGGCTATAGATACTAGAGGGGGGTCGTTGATCCAGGGAGTTATTCTGATTGCCTGATTGGAAGGAATTCCCCCCCCCCCCTAAAATAAAGAAAATTGGTTTTCACCTTGTAGGTTTTTTTATCTTTCTGTGGATCAACTTGCAGGATAACAGGCTGAACTAGATGGACGTATGTAACACATGGCCGTTGCCAGGCGTGACCCCTTATCGCGGCCCACAAACAGCAGGTCCGCAATATGCGGGCACCGGCCATGTGCTCACCGCATCAAGGACGCAGACTCATTCACTTGAATGGGTCTGCAATCCGGAAGGTGTGGTGCGGAACGGAGGCACGGAACCCCATGGAAGCACTATGGGTTTTCTGTCCGTGCCTCTGCACCGCATAAAAATAGAACTTGTTCTATGTTTTTATGGTGTGGACAGATCACGGACCCAATTAAGTTGAATGCGTCTGAATCCATCTCGGGAGTCTCACGGATAGTGCCTGTGTCTTGGGGACCTCAAATTGCGGTCCCCAATGCATGGAACGGCCATGTGTATGAGGCCTTAGGCTGTGGCTACACTGCAACTTTTTGTTGCGCGACTAATTGATTTTAACTATTGAACTACAGCTGCAATCCAAATGAATGCATTCAGTTGAATACAATCTTGTGGACTGCAGCTGTCATTCAATAGTTAAAATCAATCAGTCGCGCTACAAAAAGTCGCAGTGTAGCCCTAGCCGTACACACTATATTACTATGTTATTAATGTATGGGGGTAATACTGATCTTCCTACAGTGGTCTGTTAGTAACAGTACGGTGGTAATATACAGTCACTATTTAGCTGTATTACTAGTAGTCATGGTGCGGCATTATCTGGATTGGGGGTCACTCAGGTGACGGGTGCTGACCCCCTATCTATGCCCCGCAGTCATGCCACTGATTATGACACTCAGACTCTCTAGCCGATGACATCACAGATAGTGTTTCTAAGGAAAAAAGAAGCGTTATCGTGCCAGGATTCTAATGGTGACATCACAAAAAGTGTAACCATGCCAGGATTCTAATGATGACATCACAAAGGATGGCTTAGCATCAGAGCGGCCATCTTGAATGTAATGGGCTCACACTTTATTAACATACCCTTAATTAATGGAGATAAAACTAGTGGATGGAGTATTAACTGGGGAATCAGTTATTTTGAGACTTGTACTAGTTTTCCGGCTATAATAAAAGTCACAAACTTTAGCACATGCAGATTGTGTGCAAAAATGTGTGACTTTAAATATATAACGCTTTTAAATATTGGTAGCTCACCAATATCAGGATCCAGCTCTGAGCTTACTTAATATACCCTTAGGATACCCATAGAAAATAGATGCTGAGTACGATTTATGCAATTTGATAATTAAGAGAAATAAAACACAATTTTTTCTTTAAAAAAAACACTATTTTTATTTGTAAAAGGTTTTAGGTTTTAAATTATTCTTTTGCGGCTCTGGCTCCGTCTTCAGCATTGACTGGATTCAGGTCCGCTAACTTGTAGAGAGGAGTTTGGAGGTCGCACCTCTGGCAGATTTTCAGGGACAGAATATTGTCACCAGAGGTTCCTGATGTTATTTTGTAATCGGATCCTAGAAGAGAAAATACCCAAATAAAAAAACGGTTTACAAAAACACAAGGAGAAGACGGAGGGAAGCCGGCCAAACTTACCGGACCTGGTGGTGCTCTGCTCATCTTTACTGTAATTTCAGATGGTTTGGATGGCAGAAACCATCTATAGATGGTAAGTTGGCCCTCAAGGGGTAAATGGTAAGTGGGCCCCAAGGGGTAGATGGTAAGTGGGCCCCAAGGGGTAGATGGTAAGTGGGCCCCAAGGAGTAGATGGTAAGTGGGCCCCAAGGGGTAGATGGTAAGTGGGCCCCAAGGGGTAGATGGTAAGTGGGCCCAAAGGTGTAGATGGTAAGTGGGCCCCAAGCTGCAGATGGTAAATGGCCCCAAGCCGCAGATGGTAAATGGCCCCAAGCGGCAGATGGTAAGTGGGGCCAAGCAGCAGATGTTATATGGTGGCCAAGGGGCAGATGGTATAGTAAGGGCCTATCGGCAGATGTTATAGCCGGCGGCAGATTATACAGCTTGGCCGCTTTCTCTTCCGGGTACTTAAGGCCCTGATGTTGGTGGTACTCCTCGGAAGGTCCTCCATCTCCACATCATCCGGATATTGGCGAGGGCCAACATCCATTTTCTCATCATCACCGTGATCAGACTTCATATCAACATCATCGGGATACTGTCGAGGGCCGACATCCATTTTCTCTACAGCATTCACCACAGGAATCGTCTTTGGCACCAACCTCCTCTTCTTCCAGGACTTCCCCATGGTGAGAGACAGCTAGAGATACTAACACTGCTGTCAGGGCGTGACCCCAATTTATAGGATTAGACCACACCCCCTGATTATTATGTCATAAGTAAATGAGTCATGCCCATTATGACATCACAAGTAAAAAGGTCATGCCAGAGGAGGGGGGGCCAGGGGGACAAGCATCTATTGATGACATCACAAGAAGTGCCTTAGCATGAGAGCAGCCATATTGGAAGTGCTGGACTCACACTTTTGTAATATCATATCATGTACATACATGTTCTTGTCTAAAATTTTCTTCATGTTTTTTCATTCTTTTCACATAGAATTTGGGATGAGGGGTGGGATATATGACTCCAGAGGACTTTGGTCCCTGTAGCAGCCAATCACAGTGCAGATTTCATTTTGTATTCTGCTCTTGGAAAATAAAAGCTGCGCTGTGATTGGTCGCTATGGGCAACAATAACTGTTTTTCTTATTGACCATTTCACCACATCTGTCCCATCTCCATCTAAATCTCTCAACCTCTCAGTTTTCACTAATAAAATTGCTTTGGACAAATAAAAGCAGCGCTGTGATTGGTTGCTAGGGACTGTTTTACTGTTAATCTGACCCGATTTATGAGATGATGGGAGTAATAGATTGTGTGAGATGGTAGGAGTAATACATTGTGAGATGGTGGGAGTGATATATTGTGTATGAGAAATAGATGACGGGAGTGATACATTGTGAGATGGTGGGAGTGATAAATTACATACAAGATGATGGGTGTGACATACATTGTGTGTGAGATGATTACAGATATTTATAGGCACTTTTGACTACCAACACCAGAGAATATATGGGATACTTAAAAAATATTGGCATATATTGACCTCAGATAAAGATCTAAAGGAGGTGCTGCCCAAAAACCCATCGGTGACATATAGGAGAGGACAAAATCTAAAAGATATTATGGTCCATAGCCATTTCCAGAAAAAAATGAGCACAAAAAAGAACTGGTTATCCACACAGGGGTCATACCCGTGTGGGGGATGCGTATTTTGTAAATACATGGTGCCAAAGAAAGAGTTCATGAACCCACATGATGGGAAAAAGTATACCATCAGAGAGTACATCAATTGTAAAAGTACTGGCGTTGTCTACGCAATACAATGTAGATGTCCAAAAATTTACGTTGGAAAAACGATACAGGAATTGAGGAGGAGGATTTCGAAACATCTAAGTACCCTCAATACTGATGATGACACACCCCTAGTGAGACATATAAATAAATATCACAAGGGAAATCCAGCAGGTCTAGAAATTTGGGGAATACAGAAGGTCAAACTGGGCCCTAGACAAGGAGATGTAGATAATAAACTACAACAGGAAGAGGCAAAGTGGATATACCGGCTGAAATCCCTGTCACCAATAGGAATAAATGAAGGATTTACCTTCCAACCTTTCTTATAAAGCAATTCAGCAGTAAAAAGAAAATGGAAAATTAAAATAACGAACAATAATAGATCCAAAGTATTTCCAGCTTATTAACAATAAGGCTATGTACTGTAGATAGACTAGTCAGAGGGGCGAAAGAAGATCATCCGAGAATAGAAAAAGACGCATATATATATATATATAAAAAGGAAAGTGAAAAAGGAATTTTTATAAAAAAAAGAACTAGTAAACCTTTCAAAAAATAATATAAAAAAATGACTAACAATATAGGATAATACTTACCATACGAACGGATGAAGGGGTCCAGACCGTGTGGAGCTTCATCCTGGAGGCTCATCCTGAAGTGGGGGGAGTTCTTGGAGATGAAAGTATGGATGAAGGGTTACGGCCCTAAAATAAATGTGTTTTGGCTATGAGCAGTTAGTGAAACCAAAATAAATGACAAAACATTATATTCCATAAAGTAAACATCTAAAAATGAGACATCAAAATAAGTCCATCACTTCCCCCTATCCCTATGAGTATATATAGGCATAGATATAGGTATATACATGTACATGCATACCCTGAGAATGTAATAGTAACCCTAAGGCTCCAGAGGTCAGAGAATCGGTTTTTTTAAAAATAAAAAATAATATGCTCAATTTAAGAACAGACCATATAAACAAAAACATATATATAATCTAAACACCCCCTGGAAGGAGAAGAATGTTAAACATCAAGGAAATGAAAGTAAAATGTAAATCTGGTGTAAAGGATAATGTATACACATAGTGTATATGAGTAAACATGCATGCACCATTAGATATGTCATGAGGGAAAAATTAATTTGAGTTATGACATCCTAACAGAGACCCATTTAGAAAAAGGAGGATTAACTGGAGAAAAAACCCAAATCTGTAACATACAATTAGGAAAAATATGGATATATGAAGACTGTGGCAAGAAATGTATTAAATTAATACTGAAGATATGCACTGAATAGAAATAGAATACAGTACCAGCAGGAAGAATGAAGGACCACAGAAATAATGAAAGGCCAGGGTAATCCAGCTAAAAGCCTGCGCCTGCGTCGACAATGCAACAGTATAGAAGCGCACTGTCAAAGTCTAAGTCCGCAAGCATGCGCGGATCAGGGGAGGTAATAAACCTAATGACAGAAATGTACAAGTTCTCGCGCATGCGCGAGAATAGCGGAGGTCTCGTAGTGACGCAGCAATAAACCTAATGACAGAAATGTACAAGTTCTCGCGCATGCGCGAGAATAGCGGAGGTCTCGTAGTGACGCAGTGAGGGAAGAGCATAGCGATGTGACATGCAAATATAAGTCATGATCACATGACGGGGGCGTGAATAAATTATAATGCGGAGCAGTACGATCCTAGTGACGTGATGAATACCTATGAGTCACTAGCACATGACGGACTGGAGCCAATTAAAAAAGAGGGTGTGAATAAAGAAAACATATGGGTATGACGTACTTGTGAGGGATTGGTGATTGAAAGCATGTGACCCAAAGCGAGCCTTCAAAGGCTGGACCCCGCCCCCAACACTCACACCTGCATCATCCCCTGAAGACGCTGTGTTACAGCGAAACATGTCGGGATGCAGGGAGTGTGAGAGTTAGCTTTTTAGGCAGTGATATGCGGGAGAAGCTCTAACAATAGTACTAACAAAGATACTACTATAGCAGCAGCGAACCATAGAGCCTAGATCTGAACAGATGCAGTCAGCATAGAAGGCAGTGGCTATAAGGAGTGTATAGGAGATGGAGAGAGATTGATATGAAGCGAGAGGAGGAATAAAGAATCAATAGGTGCTACTACCAGTGCACCAGCACAATATATGTCCCTATATACCTAAGGGAATGGTAATAAACAATAGATCCTGACGCTCCGCGAACGCATCGTCTCCATAGAGAGGGTAATAAAGAACAGAACAACCTCTCTTCACCCTCCCCTCCCCCTGCCCTCCCCCCTGTTCTCAATAGTTGTTACACACAAACAGGAGAAAAAAAGAGCCATATATCAAGAAGGTCGCAGAAAATGCTATGTACTACTATAAGAATATACATTACTAAGAGCAAAGAAAATAGAGCCACTCCGCATCACTGATAGTTTTAAACAATGTCTTTAGCATAGTAATAATATGAACATTGAATAAAAGGTCAGTATTTATTAAAGGAATAAAATAAAAGTGAAGTTTTAAAAGGAAAAACAGTACTTGATCCAAGAACGTAAATAGGTCCCTAGGGACCACTACCTAGCAAATGTAAAGACCCCCTATCTATGCCCCGCAGTCATGCCACTGATTATGACACTCAGACTCTCTAGCCGATGACATCACAGATAGTGTTTCTAAGGAAAAAAGAAGCGTTATCGTGCCAGGATTCTAATGGTGACATCACAAAAAGTGTAACCATGCCAGGATTCTAATGATGACATCACAAAGGATGGCTTAGCATCAGAGCGGCCATCTTGAATGTAATGGGCTCACACTTTATTAACATACCCTTAATTAATGGAGATAAAACTAGTGGATGGAGTATTAACTGGGGAATCAGTTATTTTGAGACTTGTACTAGTTTTCCGGCTATAATAAAAGTCACAAACTTTAGCACATGCAGATTGTGTGCAAAAATGTGTGACTTTAAATATATAACGCTTTTAAATATTGGTAGCTCACCAATATCAGGATCCAGCTCTGAGCTTACTTAATATACCCTTAGGATACCCATAGAAAATAGATGCTGAGTACGATTTATGCAATTTGATAATTAAGAGAAATAAAACACAATTTTTTCTTTAAAAAAAACACTATTTTTATTTGTAAAAGGTTTTAGGTTTTAAATTATTCTTTTGCGGCTCTGGCTCCGTCTTCAGCATTGACTGGATTCAGGTCCGCTAACTTGTAGAGAGGAGTTTGGAGGTCGCACCTCTGGCAGATTTTCAGGGACAGAATATTGTCACCAGAGGTTCCTGATGTTATTTTGTAATCGGATCCTAGAAGAGAAAATACCCAAATAAAAAAACGGTTTACAAAAACACAAGGAGAAGACGGAGGGAAGCCGGCCAAACTTACCGGACCTGGTGGTGCTCTGCTCATCTTTACTGTAATTTCAGATGGTTTGGATGGCAGAAACCATCTATAGATGGTAAGTTGGCCCTCAAGGGGTAAATGGTAAGTGGGCCCCAAGGGGTAGATGGTAAGTGGGCCCCAAGGGGTAGATGGTAAGTGGGCCCCAAGGAGTAGATGGTAAGTGGGCCCCAAGGGGTAGATGGTAAGTGGGCCCCAAGGGGTAGATGGTAAGTGGGCCCAAAGGTGTAGATGGTAAGTGGGCCCCAAGCTGCAGATGGTAAATGGCCCCAAGCCGCAGATGGTAAATGGCCCCAAGCGGCAGATGGTAAGTGGGGCCAAGCAGCAGATGTTATATGGTGGCCAAGGGGCAGATGGTATAGTAAGGGCCTATCGGCAGATGTTATAGCCGGCGGCAGATTATACAGCTTGGCCGCTTTCTCTTCCGGGTACTTAAGGCCCTGATGTTGGTGGTACTCCTCGGAAGGTCCTCCATCTCCACATCATCCGGATATTGGCGAGGGCCAACATCCATTTTCTCATCATCACCGTGATCAGACTTCATATCAACATCATCGGGATACTGTCGAGGGCCGACATCCATTTTCTCTACAGCATTCACCACAGGAATCGTCTTTGGCACCAACCTCCTCTTCTTCCAGGACTTCCCCATGGTGAGAGACAGCTAGAGATACTAACACTGCTGTCAGGGCGTGACCCCAATTTATAGGATTAGACCACACCCCCTGATTATTATGTCATAAGTAAATGAGTCATGCCCATTATGACATCACAAGTAAAAAGGTCATGCCAGAGGAGGGGGGGCCAGGGGGACAAGCATCTATTGATGACATCACAAGAAGTGCCTTAGCATGAGAGCAGCCATATTGGAAGTGCTGGACTCACACTTTTGTAATATCATATCATGTACATACATGTTCTTGTCTAAAATTTTCTTCATGTTTTTTCATTCTTTTCACATAGAATTTGGGATGAGGGGTGGGATATATGACTCCAGAGGACTTTGGTCCCTGTAGCAGCCAATCACAGTGCAGATTTCATTTTGTATTCTGCTCTTGGAAAATAAAAGCTGCGCTGTGATTGGTCGCTATGGGCAACAATAACTGTTTTTCTTATTGACCATTTCACCACATCTGTCCCATCTCCATCTAAATCTCTCAACCTCTCAGTTTTCACTAATAAAATTGCTTTGGACAAATAAAAGCAGCGCTGTGATTGGTTGCTAGGGACTGTTTTACTGTTAATCTGACCCGATTTATGAGATGATGGGAGTAATAGATTGTGTGAGATGGTAGGAGTAATACATTGTGAGATGGTGGGAGTGATATATTGTGTATGAGAAATAGATGACGGGAGTGATACATTGTGAGATGGTGGGAGTGATAAATTACATACAAGATGATGGGTGTGACATACATTGTGTGTGAGATGATTACAGATATTTAACTATAATGTAACATTTTTACAATAAAACATTTTAAAGATATACAGTGGATTACAGAACTACACATGTGGTGCAGTGTAATATACAGGACTATACATGAGGTGCAGTGTAATATACAGGACTATACATGGGGTGCAGTGTAATATACAGGACTATACATGGAGTGCAGTGTAATATACAGGACTATACATGAGGTGCAGTGTAATATACAGGACTATACATGAGGTGCAGTGTAATATACAGAACTATACATGGGGTGCAGTACAATATACAGGACTATACATGAGGTGCAGTGTAATATACAGGACTATACATGGGTGCAGTACAATATACAGGATTACACATGGGGTGCAGTACAATATACAGGACTGTACATGGGGTGCAGTATAATATACAGGACTATACATGGGGTGCATTGTAATATACAGGACTATAAATGGGGTGCAGTGTAATATACAGGACTATACATGGGGTCAAGTGTAATATACAGGACTATACATGTGGTGCAGTGTAATATATAGGACTACACATGGGGTGCAGTGTAAGATACAGGGCTGTACATGGGGGGCAGTATAATATACAGGACTGTACATGGGGGCAGTGTAATATACAGGACTGTACATGGGGGGCAGTGTAATATACAGGACTACACATGAGTTGCAGTGTAATATACAGGACTATACATGGTGTGCAGTGTAATATACAGGACTATACATGGGGTGCAGCATAATATACAGGACTATACATGGGGTGCAGTATAATATACAGGACTATACATGGGGTGCAGTGTAATATACAGGACTATACATGGGGGGCAGTATAATATACAGGACTATACATAAGGGGGGAGTGTAATATACAGGACTATACATGAGGTGCAGTGTAATATACAGGACTATACATGGGGTGCAGTATAATATACAGAACTATACATGGGGTGCAGTGTAATATACAGGACTATACATGGGGTGCAGTGTAATATACAGGACTATACATGGGGTGCAGTGTAATATAAATTACTGTACATGGGGGGCAGTGTAATATACAGGATTACACATGAGTTGCAGTGTAATATACAGGACTATACATAGGGTGCAGTGTAATATACAGGACTATACATGGGGTGCAGTATAATATACAGGACTTTACATGGGGTGCAGTGTAATATACAGGACTATACATGAGGTGCAGTGTAATATACAGGACTGTACATGGGGGGCAGTATAATATACAGGACTATACATGGGATGCAGTATAATATACAGGACTATACATGGGGTGCAGTTTAATATACAGGACTATACATGGAGTGCAGTGTAATATATAGGACTATACATGAGGTGCAGTGTAATATACAGGACTGTACATCTGGGGCAGTATAATATACAGGCCTGTACATCGGGGGCAGTATAATATACAGGACTATACAAGGGGTGCAGTGTAATATACAGAACTACACATGTGGTGCAGTGTAATATACAGGACTACACATGGGGTGCAGTGTAATATACAGGACTATACATGAGGTGCAGTGTAATATACAGGACTATACATGGGGTGCAGTACAATATACAGGACGACACATGGGTGCAGTACAATATACAGGACTGTACATGGGGTGCAGTATAATATACAGGACTATACATGGGGTGCAGTGTAATATACAGGACTATACATGAGGGGCAGTATAATATACAGGACTATACATGAGTTGCAGTGTAATATATAGGACTATACATGGGGTGCAGTGTAATATACAGGACTATACATGGGGTGCATTGTAATATACAGGACTATAAATGGGGTGCAGTGTAATATACAGGACTATACATGGGGTCAAGTGTTATATACAGGACTATACATGGGATGCAGTGTAATATATAGGACTACACATGGGGTGCAGTGTAAGATACAGGGCTGTACATGGGGGGCAGTATAATATACAGGACTCTACATTGGGGGCAGTGTAATATACAGGACTGAACATGGGGGGCAGTGTAATATACAGGACTACACATGAGTTGCAGTGTAATATACAGGACTATACATGGGGTGCAGTGTAATATACAGGACTATACATGGGGTGCAGCATAATATACAGGACTATACATGGGGTGCAGTATAATATACAGGACTATACATGGGGTGCAGTGTAATATACAGGACTATACATAGGGTGCAGTGTAATATACAGGACTATACATGAGGTGCAGTGTAATATACAGGATTATACATGGGGGGCAGTATAATATACAGGACTATACATAAGCGGGAAGTGTAATATACAGGACTATACATGAGGTGCAGTATAATATACAGGACTGTACATGGGGGGCAGTATAATATACAGGACTATACATGGGGTGTAGTGTAATATACAGGACTATACATGAGGTGCAGTGTAATATACAGGACTATACATGGGGTGCAGTATAATATACAGAACTATACATGGGGTGCAGTGTAATATACAGGACTATACATGGGGTGCAGTGTAATATACAGGACTATACATGGGGTGCAGTGTAATATACAGGACTATACATGGGGTGCAGTGTAATATAAATTACTGTACATGGGGGGCAGTGTAATATACAGGATTACACATGAGTTGCAGTGTAATATACAGGACTATACATGGGGTGCAGTGTAATATACAGGACTATACATGGGGTGCAGTATAATATACAGGACTTTACATGGGGTGCAGTGTAATATACAGGACTATACATGAGGTGCAGTGTAATATACAGGACTGTACATGGGGGGCAGTATAATATACAGGACTATACATGGGATGCAGTATAATATACAGGACTATACATGGGGTGCAGTTTAATATACAGGACTATACATGGAGTGCAGTGTAATATATAGGACTATACATGAGGTGCAGTGTAATATACAGGACTGTACATCGGGGGCAGTATAATATACAGGACTGTACATGGGGTGCAGTATAATATACAGGACTATACATGGGGTGCAGTATAATATACAGGACTATACATGGAGTGCAGTGTAATATACAGGACTATAAATGGGGTGCAGTATAATATACAGAACTATACATGGGGTGCAGTACAATATACATGATTATACATGAGGTGCAGTGTAATATACAGGACTATACATGGGGGGCAGTGTAATATACAGGACTATACATGAGGTGCAGTGTAATATACAGGACTATACATGGGGTGCAGTACAATATACAGGACTATACATGGGGTGCAGTATAATATATAGGACTATACATGAGGTGCAGTGTAATATACAGTACTATACATGGGGTGAAGTATAATATACAGGACTTATCATGGGTTGCAGTATAATATACAGGACTATACATGAGGGGCAGTATAATATACAGGACTATACATGGGGTGAAGTATAATATACAGGACTATTCATGGGTTGCAATATAATATACAGGACTATACATGAGGGGCAGTATAATATACAGGACTGTACATGGGGTGCAGTGTAATATACAGGACTGTACATGGGGTGCAGTATAATATACAGGACTATACATGGGGTGTAGTGTAATATACAGGACTATACATGGGGTGCAGTATAATATACAGGACTATACATGGGGTGCAGTGTAATATACAGGACTATACATGGGGTGCAGTGTAATATACAGGACTATACATGGGGTGCAGTATAATATACAGGACTATACATGGGGTGCAGTGTAATATACGGACTATACATGGGGTGCAGTGTAATATACAGGACTATACATGAGGTGCAGTGTAATATACAGGACTGTACATGGGGGGCAGTATAATATACAGGACTATACATAAGGGGGAAGTGTAATATATAGGACTATACATGAGGTGCAGTGTAATATACAGGACTGTACATGGGGGCAGTATAATATACAGGACTGTACATGGGGTGCAGTATAATATACAGGACTATACATGGGGTGCAGTATAATATACAGGACTATACATGGGGTGCAGTGTAATATACAGCAGTATACATGGAGTGCAGTGTAATATACAGGACTATAAATGGGGTGCAGTATAATATACAGAACTATGCATGGGGTGCAGTACAATATACATGATTATACATGAGTAGAGTTGAGCGAACACCTAGATGTTCGGGTTCGAGAAGTTCGGCCGAACTTCCCGGAAATGTTCGGGTTCGGGATCCGAACCCGACCCGAACTTCGTCCCGAACCCGAACCCCATTGAAGTCAATGAGGACCCGAACTTTTCGGCACTAAAAAGGCTGTAAAACAGCCCAGGAAAGAGCTAGAGGGCTGCAAAAGGCAGCAACATGTAGGTAAATCCCCTGCAAACAAATGTGGATAGGGAAATGAATTAAAATAAAAAATATATATATAAAAATAAACCAATATCAATTGGAGAGAGGTCCCATAGCAGAGAATCTGGCTTCACGTCAGCAGAGAATCAGTCTTCATGCCATAGCAGAGAATCTGGCTTCACGTCACCCACCACTGTAACAGTCCATTGTCATATATTTAGGCCCCGGCACCCAGGCAGAGGAGAGAGGTCCCGTAACAGAGAATCTGGCTTCATGTCAGCAGAGAATCAGTCTGCATGTCATAGCAGAGAATCAGGCTTTACGTCACCCAACACTGGAACAGTCCATTGTCAGATATTTAGACCCAGGCACCCAGGCAGAGGAGAGAGGTCCCGTAACAGAGAATCTGGCTTTATGTCAGCAGAGAATCAGTCTGCATGTCATAGCAGAGAATCAGGCTTCACGTCACCCACCACTGGAACAGGCCACTGTCACATATTTAGGCCCTGGCACCCAGACAGAGGAGAGAGGTCCCATAACAGAGATTCAGGCTTCATGTCAGCAGAGAATCAGTCTTCATGTCATAGCAGAGAATCAGGCTTCACGTCACCCACCACTGGAACAGGCCACTGTCACATATTTAGGCCCCGGCACCCAGACAGAGGAGAGAGGTCCCGTAACAGAGAATCTGGCTTCATCTCAGCACAGAATCAGTCTTCATGTCATAGCTAGGGTTGCCACCCGTCCGGGATTGACACGGACAGTCCGGGTTTGTAATCCTGTGCCCGGGTACAAGCCTTTCTGAGACCCGGACACAGGATCATTCATTCAAACTGCAGTGTGGTCCGACCGAGACTCCGATCGCATATTTAAGCTGTCACTCCGGGTGATCAGCTGAGCGCAGAGCTCCCGAGCCTCCCCTCCTCCCTCCTCCCTCCCCTCCAGTCTACACACTACAGTACAGTGATGCCAGGCAGCACTGTGTTCACTCACTGTTCAGTCTCCTCCCCTGCCTCCCAGTCCCTCCCTCTCTCTGATAAGGAAGTCAAGTCCACAGGAAGTGATGACATCAGAGATAGAGGCAGGGAGCTCCGTGGGAGAAATCATTCTTCCCTTACGTCCTAACCAGTGGCACAAATGGGGTATTCTGCCCATGTGGACTGGTTAGGACAGGTGGAATTTTAATGAAACAATCAAAAAAACACTGGCATGCACACGCCCTCCCTGCCCCCATAAAGAGGGGAGTGACCCTCCAACCCATGTGTTTTTTTCTGTCCTGCGGACAGGACGGGACGGGTGGTGCACTCCTCCATCCCTGCGGTTTGTTTTTTCCCCCCTTTTTTTTTTAAATCTCGGGGGTCTTGTGTGTTCCCTTGGGAGCGGCTCCGCTCCCCCGGTGCGGCGGAGAATGTCCTCCGGTTTATGCCGCTCTTTGCCGCCCTTGATGAGAGCCCTGCTACTGTGGGGCTTACCTTTTCTGAGCTGGGTGCTGGAGCGGCGGTGGCGGCGTCCCGCATGTTCGGCCGGGCGCCGCCTTCCTGCGGAAGTGACGTCAGGTGACGTCACTTCCGGGTTTTCGCTCCGGCCGATTGAATCGTCCGCCGGAGGTGTATTTTCACGTTATAAGGCCGTGGGGGGGCTTTAAATGCTTCAGGGTCCCTCTTTGGATCCAAAATATATAGTTTTTTCTTTTAGTTAAGATATAAACTCAGAGGTTTACCCCGCCCCCTTTGTGGGCGGGGCTTCCTTTTTTGGCGCCAACAAACCCTATTTAAACTGGATGAAGCTCCAGGTTCAGTCTCCTGGTGCGCAGCTTGCTGTCAACCTTGAGTGTGGTTTGGTGCTAGAGTGTTGTTACCTCTGTGTGCTGAAAATCTTCTTGTGCTGATTTATATAGAGCTTGCTAGGATCTTCTGGGTAAAGATCCTGAAGCTTGCGATTAAGCACTGTTTTCTTGAATTTTGCTAAATTCATGTCTCTTTTTAATTTTCAGCCATGTCGTCTACCGGTGACGGTGAGCGAGAGCCCAGCAGGAAGTCCGCGGGCAAGAGGCGCCACCTGCAGTGCCATGACTGTCAGATCGTCCTGGAGGACTCTTACGATTTCTCCCACTGCCCATCCTGCAGGGCCAAGACCCTCCCCCAGCTGGAGCAATCTGTCCACGACGTGGTCGATTGGGTGAAGGGGTACATGGAGTCCAACATGACCCAGGTCAACGCCTCCATTCAGGAATTGAAGAGTGCCCTGGTCTCCAAGCGTCATCGTCCCTCCTCCCCCCATCGTGCTATGGAGGTCTCGGGGGGTCAGGTGGCGAGAGAGGGTTCAGCCTCTTCCTCCTCGGATGAGGAGGATGGTTTTGCATATTTTTTTCCGCTGGAGAAGGCCCAGCGACTACTAAAATCCGTCCGGTCGGGGGACCAGGATGTTGATCCAGGGGAAGCCTCATCCTCTGCCTCTAGGGGGCCTAGGGCCTTTAAAGCGGATGATTCTCTCCTGTCTCTGATGAGAACAGAGTGGAGAAAGCCAGAGAAAGGTCCAGTGTTGACCAAAAGGTTCAAGGCGGTGTTCCCGGTTAAAGAGGATCCAGGATTAAAATTATCCAGAAGGACCCTGATCCCCTCAGACGACGGGTCAAGTTTGCTGGACCCGATGGACCGGAAGGCGGACTGCGCCCTTAGGCGCGCTTACTCCTCGGCCTCCGCTTCCGCCTCTGTCGCTATTTCCTCGTCCGAAGTGGCGAATTTTCTAAAATCTAGATTTTCTCAAATCCAGTCTGACCTGGACCAAGGGGTCTCTAAGGACGACATTCTGGCCTCATGTAAGACGGCCAGCCTAGCCATTGACTTCTTGTGTGACGCAGCTCCACAACAACTGAAGCTGGCATCCAAGACCATGGCTCTTTCAACCGCGGGCAGGCGTCCGCTTTGGTTGAAACCTTGGAAGGCCGATACGACCTCAAAACATAACCTCTGTGCCATGGCTTATGAACCCGGCAAACTCTTTGGTGCAGAGCTGGACCACATAATGGAGGGACTGTCGGACAAGAAGGGCAAGTCCCTTCCCCAGCAGTCCTTTCGTGGTCGGGGCAGGGGGTATAGTTCCAGAGCGGAACCGCAACTCAGACCCCAGAGGAATTGGGGTTCCCGTAGAGGAGGAAGATCCTCTCGGGGTTCTAGATCCCCCAAGAAGTCTTCGACGCTCTGATTGCGGGCCTCCTCGAGGCTCTTGGTATTTAGCCGGTCTGACTGGAGATGTCGGGCCCCCTTCTCCCCACATTCCCGTAGGCGGCCGCCTACAGCACTTTCTACCTTGTTGGCAGGATCATATCCAGGACAGTTGGGTCCTGCGTGTAATTTCTCATGGCTACCTTGTAGACTTGAGCAGTTTGCCTCTGGACAAGTTTGTCCAGACAAGGCTTCTTCCCAGCAACAAGCAGAAGATTCTAGAAAGCTACGTGCTAGAATACTTCCAGAAGGGGGCCTTAGAAGAGGTTCCTCTCCAGGAGAGGGGAACAGGTATCTACTCCCCAGTTTTCCTGGTACCCAAGAGTACCGGTGGTTGGAGGATGATTATAGATCTGAGGTTCTTCAACCGTTTCATAAAACAAAAGAAGTTCCGTATGGAAACTATCCAGTCAGTGACCAATCTTCTTATGCCGGGAGATTTCTTGGCAACCTTAGACCTCAAGGATGCTTATCTCCATATTCCCATCCATCCTGGGTCCAGAAGATTCTTAAGGATCGCAGTAAACATCAGGCATCAGGGGGGTCCTAAAACATTTTCAGTTTGTGGCCCTCCCATTTGGGATTTCTTCAGCCCCACACACTTTCACCAAAGTAGTGGTCTCTGTGGTGGCCGCTCTAAGGCTTCAGGGCCTGAGCATAGTTCCATACCTGGACGACTGGCTCCTCAGAGCTCCTTCCCAAGCGATCCTGTCCCAACACATCCAACAGGCTGTTACATTCTTACATCAGTTAGGATGGATAATCAATTGGGACAAATCCCAACTTCAGCCAGCCACCTTGGTAAGGTTCCTGGGGTTCATGGTGGATTCAATCATGATGACAATTCATCTCACTCCCGAAAGAAGGCAATCCGTGCAACAAACAGCCCGTTCTCTCTCTGTACCAAAACAGGTAACGATTCGAACGTGGATGAGGATGTTGGGACTAATGTCTTCAACCGCAGAGGCGGTACCTTGGGCATTATGGCACCTACGTCCGCTCCAGTCGGAAGTATTAGCCAAGTGGAATCACAGTCCAGTGGGACTCAATTCGGTGCTCTCCCTGCCTTACAAAGTCCGATCCTCTCTGAGGTGGTGGTCCCACCTCACGGACGGCAAGTCCCTGATCCAACCCTCTTGGATCATACTTACTTCAGACGCATCCCTAGTAGGCTGGGGTGCGCATCTTCAAGACAAAACAGTCCAGGGAACTTGGACACCTCAGGAGAGGTTATTGTCATCGAATCTCCTGGAGATCAGAGCAATCAGACTAGCTCTTCTTCATTTTGCTCCCATCATACGAGGGAAGGCAGTGAAGGTACAGTCAGACAGCATGACCGCTGTACTGTATATCAACAAGCAGGGAGGCACGAGGTCACAGAGTCTCCTGAGAGAGATAGGGGTGATTTTGGATTGGGCAGAACTGAACCTCACCCACTTATCAGCCGTTCACATTCGCGGAGTTCACAATGTGATTGCGGATCGTCTGAGCCGAGGTCTTCCAACCGGAGAATGGTCACTTCATCCAGAGGTCTTCAAGGAGATAACGCTCAGGTGGGGCATGCCAGAGATCGATCTCATGGCAACGAGGTTCAACACCAAGGTGGAGAAGTATTGCTCCCTTTACAGGGAGGACAACCCGGTGGCAATAGATGCGCTGTCAATCCCATGGAGGTTCAGGCTGGCCTACATCTTCCCTCCAATTTCCTTGATACCAAGGGTCTTGATGAAAATCAGGCAGGACCAAGCGTTAGTTATCGCCATTATCCCATACTGGCCGAAAAGAGCTTGGTTTACCCAACTCTTACAGATGAGTCGGGTCAATTTCTGAGGCTTCCCCCAGAGAGAGTACTGGTGTCGGGGGGCACCCAGGTCTCCTCAAATCTTCAAATGTTCAACCTGACGGCCTGGAGGTTGATCAGTCCCTTCCAGGGATAGAAGGGCTATTGGGGTCTCTCTTGAGAACCCTGGAGCACTCCAGATCAGAAGCTACCAATAAGGCCTACTCCAGAATCTGGAAGATCTTTTCATCCTGGTGTACAAGACATCAGCAAAGATCCGAAGCTTCCATCCCGATGATCCTACAATTTCTTCAGGACGGTCTGGACAGGGGGCTATCACCAGCTACCCTTAAAGTGCAGATTTCAGCAATCTCTGCTTGTCTCAACAGAGCTATTTCTCAAGACCCCCTTATCAAGAGGTTCCTGAAGGGAGCCTCAAGATTAAAGCCTACAGTAATCAGACCTATCCCGGCCTGGGATTTGTCGGTCGTGCTCAGGGGGTTATCATCTCCCCCCTTTGAGCCCCTAGAGGAGGCGGGATTCAGGTTCCTGACCTGGAAGATCACCTTCTTGTTAGCTGTGACCTCTGCAAAACGAGTTGGGGAACTCCAGGCTTTTTCTGCCTTTGAGCCATATACGAAGTTCCTACAGGATCGGGTACTTCTAAAATTTTTACCTACCTTCATCCCAAAGGTTCCTTCCTTTGACAATATCAATCAGGTGATCTCCCTACCAACTTTGGCTCCACCCCCCTCCTCTGAGGAAAGAGGGCTCCATACCCTCGATATTGCGAGATGTCTTAGGATTTACCTGGAACGCTCCAAGGTATTTAGGAAGGATGAAAACCTCCTTATCCTTTTTTCCGGTACCCATAAGGGGAGGAAAGCCTCTAAGCCCTCCATCAGTCGCTGGATTAAAGAGGCAATTCGGGAGTCTTATATGTCTCAGGGCTCGGACCCCCCTGAATTTGTAAGGGCCCACTCTAGTCGAGCAGTGGCCACTTCGTTTGCAGAGAGAAGCTCGATCCCATTGGACGTGATCTGTAAGTCAGCTTCTTGGAGTTCTCACTCCACTTTTATCTCACACTATAGAGTGGATACCAGAATACATAGTTATTCCTCATTTGGCCGGACAGTGTTATCTTCTGCCAGGCATGAGGACCCTCCCATGGGGGTTTCTACTTGCTAAATCCCCATTTGTGCCACTGGTTAGGACGTAAGGGAATCGTTAATTTCTAACGATAATTTGTTTTCCCTTAGTCCTAACAGTGGCACGCAAATTTCCCCCCCTATATTTATTAATTGAGATTATGGTTGTCTACTTGTAATTACACATGGGTTGGAGGGTCACTCCCCTCTTTATTGGGGGCAGGGAGGGCGTGTGCATGCCAGTGTTTTTTTGATTGTTTCATTAAAATTCCACCTGTCCTAACCAGTCCACAGGGGCAGAATACCCCATTTGTGCCACTGTTAGGACTAAGGGAAAACAAATTATCGTTAGAAATTAACGATTCTTCTCCTCTCCTCTCCAGTCCCGCTCCAGCAGCCTGAGCCTGCCCATGTAGTGCCCAGCCCAGTGCCCACTGTGCCCTGTGCAGCATTTTTTTCAACCTGACCAAGACAGTCCTGACACCTGTCCTAGTCTGTCACTCACTCACTTCTAAAAAGGTAGAAATATAAAACATTTGAATTGTGTAATTGTATGTAACAGTGTGGGCTTCTGTCACCCCACTAAACTCTTTTTTTTTTTGGCTTCTTATAATCCCTATACTGTGATATATGAATACATAATGTTATTAATCATTTTGGTTCAGTAGATAATGAATAAAACAGACTTTTATAATATGTAAATGAGCTCTCTACCAGCAAGTAGGGCGGTTACTTGCTGGTAGCAGCCGCATCCTCCTCTCATAAAGACGCCCCCTCCTCATGTTGATTGACAGGGCCAGCGAACGCGCTCGTCCTCTGGCTGTCCCTGTCTGCATTCAGAATCTGGCGCCTGCGCCTTACCTGTCTTCAGTCGGTGCAGGCGCACTGATAGGAGGACGCTCGCTCGGCCGCTTCTTCCTCAGTGTGCCTGCGCCGGGTGTAGATGTGACGTCATCGGTGTAGTCGCATTGAGGAAGGAGCAGCCGAGCGAGCATCCTCCTCTCAGTGCGCCTGCGCCGACTTGAGAGCAGACAGGGCCAGCCAGAGAACGATCGCGTTCGCTGGCCCTGTCAATCAACATGAGGAGGGGGCGTCTTTATGAGAGGAGGATGCGGTTGCTACCAGCAAGTAACCGCCCTACTTGCTGGTAGAGAGGTAATTTACATATGATAAAAGTCTGTTTTATTCATTATCTACTGAACCAAAATGACTAATAACATTATGTATTCATATATCGCAGTATAGGGATTATAAGAAGGCAAAAAAAAAGAGTTTAGTGGGGTGACAGAAGCCCTTTAAACAGGTTTCTGAATCTGTCAATCATCAGAAAAAACTTTTTGTTATGTAGCTGACTGACATTAGCGATGGGCTGATGTCAGCACTACATAACTCCCTGCCTGCCGCTGCCGCCGTTCTCTTAAAATAAAGACTTATAATATGCTAATGAGCCTCTAGGTGCTATGAGGGCTATCCTGCAGCACCTAGAGGCTCTGTCTATTCACCCTTTGGCAGTGGCACGCCCATGTCCAGTTGATTGACGTCCGAGTTCTCCTCTTCATCCCGTAAATCCGGCGCCTGCGCCGCATACTAAACGGGACGGCGCAGGCGTGGGATCAGGGGCGTAACGATCGCGGTGCGACAGCGACCAGGGGTGGAGATGGGACATGGTTGGAGGCGGGACATGGGCGTAGCTGGAGGCGGGGCCTGGAAGGGGGCCCTCCCTTCCTTCTGGTCAGGTTTGGCTTGAAGAAAAGGTGGCAACCCTAGTCATAGCAGAGAATCAGGCTTCACGTCACCCACCACTGGAACAGGCCACTGTCACACATTTAGGCCCTGGCACCCAGACAGAGGAGAGAGGTCCCGTAACAGAGAATCTGGCTTCATGTCAGCACAGAATCAGTCTTCATGTCATAGCAGAGAATCAGGCTTCACGTCACCCACCACTGGAACAGGCCACTGTCACATATTTAGGCCCCGGCACCCAGAGAGAGGAGAGAGGTCCCGTAACAGAGAATCTGGCTTCATGTCAGCACAGAATCAGTCTTCATGTCATAGCAGAGAATCAGGCTTCACGTCACCCACCACTGGAACAGGCCACTGTCACATATTTAGGCCCAGGCACCCAGGCAGAGGAGAGAGGTCGCGTAACAGAGAATCTGGCTTCATGTCAGCACAGAATCAGTCTTCATGTCATAGCAGAGAATCAGGATTCACGTCACCCACCACTAAAACAGGCCACTGTCACACATTTAGGCCCCGGCACCCAGACAGAGGAGAGGTTCATTCAACTTTGGGTTGCCCCGCAATATAATGGTAAAATGAAAATAAAAATAGGATTGAATGAGGAAGTGCCCTGGAGTACAATAATATATTGTTAAGGGGAGGTAGTTAATGTCTAATCTGCACAAGGGATGGACAGGTCCTGTGGGATCCATGCCTGGTTCATTTTTATGAACGTCAGCTTGTCCACATTGGCTGTAGACAAGCGGTTGCGTTGGTCTGTAATGACGCCCCCTGCCGTGCTGAATACACGTTCAGACACAACGCTGGCCGCCGGGCAGGCCAGCACCTCCAAGGCATAAAAGGCTAGCTCTGGCCACGTGGAAAATTTGGAGACCCAGAAGTTGAATGGGGCCTAACCATCAGTCAGTACGTGGAGGGGTGTGCACAGGTACTGTTCCACCATGTTAGTGAAATGTTGCCTCCTGCTAACACGTTCCGTATCAGGTGGTGGTGCAGTTAGCTGTGGCGTGGTGACAAAACTTTTCCACATCTCTACCATGCTAACCCTGCCCTCAGAGGAGCTGGCCGTGACACAGCTGCGTTGGTGACCTCTTGCTCCTCCTCTGCCTTCGCCTTGGGCTTCCACTGGTTCCCCTGTGACATTTGGGAATGCTCTCAGTAGCGCGTCTACCAATGTGTGCTTGTACTCGCGCATCTTCCTATCACGCTCCAGTGTAGGAAGTAAGGTAGGCACATTGTCTTTGTACCGGGGATCCAGCAGGGTGGCAACCCAGTAGTCCGCACACGTTAAAATGTGGGCAACTCTGCTGTCGTTGCGCAGGCACTGCAGCATGTAGTCGCTCATGTGTGCCAGGCTGCCCAGAGGTAAGGACAAGCTGTCCTCTGTGGGAGGCGTATCGTCATCGTCCTGTGTTTCCCCCCAGCCACGCACCAGTGATGGGCCCAAGCTGCTTTGGGTGCCACCCCGCTGTGAACATGCTTCATCCTCATCCTCCTCCACCTCCTCCTCATCCTCGTCCTCCTCGTCCTCCAGTAGTGGGCCCTGTCTGGCCACATTTGTACCTGGCCTCTGGTGTTGCAAAAAACCTCCCTCTGAGACACTTCGAAGAGACAGGCCTGAAAGTGCTAAAAATGACCCCTCTTCCTCCTGGGCCACCTCCTCTTCCATCATCGCCCTAAGTGTTTTCTCAAGGAGACAGAAGTGGTATTGTAACGCTGATAACGGCATCATCGCCACTGGCCATGTTGGTGGAGTACTCGAAACAGCGCAACAGGGCACACAGGTCTCGCATGGAGGCCCAGTCATTGGTGGTGAAGTGATGCTGTTCCGCAGTGCGACTGACCCGTGCCTGCTGCAGCTGAAACTCCACTATGGCCAGCTGCTGCTCGCACAGTCTGTCCAGCATGTGCAAGGTGGAGTTCCACCTGGTGGGCACATCGCATATGAGGCGGTGAGCGGGAAGGCCGAAGTTACGCTGTAGCGCAGACAGGCGTGCAGCAGCAGGGTGTGAACGCCGTAAGCGCGAACAGACGGCCCGCACTTTATGCAGCAGCTCTGACATGTCGGGGTAGTTGCGAATGAACTTCTACACCACCAAATTCAGCACATGCGCCAGGCAAGGGATGTGCGTCAAACCGGCTAGTCCCAGAGCTGCAACGAGATTTCGCCCATTATCGCACGCCACCAGGCCGGGCTTGAGGCTCACCGGCAGCAACCACTCGTCGGTCTGTTGTTCTATACCCCGCCACAACTCCTGTGCGGTGTGGGGCCTGTCCCCCAAACATATGAGTTTCAGAACGGCCTGCTGACGTTTACCCCGGGCCAGCCGCCACTACATTTACCCAGTGTGCAGTTAGGGAAATATAGCGTCCCTGGCCGTGCTTACTGGTCCACGTATCTGTGGTTAGGTGGACCTTGCCACAGATGGCATTGCGCAGTGCACACTTGATTTTATCGGACACTTGGTTGTGCAGGGAAGGCACGGCTCTCTTGGAGAAGTAGTGCCGGCTGGGAACAACATACTGTGGGACAGCAAGCGACATGAGCTGTTTGAAGCTGTGTGTGTCCACCAGCCTAAATGACAGCATTTCATAGGCCAGTAGTTTAGAAATGCTGGCATTCAGGGCCAGGGATCGAGGGTGGTTAGGTGGGAATTTACGCTTTCTCTCAAATGTTTGTGAGATGGAGAGCTGAACGCTGCCGTGTGACATGGTTGAGATGCTTGGTGACGCAGGTGGTGGTGTTGGTGGTACATCCCATGCTTGCTGGGCGGCAGGTGCCAACGTTCCTCCAGAGGCGGAGGAAGAGGCCGAGGCGGCGGCAGCAGCAGAAGAGGCCGAGGCGGCAGCAGCAGAAGAGGTAGCAGGGGGAACCTGAGTGACTTCCTTGTTTTTAAGGTGTTTACTCCACTGCAGTTCATGCTTTGCATGCAGGTGCCTGGTCATGCAAGTTGTGCTAAGGTTCAGAACGTTAATGCCTCGCTTCAGGCTTTGATGGCACAGCCTGCAAACCACTCGGGTCTTGTCGTCAGCACATTGTTTAAAGAAGTGCCATGCCAGGGGACTCCTTGAAGCTGCCTTTGGGGTGCTCGGTCCCAGATGGCGGCAGTCAGTAGCAGGCGGAGTCTCTTGGCGGCGGGTGTTCTGATTTTGCCCACTGCTCCCTCTTTGTCTTTTGCTACGCTGTTGGCTCGGTCTCACCACTGCCTCTTCCTCCGAACTGTGAAAGTCAGTGGCACGACCTTCATTCCATGTGGGGTCTAGGACCTCATCGTCCCCTGCATCGTCTTCCACCCAGTCTTGATCCCTGACCTCCTGTTCAGTCTGCACACTGCAGAAAGACGCAGCAGTTGGCACCTGTGTTTCGTCATCATCAGAGACGTGCTGAGGTGGTATTCCCATGTCCTCATCATCAGGAAACATAAGTGGTTGTGCGTTAGTGCATTCTATCTCTTCCACCCCTGGGGAAGGGCTAGGTGGATGCCCTTGGGAAACCCTGGCAGAAGATTCTTCAAACAGCATAAGAGACTGCTGCATAACTTGAGGCTCAGACAGTTTCCCTGATATGCATGGGGGTGATGTGACAGACTGATGGGCTTGGTTTTCATGCACCATCTGTGCGCTTTCTGCAGAAGACTGGGTGGGAGATAATGTGAACGTGCTGGATGCACCGTCGGCCACCCAATTGACTAATGCCTGTACCTGCTCAGGCCTTACCATCCTTAGAACGGCATTGGGCCCCACCAAATATCCCTGTAAATTCTGGCGGCTACTGGGACCTGAGGTAGTTGGTACACTAGGACGTGCGGCTGTGGCAGAACGGCCACGTCCTCTCCCAGCACCAGAGGGTCCACTAACACCACCACGACCATGTCCACGTCCGCGTCCCTTACTAGTTGTTTTCCTCATTGTTACCGTTCACCACAATAAGAAAAATATTATTCGGGCCAATGTATTGAATTAAAATTCAGGCCTTTTTTTACAGACACCTAACACTGTCTGGCTATCTATTTAGGTACCGTATTACACTAATACAGGCACACAAGTAATGACAGATTTGGTTGAATATAAATGTGAGGCCTATTTTTTACGCGCTGTGTGACAGATATACCTTTAATCACAGAATTAGACTTGTATCTGCACTGTAGCGTGTGTGTTAAGTTTTTCAGAATGACACTATCAGCACCTTCAATCTAAGATATCCTTTTTGGGATAGATTTAAAGTAGGCCTGATATAGCAGAAACTACAAATTTTGAGAATGGCAAATTTGGGAATAGTTTTATAACCCAGAACAAAAACTGTGCTTTTACGGTCACTACAAATAACTTGACCAGCTAAAACAGTACTGATTTGGAGGAATATAAATGTCAGGTCTATTTTTTAGGCGCTGGTTGACAGGCTCAACTTGCCCCTGATGTAGTATATGGCCAAAAAATAACCACACTATTGATGGTTAAATGCACTTGGGTGACACAGGCTCAGCCTGCACCTGATGTAGTATATGGCCAAAAAATAACCACACTGTTGATGGTTAAATGCACTTGGGTGACACAGGCTCAGCCTGCACCTGTAATGACCGACGACACGCACAGGGAGGAAAACAGGGAAAGCCCTGCCCAAGGGAGAGGGAAAGGTGGTGACCCCTAACTCACCTTGCGGCTGGCACCTGACTGCCCTGACGTCCCTAGACGGGTTCCTCACCCGTGCGGCGATCGCGTGCCTAAACCCTGGCTTTCCCTAATATGAGCCCTGGATAGTGAACAGGCCGGTGGGATCGCTAGTCCACACCACTATCACTAAGAGGGAAACACCAGGGAGAGGACAGACAAAACATACAAACACATACACCCAGGTGGGCGACCACAATAAACCAAAAAGGTCCAACAGGGATCTGGAGGGTAGCGTACTGGACCAACTACCAGCGAACGCAGCAACACAGCTCCAGAAGGTCAGAATAGATGTCCAGGCAGGAAGCTCTGTCTCTGGCAACCAGAGAAGTGTGAGAGAGAAATATAAGGAGGTCTGGGAGTGCTGGACAAGGAACAGCTGAGGAGAAGGAGCTACGGATCCCTGAGTGAGCCAAAAGGGTTTGCTAAGCAAACCCAGAAAGCTACCATAAGGAAAACAGCCCCATCTTAAATAGAGCGTGCAGCCAACCGCTGCGACTTCCTGATCCCGGGTATAACGGAGTCAGGCGTGGTCCTCGACACCCTCGTGACAGTACCCCCCTCTCTACGAGGGGCCTCCGGACACTCAGGACCAGGTCTCCCAGGATGAGAGGCATGAAAAACCCGAACTAACCTGTCGGCGTTTACCTCAGACGCAGGAACCCACATTCTTTCCTCGGGACCGTAACCTTTCCAATGCACCAGATATTGAAGAGAGCGGCGGACCCGACGAGAATTAACAATTTTGGATATCTGAAATTCTAGGTTACCATCCATGACAACAGGAGGGGGTGGCAGCGGTGATGGTTCTAGAGGTGGAACATATTTTTTGAGTAACGACTTATGAAAAACATTATGAATTTTAAAAGTCTGAGGTAACTCCAGGCGAAAAGCCACGGGGTTGATGATGGCTACAATTTTGTAAGGGCCAATAAACCTAGGACCCAGTTTCCAAGAGGGAACCTTCAATTTAATATTCCTAGTAGACAACCACACATAGTCATTCACTCCTAGGTCCGGACCTGGCGACCGTCTCTTATCAGCCATGCATTTGTATTTACCTCCCATATTTTTCAAGTTAGCTTGCACCTTCTGCCATACCGATGAAAGAGATGACGAAAACCGTTCCTCTTCGGGAACCCCAGAAGACCCCCCCTCTTTGAAAGTACAGAATTGGGGATGAAAACCATATGCACCAAGAAATGGTGACTTGCCAGTGGATTCCTGACTACGATTATTTATGGCAAACTCAGCTAACGGTAAATATGATGACCACAACTCTTGGTTTTCAGACACAAAACATCTTAGATATGTCTCAAGGTTTTGGTTGGTACGCTCAGTCTGTCCATTCGACTGAGGATGGAAAGCAGAGGAAAAGGACAAGTGTACCCCCAAACGAGAACAAAAAGCTTTCCAAAATTTAGAAATAAACTGGGTACCCCGATCCGAAACAACATCGGAGGGGACCCCGTGAAGCTTCACGATTTCACTGACAAATACCTGAGCAAGAGTCTTAGCATTAGGTAGTGCGGGTAACGCAATGAAGTGTACCATTTTGCTAAACCTGTCCACTACTACCAAAATAACAGTTTTACCCGCAGACAAAGGTAAGTCAGTGATAAAATCCATTGACAGATGTGTCCACGGTCTATTGGGAATGACGAGTGGTAATAGAGACCCTGCAGGACGTGTATGTGAAACTTTTGCGCGCGCACAGGTAGAACAAGAAGACACAAAATCCAATACATCCTGACGCAACCTTGGCCACCAAAAACGACGAGACAATAGTTCCAAGGTTGCTTTACTACCCGGGTGCCCAGCAAGTGCCGAATTATGATGTTCCTTTAATAATTCGAAACGTAAGTTCAACGGTACAAACAATTTCTCTGAGGGGCAAGAGACCGGGCGTCCCCCTGGGCCTCTAACACCTTCCCCTCCAAAACAGAGTGTACCGCAGAAACAACCACTCCTCTTTGAAGAATGGGTACCGGATCACTCACATTACCCCCTCCAGGGAAACAACGAGATAGTGCATCAGCCTTGGTGTTCTTTGCCCCAGGACGATAGGTAATCACAAAGTTAAACCTGGTAAAAAATAGCGACCACCTAGCCTGTCTAGGGGTGAGACGCTTAGCTGATTCGAGGTACAGAAGATTTTTGTGGTCCGTAATTACAGTGACGGGGTGGACTGCCCACTCTAAGAAATGACGCCACTCCTCAAACGCAAGTTTAATAGCTAATAGTTCCCTATTGCCAATATCGTAGTTCTTTTCTGCTGCAGATAGTTTTTTAGAAAAGAAAGCACAAGGACGCCATTTGCCAGGAGACGGACCCTGAGACAGCACCGCCCCCACTCCCACCTCTGACGCATCGACTTCAACAATAAAAGGCTGAGAGACATCAGGTTGGACCAGTACAGGTGCTGAGGTAAACCTCTCTTTTAGAGAGGAAACAGCAACTTTAGCGGCGTCAGACCATTTAGAAAAATCAGTCCCCTTCCTAGTCATGTCAGTAAGCGGTTTTACAATAAGTGAATAATTTTTTATGAATTTCCTATAGAAATTCGCGAAGCCCAAGAACCGTTGTAGTGCTTTGAGGTTCTCAGGAAGATCCCAATCTAAAATTGCCTGGACCTTCCTAGGATCCATACGGAAACCTGACGCAGATAAAAAATAACCCAGGAATTGTATCTCCTGAACGGCGAAGACACATTTTTCAATTTTAGCATATAATTCATTCGTCCGTAGGACCTGCAGTACTTGTCTGACATGCACCTCATGTGTTTTCAGATCGGACGAATAAATTAAAATATCATCTAGGTATATTACCACAAACCTGCCGATTAGATGACTAAAAATGTCATTAACGAAATGTTGAAAGGCGGCAGGAGCATTGGTCAGACCGAAAGGCATAACTAGATTTTCATAATGCCCCTCAGGGGTGTTAAACGCTGTCTTCCACTCATCCCCCTCCTTAATACGAATCAGATTGTAGGCACCCCTAAGATCAAGTTTGGAGAACCACCTAGCACCCGCAATCTGATTAAACAGGTCAGGAATGAGAGGAAGAGGGTATGGGTCTCGGATGGTTATCTGATTTAATTCGCGAAAATCTAAGCAAGGACGCAGGCCCCCATCTTTCTTTTTAACGAAGAAAAACCCTGCAGCCACGGGTGAAGAAGAGGGTCTGATGTGTCCCTTAGCCAAGCTCTCGGAGATATAATCTTTCATGGCTTGTCTCTCTGGACCCGAAAGATTATATAACCTGGTCTTGGGTAATTTTGCGCCGGGAATAAGGTTAACCGGGCAATCATAAGGACGATGAGGTGGTAACTTCTGACAACCCTTTTCAGAAAAAACATCCTCAAAGTCCGAAATAAATGTAGGTAGGGTAGTTATGGAGGCGACTAAGCAATTGCTATTTAAGCAATTTTCTCTGCACTGCTCACTCCACTCCAATATCTCCCTGGCCTGCCAATCCACCACTGGATTGTGCGCTACCAACCAGGGAAGACCCAGCACTACCGGAGTGGGAAGCCCCTCCAGAACATAACCTGAAAGCATCTCGTTATGGTGGTCCCCTACCCGAAGGTGTAAATTATGAACCATGTGCGTGAGGTTTCTCTGAGACAGGGGAGCAGAATCAATAGCGAATATGGGAATGGGTCTCTGTAAAGTACAGAGAGACAAACCCAAAGTGCGGGCAAAATGGGCATCTATCAAATTTACCCCTGCTCCACTGTCTAGAAAGAAAGAAATAGTCTCCGTCTTATCACCAAAAATAATAACCGCTGGCAACACAAATTGCGATGTACGTATGGAGGAAACGTATACCCCCCGGCTGACATCCTCCACACAGCCTGGGGTTAGTAGTTTTTCCGACGGTCTTTTGTTTCTGAGGAAAGAAGGACAGACATTAATGAAATGACCCCTCTCCCCACAAAAAAAACAAACCCCACGCCTACGGCGAGCCTCAGGAGGACGGACCTGACGAGTAGTTCCTCCTAGCTGCATAGGCTCGTCTAAGTCCGTACAGACTAACTGCTGCTTGGGAGGGGTTACCAATTGCTCCGGTTTTTTCAACCTGACCCTAAGGCGTCTATCTATCTATTCGGATAGAAAGGGACATAACCGCATCAAGGGAAAAGGGGGTCTCATATAATGCAAGCGCATCCTTAACCCTTTCGGATAACCCAGAGCAAAACTGACTCCTGAGAGCCGGGTCGTTCCATTGGGTATCCGTAGCCCACCTACGGAATTCAGAGCAATACTCCTCTACCGGCCGCTCTCCTTGTAAGAGTCTCCGTAATCTTGATTCAGCCAGGGCGACTCGGTCAGGGTCATCATATATGAGACCCAAGGCCCCAAAAAACTCATCCACTGACCGAAGAGCCTGGGAATCAGTAGGTAAAGAGAACGCCCAGGACTGCGGATCCCCCTGCAGCAGGGAAATAACAACCCCCACCCGCTGATCTTCATTACCAGAGGAGTAAGGGCGCAGTTTAAAATATAACTTACAGGCCTCACGGAATGTCAAAAACTTGTCCCTTCCCCCAGAAAATCTGTCAGGGAGAGGGACCTTGGGTTCCGCAACAACCTGGTTACCAGTAGCAACCGCTGGGCTTGCAGTCAGTTGTAATTGCTGCTGTTGCTGGAGGACCGACGCCTTCAATCCTACCACCTCCAAAGACAGGCCATGAAATTGTTTGGACAGAGCAGCAATTTGATCCATACTGGATTCTAAGAAGGTAAAAATTTTTTTTTTTTTTTTTTACCTACACAAAATAATGGCCAGAGATAATGTAATGACCGACGACACGCACAGAGAGGAAAACAGGGAAAGCCCTGCCCAAGGGAGAGGGAAAGGTGGTGACCCCTAACTCACCTTGCGGCTGGCACCTGACTGCCCTGACGTCCCTAGACGGGTTCCTCACCCGTGCGGCGATCGCGTGCCTAAACCCTGGCTTTCCCTAATATGAGCCCTGGATAGTGAACAGGCCGGTGGGATGGCTAGTCCACACCACTATCACTAAGAGGGAAACACCAGGGAGAGGACAGACAAAACATACAAACACATACACCCAGGTGGGCGACCACAATAAACCAAAAAGGTCCAACAGGGATCTGGAGGGTAGCGTACTGGACCAACTACCAGCGAACGCAGCAACACAGCTCCAGAAGGTCAGAATAGATGTCCAGGCAGGAAGCTCTGTCTCTGGCAACCAGAGAAGTGTGAGAGAGAAATATAAGGAGGTCTGGGAGTGCTGGACAAGGAACAGCTGAGGAGAAGGAGCTACGGATCCCTGAGTGAGCCAAAAGGGTTTGCTAAGCAAACCCAGAAAGCTACCATAAGGAAAACAGCCCTATCTTAAATAGAGCGTGCAGCCAACCGCTGCGACTTCCTGACCCCGGGTATAACGGAGTCAGGCGTGGTCCTCGACACCCTCGTGACAGCACCTGATGTAGTATATGGCCAAAAAATAACCACACTGTTGATGGTTAAATGCAATTGGGTGACATAGGCTCAGCCTGCACCTGATGTAGGATATAGCACAAAATAACCACACTATTGATGGTTAAATGCACTTGGTGGTAGCTTGTGCTGGCGCACCACAAGCCACAAAATGTCCACCGATCACCCCAGAAAAAAGTAATTCAATATCAGCACTTCAATGATCCACAGCTGGAGATCGATCACTGAATTAAGTCTTTTGGAGGAGTTAATCTGCCTAATCTCGCCCTAACGTCGCAGCAGCAACCTCTCCCTATGCTTGAATCAGCAGAGTGACGTGCAGCGCTACGTGACCCAAGCTTATATAAAGGCTGGGTCACATGCTGCACTGGCCAATCACAGCCATGCCAATAGTAGGCAAGGCTGTGATGGCCTCTTGGGGCAAGTAGTATGACGCTTGTTGATTGGCTGCTTTGCAGCCTTTCAAAAAGCGCCAAGAAAGCGCCGAACACCGAACCCGAACCCGGACTTTTACGAAAATGTTCGGGTTCGGGTCCGTGTCACGGACACCCCAAAATTCGGTACGAACCCGAACTATACAGTTCGGGTTCGCTCATTCCTATACATGAGGTGCAGTGTAATATACAGGACTATACACGGGGGGCAGTGTAATATACAGGACTATACATGAGGTGCAGTGTAATATACAGGACTATACATGGGGGGCAGTACAATATACAGGACTATACATGGGGTGCAGTATAATATACAGGACTATACATGAGGTGCAGTGTAATATACAGGACTATACATGGGGTGAAGTATAATATACAGGACTATTCATAGGTTGCAGTATAATATACAGGACTATACATGAGGGGCAGTATAATATACAGGACTATACATGGGGTGAAGTATAATATACAGAACTATTCATGGGTTGCAGTATAATATACAGGACTATACATGAGGGGCAGTATAATATACAGGACTGTACATGGGATGCAGTGTAATATACAGGACTGTACATGGGGTGCAGTATAATATACAGGACTATACATGGGGTGCAGTGTAATATACAGGACTATACATGGGGTGCAGTATAATATACAGGACTATACATGGGGTGCAGTGTAATATACAGGACTATACATGAGGGGCAGTATAATATACAGGACTGTACATGGGGGGCAGTATAATATACAGGACTGTACATGGGGTGCAGTATAATATACAGGACTATACATGGGGTGCAGTATAATATATAGGACTATACATGGGGTGCAGTGTAATATACAGCAGTATACATGGAGTTCAGTGTAATATACAGGACTATAAATGGGGTGCAGTATAATTTACAGAACTATACATGGGGTGCAGTACAACATACATGATTATACATGAGGTAAAGTGTAATATACAGGGCTATACATGGGGGGCAGTGTAATATACAGGACTATACATGGGGGGCAGTACAATATGCAGGACTATACATGCGGTGCAGTATAATATACAGGACTATACATGAGGTGCAGTGTAATATACAGGACTATACATGGGGTGAAGAATATTATACAGGACTATTCATGGGTTGCAGTATAATATACAGGACTATACATGGGGTGAAGTATATTATACAGGACTATTCATGGGTTGCAGTATAATATACAGGACTATACATGAGGGGCAGTATAATATACAGGACTATTCATGGGTTGCAGTATAATATACAGGACTATACATGAGGGGCAGTTTAATATACAGGACTGTACATGGGGTGCAGTGTAATATACAGGACTGTACATGGGGTGCAGTATAATATACAGGACAATACATGGGGTGCAGTGTAATATACAGGACTATACATGGGGTGCAGTATAATATACAGGACTATACATGGGGTGCAGTGTAATATACAGGACTATACATGGGGTGCAGTGTAATATACAGGACTATACATGAGGGGCAGTATAATATACAGGACTGTACATGGGGTGCAGTGTAATATACAGGACTGTACATGGGGTGCAGTATAATATACAGGACTATACATGGGGTGCAGTATAATGTACATGACTATACATGGGGTGCAGTGTAATATACAGGACTATACATTGGGTGCAGTGTAATATACAGGACTATACATGGGGTGCAGTGTAATATACAGGACTATACATTGGGTGCAGTGTAATATACAGGACTATACATGGGGTGCAGTGTAATATACAGGACTATACATTGGGTGCAGTGTAATATACAGGACTATACATGAGGGGCAGTATAATATATAGGACTGTTCATGGGTTGCAGTATAATATACAGGACTATACATGGGGTGCAGTATAATGTACAGGACTATACATGGGGTGCCAGGGCCGGACTGGGACAAAAAATAGGCCTGGGCATTTTTGACTGAGCAGCCCAATCACATGACCCCCAACAGGCCCCACCCCCTTGCGGTCTAGGGGCGGAGCCAAAACCGGAAGCACAATTGAGAGGCAGGGCCAGTCACCAGTAAGATAGGAAGGCTTCAGCCAACACACAAGCTTCTTTGGGGGTCCCCAGTTGACATTAGGGGTCTTAGTACGATCCGGCTACCGAATCCGGCAGAAAATGCAAGGAATCGACTGGACACAAAGCACAGCATGCAGCGGTTTATGTCCCGCTGATTCTCTGCATTTTTCCCAGATTGTGGCCGGATTTCTGCCGTACCCCATTATAGTCAATGGGGCTGGCGGGCATTCTGTCTGCATCCAGGAGTGCCGGATCCAGTGAATTCTCAGCTGGAACAGCCTGCCAGGATCACTAACGCAGATGTGAAAGTAGCCACATACAGCGCCCCATACCTCTTATATCCAGTGACGTCTCCTCTGATGTAGATGTTCTCTTTCCTTATCTTCTCCATTCAGACCAGACCACTGTGATCATTTCTTTCAGCCATCTCACGTCACGTATCTCAAAGAACTGTGCTAAGCTGATGCTGTGCCAGGGTGCCCCCAAAATAATGGTGCTCCCAAAGTCCCAACAATAGTAATTATTTCTTTGCCAGAGTGCATTTAGTAGTAATAGTGCTCCTACAGTGCCCCCAACAGTAATTGTGTCCCACAAGTAATAATGCTCCCATAGTCCCCCAGTTGTAATAAAGCCCACCATAATGCCCCGATAGTAATAATTCTCTTTATAATGTTTGACAGTAGAACCCCCCCCCCCTTATAATCTGCACCAGTACAAAAAATGCCCCGCTGTGTGGCAGTAAAAAAATAAATACCTCCTCTTAGTGCCCCCAGTAGAGCCAATGTCCCCAGAGTGCCCTCATGTGTTCCAATGACCCGTACTGTGTGCCACTACAAAAAACACTTAGTGCCACCAGTTGAGCTTAGGTGCCCATAGTGACCTTATAATTTGTGCCAGTATAAAATACTCCTATATAGTCCCCCCAGAATATGCCCCCATAGTGCTCCTTCCTCGTCTCCATAGTGCCCTCCATAATGTGGCACTATAAAATGCCCCTATAGACTGCCCCACATAGATACCCCCATAATGCTCCTTTCCTCCCTTCCCCATAGTGGCATCAAAATGGGTGCCAGTATTAAATGCCCCTGTATAATGCCCTCATAGTGCTCTTGTCCCCTACTTCTCCATAGTGCCCACCTATAATGCGTGCCAGTATATAGGGCCCCCAGTAGATGCCCCCATAGTGCTCCTTCCCCTCTTCTCCATAGTGCCCCCCCATAATGTGCCAGTGTATAGGGCCCCAATAGTGCTTCCCCTCTTCTCCATAGTGCCCCCGTATTGTGCCAGTATATAGCCCCCCATATTGTGCCAGTATATATGGCCCCATAGTGCTTCCCCTCTTCTCCATAGTGCCGCCCCCCCCCCCCATATTGTGCCAGTATATAGGGCCCCATAGTGCTTCCCCTCTTCTGCATAGTGTCCCCCCCATATTGTGCCAGTATATAGGGCCCCATAGTGCCCACCCCATATTGTGCCAATATATAGGGCCCCATAGTGCCCCACCTCATATTGTGCCAGTATATAGGGCCCCATAGTGCCCCCCCCATATTGTGCCAGTATATAGGGCCCCATAGTGCTTCCCCTCTTCTCCATAGTGCCCCCCCATGTTGTGCCAGTATATAGGCACCCCCCATATTGTGCCAGTATATATGGCCCCATAGTGCTTCCCCTCTTCTCCATAGTGCCGACCCCCCCTATATTGTGACAGTATATAGGGCCCCCACCCCCCTTCTTGCCACAGTATAGTATAAAATTAAATAATAAAAACAATAAACTCATATACTTACCTCCATGCTGCTGTCAGCGATGCGATGCAGGCCTCTTCCGGCCTGTGTCCCGCTCTGTACGGCTCCATTTCACAATGGTAGCGCTCATCTCCACTCCTGCCTGGCTGCTGCCACATTAATAAAAAATTTAAAAAAACTCAGCCGGTGGCCCGGCTGATTGTGTTCGGCCCGGCCCACCGGGCAAATGCCCGGTCTGCCCTATGGCCAGTCCGGCCCTGGGTACTACCCTCTGTAGTGGAAGCAACCGTCTCCTACTCCTCCTCCTCTTCATCGTCCAATTCGTGCTGAGAAGACAAACTGGGGGTGGTCTAGCTATCACCCTGTGTAATGTCTTCCCCAATTTCCACCTCTTCCACATGCAAAGTGTTGTCCTTAACCACCTCCGGACCGCCTAACGCAGATTCGCGTTCCGGAGGTGGCAGCCCTGCGCTCAGCGACGCATATACGCGTCATCTCGCGTGAGCCGGGATTTCCTGTGAACGCGCGCACACAGGCGCGCACGCTCACAGGAACGGAAGGTAAGAGAGTTGATCTCCAGCCTGCCAGCGGCGATCGTTCGCTGGCAGGCTGGAGATGTATTTTTTTTAACCCCTAACAGGTATATTAGACGCTGTTTTGATAACAGCGTCTAATATACCTGCTACCTGGTCCTCTGGTGGTCCCCTTTGTTTGGATCGACCACCAGAGGACACAGGTAGCTCAGTAAAGTAGCACCAAGCACCACTACACTACACTACACCCCCACCTCGTCACTTATTAACCCCTTATTAGCCCCTGATCACCCCTGATCACCCCATATAGACTCCCTGATCACCCCCCTGTCATTGATTACCCCCCTGTCATTGATCACACCCCTGTAAAGCTCCATTCAGATGTCCGCATGATTTTTACGGATCCACTGATAGATGGATCGGATCCGCAAAACGCATACGGACATCTGAATGGAGCCTTACAGGGGCGTGATCAATGACTGTGGTGATCACCCCATATAGACTCCCTGATCACCCCCCTGTCATTGATTACCCCCCTGTAAGATCCATTCAGATGTCCGCATGATTTTTACGGATCCACTGATAGATGGATCGGATCCGCAAAACGCATACGGATGTCTGAATAAAGCCTTACAGGGGCGTGATCAATGACTGTGGTGATCACCCCATATAGGCTCCCTGATCACCCCCCTGTCATTGATTACCCCCCTGTCATTGATCACACCCCTGTAAAGCTCCATTCAGATGTCCGCATGATTTTTACGGATCCACTGATAGATTGATCGGATCCGCAAAACGCATACGGACATCTGAATGGAGCCTTACAGGGGCGTGATCAATGACTCTGGTGATCACCCCATATAGACTCCCTGATCACCCCCCTGTCATTGATTACCCCCCTGTCATTGATCACCCCCCCTGTCATTGATCACCCCCCCTGTCATTGATCACCCCCCCTGTCAGGCTGCATTCAGATGTCCGTATGATTTTTACGGATCCACGGATACATGGATCGGATCCGCAAAACACATACGGACATCTGAATGGAGCCTTATAGGGGGGTGATCAATGACAGGGGGGTGATCACCCCATATAGACTCCCTGATCACCCCCCTGTCATTGATCACCCCCCTGTCATTGATCACCCCCCTGTCATTGATCACCCCCCTGTCATTGATCACCCCTCTGTAAGGCTCCATTCAGACATTTTTTTGGCCCAAGTTAGCGGAATTTTTTTTTTTTTTCTTACAAAGTCTCATATTCCACTAACTTGTGTCAAAAAATAAAATCTCACATGAACTCTCCATACCCCTCACGGAATCCAAATGCGTAAAATTTTTTAGACATTTATATTCCAGACTTCTTCTCACGCTTTAGGGCCCCTAGAATGCCAGGGCAGTATAAATACCCCACATGTGACCCCATTTCGGAAAGAAGACACCCCAAGGTATTCCGTAAGGGGCATATTGAGTCCATGAAAGATTGAAATTTTTGTCCCAAGTTAGCGGAAAGGGAGACTTTGTGAGAAAAAAATAAAAAAAATCAATTTCCGCTAACTTGTGCCAAAAAAAATAAAATTTCTATGAACTCGCCATGCCCCTCATTGAATACCTTGGGGTGTCTTCTTTCCAAAATGGGGTCACATGTGGGGTATTTATACTGCCCTGGCATTCTAGGGGCCCTAAAGCGTGAGAAGAAGTCTGGGATCCAAATGTCTAAAAATGCCCTCATAAAAGGAATGTGGGCCCCTTTGCGCATCTAGGCTGCAAAAAAGTGCCACACATGTGGTATCTCCGTACTCAGGAGAAGTTGGGGAATGTGTTTTGGGGTGTCATTTTACATATACCCATGCTGGGTGAGAGAAATATCTTGGCAAAAGACAACTTTTCCCATTTTTTTATACAAAGTTGGCATTTGACCAAGATATTTATCTCACCCAGCATGGGTATATGTAAAATGACACACCAAAACACATTCCCCAACTTCTTCTGAATACGGCGATACCAGATGTGTGACACTTTTTTGCAGCCTAGGTGGGCAAAGGGGCCCACATTCCAAAGAGCACCTTTCGGATTTCACAGGTCATTTACCTACTTACCACACATTAGGGCCCCTGGAAAATGCCAGTGCAGTATAACTACCCCACAAGTGACCCCATTTTGGAAAGAAGGCACCCCAAGGTATTCCGTGAGGGGCATGGCAAGTTCCTAGAATTTTTTATTTTTTGTCACAAGTTAGTGGAAAATGATGATTTTTTTTTTTTTTTTTTTTTTCATACAAAGTCTCATATTCCACTAACTTGTGACAAAAAATAAAAACTTCCATGAACTCACTATGCCCATCAGCGAATACCTTGGGGTCTCTTCTTTCCAAAATGGGGTCACTTGTGGGGTAGTTATACTGCCCTGGCATTCTAGCGGCCAAAATGTGTGGTAAGGAGTTTGAAATCAAATTCTGTAAAAAATGGCCTGTGAAATCCGAAAGGTGCTCTTTGGAATATGGGCCCCTTTGCCCACCTAGGCTGCAAAAAAGTGTCACACATCTGGTATCTCTGTATTCAGGAGAAGTTGAGGAATGTGTTTTGGGGTGTCTTTTTACATATACCCATGCTGGGTGAGATAAATATCTTGGTCAAATGCCAACTTTGTATAAAAAAATGGGAAAAGTTGTCTTTTGCCAAGATATTTCTCTCACCCAGCATGGGTATATGTAAAATGACACCCCAAAACACATTCCCCAACTTCTCCTGAGTACGGAGATACCAGATGTGTGACACTTTTTTGCAGCCTAGGTGGGCAAAGGGGCCCATATTCCAAAGAGCGCCTTTCGGATTTCACTGGTCAGTTTTTACAGAATTTGATTTCAAACTCCTTACCACACATTTGGGCCCCTAGAATGCCAGGGCAGTATAACTACCCCACAAGTGACCCCATTTTAGAAAGAAGACACCCCAAGGTATTCCGTGAGGGGCATGGCGAGTTCCTAGAATTTTTTATTTTTTGTCACAAGTTAGTGGAAAATGATTTTTTTTTTTTTTTTTTTCATACAAAGTCTCATATTCCACTAACTTGTGACAAAAAATAAAAACTTCCATGAACTCACTATGCCCCTCACGGAATACCTTGGGGTGTCTTCTTTCCAAAATGGGGTCACTTGTGGGGTAGGTATACTGCCCTGGCATTCTAGGGGCCCAAATGTGTGGTAAGGAGTTTGAAATCAAATTCTGTAAAATATGACCAGTGAAATCCGAAAGGTGCTCTTTGGAATATGGGCCCCTTTGCCCACCTAGGCTGCAAAAAAGTGTCACACATCTGGTATCTCTGTATTCAGGAGAAGTTGAGGAATGTGTTTTGGGGTGTCTTTTTACATATACCCATGCTGGGTGAGATAAATATCTTGGTCAAATGCCAACTTTGTATAGAAAAATGGGAAAAGTTGTCTTTTGCCAAGATATTTCTCTCACCCAGCATGGGTATATGTAAAATGACACCCCAAAACACATTCCCCAACTTCTCCTGAGTACGGAGATACCAGATGTGTGACACTTTTTTGCAGCCTAGGTGGGCAAAGGGGCCCATATTACAAAGAGCACCTTTCGGATTTCACTGGTCAGTTTTTACAGAATTTGATTTCAAACTCCTTACCACACATTTGGGCCCCTAGAATGCCAGGGCAGTATAACTACCCCACAAGTGACCCCATTTTGGAAAGAAGACACCCCAAGGTATTCGCTGATGGGCATATTGAGTTCATGATAGATGGATCGGATCCGCAAAACGCATACGGACATCTGAATGGAGCCTTACAGGGGCGTGATCAATGACTGTGGTGATCACCCCATATAGACTCCCTGATCACCCCCCTGTCATTGATTACCCCCCTGTAAGATCCATTCAGATGTCCGCATGATTTTTACGGATCCACTGATAGATGGATCGGATCCGAAAAACGCATACGGACTTCTGAATAAAGCCCTACAGGGGCGTGATCTATGACTGTGGTGATCACCCCATATAGACTCCCTGATCACCCCCCTGTCATTGATTACCCCCCTGTCATTGATCACACCCCTGTAAAGCTCCATTCAGATGTCCGCATGATTTTTACGGATCCACTGATAGATGGATCGGATCCGCAAAACGCATACGGATGTCTGAATAAAGCCTTACAGGGGCGTGATCAATGACTGTGGTGATCACCCCATATAGGCTCCCTGATCACCCCCCTGTCATTGATTACCCCCCTGTCATTGATCACACCCCTGTAAAGCTCCATTCAGATGTCCGCATGATTTTTACGGATCCACTGATAGATTGATCGGATCCGCAAAACGCATACGGACATCTGAATGGAGCCTTACAGGGGCGTGATCAATGACTCTGGTGATCACCCCATATAGACTCCCTGATCACCCCCCTGTCATTGATTACCCCCCTGTCATTGATCACCCCCCCTGTCATTGATCACCCCCCCTGTCATTGATCACCCCCCTGTCAGGCTGCATTCAGATGTCCGTATGATTTTTACGGATCCACGGATACATGGATCGGATCCGCAAAACACATACGGACATCTGAATGGAGCCTTATAGGGGGGTGATCAATGACAGGGGGGTGATCACCCCATATAGACTCCCTGATCACCCCCATGTCATTGATCACCCCCCTGTCATTGATCACCCCCCTGTCATTGATCACCCCCCTGTCATTGATCACCCCTCTGTAAGGCTCCATTCAGACATTTTTTTGGCCCAAGTTAGCGGAAATTTTTTTTTTTTTCTTACAAAGTCTCATATTCCACTAACTTGTGTCAAAAAATAAAATCTCACATGAACTCCCCATACCCCTCACGGAATCCAAATGCGTAAAATTTTTTAGACATTTATATTCCAGACTTCTTCTCACGCTTTAGGGCCCCTAGAATGCCAGGGCAGTATAAATACCCCACATGTGACCCCATTTCGGAAAGAAGACACCCCAAGGTATTCCGTAAGGGGCATATTGAGTCCATGAAAGATTGAAATTTTTGTCCCAAGTTAGCGGAAAGGGAGACTTTGTGAGAAAAAAAAAAATAAAATCAATTTCCGCTAACTTGTGCCAAAAAAAATAAAATTTCTATGAACTCGCCATGCCCCTCATTGAATACCTTGGGGTGTCTTCTTTCCAAAATGGGGTCACATGTGGGGTATTTATACTGCCCTGGCATTCTAGGGGCTCTAAAGCGTGAGAAGAAGTCTGGGATCCAAATGTCTAGAAATGCCCTCATAAAAGGAATGTGGGCCACTTTGCGCATCTAGGCTGCAAAAAAGTGCCACACATGTGGTATCTCCGTACTCAGGAGAAGTTGGGGAATGTGTTTTGGGGTGTCATTTTACATATACCCATGCTGGGTGAGAGAAATATCTTGGCAAAAGACAACTTTTCCCATTTTTTTTATACAAAGTTGGCATTTGACCAAGATATTTATCTCACCCAGCATGGGTATATGTAAAATGACACCCCAAAACACATTCCCCAACTTCTCCTGAATACGGCGATACCAGATGTGTGACACTTTTTTGCAGCCTAGGTGGGCAAAGGGGCCCACATTCCAAAGAGCACCTTTCGGATTTCACAGGTCATTTACCTACTTACCACACATTAGGGCCCCTGGAAAATGCCAGTGCAGTATAACTACCCCACAAGTGACCCCATTTTGGAAAGAAGACACCCCAAGGTATTCCGTGAGGGGCATGGCAAGTTCCTAGAATTTTTTATTTTTTGTCACAAGTTAGTGGAAAATGATGATTTTTTTTATTTTTTTTTTCATACAAAGTCTCATATTCCACTAACTTGTGACAAAAAATAAAAACTTCCATGAACTCACTATGCCCATCAGCGAATACCTTGGGGTCTCTTCTTTCCAAAATGGGGTCACTTGTGGGGTAGTTATACTGCCCTGGCATTCTAGGGGCCCAAATGTGTGGTAAGGAGTTTGAAATCAAATTCTGTAAAAAATGGCCTGTGAAATCCGAAAGGTGCTCTTTGGAATATGGGCCCCTTTGCCCACCTAGGCTGCAAAAAAGTGTCACACATCTGGTATCTCTGTATTCAGGAGAAGTTGAGGAATGTGTTTTGGGGTGTCTTTTTACATATACCCATGCTGGGTGAGATAAATATCTTGGTCAAATGCCAACTTTGTATAAAAAAATGGGAAAAGTTGTCTTTTGCCAAGACATTTCTCTCACCCAGCATGGGTATATGTAAAATGACACCCCAAAACACATTCCCCAACTTCTCCTGAGTACGGAGATACCAGATGTGTGACACTTTTTTGCAGCCTAGGTGGGCAAAGGGGCCCATATTCCAAAGAGCACCTTTCGGATTTCACTGGTCAGTTTTTACAGAATTTGATTTCAAACTCCTTACCACACATTTGGGCCCCTAGAATGCCAGGGCAGTATAACTACCCCACAAGTGACCCCATTTTGGAAAGAAGACACCCCAAGGTATTCCGTGAGAGGCATGGCGAGTTCCTAGAATTTTTTATTTTTTGTCACAAGTTAGTGGAAAATGATTTTTTTTTTTTTCTTTTTTTTTTTTTTTTTCATACAAAGTCTCATATTCCACTAACTTGTGACAAAAAATAAAAACCTCCATGAACTCACTATGCCCATCAGCGAATACCTTGGGGTCTCTTCTTTCCAAAATGGGGTCACTTGTGGGGTAGTTATACTGCCCTGGCATTCTAGGGGCCCAAATGTGTGGTAAGGAGTTTGAAATCAAATTCTGTAAAAAATGGCCTGTGAAATCCGAAAGGTGCTCTTTGGAATATGGGCCCCTTTGCCCACCTAGGCTGCAAAAAAGTGTCACACATCTGGTATCTCTGTATTCAGGAGAAGTTGAGGAATGTGTTTTGGGGTGTCTTTTTACATATACCCATGCTGGGTGAGATAAATATCTTGGTCAAATGCCAACTTTGTATAAAAAAATGGGAAAAGTTGTCTTTTGCCAAGATATTTCTCTCACCCAGCATGGGTATATGTAAAATGACACCCCAAAACACATTCCCCAACTTCTCCTGAGTACGGAGATACCAGATGTGTGACACTTTTTTGCAGCCTAGGTGGGCAAAGGGGCCCATATTACAAAGAGCACCTTTCGGATTTCACTGGTCAGTTTTTACAGAATTTGATTTCAAACTCCTTACCACACATTTGGGCCCCTAGAATGCCAGAGCAGTATAACTACCCCACAAGTGACCCCATTTTGGAAAGAAGACACCCCAAGGTATTCGCTGATGGGCATAGTGAGTTCATGGAAGTTTTTATTTTTTGTCACAAGTTAGTGGAATATGAGACTTTGTAAGAAAAAAAAAAAAAAATCATCATTTTCCGCTAACTTGTGACAAAAAATAAAAAGTTCTATGAACTCACTATGCCCATCAGCGAATACCTTAGGGTGTCTACTTTCCGAAATGGGGTCATTTGTGGGGTGTTTGTACTGTCTGGGCATTGTAGAACCTCAGGAAACATGACAGGTGCTCAGAAAGTCAGAGCTGCTTCAAAAAGCGGAAATTCACATTTTTGTACCATAGTTTGTAAACACTATAACTTTTACCCAAACTATTTTTTTTTACCCAAACATTTTTTTTTTATCAAAGACATGTAGAACAATAAATTTAGAGCAAAATTTATATATGGATCTCGTTTTTTTTGCAAAATTTTACAACTGAAAGTGAAAAATGTCATTTTTTTGCAAAAAAATCGTTAAATTTCGATTAATAACAAAAAAAGTAAAAATGTCAGCAGCAATGAAATACCACCAAATGAAAGCTCTATTAGTGAGAAGAAAAGGAGGTAAAAATTATTTGGGTGGTAAGTTGCATGACCGAGCAATAAACGGTGAAAGTAGTGTAGGTCAGAAGTGTAAAAAGCGGCCTGGTCTTTTAGGGTGTTTAAGCACTGGGGGCTGAGGTGGTTAATTCTGAGCAGCGAGCATTTGAGTAGACACAGAAGTGGGATGTTTACACTGATAATAGCGTTATCGCCGCTCACCATCTGTGTTGATTCCTCAAAGTTTCTTAAAACCTCTCAAAAGGTCCGACATCGATGCCCACTCCTCGCAGCTGAAGCTGACTGGAAAGGCGACGACCATGTTGCAGCTGGTATTCCACTACTGCCCTCTGCTGCTCACAAGGCCTGGCCAACATGTGGAACGTCGAGTTCCAGCGCATGCTCACGTCGCACAACAGCCGGTGAGCTGGCAATTTCAAGAGCTGCTGCAGCGTTGACAGACCGTCTGAAGCTGTCGATGACTTGCGGAAATGTGCACACACGCGGCAGACCTTCTCCAGTAGCTCAGGAAAATTGGGGTAGGTTTTGAGAAACCGCTGAATCACAAGGTTGAACACGTGGGCTAGGCATGGGATGTCTCTAAGCTTGCCGAGCTCCAAAGCCGCCACCAAGTTATGGCCATTATCAGACACAACCATGCCTGGTTGTAGGTTGAGTGGCGAGAGCCACAGCTCAGTCTGGTCTCTTATCCCCTGCCATAGCTCTGCTACGGTGTGCTGTTTGTCCCCTAAGCATATTAGCTTTAGCACGGCCTGTTGCCGCTTGCCCACTGCAGTGCTACACTGCTTCAAGCTACCGACTGATGACTGACTCGTGCTGCACGCGGATAATTCGGAAGTGGAAGTGGAGGAGGAAGCTGGGTTTGGAGCCACTAACGTAGGTGCTGGCAGAAACCCTGATCGACAGAGTGTCCGCAATCCTTAGCGTTGGTAGCACCTGTGCCATCCCGGCCTCCACAACATTAATCCAGTGTGCGTCAGGGAAATGTAGCGTCCCTGGCCGAATGCACTTGTCCATGTGTTCGTGGTTAAGTGGACCTTCACAGTAACTGCGTTGGTCATGTGTGATGTTACAGGACACATGTTGGTGTAAGGCGGGCATGGCACACCTTGAAAAATAGTGGCAGCTGGGGTCTGCGTAACGCGGCACTGCTGCCGACATCAAGCTGTGGAAGGCCTCAGTGTCCACGAGCATAAATTGGAAAATTTCCAGCGCCAGTAATTTGGAAAGCTGCACATTTAGTGCTATGGCCTCTGGGTGGATGGCTGGGTATTTTCGCTTGCGTTCAAAGGCCTGGGGTAATGACATTTAGATGCTGCGCTGGGACACGGAAGTGGATGTGGTCGCTGATGGTGCTTGAGAAGGTCCAGGTGCAGGGTGGGAGGCATCTGGGCCTGCGCTTTCGACAGTGGACTGTCCAGCACTTAGCATAGGGGAAGAGGAGGCAGTGGTGTGACCCGCAGACACAGAATGTGGACCTAGGCATTCGTCCCACTTATTACGGTGCTTGGATGCCATGTGGCGGATCAAGCTGGTGGTGGTGAGGTTGCTAGTGTTCATGCCCCGACTCATTTTCGTATGGCACAGGTTGCAAACTACTATTCTTTTGTCGTCCGCACTTTCCTCAAAAAAGCGCCATACTGCGGCACATCTACCCCTTGGCAAGGGAGATTTCCACAAGGGGGTGCTCCGTGTAACAGTTGCGGTCCTGTTTGATGTGGCCCGCCTTCTCCCTTTTGCCACCCCACTGCCTCTTCCAGTCTATTGCGGTGCTGCAGATCCCTCCCACTTTGTACTGCTGTCCTTGCTCGGCTTTCCACAAATGTGCAGCACTCCACGTTTTTGTATCCTGCAGAGTCTATTTAAAAAATGCATACGTTAACGTAATTTTTTTTTCTACCATGGAACTGTATGGTGAACGGACGCCACTGTACGGCATCAGTCTCAGGCATCTGTTAATGCATACATTTTTGGTATGCAATAAATGGATGGCAAAAATAGGATGTGAACCCAGCCCTAGTGTCAGAATAAGCACCAGTACACATCGGAGCAGCGTGGCGGAGAGGGGAAGCTACGATGCACTGACAGAGCGCTAACTGGTCCTGGTGGTCAGGGATGAGGACTGTGTTTCCCAATGATCATTTTCTACTGGGAAATACAGGGCACAGTATAATAAACTAGAATTTATATAATATAAAAATATTAGCCCTACCCCTGAATGATAATACAATTAGGTGATCATTTATTATATAGAAATAAGTCTATGTTAGGTGTATTTCTGACACAGATTGTGGCGCAAAGGTCCTTAGCACCGCATTCTGCATATTTTTCCCGTTAATGTCAGGTTTAAAAAAGGATGGTGTGGGCAGGGAAAGGGATACAGTTATGGCTATCCAGATATTGGATACCACCGCCATACATTGATCGGATAACACCTCTGCACAGTGACCGGATAACACCGCCATACCGTGAATGGATAAAAGAGTATAAGAGGGCACCGTACAGGGAATGACTAGGGGCACTGCACAGGGTGTGGTAAGAGGGCACAATGCAGGGTACAAGCAGGGACGGTGCAAGGATTTTTGCCGCCCTAGGCAAGATAAAAATTGCCGCCCCCCCCCCCCCTTATCAGATGATCTGCCCATATCATGACATCACATATGTTCCACCCCTTTTTTAGCTTTTAAATTAAAAGAACTGCTATGTTTCCCTTAGGGTTAATCCAGCTGTCTCTTTTTGCGGAACGGAATTGCGGACCCATAGCGGACAAGAATAGGCATATTCTCTTAGTGTCCGCAAAATGCGGAACGCACATTGCCGCTGTCCGTGTTTTGTGGATCCGCAAAACACACATGGATGTGTGAATGGAGCCTAAATGTGAGGTAAATTATTTTCCAATGTAGTATTAATAACTAAACAATTACATAATAAACATATTGCATTGTCTACTTACCACCAGGACAATAAGATGATCTGGTCTCTGGCTGCAGTCTTGCTCTTGGTCTGGCTCTGGGAACTCCCTTGTCACTCCCCCCCCCCTCCCTCCCTTGTCACTCTCTTCTCTCCCCCCCCTCCCTCCCTTGTCACTCTCTCCACCCCCTCCCTTGTCACTCTCATCCCCCCCCTCCCTTGTCACTCTCATTCTACCTCCCCTTCCCTTGTCACTCTCATTCTACCCCCCCTCCCTTGTCACTCTCATTCCAGCCCCCCTCCCTTGTCACTCTCATTCTACCTCCCCCTCCCTTGTCACTCTCATTCTACCTCCCCCATCTTGTCACTCTCATTCCAGCCCCCCCTTGTCACTCTCATTCCAGCCCCCCCCCTTGTCACTCTCATTCCAGCCCCCCCTTGTCACTCTCATTCCAGCCCCCCCCTTGTCACTCTCGTTCCAGCCCCCCCTTGTCACTCTCATTCCAGCCCCCCCTTGTCACTCTCATTCCAGCCCCCCCTTGTCACTCTCATTCCAGCCCCCCCTTGTCACTCTCATTCCAGCCCCCCCCCCCTTGTCACTCTCATTCCAGCCCCCACTGTCATTCTCATTGCAGCCCCCCCTTGTCACTCTCATTCCAGCCCCCCCCCTTGTCACTCTCATTCCAGCCCCCCCCTTTCACTCTCATTCCAGCCCACCCATGTCACTCTCATTCCAGCCCCCCCTTCCCTTGTCACTCTCATTCCAGCCCCTTCCCCCCCCCCCCCGTCACCTCTAGTGTAGTGTGGCCGAGCTCTGTTCGGTCCGCGGTACATGAGCATTTGTTTCCTGTACCTGGCCGGACTGAAAGGAAGTGCACACTAAGTGAGCACTTCCTGTCAGTCCGGCCGGGTACAGGAAACAAAAGCTCCTGTACCGTGGACTGAACAGAGCTCGGCCACGCTACATTAGAGCAGACACAGCATGACAGCAGGCGCAGGCAGGCTGCGCAGCACTGAGCCGGCGGCCGGAGATTCTTTAGAGCGGCAAGCGCTCAGCCGCTCAGGAGGCGCAGCATGAGGGGCGCCGCCGGCCGGCCGAACTTATATAACCAACTTATTATTTTTTTTACACCGCAACGGGCACCCCCTGCTAAATGGCGCCCGTTGTCGCCTTACTGGTGGCGCCGGCCCTGGGTATAAGGGGGCACAGTACGGGGTGAGGGGCAAAGTACAGGGTGGGGGGCACAGTCACATGACCCTGTGACATTAGAAAGTCCTTATGGTAAATGCGGTTCATATGCCACCATAATGAGAGGCAGAGGAGTGAGACAAGGGTGTGATTATGATAGAGATAAAAAATGTAACTGTCGGCCAGTACAGGCCCCAAAAATTAGGCAATAGGTATTCACCTTACAACAAAGAACTTTGGATTCTGTGGCTGGAGGTATATTAGGCGGTCACAGGATAAAAATGTAACTGTCGGCCAGTACAGGCCCCAAAAATTAGGCATTCAACGGACATAAAAGGCCTAATGCCACTGTATGTACCTAAGACAGGGACCATGATTTGTTCTGGTTGGTGGCGGTCGGATATTTGGATATTTGTGGGCTGTCATGAGGAAATTCAATCAAATGTGGTCGACTCGTCACATGTGTTGAATTCCTCCGAGATCCATGCCTCATTAATTTTTTTAAATGTGAGGTAGTCCACACTGTCGTGAGATAGGCGAGCACGCTTATCGGTCATGATCCCCCCTGCTGCGCTGAACGTCCTTTTGGACAGGACACTGGACGAGAAGCAAGCCAACAGTTCCATGGCAAATTGTGCCAGCTCTGGCCACAAGTCAAGCCTGCACATCCAGTAGTCCAGGGGTTCATCGCTTCTCAGAGCGTCCACATCGGCCATTAACCCGATGTAGTCAGACACCTGTCGGTCTAGGCGTTCCCTGAGGCTGGATACGGAAGACGGCTGTCCATGGGTTTACTGCAAGAATAATCTCATATCCGAAGTGACCAACACATCTTCAAACCGCCCTCTTCTTGCATGCACTGTTGGATTGGTACCCGCAACTGTTTCTCTGTGAGCGTCCACAAAAGCAGAATGCAGCATTTCTCGAAGAAAGGCCTGGAAGTGCTGCATTCTAACAGCCCTCTGTGATGGTGGTAAAATTTCCACCATTTTGTGTTTGTACCGGGGGTCTAAGTACGTTGCCACCCAGTACTGGTCCTTGCCCTTTATGCTTTTTTTACGGGAGTCCCTCTTCAAACACTGGAGCATGAAGGCCCCATTTGCACTAAACTAGAAGCGGTGGAGTGGCCTGGCTCCTGCTCATCATCCAGGATAATGTCGTCCTCGTTCTCCTCCCCCCAGCCACGGACAACACCAGGGATCCCAGAAAAGTTCAAAGCATGCTCTTCTTGATCCTCCTCCGCCCCGGCACCATCCTCCTCTGAATCCTCTTCAGACTCCTGTTGTGACTTGTCTCAGATGGAGTAGCCCCCCCTGGGAATTCATCCAGCATTGTGACTTCCTCATCTTCCTGCTCCTGCTCTTCGATGGCTTGATCAATGACACGAAGCAATGCACGCTCCAGAAAGAAGGCGTAAGGTACAATGTCAGTGATGGTGCCCTGGCTGCTACTAACGAGTTTGGTGATCTCATCAAATGGCCGCAGAAGTCTGCATGCATCTCGCATGAGCAGCCATTGGCGCAGTGAAAAAAAACACTCTCCTCAGTGTGCTGTTCCTTTCATATTGAATTTCTGCACTGTATTTCTTGTTTTACCTATGTTGTTTAAGTCTATTGTTCTCTGCTGCCATCTGCTGGCCGGAATTTGTATGCTGCACGCCTTCGTTCTTGTTAAATAAAGTTTTATCTCTGGGCGTGGTTTTAGCAGCCTTGGGCCTGGTCACTTCCTGTAGCCTTTTTCAGTGCTGCATTCTTTGTGACTGGAGACACACACCTTGGCTTGTGAAGGCATCAGTTTTTGACCAGCAGTTGCCTCAGCAGTTAGCCTCAGGAAAGACATCCACATGACAGCATCTATTGCATTCCTGTATTGCATCACTGTATGTCACTGCTCTGGATCAAATAAACCCACGTTTGATTGCATCCTCGTGTCTACGTCTGGATCCATCTAACCTGAGCATCTGCCGGTCCGGTCTGCTCCACTGCTTGGATACGAAGGTAGGACAGTCACAAAGTCATTATCAGTTACACCTTCATTCGCCTTCATGTGGGGACAGAACAGTCAAAAACTGCCTTAAAGCCTTATACCCCAGTCAATATCTGTCTGAATGTCCAATGCCGGCTGCAGGTTCCCTCAGAGCCCAGTGCCACACTCAGGAACCTCCCCTGCAACAGGCCCACTCCCAGCAAATCTGCCCAGCAACAGTGCACGTCCCATAAGCCTAAGGGGAAGCACGGCGTGTCCGCAGTAGATATACTCTCGCCTGGAAGTCCTCCACCACTCGCCAAGCCACTTTCCACATCCTATATTAACCCTTGCTCGCATGATATAAGAACTGTTCACGCACGCGGGGCCTCGCTCAAACCAAAACCCCGCAATTCACTCAAGACACCTTGGGAAACTCATCGGGTTGCCTCATCTGAGCCGCACAGCAATTTTCAACCCCCAATTCAAAAGTTTGATTTCTTAAAGAGACAGCGCACCTTAAATCAAAATGGCCGAAAAGGACCTTGTACAGTTCCCCAGTGATGAAACAAAGCAAATGCAACCTGATACTGATCATTATGAAGAGCTGGAGGTAGAACCCACACTTCCAGCAGACCAAGTCACACGACCAAGGCGCTCTCTCAAACCAACTATAAAGATCACAGAAAACTATCACACCATGAAAGATGAGCTATGTGACAACCTGGAAGAGCTATGGGGACGAGTTTCCTCCCTCATATCAGGACTTAAGTCCTCCTCAGGCGATGCCACCAGCTTACAAGTTGCCGTCGGGCGGCTGAACGCAGCCCATGAAAGATACAAGAGACTGTCCACAAGGTATATAACCTTTCTAAAAGACTCTAATATTGAAGAAGCCCCGTCAGAATTGTGCAAGGCAGAATCAATAGACAGACAAAGAGACGCCATGGTGCTGGATGCTAAAGATAAGGTGGAACTCCGCATCTCTCATTTGCAAGAAACCAGATCACACAGATCACATTCATCCAAACATTCCTCGCGGTCCTACAGATCATCATGCTCTAGAAGCTCCGCCCTGAGCGACAGATTACTAGAGGCACGCATAAATGCAGAGCAATCCAAAGTGAGGCGTTCCTTCACCGAAAAAGAAGTCCTTGCGAGAGCAGAGGCACAGACGGCGGCCAAGAGGGCTGAAGCGGAGGCGGTGGCCAAGAGGGCTGAAGCGGAGGCCAAGAGGACTGAAGCGGAGGCAGAAGCCAAGAGGGCAGAAGCGGAGGCTCGAATAAAGATCCTTGAATCAGAGAGGGAAGAGGAAATCGCATTAGCAAAAGTAAGACTACTTGAGCAAGCATTGAGCCAAGGCCTTGATTCAATCTGCTTACCACCAGAGGAGATAGACGATCCAGCTGATCGCACCAGCGACTATGTACTGAAACAGTTATCTGCACCACCCCCAGTGTGCAGTACTGTCCAAGCCAACAACACTGAAACCTCCAAATCAGCTCTACCTGCAGTGGCAGCGATACCCACAGCACCCGAGCAATCCAATAACAGTTGCCCAGACGCGCCCTCTCAAGGGCAGTTATTACAGCAAGATGGCTACCAGGTGTTTCCTGGCCATCTCCACAGCTCAAGCAGCAGTCATCAGAATCTACAGAGGCTAGACCACAGCTCAACCCTGCAGCAACATCATTCTACCCGGAAGCATCTCACCCTTTCACGCCACGCAGCCTATACGCCCCAGGGGCATCACAAGTTGTCATGGCAACAAGCAGTGAGAAATCAGATATGTCTGAGTTTGCCAGGTTTATGGTGAGCAGAGAGCTAATTAACACCAGTCTCTCAAAATTTGATGACCGTGCAGAGAGCTACAGAGCCTGGAAGGCAACCTTCAAAGCCGCCATCGCCAACCTCAACCTAACCGCAGAGCAGGAGCTCGACCTCTTGATCAAATGGCTGGGCCCAGGCTCCACAAATCGCATCAAGAGCCTTAGAACTGTCTATGTGGGACAAGCAGAAGCAGGTCTCGCCGCAGCCTGGCAGAGACTCAAACGCACCTTTGGCAGTGCAGAAGCAATAGAGAAGGCACTATTCAGGAGACTGCAGAACGTCCCCAAGATCAGTCTCAAGGATGTCCACAAGCTTCAGGATTTAAGTGATTTGCTCATGGAACTGGAGCTCGCCAAAAGAGACCCTCGTCTGTCCGGGCTGTGCTACCTGGATACAGTCCATGGGGTGAACCCAATCGTCGTGAAGTTACCATACAGCCTGCAAGAGAAGTGGGCGGCATCAGTCTCAAGGTACAAAAGAGTGCATGACGTCACTTTTCCCCCATTTATTCATTTCTGCAGATTCATCGATGAACAGTCCCAGATGAGGAATGACCCCAGCCTCGACTTCCTGGAGTTCAATACTACAGCCTCAGTGACACCATCATCAAGGTATGAAAGTATTGTACATAAACACAGAGACTTTAAGAGCAGCGTGAATGTTAGAAAGACTAACCTACCATCATCTGCAGTTCCCACTGGTAGACAGTACACTACCTCATCAGGAGACAAGGCCTTCAATCGTGAATGTCCCATTCATAAAAAACCACACTCACTGAACAAATGCAGAGGATTTAGATCCAAAACAATACAGGAGCGCAAGAAAGTCCTGACCGAGCTTGGGGTATGCTTCAGGTGCTGCGCTTCATTGGAGCACATGGCTAAGGACTGTAAATCCATTATCAAGTGTGAGGAGTATCATAGTGAAAGACATGCCTCAGCTATGCACCCAACTACACTCACAAGGGATTCACCTGCTGTCGTCACCACCAGTCCTGCTCAAAGTCATGGCGGGGAGCCCCAGAACCACGCTAACACAGCCACTGCCGTTTCCTGCTCATGCTCGGACGTATGTGGGGAGGGCCAGAGTGAGAAATGTTGTGCCTGCATATGCCTAATCAAGGTCTACCCGGAGGGGCTACCAGAAAAGGCAGTAAAAATGTATGCCATCATTGACGACCAAAGCAACCGCTCCCTAGCAGGACCTAAATTCTTTGAAGCCTTTGGAATAAAGGGACCATCAGAACCCTACATCTTAAACACCTGCTCGGGACGCATAGAGACTAACGGCAGGAGGGCACAAGGATTCATCGCTTGTTCCGTCAGTGGAAATACGGAAATACCTCTACCGACGCTGATCGAATGCGATCAAATACCCAACCATAGGGATGAAATTCCTACCCCGGAAGCTGCATTTCACCATCCACACCTAAGGCACCTAGCCAACGTTATCCCACCTATGGACAACAACGCCGAGATTCTACTCCTGCTTGGCAGAGACAATCTAAGGGTACACAAGGTGCGTCAACAGTGTAATGGTCCCGACTATGCACCATACGCCCAGAGACTGGACTTGGGATGGGTAGTCATAGGAAATGTATGCTTGGATCAACCAAAAATCCGCTCATTCAAAACGTACGTGCGTGGAGATGGACGCACAACTTGCATTAAGCCTTGCCCTCATCACTATGAGGTGAAAGAGAAGCCTCCAGACCTCATACAACCACCTGACGACATTCCTCCCTTTGCTGACAACTTGGGAAGATTAGTCTTTCACACAAGCAAGGACGATGATAAAGTAGCTTTGTCAGTAGAGGACAGAGAATTTATCAAGATAATGGACAATGAGTTCCTTAAAGACGAAACCAATCACTGGGTTTCTCCATTACCCTTCCGAGCTACCAGGGTGAGACTCCCGAACAATAGGGAACAAGCTCTGTCTAGATTTAACTCTCTTCAGCGTACCATGAACAGTAAGCCTGAGATGAGAGAACACATCGTTGCCTTTATCGACAAAATATTCCGCAACAACCATGCAGAACCAGCTCCATCCCTAGGGAAGAACGACGAGTGCTGGTACTTGCCTTCATTTGGAGTGTATCACCCACGGAAACCTAATCAAATTAGGGTTGTTTTCGACTCAAGTGCCAAACATCAAGGTGTATCGCTTAATGATGTCCTTCTCACAGGTCCTAATCTGACGAATAACCTAGTTGGAGTGCTGATGAGGTTCAGAAAAGAGCTTGTTGCCATCACCGCCGACATTGAACAGATGTTCCACTGTTTCGTAGTCAGAGCACCACCGGAATTTCCTCAGGTTTCTGTGGTACAAGAATAACGACACCAACGCAGAGATGGCAGAATATCGTATGAGGGTACACGTATTTGGAAACAGCCCTTCACCTGCCGTGGCAACTTACGGCCTTCGGCGCACTGCATTAGAGGGAGAATCCAAGTACGGTAAAGACGCCAGAGACTTTGTAGAAAAGGACTTCTACGTAGACGATGGACTCAAATCACTACCGACTGAAGAAGCGGCTATCGATCTGCTCAAAAGGACTCAAAGTATGTTGTACCAAGCTAAACTTAGACTACACAAAATTGCTTCAAACAGCCTGGCCGTTATGAGGGCCTTTGAATCAGGCGATCATGCACCAGGATTCAAGGACATTAACTTGGGACTGGACAGTCCACCTGTGCAGAGGAGCTTGGGCCTCAGATGGGATCTCTCGGCTGACTCCTTCGGTTTTCAGATAAGTTGTGCAGACAAGCCATTCACAAAGCGAGGCGTCCTATCAGTGGTAAACAGCCTATTTGATCCGCTGGGATTTGTAGCGCCCATTACCATACAAGGTAAATCTCTACTGAGACAGTTTTCTGAAACAGTCAAGGATTGGGATACCCCACTTCCCTCCGAGAAAGAGCAAAAATGGGAAGCCTGGAAGCGATCTTTGTGTGCCTTGGATGAGATCCACATCCCGAGATGCTATATTAAAACTTCACTTTCCTCTAGCATAAAGAAAGAACTCCACGTGTTCTCGGACGCCTCCACGGAGGCCATCGCAGCGGTTGCCTATCTGAAAGTCACAGAACCCAACAACCAAAACCACGTTGGATTCGTCTTTGGTAAGGCTAAGTTAGCCCCCAAGCCCGATCATACTATTCCCAGACTGGAACTTTGTGGGACTGTGTTGGCAGTGGAGGTCGCGGATTTCATACAACAAGAACTGGGTGTCGACATAGCTGAAGTCCAGTATTACACCGACAGTAAGGTCGTTTTAGGTTACATCCACAATCGGACCAAGCGATTCTATGTGTACGTTAGTAACCGTATAGAGAGAATCAGGAGGTCCTCCAAACCTGAGCAATGGCACTATGTACCATCCGAACTTAATCCAGCAGATCACGCCACTAGGCCTATGTCTATAGGTTCCTTTATTAACTCTACTTGGCTTACAGGTCCAGAGTTTCTGCTTGAAGAGGCGGACGAATGTGTACAGGAAGTTTTCAGCATCCAGGATCCGGATAATGATTCAGAAATCCGCGCTGAAGTTAGTGCATTAGTCACTGGAACAAAGCAAACCGCCAGCTTCGGTTGTCAGCGCTTTGAACGTTTCTCCAGCTGGATGAGACTCGTCAGAACTATTACAAGGTTAGTGCACATCGCAAGATGTTATCATAATACTCACCAAGATAAAGATTGTCATGGTTGGCATGCCTGCCATAAACCCTTCTCTGCTGAGAACATCTCTCATAGTGAATACCTCATAATACATCACGTCCAGAAGGAGAATTTCAATGTAGAATGGAAGTGCTTGTACAACAAACAGCAGATTCCTTTAAAAAGTCCTCTTGCCAATTTAAATCCAGTTATCGACAGTTTTGGCTTGCTAAGAGTTGGTGGTCGTTTGAATCAAGCCCACCTGGGAATTGCAGAACAAAATCCTCTCATCATTCCCAGCAAACATCATATCACCGTCTTGCTAATCCGACACTACCACGAAAGGGCCGAACACCAAGGCAGGCAAATTACTGAGGGCAAATTACGGTCTGCTGGCCTTTGGATTATAGGTATGAAAAAACGTGTGGCCCAAGTACTGCATGAATGTGTGCACTGTCGTAAAGCAAGAGGAAAACAACTACACCAACAAATGGCCGACTTGCCTGCGGATAGACTATGCACAGAGCCGCCTTTCACCTATGTTGGCCTAGATGTCTTTGGGCCATGGATGGTGTCCGCACGCAGGACCCGCGGCAGTCACGCAAACAGTAAGCGTTGGGCTGTACTATTTACTTGCATGAGTGTGCGAGCAGTTCACATAGAGGTGATAGAATCTATGGACGCATCCAGCCTTATCAATGCCTTAAGACGGTTCTTCGCAATCAGAGGACCAGTTAAACAATTGAGGTCTGACCAGGGAAGCAACTTCATCGGAGCTTGTAGAGAACTTAACATCGACACCAAGTCCATTCAAGATCAGTTGGCGGAAAAAGGTTGCACCTGGATTTTCAATCCTCCTCATAGTTCCCACATGGGGGGCTCCTGGGAGAGAATGATCGGCATCTCACGCAACATCTTAAATTCTATGCTGATGGATGTAAATTCGTCAAGACTCACACATGAGACTCTAGTCACCCTTCTCGCTGAAGTTTCGGCCATTATCAATTCAAGACCCCTTGTGCCAGTGTCTATGGATCCTGAAACACCAGCCATACTGACTCCGGCTATTCTACTTACCCAAAAAACTGAGAGTACGCTAATACCTAGTGGAGAATTTACTCATGCCAACATCTATCAAAAACACTGGAAACGTGTACAATACCTAGCAGATTACTTCTGGAACAGGTGGCGAAAGGAGTACCTCAGTATTCTTCAAGGAAGAAGAAAATGGCAACATAACAAACCAAACTTGAAGGAAGGAGACCTTGTATTGATGAAAGAGCAACAAACCGAAAGGATTGACTGGCCTATCGGACTAATTTCAAAGGTTTTCCCTAGCAAGGATGGCAAGGTCCGGAAGGTGGAGTTGAAGATCTTCAGGAAAGGCGAGCTTAAAACGTTCTCAAGACCAATCAACGAACTCATTTTAATATTGCCCATCGAGAACGTCTCTGCAGGGTGAACAGGACTGTACCTAGCTTCGCAGATCTTCTCCATTCCAAGTTGGAAAACAGGACTATCTATGTTTGCATTCTAACATGTTTTCTTTTACAGGTTGTTTATATTTTATGGACATTCGTCATAGTGAAATCCCCTAAGTGAATTTCAGACGGGGAGTGTGCTGTTCCTTTCATATTGAATTTCTGCACTGTATTTCTTGTTTTACCTATGTTGTTTAAGTCTATTGTTCTCTGCTGCCATCTGCTGGCCGGAATTTGTATGCTGCACGCCTTCGTTCTTGTTAAATAAAGTTTTATCTCTGGGCGTGGTTTTAGCAGCCTTGGGCCTGGTCACTTCCTGTAGCCTTTTTCAGTGCTGCATTCTTTGTGACTGGAGACACACTCCTTGGCTTGTGAAGGCATCAGTTTTTGACCAGCAGTTGCCTCAGCAGTTAGCCTCAGGAAAGACATCCACATGACAGCATCTATTGCATTCCTGTATTGCATCACTGTATGTCACTGCTCTGGATCAAATAAACCCACGTTTGATTGCATCCTCGTGTCTACGTCTGGATCCATCTAACCTGAGCTTCTGCCGGTCCGGTCTGCTCCACTGCTTGGATACGAAGGTAGGCCAGTCACAAAGTCATTATCAGTTACACCTTCATTCGCCTTCATGTGGGGACAGAACACTCAGAACCTGTCCTGCCGCAGAGTTCGTACAGGTAGTCGTTATATGCACCTTTCTGCTGGAGCAGCCCATCAAGCATTTACAAGGTGGAGTTCCATCGTGTCGGGCAGTCACAAATCAGACGTCTGACGGGCAGGTGGTGTCGCCGCTAAATGTCCGCAAGGCGAGCAATGGCCGTGTAAGATCTTCTAAAATGGTCAAAGATTTTCCTGGTCTGCTGCAAGACGTCCTGGACCCTGGGGTATTTAGCAAAGAATCGCTACACAACTAAGTTCAGGACGTGTGCCATGCATGGCACATGTGTCATTTTGCCCTGTTTCAGCGCAGATTGGCACCGTTGTCACACACCACTTTACCAACTGTCAAATTGAGTGGGGTTAGCCACTGATTGGCCTGTGACCGCAGAGATGAAAGGAGTGCAGGACCGGTGTGGCTCTTGGCTTCCAGGCACAACAGACGCAGCACAGCATGGCAAGATCTCAACTGGCACGTCGAATAGGCTCTGGGGAGCTTGGGGGGCACAGCGGAAGATACGGTAGCAGCGGAAAAGGAGGATTCAGCCGAGCAGGAGACGGAGGATGGAGTAAGAGGAGGTGAAAAAGAGGCAGGCATGCATGCAATCCATGGTGGTAACACTAAATCTACACGGGTGGCACGGGTTGCATGCTTGACGGCCGTCAGAAGGTTCACCCAGTGGACAGTAAAAGTTATGTACCTTCCCACGTGTCTGTGGTTAGATGTATCTTGGCACCGACACTGTGTGCCAGAGATACATTCACTTGCCGCTGAACGTGGCCATATAGCTCTGGGATGCCCTTCTGGGAGAAATATTTCCTTCTGGGGACTTCCATTGTGGTGTTCCAATGGCCATAAATTTTCTAAAGGCCTCCGAGTCCACCAGTTTATATGGCAGTAGTTGGCAGGCTAGCAGTTCTGACAAGCCAGCGGTCAGCCATTGGGAAAAAGGGTATTCCGGCGTCATCATCGTTTTTCACTCGAACATTTGGGGCAAGGAAGCCTTTTGCCAGATGAAAGGTGGAGTGAAGGACAACTGGGAGGAGAGCGGAGAAGGAGAAGGAGAAGAGGCAGGACAGGGTGCGCCGGGAATCTGGCTTTGTGGGTTCTGACAGTGTTGCTCCCACTGGGCTCGGTGATGGGAGGCCAGGTGCCTTCTTAAGGCGGTTGTCCCTAGGTGAGTGTTGGGCTTACCGCGACTTATGCATTGACAGCACAGGCTGCAGATCGCAACACTATTGTCAGCAGCGGACATGTTAAAAAAAGCCCACACTGCGGAACCATGTGCCGGCGTCCTGGGAGCGTCAGATATGACAGTGCATAGTGGATGGCTCGTTACAGATACATTAGCAGTCCTGTGCACTGTAAGTTCTGCCTGCTTCTCCTCCTTCTCCTCCCTATCTGCTGCTCCATCTCTCCATCTAAACTCCCCTCCTCTTCCTCTATTGTGGGCACCCACGCGACACGTAATCATCGGATTCGTAACCTTCACCACCACTGACATTAGAGATCTCAGAGTAGGCAGCAACAGCAGGGAACACCCTCCTTGGGCTGATCTGGGTACTATCGTCAGACTGCGAGGTGGCGACCGTTGATACCTCCTCTTCCTGATCCGATGCCAATAATGGTTGCGCATCGGTAATGTCCTCTAATGGGTGGGAAAATAATTCCTCTGACTTGAGCGGAGGGGATATGGTGGTGGTGGTGGGGGTACACACAGCAGAGAGTGAAGAGGGTGCAGATAGAGAGGATGAGGAGGGTGCAAAATCAGAAGGCTGAGTGAGCCACTCAACCAAGTCTGGTGCATCCTTTGACGTAATCACATGCACCTTCTGCAACTTCCCACTTAGGCTCTGGCCTGGTGCACCTGCCCGACCCCTACCACCCCTGCGGAATGGCCTGCCTCTTCCTCTGCCTGTCATTTTCAAAATGACCCTGTGACAAAAGTCCCTATAGAAGAGCAGCATTTGTGGGAGAAGGTATATCACACCCCTGCCTCAATCAGTTTTTTTGGGGGGCAACTGGTTAATCACACCAGTAGAAATTATTTCTTCAAATAGGGTTTGGCACTCTGTGTGGCTGCAGTAACGCAGCAAAACCGCAGACAAATGCTGCACTACCTAAATGCACTATATAGAAAGTACAGTATATTATTGGCATATTACACCCCTGCCTCAATCAGTTTTTTTGAGGGGCAGCTGGTAAATCACACCAGTAGAAATTATTTGTTCCAATAGGGTTTGGCAATCTGTGTGGCTGCAGTATCGCAGCAGAACCGCACACAACTGCTGCACAATACAATTGCACTATAATATACTTTCTATGTTAGAAAGTATATTATAAGTATATCACACTCCTCAGTAAGTCACACCTATCAATAGCACACCCATACCCGTCCTTAAAAGGACTTTTGTGGCCCTATTAGCTAGCGTTTTGTGTCCCCAACATTCTGTCCCTGCTCCACAGAGCAACCTCTCCCTACACTGGCAAAAGACTGAACGTAAAATGGCGCCCAGATCAAGGTAGGGTGTATGTCCATGTGCTGAAACGTCTCAATTGACTGTCCTGTACAACCTGATGGAGGTGTCATGGCCATGGGTCAAAGTTTTTCACAATGTAAAAGAATAGGGCGGGCACAAATATCGCCATTCGTTCGCCCATTTGGTAAACAGCGAACGAGCAAAGTTCGCCGCAAAACGACTGCCGGGCGAACAGCAAGGCCATCTCTAGATGTCACTGATATTTTAGGGATGTGCACACTTTAAACAGGTGATGTGGCGCGGATAATTTAACTGTCCACAACGGCCTATTACACCGTATTTAGCTCAGGATGCGCTAAAAATATATATTGCTGCTATCACACACAATAGTTCTGAAAAGGACTTTTGGGTCTCTGAAAAAAAATTGGTATAAAAATCTTCCTATTACATTCCTTACACTGTCTGTCCCTTCCTATGCACAGCTCTCCCTAACACTGAGCACTTTAGCGCAGGTTGTGCTACAAACATATATTGCTGCTGTCACACACAATAGTCCTTACAAGGACTTTTAGGTCTCTGAAACGTTTTTGTAAGAAAAAAAATCAATTACACTCCCTACACTCTCTGTCCCGTCCTACGCTCAGCTCTCCCTGACTACGAATGAGCCGAACAAGCGTCATCACCAGGTGCTATATACGCGTTTCGGCCAGCCAATAACTGTAATGCCAGTAGCCAACATGGCTACTGACATTACAGTGAGGGCAGTACTTACCTGAACGTTTATTGGCTGCATAGAAGCCAAGAAACATGTGGGAAGGAGACTCGAGCATGGTGCTCGAGCATATGCGGTACTCAGCCAAGTACCGCCATGTGCCGAACAGGTCTTCGGCCGAGCATGCTCGATCAACACTAGTGGTCACCATTGCTTGGGCACCTGTAAATTTTTCGATGGATCAAAAAATCTATAAAGTTTTATGAGAAAGTGATACACAGCAAATTAAAGAAGTTAAAATGGTTAAGGGCTCATGCACACGACAGTATTTTGCGTTCAGTATACTGTCCGTTTTTGTAGTTCTGTATGCGGTGCATATACTGAACCATTCATTTCAATGGTTCAGCAAAAAAAACTGAAGTGTCTCCGTGTGCATTCTGTTTCAGTATTTCCGTACCGTGAAAAGATAGAACATGTCCAATCACGGTGTTTGGCTTCATTCAAGTTAATGGGTCCGCAAAAAAAAACAGAACACATACGGAAATGCATCCGTATGTCTTCCGTATCTGTTCCGTTTTTGCTGAACCATCTATTGAAAATGTTATGCCCAGCCCAATTTTTTCTATGTAATTACTGTATAATGTACAGTATATGGCATACGGAAAAACTGAAAGGAAACGGAAACAAAAAACTGAACAACGGATTCGTAAAAACTGGACTGCAAAACACTGAAAAAGCCATACGGTCGTGTGCAGGAGGCCTAAGTGTGTTGTTCGCATGTTCTCAAAAGCACAGATTATGTAAGTCATCAAGTCAGGTATTTTGTTATCATAGAGTACCAGTTTAACTTAAGAAACCACATTCCTGTCATGTCATAGTTCAAGGATCCAAATGGTAAACTGTTCAAAGTTATTCTGTATTAGTGCAAAAGTGGGTCATGTTAACCCATTAAGGACACAGCGATTTTATTTTTATTTTCCATTTTTTTTTACACCTTGCCTTCCAAGAGTCATAACGTTTATTTGTTTTTCCAGTCACATAGCTCTATGGTGGTTTTTTTTGTGTGTTGGACAAGTAAGGCTACTCGCATTTTGTGCGGATCCGTCATGGATGGATCCGTTCAGATAATACAACTGTCTGCATCCGTTCAGAATCCGTCTTGAACACCATTGAAAGTTAATGGAGGACGGATCCGTTTTCTATTGTGCCAGATTGTGTCAGTGAAAATGGATCCGTACCCATTGACTTACATTGTGTGCCAGGACAGATCTGATTGGCTCAGTTTCATTAGACGGACACCAAAACACTGCAAGCAATGGAGACTGAACTGATGCATTCTGAGCGGATCCTTTTCCATTTAGAATACAAACAAATCCATTTTGGACCTCTTGTGAGAGCCCTGAACGGATCTCACAAACGGAAAGCCAAAACGCGAGTGTGAAAGTAGACTAATTATTTTTAATTATACCATTTTATATTACATATGATGTAATGGAAAGCTGTAAAAAAACAAAGAGCAACTCTGCCATAGTTTTATGGGTTTCATTGTTGCGGTGTTCCCTTAATATTGACATATTAAGAGGCATCTGTCAGAAGATTTGTACAATTGAAACTGGCTGACCAGTTGCATGTGCACTTGGTAGCTAAAGGCATCTGTATTGGTCCTATGTTCTTATATGCCCGCATTGCTGAGAAAAATGAAGATTTAATATATGAAAATGAGCCTCTAGGAGGCTCTGCACTCTCTGCAACTGCGGCGCCCTCTCCACTTGATTAAAAGCACCAGGTAGTGTTAAACGTGATTGCAATTGCCTGGCCCTGTCAATGAAAGTGCAGAGGGTGTGGCAGTTAGAAAAAGCTGAGCCACTAGGTGCAATGGCAAAAGCTCCCACTGTGTCTAGAATAAAGATGAGCAAAGTTTTGAAAAATGTGATTTTATAGAGTCGGTGAAGTTCGCCAATAAATTTGATTTGTTACAAATTAATTTGTCCCAAATTTCTATGAATCAAATATACCCATACGTTACAGAGGTTGACAGAATATATGGAGTAGGCTGCTGCAGTGAACCAGCTCCATACATGGCAGGTGCCAGCTGTGTCATACAGCAGACACCCGGCTGTAATGATGGGGAATGGAGATTCCGCTGAACCACGTTATTTAACTCCTCAGATGCCACGATTAACGCTAATCATGGCATATGTGAGTTAAGGCAGAGGGATACGGTTCCCTCTGCCTTCTAATCAGAGCCCTTGCAGTGAAATCTTGGGGCTCTGGTCAGTTACCATGGCAGCCTGGATGCTTCTAAAGCTTCCCATGGCTGCCATGGTAACTTCCCTGCTGCACTGTGCATGAGGCACAGGTCAGCAAACAGTGTGTCAAAATCCTATTTACCCTAAAAGATCTCAATTAGGTCTCATGCACACGGCCGTTGCCCAGCCGTGGCCGTATTGCGGCCTGCAAACAGCAGGTCCGCAATATGCGGGCACCAGCCGTATGTTCCCAGCATCACGGATGCGGACCCATTCATTTCAATGGGTCGGAAATCCGGAGTTGCATTGTGTAACGGAGGCACAGAACCCCAGGGAAGCACTACGGAGTGCTTCCGTGGTGTTTCTGTCTGTGCCTCCGCACCGTGAAAAAATGTTCTATTTTTTTGCAGTGCGGATGGATCACGGACCCATTCAAGTTGAATGTGTCCCGATCCATCCCGCTCGCCATACGGACGTTGCCCATGCAAATTGCGGTCCCCAATGCATGGAACCACCGCACAATGGCGGTGTGCATGAGGCCTTAAGGTAAATAGGACAAGGGATCAAAATATCTCTGGTTCTAACCCCCTAAGGGGGTTAAAAGTTATTACTGCAAAAGTAAAAAAATAAATAAATAAAAATTCTGCATTAAAAGTTTAAATCACTCACCTTTTCCAATTTTACATAAATATATAAACAATAAAAAAACATATTTTTTGCAGCATCCAAAAATTGCTGAACTATTAATTCCCTGTGCGCTAAAAATTTCCTGTGCGCTGTAATGGAAAAAAAATTGGATTTTTTTCCAAGGTTTTTATTTTCTTAAAAGTATTAAAACAAAAAGAACAATGCAAGTTTGGTATTGCTGTATTCGTGCTGAGAGCCACAGAATAAGGACGTTATGTCATTGTTAACGCACAGTGACCACCGTGATGTCAAAACTTGAAAAACCTAAAAAAAATATATATATTATAATATATATATATATATATATATATATACAGTACAGACCAAAAGTTTGGACACACCTTCTCATTCAAAGAGTTTTCTTTATTTTCATGACTATGAAGGCATCAAAACTATGAATTAACACATGTGGAATTATATACATAACAAACAAGTGTGAAACAACTGAAAATATGTCATATTCTAGGTTCTTCAAAGTAGCCACCTTTTGCTTTGATTACTGCTTTGCACACTCTTGGCATTCTCTTGATGAGCTTCAAGAGGTAGTCCCCTGAAATGGTTTTCACTTCACAGGTGTGCCCTGTCAGGTTTAATAAGTGGGATTTCTTGCCTTATAAATGGGGTTGAGACCATCAGTTGTGTTGAGGAGAAGTCAGGTGGATACACAGCTAATAGTCCTACTGAATAGACTGTTAGAATTTGTATTATGGCAAGAAAAAAGCAGCTAAGTAAAGAAAAACAAGTGGCCATCATTACTTTAAGAAATGAAGGTCAGTCAGTCAGCCGAAAAATTGGGAAAACTTTGAAAGTAAGGGCTATTTGACCATGAAGGAGAGTAATGGGGTGCTGCGCCAGATGACCTGGCCTCCACAGTCACCGGACCTGAACCCAATCGAGATGGTTTGGGGAGAGCTGGACTGCAGAGTGAAGGCAAAAGGGCCAACAAGTGCTAAGCATCTCTGGGAACTCCTTCAAGACTGTTGGAAGACCATTTCAGGGGACTACCTCTTGAAGCTCATCAAGAGAATGCCAAGAGTGTGCAAAGCAGAATATGACATATTTTCAGTTGTTTCACACTTGTTTGTTATGTATATATTTCCACATGTGTTAATTCATAGTTTTGATGCCTTCATAGTCATGAAAATAAAGAAAACTCTTTAAATGAGAAGGTGTGTCCAAACTTTTGGTCTGTACTGTGTATATATAATGAAGAAAATCCGCAGCACTCCTTGAAAAATAAAATGTGGTCTTTATTCACACATATCAAATGTTGACAACGTTTCGGTTCTCTCACAGAACCTTTCTCAAGTCAGGTGAAACATAAAGTGCAATAGTGCCAGTATAAATACATCATCAGGTTGTTACCAATTAATTCATCAACCAATACAAAAGAAGTGCACTCCCCTTTTATGGACATGTTACAATTCATTCCTTAGCAACACATGTTCACATAAACACCGATATAACAAGTGTCTTACATATATATTGTGTATTTATAACCCCAATATCGATCATAGTTTTCATAAGTGATATATTAACCACCTCCGGACCGCCGAACGCAGCGACGCGTCCTGGAGGTGGTTGATTCATTCCGCCTGGACGCGCCGGCTCGTCCTCTCGCGAGACGCGAGACTTCCTGTGAACGCGCGCACACAGGCGCGCGCGTTCACAGGATCGGAAGGTAAGCGAGTGGATCTCCAGCCTGCCAGCGGCGATCGTTCGCTGGCAGGCTGGAGATGTGATTTTTTTAACCCCTTCCTGTTTGATAACAGCGTCTAATATACCTGCTACCTGGTCTTCTGGTGGTCCCTTTTGTTTGGATCGACCACCAGAGGACACAGATAGCTCAGCAATATGTAGCACCAAGCACCACACTACACTGCACCCCCCCTGTCACTTATTAACCCTTTATTAGCCCCTGATCACCCCTGATCACCCCATATAGACTCCCTGATTACCCCCCTGTCATTGATTACCCCCCTGTCATTGATCACCCCCCTGTAAAGCTCCATTCAGACGTCCGCATGATTTTTACGGATCCACTGATAGATGGATCGGATCCGCAAAACGCATACGGACGTCTGAATGGAGCCTTACAGGGGCGTGATCAATGACTGTGGTGATCACCCCATATAGACTCCCTGATCACCCCCCTGTCATTGATTACCCCCCTGTCATTGATCACCCCGCTGTAAAGCTCCATTCAGACGTCCGCATGATTTTTACGGATCCACTGATAGAAGGATCGGATCCGCAAAACGCATACGGACGTCTGAATGGAGCCTTACAGGGGCGTGATTAATGACTGTGGTGATCACCCCATATAGACTCCCTGATTACACCCCTGTCATTGATCACCCCCCTGTAAAGCTCCATTCAGACGTCCGCATGATTTTTACGGATCCACTGATAGATGGATCGGATCCGCAAAACACATACAGACGTCTGAATGGAGCCTTACAGGGGGGGTGATCACCCCATATAGACTCCCTGATCACCCCCCTGTCATTGATCACCCCCCTGTCATTGATCACCCCCCTGTCATTGATCACCCCCCTGTAAGGCTGCATTCAGATGTCCGTATGATTTTTACGGATCCACGGATACATGGATCGGATCCGCAAAACACATATGGACATCTGAATGGAGCCTTATAGAGGGGTGATCAATGACAGGGGGGTGATCACCCCATATAGACTCCCTGATCACCCCCCTGTCATTGATCACCCCCTTGTCATTGATCATCCCCCTGTAAGGCTCCATTCAGACATTTTTTTTGGCCCAAGTTAGCGGAAATTATTTTTTTTCTTACAAAGTCTCATATTCCACTAACTTGTGTAAAAAAATAAAATCTCACATGAACTCACCATACCCCTCATGGAATCCAAATGCGTAAAATTTTTTAGACATTTATATTCCAGACTTCTTCTCACGCTTTAGGGCCCCTAGAATGCCAGGGCAGTATAAATACCCCACATGTGACCCCATTTCGGAAAGAAGACACCCCCAGGTATTCCGTGAGGGGCATATTGAGTCCATGAAAGATTGAAATTTTTGTCCCAAGTTAGCGGAAAGGGAGACTTTGTGAGAAAAAAATAAATAAAATCAATTTCCGCTAACTTGTGCCAAAAAAAAAGAAATTCTATGAACTCGCCATGCCCCTCATTGAATACCTTGGGGTGTCTTCTTTCCAAAATGGGGTCACATGTGGGGTATTTATACTGCCCTGGCATTCTAGGGGCCCTAAAGCGTAAGAAGAAGTCTGGGATCCAAATGTCTAAAAATGCCCTCATAAAAGGAATGTGGGCCCCTTTGCGCATCTAGGCTGCAAAAAAGTGTCACACGTCTGGTATCGCCGTACTCAGGAGAAGTTGGGCAATGTGTTTTGGGGTGTCATTTTACATATACCCATGCTGGGTGAGATAAATATCTTGGTCAAATGCCAACTTTGTATAAAAAAAATGGGAAAAGTTGTCTTTTGCCGAGATATTTCTCTCACCCAGCATGAGTATATGTAAAAAGACACCCCAAAACACATTGCCCAACTTCTCCTGAATACGGCGATACCACATGTGTGACACTTTTTTGTAGCCTAGGTGGGCAAAGGGGCCCACATTCCAAAGAGCACCTTTAGGATTTCACAGGTCATTTACCTACTTACCACACATTAGGGCCCCTGGAAAATGCCAGGGCAGTATAACTACCCCACAAGTGACCCCATTTTGGAAAGAAGACACCCCAAGGTATTCCGTGAGGGGCATGGAGAGTTCCTAGAATTTTATATTTTTTGTCACAAGTTAGTGGAAAATAATGATTTTTTTTATTTTTATTTTTTTTCTTACAAAGTCTCATATTCCACTAACTTGTGACAAAAAATAAAAACTTCCATGAACTCACTATGCCCATCATCGAATACCTTAGGGTGTCTTCTTTCCAAAATGGGGTCACTTGTGGGGTAGTTAAACTGCCCTGGCATTCTAGGGGCCCAAATGTGTGGTAAGGAGTTTGAAATCAAATTCTGTAAAAAATGGCCGGTGAAATCCGAAAGGTGCTCTTTGTAATGTGGGCCCCTTTGCCCACCTAGGCTGCATAAAAGTGTCACACCTGTGGTATCTCCGTACTCAGGAGAAGTTGGGGAATGTGTTTTGGGGTGTCATTTTACATATACCCATGCTGGGTGAGAGAAATATCTTGGCAAAAGACAACTTTTCCCATTTTTTTATACAAAGTTGGCATTTGACCAAGATATTTATCTCACCCAGCATGGATATGTAAAATGACACCCCAAAACACATTCCCCAACTTCTCCTGAGTACGGAGATACCACATGTGTGACACTTTTTTACAGCCTAGGTGGGCAAAGGGGCCCACATTCTAAAGAGCACCTTTCGGATTTCACCGGCCATTTTTTACAGAATTTGATTTCAAACTCTTTACCACACATTTGGGCCCCTAGAATGCCAGGGCAGTATAACTACCCCACAAGTGACCCCATTTTGGAAAGAAAACACCCAAAGGTATTCGCTGATGGGCATAGTGAGTTCATAGAACTTTTTATTTTTTGTCACAAGTTAGTGGAATATGAGACTTTGTAAGAAAAAAATAAAAATAAAAAAAAATCATCATTTTCCGCTAACTTGTGACAAAAAATAAAAAGTTCTATGAACTCACTATGCCCATCAGCGAATACCTTAGGGTGTCTACTTTCCGGAATGGGGTCATTTGTGGGGTGTTTGTGCTGTCTGGCCATTGTAGAACCTCAGGAAACATGACAGGTGCTCAGAAAGTCAGAGCTGCTTCAAAAAGCGGAAATTCACATTTTTGTACCATAGTTTGTAAACGCTAGAACTTTTACCCAAACCATTTTTTTTTTTTTATCAAAGACATGTAGAACAATAAATTTAGAGCAAAATTTATATATGGATGTCGTCGTTTTTTTTGCAAAATTTTACAACTGAAAGTGAAAAATGTCATTTTTTTGCAAAAAAATCGTTAAATTTCGATTAATAACAAAAAAAGTAAAAATGTCAGCAGCAATGAAATACCACCAAATGAAATCTCTATTAGTGAGAAGAAAAGGAGGTAAAATTCATTTTGGTGGTAAGTTGCATGACCGAGCAATAAACGGTGAAAGTAGGGTAGGTCAGAAGTGTAAAAAGTGGCCTGGTCTTTAAGGGTGTTTACGCTATAGGGGCTGAGGTGGTTAAAGTGCATATAACAAAGTGCATAGTGCTATAAAAACTCCTTAACATCTAATACCTTGCTGGGGGTTTGTGGAGTAGAAGGAGATGGTGTCTTAGCTTCTATAGATGCACGCCGTACCTCTGCATCTATTCCTCGTCAATGCGCATGTGTCAGCCTCTTACCCCTCCTGTTAGGCGGTACATAACCGCTCTACATCACTGACAGGCGGAGACCAGGCGTCATGACGTCCGGTATACTGCGTCGGCGCGCATCACGTGCCCGCCTGCCCGTCATCACAGTCACCAGCGTCACTTCACCTGCTCCTTTCGCCATTTTACACTAGGGCAATCTTTTGGGCAATGACTATATCTAGTACCTTTCTGACTCTGCTGTTTCCTATTAGCTACAATTATTAATCCAGCATAGGTAAACACCTGATTCTACTTGCAAATAATGCAACTAAAATAAAATCACATTATGACATCATTATTCCACGTAACATTCCATTAAATCTACCCTATACAGCATACTGGATACATCGGAGCCTGGGCACTGTGAAGGGATATTAACTGACCATTCCCCCTGTTACCCTAAATTCGACATTTAACCCTTTGGGTTTCAAAGTGTCCAGACGAAAAATCCATCTGAGCTCAGTTTTTTTTAAAATAGTTAACCTATCGCCTCCTCTTTCTAACGGTTTTACATGATCCAGGATCATAAATCTCAGATCATTTTCCTTGTGATTTTTTTTCACAAAGTGTTTTGACACCGGCAAATCTTTTCTTTTATTTTTGATGGATTGTCTATGATTATTTAACCTAGTTTTCATATCGCACGTGGTTTCACTCACATAGAGCATTTTGCATGGGCACCATAACTCATATATCACCCATGATGAATCACATGTAAGGTAATATCTTGTGTTAAATGTTTCTCCCGTGTCTGGGTGTGTGAATACCGACCCCTTGTGCATCAGTTTACAATTCACACATCCCAGACACGGGAAAGACCCTGTACGCCTTGTTTTCAAAAATGTCTGTTTTAATTGACCTTTTTCCGTCAATCTAGAATGCACAACCTTGTCCCTAATATTCCCTGCTCTTTTATATGCCATCATAGGAGGTTTTTTAAAAGCTGTTACAGTGGGGTGACCACTACTCAGCAGCCCCCAATGTCGCCTCACTATCCGTTCTATATTTGGGCTCAACTCGTTGTAAAATGATACAAATGGTAACCTTTCACTGGCCTGTTTTTGTTTTGTAGTCAATAATTATTTTCTAGATATTCCTCTTGCTCTCTCAACATGCCTTTTTACCAAACTTTTGGGGTAACCCCTATTCACAGATGATTGCTCCATATTACTTAGTGCTTGATTCATGTTTTCATCCTTGTCCACTATTCTCCTTACTCTAAGCATTTGGCTGAACGGTAAAGAATTTACCATCCTCCTTGGATGCCCACTAGAGAAATGTAATAATGTGTTCTTATCAGTGGGTTTGATATTCAAATCCATATGCATTTGTTCATCCTCTATGTATATCTGAGTATCCAAAAATTGCACCCGGTCCACCGATGCCGTTAATGTAAATTGGATCTCCTGATCAACGGAGTTCAAAAATACATGAAAGTCCATCAGTGTCTCCATGCGATGGATGTTATGTTACTAAACATTGAATTTTCGCAGAAAGAAATGGCGATATTAAAGAGCAAGTTGCAGGACACCGAGCACCAGCTTAAGTCTACCCTGTCCACCCATGAAGTTGAAGTTTTTCTGGCAAAACAACAAGTTTTTTTGAAAAAAAATGTGCAAAGACCTTGAAGAAACAAAAAGGTCTAAATGGCACAGAGATCAGAATGATTATGGGTCTGGACATATTTATACCTGGGAACAACCCTGGCATGTTGAGAGGAGTATGATGTCAAGAACGACACCCAAACGGAATAAAGAAATTAATAAATGGGTGAGAAATAAAGATACAAGTGATGACGCTAACACTGACCTGGCTGGAACTTTTTTAGGAATCCGCAATGTTACGGGAGACGCCCCACAAGAAGGGGAGGTCATAGACACAGAAGAGCTGGGAAAAACCAGAGCACAAAGATCTATGAAGACCAACAACTCCAGACAGATGAACGTGATAAAGAAGAAGTAGAAACGAATGTAGTGGTAAACATTTCATTCTATACATTGACTGAGCATGAATTGAAGGTACTGAATAAAGGACTGTCCTTTTGTCCACAGGCTGAGCCTGATTGGTTTCAGTTGGAACTGGACTTGAACCGCCTCTTCAGGAATCTTAGACTGAGGGTGTGGTTCGACTCTGGTTCCTCTGAGACCAGGATTGCTAACGAGGTTACTACATTAGATATTGGGTTAACCTTGAAACTATTTGATCTGCATTTAAAAAGTGATTTTTTTCCCATTGTGAACTCACATGCTTTAGAGTGTTTTATTGAAGCAGTGAAAAGAGATATAGTTTTGTTGAGACAGAATACCAAATCTGATGCATTTTTGAAACCAAACATTACTGTACAGGAAATGGCTGCTGTGGAGAGTTTGTCCAAGAACCCCGATCTCACCATAAAACCCGCGGATAAGGGTGGTGGAATCGTGGTTATGGACACCTCTCAATATGTGAAAGAAATACAGAGGCAATTAGGGGAACCTGGTGTCTATAAACCATTGAGTAGGGACCCCAGGTTTGAGATTGTGAAAAAAATTGATGTACAGTTAACTATAGCTGAAGAAAAGGGTGTCATCAACAAACAGTTCAAGGAATTTTTGGTGGTGAAGTCTCCAGTTACACCAACCATGTATGTATTACCCAAAATACATAAAAGGCTGATAGACCCTCCGGGACGGCCGATAATTTCAGGCAGGAACTCTATATTCTCAAATATTAATGTCTTCCTTGACAAAATATTAAGAGAATACACCATGGGTGCAAAATCATACATTAGGGACACTGGAGATTTCATTAACAAGATCAGAGGGATGCAGATCCCGAAAGGGGCGATTTTGGCATCCTTTGACATTGTATCATTATATACTTCAATTAACCATGAAAAGGGCTTGTTGGCTGTAGCGGAGATGTTGCGGGATTCTGATTATCCTGCTCCAACCCGCCAGTTCATTTTGACATTATTGGAGTTGTCACTGAGGAACAATTATTTTGTGTTCCAGGGACAGTTCTATTTGCAGATGGTGGGCGCGGCGATGGGGTCCAACGCCGCACCCACCTATGCAAATATATTTGTACGGTCATTTGAGGAACGTCTTGTCTATGTTTTGACGTGGTGGAGATACATAGACGACATTTTCCTCATTTGGACTGGCACCATGGAGACACTGATGGACTTTCATGTATTTTTGAACTCTGTTGATCAGGAGATCCAATTTACATTAACGGAACAGTATGATGTCAAGAAAGACACCCAAACGGAATAAAGAAATGAATAAATGGGTGAGAAATAAAGATACAAGTGATGACGCTAACACTGACCTGGCTGGAACTTTTTTAGGAATCCGCGGGTGCAATTTTTGTATACTCAGATATACATAGAGGATGAACAAATGCATATGGATTTGAATATCAAACCCACTGATAAGAACACATTATTACATTTCTCTAGTGGGCATCCAAGGAGGATGGTAAATTCTTTACCGTTCAGCCAAATGCTTAGAGTAAGGAGAATAGTGGACAAGGAGGAAAACATGAATCAAGCACTAAGTAATATGAAGCAATCATTTGTGAATAGGGGTTACCCCAAAAGTTTGGTAAAAAGGCATGTTGAGAGAGCAAGAGGAATATCTAGGGAAGAATTATTGACTACAAAACAAAAACAGGCCAGTGAAAGGTTACCATTTGTATCATCAACAGATAGCGAGGCGACATTGGGGGCTGCTGAGTAGTGGTCACCCCACTATAACAGCTTTTAAAAAACCTCCTATGATGGCATATAAAAGAGCAGGGAATATTAGGGACAAGGTTGTGCATTCTAGATTGCCGGAAAAAGGTAAATTAAAACAGACATTTTTGAAAACATGGCGTACAGGGTCTTTCCCGTGTCTGGGATGTGTGAATTGTAAACTGATGCACAAGGGGTCGGTATTCACACACCCAGACACGGGAGAAACATTTAACACAAGATATTACCTTACATGTGATTCATCATGGGTGATATATGTGTTATGATGCCCGTGCAAAATGCTCTATGTGGGTGAAACCACGCGCGATATGAAAACTAGGTTAAATAATCATAGACAATCCATCAGAAATAAAAGAAAAGATTTGCCGGTATCAAAACACTTTGTGGAAAAAAATCACAAGGAAAATGATCTGAGATTTATGATCCTGGATCATGTAAAACCATTAGAAAGAGGAGGCGATAGGTTAACTATTTTAAAAAAAACTGAGCTCAGATGGATTTTTCGTCTGGACACTTTGAAACCCAAAGGGTTAAATGTCGAATTTAGGGTAACAGGGGGAATGTTCAGTTAATATCCCTTCACAGTGCCCAGGCTCCGATGTATCCAGTATGCTGTATAGGGTGGATTTAATGGAATGTTACGTGGAATAATGATGTCATAATGTGATTTTATTTTAGTTGCATTATTTGCAAGTAGAATCAGGCGTTTACCTATGCTGGATTAATAATTGTAGCTAATACGAAACAGGAGTCAGAAAGGTACTAGATATAGTCATTGCCCAAAATATTGCCCTAGTGTAAAATGGCGGAAGGAGCAGGTGAAGTGACGCTGGTGACTGTGATGACGGGCACGCGGGCACGTGATGCACGTGATGCGCGCCGACGCAGTATACCGGACGTCGTGATGCCTGGTCTCCGCCTGTCAGTGACGTAGAGCGGTTATGTACCGCCTAACAGTAGGGGTAAGAGGAATAGACGCGGAGGTATGGCGTGCATCTATAGAAGCTAAGACGCCATCTCCTTCTACTCCACAAACCCCCAGCAAGGTATTAGATGTTAAGGAGTTTTTATAGCACTATGCACTTTATTATATGCACTTTAATATATCACTTATGAAAACTATGATCGATATTGGGGTTATAAATACACAATATATATGTAAGACACTTGTTATATCGGTGTTTATGTGAACATGTGTTGCTAAGGAATGAATTGTAACATGTCCATAAAAGGGGAGTGCACTTCTTTTGTATTGGTTGATGAATTAATTGGTAACAACCTGATGATGTATTTATACTGGCACTATTGCACTTTATGTTTCACCTGACTTGAGAAAGGTTCTGTGGGAGAACCGAAACGTTGTCAACATTTGATATGTGTGAATAAAGAGCACATTTTATTTTTCAAGGAGTGGTGCGGATTTTCTTCATTGTCTTCCGTCCTGAGTCGAGGGACCACTGCGGGCACCCTGTGTCACTTTTGAAGGGAGTGCTGCCAGATTTTCTTCATTTTTATATATTTAGCCTATATTTCTGAAAAGTTTCTGCCGGGATTAGAAGTTACAACCTTCTACATTAGAGCCAAGAACCTTAACCACTACGCTATTCAGCTACATGTTAACTTACAATGAAATATGAAATGATACTTCTGCTGTATAGTAATACTTTCTACATGACAAACTACTATGAGGTTTTTCTGACATAGTTTATCATTCAGCTTTATAGCTGAGTGGTTAAAGTCCGTTCTGCTAATGTAGAAGGTTGTGAGTTCAAATCCCAGCTGAAACTTTTCAGAAATAGAGGTAAATTGGATTTAAATACACTGAGCATCGTGCTCGAGGTATTTGGCCGAGCATCACGATGCTCAAGCCGAACTGGTGTTCAGCCGAGCATGCTCGCTCAACATTAATCGTGATCCTTCCTTGGTAAAGAAAATTATTTTATTTAAGTTGGCCCTTCAAGCCGGAATCCAATATTTCCTAAAACCTCGGTTCAATCACGGCTGAACACAGTCGACGGCGGGGAGTCCCCTGACTCCCTGATTTGGAAAGACCTCTGGCTGAATTGCTGTTAAACAGAGGCCAGCAGGTGGAAGGATGAGGTGGAGTGATGGATTCAAAGAACATAGTTTGGAAAATCAAGGATCCAGTATCATCTGAATATAGGTGAGTAAGTAACTATTTCTATTGGTATATAGATGTAGTTATTACTGTGATTACCAATACAAGACGGGGTCTTTGGAGTTTTAGGAAGATTAGATTTAGTGAAGACAGAAACTCAAGAGTAGAGTCTTGAGCACTTGAGATAGGATTCTCAAGGGGGTAAAGGCCATAGCCTGTGTGAGAAGGTTACAGGAATAAATAACTCCATGTGCATGTAAAAGATGATAGGTGCCTGGCAGGTAGGGACTTTAGGGATATGCAACATGTAGCTGTGTTTATGTAACTAACTATTGTCTAAGTATCTTTATGTAAATTGTTTATTTTGTCTGTACTGTATGTAAGTTGTCTATTTTGCATGTCTCAGTGTTGCAAATGTAAGAGTTAAGACTAGAGATAAGCGAATCGAAGCGGACGAAGTGTAATTCGATCCAAAGTTCAGTAAAATTGGATTCACACCTAATTTCCTCACAATTCGTAATGAATAAAAAAAAAATCCTAAAACGGCGGCTGCTTGTGTGAGGACATAGAGCAATGAACTCTGGGAAGGCGGGATTACCCATAATGCAGTCAATCAGCAGTCAGCCAGCCCTGTGATGTCACAGCCCGATAAATAGCCTCAGAAATTTTGGATTCTGCCATTTTCCAGTGTACTTAGTGCAGTGAGAGATGTCAGCAGGCGCTAGGGACAGTCCTAAAAAAAAACGATTTACAAGTGCAGGGAAAGATTATTCAAGGTGTAGGGAAAGGATAGGGAGGAATCATTTCACAGCATTTATGTTGAACATGGTTCAGTAGGCGAGGTTACAGCGTGGGTAATAGGAACAATTCTATTACACCTTGCTGCACTGACTGGTGATACAAATTGCCATTATACAGCTATGTAATTCCAGCAAACCGTGCTGTTTGACACAGGCATTAACAGGGTTCATTACAAGGAAATATTTCTATGTCTTATTGGCCCTTGAGCGGTACAGTTATATGTTGTAAAGCATTTTTTGGCTTGTATTAGTGGGGGAAAAAGGGCTTATTAGCCGTCGTGTGGTGAAGTGCTAAAATTACAGCCCTTTTTGTTGTGTATTAGTGGCAAAAGTAAAATATATTTGCCATTCAGTGGTGCAGTTATATGTTCTAAAGGCTTTTGTAGCGTGTATTAGTGGAAAAAGAAAAATATATTTGCCGTTCAGGGGTGTAATTATATGTTCTAAAGCCCTTTTTTGTGTGTATTAGTGGGGGGGAAAAGGGCTTATTAGCCATTGTGTGGTGAAGTGAGAAAATTGCAGACTGTTTTGGGGTGTTTTAATTTCCTTTTTATTTATATATTTGATCTAACAGTATGTCAGACAGAGAAGCGCCAGGCCCTGCACAGGGGAGTGGCAGAGACCTAAATGTTTCTGGCGCAAGCAGAGGTCGCAGCAGAGTAAGAGGCCGTGGCAGCAGGGGTCACTTCAAGAGGCCTGAGCTCCCAGTGTCAGCTAGCGGTCGTGTCGTGACCAGCAACCCAGCGATTCTTGAATGGTTGACTTGGTCATCCACTTCGTCCCAAGTGACATCAGACACCCCCAGCCAAGAGTCAGTGGGTTCGTCAGACACAACCCTTAGTTGGCATGGCCCAGGAGCAGGCCCTGTGCCCTCACCTGTCCTCAACCTGCCCCTGTCCTTTTCTGTTCCCTCAGCCAGAGAAGTATTGTATGCTGTGGGCTCAGCTCCACTATACAGTGAGGACGAGCTACTAAAAGACAGTCAGCAGCAACTGGCAAGCCAAGATGTAGAGGAGACATCCGCCGCTTCCTTCACTAGGCGGGCAAGTAGTGATGAGAAGAGTGGCATGGGAGCTGATGTTGCAAGCTGTCAGGCTCCTGACCCAAAGACGATTGAGGAGAACATCAGTGACGTGCAGACAGTACTCGATGTTGATGATGTAGCTGATCGCACTTGGGAGCCGGGTGACGAAGGGGCTTCATCATCATCGGGAGAAGAGTGTGGCAGCTTGCCCGTGAGGCAGCAGCACAGCCAGCAAGTCGCTAGCGTGGCCGGGAGTCAGCAGGGTCGAAGCAGTGGGAGGTCAAGAGCCAAATGTGCCTGGGGTAGACCACCATCTTCGCAGGAGCCTACCTGCCCGGGAAGTAGCGGTGCACGGGTTCACGGAGGCAGCGGCGGTAGCAGTCAGTCAGTGCATAGTGTTGGCGGTAAAATCACCTACTCGGCGGTTGTGCCAGTTTTTTGTTAAGCCACTGGAGGAGGTGACCATGGCCATATGTAGAATCTGTGGGCAGAAGGTGAAGCGTGGCCAGGGTTTCAGTTGGCACCACGGCCCTGCATCAACATATGCAGCGTCACCATAAAATGGCCTCGGAGAACCGTGGCTCCGATGTGGTGGTCCAGCCTGCCGCAGCAACCACACAGTGGCACACACCCAGTTTTAGGCAGTCAAGGCTCCACCACCTCAGCTGAAGGGAACTGTCTGTCCTTCCCATGATCTGCTGGTCCTGATGCTCCTGCTCCTCGCCTCCTACTCCTCGTCAGTCATTCTGTCATCAATCGATCACCGAAGCAATTGCCAAGAGACAACAGTATGCATGCACTCATCCAATTGCGCAGAAGCTGAATGTGGACTCTGCACCTTTCAGAGAACTGATGGCTTGTGCCGAGCTAAGGTGGAGAGTCCGAAGCCGTCATTTCTTTGCCAAAAAGGCAGTACCAGCCCTGCACGCACATGTAGAAAAGAATGTGTGGGCCAGTCCTGGAGCCTGTTGGTGTCTACCAAAGTGCACTGCAGCACCGACATGTGGAGCTGTAACTATGGTCAGGGACAATACATGTCCTTTACGGCCCACTGGGTGAATGTCTTTCCTGCAAAGCCACACCAGCAACTTGGCCAGGTGATGCCGCTTCTGCCTCCAAGTTCTCACACCGTTGGTCCTGCCACAATGTCTGCCTCTGCCTCCTAATCCTCCACCATGTCCTCAGCCTCCACTGCAGGGACCATTCTCAGTGCCCCTTCAGCATACCTGCACCTCGTTTGCCTGAGTGAACGGAGTCACACAGGGGAGGAACTGCTCCGTGTCCTTCATCAAGAAAACGAATTCTGGCTTTCTCTGCGACAACGGCGAAAATCGGAACCATGGTGACCGACAATGGGAAGAACATGGTGTCAGCGCTGTGTGAAGTAGAGCAGAGCCATGCGCCCTGCTGGTTGTCAATCGGTTCCTGAAGTCTTCCACCCATCTGCAAGACATCCTAACAAGTGGCAGGAAACTTTGAATGCACTTCAGCCACTCGAACACCGCAAAGCACACCCTCCTTGAGCTCCAGCAGCAAAACGTCATCCCCCAACATAGGCTGATATGCGACGTTTCCACCCGTTGAAATTCCACCCTCCATATGTTGGACCAACAATACGAACAGAGAAAGGCCATCAACAATTTCTTTATCCAAGCGGACAGGAGTACTCCCCTGTGTAACTTCGATGTCAGCCAGTGGCAGCTCATGTGTGACACCTGCCGTTTGGTCATGCCCTTTGAGGAGGCCACATTATTTGTCAGTCACCAGGACTACAGGATGAACAACATCATACCACTGCTTCATGTCTTGGAACAGATGCTGGTAAATCTGGCTGGTCAGGGGACTGGAGACGTGGCGCCTAGATCTCACGGCCACATGAGCCCTGTGGGGGCTGAACTGGAGGAGGAGGACATTGGATCACAGCAATGTGTAGCGAAATGGGTGGTCTATATACATAGGTGACAGGAAAGGAGGAGCAGGAGCAGCCAGAGGAGTTACAGGGCCATGAGGAAGAGAAGGCAGAATACCCAGACACACCATGGCAGTATGCAGTGGAGATGGAGGCAGGGAGTCTCTCTGAGTCGTTTGCACAAATGGCCTGATGCATGCTCACTTGCTTGCGTAGTGACAGCTGAATTGTCACCATTGGGCAGAGGGATGACTTCTGGCTCTCAATCTTGTTGGACCCTCGCTATCAGTCCAAAATGGGGGCCTTTTTTTTTCATACACACTGAGAGGGAGGACAAACTGAACTACTATGGAGACATCCTATGTAGTGATTTGGGCGCTGCATATCTACGCCATAGTCCATCCACTCGCAGGGCACTCTACTCTCATGTTCCTCTGCAGAGCTGTCTTGGGGGGGGAGCATTGGTAGGAGCAGTACCAGCTCCATCAGCAGCAACTTCAGTCTAGAGTCGCTGATGAGCAGCTTTCTTCACTTGCCTATTGAAAAAACTACTCAGCAGCAGTAGCTAGACCTGGAGCAAGACCTGAACCAGCAGGCGGTGGCATAATTGGACAGTACCCTGCCACCCCACATTAAAGATCCACTGGACTACTGGGCAGCCAAACTGGATTTGTGGCCACAACTAGCAGAGTTTGCCCTGCAAAAGCTCTCCTGCCCGGCCAGTGGTATGGCATCAGAGCGGGTGTTTAGTGCGACAGGGGCCAAAGTTACCCCAAGAAGAACTCGCCTGTCCACCCAAAATGTGGAGAGACTGACCTTTGTCAAGATGAATCAGGCATGGATCAGCCAGGATTTCAACCCAGCAATGCCTGATGCATCAGACTAGATCATCCATGGTGCCACACCAACACTTTGACAAAAGAGACAGGTTTCTTCTGGCTACCTGCCTCAGCTACTATTCTGATGCTGCCACCCGCTTGATGCAACACATCTGATGCCAAGTGCTCCTTCTTACACCCACAATCCTCAGTGGGTACTGTTATTTCCACCCACCTCCCCACTCTGTCGTTGGGTCACTCTGTGGTCTCCTTCAGATGCTGCTGCCAGCTCCAAACTATGTCCCCTTGCCAATCTGTGGTCTCCTGATGCTGCTGCCACCTCCACACTATGTCACCTTGCCACTCTGTGGTCTCCTGATGCTGCTTCCACCTCCACACTATGTCATCTTGCCACTCTGTGGTCTCCTGATGCTGCTGCCACCTCCGCACTATGTCACCTTGCTACTCTGTGACCTCCTGATGCTGCTGCCACCTCCACACTGTCATTGTGCAAATCTGTGGCCTCCTCCTGATGCTGCCGGCACCTTTACACTCTGTCATTGTGCCACTCTGTGGCCTACTGATGCTGCTGCCATCTCCATACTGTCATTGTGCTAATCTCTGGCCTCCTCATGCTGTTCTCACCCTCCCCATTTCATGACTGGCCCACTATTTTGCCTTTTGGCCTGACTGAAATCATCATTTATTTGACCCTTCTGATCTGTCAAAAGGAAGGAAAAATAAGACACAAAACGGATCCTGTGTGTGTAGCAGCTTTAAGGCATGTATGGTCCCATCAGAATTGGCTTGTGATTTGGTAGCCAAAAGCAGGAGTGGGTACAAAACACAGAAGACATGCAAATATTCCAATAACGTGTCATCTCTGTTTTGGATCCACTTCTCTTTTTTTTCTTATGGGCATTAGCAATACTTATGGATTACTGACCAAATGCTGACCGACGGATCTGTTTTTTGTGGGTTATTATTCTGACGGATTAGAGGAAGGGCAAAATAACCAGTGATGTCAACACAAACTTACTGCTGACACCCTCTCTACTTGTTTAAGCATTTAATAGAATAGATAGACATCTATATGAAATCAGCTGACAACGGTGTAAAAGGAATGCGCTTCTTATTAGCGCTAACATCGACCTGTAAGGCTGAGTTCATACTTGAGTTATTTGGTCAGTTTTGGCCCCGTGACTACACAAATAAGTGAAATGTGCAGTGAATCTTTGAGCGACGCAAATCTGCATGTAATACGGGCTCACAGTATAATTTCACTACCAGAGAAGACTACATATGTGTTACTGCAAGGCACAGTGTTCTACACCACTAAAAAGGCTCTCTGCAGCCAGGAAATAGCCATTTTTTAACTAAATTCGCCGCAAATAAATTTGGATCGCAAACCAAACTAATTGAATTTTTGAAAAACTCGGTCATCTCTAGTTAACCACCTCAGCTCCCCTAGCTTAAACCCCCCCAGACTACTTTTTACAATTCTGCACTACAGTACTTTCACGGTTTATTGCTCGGTCATACAACTTACCACTCAAATGAATTTTACCTCCTTTTCTTCTCACTAATAGAGATTTCATTTGGTGGTATTTCATTGCTGCTGACATTTTTACTTTTTTTGTTATTAATCGAAATTGACCGAAATTTTTGCAAAAAAATGACATTTTTCACTTTCTATAAAACAATATACTGGGCACTCACACTACACATGGAACCATACGGAAATAGTAATTAAACAATTTATTAATAGTATATTAAACAATTTAATAATATAAGCTGGATGTGGATGATAAAATGCAATACAATACACTACTTAAAATCTAAAATTGATACATTGGTAAAATACAATTAAATATATAATAAATATATAATAGACTAGCGTTGGTAAAGTTAATCTCAATTAGTAATGCAGCTAAAATGTGGAATAGCAGAGATGGTGCTTCATAAATAATATCTCAATCCAAGTTAGGAGTGGGTGATAAATTAGAAAGTCTCAGATTATTCCAAAGGGCAAAAAAGCAATGCAGGCAGTGTTCTCTTATAGTGAGTGTTGGTTGCGGTGTCCCGCTTCTACTCACTGTTCAGTAATTATAGGTATTCCTTTCACTGCTGCGGTTCCGGTTCTCTGTGTATCCGACTGCTCGTCTTCTGGTTGTCTCCGCCTCCGGTCTATGTCGCTCTGGGCACCGCTCCCTGTAATTCTAGAGCCGATGTCCTCCAAGTTTCTGCTTGCCTGCTTCCACGCTGGTATAACTCGGCGGTCACGAAAAAAGAGCTTGTTCTCTGGGTATGAGAATTAACAGCTCCTCGTGAGTCAGCGTGCCAGGTCCTCTTTGCTTGGGAAGCGTTACGGATTTATAGCGCCAACCTAGAATGATTGCGGCACTGGGTACAACAGGAGTTCGTGTGAAGGTAAGCTGGGGGTCTTGGATCAAACGCGTTTCGGGGCTTCACGTTGCCCCTTCCTCAGTGATGGGCAACTCATATCAGCTACTTAACTATTTTTCACTTTCTGTTGTAAAATTTTTCAAATAAAACTACATTTCTATATACATTTTTCTCTAAATTTATTGTTCTACATGTCTTTGATAAAAAAAATGCAATAAGTGTATATTTATTGGTTTGCGCGAAAGTTATAGCGTTTACAAACTATGGTACAAAAATGTGAATTTCCGCATTTTGAAGCAGCTCTGACTTTCTGAGCACCTGTCATGTTTCCTGAGGTTCTACAATACCCAGACAGTAGAAACCTTGGGGTGTCTTCTTTCCAAAATGGGATCACTTGTGGGGTATTTATACTGCCCTGGCATTTTAGGGGCCCTAAAGCGTGAGAAGTAGTTTGGAATCCAAATGCGTAGAAAATGCCCAGTAAAATCGTAAAGATACTCTTTGGAATTTGGGCCCCTTTGCGCACCTAGGCTGCAAAAAAGTGTCACACATGTGGTATTGCCGTACTCAGGAGAAGTAGGGCAATGTGTTTTGGGGTGTCTTTTTACATATGCCCATGCTGGGTGAGAGAAATATCTCTGTAAAATAACAACTTTGTATAAAAAAAATTGGAAAAGTTGTCTTTTACAGAGATATTTATCTCACCCAGCATGGGTATATGTAAAAAGACACCCCAAAACACATTGCCCTACTTGCCCTACGATACCACATGTGTGACACTTTTTTGCAGCCTAGGTGCGCAAAGGGGCCCAAATTCCAATGAGTACCTTTTAGGAGGGCATTTTTAGGCATTTGAATTCCAGACATCTTCTCACGCTTTAGGTCCCCTAAAATGCCGGGGCAGTATAAATACCCGACAAGTGACCCCATTTTGGAAAGAAGACACCCCAAGGTATTCCGTGAGGGGTATGGTGAGTTCATGTAAAATTTTATTTTTTGTCACAAGTTAGTGGAATATGAGACTTTGTAAGAAAAAAATAAAAATAAAAAAAAATCATTTTCCGCTAACTTGTGACAAAAAATAAAAACTTCCATGAACTCACTATGCCCATCAGATAATACCTTAGGGTGTCTGAGTCCGAAATGGGGTCATTTGTGGGGTGTGTTTACTGTTCTGGCATTTTGGGCGGGGCTAAATTGTGAGCAACCCTGTAAAGCCTAAAGGTACTCGTTTGACTTTCGGCCCCTTTACGCACCTAGGCTGAAAAAAAGTGTCACACATGTGGTATTGCCGTACTCAGGAGAAGTAGGGAAATGTGTTTTGGGGTGTATTTTTACATATACCCATGCTGGGTAAATATCTCTGACAACTTTGTATAAAAAAAATTAAAAAGTTGTCATTTACAGAGATATTTCTAACACACAGTATGGGTATATGTAAAAATACACCCCAAAACACATTGCCCTACTTCTCCTGAGTGCGGCGATACCACATGTGTGACACTTTTTTGCAGCCTAGGTGCGCAAAGTGGCCCAAATTCCAATGAGAATCTTTACGATTTCACAGGGCATTTTTTACGCATTTGGATTCCAAACTATTTTAGGTCCCCTAAAATGCCAGGGCAGTATAAATGCCCCACAAGTGACCCCATTTTGGAAAGAAGACACCCCAAGGTATTCCGTGAGGGGCATGGCGAGTTAGCACAAGTTAGCCGAAAACGATTTTTATTTTTATTTTTTTTTCTCTTACAAAGTCTCATATTCCACTAACTTGTGACAAAAAATAAAATTTTACATGAACTCGCCATGCCCCTCACTAAATACCTTGGGGTGTCTTCTTTCCAAAATGGGGTCACATGTGGGGTATTTATACTGCCCTGGCATTTTAGGGGCCCTAAAGCGTGAGAAGAAGTCTGGAATATAAATGTCTAAAAAAATTTACGCATTTGGATTCCATGATGGGTATGGTGAGTTCATGTGAGATTTTATTTTTTGTCACAAGTTAGTGGAATATGAGACTTTGTAAGAAAAAACAAAAAAAACAAACAATTTCCGCTAACTTGTGCCAAAAAAAAAAAGTCTTCTATGAACTCGCCATGCTCCTCAAAAGTGATCTTTATAGCGCCGCAGCGATTTTACGGTGTTTTTGCAGTGATCAGAAAAAAAAAAAATTCTGTCACTGCGGTGGGGCGGACTGAACGCAAGTGTGCACACAAGATCAGGCCTGATCGGGCGAACACTGCGTTTTTTGTAGAGCCTATAGAACATGTCCTATTCTTGTCTGCAATTGCGGACAAGAAAAGGCATTTTCTATATAGTTCTGGCATTGTGCGGATCCGCAAAATGCGGAAAGCACATTGCCGGTGTCCGTGTTTTGCGGATCCGCAAAACACATACGGACGTCTGAATGGAGCCTTACAGGGGGGTGATCAATGACAGGGGGGTGATCAGGGAGTCTAATATGGGGTGATCAGGGGTTAATAAGGGGCTAATAAGTGACGGGGGGGGGGGTGTAGTGTGCTACTTACAGAGCTGCCTGTGTCCTCTGGTGGTCGATCCAAGCAAAAGGGACCATCAGAGGACCAGGTAGCAGGTATATTAGACACTGTTAACAAAACAGCGTCTAATATACATTTTTGGGGTTAAAAAAATCGCGTCTACAGCCTGCCAGCGAATGATCACCGCTGGCAGGCTGTAGATCCACTCGTTTACCTCCCGATCCTGTAAACGCGCCCTCCTGTGTGCGCACGTATACAGGAAATCTTGCGTCTCGCGAGAGGACGCGCCGATGCGTCCAGGAGGAATAACCCGGCCGCCCGCAGGACGCAATCCAGCGTTAGGCGGTCGGGAGGTGGTTAAGACAGTCTCTTACGAATACCAGTCAGGGTAACCTCGGGTGAGAGACATTACTGTCTGAGGACTATATTTAGACTAGTGGCTCTGGGTGTCCAGAGTGCGGCCAACATTACAGTCCTGGCAAAATAATGTTTTGGAAAGCGGCTTTGATTCTTGCCCGAATCATAGTGCAGCGAGCAATGTTATTCAAAACTTTTTGAGTCATCCCACTTGGCCATAAAATATATGTTTTGTGTATAAATAATTCTTGAATGATTATAATCATTAAACAAATCCTTGAATGATTTGTGTGAATGTATGAGGGTCAAATAAATAAAACCCTGAATGGAAAAGGAGTTCAATTAGGTGTGGTCTGAGGTCATTGTTTGGACTGAAGACAAAACCATAGGTAGAAAACTGTAAAAAAAATAAAACATCTAGGCACATTTCCCAAATAATAACACCCATTCCATGTCAAAGTGTCTACCATCGTGTAATGAATGTTGTGAAAAGTGTATTTGTTCTATAATCTTGATTGAGAAACCTTCAGGTCAAATTTGGGTCAATGCTAGGCATTTCTTTAGAAGGATGAAGGATTTTGTAAATTGTAGACAAAGAGTACTATGAAATATATACCAGATATAGCGAATAGCACTCCCTGTTCATAAATGTCACCAAAGGTTTTTACCCCAGCTAATTTCCATCTCTCCGCCCCCATTGCAGCCTGTAAGTGCGGTAGTCTGAGACAATGTCTGTGAATCGGCACATTGATTTGGCCTCCCTCCAAACCATTCGAGCTAACCTGTGTAGAGGGAGCAATGGTGTCTGGAATTTGGGGGATATTTCCAAGACCTACCATAATGTGTGGCAGTTCAGGTAATGTTTCAAGAAATACTCCAAGGTGGGTAGTTCCTCCAATGCGTATAAAGTTTGAATTAGCTGCCGCTGGCCCTCTAAGTAATAAATAAATTTATCCAGTAGCGCCATCCCTCCCTCAGATTTGGGGCGCCTCAGTGTATCTAGACTGAGTTTGGAGCGAGATCTGCCCCAAATGAAGACCCTAGTCAGAGAGTCCATTTCTTTGAATACTGATTTTGGTATACGTACTTCTGAGTGTTGAACGGTGTAAAGAGCCTTGGGAAGTATAATTATTTTTACTAGGTTAATGCGCCCTGCTACAGAGAGGGGCAGTGATTTCCAACTTTTAAATCTGTCCCGTATATGTGCAAATAATGGGTGAATGTTTGGAAAATTTCTAGAATATACTTTATTGTAATTACTTGATGTATGTGCAGGGGCCTGGTCTATGCAATAAAGAGGTCAGAGGCCCTGGAGACATATATCATTGCCACCCTGAAACTAGAGACAAGCATAACAGTGGACAGCTGGAACAGATCTTGTTCTCAGGCACTTTTTGATAAACTGCCCCCAATGTCTGTAACTTTTTCCATATGTCTTTTAAACTGTGAATATGTTGTTAAAACTAGTTCAAACCAGTTTCACTATGCCTTAAGATTGTCTATATAAACTCAACTTTGACAATATACCGCAGACAATCTGCTGCACCTCCAGCCAGTGTGTTGTCTCTTCTTATATAAGAACAAAGATAAATTACATCCTTAAAGGGTTTCTATCACTTCGTTTGACATATTTAGCTGTCAGACACTAGCGATCCGCTAGTGTCTGCTCTAACAAACCATCCTAATATAATAGGTTTTGGGGCAGCCGTTTCGCTAAAAAAGAACTTATATCTATATGCTAATGAGCCTCTAGGTGCTATGGGGGCGTCATTAGCACCTAGAGGCTCCGTCTACCTTCATAAACTGCCGCCGCCCAGCGCGTCCCTCCAGCCCGCCCATCTCCTGCTGAATGCGATCCTCCCCGTGCGCGTCTCTGTTCGGCGCATGCGCAGTGAATGTCTGACCGCTTCCCTGCACAGACATCTCCACTGCGCCTGTTCCTCGGAGCACTATGATGTCATCGGCGCAGGCGCAGTGGAGATGTCTGAGCAGGGAAGCGGTCAGACATTCACTGCGCATGCACCGAACAGAGACGCGCACGGGGAGAATCGCATTCAGCAGGAGATGGCAGTTTATGAAGGTAGACGGAGCATCTAGGTGCTAATGACGCCCCCATAGCACCTAGAGGCTCATTAGCATATAGATATAAGTTCTTTTTTTAGCGAAACGGCTGCCCCAAAACCTATTATATTAGGATGGTTTGTTAGAGCAGACACTAGCGGATCGCTAGTGTCTGACAGCTAAATATGTCAAACGAAGTGGTAGAAACCCTTTAAATTCAGATGACATTGTGATCCTTCCTTGGTAAAGAACATTGTTTTAACAGTGAATATTAAGTCACAGCGCCTGGGAATGTCGCTTAGTAATGGGGGTGCCCAGATATTTGAATGTGTCTACTACTTTTAGCCCTGCCACATGGGAGGGACCTGTCCATTCTGCTCTGCACAGGGGCATATATACAGATTTCTCCCAATTGATTTTTAGGCCGGAGTACTTCCCGAATTAGTCTATCAAAGCCACCGTATTGCAAAGGGATGAGTCTGGGGATGACAGATATATAATCATATCATCGGTATAAAAGCCAATGCGCACTTCTCTTTCTCCCAATTTTATGCCAGTTACATTATCACTACACCGCTCTCTAATAGCCAGTGTTTCCACCACCAAGGCAAATAAGAGTGGTGACACGGGGCAGCCCTGTCGTGTTTCTCTGTGTATAGGAAAACTTTTGGATAATTCTCCATTTACCAGCAGCCTGCTTACCGGGCTGGAGTACAAAAGTGTGATCCATCTGAGCAATTGGGGACGGAACCCAAAACCTTGCAGGCAACCTAGCAAATAAACCCATTCTAAGGAGTCAAATGCCTTGGCAGCATCTAATGATGCCAGGGCCCAGTCTGCATTCAGGGAGTAGCCTACCTGAGTGACAACTTGAACCCGTCTAATGTTTTTGTGGTGGATTTTCCGGGCATAAAGCCCATTTCATCCGGGTGGACCAATGACAAAATTACCTAATTGAGACGGGTCGCTAATATTCTAGTTAGAATTTTGTAATCCACATTTAGTAATGCTATGGGCCTATATGAGCTGCATTCCAGGGAGTCTTTGTCGGATTTAAGTAACAGTACAGTAGTAGCTTCCCTAAATGAGGTCGGCAATTGCCCTGTCTCAAGAGCTGAATGGAAAGTAGACAACAGCTGAGGGGCTAATACGTCTGAGTATCTGGCATAAATCTCCATCTGTTATTTCGGTCTGAGATGGCCTGTAGGAACTCCTCCAGAGTGATTCGTTGTTCTAGTTGGGTGCATTGTGCTGCGGTAAGTTTAGGGAAAGAGACACCTTCTAAATACGTGGTTATAATTGCCTTTGAATGCTGTTATGCTGGATCTTTATGCAGATCCGTATAAAAGTGTTTGAAAGTTTGAATGATTTCTGCCTGAGTGTGATGTTCCTCACCAGTTGGTGTCTTGACTAAAAGGATTGTAGAGGAGGGCAGGGAGTGGCGGATCAGCTGTGCTAGCAGCTTAGATGACCGATTGCCCAATTCAAATGCAGTTTGTTTCATAAAGAACAATTTCCTCTCTGCCTTATCTATGAGAACTGTTAAATACTGCCTGCCTGCCTGCCTGGAGCCAAGTTGTCCTATTAGCATCAGTCAGGTGCTCAATGAACTGTTGTTCTAGGGCAGTACACTGTTTCACTAGTTCTATCTCCGAGCGGCTAGTGTCTTTTTTTGATATAGTAGATGCTGGAATGTAGACAAGCCTGTAGGAACGCCTTTAAGGTGTCCCACACAAACGCCAGGTTGGATTCCCCATCGTGCGTCGCCAGGAACTCAGTTAATTGGTGGGAGACCCTATCTGTGGAACCCAAGAGGTTCAGCCAGAACGGGTGTGTATTCATTTTGTACATAATTGATGGGGTGTTACGTATTAGGATTGTAGTGGTAGTTTTGGTCTCTGGTACCGTCGGATCCTGATCCTTGTGAAGTACTATTAGCTCTTTTAGATATATGGAGACTTGCAAGTGTAAGCAACCAGCACCGATGAAATAAGACTCACGTACAGTCTGCTTCGTGTCTAAGAAATTCTGTCTCTGTTAACATGTGTTAGACCTTTTTACTGGGCTAACCCCGCCCTCCATGGCACATGGCCCCCCTATAATATTACAGATAGGCAGGTACAATCCACCTTATGCCTTGACCAATAGGAATACATTTCAGAACTGAAAGGTACACATTTGCACACTTCCTGAGAATGCCAGTGGGTGGAGCTCAAACATGCTCACAATCCACCACCACACCCAGAACATGTGCAAATGCTTCCAAATGAATCAGCCTTTTATTTAAACAGATATGGCACAATATCTATTTAATTCGATACAGATATCCTACTGACCCAAAGTGAACCTCTGTTAGACATTGTTCCGAAAGGGGGGATCAGTCCCTGATGACGGTCTTTTAAAACAGGGTCGACCAAGAAAGGTGATATAGCATTCACATGGCCATCAGTCCCACCAACCAATATTTTGCAGCATGTTGGGGCCCCCATGTTTCAATGAAACCGGCAGTGTGCTATACCCCACCGTTGCTAATGAGGACCCATTGGTAGTTTTCACTAAGAACATTGCTCTCAGAGCCAGCAGCCATTAGATCCCCCTCAAACCAACGGTGGCAGCTTTCACACGGGGGGGTAGGAACCCGAGTGCTGATCTATAGAATTTCCCTTGTAACGTCGTGACCCAATCATGCTCCTTTATAAGCGTAATCTGGTCAGACCTTACACAGGGAGGTATATACAAAATAAACCTACATAACATTCCTAAGCTAAAGAGAAAGTCCACTATAGTAATCCTAAGCTAATAAAAATTTCCACGACAGTTGGAAGTCCCCTGTGTTCTTTGAATCTCTTGCTGAATCTTCGGTTTCCTCAGCTTGCCCTCGTCGATTGTGGTGCTCCTTGGGTGTCATTGACTCCATGATGATGCTCAATTCTTTCGGGAATTGACTCTGAGGGAGGTCCTGATGTGGGGAGGTGTGGTGTGGCAATGGGCGTTTAGTTGGACATCCTTTCCATCAAAGACATACATTGATCCGTAATATATTCCTGAGCTGCGATAAGGATGTGATCATCTGCACGTGCCTGGGCGATCCGATCGCTCAAACAGCAAGAACATCTCACCAGGATATATATGAACAACATGAGGATATACAGTATACTCCTACTTCCTTCAACCAGTTACCTATGGAATACAGGAAATCCCCAAAAACCACCCAAAGCCGTGAAAGGATTCCATCCCTCCTTAGCAATAGCCCTAGCTCTGCCCTGAAGTACAGTAACCTTATCCATATGGGCCTGGACTTTATCACTGGTATCTGCGATCCAAGTACAGCAGTCCCCTCCTATAAACTCACAGAAACCCCCCTTAGAAGCTAAAAGATAATCCAGTGCCATCTTCTCCTGTAAGACGAGGGTTTTCATCTGCTTTTGTTCTTCAGTGATCTCCCGCACTGCTGCAACGGTCTCGTTGAACATCTCATCCACAATGAATGAGAAGTTGTTCAGTCGCTTCATTTACTAGATACCCCACCCAGTCCAAGCTGGGAACCATGCCCACACCTGATCATGGGAGGAAAACAGCTCTCTGCGATTCCTAGCCTGCATCCTTGCCCTTCTCCGCAATGGCAGATCCTCTCGATTAGCGGCAATATGTGAAGCTGGTACAAGTTTCACTAGCACACATGAACCTTTAGCATTACTGGGAATCACCTTGTAAGCTGAAAAGCCACACAAAAAGTAGTAGTGACCTGTCAGCACTGCGCATGATTAATTTTTCTGATGGTCACTGGCGCTGAGTAGGAGCATGATGGATTAGGGAATTGTTCCCTTGGTCTGGACATCACAGCCTTCCCTCCTTCAAATATAGTCTGGCCTATTAGTGTCATTGTAGAGCTTGGGAGTTTCGTTGGTCAGGTTGACTGTTATACCTGTCTCACAGGTAGTGGTCCCTATGAATTTACTCTCAGTGCCAAACTTAAGGTTGAAGTACATCTGGGGACTGCCTAACTGTCCTGATACCCATATAGGTTGGTCTAACAACAAGCAGGAATAGGAACTAACATTAAAACTATAGCTGATGTTCCTTTCCTGGAATGTGTAGTTAAATTCTATAGATAAATGTCTTCAAGTGGTTTTGGCAAGCTTCTCGTACTTTTTCATGCCAATACGGACGTCATATATGGCATGAACTGCCGCCATGGCCGGGGTGTAGTGACAAGGAGGGGGTTTCGAGCATACCCAGCAATTGGTCCTATTCGCTGCCTTAGCTAATTGGAGGTGCATTTTAAACAATAGATTAGGATGCTTATAATCACTACCATTGATAAAATACACAAAGCTAAGAAAGATAGTAAAAATGATACACCTCATTCTGGCCTGTGGTTCAGCAGCTTCTTTCAATGACTGGCGTGGACCCCGTTGTCTCGTCCTTCAAGCTTCAGTAGGGTTGGCAGAGTCAGGCTACTTTCACACCTGCGTTTAGGTCGGATCCGACTGGTATGTGCCCAGACGGATCCGCACCTATAATGCAAACGCTTAGATCCGTTCAGAACGGATCCGTTTGCATTACCATGAACAAAAAAAAAATAAAAAAAAAATAAAAAAAATATATATATATTTTTTTTGTTCATGATAATGCAAACGGATCCGTTTTGATTTTACATTGAAAGTCAATGGGAGACGGATCCGTTTGAAAATTGAGCCATACTGTGTCAACTTCAAACGGATCCGTCCCCATTGACTTACATTGTAAGTCTGGACGGATCCGTTTGCCTCCGCACGGCCAGGCGGACACCTGAACGCTGCAAGCTGCGTTCAGGTGTCCGCCTGCTGAGCGGAGCGGAGGACAAACGGAGCCAGACTGATGCATTCTGAGCGGATCCGCATCCATTCAGAATGCATTAGGGCTGGACGGATCCGTTCGGGGCCGCTTGTGAGCCCCTTCAAACGGAACTCACAAGCGGAGCCCCGAACGCTAGTGTGAAAGTAGCCTCAGCTGTACCTGGAACAGCCCAAGATATCTCGGTTCTAGTCCCGTCATCTGATGTTTCTTGTAGACAACCCAATCACCTGGTTGGATAGAATGAACACCGGTTATTGAGTCGGGGTCCCGGACCCGGTGGTGGACCTTTTGAAGCTCCCTTTGCAGAGACTGCACATACCCTGTCAGCTGAGAATGAAGAGATGACAGCTGTTGGGGGTAGTACATTCCTGTCTTAGGAGGGCTTCCAAACAAGACCTCATAGGGTGATAACCCATGAGGTTTTCTGGGGGCACTCCTGATGGAATTTATATATGGAATAAAGGGCAATAGGGAAACATTAGGGCTACGGTTTCCGAGTGTCAGCCATAATTTTGGAAATCTGGTTCTTAATGATCCCATTGAGACGCTCAACCTTACCACTGCTCTGAGGATGATAAGGAGTATGTAAACCCTGGTTGATGTGGAGAGCTCTACATACCTCTGCAAAGATCTGCCCAGTGAAGTGAGAGCTACAATCCGACTCGATAGTCTCAGGCAGGCCCCAACGGCACACAATCTCGGACAGGATCTTCTTTGCGGTTGTCGTGGCATTGGCGCATTTGACGGGCCACGCTTCAGGCCAACCAGAGAACATGTCTACACAGACTAGGGCATGCTCGTACGGCCCACTCCTTGTTAACGTAATGTAGTCTATCTGGATTCGCTGGAAAGGGTAATCTGGTTTGGGTGAGTGCCGCTGTGGTGGCTTTTAAGTCCTACCGGGGTTGTGCAGAGCACACACTAGGGAAGATGCTGAAAACGTGGTGGCCACAGAGCAGAACCCAGGTGCAATCCAATGCTCTTCCACCTGCGCGCACTCCGCTTTTGACAGGTGCACAGGGTAATGGGATGAGTTGGCCATCATGGGAAACAGTGACTTTGGCTGGCACCATTTGCCGTCAAGGCTCCAAATGTCATCGTGTCCTAGGGTGGCCCCCAATGCCGTCCATCTCCTCTTTTCCTGCATCTCTGCCTGAGACTGCAGTTTTTTAAACTCCTCTAACGGTACATCAGAAGGGATAGCAAGCATTAGGGTCCCACCCCCTGGATCCAAAGCACCCTCCTTAGCAGCCCAATCTTCCAAGGCGTTCCCAGTGGCCTCCATGGTCGTCTCCATAGTATGGGCCTTAATCTTCAAAATGGCCATTTCGTGCGGCAGGCTTAAGGCAATGAACAACCTATCAATCAGTTCTGCGTGCTTTACTGGCTTACCTGAACTGGTCAGAAACCCTCTTGCCCTCCAGATAGGCCCAAAGTCATGAGCTATCCCGTAAGCATATCTCAAATCCGTATAGACATTAATCCTCCGGCCTCGGTGGAGCTCACATGCCCTTGCCAAAGCCCACAGCTCTGCTTCCTGTGCCGACATGTGTGAGCTCAAAGAGCCTTTTTCCACCACTTCGCTAACCATTGTCACCGCATACCCAGTGTGTGGCTTACCGTATGGGGTTTAATATCTGGAACCATCAACAAAAAGATTTTGGGCATCTGGGATCAGTGTCTCCTTCACCGGACTGATAGCTGCTGACTCGAGTTCCATCAGAGAAAGGCAGTCGTGATGTTCTTTAACGTGGTTACCTGAAAAAAAAATTGTCCCGTCGGTCATTAGCACCATTATCCCCCCCTTCTCTTCGTCCTCGGTAACAGAAAGAAGTCGGATTCAAAATGGTGCACCGTCTAATCGTCAAGTTAGTAGGAGTCAAGAGGGCTACCTCGTACTTGGTCAGTCTGGCTGCAGAGAGATATTTGGTTTGGACTTGATTCAGGATCTCTTGCACCGGATGGGGAGTATAGAGAGTGAGAGGGGAGTCCAGAACTATGTTGCCAACTTTCTGTACTAGTACAGCACAGGCAGCCACAGCCCTTACACAACCCGGTGACCCTCGGATAACTAGATCTAAGGCAGTTGACAGGTACATGATGGGTCGGTACCTGGACCCATGTTGGGTCAATACTCCTGTCGCGTGGCCCTTGATTTCGTAGCAAAAAAGGTAAAAGGGTAGGTCATAGTTGGGCAGACCTAAGGCTGGTGCTTTAGAGAGTTCTTGGGGCAGATCCTGGAGGATTGACCAGTTGTTGTCTGCCATTTGGAACGGTGTTTTAGATGTCAGCTCGTAGAGGGGTTCCAGTTTAGAAGAGATCTTTGGTATCCAGTCCCTGCAGTAGTTAACCAGTCCGAGGATAGCCCTCAGTTGCCTGTGATTTTTCGGTCTTTGCAGATCATTCTGGACTCTCTGGGTGGTCAGGTGTCGGGTTCCCTGAGAGATACAGTGCCCCAAAAAGATAACTTTCTCCCTGCAAAACTGTAGTTTTTCCTTACTGGCCTTGTTTCCCGTTGCCGCCAGGTGGTTGAGCAGTGACACAGTATGTTGATAACAATCCTCTTAGGTGGTACAGAAAATTAGCAAGTCGTTTACATACTGTAGCAACGTCACCCCTGGATTCATCAGGGTCCACTGATCCAAAACGATTTTTAATTTGCAGCTGTATTCTGAGGGACTGGTCACTGACCCCTGAGGGAGACGTGTCCAAGTGAGTTGCTGACCCTGGAATGAAAAGGAAAAAAGGTATTGCACTGGGGATCCAGTGGTACCGAAAAAAATGCGTTTGTTAGATCAATGACAGATATAAATTTTGCGTTTGGTGGTATTGAGGCCAGTAGAGTTTGTGGGTTGGGCACCATGGGAGCGTCGCTGATGATGATCTTGTTTACAGCTCTTTGGCTGTCTTTTTGGCTACTGGGAACAGTGGGGTGTTACAGGACGATTTCGTTGGTGTGAGGACCCCTATCTGTAGGTAACGGTCTATCTGGATTTTCAGACTGTCCATTTGGGCCACGCTCAATGGGTATTGTGGAAGTCTGGGCAAAACGCTCCTTGGCCTAATGTTGATTGTAGCCGGTGGCACCGGCAGGAGACCCACATCGTATTTGTCAACCGCCCAGATTTTGGGATCAATCTCTGCCAATACATCCAGCTACAGAAAACATGTTGGCTCCGTGAGGTAGGATAAAGCTACCATGGTACACAATCTTTCTTCATCCATCGGAGTGCCTGAATTTCCGATAGGATGTCTGCCCCCGGCAAGTTGATGGGAACGTCATCAGAGACCAATACTGACTGGATAGTTTCTGTGTGCTGACCCAATCTGCAATGGAGTGGTTTGGTGGTCTGTAATGACACTGTCTGACCTGTGAGACCTACTGTTAGTGTGCTCTTCCCAGAGAGGGGAACCTTGCCTCGAGGATCCAGAGATCTCAAAACAGTTCTGGCTGCACCGGTGTCAATAAGGCAAGGGAGGGGGTGTTTTAGTTCCTCAAGAAAAAGGTTGATGTGTGCTGACACCGATTTGCCAATGTCCTATGATGACTCATAGGCATCACTTACCATTCCTATGACAGGCGTGGAAGGGTTGTCTGGCATGAACTGCCATCTGCCTCCTGGTTTATCGACAGGCTTCGGGCAGTGCTTTCAGATGTGTCCCTCTCGGCCACAGTTATGGCACTTGTAGTTACTAAACCTTTGCCTCCGAACATCCTTTCTCTTCCATTCTCTCTCAGGGTCCTGTGATACAAGGACCTTAGCCACCTTGTCCTGCTTCCTTCTATCCATCTCTCTCTCTATAGCGGAGAGAGTTGACAAAATTGCAGACATGGACATATCACTGTATTCGGGTCTGGCTAGGAGTAGCCGGTCCCGAATCTTGGTGTTGATGCCCTCCAAGAATTTGGCCCTGAGCAAAAGATGTGTGGGAGTGACCTTCGTGCCATCGGGTGGTACATCAGGCCCGACCTCGAGGTCCGCGTCCAGTGCCGCCTGTTTCAGGTGCTGCCAGAAACAAGCACACTTCTCACCTGGGTTATCCAAGGTGGAATTAGCACCATATAGTTCTGGAAGTGTGGATTTAAGAGCTATACAATACTCCTTACCTTCTGAGGTGGCCTGCTCGTGGGTGTTGATGTTACAGCTTGCTATAATGACACTGGTTACCTCTGGGCCCACCTTGGCCTGCAGAATCTGGGCACAATCCGTTCCACTCATGCCATAACTAAACTGGTTCTGGCTGACCATCCTCGCGAACCCACGTGGGTTCGTCCTATAGTCCGGTAACTCAGCCACGATTGTCCCTATTTCTGCAGGGTTAAAAGGGACATGCCACACTACCCTCTCCATTAATACACGCTTACCTTGTGTGTTGGGTGGTCCTTCGTACTGTTGTACTCGTTCTGGATAGGCCTCAGACTGGGGGTCATGCAACGAGCCGGGCACACATTCGAGAGATTGAGGCTTCATGAGAGGACTCAGACGTATCACCTCACTCACAGCCCCATCCAATCTGAGGTCATGCAGGTTGGGATACAGTTTGGGAGTTGTGGTCGTTTCGGAGGTTTTGAGCTCATTGATGCAGTCCACCCGATATTTTAATCTGGTGTCGATCCCTCTAGACTCACAGTTTGTTTGTAGGTCACAGGTGGAGAAAGCCTCAAAGTTAGAAACAGAGGGAGGAGATGTAGAGGGAGTGGGTTCTGGAGAAGATTGAGGGACAGGAAAGGGGGTTTGAGAAACGGTTTGGGAAGAGCTGGCAGGGTCAAAAGTGACCCTGTCAGCAGTGGGAGGTTGAAGTGACAGTTGGGGACTTACTTACCTCGGGTACTGGTTATGTTTCAGTCGGCCCGGAATTAGTGGATCCAGCCTGTTTCAACAAAGTCAGCCCAGATAGAGCCTCCTCTGCTTCCTGCATCGGATCCCTAACATCAGTTACCCCCTCAGGCCAGGTGTACATCACTTGGTTCTTCTGGATTGAAACCACTTTCTGTACGCCATGCTTACTTACCATGATTGACTTTTGCAGCCACCATTGCGCTACCTCCAACGTTTTTGTCGACTGGAGACTGGGCCTGAACTCCGTAATAAATTTTTCCCATCGCCATATGTCAAAAATTCCTTCCAGAGGGATACTCCAATTAGTTCCCTTGGACCACCTACTCCATTCTTTAAGGGGCTTTGTGGCCTTCACCCCATAACTAGATCTCATGTACTGAGCAGCCGTCTGACCACACGAGGGGACTATATTTTCGCACCCGAACATGGATCTGCCACAACCCATCCTTGGTTAACCAAGCCTTACCAGTGTTGCCTGCATCCAGGAACACGCTTTTGACCGTACACGGAGGGTACCGCCCGGCTCCTTCTTACGGTACGTCTGTCCGACCTCGACTTTTACACAGCCTATGTCGGACAGCTAGAAATCTCGTGCACTGAGAGCGGCCTATTGCTACTCTCAATGCTATTTCCACTCCCATAGGGCCTTTAAGCCAGAGCTCCTTTTGCTGGATTCCCAGTATGCCTCCTAAAGGGCTATACACACAGCTGAGCTATGCCTGTGTTTGGCCAGCAACGGCTACCCAATAAATGAGACCCGCTTTTCTCCAGCTCAATGTGGCTCAATCAATGTGGCTTTTCTCCAGCTCAATCAGTCTCTTGCTGATAAAGTAAAAAGAAATACGGGGTTAACCTCTGGTTGTTAAAGAGAGAAGAGTCCTGGAGTGGAGAACTGTTACTTGGAAAAGAGAAAAAGAAGGAAAAAAAAGTATGCTAAGATTGAATATAGAACTGTAGAAAAGGGTAAATATAAGACTTGCCTCACTATACAAAGGTAAATCCCGTAATTAATCAGAGAAATACCCAAACAAAAATAGACAAAAATGACTGAAAATAAAACAGAAGAAGATGCCAAAATATGAAAAAGGAAAAAAAAAAACTGAAAAAGAACTTGGTTACCTAAAAAAATAAAAAAGGGTTAGTAAAAGAAAACCTGTAATAAAAAAATACAAAATAAAATGTAGCCTACAATGTAGCCTTCTCAATTAAAATTTTGATTAAAAAAAATGCAAAAATAAAGAAAAACACAAAAAGAAAGAAATAAAAAAGTAAAAATCCCCCAAAAATTCTAAAAATCTAAATTAAAAGGAATTCACTGCATAAAAATGACTAAAAAGTAAAAAAATTGTAGGAGGTGAGCCAACACCGTTATTCGCGCCCCCTGGATTCAAACAAAGCTTTGCTTGCTCCACTAGGCCACATGAGGGACAAAGCAACAACAGCCCCACATGGTCTTCCCTAAAATGGCGGCTACTCACTTAACCAGACACTAACAAAAAAACTAAAATTGGGGAAATAAACGGTTAAAAACAGTGAAATTCTATTTAAAATGGATTTTTATCCTGTTTTTCAATTCAGATCGGGTGGATGGTTTTCCCAACTCTGAATTGATCCTAACGATAATGTGACCAAAAATGGTTCCCCACCCCCACTCTTCCAGACACTGAAACAAAGGGATGGATCTTACAAACATATGGACAATACAGTGTAGTAGAAATGGCTACCTTCCCCCACGTTTTCAGCCACTTAAACAAAGGGAAGGATCTTACAAGCACATGGACAATACAGTGTAACAGAAATGGCTACCTTCCCCCATGCTTTCAGTCACTCAAACAAAGGTAAGGATCTTACAAGCACATGGATAGACAATATAGAGACCCTTTATACTTACCCCAGAAGCAACTTTTTAACCCTCTAAACATACACCCCTCTGGTGCTGAATTGGCTGGGGGTACCAATATATGGATTCCCAACCAATGCCTCCAGATCCTACCCAATTAATACAATGAATTTCTCCTCCTTCTCTAAAATTGTAAGAGCAAAAGGTAGGCTCTTTACTAAGCGTCGCTAACAATAGGAGTTAACACAGAGAAATAATAGCAGTTATTAATACCACAAAGATTTTGTTTTTAAATGAAATATAGTTTGCACTTACTCAAACTTTGCCGGCTTTGTTTGTGAAACCAATATCTTGTTGGTTTTCTCCTCCTTTTAGCTGCTATTGTTGCGACGTACTGTCCTTATAGCTCGCCATCTGTAGTGGTAGTTTTGGTCTCTGGTACGGTCGGATCCTGATCCTTGTGAAGTACTATTAGCTCTTTTAGATATATGGAGACTTGCAAGTGTAAGCAACCAGCACCGATGAAATAAGACTCGCGTACAGTCTGCTTTGTGTCCAAGAAATTCTGTCTCTGTTAACATGTGTTAGACCTTTTTACTGGGCTAACTACCGCCCTCCATGGCACATGGCCGCCCAATAATATTACAGATAGGCAGGTACAATCCACCTCATGCCTTGACCAATAGGAATACATTTCAGAACTGAAAGGTACACATTTGCACACTTCCTGAGAATGCCGGTGAGTGGAGCTCAAACATGCTCACAATCCACCACCACACCCAGAACATGTGCAAATGCTTCCAAATGAATCAGCCTTTTATTTAAACAGATATGGCCCTAATCGGACTATATCTATTTAATTCGATACAGTTATCCTACTGACCCAAAGTGAACCTCTGTTAGACATTGTTCCGAAAGGGGGGATCAGTCCACGAGGAAGGTCTTTTAAAACAGGCTCGACCAAGAAAGGTGATATAGCATTCACATGGCCACCAGTCCCACCAACCAATATTTTGCAGCATGTTGGGGCCCCCATGGTTCAATGAAACCGGCATCAGTGTGCTATACCCCACCGTTGCTGATGAGGACCCGCTGGTAGCTTTCGCTAAGAACATTGCTCTCAGAGCCAGCAGCCATTAGATCCCCCTCAAACCAACGGTGGCGGCTTTCACATGGGGGGGTAGGAACCCGAGTGTTGATCTATAGAATTTCACTTGTAACGTCGTGACCCGATCACGCTCCTTATACAAAATAAACCTACATAACAGCATATACATTTGAAATCGAAATTCGATTATTATAACTTGAATTAATCGAATTGCTATTTCAACTTGGACCTGGTTTACTATGGTTGGCTTGGTAGAATTAGCGAATATGACGAATATATTCGTCATATTCCTCAAAACGAAGATAATGAAGTATTCTCCATCTTCGTTTTAGCTACCTATTCGTCAACTTCGCTAATTCTAGCAATCAAATAGGAAGGTTGACTATAGAGACAGCTGTGTTTAATTCGCTATGCAATTATATTACTTAGCTTTTTTTTTTTTTTTTTATAAATAGAATCATTATAATAATCAAGTATTTAACTATTCAATTTTTTTTTTTTAAAAAGCAAAGTAATATAATCGCATAGCGAATTAAACTTAGATGTCTCAATAGTCAACTTTCCTATTTGATTGCTAGAATTAGCGAAGTTGACGAATATGGAGCTAAAACGAAGATGGAGAATACTTCGTTATCTTCGTTTTGAGGAATATGACGAATACATTCGTCATATTCGCTAATTCTACCACGCCAACCATGGTAAACCAGGTCCAAGTTGAAATAGCAATTCGATTAATTCAAGTTATAATAAACGAATTTCGATTTTAACTTAGCACTGCTATATTCCATATTAGGCTAGAATTAACGAATATGGAATATAGCAGTGCTAAGTTGAAATCGAAATCCGATTATTATAACTTGAATTAATCGAATTGCGATTTCAACGTAATTCTCAAATCCGACAGTACATTCTAGTATGGAGACATTCCCATGGTGATGGGGACACTCCATGAGCACGGAAGTCGTCAGAAGCGGCAACGGGCACTGACTGGAGCAACCAGGAAGCCAGGAATCCTAAGGACAGGTAAGAACTACTTTTGGGAAGTGGGAAAGAAAAAAATATAACAATAAAAAAAAAAAGAATATTCGAAATATCGAATTTATAGCACTGTATTCGAAATATTCGCGAATTAGCGAAGTGATGATATTCGCAAAAAAAATGTTATATTCGAATATTCGCGCTCAACACTAGTGCTCGAGTGCAATGCTCGAACGCGATGCTCGAGTCTCCTCCTCGCACGTTTGTTGGCTGCTATGCAGTCAATAAACATGCAGGTAAGTACTGCCATTCACTGTAATGCCATAGCCATGTTGGCTGCTGGCATAACAGTGATTGGCTGGCCGGAATACGTCATCGGGTGCTATACAAGTGTTCGGCTCAGTATTAGTCAGAGAGAGCTGGAGAGCAGAAAGGAGAGATAGTGTAGATTTGAAATAGCAATATTTTAGTTTTTATACTTGTTATAGACCCAAAAGTCATTTTAAGTACTATTGTGTGTGGCAGCAATATATATTTTTAGCACAACCTGCGCTAAATTGTTAAAACTTGTTAGAGACCCAAAAGTCCTTTTAAGGACTATTGTGTGTGGCAGTGTGGGGATTTTCTCTGGTAGACAGGCTAGCGGACGCAGTACAGAGGCAACCACAAAAACTTTAATTTCAAATTCACACATAGGGAAAAACAAAAACTAACGGCTTGCAGTCTTGGTGTTTGTTCACACCATAAAAAGTCCACAGAACAAAAGCCTTCACCTGGTCAGCAGTTTTTTCACCCACAGTCCACAGCAGGCTTTAGGGCCCGTTTCCCAGCAGGCATCTCTCAGCCCTTTAGCACGGCACAAGCTCTCAGTTCCAAAAACACACAGAGACTGACAGCGCTCCACTGTCAAATGGAGGATAATCCACACCCAGATGAGACTGCTGGCTGGCTTTAATATAGGCCAATAAAGACCCAGCCTGGAGCATGGGGAGAAGCCACCCACCCAGCACTTTGGCTACTCCCAGTAAGAGCCGGCCCAGATCGGCTTTACAGCCACACTAAAAGGCCCCTTGCGCCTTCCTACATACCTTTCCCCTTTGTTCAACCCTGAGGGGGTGAATACCCACCAGACAGTGTACACGGGACAGTGCATCTGCGTTTCCCTGTAACCTGCCTGCCCTATGTTCCACAGAAAATTTTAAGTTTTGTAATGACAAGAACCACCTGGTGACCCGAGCATTCCTCTCTTTGGCCTGGCTCATCCACTTGAGAGGGGAGTGGTCGGTCACCAGACGGAACTTTCTCCCCAACAGATAATAGCGGAGAGACTTGAGTGCCCACTTGATGGCCATGCACCATCTCTCCACTATACTATACCTAGTCTTGGCTGGGGTAAGCATTCGGCTCAGGAAAAAACAGGATGTTCTTCCCCATTGATGTCCTGAGAGAGTACAGCTCTGAGGCCTATTTCAGAGGCATCGGTCTGTACCACAAACTCCCCCTTGAAGTCCGGCATCACCAATAACGGGGACCCACACAGGGCAGACTTCAAAGCGGAGAAAGCCTTTTTGGCCTGCTCATTCCACTGAACCGTCACTGACTTGGTTACCTTCAAAAGGTCTGTCGATAATGCGGCCACTGTAGCAAAACTGGGGACAAACTTCATATAGCACTCCACCATACCCAGGAACAACTTTACTTGCCGAGTAGTGACAGGTCGAGCCAATTCTTAATTGCCTCAATTTTGTTCACATGAGGTTTGATAATTCCGCGCCCAATAAAATACCCGAGTTACTTGTTCTCTTCTAACCCTATTGCGCACTTTTTAGGGTTAGCGGTTAAGCCAGCCTTCCTAAGGGAGACCACTACAGCCTGTACTTTAGGTAGGTGACTTTACCAGTCGGTGCTGTGGATAACGATATCGTCCAGGTAACCCGAAGCATACCGACGATGTGGACGGAGTACAATGTCTATTAGCCTTTGAAACGTGGTGGGAGCGCCATGTAGACCAAAGGGTAATACCTTGTACTGATACAGCCCCTCTGGCGTGATGAAAGCCATTCTTTCCTTGGCAGTCTCCGTCAAGGGTACCTGCCAGTACCCTTTGGTGAGGTCAAACACAGAAAAATACCGGGCTTGGCCCAACTTCTCAATAAGCTTATTCACTCGGGGCATGGGATATGCATCAAACTTGGACACCTCATTCAGTTTGCGGAAGCCATTACAGAGCCATAATGTCCCATCCGTAATGTCCCACTTTTTGACTCCTCAATGACACCTAGCTGGAGCATTATCTGCACTTCCTCCGTGATGGCTTGTCGCCGAGCCTCGGGTACCCGGTATGGTTTTAACCAGACTTTTGTCTGAGGCTTATTAATAATGTCATGTCGGACTATGGAAGTGCGTCCAGGAAGGTCCGAGAACACATCCGTGTTCCGACTGATAATCTCCCTGGCTTCCTGAGCCTGTTTAAAGGGGAGGCTGTCAGCAATTTTCACTGTGGCAGCTGTTTTTCTTGCTTCAGACCGAGGGGCGGAAACTGCTTCCCCTAGGAACCCTGGTCGTGGGCTGTCTTCAGTACCGTTTTCCATATCTTTAGATGGTTTGAGCATATTCACATGGCACACCTGTTCTGGCTTTCGCCTCCCTGGCTGATGTACCTTGTAATCTACCTCTCCAATTTTTTCAAGTACCTCGTAGGGCCCCTGCCACCTAGCTACGAACTTACTGTCTATGGTTGGTACCAGAACTAACACCCGATCACCCGGGTTAAAGTTCCGGACCCGAGCCTGCCGATTATATACCCTACTCTGGGCTCGTTGCGCTGCCTCCATATGCTCCCTAACCTCTTTAGCCTCGTCCAACAGACCGCGAGGGTATCTGCCGTATAGCAGTTTGAAGGGAGAGAACCCAGTAGAGGCCTGGGGCACCTCTCGCACTGCGAACATGAGATAGGGCAGAAGGTCTCAGTCCCTTCCATCCTTAGACACCACTCTTTATAATATATTTTTTTATGTTTGATTATACCTTTCTACCAGGCCATCCGTTTGCAGATGATACATGGACGTCCGTAGCTGTTTTATGTTGAGTTCCCTCATGACCTTGGACATAAACGGGGTCCTTTGGTCAGTCAGAGGTCCTTAGGCAGACCCACTCGAGAAAACATTAACTCCTTAGCTATGAGTTTGGCTGATGTATGGCGCAGTGGCACTGGCTCCGGTTACCGAGTGGTGTAGTCGAGGACGACCAACATGTGTTTGTACCCTTTTGCGGACTTTGGTACTGGGCCTACGAGATCCATAGTGAATCGCTCAAACAGGACCTCGATACTCGGGAGAGGTACCAGGGGACTACAGAAATGTGTCTGGGGGCTCGTTATCTGGCAGGTTAGGCAAGACTTACAGTATTCTTCCACCTCTCTGAACACACTGGGCCAGTAAAACCGTTGTAGTATCCGTTCCTGTGTTTTCTGTATTCCCAGATAACCCCCGAGAACATGCTGGTGGGATAACTCTAACACGAGTTTTCCATAAGCCTGGTGCACCACAAACTGTTCAATGAATTCACCTTGCAGCTGGTTTACCCAAAACCACCATCTCCCACCATCACATTTAGCTGGGTTTTCTCCCCTTCTTCCACTGAAGTGGCGGTCACCCCTACCGCTGGCCCTTTGGACTTAGGTTCCCAGGGTTCAGGGTTCCCCCCTGAGCCGGGCCACTCTGCTAGGGTTACATCTGTCTCACGGGTATCGGTAACTTTCGTATACGGCCACAGTGTCGGGAAACCAGGAAAGTCTCTCCCAATTATTAGTTCATATGGTAATTGTGCGGTGGGATAGTCTTTTAAATCCCCTTGAATGCACACAACGCCGACCTTTCGGCCAGTATACTCGACGGGCCGCACCAGGGCAGCTCTTACCAGGGACACCTAGCTCCCTGAATCCAGCAGTGCCACCGCCAGAGTGTCCCCCACTTCCACCTAACACAGGTGGCTATTGTCTACAGTCTCAGAGGTATCTGTGGCGCAGAGCTTCCTGGCAAACAATGAGTGGCGGTAGCCATAGTTGGTATCCATGGGTTAGTCGGCCCTTATGTGTTCAGGCTCGTGACACCGCCAGCAGACCACCGGGGTTGGGTCTGCAGGGGGTACGTCCCAGCTGCAGGGTCTGGGGTGGAGATTTCCGGGGTTTGACTGGCCCCCTCCCAAAATAACCCCCCTGCAGATTTCTGGTGGCCTCGTAGCGCTCCACCAGGTCGACCATCTCTAAAGCATTACCAGGAGACACCTGGCCAATCCAGTGCTGGAGAGGGTACGGCAAAGCCCTCCAGAATTCATCCGCCAACAGACTGTCCAGCATAGCAGTGGGAGTCAGTATGTCTGGCTGTAGGCATTTTTGCAACTGGTGTAGCAGGTCCTAATATTGTGGTCTGGCGGGTTAAATTCCCACTGATGCACCCGCTGGGCCCGGACCAATACATTCACCCCCAGTCTCACCAGGATCTGACCTTTTATGGTTGGGTAGTCGGCCGCTTGATCAACGGGGAGATAAAAAAACACTTGCTGGGGTCCAGACACCAGGAACGGAGCAACGAACTCAGCCCACTGGTCTCGGGGTAACTTCTCCCTCACAGCCACCTTTTCGAACACCGCCAGATAGGTCTCGATGTCATCCAAGGGGGTCATCTTAGGGATCGCAGCATGGACAGCTTTCCGGGCATCGTGGACGTTCTGCGACTCTCCTGCCGCTTGCAACGCCATCACATGTTGTAATAGCAGCTGGTTAGTTTCCTGCTGCTGCTTGTTAGCCCACCGCTGCTGCAAGTTAGCCTCCATGAGGGCTTTCACGACCACCTTCATTTTGTCAGGGGACACGGGTCGTAACCTTGCCGGCTTAATATAGGACATGCACTTGTGCCCGGGAAAACAAAAAAAAATTTTAGCCTTCAGGCCTGCCTTACTGCGTTTTCCTGCATCCGACACCAATTGTGGGGATTTTGTCTGGTAGATAGGCTAGCGGACGCAGTAAAGAGGCAACCACAAATGTTTTATTCACACATTGGGAACAACAAAAAGTAACGGTTTGCAGTCTTGGTGTTTGTTCACACCATAAAAAGTTCACCGAACAAAAGCCTTCATCTGGTCATCAGTTTTTCCACCCGCAGTCCACAGCAGGCTTTAGGGCCTGTTTCCCAGCATGCGTCTCTCAGCCCTTTAGCACGGCACAAGTTCTCAGTTCCAAAACACACAGAGACTGACAGCACTCCACTGTCAGATGGAAGATAATCCACACCCAGATGAGACTGCTGGCTGGGTTTTATATAGGCCAATAAAGACCCGGCCTGGAGCGTGGGGAGAAGTCACCCACCCAGCAGTTTGGCTACTCCCAGTAAGAGCCGGCCCGGAATTGCTTTACAGCCACACTAACAACAAACAGTGGCAACCACCACTAGCTGCCGCTGACACTTAAAACTACTGGCTCTTACCTTACCGAGGCCAGGATTCTCGGTGACACATACCTTTTATCAATGACGGCCCCTTGCGCTTTCCTACAGGCAGCAATATATATTTTTAGTGCAACCTGCACAAAATTGCTAAAACTTGTTAGAGACCCAAAAGTCCTTTTAACCCCTTAGGGACCGAAGACGTATCGGTACGGCATGGTTCCCGAGTCCTTAAGGACCCATGACGTACCGGTCACAACGCCGGGAGGGGTCATGTGACCCCCTGTATTGGCGATCGGTGCAAACCGCAGGTCAATTCAGACCTGCGGTTTGCGGCTTTACCTGCGGTTACGGCGGCGATAGGGCGGTGCCATCGGGTCCCCATGCGGCTGTAGGGGGGACCCAATGGCATGGAAGGCAGCGGAATGTCTAAGGAAGGCATCACGCTGCCTTCCGGTGAAAAGCCTGTGAGATCCAGCCCCCTGGATCTCACAGGCCCCGGAAGCTGTATGAGTAATACACACAGTATTACTCATACAGCCAATGCATTCCAATACAGAAGTATTGGAATGCATTGTAAAGGAATATACCCCCCAAAGTTCAATTCCCAAAGTGGGACAAAAAAAAAGGGAAAAAAAAAGTTGAAAAATTAAGTTTTCCCCCCCAAAAAATTAAAGTTTCAAGTAAAAATAAACAAAAACGTCATTTTCCCCAAATAAAGTTAAAAAAAATTGGTAGAAAATAGGGGAAAAAAAAGTATACAAAATTTAAAATAAAAAATGTGCTAAATAAACCATTTTTTTGTCACTTTACATCACAAAAAGTACAACAGCAAGCGATCAAAAAGGCGTTTGCCCACCAAAATAGTACCAATCTAACCGTCACCTCATCCCGCAAAAAATGAGCCCCTACCTGAGACAATCTCCTAAAAAATAAAAAAAACTATGGCTCAGAATATGGAGACACTAAAACGTCATTTTTTTTGTTCAAAAAAAGCTGTTATTGTGTAAAACTTACATAAAAAAAAAAAGTATACATATTTGGTATCGCCGCGTTCGTATCGACCGGCTATATAAAAATATAAAAATATGACATGACCTAACCTCTCAGATGAACACAGTAAAAAATAAAAAATAAAAACTGTGCTAAATAAACCATTTTTTGTCACCTTACATCACAAAAAGTGTAATAGCAAGCGATTAAAAAGTCATATGCACCCCAAAATAGTGCCAATAAAACCGTCATCTCATCCCACAAAAAATGAGACCCTACCTAAGATAATCGCCCAAAAACTGAAAAACTATAGCTCTTAGACTATGGAAACACTAAAACATGATTTTTTTGTTTAAAAAATGATATTATTGTGTAAAACTTACATAAATAAAAAAAAAGGATACATATTAGGTATCTCTGCGTCCTTATCGACCGGCTCTATAAAAATATCACATGACCTAACCCCTCAGATGAACACCGTAAAAAATTTAAAATAAAAACTGTGCTAAAAAAACTATTTTTTGCTACCTTACATCACAAAAAGTGTAATAGCAAGCGATCAAAAAGTCACACGCACCCCAAAATAGTGCCAATAAAACCGTCATCTCATCCCGCAAAAATCATACCCTACCCAAGGTAATCGCCCAAAAACTGAAAAAATTATGGCTCTCAGACTATGGAAACACTAAAACATTTATTTTTGCTTCAAAAATGAAATCATTGTGTAAAACTTACATAAATAAAAAAAAGTATACATATTAGGTATCGCCGCGTCCGTAACAACCTGGTCTATAAAAATACCACATGATCTAACCTGTCAGATGAATGTTGTAAATAACAAAAAATAAAAACGGTGCCAAAACAGCTATTTCTTGTTACCTTGCCTCACAAAAAGTGAAATATAGAGCAACCAAAAATCAGTAAACTAGTACCAACAAAACTTCCACCCTAACCCGTAGTTTCTAAAATGTGGTCACTTTTTTGGAATTTCTACTCTAGGGGTGCATCAGGGGGGCTTCAAATGGGACATGGTGTAAAAAAAAAACAGTCCAGCAAAATCTGCCTTCCAAAAACCGTATGGCATTCCTTTCCTTCTGCGCCCTGCCGTGTGCCCCAACAGCTGTTTACGACCACATATGAGGTGTTTCTGTAAACTACAGAATCAGCGCCATAAATATTGAGTTTGGTTTGGCTGTTAACCCTTGCCTTGTAACCGGAAAAAAATTATTAAAATGGAAAATCTGCCAAAAAAGTGAAATTTGGAAATTGTATCTCTATTTTCCATTAATTCTTGTGGAACACCTAAAGGGTTAACGATGTTTGTAAAATCAGTTTTGAATACCTTGAGGGGTGTAGTTTCTTAGATGGGGTCACTTTTATGGAGTTTCTACTCTAGAGGTGCATCAGGGGGATTCAAATGGGACATGGTGTAAAAAAAAAAGTCCAGCAAAACCTGCCTTCCAAAAACCATATGGCATTCCTTTCCTTCTGCTCCCTGCCGTGTGCCCGTACAGCGGTTTACGACCACATATGGGGTGTTTCTGTAAACTACAGAATCAGGGCCATAAATATTGAGTTTGGTTTGGCTCTTAACCCTTGCTTTGTAACTGGAAAAAAATTATTAAAATGGAAAATCTGTCAAAAAAGTGAAATTTTGAAATTGTATCTCTATTTTCCATTAATTCTTGTGGAACACCTAAAGGGTTAACAAAGTTCGTAAAATCAATTTTGAATACCTTGAGGGGTGTAGTTTATAGAATGGGGTCATTTTTGGGTGCTTTCTATGATGTAAGCCTCACAAAGTGACTTCAGACCTAAAAATTGGGTTTCTGAAAATTTCTGAAAAATTTCAAGATTTGCTTCTAAACTTCTAAGCCTTGTAACATCCCCAAAAAATAAAATATCATTCCCAAAATGATCCAAACATGAAGTAGACATATGGGGAATGTAAAGTAATCACTATTTTTGGAGGTATTACTATGTATTATAGAAGTAGAGAAATTGAAACTTGGAAATTTGCAATTTTTTACAAATGTTTGGTAAATTTGGTATTTTTTTATAAATAAAAATGATATTTTTTTACTTCATTTTACCCATGTCATGAAGTACAATATGTGATGAAAAAATAATCTCAGAATGGCCTGGATAAGTCAAAGCGTTTTAAAGTTATCAGCACTTAAAGTGACACTGGTCAGATTTGAAAAAAATGGCCAAGTCCTTAAGGTGAAATAGGGGTTAAGGACTATAGTTGTAGCTTGCAATTGTTTGGCCGCTGCAGACAGCGACATTATCTGCACTACATCTCCTGTCTAACGTGTGCGCAGTCTAAAAATATCCGTGACATCCAGAGTACTTTCTGTAGATGGCGTCCGCTGCGGACAGTAAAATTACCTGCGCTACATCTCCTGTATAACGTTTGTGGACAGTTACATTATCTGCGCTACATCTCCTGTATAACGTTAGCGCATCCGAAATATCAGTGACATTCAGTGTAATTTTTTTTGCCGCTGGTGACAGCGACATTATCTGCTCTACATCTCCTGTGTAATGTGTGCGCAGCCTAAAAATATCTTTGACATCAAGTGTACTTTTTCTGTAGATGATGTCCGCCGTGGACAGTTACATTACCTGCGCTATATCTCCTGTATATCGTTTGCCCATCCTAAATATCACTGACATTCATTCAGTGTAATTTTTTATTAGCGGTTAGGACAGCAACATTACTTGTGCTATACCTTCTGTTTAACGTGTGTGCATCCTAAAAATATCTGTGACATTCTGTGTTCTTTATTTGCGCATACACTTACAAAACTTGCACTACTGTAAGTGTGACATACTTGCAAGCATATATACCATTCAATATGCGCAAGGAGAGCAGTAAGGGGAAGTGGCCGTGCTGCTGATATTGAACGCAGAGGCCGTGGTCCTGGGGGCGGTGAAACTGTACCTGCTGCCAGAGCACACACTCATCCACGATACCTAGCTTCATGTCCCAGTTTGCAGGGCGGTGCAGGACACCACTCTCAAAGTCAGACCAGTGCAACCAGGTGGTCAGTTGGATTGCAGAAGATAATGCTTCCAGTCAATTAAGCACCACCCTGTCTTGCACAAAGTCCAGTCTCAGTAGCCAAGAGTCTGGTCAACAGAATCCTCACCCTGATACTCCTTCCACCCACCATGGAGAGTCTTGGCAAACAAGTGATTCCACACTCTGATATTCTGAGGAGCTGTTTTCATCGCCATTCCTTAATTTGGGCCTCTCGCCATAAGGGACATGAGAAGATCTTGTGCCCTGATTTCCAAACTCTGGAGCATCCACAGTCAGAAGAAGATGACGGTGGGGAATGGCAATTAGTGTTTCACGAGGTGGATGATGATGATGAGACACAGTTGCCAATAAGTCAACCGCAGTTGGTTTCTCAAGAGGTCCATGATGAGGATGAGACACAGTTGTCAATAACTAAGGTTGTTCTTAAGTCAACAAGTCAGGAGGATGACCAAAGTGAAGAAGTCGAAGAGGAAGTGCTGGACGATGAAGTCACTGACCCAACCTGGGAAGGTGGCAAGCCGAACAAGGACAGCAGTACAGAGGGGGAGAGATCCGCAGCACCGCAAAAGGCTGGAAGAGGCAGTGGGGTGGCAAAAGAGAGAAGGCGGGCCACACCAAACAGGCCCGTAACTGTTCCCCGGAGCACACCCTTGTGGAAATCTCCCTTGCCAAGGGGTAGGTGTTCCGCAGTCTGGTGTTTTTTTGAGGAAAGTGCGGACGATAAAGCAATTGTCATTTGCAACCTGTGCCGTACCAAAATGAGCAGGGGCGTGAACACTAGCAACCTCACCACCAACCTCACCACCACCAGCATAATCCTCCACATGGCATCAAAGCAACCTAATAGGTGGGCCGAACGCCTGGGTCCAGAACCAGTGTCTGCACATCCACTTCTGTGTCCCAGCGCAGCGTACAGATGTCTATACCCCAGGCCTTTGAACAAAAGTGCAAATACCCAGCAACCCACCCACAGACCATTTCACTAAATGCGCACCTTTCCAAATTGCTGGCCCTGGAAATGTTGTGGACACTGAGGCTTTCCGCAGCCTGATGGCGGCGGCTGTCCCGCAGTAATCTGGCCCCAGCCGCCAATATTTTTCACGGTGTGCAGTCCCAGCCTTACACCAGCATGTGTCCCGTAACATCACCCGTGCCCTGACCAACGCAGTTATTGGGAAGGTCCACTTAACGATTGACACATGGACAAGTGCTTTTGGCCAGGGACACTACATTTCCGTGATGGCGCACTGGGTGGGTAAACGTTGTGGAGGCTGGGAGCTAGTCGTACCCTGGGATGGTATAGGTGCTACTGACACCAAGGATTGCGGGCCCTATTTCCATCAGGGTTTCTGCCGCCACCTACTTTAGTGGCTGCAACCCCCCCCCTTCTCCTCCTCCGCCTCCTCCTCCACTTCTACCTCTGAATTATCATCTTGCAGCACCAGTCAGACATCAGTCAGTAGCTGGAAGCAGTGTAGCACTGCAGTGGGGAAGCGGCAACAGGCCTTGCTTAAACTGATCTGCTTAGGTGACAAACAGCACACTGCTGGAGAGCTGTGGCATGGGATAAGGAACCAGACTGAGCTCGCCACTCAACCTAGAACCAGGCATGGTTGTGTCTGATAATGGCCGTAACTTGGTGGCAGCTTTGTAGCTTGGCAAGCTCACACACATACCATGCCTAGCCCACGTGTTCAACCTAGTGGTTCAGCGGTTTCTCAAAACCTACCCCAATTTGCCTGAGCTACTGGTGAAGGTGCGCCGCATGTGTGCCCATTTCGGCAAGTCATCGACAGCTTCCGCCAGTCTGGCAACACTGCAGCAGGGCTTGCAATTGCCAGCTCACCGACTGTTGTGCGACAAGAGCACATGCTGGAACTCCACATTACACATGTTGGCCAGGCTTTGTGAGCAGGAAAGGTCCGAAATGGAATACAAGCTGCAACGTGGTCATTGCCTTTCCAGTCAGCTTCCGCTCTTCACAAGCGACGTGTAGGCATGGATGTCTGACCTCTGTGAGGTTTTACGCAACTTTGAGGAATCAACACAGATGGCTATTATGAGCGTAACCATCCCACTTCTGTGTCTACTCAAACGCTCGCTGCTGACAATTTAGGCGGACGCTTTGCATGTGGAAGAGGTTGAAAAGGGGGAATACAGTACACAGGGTGATAGTCAGACCACCCTCAGTTAGTCTTCTCAGAGCAAATTGGATGAGGAGGAGCAGGAGACGGTTGCCTCCGCTACAGAGGGTAGTACCCATGAAAGTTTTATTTCATCTGTTCAGCGTGATGGGTAGAAGAGGAGGAAAAGGATGAGGAGATTGAGAGTCATCCTCTTGATGAGGACAGCAAAGTCTTGTCTGTTGGGACTCTGGCACACATGGCTGACTTTGTTAGGCTGCCTTTCCCGTGACCCTCCAGTTGTACGCATTTTGGCCAACACCAATTACTGGTTGTTCACCCTTCTCGACCCCCGTTACAAAGAGAACGTCTCATCTTTTATTCCTGTGGTGCAGAGGATGAGCAAAATGGTGCAATACCAGAAGGTCCTTGTGGAAAAATTGCTTGAAAAATTTCCTGCTGACAACACTGGCTGCAGAGTACGTAGTTCCTTGGCCAACCAAGAAGGGGAGATGAGGGGAACACACAGCAGTTCCAAAAAAAGTAGGGCAACACTCTCCAAGGCCTGGGACAGTTTTACGACACCCCACCAGCACACTCAACCTGATGCGCGGCCTGGTGTTACAAGGAGGGTAAATTTTTCGAAGATGGTTTAGAAGTACGTAGCAGACCATGTCAGCAGCCTCAGTAATCCCTGTGTGCCTTACAACTATTGGGTGTCCAGCTGGGTACGTGGCACGAACTGGCACTCAAAGCCTTGGAGGTGCTGGCCTCCCTCGCCGCAAGAGTTTTGTCAGAGCATGTATTTAGTGCTGCTGGGGGCAAAATAACTGATAAGCGCATCCCCCTATCAACTGAAAATGCTGACCGGTTGACTCTTATAAAAATTAACAAGGCCTGGATTGCCCCTGACTTCTCTACTCCACCAGAGGAAAGCGGCTGAACATAAAGGCACTCTAAATGTTGCTTTTATGGTGTATTGAATACACTGTATTCCCATGCACCCCTTCCACCACTAAAAAGGATATATGGTTAAATCTCCCTTTTCTCGTCCTCCTCCTCCTCCATCATATCAACATGCTTATTAGGCTGTCCTCGCTCCTAATGTTTTCGATTGTCAGCTCAGCAGCGGGCCCTCATTCATAATGTTTTAGAGGGTCACCAGCAGGCCCTCAACCATAATGTTTTAGAGGGTCAGCTCAGCAGCAGGCCCTCGCCCACATAATGTTTTAGATGGTCAGCTCGGCAGCAGGCCTTCGGCCACAACATTTTTTAGATGGTCAGCTCGGCAGCAGGCCCTCGTCCACAAAATTGTTTAGATGGTCAGCTCGTCAGCATACCCTTGCCCACAACATTTTTTAGATGGTCAGCTCGCGCAGGCCCTCGCCCACAACAGTTTTCAGATGGTCAGCTCGGCAGCAGGCGCCTCGCCCACAAAAATTTTCAGATGGTTAGCTCGGCAGCAGGCACTCGCCCACAAAATGTATTAGATGGTCAGCTCAGCAGCAGGCCCTTGCTCCTAATGTTTTTGAGGGTCACCAGCAGGCCATCAATCATAATTTTTCAAGGGTTTGTATGATGCCCTCCTTTATGTGTAATAAAGGGTGTATTGGATTGCCGGTTCCTTGTAATTTTTGGTCCTTTCCCTTAGTTCATAGGAGTTCCACTACCTGAACAATTGTACCACAATGTGAATGAGGCCCTCATTTATGTGATATACACGTTGTATCGCAGTGCCTCTTCCTTGTAATTTTTGGCAGCACATTCACTTTATATACAAGTACATTTACAGGAAAGAATGTTTTCTAACATCTTTTCCTCTAAAATTGGTTTTATCTTCGGTTTGTTCTGTAAAAGTGGCGTACTACTCTGACAACATCGTTCCCAGCAGCGACCTGGGAGTCCAAGATGCATCCAGACATCCTCCCCATGCTGTTCCCGAAACATTTCAATGGTGTTTTTATCAATTTCTGACCTTTTCATATGAACCAGACACCCTCCTCTCTTCAGAGCAGGGGGTGCCTGGTTTAATGATCGGGTTCTCCCATTAACTTCCATTATGCCATTAACTTCCCGAGCATCCCGAGGTGTTCTACTTGTTCTCCCTCCCATTAACTTCCCGAGCATCCCGAGGTGTTCTACTTGAGCACTTGAGCACTTTGGTGCTCGACCAACACTAGTCGCCGCCAGATGCAGAACTTGCATGGTACCGGGGGGAAAGTTGTAAAGGCCTATTAGAGTTTATTGTAAATTATCTATAAAAGAGTAAACAAAGATATATCTGCCATCTGGATCAATTGCTAGATCTTTTACCTCCCAACGTAGTTGTTTGTGTATCAGTAGAAATACTCCCCTCGAGGAGGAAGTATGATAGGAGTGTGCAGCCCATTGTACCCTGGGTTTCTGCAGGCCTGTCAGGTGTTGGCAGTGAGATGCGTCTCTTGGAGACAAAGGATATGTGGATTAGAGTTCCTAACAAAGGCAAGCACCATAGATCTCTTATGTCGTGTGCCTAATCCCCTGACATTTCATGACATAATCTTTAAATCAGCCATGGATCCTGAGTTTTACATGTGTTGCTTGGGATAACACTGCAATATACTCATTGGTGTGCGCAGCGCTGTTTGAAACATATTAACTGTTTGAAAACATATAACCATCTTGAAACTAGATGAACAATCTAAAAGCCACCAACTTAGTGGTACTTGAAAAATTAGGGTTAGGTCTGGAATAGGACTTCACAATCCAGACTATAGGCCAGTAAAACCGGGATTCCTCTGCCGGTGACATTTGTTAGCAGAAGCATGCGGGTTGTGGCTACAATATTGAGACAACCGTTTAATTAGATTTCGGAAAGAAAAAATTAAAATTATTATTATTATGGCCCCTGTACTTCAGAAGTTTTTCAATGCCATGTGGTGGCCCAATTCTTGATGTCGCCAAATTTATCAGCATCTTGGAGATCTTCGCCCCTCTGAACACCAAGAACACCGCTCTGTCACCATCCAGCAGTTGGAGCTTGGCAGGGTATTCCTTGGAATAAGGAATATTGGCTTCCCTCAAATGTCTCTTGACATCCATGAAAGGGGCATGTTGTTTCTGTAACTCCATGGAAAATGGCCCGTGATTGCCCAAATAAGTGAAGTTTGCAGTGATTCTAAGAGCGACGTCTATCATCTGCTTGTCATACTGACTCACAGTATTATTTCACTACCAGAGTAGACTCCCTATGCGTGTTACTGCAAGGCACAGTGTTCTACACCACTATAAAGGCTCTCTGCAGCCAGGAAATTGTCATTTTTAGCTAAATTCGCCGCAAATAAATTCGGATCAAAACAATTTTTTTTCCAAAATTCTGCAAATCAACTGAATTTAAATTTTACTAAATTTGCTCATCTTTAGTTATGACAGTCTCTTACAAATACCAGTCATCGTAACCTCGGGTGAGCGACATTACTGTCTGAGGACTTTATTAAGACTTGCAGCTCTGGGTGTCCAACATTACAGTACTGGGAGGGTAACGTTTTGGAAAGCGGCTTTGATTCTTGCTCTAATCATAGTACAGTGAGCACTGTTACTCACAACTCTTTGAGTCATCCCACTTGGCCATAAAATGTATGTTTTGTGTATACATAATCCTTGAATGATTATAATCCTTGAACAAATCCTTGAATGATTTGTGTGAATGTATGAGGGTCAAATAAATAAAACCCTGAATGAATAAAGGAATTCAATTTGGTGTGGTCTGAGGTTATTGTTTGGACTAAAGACAAAACGATAGGTAGAAAACTGTAAATAGAAATACATCCAAGAACATTTCCCAAATAATAACACCCATCCCACGTCAAAGTGTCTACCATCGTGTAATGAATGTTGTGAAAAGTGTATTTGTTATGTAACCTTGATTGAGAAACCTTCAGGTCAAATTTGGGTCAATGCTAGGCATTTCTTTAGAAGCATGGAGTATTTTGTAAATTGTAGACAAAGGGTACTATGAAATTTATATATATATATATATATATATATATATATACTAGACTGGTTAAATCACAAATCATAAGTCAGGGATTTTATCTTTAAACTACCATGGGGAACGTATCAGGGAAAGCTTTAGGATGTGGAAGTCTTTCTTGTTGTCAGAAGAATGTTTGTCTCTTTACAAGGGGATGTTAAGTATATGCACAAATTAGATCCAGAGAATGTAAAGTATGTGGATAAGTGGCGTAAAAAGTTTAAAGGGAAGCTGAGTGTGGTTGGATGTGACAAATTAGTGAAGGAAATTGAAAAGTGTGATGAGAAAAGGAGAAGAAAGTATGGGATTGATTGTGCAAGAAAATGATTGAAAGTCTCAAAAAAAAAAAAGGTAACAAGGCAGACAGAGGAGACAGGAAGTGTTGCCCCTGTGTGATAAAGAAGATGAGAATTCCTTAATACTATCCAGACCCCCTCCCTACCAGCAAATTGTCAACCTCACAGAATCCTCCTATGCCAGCTCCTTCTGCACCTATGTCAGCTACGGCCTCTCCAGATAGAACTGATACCTCTTCATCCCTCGAGACCACTGAAAATAGCCATATAACTCCTATAAGATTGCAGAGACAGTCTGGTCTTAATACCAGGACTGGAATGCTACACAGAAACTGGGCCATAGTACCCTGATCACTTGTGGGAGAGAGAAGAGATTTCGCCCATGGTTGAAGTTCCAGATCCTCAAGCTTGTCAAATAATAAATAACATAGAAAGCGGATCAACCATGTATGTCTACTATGAGTGGGTACTTAGAGAACGTGGTACTAGGGCTCGGAGGCTTTCTTTGTATGGCACATCTGAGATGCAGATAGGAAAAGAAAAGAGCTCGGGGAATGCCATACTTATGTGTCAGATCCGAAAATGCGATTAGCACTCCCTGTTCATAAATGTCAACAAAGGTTTTTTCCCCATCTAATTTCCATCTCTCTGCCCCCATTACTGCCTGTAAGTGCGGTAGTGATTGATTGTTCCACAGAAGTATGTCTGAGACGTCTGTGAATCGGGAAATTGATTTTGCCTCCTGCCAAACCATTTCAGCTAACCTGTGTAGAGGGAGCAATGGTGTCTGAAATTTGCGGGATAATTCCAAGACCTACCATAATGTGTGGCAGTTCAGGTAATGTTTCAAGAAATACTCCAAGATGGGTAGTTCCTCCGATGTGTACTAAGTTTGAATTAGCCACAGCTGGCCCGCTAGGTAATAAATAAAATAATCCGGTAGCGCCATCCCTCCCTCAGATTTGGGGCGCCTCACTGTATCTAGACTGAGTTTGGAGCGAGATCTGCCCCAAATGAAGACCCTAGTCAGAGAGTCAATTTCTTTGAATACTGAGTGTTGAACGGTGTAAAGAGCCTTGGGAAGTATAATAATTTTTACTAGGTTAATGCGTCCTGCCACAGAGAGGGGCAGTGATTTCCAACTTTTAAATCTGTCCCGTATATGTGCAATTAATGGGTGAATGTTTGGAAAATTTTTAATTTACTCAGTGTTTTCTAGAATATACTTTATTGTAATTACTTGATGTATGTGCAGGAGGCTGGTCTATGCAATAAAGAGGTCGGAGGCCCTGGAGACATATATCATTGCCACCCTGAAACTAGAGACAAGCATAACAGTGGACAGCTGGAACAGATCTTGTTCTCAGGCACTTTTTGATAAATTGCCCCTAATGTCTGTAACTTTTTCCATATGTCTTTCAAACTGTGAATATGTTGTTAAAACTAGTTCCAACCAGTTTCACTATGCCTTAAAATTGGCTATATAAACTCAACTTTGACAATATACCGCAGACAATATGCTGCACCTGTAATCTGCTGTATCTTCTTATATAAGAACAAAGAGAAATTACCTTTTTTAAGCTTAAATTCAGATGACATCATGATCCTTCCTTGGTAAAGCACATTGTTTTAACAGTGAATATTAAGCAACCTAGCAAATAAACCCATTCTAAGGAGTAAAATGCCTTGGCAGCATCTAAAGGTTGCAACAATAGTGAAGCACCTTTACATGAGTTGAGTTAAAAGGGTTTATTATACTCACAAACTCGATTCAATCAAAAGCAGTGTACAGAAAGATAAAACACCCGAACCGGGTTTCGCTCCAAAAAGTTTCGTTAGGGGCATCTAATCCACCCATTTCGGGGTGGTCTTTTAAACTCATAGGTAAGTATACACCCACCTACGTACATCGTCATATTACAGTATAACTAATTATTCAGTACACAAATCGAATGCTGTTATGCTGGATCTATATAGATCCGTATAAAAGTGTGTGAAAGTTTAAATGATTTTTGCCTGAGTGTGAAGTTCCTGACCAGTAGGCGTCTTGACTGCGAGGATTGCAGAGGAGGGCAGGGAGTGGCGGATCAGCTGATCAGCTGCGCTAGTTTAGCTGACTGATTGCCCAATTCAAATGCAGTTTGTTTCATAAAGAACAATTTCCTCTGCCTTATCTTTGAGAAATGTTAAATACTGCTTGCCTGCCTGCCTGGAGCCAAGTTGTCCTATTAGCATCAGTCAGGTGCTCAATGTGCTGCTGTTCTAGGGCAGTGCACTTTTACTCTAGTTTTATCTCCGAGCGGCTAGTGTCTTTTTTGATATAGGAGATGCTGTAATGTAAACAAGCCGGTAGGAATGCCTTTAAGGTGTCCCACACAAGCGCCAGGTTGGATTTCCTATTGTGTGTTGCCAGGAACTCAGTTAATTGGTGGAACCCAAGAGTTTTAGCCAGAACGGGTGTATATTCATTTTGTACATAATTGATGGGGCGTTACGTATTAGGATGCATGCTATCGTCAGTGGTCTGATATCCCCAGAGGTAGGTGAGGTTTTGAGCGAAGATTTAACAACACCGTTCCATTCCCCAACATGTAGTCGATCCGGGTCAAAGAATGGTGCCTGCCACTCTGGCAAGAGTACTCTTTAGCAGTGGGGTGTTTAACCCTCCATTGGTCGAACCACTGGAATTCAATTCAGTCAGGAACACATTTAAGCACGAGTGGCTCCCCCAATTGGAGAGCATTCTGCATCTACAAAGCAGTCCAAGGAGTGGTCTAGCAGCATATTTAAGTCTTCCATACAGATTGTTTTAGCATGTGGGTGGGTGGCTGCAAATGTATCCGCCAGATGCAGAACTTGCATTGAACCGGGGGAAGGGTTGTAAATGCCTATTAGAGTATATTGTACATTATCTATAAAAGAGTGAACAAAGACATATCTGCCGTCTGTATCAATGGTTAGATCTTTTACCTCCCAACGTAGTTGTTTGTGTATCAGTAGTGATACTCCCCTCGAGGAGGAAGTATGGGAAGTATGATAGGAGTGTGCAGCCCATTGTACCCTAAGATTTCTGCAGGGCCAGTGAGGTGTCGGCAGTGAGATGTGTCTCTTGGAGACAAAGGATATGTGGATTAGAGTTCCTAACAAAGGCAAGCACCGTAGATCTCTTGTGTGGTGTGCCTAATCCCCTGACATTTCATGACCTAATCTTTAAATCAGCCATGGTTCCTGAGTCTTTCATGTGTTGCTAGGGTGGAAAACACTGCAATATACTCATTGGTGTGCGACAGCACTATAAAAATTATTTTTAGGTTTGGAATAGGACTTCTCAATCCAGACTATAGGCCAGTAATACTGGGATGCCTCTGCCGGTGATATTTGTTGGTAGAAGCATGGGGGTTGAGGCTACATTATTGAGACAACCGTTTATTTAGATGTAGGTAAGAAAAAAGAAAAATTATTATTATGGCCCCTGTACCTCGGAATAGGGAGGCAAGAGCTGAATCAAGAGGCTGTAAGCAATAAAACTAAAACATGTCAAAGGTTATCAAACCAGTCTCGACGCTGTCTGGTGGCCCGTCTCTTGATTTTGTCAGTGTCTCAAAGATCTTCGCCGAAGGACCAGCCACTCAGAGACTTCCCCAGGAGAGGTAAAGAACACTGCTCTGTCACCGTCCACCACTTATGGGTATCCCATGGAATAAGGTATATTGGCTTCCCTCAAGCATCTCTTAACATCCATTTTCAAGGTCGTCTGTTTTGTGTCACCAGAGTTCCACTTTAGCGTTAAGATCAGATATGGAGGGGGCGGAGCCAACAGTTGCGCTGTGAAGATATGCTTGGCAGACCTCCGTACACTTCCTTGCTAAAGGGACAAGCTAACGTTAGCCACCAGACTTCAGGATGGTAAAAATCGGGGGACAGAAACCCACTGAACCCGCCTTAATCCCCAAAGGTCCAAATCCGGGACCAGGGATGGCAAAATACCTGAAAAAGCAAGCTGCAGCGTTCGTGACCAAAGAACCCAAGATGGCGCCGGCTGACGATTGTGCTGCAGCGGTTTCAGATAAAGGCTGGTCTGAAGGCGACAGCGATGGGGGTGAGTCAGAATGCTCCCGGGCACTACCAGTGTCCAGAAAATTAATCAAACAGGCATTAGCAGAAGCCCTGTCACCCCTCAAGCACGAGATCTCAGTGCTGACACAAGAGATACAACATGTAGGCCAGAGTTGAATCCCTGGAGGCCGTACAACAGGCCGCCTTAGAACACATCTCAGCGGTGGACCACCTGGCTGATCTCTGTCCTAAACTTGGTGGAATCTATGCAGGAGGGAACACTCATCTTAGCAGGCAACTTTAATGTCGCTTTACAACCATTAGTTGACACCTCTTCCAAAAAATCCTCTTTCTCAGCAAGAAACCTGAAAAGACTAAATTCCAGACTCTACGATTTGGGGCTTGTGGATATATGGAGATGCCTCAATCTCTCTTGCATAGATTACTCCTTTTACTCAGCTCCAGGAAATTCCTATAGTAGGATTGACTAAATTTTCACTCCCAAAGACCAAATACACCTCTGTACAGAGACGTGAATCGGAAATATCATGATCTCAAATCATGCCCCCAACCTGGAGATTGAACGAGTCCATACTGAGCAACGAGGACCATAAGAAACATTTCTCATCTCTCTTAGATGAATATTTTACCATTAATAATACACCAGACATTTCCCCTCAAACCCTATGGGATGCTCACAAAGTGTTTATCAGGGGCCACTTTATTAGCAAATGCTCTTTTTTAAAGAAACAATCGGATAAACACATTTCCTCCTTATTAGACAATATTCACAACCTAGAATCCCTTCATAAAAGATCCCTAGCAGCCCAACATCTGTCTAAATTAACTGCCCTTAGAACAGAACTTAAAAACCATTTAAAATGCAAAATCAGCTAAATATTACTTATCCTCTCAACAAAAATATTTTGCCTATGGCAATAAAGCATCGAAATTGACTGAGGCGTAGACGACTGGCGAGATATGTAACTTCCATCAAATCCCCTCTGGGCCATCAATTCTTTTCATCCGAAGCTATCGCTGAAAAATTCAGACTGTTCTACGAAGCCCTGTATAATCTTTCGCAAAAGGAAGGAGTTGAAGGTGAACTAGACAGGGGCCCTGCTATCACCACATTTTTGGACTCTTTAAATCTCCCTACCTTGTCCAATACCCAACATGATGCTTTGGCCAAACCTTTTTCACTCCTAGAACTTAAAAATGCTCTCAAGTCAACCCCCAAAGACAAGTGCCCTGGCCCTGATGGCTTCCCAACCACATATTATTCCTCTTTCCAAGATTCTCTGCTCCCTCACTTACTCTCCGTATGCAACTTAGCATTAAAAGACCAGGCCTTGTCATCTGACATGACCAAAGCACTAATCACAATAATTCCCAAAGATGAGAAAGATCTAACATCTTGTGCTAATTACCATCCCATAAATATAGACCTGAAAATCCTTGCTAAAATGTTGGCCATTAGACTTCAATTCTTACTTCCTAACCTGATCCATTCTGACCAGGTAGGATTTGTGAAAGGTCGAGAAGGTAAAGATAACACCACCAAGATTCTGGATGCCCTTTTCTTTGCCTCATACAAAAAAATACCCCTAGTATTACTTGGCACTGATGCCGAAAAAGCATTTGACCGTATCGACTGGTCCTTTATCAAGCACACCCTTCATAGGTTTCACTTTCCTACTCCATATTTCCATGCAGTATTTGCTATGTATGTGAATTCTTCTGCCTTAGTGTTAGTGAACAATCTCATTTCAGATCAATTTTCTATTAATAATGGAACGCGTCAGGGTTGCCCACTTTCCCCCTTACTATTTGTCCTCGTAATGGAAACTCTATTACAAGCCTTGAGGCAAGAGGAGGGCATCATTGGACTTAAAATTGGATTACAGGAATACAAGTTAGCAGCCTTTGCTGACGACCTTCTAATTCTTACCACCAATCCTACCAAATCTATGCCAATAATAACCTCCCTCCTACAAAAATTTGGTTCCCTTTCTAACTTCAAAATAAACCTACAAAAGTCCCAGATTTTACACTTAGGCCTTCCCACCAAACTTATAAAAAAACTTCAAAGAGATTCCCCTTTCAATTGGTCATCATGACATTTAATCTATCTAGGCATCAAACTAACATCTCATCTACCGGATTTATTCCATCTTAATTACACCCCTCTTTTAGCAGCCATTGTTTCTCAGTTAGACTCCCTGGATCTTCCTTACCTTTCATGGTTCGGTAGGAAAAATATGGTCATGTCCCTGGTAATTCCCAGACTCACATATCTCCTTAAAGTTCGCCCTATTGCCATTCCGAGATCTTTCTTTAGATCTTTAAACTCCTGCATCCGCCAGTTTATTTGGCAGAAAAAGAGACCTAGACTCTCTTTACCAACCTTAACTAAGCCCAGACATCTAGGGGGCATAGGCCTTCAGGACCCCGAACTATATATGAAAGCTATCCACCTAAGTAGGGTGGTAGATTGTCTCAGACCTTCTAACCACAAACAATGGCTTTCAATAGAGTCTGCGTTTCTTCCCAACTCCTTTAGGGCTCTTTTATTGGCGGACAAACCACCCCCCGCTAGCTCTTCTATTCCAAACCCTATTATTCGCTCCACCTTAAAAGTGTGGGGGTGGTTCTCCTCCAATCATCGAGCCTTGACCCTACCCTCACCCCTCCTTCAAATCAGAGACATCATATCTCTGGCTCCCAAGGAAATAAAGGATTCATGTCCCTCAGGAATCAAATACTCTCAGCTCTTAATAACTGATTTACTAGACGCTGATGGGTGCGTCCCACCAGAACTCTTGCTAAGAACTCACTTTAATATTTCTAGCCCTCAGGTTTTGCTCCTTAATAGGGATGAGCGAACCCGAACTCCGTAAAAGTCCGGGTTCGGGTTCAGTGTTCGGTGCTTTCTTGGCGCTTTTTGAAAGGCTGCAAAGCAGCCAATCAACAAGCGTCATACTACTTGCCCCAAGAAGCTATCACAGCCATGCCTACTATTGGCATGGCTGTGATTGGCCAGTGCAGCATGTGACCCAGCCTCTATTTAAACTGGAGTCATGTAGCGCCGCACATCACTCTGCTCTGATCAGTGTAGGGATAAGATGCAGCTGCTGCTGTTAGGGCGAGATTAGGCAGTGATTTAGTCTTCAAAAACAATTACTGAAGTGATCGATGTACAGCTGTGTATCATTCAACCTCTGCTATTTAATTGCTCACTGTTTTAAGGCTGCCCAGAGCGTTTTTCTGTCACTTTTTTTTGGGGTGATCGGCGGCCATTTTGTGTCTTGTGGTGCGCCAGCACAAGCTGCCACCAAGTACATTTAACCATCAATAGTGTATATATTTTTTTGTATATCCTACATCAGGGGCTTGGCTGTGCTTGCTATTTTATTGAGGGGTGAAATACTATTGCCAAAATAGCAGTACCCTAAATCTGGTGTTTCAGCTGTGGCTAGCCAATTGTAATACTGTCTCCTGTCTGGCAAAGGATATATTTTTTTCTGGGTTGAAATACAATTCCCAAATTAGCAATTCCCTAAATCTGTGGTTTCTGCTGTAGCAGGCCAAGTTTAAATCTATCCATAAAAGGGTATATTACATTGAAGGTGCTGATAGGGTCATTCTCAATAACTTCAAACGCTACCGTGCATCTCCAAGTCTAATTCTGTCCGTAAACGTATACCTGTCATCCAGCGCCTAAATACTAGGCCTACAATTTATATTCCGCTAAATCTGTGGTTACTGCTGTGGCTGGTCAATTTATTTAGTGTCCGCCAAAGCACAGTTTTTGTTCTGGGTTGAAATACAATTCCCAACTTAGCAATTCCCTAAATCAGTGGTTTCTGCTGTATCAGGCCAAGTTTAAATCTATCCATAAAAGGGTATATTAGATTGAAGGTGCGGATAGGGTCATTCTCAATAACTTCAAACGCTACCGTGCATCTCCAAGTCTAATTCTGTCCGTAAACGTATACCTGTCATCCAGCGCCTAAATAATAGGCCTACAATTTATATTCAGCTAAATCTGTGTTTACTGCTGTGGCTGGTAAAGTTATTTAGTGTCCGCCAAAGCACAGTTTTTGTTCTGGGTTGAAATACAATTCCCAATTTAGCAATTCCCTAAATCAGTGATTTCTGCTATATCAGGTGTGCTGTTCTTTTCAAATTGAATTCATACACTGTATTATCATTTCTTCTTTTACCTATGTTGTTTCAATGCATTGTTCTCTGCTGCCATCTGCTGGCCGGAATTCGTATGCTGCACACCTCGTTCTTGTTAAATAAAGTTTTTCTCTCTGGGCGTGGTTTTAGCAGCCTTGGTCCTTGTCACTTCCTGTAGCCATTTTCAGTGCTGCATTCCTTTGTGACTGGAGACACACACCTTGGCTTGTGAAGGCATCAGTTTTTGACCAGCAGTTAGCCTCAGGAAAGACATCCACATCACAGCATCTACTCTGCTATTGCATTCCTGTATTGCATCACCGTATATCACTGCTCTGGATCAAATAAACCCACGTTTGATTGCATCCTCATGTCTACGTCTGGATCCATCTAACCTGAGCATCTGCCGGTCCGGTCTGCTCCACTGCTTGGATACGAAGGTAGGACAGTCACAAAGTCATTATCAGTTACACCTTCATTTGCCTTCATGTGGGGACAGAACAGTCAAAAACTACCTTAAAGCCTTATACCCCAGTCAATATCTGTCTCAATGTCCAATGCCAGGCTACAGATTCCTTCAGAGCCCAGTACCACACTCAGGAACCTCCCTTGCAACAGGCCCAATCGCAGCAAATCTGCTCGACAACAGTGCATGTCCCATAAGCCTAAGGGGAAGCACGGCGTGTCCGCAGTAGATATACTCTTGCCTGGAAGTCCTCCACTACTCGCCAAGCCATTTTCTACATCCTATATTAACCCTTGCTCGCATGATATAAGAACTGTTCAAGCATGCAGGGCCTCCCTCAAGCCAAAACCCCGCAATTCACTCAAAACACTTTGGGAACCTCATTGGGGTGCCTCATCTGAGCCGCACTGCAATTTTCAGCTCCAAATTCAAAAGTTTGATTTCTTAAACAGACAGCGCACCTTAAATCAAAATGGCCGAAAAGGACCTCGTACAATTCCCTAGTGATGAAACAAAGCAAATGCAACCTGATACTGATCATTATGAAGAGCTGGAGGTAGAACCCACACTTCCAGCAGACCAAGTCACGCGACCAAGGCGCTCTCTCAAACCAACTATAAAGATCTCGGAAAACTATCACACCAGGAAAGATGAGCTATGTGACAACCTGGAAGAGCTATGGGAACGAGTTTCCGCCCTCATATCAGGACTTAAGTCCTCCTCAGGCGATGCCAGCAGTTTACAAGTTGCCGTCGGGCGGCTGAACGCAGCCCATGAAATATACAAGAGACTGTCCACAAGGTATATAACCTTTCTAAAAGACTCTAATATTGAAGAAGCCCCGTCAGAATTGTGCAAGGCAGAATCAATAGACAGACAAAGAGACGCCATGGTGCTGGACACTTAAGATAAAGTGGAACTCCGCATCTCTCATTTGCAAGAAACCAGATCACACAGATCGCATTCATCCAAACATTCCTCGCGGTCCTACAGATCATCATGCTCTAGAAGCTCCGCCCTGAGCGACAGATTACTAGAGGCCCGCATAAATGCAGAGCAATCCAAAGTGAGGCGTTCCTTCACCGAAAAAGAAGTCCTTGCGAGGGCAGAAGCAGAAGCCAAGAGGGCAGAAGCGGAGGCAGAAGCCAAGAGGGCAGAAGCCAAGAGGGCGGAAGCAGAGGCTCGAATAAAGATCCTTGAATCAGAGAGGGAAGAGGAAATCGCATTAGCAAAAGTAAGACTACTTGAGCAAGCATTGAGCCAAGGCCTTGATTCAGTCTGCTTGCCACCAGAGGAGATAGACGATCCAGTTGATCGCACCAGCGACTACGTACTGAAACAGTTACCTGCACCACCCCCAGTGTGCAGTACTGTCCAAGCCAACAACACTGAAACCTCCAAGTCAGCTCTACCCACAGTGTCAGTGACACCCACAGCACCCGAGCAATCCAATAACAATCGCCCAGACGCGCCCTCTCAAGGGCAGTTATTACAGCAAGATGGCTACCAGGTGTTTCCTGGCCTACCTCCACAGCTCAAGCAGCAGTCATCAGAATCTACAGAGGCTAGACCACAGCTCAACCCTGCAGCAACATCATTCTACCCGGAAGCATCTCACCCTTTCAAGCCACGCAGCCTATATGCCCCAGGGGCATCACAAGTTGTCATGGCAACAAGCAGTGAGAAATCAGATATATCTGAGTTTGCCAGGTTTATGGTGAGCAGAGAGCTAATTAACACCAGTCTCTCAAAATTTGATGACCGTGCGGAGAGATACAGAGCCTGGAAGGCAACCTTCGAAGCTGCCATCGCCAACCTCAACCTAACCGCAGAGCAGGAGCTCGACCTCTTGATCAACTGGCTGGGCCCAGGATCCACAAATCGCATCAAGAGCCTTAGAACTGTCTATGTGGGACAAGCAGAAGCAGGTCTCGCTGCAGCCTGGCAGAGACTCGAACGCCCCTTTGGCAGTGCAGAAGCAATAGAGAAGGCACTATTCAGGAGACTGCAGAACGTCCCCAAGATCAGTCTCAAGGATGTCCATAAGCTTCAGGATTTAAGTGATTTGCTCATGGAACTGGAGCTCGCCAAAAGAGACCCTCGTCTGTCCGGGCTGTGCTACCTGGATACAGCCCATGGGGTGAACCCAATTGTCGTGAAGTTAACATATAGCCTGCAAGAGAAGTGGGCGGCATCAGTCTCAAGGTACAAAAGAGTGCATGACGTCACTTTTCCCCCATTTATTCATTTCTGTAGGTTTATCGATGAACAGTCCCAGATGAGGAATGACCCCAGCCTCGACTTCCTGGAGTTCAATACTACAGCTTCAGTGACACCATCATCAAGGTATGAAAGTATTGTGCATAAACACAGAGACTTTAAAGGCAGCGTGAATGTTGGAAAGACTAACCTACCATCATCTGCAGTACCCACTGGTAAACAGTACACTACCTCATCAGGAGATAAGGCCTTCAATCGTGAATGTCCCATTCATAAAAAAACACACTCACTGAACAAATGCAGAGGATTTAGATCCAAAACCATACAGGAGCGCAAGAAAGTCCTGACCGAGCTTGGGGTATGCTTCAGGTGCTGCGCTTCATTGGAGCACATGGCTAAGGACTGTAAATCCATTATCAAGTGTGAGGAGTGTCATAGTGAAAGACATGCCTCAGCTATGCACCCAACTCCACTCACAAGGGATTCACCTACTGCTGTCACCACCAGTCCTGCTCAAAGTCATGGCGGGGAGCCCCAGAACCATGCTAATACAGCCACTGCTGTTTCCTGCTTATGCTTGGACGTATGTGGGGAGGGCCAGAGTGAGAAATGTTGTGCCCGCATATGCCTAATCAAGGTCTACCCGGAGGGGCTACCAGAAAAGGCAGTAAAAATGTATGCCATCATTGACGACCAAAGCAACCGCTCCCTAGCAGGACCTAAATTCTTTGAAGCCTTTGGAATAAAGGGACCGTCAGAACCCTACATCTTAAACACCTGCTCGGGTCGTATAGAGACTAGCGGCAGGAGGGCACAAGGATTCATCGCTTGTTCCGTCAGTGGGAATACGGAAATACCTCTACCGACGCTGATCGAATGCGATCAAATACCCAACCATAGGGATGAAATTCCTACCCCGGAAGCTGCATTTCACCATCCATACCTAAAGCACCTAGCCAACGTTATCCCACCTATAGACAACAACGCCGAGATTCTACTCCTGCTTGGCAGAGACAATCTAAGGGTACACAAGGTGCGTCAACAGTGTAATGGTCCCGACTATGCACCATACGCCCAGAGACTGGACTTGGGATGGGTGGTCATAGGAAATGTTTGCTTGGATCAACCAAGAATACGCTCTTTCAAAACGTACGTGCATGGGGATGGACGCACAACTTGCATTAAGCCTTGCCCTCATCACTATGAGGTGAAAGAGAAGCCTCCAGACCTCATACAACCACCTGACGACATTCCTCCCTTCTTTGCTGACAACTTGGGAAGATTAGTGTTTCACACAAGCAAGGACGATGATAAAGTAACTTTGTCAGTAGAGGACAGAGAATTTATCAACATAATGGACAATGAGTTCCTTAAAGATGAAACCAATCACTGGGTTTCTCCATTACCCTTCCGAGCTACCAGGATGAGACTCCCGAACAATAGGGAACAAGCTCTGTCTAGATTTAACTCTCTTCAGCGTACCATGAACAGTAAGCCTGAAATGAGAGAACACATCGTTGCCTTTATCAACAAAATATTCTGCAACAACCATGCAGAACCAGCTCCACCCTTAGGGAAGAACGACGAGTGCTGGTACTTTCCTTCATTTGGAGTGTATCACCCACGGAAACCTAATCAAATTAGGGTTGTTTTCGACTCAAGTGCCAAACATCAAGGTGTATCTCTTAATGATGTCCTTCTCACAGGTCCTAATCTGACGAATAACCTAGTTGGAGTGCTGATGAGGTTCAGAAAAGAGCTTGTTGCTATAACCGCTGACATTGAACAGATGTTCGTAGTCAGAGAGGACAACCGGAATTTCCTCAGGTTTCTGTGGTACAAGAATAATGACACCAACGCAGAGATGGCAGAATATCGAATGAGGGTACACGTATTTGGAAACAGCCCTTCACCTGCCGCGGCAACTTACGGCCTTCGGCGCACTGCATTAGAGGGAGAATCCAAGTACGGTAAAGACGCCAGAGACTTTGTAGAAAAGGACTTCTACATAGACGATGGACTCAAATCACTACCGACTGAAGAAGCGGCTATCAATCTGCTGAAAAGGACTCAAAGTATGTTGTACCAAGCTAAACTTAGACTACACAAAATTGCTTCAAACAGCCTGGCCGTTATGAGGGCCTTCGAATCAAGCGATCATGCACCAGGATTCAAGGACATTAACTTGGGACTGGACAGTCCACCTGTGCAGAGGAGCTTGGGCCTCAGATGGGATCTCTCGGCTGACTCCTTCGGTTTTCAGATAAGTTGTGCAGCCAAGTCCATTCAAGATCAGTTGGCGGAAAAGGGTTGCACCTGGATTTTTAATCCTCCTCATAGTTCCCACATGGGGGGCTCCTGGGAGAGAATGATCGGCATCTCAGGTAACATCTTAAATTCTATGCTGATAGATGTAAACTCGTCAAAACTCACACATGAGACTCTAGTCACCCTTCTCGCCGAAGTTTCGGCCATTATCAACTGAAGACCCCTTGTGCCAGTGTCTATGGATCCTGAAACACCAGCCATACTGACTCCGGCTATTCGACTTACCCAAAAAACTGAGAGTAAGCTAACACCTAGTGGAGAATTTACTCATGCTAACATCTACCAAAAACACTGGAAACGTGTACAATATCTAGCAGATTACTTCTGGAACAGGTGGCGAAAGGAGTACCTCAGTATTCTTCAAGGAAGAAGAAAATGGCAACACCACAAACCAAACTTGAAGGAAGGAGACCTTGTATTGATGAAAGAGCAACAAACCGAAAGGATTGACTGGCCTATCGGACTAATTTCAAAGGTTTTCCCTAGCAAGGATGGCAAGGTCAGGAAGGTAGAGTTGAAGATCTTCAGGAAAGGTGAGCTTAAAACGTTCTCAAGACCAATCAACAAACTCATTTTAATATTACCCATCGAGAACGTCCCTGCAGGGTGAACAGGACTGTATCTAGCTTCGCAGATCTTCTCCATTCCAAGTTGAAAAATAGGACTAATCTACGTTTGCATTCTAACATGTTCTTTTACAGGTTTTTTTTATTTTATGGACATTCGTTGTCGTGAAATCCCCAAAGTGAATTTCAGACGGGGAGTGTGCTGTTCTTTTCAAATTGAATTCATACACTGTATTATCATTTCTTCTTTTACCTATGTTGTTTAGATGCATTGTTCTCTGCTGCCATTTGCTGGCCGGAATTCGTATGCTGCACGGCGTGGTTTTAGCAGCCTTGGTCCTTGTCACTTCCTGTAGCCATTTTCAGTGCTGCATTCCTTTGTGACTGGAGACACACACCTTGGCTTGTGAAGGCATCAGTTTTTGACCAGCAGTTAGCCTCAGGAAAGACATCAACATCACAGCATCTACTCTGCTATTGCATTCCTGTATTGCATCACCGTATGTAACTGCTCTGGATCAAATAAACCCACGTTTGATTGCATCCTCATGTCTACGTCTGGATCCATCTAACCTGAGCATCTGCCGGTCCGGTCTGCTCCACTGCTTGGATACGAAGGTAGGACAGTCACAAAGTCATTATCAGTTACACCTTTATTCGCCTTCATGTGGGGACAGAACATCAGGCCAAGTTTAAATCTATCCATAAAAGGGTATATTAGATTGAAGGTGCGGATAGGGTCATTCTCAATAAATTCAAACGCTACCATGCATCTCCAAGTCTAATTCTGTCCGTAAACATATACCTGTCATCCAGCGCCTAAATATTAGGCCTATAATTTATATCCAGCTAAATCTGTGTTTACTGCTGTGGCTAGTAAAGTTATTTAGTGTCCGTCAAAGCACAGTTTTTGTTCTGGGTTTAAATACAATTCCCAACTTAGCAATGCCCTAAATCAGTGGTTTCTGCTGTATCAGGCCAAGTTTAAATCTATCCATAAAAGGGTATATTAGATTGAAGGTGCGGATAGGGTCATTCTCAATAACTTCAAACGCTACCGTGCATCTCCAAGTCTAATTCTGTCCGTAAACGTATACCTGTCATCCACCGCCTAAATACTAGGCCTACAATTTATATTTAGCTAAATCTGTGGTTACTGCTGTGCCTGTATTAGTGTAATACGGTACCTAAGTAGATAGCCAGATAGTGTTAGGTGCCTGTAAAAAAAGGCCTGAATTTGAATTCAATACATTGGGCCAAATAATTTTTTTCTTATTGTGGTGAACGGTAACAATGAGAAAAACATCTAGTAAGAGACGCGGACATGGTCGTAGTGGTGTTAGTGGACCCTCTGGTGCTGGGAGAGGACGTGGCCGTTCTGCCACAGCCACACGTCCTAGTGTACCAACTACCTAAGGTCCCAGTAGACGCCAGAATTTACAGCGATATTTGGTGGGGCCCAATGCCGTTCTAAGGATGGTAAGGCCTGAGCAGGTACAGGCATTAGTCAATTGGGTGGCCGACAGTGGATCCAGCACGTTCACATTATCTCCCACCCAGTCTTCTGCAGAAAGCGCACAGATGGCGCCTGAAAACCAAGCCCATCAGTCTGTCACATTACCCCCATGCATATCAGGGAAACTGTCTGAGCCTCAAGTTATGCAGCAGTCTCTTATGCTGTTTGAAGACTCTGCTGGCAGGGTTTCCCAAGGGCATCCACCTAGCCCTTCCCCAGCGGTGGAAGACATAGAATGCACTGACTGACGCACAACCACTTATGTTTCCTGATGATGACTCTGAGGACATGGGAATACCACCTCAGCACGTCTCTGATGATAAAACACAGGTGCCAACCGCTGCGTCTTTCTGCAGTGTGCAGACTGAACAGGAGGTCAGGGAAGAAGACTGGGTGGAAGACGATGCAGGGGACGATGAGGTCCTAGACCCCACATGGAATGAAGGTCGTGCCACTGACTTTCAGAGTTCGGAGGAAGAGGCAGTGGTGAGAACGAGCGAACAACGTAGCAAAAGAGGGAGCAGTGGGCAAAAGCAGAACACCCGCCGCCAAGAGAGTCCGTCAGCTACTGGCCACCGCCATCTGGGACCCAAAGAGTTCCCTGGCGTGGCAGTTCTTCAAACAATGTGCTGACGACAAGACCCGAGTGGTTTGCACACTGTGCCATCAGAGCCTGAAGCGGGGCATTAACGTTCTGAACCTTAGCACAACCTGCATGACCAGGCACCTACATGCAAAGCATGAACTGCAGTGGAGTAAACACCTTAAAAACAAGGAACTCACTCAGGCTCCCCCTGCTACCTCTTCTGCTGCTGCTTCGGCCTCTTCCTCCGCCTCTGGAGGAACGTTGGCACCTGCTGCCCAGCAAACAGAGGATGTACCACCAACACCACCACCTCCGTCACCAAGCATCTCAACCATGTCACACGGCAGCGTTCAGCTCTCTATCTCACAAACATTTGAGAGAAAGCATAAATTCCCACCTAGCCACCCTCGATCCCTGGCCCTGAATGCCAGCATTTCTAAACTACTGGTCTATGAAATGCTGTCATTCAGGCTAGTGGACACAGACAGCTTAAAACAGCTCATGTCGCTTGCTGTCCCACAGTATGTTGTTCCCAGCCGCCACTACTTCTCCGAGAGAGCCGTGCCTTCCCTGCACAACTAAGTATCCGATAAAATCAAGTGTGCACTGCAGAACGCCATCTGTGGCAAGGTCCACCTAACCACAGATACGTGGACCAGTAAGCACGGCCAGGGACGCTATATCTCCCTAACTGCACACTGGGTAAATGTAGTGGCGGCTGGGCCCCAGGCGGAGAGCTGTTTGGCGCACGTCCTTCCGCCGCCAAGGATCGCAGGGCAACATTCTTTGCCTCCTGTAGCCTCCTCCTCCTACACGGCTTCCTCCTCCTCTTCTTCCACCTGCTCATCCAGTCAGCCACACACCTTCACCACCAACTTCAGCACAGCCCGGGGTAAATGTCAGCAGGCCATTCTGAAACTCATATGTTTGGGGGACAGGCCCCACACTGCGCAGGAGTTGTGGCGGGGTATTGAACAACAGACCGACGAGTGGTTGCTGCCGGTGAGCCTCAAGCCCGGCCTGGTGGTGTGCGATAATGGGCGAAATCTCGTCGCAGCTCTGGGACTAGCCGGTTTGATGCACATCCCTTGCCTGGTGCATGTGCTGAATTTGGTGGTGCAGAAGTTCATTCACAACTACCCCGACATGTCAGAGCTGCTGCATAAAGTGCGGGCCGTCTGTGCACGCTTCCGGCGTTCACATCCTGCGCTACAGCGTAACTTCGGCCTTCCCGCTCACCGCCTCATTTGCGACGTGCCCACCAGGTGGTACTCCACCTTGCACATGTTGGACAGACTGTGCGAGCAGCAGCTGGCCATAGTGGAGTTTCAGCTGCAGCACGCACGGGTCAGTCGCACTGCGGAACAGCACCACTTCACCACCAATAACTGGGCCTCCATGTGAGACCTGTGTGCCCTGTTGAGCTGTTTCGAGTACTCCACCAATATGGCCAGTGGCGATGACGCCGTTATCAGCGTTACAATACCACTTCTATGTCTCCTTGAGAAAACACTTAGGGCGATGATGGAAGAGGAGGTGGCCCAGGAGGAGGAGGAGGAGGAAGAGGGGTCATTTTTAGCACTTTCAGGCCAGTCTCTTCAAAGTGACTCAGAGGGAGGTTTTTGAAACAGCAGAGGCCAGGTACAAATGTGGCCAGCCAGGGCCCACTACTGGAGGACGAGGAGGACGAGGATGAGGAGGAGGTGGAGGAGGATGAGGATGAAGCATGTTCACAGCGGGGTGGCACCCAACGCAGCTCGGGCCCATCACTGGTGCGTGGCTGGGGGGAAATGCAGGACGATGACGATACGCCTCCCACAGAGGACAGTTTGTCCTTACCTCTGGGCAGCCTGGCACACATGCGATTACATGCTGCAGTGCCTGCTCAACGACAGCAGAGTTGCCAACATTTTAACGTGTGCGGACTACTGGGTTGCCACCCTGCTGGATCCCCGGTACAAAGACAATGTGCCCACCTTACTTCCTGCACTGGAGCGTGATAGGAAGATGCGCGAGTACAAGCGCACGTTGGTAGACGCACTACTGAGAGCATTCCCAAATGTCACAGGGGAACAAGTGGAAGCCCAAGGCGAAGGCAGAGAAGGGGTAAGAGGTCGCCAACGCAGCTGTGTCACGGCCAGCTCCTCTGAGGGCAGGGTTAGCATGGCAGAGATGTGGAAAAGTTTTGTCACCACGCCACAGCTAACTGCACCACCACCTGATACGGAACGTGTTAGCAGGAGGCAACATTTCACTAACATGGTGGAACAGTACGTGTGCACACCCCTCCACGTACTGACTGATGGTTCGGCCCCATTCAACTTCTGGGTCTTTTATGCCTTGGAGGTGCTGGCCTGCCCGGCGGCCAGCGTTTTGTCTGAACGTGTATTCAGCACGGCAGGGGGCGTCATTACAGACAAACGCAGCCGCCTGTCTACAGCCAATGTGGACAAGCTGACGTTCATAAAAATGAACCAGGCATGGATCCCACAGGACCTGTCCATCCCTTGTGCAGATTAGACATTTATAACTACCTCCCCTTAACCATATATTATTGTACTCCAGGGCACTTCCTCATTCAATCCTTTTTTTATTTTCATTTTACCATTATATTGCGGGGCAACCCAAAGTTGAATGAACCTCTCCTCTGTCTGGGTGCCGGGGCCTAAAAATATCTGACAGTGGCCTGTTCCAGTGTTGGGTGACATGAAGCCTGATTCTCTGCTATGACATGAAGCTGAATCTCTGCTATGGGACCTCTCTCCTCTGTCTGGGTGCCTGGGCCTAAATATCTGACAATGGCCTGTTCCAGTGTTGGGTGACGTGAAGCCTGATTCTCTGCTATGACATGAAGCCTGATTCTCTTCTATGACTTGAAGTCTGATTCTCTGCTATGACATGAATCCTGATTCTCTGCTATGGGACCTCTCTCCTCTGTCTGGGTGCTGGGGCCTAAATATCTGACAATGGCCTGTTCCAGTGGTGGGTGACGTGAAGCCTGATTCTCTGCTATGCCATGAAGCCTGATTCTCTGCTATGGGACCTCTCTCCTTTGTTTGGGTGCCGGGGTCTAAATATCTGACAATGGCCTGTTCCAGTGGTGGGTGACGTGAAGCCTGATTCTCTGCTATGACATGAAGCCTGATTCTCTGCTATGACTTGAAGACTGATTCTCTGCTATGACATGAACCCTGATTCTCTGCTATGCCATGAAGCCTGATTCTCTGCTATGGGACCTCTCTCCTCTGTCTGGGTCCAGGGGCCTAAATATCTGACAATGGCCTGTTCCAGTGGTGGGTGATGTGAAGCCTGATTCTCTGCTATGACATGAAGCCTGATTCTCTGCTATGACATGAAGCCTGATTCTCTGGTATGGGACCTCTCTCCTCTGTTTGGGTGCCGGGGCCTAAGTATCTGACAATGGCCTGTTCCAGTGGTGGGTAACGTGAAGCCTGATTCTCTGCTATGACATGAAGCCTGATTCTCTGCTATGACTTGAAGACTGATTCTCTACTATGACATGAAGCCTGATTCTCAGCTATGGGACCTCTCTCCTCTGTCTGGGTGCCGGGGCCTAAATATCTGACAATGGCCTGTTCCAGTGGTGGGTGACGTGAAGCCTGATTCTCTGCTATGACATGAAGCCTGATTCTCTGCCATGATACCTCTCTCCAATTGATATTAGTTAATTTTATTTTATTTTTATTTTAATTCATTTACCTATCCACATTTGTTTGCAGGGGATTTACCTACATTTTGTTGCCTTTTGCAGCCCTCTAGCCCTTTCCTGGGCTATTTTACAGCCTTTTTAGTGCCGAAAAGTTCGGGTCCCCATTGACTTCAATGGGGTTCGGGTTCAGGGCGAAGTTCGGATCCCGAACCCGAACATTTCCGGGAAGTTCGGTCGAACTTCTCGAACCCGAATATCCAGGTGTTCGCTCAACTCTACTGTCGAGTATGTCGTGTCTAAAATAGTGGATGTCAGGAAGGTGCGTAATTCCTTGCAGTACCTGATTCACTGGAAGGGGTATGGACTTGAAGAGAGATCTTGGGTACCTGCCAGGGAGGTTCATGCTCCTAGACTGGTTCATTAATTTAATATAGAACACCCTGAAAAGCCATCGCCTGAAGTCTTGGGTTCGGTGGCCCCTCGTAAAAGGGGGGGGGGTACTGTAACGGGGTTCCGAAGGTGCACTGGGTCCCCCATTACCCGCAGACCTGTTGCTTAGCTTTGGGAATGTGGATCTGTGTTTGACCTCATTCCCAGGGCGGCTTTACTGCTGGGTGGCTCCCTGCTCCTAAGTCTGCCTTGAGCTCAACTGGTTGGTCTGTCGGTAATGTGACGCTGGCCACGTCACATGACCCTCACTCCCCACTATAAATACAGGCAGCCTGCTAGTCACAGGTTGCCTGTTAATTTCTAGGTTCCTGGCTATTTGTTGGACAACTGATTACTCACCTGATTTCGTTCCCTGACGATCCTTTGCCTGCTCCTCCTGTACTGCGCATCCGTCCTGATATTGTGACCTCGGCTCCCACCTGACTACTCTCTTAGGACTCTTCTGGTACTTCTCTGCTCTCCTGGTATATGACCCCGGCTTCTCCTGACCATTCTTTGCTTAACCCTTTGTACTGCATAGCTCTCTTGGTTCTGACCCGGTCCCTTCATGTTACGTATTTTGTCTTGTCTGTCTTCCCTGCACGTATCCTAAGTTAGGGACTGTCGTCCAGTTGTCCCCTGTCATCAGGACTCGTGAGGCAAGTAGGCAGGGCCAGGGGTGAGGGTGGAGCGCAGTGGTCACTATCCCTCCCCTTGTGTGTGTGTGGACGTGACCGTTACAGGCATATTCTAACATCCCTGTTAGCAAATCTACGATACGTAAAACACTAAACAAGAATGGATGTCATGGGAGGATACCACAAAGGAAGCCACTGCTGTCCAAAAAAAACATTGCTGCACGTTTACAGTTTGCACAAGAGCACCTGGATGTTTCACAGCAGTACTGGCAAAATATCCAGTGGACAGATGAAACCGAAATTGAGTTGTTTGGAAGAAACACACAACACTTTGTATGGAGAAAAAGAGGCACAGCACACCAACGTCAAAACCTCATCCCAACCGTGAAGTATGGTGGTGGGGGCATCATGGTTTGGGGCTGCTTTGCTGCGTCAGGGCCTGGACGGATTGCTATTATTGAAGGAAAAAGGAATTCCCAAGTTTATCAAGACATTTTGCAGGAGAACCTAAGGCCATCTGTTGACCAGCTGAAGTTCAACAGAAGATGGGTGTTGCAACAGGACAATGACCCAAAGCATAGAAGTAAATCAACAATAGAATGGCTTAAACAGAAGAAAATACGCCTTCTGGAGTGGCCCAGTCAGAGTCCTGACCTCTACCCGATTGAGATGCTGTGGCATGACCTCAAGAAAGCGATTCACACCAGACATCCCAAGAACATTGCTGAACTGAAATAGTTGCATAAAGAGGAATGGTCAAGAATTACTCCTGACCGTTGTGCACGTCTGATCTGCAACTACAGGAAACGTTTGGTTGAAGTTATTGCTGCCAAAGGAGGTTCAACCAGTTATAAAATCCAAGGGTTCACATACTTTTTCCACCTGCACTGTGAATGTTTACATGGTGTGTTCAATAAAAACATGGTAACATTTAATTCTTTGTGTGTTATTAGTTTAAGCAGACTGTGATTGTCTATTGTTGTGACTTAGATGAAGATCAGATCACATTTTATGACCAATTTGTGCAGAAATCCATATCATTCCAAAGGGTTCACATACTTTTTCTTGCAACTGTATATTGTCCCCCTCCAGCTAATATCTCAGTCCTTTAGACCACAGCAAGGGGTTTGATTCAGGTATTTGAAATACAGCCATTTTGGGCAAACAAATATTTTAACTATTTGACGTGCCAGTTGAGACGTTGCCATGCTGTGTTGCGGCTGTTGTGCTTGGAAGGCAAGAGCCACACCGATCCTGCACTCCTTTCAGCTTTGCAGTCACAGGCCGATCAGTGGCTAACTCAGCTCAATTTGACAGTTGGTAAAGTGGTGTGCGACAACAGTGCCAATCTGCTGAGCGCACTGAAACAGCTCAAAATGACACATGTGCCGTGCACACATGATCTGCATCCTGTTTAATCCTGCATGCTGACAAACAAATATTTAATTGACGCCTAGTCTGGTTCAGGCCGTGTGAGATACACCCTTTACATACTGTTGTTCTATTCTACTATTAATTAAACACCCATTTAGGGCAAGATCCTAAATTCGAGAAATATGAGGAGAGTGTCAAATAAGGGACGTGGCCCAGGTTGTGATGCTGCTGGTGGAGCTCCTGTTGCAGGGAGAGGACGTGGTCGATCTGTGCCAGCTACATACACAAGTGAAAACCCTTCCTCAGATGAGAGTAGGCGACAGAACCTGCAGCGGTATTTGGTCGGGCCTAATGCGGCTCTACTAATGGTGAGGCCTGAACAAGTACAGGCGATAGTAGATTGGGTTGCTGACAGTGGATCCAGTTCCTTCACATTGTCTTCCACACAGTCTCCTGCTGAAAGACCACAGTTGGCACCTGCAGCCGATGTCCATCAGTCTTTCACATCACCCCCTTGCAAATCAGCCAAGCAGTCTGAGCCCCAAGTCATGCAGCGGACTCTTCTGCTTTTTGATGACTCTGTTAGCAGAGTTTACCAGTGCCATCCACCTAGCCCTGCCCCAGAAGTGGAAGCGATCGAGTGCACCGATGCCATACCACTTATGTTTCAAGATGAGTACATGGGAGGACCATCGCAGCTTGTCTCGGATGATGACGAAACACAGGTGCCAACTGCTGTGGCTTTTGAAAGTGTGCAGACCGACAAGGAACGCAGGGGTGAAGACTGGGTGGAAGATGATGTGGAGGACGATGAGGTCCTCGACCCCACATGGAATCTAGACCAGTGGTCCCCAACCTTTTGTGCACCAAGGACCGGTTTCATGCAAGACAATTTTCCCAGGGACCGGGTGGGGGGGGGAGGGGGCGGGGGTTCTGGGGCGGGGCTTAGTGGGTGGGCGGGGCTGACTGATTCACGCGCATAACAAAACACAAGGTGCATATTAAAATATATAACAAAATATAATGACTATATAAACTGACTATGGTCTCTGCTGCACTGGTCTCTGCTGCACTGGTCTCTGCTGCACTGTACCATATTTTTCGCCCTATAAGATGCACCTAGTTTTAGAGGAGAACAATAAGAAAAAAATATTTTTCATTACACCTCAGGTCAGACCAGCAATCAGACCCCCAATGTTAATCAGACCTCAGATCAGACCCCCAATGGCTCAGAACAACCCCCAAACCTTTAGCCATCTATCAGCCCCCAATGTCAGCCATAACCCCCCCAATGTCAGCCATAACCTCCCCCAATGTCAGCCATAACCTCCCCCAATGTCAGCCATAAACCCCCCCCAATGTCAGCCATAACCCCCCCAATGTCAGCCATAACCCCCCCCCAATGTCAGCCATAAACCCCCCCCAATGTCAGCCATTGTAACAGTACGCAGGATTGCGCTCCAACGTGGAACGCAACTGCCGCCTATAATGAGTTGCTGGGTTGCGCTCCAGCGTGGAACGCAGCGGCTGCCTGTGATGATACGCTGGCTTGCGCTCCAGCGTGGAACGCAGCGGCCGCCTGTGTTGATACGCTGGCTTGCGCTCCAGCGTGGAACGCAGTGGCCGTCTGTGTTCATACGCTGGCTTGCGCTCCAGCGTGGAACGCAGTGGCTGCCGGGCCGTCGTCTGGCTCCGCCCACTTATCGTCCGGCGCTTAAATAGGAGAGACGAGCTATGCAGGGTGTTTCACTAATGGAGTGCGCACCCTGCTAGCTCCACTGTATCTGAGGACTTCATCCCCATATCCGGACCGGTACCCTACCTACGCCGTGAAGGACTCCCTACCTTTTGCCACCGGCTCCCCCACTGCTGGCTCCCTCTTCAGGAAACAACAAATCGCAAGTATATGCCTGCTAACAGGCTTGATTGGTATCCTGGAACTCAGAGTGGGGAGGTCCCCTGCTGTTGTGAGTCGGTATTGCTATCTACTAACTCTGAACTGAGGGCATACTATATACTACCTCTGAACTGTGGGCATACTATATACTATCTCTGAACTGAGGACATACTATATACTAACTCTGAACTGAGGACATACTATATACTAACTCTGATCAGGGAACAAACTATACACTAACCTGAGACCCCTGCAATAGTGCGTGTTCTTCCTTCCCATCAGTAATATTAATTACCTAGATAGCAGTAAATGATTTTGTTACCCCAAACTCTCCGCTTGAGACTGAGAGAGCCGCCTGGGGTACATACTGAGTAACCGCAAATCTCACAGCCATCACAAGAGCGGTGGGGTAATAGTGGATGTCCATTGCCTCCGCAGTTGAGATCCTAACTGATCAACTTGGTGCGTTACATATTAGTGGAACCCTCATGGATCCAGCGGAGGTTGCAGGTCACCCTCACCAAGAGGGTGGAGACCCTTAATGTGACCGTGCAACATCTCCAGCTGGAAAATCAGTCACTACGGCAACTTGTCACTCAGGGGCCAGGACACCCCCGTGAGGGACCAGAACCCAAGGTCAGCCCACCTGAGTTATTCTCGGGAGACCGAAAGCAGTTCAGGGATTTCCTGAACGCATGCAAACTAATGTTTGAGCTGCGGCCCCGGACTTACCCAACCGGCAGAACAAAAGTACTTACCATGATCTCATACCTCAGGGGGGAACCCAGAGCGTGGGCTAATACTTATTTAGAAAAGGAAGACCCGGTCCTGGAATCTTTCCCTCTTTTCCTTGAAAAAATGTCTCTACTCTACGAGGACCATAGTAAACAACTGACCGCTGAGACCGCTATACGCAGCCTAAAACAAGGGAGAAGACCTGTAGAGGACTTTATTGCGGAATACACCCGCTGGGCTCGGGAGACAGAATGGAATGATTTCACCCTTAGGAATCAGTTCCGTTTAGGTCTTTCCGAGGCCTTGAAGGACGAATTAGCCCGAGGAGAGTTACCTCTCACACTTAATGCCTTGATGCAGAAGGCCACCACCATTGACAGACGTCTGAGAGAACGCAGAGCCGAGAGAGTTTCAGGCTTCACGCCCAACCCAAGACCGTCCAGCCCGGGTCCTGCTGTAGAGATGATGGAGATTGGGGCGATTCGTGGACCTCTGACTGAGAGGGAGAAAGCCAGGAGACGTAACCTCAACCTCTGTTTATACTGTGCGTCTGCCGACCATACAGTTGACGGATGTCCCGCGATACGTAAGAAGTGCGAAGGTAAGAACAGGACGTCTTGTATCTTAGGCAATACAAATAATAGCACTGTACAGTGGGACCAAAACCGGATTATCGTTGAAGCCATGGTGGACACGGGAGCCTCTGGGAATTTTATAAAATTCCCCACATGGAAAAAAACTTTCCGATATCTGTGAGTTTCATTGACGGTACCACTTCTAGACCTAGTCACAGTCAAACTCAACCCCTCATGGTGACATGCGAAAATAACCACACAGAATTCTTATCCCTTGATATCATACACTCTCCATTGTTTCCCGTGATCCTTGGGTTGCCATGGCTGCAACTACATCAGCCTACCCTCCTATGGGAACAAGGGAGAGTTCAGTTTACGTCACCTTATTGTATGGAGACCTGCTTCCCTCTCAAACCTCTCATGCATGTGGGAGTGAACCAGGTCCCCAGTCAATACGCAGACTTCGCTGAGGTATTCAGCGCAAAGAAGGCGGAATCTCTTCCGCCTCATAGATCTTACGATTGCCCCATAGACTTGCTGCCGGGTAGTGAGATACCCACGGGTAGAATTTATCCATTGGCACAACCAGAACTTGTTCACCTCAAACAGTACTTGGAAGAGAACTTACGAAAAGGTTTTATTCAGCCTTCAACCTCCCCAGCAGCAGCAGGGTTGTTCTTCGTGAGAAACAAAGACCCAAGCCTAAGGCCCATCATTGATTACAGAGCTTTGAACAAAGTAACAATCAAAAATCGGTACCCCCTGCCGTTAATATCCGAACTCATAGAAAGATTACAAACAGCGACAATCTACACCAAGCTGGACTTCAGAGGTGCATACAACTTAATTAGGATCAGAAAGGGTGATGAATGGAAGACAGCTTTCCGCACTCGGTACGGACTCTTCTAGTATACAGTGATGCCCTTCGGGTTGTGCAACGCCCCTGCCACGTTCCAGAACTTCATTAACGACATCTTTAGAGATCTACTGGATGTATGTGTAATCATCTATCTTGATGACATACTGGTGTATTCTGATAACTTACACGATCACAGGAAACATGTCCGTTGGGTTCTCGCACGGTTAAGTGTCCATCGGTTATACGTCAAACAGGAAAAATGGGTATTTGAGACTACTTCTCTTCCCTTCCTCGGATACATAATCTCACCCAAAGGTATCCAGATGGATCACTCTAAGATCACTTGCATTCAAAACTGGCCGATTCCGGATTCCAGGAAAGCTCTTCAACGGTTCCTGGGGTTCTCAAATTTCTATAGGAAATTTATTAAGGATTTCTCCGCTACCACTAAACCTCTAACCCGCTTAACTAGTGTCAACACGAAGTTCGTTTGGTCCAAGGATGCTCAATCAGCATTTGAGTTATTAAAGAGCAGGTTCACGTCCGCACCAATACTGACCCTCCCGAATCCGAACCATCCTTACGTGTTGGAAGTAGACGCATCCCAGGCAGCCATAGGAGCTGTCCTGTCTCAGCGAAGCTCCTTCTCAAACCCGTTACATCCTATCGGGTTCTACTCCCGGACGCTAAACACCGCCAAATTCAATTATCCCATAGAGGAGAAGGAACTCCTTGCCATAAAATGCTCCTTGGAAAACTGGAGGCATTTACTTGAAGGCTCAATACACCCCATCACAACATACATGGATCACCGTAACCTACAATACCTGAAAACCAATAAAACACTATCAGGCCGTCAAGTACGGTGGAGCTTCTTTTTTGACAGGTTTAACTTCCAAATTACATACCGACCAGGCTCAAAAAACGGGAAGGCCGACGCCCTATCACGTTTGGCTGAATTTCACACTACAGACACGGCTCCCACATGCATCATACCACCGAAGAAACTCGTCCTCGCCACCATAACGTTGGAAACCCAGCTCAAAGATGCTCTAATTAATGACCAGGCTAACACCCCCCCCAGGTCTTTTGCAGAACCAACAGGGTCTCCTTTACAGGGACAGCCAACTATATATACCACCCTCCCTCACCACCTAGGTGATCAAACTCTGCCATGATTCACCCCTCGCGGGACATCCTGGCATTGCCAAAACCGCAACCCTGATACGCAGGAACTTCTGGTGGCCAAAGATGACCAAACAAATTGAGGAATACGTTTCCACGTGCGAGATCTGTGCCTCATGTAAAAGTGACAGGAACCGACCTTATGGTCTTCTAATGAATGTTCCCATCGCCAACAGACCCTGGGAATGGGTCTCGGATGGATTTCATCGTTGAACTTCCCCTTTCCAGAGGAAACAACACCATCATGGTGGTAGTAGATTTGCTGACTAAGATGGCACACTTCGTGGCTCTCAAGAAGCTACCCTCCTCCAAGGAAACGGCCGAGGTATTCCTGTCTAACATTATTAAGCTACATGGAATTCCTAGCCAGGTCATATCAGACAGGGGTTCGCAATTTGTTTCCAAATTTTGGAGAGCGCTTTGTTCTAGACTTCAAATCGACCACAGAATGTCTAGCGCCTATCACCCCCAAACTAATGGGCAGACTGAAAGGGTGAATCAGTGTCTGGAACAGTTTCTCAGATGTCACTGCTCTTTTCTCCAAGATGACTGGGATGGCTTACTTCCTCTCGCTGAATTCGCCTATAATAATTCCACGAATTCCTCTACATTACATAGTCCATTCTTTGCTAATTACGGATTTCACCCTAAGTCTCTTCCTCAAATCAGTCTCCCCACAAACGTTCCAGCCACAGACGATTATCTGACTACTTTGAAAACTACCCTCAACAAGCTAAAAGACAACCTTCAACGGGCAAAGGAAAGACAGAAGTTTTACTACGACCGTCGTAGAAGAGAAAATCCTCCCTACCAGGTCGGGGACTCGGTTTGGTTATCGACAAGAAACCTTCGGCTGGGGGTACCTTCCAAGAAATTGGGAAGACAATTCTTGGGTCCTTTTCCGATAGAAAAGGTTATTAACCCCAACACGATGAGACTCACCCTTCCTCCTCGATTACAGGTACATCCCACATTCCACGTGTCACTACTGAAGCCGTTTAGACCTAGGCCGTTCCCATCAAATGATCATCGACCCTTGCCCCCGATAGATGTCCTAGGAGAAGAGGAATTTGAAGTCGAGCAGCTCCTTGATTCCAGGAGAAGACGGGGGAAGATCCAGTATCTTGTTAGATGGAAGGGGTATGGTCCCCAGGATGACTCTTGGGAAGAGGTGCAGAACGTTCATGCTCCCAGACTCCAAAGATTGTTCCATAGAAGATTTCCCAACCGACCCTCCCCTAGTGGGGTACCCCGGAGGGGTCCCTTAAGGGGGGGTACTGTAACAGTACGCAGGATTGCGCTCCAACGTGGAACGCAACTGCCGCCTATAATGAGTTGCTGGGTTGCGCTCCAGCGGCTGCCTGTGATGATACGCTGGCTTGCGCTCCAGCGTGGAACGCAGCGGCCGCCTGTGTTGATACGCTGGCTTGCGCTCCAGCGTGGAACGCAGTGGCTGTCTGTGTTCATACGCTGGCTTGCGCTCCAGCGTGGAACGCAGTGGCCGCCGGGCCGTCGTCTGGCTCCGCCCACTTAACATCCGGCGCTTAAATAGGAGAGACGAGCTATGCAGGGTGTTCCACTAATGGAGTGCGCACCCTGCTAGCTCCACTGTATCTGAGGACTTCATCCCCATATCCGGACCGGTACCCTACTTACGCCATGAAGAACTCCCTACCTTTTGCCACCGGCTCCCCCACTGCTGGCTCCCTCTTAAGGAAACAACAAATCGCAAGTATATGCCTGCTAACAGGCTTGATTGGTATCCTGGAACTCAGAGTGGGGAGGTCCCCTGCTGTTGTGAGTCGGTATTGCTATCTACTAACTCTGAACTGAGGGCATACTATATACTACCTCTGAACTGTGGGCATACTATATACTATCTCTGAACTGAGGACATACTATATACTAACTCTGAACTGAGGACATACTATATACTAACTCTGATCAGGGAACAAACTATACACTAACCTGAGACCCCTGCAATAGTGCGTGTTCTTCCTTCCCATCAGTAATATTAATTACCTAGATAGCGGTAAATGATTTTGTTACCCCAAACTCTCCGCTTGAGACTGAGAGAGCCGCCTGGGGTACATACTGAGTAACCGCAAATCTCACAGCCATCACAAGAGGGGTGGGGTAATAGTGGATGTCCATTGCCTCCGCAGTTGAGATCCTAACTGATCAACTTGGTGCGTTACATATTAGTGGAACCCTCATGGATCCAGCGGAGGTTGCAGGTCACCTTGTCACCCTCACCAAGAGGGTGGAGACCCTTAATGTGACCGTACAACATCTCCAGCTAGAAAATCAGTCACTACGGCAACTTGTCACTCAGGGGCCAGGACACCCCCGTGAGGGACCAGAACCCAAGGTCAGCCCACCTGAGTTATTCTCGGGAGACAGAAAGCAGTTCAGGGATTTCCTGAACGCATGCAAACTAATGTTTGAGCTGCGGCCCCGGACTTACCCAACCGGCAGAACAAAAGTACTTACCATGATCTCATACCTCAGGGGGGAACCCAGAGCGTGGGCTAATACTTATTTAGAAAAGGAAGACCCGGTCCTGGAATCTTTCCCTCTATTCCTTGAAAAAATGTCTCTACTCTACGAGGACCATAGTAAACAACTGACCGCTGAGACCGCTATACGCAGCCTAAAACAAGGGAGAAGACCTGTAGAGGACTTTATTGCGGAATACACCCGCTGGGCTCGGGAGACAGAATGGAATGATTTCACCCTTAGGAATCAGTTCCGTTTAGGTCTTTCCGAGGCCTTGAAGGACGAATTAGCCCGAGGAGAGTTACCTCTCACACTTAATGCCTTGATGCAGAAGGCCACCACCATTGACAGACGTCTGAGAGAACGCAGAGCCGAGAGAGTTTCAGGCTTCACGCCCAACCCAAGACCGTCCAGCCCGGGTCCTGCTGTAGAGATGATGGAGATTGGGGCGATTCGTGGACCTCTGACTGAGAGGGAGAAAGCCAGGAGACGTAACCTCAACCTCTGTTTATACTGTGCGTCTGCCGACCATACAGTTGACGGATGTCCCGCGATACGTAAGAAGTGCGAAGGTAAGAACAGGACGTCTTGTATCTTAGGCAATACAAATAATAGCACTGGTGGTTACATATACACGTCTCTCACTTTACAGTGGGACCAAAACCGGATTATCGTTGAAGCCATGGTGGACACGGGAGCCTCGGGGAATTTTATAAAATTCCCCACATGGAAAAAAACTTTCCGATATCCGTGAGTTTCATTGACGGTACCACTTCTAGACCTATTCACAGTCAAACTCAACCCCTCATGGTGACATGCGAAAATAACCACACGGAATTCTTATCCCTTGATATCATACACTCTCCATTGTTTCCCGTGATCCTTGGGTTGCCATGGCTGCAACTACATCAGCCTACCCTCCTATGGGAACAAGGGAGAGTTCAGTTTACGTCACCTTATTGTATGGAGACCTGCTTCCCTCTCAAACCTCTCATGCATGTGGGAGTGAACCAGGTCCCCAGTCAATACGCAGACTTCGCTGAGGTATTCAGCGCAAAGAAGGCGGAATCTCTTCCGCCTCATAGATCTTACGATTGCCCCATAGACTTGCTGCCGGGTAGTGAGATACCCACGGGTAGAATTTATCCATTGGCACAACCAGAACTTGTTCACCTCAAACAGTACTTGGAAGAGAACTTACGAAAAGGTTTTATTCAGCCTTCAACCTCCCCAGCAGCAGCAGGGATGTTCTTTGTGAGAAACAAAGACTCAAGCCTAAGGCCCATCATTGATTACAGAGCTTTGAACAAAGTAACAATCAAAAATCAGTACCCCCTGCCGTTACTATCCGAACTCATAGAAAGATTACAAACAGCGACAATCTACACCAAGCTGGACTTCAGAGGTGCATACAACTTAATAAGGATCAGAAAGGGTGATGAATGGAAGACAGCTTTCCGCACTCGGTACGGACTCTTCGAGTATACAGTGATGCCCTTCGGGTTGTGCAACGCCCCTGCCACGTTCCAGAACTTCATTAACGACATCTTTAGAGATCTACTGGATGTATGTGTAATCATCTATCTTGATGACATACTGGTGTATTCTGATAACTTACACGATCACAGGAAACATGTCCGTTGGGTTCTCGCACGGTTAAGTGTCCATCGGTTATACGTCAAACAGGAAAAATGGGTATTTGAGACTACTTCTCTTCCCTTCCTCGGATACATAATCTCACCCAAAGGTATCCAGATGGATCACTCTAAGATCACTTGCGATTCAAAACTGGCCGATTCCGGATTCCAGGAAAGCTCTTCAACGGTTCCTGGGGTTCTCAAATTTCTATAGGAAATTTATTAAGGATTTCTCCGCTACCACTAAACCTCTAACCTGCTTAACTAGTGTCAACACAAAGTTCGTTTGGTCCAAGGATGCTCAATCAGCGTTTGAGTTATTAAAGAGCAGGTTCACGTCCGCACCAATACTGACCCTCCCGAATCCGAACCATCACTACGTGTTGGAAGTAGACGCATCCCAGGCAGCCATAGGAGCTGTCCTGTCTCAGCGAAGCTCCTTCTCAAACCCGTTACATCCTATCGGGTTCTACTCCCGGACGCTAAACACCGCCGAATTCAATTATCCCATAGGGGAGAAGGAACTCCTTGCCATAAAATGCTCCTTGGAAAACTGGAGGCATTTACTTGAAGGCTCAATACACCCCATCACAATATACACGGATCACCGTAACCTACAATACCTGAAAACCAATAAAACACTATCAGGCCGTCAAGTACGGTGGAGCTTCTTTTTCGACAGGTTTAACTTCCAAATTACATACCGACCAGGCTCAAAAAACGGGAAGGCCGACGCCCTATCACGTTTGGCTGAATTTCACACTACAGACACGGCTCCCACATGCATCATACCACCGAAGAAACTCGTCCTCGCCACCATAACGTTGGAAACCCAGCTCAAAGATACTCTAATTAATGACCAGGCTAACACCCCCCCAGGTCTTTTGCAGAACCAACAGGGTCTCCTTTACAGGGACAGCCAACTATATATACCACCCTCCCTCACCACCCAGGTGATCAAACTCTGCCATGATTCACCCCTCGCGGGACATCCTGGCATTGCCAAAACCGCAACCCTGATACGCAGGAACTTCTGGTGGCCAAAGATGACCAAACAAATTGAGGAATACGTTTCCACGTGCGAGATCTGTGCCTCATGTAAAAGTGACAGGAACCGACCTTATGGTCTCCTAATGAATCTTCCCATCGCCAACAGACCCTGGGAATGGGTCTCGGATGGATTTCATCGTTGAACTTCCCCTTTCCAGAGGAAACAACACCATCATGGTGGTAGTAGATTTGCTGACTAAGATGGCACACTTCGTGGCTCTCAAGAAGCTACCCTCCTCCAAGGAAACGGCCGAGGTATTCCTGTCTAACATTATTAAGCTACATGGAATTCCTAGCCAGGTCATATCAGACAGGGGTTCGCAATTTGTTTCCAAATTTTGGAGAGCGCTTTGTTCTAGACTTCAAATCGACCACAGAATGTCTAGCGCCTATCACCCCCAAACTAATGGGCAGACTGAAAGGGTGAATCAGTGTCTGGAACAGTTTCTCAGATGTCACTGCTCTTTTCTCCAAGATGACTGGGATGGCTTACTTCCTCTCGCTGAATTCGCCTATAATAATTCCACGAATTCCTCTACATTACATAGTCCATTCTTTGCTAATTACGGATTTCACCCTAAGTCTCTTCCTCAAATCAGTCTCCCCACAAACGTTCCAGCCACAGACGATTATCTGACTACTTTGAAAACTACCCTCAACACGCTAAAAGACAACCTTCAACGGGCAAAGGAAAGACAGAAGTTTTACTACGACCGTCGTAGAAGAGAAAATCCTCCCTACCAGGTCGGGGACTCGGTTTGGTTATCGACAAGAAACCTTCGGCTGGGGGTACCTTCCAAGAAATTGGGAAGACAATTCTTGGGTCCTTTTCCGATAGAAAAGGTTATTAACCCCAACACTATGAGACTCACCCTTCCTCCTCGATTACAGGTACATCCCACATTCCACGTGTCACTACTGAAGCCGTTTAGACCTAGGCCGTTCCCATCAAATGATCATCGACCCTTGCCCCCGATAGATGTCCTAGGAGAAGAGGAATTTGAAGTCGAGCAGCTCCTTGATTCCAGGAGAAGACGGGGGAAGATCCAGTATCTTGTTAGATGGAAGGGGTATGGTCCCCAGGATGACTCTTGGGAAGAGGTGCAGAACGTTCATGCTCCCAGACTCCAAAGATTGTTCCATAGAAGATTTCCCAACCGACCCTCCCCTAGTGGGGTACCCCGGAGGGGTCCCTTAAGGGGGGGGTACTGTAACAGTACGCAGGATTGCGCTCCAACGTGGAACGCAACTGCCGCCTATAATGAGTTGCTGGGTTGCGCTCCAGCGTGGAACGCAGCGGCTGCCTGTGATGATACGCTGGCTTGCGCTCCAGCGTGGAACGCAGCTGCCGCCTGTGTTGATACGCTGGCTTGCGCTCCAGCGTGGAACGCAGTGGCCGTCTGTGTTCATACGCTGGCTTGCGCTCCAGCGTGGAACGCAGTGACCGCCGGGCCGTCGTCTGGCTCCGCCCACTTATCGTCCGGCGCTTAAATAGGAGAGACGAGCTATGCAGGGTGTTCTACTAATGGAGTGCGCACCCTGCTAGCTCCACTGTATCTGAGGACTTCATCCCCATATCCGGACCGGAACCCTACCTACGCCGTGAAGGACTCCCTACCTTTTGCCACCGGCTCCCCCACTGCTGGCTCCCTCTTCAGGAAACAACAAATCGCAAGTATATGCCTGCTAACAGGCTTGATTGGTATCCTGGAACTCAGAGTGGGGAGGTCCCCTACTGTTGTGAGTCGGTATTGCTATCTACTAACTCTGAACTGAGGGCATACTATATACTACCTCTGAACTGTGGGCATACTATATACTATCTCTGAACTGAGGACATACTATATACTAACTCTGAACTGAGGACATACTATATACTAACTCTGATCAGGGAACAAACTATACACTAACCTGGGACCCCTGCAATAGTGCGTGTTCTTCCTTCCCATCAGTAATATTAATTACCTAGATAGCGGTAAATGATTTTGTTACCCCAAACTCTCCGCTTGAGACTGAGAGAGCCGCCTGGGGTACATACTGAGTAACCGCAAATCTCACAGCCATCACAAGAGCGGTGGGGTAATAGTGGATGTCCATTGCCTCCGCAGTTGAGATCCTAACTGATCAACTTGGTGCGTTACAGCCATAAGCCCCCCACTGTCAGCCATAAGCCCCTCATGTCAGCCATAAGCTCCCTATTAGCCCCTCATGTCAGCCATAAGCCCCCCATTAGCCCCTCATGTCAGCCATAAGCCCCCATTAGCCCCTCATGTCAGCCATAAGCCCCCCATTAGCCCCTCATGTCAGCCATAAGCCCCCCATTAGCCCCTTATGTCAGCCATAAGCCCCCCATTAGCCCCTCATGTCAGCCATAAGCCCCCCATGTCAGCCATAAGCCCCCATTAGCCCCTCATGTCAGCCATAAGCCCCCATTAGCCCCTCATGTCAGCCATAAGCCCCCCATTAGCCCCTCATGTCAGCCATAAGCCCCCCATTAGCCCCTCATGTCAGCCATAAGCCCCCCATTAGCGCCTCATGTCAGCCATAAGCCCCCCATTAGCCCCTCATGTCATCCATAAGCCCCTCATGTCAGCCATAAGCCCCCCATTAGCCCCTCATGTCAGCCAAAAGCCCCCCATTAGCCTTTCATGTCAGCTATAAGCCCCCCATGTCAGCCATAAGCCCCCATTAGCCCCTCATGTCAGCCATTAGCCTCTCATGTCAGCCATAAGCCCCTCATTAGCCCCTCATGTCAGCCATAAGCCCCCCATTAGCCCCTCATGTCAGCCATTAGCCCCCCATTAGCCCCTCATGTCAGCCATTAGCCCCTCATTAGCCCCTCATGTCAGCCATAAGCCCCCATTAGCCCCTTATGTCAGCCATAAGCCCCCCATTAGCCCCTCATGTCAGCCCCATGTCCCTAATGTCAGCCCCATGTCCCCCAGGTCAGCCATCAGCCCCTAGTGCAAATAAAAAAAAATAAAAAAAACACTTACCTCTCCTGTTCCTGGTCACCATCGCGATCCTCTTCATTCTGCGGTCGGCTGGCTGTGTATAACGGCGCACAGCTTGAGGTCACAGAGAGACCTCACACTGTGCGCAGCCATGCACAGCCAATAGCCGAGGACCAGGAAGTGGTGAGTACAGATCCTTCACCGCTTACTGGTCCTTCTGTACTAATGAAGCGCTTCCATAATGGAAGCGCTTCATTAGTACAGAGTTAAAGACTGCCCTGATTGCCGCGGCCCGGCTAACAATCCTCCACGGCCCGGTCCTGGGCCGCGGCCCGGCGGTTGGGGACTGCTGCTCTAGACAGTACTCCTGCTACTGCACACCGCAGCAAGGGACCGAGCACACCAAAGCCAGCTCCAAGGAGTTCCCTGGCGTGGCAGTTCTTCAGACAGTGTGCTGACGACAAGACACGAGTGGTTTGCACGCTGTGCAATCAGAGCCTGAAGTGAGGCATACACGTTCTCAACCTGAGCACAACATGCATGACCAGGCATTTAAGTGCAAAGCACGAGCTGCAGTGGAGTAGACACCTCAAAAACTCTGGCTCCTCCTGATTGCTTTTCTGCTGCAGTCTCAGCCACTTCATCCACCTCTGGAGTGACAGTGCCACCTGCCACCCCGCAAACAGAGGATCTGCCAGGAACACCAACACCTGGGTCACCAAGCATCTCCACAATGTCCCACAGAAGTGTTCAGCTCTCCATCTCCCAAACGCTGGAGAGGAAGAGGAAGTACCCCCCTACGCACCCGCGATCCCTAGCCCTGAATGCCAGCATTTCTAAATTACTGGCCTTTGAAATGCTGTCATTCCGTCTGGTGGAGACGGAAAGTTTTAAAGGCCTTATGGTGGTGGCTGTCCCACAGTACGTTATGCCCAGACTCCACTACTTTTCCAGGAGAGCTATCCCTTCCCTGCACACCCAAGTAGGGGACAAAATCAGGTGTGCACTGCGCAACGCTATCTGTGGCAAGGTGCACCTCACTACAGATACGTGGACCAGTAAGCCAGTATATCTCCATAACAGCACACTGGGTAAATGCAGTGGCGGCTGGGCCTGTGGCGGATAGCAGTTTGGCACAAGTCCTTCAGAAACCGAGGATTGCAGGGCATTTCAGTTTGCCTCCTGTTGCTTCCTCCTCCTACTCTGCTTCCTCATCCTCTACCAGCATCTCATCCGGTCAGCGTAACACCTTTACCACCAACTTCAGCACAGCCAGGGGTAAACGACAGTAGGCAGTTTTAAAACGTTTCTGTTCGGGGGGCAAACCCCACACCGCGCAGGAGCTGTGGACGGGCCTTGAACAACAGACCGATGAGTGGTTTGTGTCAGCCTCAAGCCCGGCCTGGCGGTGTGCGATAATGGGCAAAATCTCGTAGCAGCTCTGAAACTAGCCGGTTTGACGCACATCCCTTGCCTGGCGCATGTGCTGAATTTGGTGGTGCAGAGATTCCTTTAAAATTACCCCAATATGTCAGAGCTGCTGCATAAAGTGCGGGCCGTCCGTGCACGCTTTTGGCGTTTTCACCCTGCTGCTGCTCGCCTGTCAGCGCTGCAGCGTAACTTCGGCCTTCCCGCTCACCGCCTCATATGCGACGTGCCCACAAGGTGGAACTCCACCTTGCACATGCTGGTCAGACTGTGCGAGCAGCAGCAGGCGATAGTGGAGTTTCAGCTGCAGCACGCACGGGTGAGTCGCTCTGCGGAACAGCACCACTTCACCACCAATGACTGGGCCTCCATGCGAGATCTGTGTTCCTTGTTGCGCTGTTTCAAGTTCTCCACCAACATGGCCAGTGCCGATAACGCCGTTCTCAGCGTTACTTCTATGCCTCCTTGAAAAGCTCCTGGCGATGGTGGAAGAGGATGTGGCACAGGAGGAGGAGGAGGAAGAGGGATAATTTCGTAGGGTTTCCGGCCAGTCTTGCCCAAGTGGCTCCGAGGGTGGGTTCCTGCACCCACAAACGGCAGGTACACAATTGTCCAACCAGGGCACAGTTCTGGAGGATGACGAGGTGGAGGATGAGGAGATGGAGGAGGAGGAACCATGTTCACAGCAGGGTGGCACCCAGACCAGCACTGGTGCGTGGCTGAGGGGATACAGAGGACACAGACGATACACCTCCCGCAGAGGACAGCTTTTCGTTGCCTCTGGGCAGCCTGGCACACATGAGCGATTACATGATGCAGTGTCTCTGCAACGACCGCCGAGATGCCCATATTCTAACTTGTGCTGAGTAATGGGTGGCCACGCTGCTGGATCCCCGTTACAAGGACAACGTATCGCCCTTAATTCCCTCCCTAGAGCGTGATCGTAAGATGCGCGAGTACAAGCGCATGCTGGTAGACGTGATGCTGGTGGCATTCCCACCTGACAGCGGGGGCACAGTGGAAGCACAAGGCGAAGGCAGAGGGCGAGAAAGAGGTCGCCAACGCATCTGTGGCACCGCCAGCACCTCAGAAGGCAGGGTTAGCATGGCCGAAATGTGGAAAAGCTTTGTCAGCACGCCACAACAACCAGCACCACCAGCTGATATGGAACGTCTTAGCAGGAGGCAGCATTTCACCAACATGGTGGAGCAGTATGTCTGCACACGCCTACACGTAATGAATGATGGGTCTGCCCCCTTCAACTTCTGGGTCTCCAAATTGGGCACATGGCCTGAGCTTGCCCTTTACACCTTGGAGGTGCTGGCCTGCCCTGCAGCCAGTGTATTATCTGAACGTGTGTTTAGTCCGGCAGGGGGTGTCATCATAGACAAGCGCAGCCGCCTGTCCACAGCCAATGTGGGCAAGCTTATGTTCATTAAAATGAACCAGGCCTGGATCCCTCAGGACTTGTCTGTACCTTGTGCAGAATAGACATGTATACCGGCACTAACCAGCCATTGTTATACTGCAGCGCAATTGCTAATTCTTGTATTTTAGATATTTCACACTCTTTTGGAGTGTACCCTAATTTAAAAAAATGTAATTAAAACCAAAAACCTCCTCCTCCTCCACCGCAGCTTCCACCTACACCGCTACGTCCACCGCCTCCTCAAACTCCTACTCCATATGAATCTCCACCTCATAAATCAAATTTTTTTATTTTATTTGTAAGTATTTTATTTTATATAATTTCACTACTTTGTCATTTACATTTTTGGGTGAAATTCACCAATTTTTGGGTGTATAGTACCACTGCTATGCCTAGTAGACAGGTAAAAAATAAAATTAAAATTGTCATTTACATTTTCGGGTGAAATTCACAAATTTTTGGGTGTGAAGTACCACTGCTATACCTAGTAGACAGGTTAAACAATAAAAAAATTTGCCTGTTACATTTTCAGTTGAAATTCAACAATTTTTGGGTTTGAAGTACCACTGCTTATACCTAGTAGACCGGTAAAAACGAAATAATAATATTTGTCAGTTACATTTTAGGGTCAAATTCACCAATTTTTGGGTGTAATATACCCCTCCTCTACCTTGTTGACAGCTTAATACATTTCAAATCATTTTTATTTTCCATTTTAGGGTGACAATAAACAATTTTTTTTTCTGTCATAGACCCCCCATAGACCCCCCATAGGTTAATACATTTCTGTAACTTTTCTTTTACATTCTTGGGTTGACATTATACAATTTTAGACATGAATAAACCACTGCTCTGCATGGGTGACAGGGAATACAATTTCTGAAATGCTTCTTTAATTGATTAATCAATAATTTTTCCACATTTCTGCTATACTCTTTTGGCCAACAATTGCGCCTCAATATCTTTTCCCACATTTCCGCTTGACTCTTTTGGCCCAGATTTGGGCTTCTGTAATTTGTCCCACATTTGCGCCTCAATAGCTTTTCCCACATTTCTGCTCGATCCCAAATTGCTTTATATAAATTTATCTCCCTTAAATTTGGTCTCTTCTTCTCACACTCCCTCTCCGGTGTGATTCGCCGATAACCGTGATCAATATGGTAGGCTCAGAAAAGAACATCGAAAGTTGATAGAGAAGATATCCAAATAGATGGTGGATGTCACTGGGGCACCTCTACATAGGTGACAGGAACATAAATTTAAAAAAAAATCATCAATTACATTGTCAGGTGACATTTTTAAAATGTTGCCAGATAGAAACCCCTGCTCTGCATAGTTGACAGGGTATAAAATTTAAGAAATTCTTCATTAATTGATGCGCGACACATCCTTTCATTCAATGCTTAAACTTTAAAAAGTTGTCCCACTTTTACGCTTTAATACTTTGTCCCATATTTCCGCTCTATAATTTTAAATTTTAAAAAATTAATCCTCCCTTGGATGTGGTCTCTCTTGCTCACACTCCCTCTCCAGCCTGGAACCCTGATTCCCCGCCACCTGTGATCACCATGGTAGGCGCATAAAAGAACATCGAAAGTTGAGCAGATATCAAATTGGATCGTGAACATCACGGGGATGTGCGACATGGTGGGGCAGTAAGTATGCACACGCCTACACGAACTGACTGACAGGGGTCAGCCCCTGCAACTTCTGGATCTCCAAATTGGGCACATGGCCTGAGCTTGCCCTTCACCCCTTGGAGGTGCTGGCCTGCCCTGCAGCCAGTGTATTGTCTGAACATGTGTTTAGCACGACAGGAGGGTTCTATTTCCCAATGTTTTGGGGTGTACCCTAATTTTAAAAAATATAAATAAATTTTAAACCAAAAAGCAGTGTAGGCTACCTCCTCCACCGCCACTTCCACCTGCACCAAACTATTCAAAAAGCCCTAAAAGAGACCCTCGGGATATTAATACAAAAAGTCAACGGTCATTAGACCAAAAAATCCCTTTAGGGGTCTCCACTGAATAATGTAAAGTAAAATTATCTCTTTATTTCAATTTTTAAAACACACGGTGTCAGGACAGAAAGAAACGTTAAAACTATCAGTCCAAGATAGGAGGGGTGTAATTGTGCTGCGCTTTAGTTTTAGACAGTCCAAGTGAGGAATCCCAGTTAGCTAGATATATGTGTGGTTATTGAGGTCTGCCATTGCATAGCATAGATAGAGGAAGATAGGGGCGGCATTTAGATAGTGTTCAGCAACAGTGTATGCCACTGAGTCAGCTGCTCAGCATACACTGTAACATTTTCAGGGCAATAAACAAAAGTGCAATGCCTGTGAAATATACAGGCTTAGGCCTCTTTCACACTTGCGTTGTCCGGATCCGTCGTGTACTCCTTTTGCCGGAGGTGCCCGCCGGATCCGTAACACTGCAAGTGAACTAAAAGCATTTGAAGACGGATCCATCTTCAAAATGCGTTCAGTGTTACTATGGCAGCCAGGACACTATTAAAGTCCTGGTTGCCGTAGTAGTAGTGGGGAGCGGGGGAGCAATATACTTACCGTCCGTGCGGCTCCCGGGGCTCTCCAGAATTCCGTTAGAGCGCCCCATGCGCATGGATGACGTGATCCATGCGATCACGTCATCCATGCGCGTGGGGCGCCCTGATGTCACTCTGAAGCACCCGGGGAGCCGCACGGACGGTAAGTATACTGCTCCCCCTCTCCCCACTACACTTTACCATGGCAAACAGGACTTTAGCGTCCTGGCAGCCATGGTAACCATTTCAGAAAAAGCTAAACGTCGGATGCGGCAATGCGCCGAAACGACGTTTAGCTTAAGGCCGGATCCGGATTAATGCCTTTCAATGGGTATTAATTCCGGATCCGGCCTTGCGGCAAGTGTTCAGGATTTTTAGCTGGAGCAAAAAGCGCAGCATGCTGCGGTATTTTCTCCGGCCAAAAAACGTTCCGGTCCGGAACTGAAGACATCCTGATGCATCCTGAACGGATTTCTCTCCATTCAGAATGGAGCGAACCAAATTGATTTTCAATGTGGGGAGCCATGATGTCATGGCACCTAACATTGATGTTTAACTGTTTTATTAATATTATTACTTACCTGTTTTTGGAATGGGTTAACCCAGATGCTGTGGGTGCTCGAGTGGTTTTAGATGATTTTGATTGGTGAGTTCAGCAACTGACTTTTTCAACCTATAAAAGAACAGAAAATAACGACATTAGCGCATTCATGTAAGTATTTTACAAGATACAGACCTGCAATATTCATCGCTATGGAAGAGCTTTTAAAAGAACTTATTTTCAAAGCGGAGAGTCAAGGAGGTGAAGCCTGGCTTAGGAAATGCTTGCAAGATGAACCGGATCGACAAGTAGATCTCTGTTTATCCACTGATCCTGACTGCTGCGTAGGACCCGGCGCGAGCACTGAGCTAATCGATCCCGCTCCTGTGACTATCGCGCGCATGCGCAACAACTCAGCATCTATATCTCCGGTCCGAAAACGTCAGAGGAAGGATAAGAGGGCATATTCTCCCTCTCAATATGCGCCTCCTTCTATCAACAACAAGCCACAATCATCTTCTACTCGACCGAGCAGAAAATTTCAGCGACGCCATACACAACCAACGGTCATACCGGATCCATCTCCTGCACCAACCGCCGATCTTCCTTTTTCAAGACCTGCTATTGGTGAGCCTAAATTACTAAAAAACTTAAGTGACTGCACCTTGCAGGGCACTAATAAACAGGACATTAATTCTTTTAACATCGATTCTTCTCAATCGAAGATTCGGTTGTTTAATGAATTTTTACAATATTTATCCAAACAGGAAGAATCTCCTGTGAATGTTTGGTCTGATGTAGTTAATGTCAGCCAAGTCAATTCTTCTAATACCCCGACTGAAATTAGTCCAATGATTCAATCTACTCCTAATATAATTAATTTATCTAATATTAATACTAATGTTAATTCTGAGCTTTCTTTTATTCCTGAGCTGGAACTTAGTTCAGGAATAAAAGAAACATCTGTTAAAGAAGTACTTCCATGTCAAATTTCTCCTTTAGGTTTCCATTTACCACTTAGTGTCAAAGAAAAAATATGGAGAAAAGAGTACATTGAAATTTTTTTCTTTATTACCTTCTTCTGTTGAAAATTTTAAAAACGAATCAATAAAAGACAAAAAATCTGAAACTGAAAACGAAAAAAGAAAACTTCATCAAAAAACCTTTTTTAACTGGCTGCAGGCCTTTGGCATTTATGCAGCAGTTTTAGGAGAAAAATTTCCTAATCTTTGCACTGGTTTATTTTATCACGTCGATACTATTCTGGAAGCATATAAAAATTTTGGAGGAACCAGATGGTGTTTATACGACGAATCTTTTCGTCAAAAAATTGCCGTTTATCCAAATTTGAAATGGGGAAGCAAAGACGTCGGTCTTTGGTTAAATTTGATGCTTCCCAACAAAAATCATCTTTTTCGGCAATCAAACTTCCAAAATAACAAAAGAGGCATTTGCTTCTCTTTCAATGAATCAATTTGTAAATGGCAACACAATTGCAAGTATAGACATGAATGTTCATACTGTTCCGGTTCTCATTCAGCCACAAAATGTTTTAAAAAGCAGGGAATTTTTTTCCCTAACTCCAACAAAGATTCTCAATCATTTAAACAAAGTGACACCTCTGAATTTAGCAAGAATAATTCAGTGGTTAGGTCTTTACCCAAACACTCTGATGGCTAAATTTTTAATTGACAGTTTTTCCAACGGTTTTTTCATACCTGAGTTTTCAGGTCCAGGTTGTATTTCAGAATATTTCTATTGTTAAGGAAAAAATTTTATCAGAAATTTCAGCAGGTAGAATAGCTGGCCCCTTTGATTCTCCTCCTTTCTTTAATTTTCGTACATCCCCTTTAGCTCTTGTACCAAAAAAAGAACCAAATTCTTTTCATCTCATTCATAATTTATCATACCCAAAAAATAATTCTTTAAACGATCAGATAGATAAAAATGTAGCTAGTGTAAATTATTCCTCTTTTGACCAAGCATTATTATTTTTACATATAGCAGGCCAGCATGCTCTTCTTGCCAAAGCTGATATTAAGTCAGCATTTAGATTATTACCTATAAATCCCATAGGTTATAATTCTTTAGGTTTCAAATTCCTTAATAGCTTCTTTTATGATATGGCCCTTCCCATGGGATTCACTTTATCTTGTTACTATTTCGAGGCATTTTCCACTTTTTTACACTGGGTAGTTGATATTCATTCAGGTAATGGTTTTATTTTACATTATCTGGATGACTTCTTATTTATTGGTCGCAAAGATTCTGATGAGTGTTTGCATCTTTTAAATAAATTTATTCATATAGCTAATTATTTTAATATTCCTTTAGCTTTAGATAAAACCGTTTACCCAACTACAAGTCTAAAATTTTTGGGTATTCTCATAAATACTGTAACTATGGAATTCAGTATTCCTATAGAAAAAATCAATAAAACTATTGTTCAATTAAATTTTTTATTAAAAAAAGAAAAAACAACTCTTAAACATCTCCAATCCCTCTTAGGCTCTTTAAATTTTATCTCCCGAGTGATTCCCATGGGTAGGGTTTTTTCAAAAAGACTATATGCCGCCACATCAGGTAAGTCTTCACCTAATTCTCACATCAGAATTTCTAAACAATTAAAGATTGACATTTCAATTTGGCTACAATTCTTGTCTGAATTTAATGGCCACACTATTTGGCAAGAAGAATTTGTAGGTTCAGACACTTTGTCTCTTTTTACTGACGCTTCTGGTGCCATAGGTTATGGTGCCTTTTTTAATAATTCTTGGTCTGCTGAGTGTTGGCCGTTACTTTGGTCTAACAATCGTAAATATTCTAAAAATTTAGTTTTTCTCGAATTATTCCCAGTTCTGGTTTCTTTAACTATTTGGTACAGAGAATTCCAGAATAAGAGAATTCTTTTAAGATCTGATAATATGGGAGTGGTTTTTTCTATAAACTGTTTATCTTCCAAATCTCCTTTAGTTACTTCTTTATTACGCAAGATAGTTTTTCAATGCCTTAAATTTAATATTTGGTTGAAGGCTAAATTTATTTCTGGTAAAATTAATTATCTTGCTGATTATTTGTCCCGACAGCGCTTCAAAGATTTCTTCTCGATGGCTCCTCAAGCTTCCCGTTTGGGAATTCCATGTCCAATTCAACTTTGGGAGATAACAGACGACTAACTAATGAACTTATTTTAAGTTCATTAGCGAAAAATACATGGGCAGCGTATTCTGCCGCATGGCTAGAATGGAAGTTATTCTGTATATCTCTAAAAATTTCTCATTTTGAATTCAATCTCGAACATTTTATTGAATTTTCCCTTAACATGTATAAAAAAGGATTACAGGCCGAAACTATATCTAAAAAATTATCAGGAATTTCTTTTTTCTTTAAATTAATAGGTTACAATTCTATTTTAGATAATTTTATTATTAAACAAATTATTAAAGGCATAAAAAGAAATTCCGCCATTAAGGAAAAAGTAGACCTTTATCAGTTGAATTACTACAAAACGTCTTAAGTAAGTTAGTATCTATATGTTCCTCTGAATATGAAGTTCTATTATTTTCGACAGTTTTTTCGTTATCTTTCTTTGCTGCGTTAAGAATAAGTGAGATCGCAGCTGATAATAAACATTCCAACCCTCCTTTATTATTGTCCGACATTTCTTTAGGGAGCAATTTTATTAATTTGCATATTAAAAAATCCAAGACAGACCAATCTAGTACTGGAATTTGGCTCTGCTTAAAAAGTTTTCCAATAAAGTCAATTTGTCCAGTCAACAATATATTAAATTGGCTTCAGATTAGAAAAAATAATTCTGAAGCTTTATTTAACCATCTTGACAGTTCACATTTATCTAAATATCAATTTAATTATATTTTTCAGAAATGTCTGCTTGAATTAGGATATGCAAATTTAACATTTTCTGCTCATTCTTTTAGAATAGGAGCAGCAACATATGCTGCCCAAATAGGTTTAGATAGTTCTGTTATAAAACGTATAGGTAGATGGAGGTCCAATTGTTATAATCTATATATTCGGCCTAACCTTATTATCCATTAATTTTAGGATCTTCGAAAATTATTTGGATTTTTGGGGACGAATTGATTGAACTGACAAAGAGAAGATCCGCAATTAGACTTTCTACGTTAAACTTAGGTTTTTCCAACGAATATACAATTAGTTGGTTTTCATTTCCAGGTTTAAAAATTTCCAAAATTTATGAAAAAATATATGACATGTATTCTAATTTGCCTAATCCACATTTAATTATTTTACACGTTGGTTCTTTTGATTTGGGTAGAATAAAAACACATTTGTTAATTTATGAATTAAAAGATTTGATTCATAAAATATGTCACTTATTTAATGATTCTGTAATTGTATTTTCTGATATTATTCCCAAATTTTCCTGGTCCAACAAGGAATTTTCTTTTTTAGAATCAATAAGAAAAAGAATTAATAAAAAAATGGAAATGTATTTAAATGAAATTGGACAATTTTCTTACAGACATCTTGAACTTGAGGGATTTGTCAGAGGTCTTTACCAGAAAAAACTTGATCAATTATCTGAGATTGGTTGTGATATTTTCATTTCAGATATACAGAATATGATTGATAAAGGTATAAAAAAAAGGTTGCGATGTTTATTGGGCCACTTCGTATGCGATTTGGCGATGTGGGGGTTAAGTCACTCTCATGAGTGGACTTTTGATTTACTTTTGTTGGTAGAATATTTATATAATTATTTGTTATGGAAGTTTTATTATTAATCAATATTATTTATTAATGGTTAAGTAATAAGCATCGCGGCCTTTATATATCCAACCAATCAATAAAGATATTTGTTTAATTCTATATGAGTTTTGATTATTATTATTTATGAATTTTATGGGGCCTATGACATCATGGAGCGAACCAAATTGATTTTCAATGTGGGGAGCCATGATGTCATGGCACCTAACATTGATGTTTAACTGTTTTATTAATATTATTACTTACCTGTTTTTGGAATGGGTTAACCCAGATGCTGTGGGTGCTCGAATGGTTTTAGATGATTTTGATTGGAGAGTTCAGCAACTGACTTTTTCAACCTATAAAAGAACAGAAAATAACGACATTAGCGCATTCATGTAAGTATTTTACAAGATCCCTCCCTCCCCTTTTTATTTTATCCAGTCGCTTTGCTTATTGACGGGGGTTAAGTCACTCTCATGAGTGGACTTTTGATTTACTTTTGTTGGTAGAATATTTATATAATTATTTGTTATGGAAGTTTTATTATTAATCAATATTATTTATTAATGGTTAAGTAATAAGCATCGCGGCCTTTATATATCCAACCAATCAATAAAGATATTTGTTTAATTCTATATGAGTTTTGATTATTATTATTATTTATGAATTTTATGGGGCCTATGACATCATGCATGGGGATAATCCTGATCAGGATTCTTCCGGCATAGAGCCCCGACGACTCTATGCCGGAACAAAACAACGCAAGTGTGAAAGAGCCCATGAATGTGCAAACGTATGAACAACAAATTAACTATTACAGTGTCTGCCTGACCCCATCACCAATATAAGCTATACACTGTTGTTAACAGCTTATATATGCTTTGAGTAATTAGGGTTACGTGCATACCCTTTGTAAATCAACACTTAGAACCACACATATTGTCTTACTCACTTTCCAACATAGTGCATTGAGCATTTGCATGTGGTTATAACAGCCATAGGGATACATCCCTCCCAGTTTCCGCTAGTGATTACTAGCAGCCACTGGGCAAATTGGTTCCAAATCCTATCTTGGACTGATAGTTTTAACGTTTCTTTCTGTCCTGACACTGTGTGTTTTAAATAATAAAATAAAGAGATAATTTTACTTTACATTATTCAGTGGAGACCCCTAAAGGGATTTTTTGGTCAAATGACGGTTGACTTTTTCCACCTACACCGCCACATCCACCGCCTCCTCAACCTCCTACTCTATATGGACCTCATCCTCCTAGATTTTTTATTTTTACGTATTTTATGTTATTTAAATTCATTTCCCTATCCACATTTGTTTGCAGAGCACTTGCCATGCTCTTAACCACATTTTGATGATATTTGCAGCCCTCTAGCCCTTTCCATGTCATTTTTACAGCCATTTTAGTGCACAAAAGTTCGGGTACCCATTGACTTCAATGGTATTCGGGTTCGAGGCCAAGTTCGGTTCCCGAACTTGAACTTTTTTCTGAAGTTCGGCCGAACCCGTCGAACCCGAACATCCAGGTCTACTAGTAAGGCTTCCAGGGACTGGCCTACATCTCCCAAGTATATCAGCATATTATCTGCATAAAGCAAGATCTTTTCGGAAATACCTGCAATATCCCAACCTTGTATTCTATTACTGCCTGCTATATACACCGATAGCGGTTCCATTACTAAAGCAAACAAAAGGGGTGACAGAGGACACTCCTGTCTGGTGCCTCTTTTCAGCACAAACGACTTGGACAAATATCCATTAACTCTTACCCTAGCCGTCGGTTGTAAATATAGCAAATGCAACCACTGGAGGAAATTTTTGGGGACCCCCATTTTCTTTAAGACTTCCCACATAAACCCCCATTCCACCGAATCGAATCGCCTTCTCATTATCCAACAAGGCAATCGCTCTGCTGCCTGCATTATCATGCTCGATTTGTAAGTTTGTAAAGAGGCGTCTCAGGTTTATGTCTGTCATTTTCCCTGGGCTTGAAACCGGATTGATCTATGCCTACTACAGATGAAATGACTGACGACAATCTGCTAGCCAGCACCTTAGCCAGTAGCTTAGCGTCTGAATTTATCAACGATATGGGCCTATATAAGCCACACTGATCCGGAGGCTTCCCCACTTTGTGTATAACCACTATGGTAGCTTCAAGGAACAATGCCCCACCCTCCAGAGCATACATAAATAGTTTACTGAGTGTAACGGACCGTTCAGCACACAACTCCGTTCAGATGATATTCCCCTTTCCAATGCACAGGCAGCTACTGCAAGCACCAGTCTGCCGAACTGCAAACTGCACGAACACTGGAAACCGCGGAACAGGAAAAGCATACAATCGGCTTACACTCCTGGCAATCAGCATACAATCCAATTCCCCTAATAACGAGACGGCACTTTGTTTTGAGGTCAAGCAGAACACTTTAATGGGTTATTTTTCAGCCTTTTATGCAGGTCTCCTAGCAAGTAACACTCCCCCTGGGGCCCTTGTAAAAGACTGTGACAGTTTATATTTTAGCCAATCACATGCATTTACAGTATTGAAACCTTACCAGCAATTATACACAAATTCCCCTTCCCTCTGTCTGTAACACAATCAACAAAATACAATGAGCATTGTCTGTGATGCAATTAACTAACACACTGGCATTGTCTGAGACGCAATCCACAAAATACAATTACCAAACGTAATGGGCTAACTTAATCACTCACAGACAGAAAATACACATTTTTCCCCCAAACACAGAAAACCCCCAAATCCCCATAATGTATACATCCATGGATAGCTCTGATCTGGATGAACAACATATCCAAAAATCACCCAGATCCGAGCAGGGGTTCCCAAATTCCATGGAAGTCACATTTGGCCGGCCACAAGCATGGCATTTTCTGCCCAAAACAGTTCCACAGATTTCCATTAGGTCTGTCTTCTCCTTCAAAATTAGTATGGGCCATAATCCTGGGGCAGGAGGCGGGCAAACAGCCCCTTCCGAAACACAGTGGCGAAGTGTCTTTCGCCACACTGAGCCTCTGACTCACTTCCTTAATCTGAAAATTGTACTACTCCACAGGGAAACCATCCGGATCAGGAGTCTTCCCTTTTGCCATGGATAATATTGCATGCTGGATTTCCTGTGGGAATATGGGGCCATCTAATAATTGCTTCTCTGAATGCGCTAGCTCAGTCACAAGGATAGTATCCAAAAAAAAGCGCTATTTCCTCTGTAGATTTAGTAGCTTTAGAGGAATATAAGGAGGAGTAATAACTAGCAAACTGGTCACACCTTGACCATCCCTGTTAGCTGATACTACTGTTTGTGGAATTTCTGTTTTAGCCAGATACGCCAGGGTTCTCCCGCTCCTGTCCGCCTCAGCAAAGATATTCTGCTTCTGAACCATGAGACGTTTCTGCGTGAATTCTGTCAAATAAAAAGTATACTGCCTTTGAGCTAAAAACCAAACGGATTGATGCTCTGGCGTGGGGTCATCTATGTATGCTCTTTCTGCAAGATCTAACTTTTCCTCTAATTTCACCCGTGAGGAGAGCAGGACTGTGGAATAACTTTATTGTTCACGTCGTTCATGTACAGTATATTGACAATCTTGTATGATTGTATCTGTACTGATGCCTTACCTTGTTACTTTTTAATAAAACGAGTAAAAAAAAAAAAAGCCTTTTATGTCCATTGAATGCCTATTTTTTGGGGCCTGTACTGGCCGACAGTTACATATTTATCCTGTGACCGCCTAATGTACCTCCAGCCACAGAATCCAAAGTTCTTTGCTGTCAGGTAATGCCTATTGCCTAATTTTTGGGGTCTGTACTGGCCGACAGTTACATTCTTTACCTCTAGCCACATAATCACACCCTTGTCTCACTCCTCTGCTTCTCATTATGGTGGCGTATGAACTGCATTCACTATAGAGACCTTCTAATATCCCAGGGTCATGTTACTGTGCCCCTCACCCTGTACTGTGCCCCTTACCCTGTACTGTGCTCTCTTATACCCTGCATTGTGGCCTCTTACCACACCCTGTGCAGTGCCCCTAGTCATTCTCTGTACTGTGCCCTCTTATACCCTTTTATCCCGTCACGGTAAGGCGGTGTTATCCGGTCACTGTGCAGAGGTGTTTTCCGGTCAATGTATGGCGGTTGTATCCAATATCTGGATCGCCATAACTTTATCCCTTTCCCTGTCCACGCCATCCTTTTTTAGACCTTGCATGAGCGGAAAAATATGCAGATTGCAGTGTTAAGGACCTTTTGCGCCAAAATCTGTGTCAGAAATACGCCTAACATAGACGTATTTCTATATAATAAATGACCACCTAATTGTATTATTATTCGGGGGTAGGGATAATATCTTTGTATTAATAGCCATAACTTTTTTAAATGTTCCATTCATATGAGGGCTTATTTTGGGGGGTTAAGTTGTACCATTCAATTTATCATGTTATTTTATCCACTACTTTTAGAAAAATAGAAATCTTTGAAAAATATCTAAATTTTCTTTCCATCACCATTTTCTGACAGACAGAATTTTTCATATTTCATTCTGCAGACCTATATGCAGAGCTATATGAGGGCTTGTTTTTTGCAGGATGAAATTTAGATTTTATTGGTACCATTTTTGTGGTATTTACAATTTTCTGATCACAGTTTTTTGGAGGAGGGTGTTTTTTTATTTTTATTTTTTCCTTACAGTGATCAGGCAATACACTTGCGATATGAGGCGATACATATAAGGCAATATAGTATAAGGTGATATGGTTTATTTTTTTAATTTATATATTTTTATATATAAAATTGGGAAAGGGGGGTAATTTAGACTTTTTTTTTTTTACTTTTTGACTTTTAGGCCCCTTTCACATGAGAGTGACGGATTAGGTCCGGATGTGTTCAGGGTGCGTTAAGTAAAACTCGCACCATTTTGCAAGCAAGTTTAGTCAGTTTTGTCTGAAATTGCGTTCAGTTGTTCAGTTTTCTCCGCGAGAGTGCAATGCGTTTTAAAGCGTTTGTCACGCACGTGATAAAAAACTGAAGGTGTACAAACTCTTAGCAACCATCAGTGAAAAACGCATTGCATCTGCACTTGCTTCCGGATGCAATGTGTTTTTCACTAAAGCCCCATTCACTTGCATGGGGCCAGGGCTGCGTGAAAAACACTGAATATGGCTTCATGCACACGGCCGTTGTGCGGCCGTTCCGTGATTGCGTTCCCCAATGCACGGGCAACATCCATGCAGCGGGCCGGACCCATTCAACATGAATGGGTTTGTGGTATGTCCACATCACGAAAAAATATGACATGTCATATTTTATTGCGGTGCGGAACCACGGAAAGAAACACGATGGAAGCTATCCGTGGTCCTTCCGGTGTTCCGTTCTGCATCTCCGGAATTGCGGACCCATTCAAGTGAATGGGTCCGCATCCGTGATGCGGAGTGCACACGGCCGGCAGGCATGGATTGCCGACCCGCCGTTTGCAGGCCGCAATACGGCCATGGCCGCTCAACGGCCATGTGCATGAGGCCTATAGAACATGCTGCGTTTTTCACGCAGAGCTGATGAGTGAAAAAAAACGCTCATGTATGCAGACCCATTGAAGTGAATGGGTCCGGATTCAGTGCGGGTGCTATGCGTTCACGTCACACATTGCACCCACTGAAAACTCGCTCATGTGAAAGGGGCCTTATGGTGACAACTTTTACGGTGACTAGAACCTGTGATTTTTTGATCTCTTGTCCTATTCACCCTAATTGCCATTCCCTGTCATTGTGGCAGGGTGTCATTTTCCCCTTTTTTTGGGGGGGGGGAGTGCACCACTGCCCATCTTTACATAGCTGGATTCTACTTTGCCCAAATGTAGGCCAAAAGCCCAGTAGAGGCATGTAATTGAGTAGGAAGTATCACATAGCTGGACCTTACTTTGCCCAGATTGCAGGCTGATAGCCCAGGAGAGGCATGTGTTAGAATAGGTCCCGTCTGTTTGAAGCCACCTTCTCGCGGGTAGATGAGCTTCTACTTTTTTTTTTACAGTAAGAACAACTGAACATGAATTAACTGTTTACTTATGTCTTTGTGCATTAAACAGTCTGCTGTCACTTGTAGTTCTATGTATGTAGTGTATTTTAGCCACGGTAGAGTGCACCTGCGTCCTTGTCTATATGCATTGTTGTAGTAAATATTAATAGTTGTAATCAGCTCGCATCAAAGTTTGTGTAAGGAAAAAGGTAAGTCTCCCCTCCCTCAGCCCCAGTCAGAGAGAGACACCCATGTTACCATCTTGGTTGAAAATTCTGAGAGACTCCTCCGCCCTGCTCAGTCTGCTCACCTTTTATTTACTAACAAAAGGTGTAAAAGGGGCTGGCCCAAGACAAGGATACAGGAAGTTCTAACATGTAGGAAGTGATGTCAAAGGACAGGGCGGGGAAATCAATGTGGCCAGGCAGACAATGCACACGCCCCATCCCTGTATAAGGAAGGATGAGTCATGTCCACTGTCTGATCAGCCAGGTGTCCGCCCACCCCCATCACTGTCAGCATGGACCTCATTCAATACTGCTCAAAGGTGATCAGTATCTAATAAAGACTGGTTCTCATAGGTTTAAAATTATCTCCGAGACATTGCTACAGCTATTGTTAGTATACGGTACTAGTATACCGACAAGGCAGATATGCATGTCTTAAAAGCAGACAATTCTCCAAGCCAATGAGAAGGTTTTCATACTGACGGTTTTGCCACTGGTCTCGATTCAGCCAAAATACCCTCTGCTAGAGCGCTCCCTGGCTAAATCAGACACAGGGAGACAGATGACAAACTATAAAAACACACACACATCCTAAAGTAAAATGTCCGCATAATAAAATTTCCACAACAGTCCCTCCTCTTTGTCATATGCTCGCCAATGTCCCTCGACAGATCTCGATCTTCTTCTTTGAAAAAAACAGTCTTTGTAAAGTCAATCTTGACACGTCGTCTTTTCTTCAGGAGGTGACTTAGGAGGTGGCGTTTTGCGTTGGTCGCCGGCTGGTTTGGGATCCTCTGCATCTGGTCCATGGTTTGGTCTTCAGGGCGTCTTGTCTGTTCGGTCTTCGGTAACTCAGTCGATTAGACATCAGGAACATCTCACTCCGGCGTATAGAAGAAATGGAAACAAAAAACATAAGTACATGTCCCATTTTCTTTCACCCGGATCCAATGGAAAACCAGTGAGCCCCAAGACCTCCCAAAGCTTTAAAAAGGATTCTGACCGTCACTAGTCATAGCTCCGCCTCTGTCCTGCTCCTGTCAGTATGGGCCTGACCCTTGTCAATGGTGTCTGCTAGTCAGGCATAACCTTTCTCACAACCGGAGGATCCCACATCTACGGGTCGCCTAGCTGCCCGGACACCCATACAGGATTAATAAGCAAGGAGCAGGAGCAGGAGCCAGAGCTAATATTAATAATGTATCGTCTATCAACAAATGCCTCCTTGTAACAAATAAACAAAAATGATACTCTGCATTCTTTGACTTAGTTGAGCAGCTTCTTGCAGTGACCAGTGTGGATCCAGTTGTCTCGTCCTTCGAACTTCAGAGAGGTTGGAGTCATCAGCAGCACCTGGAATGGCCCAAGATATCTCGGCTCTAGTCCCGTCCTCGGATGTTTCTTTAGCACGACCCAATCACCTGGTTGACTAGAATGAACACTGGTTATTGAGTCTGGGTCCGGAAGAGAACTCCCGAACCCGGTGGTGGACATCGAGTGATAACCCGTGGGGCTGCCTGGGGGCATACCTGATGGAATGAAAGGGTTATAGTGGAACATTCAGGCCATGGATTGGCCGTGATTTTTACCTTCTTTGCAAAAATCAGACCCAAGTACCAGCAAAGAAAAGGATTGACATTTGAGAGGTTAGAAAGTTTGAAGATCGTTGTTTTCTGCACCACTTTCCCCCCTTCTCATCGTCCTTAAAACCAGGACGAAGAGAAGCTGGATTAAACATGGTGCATCGTCTCAAGGTTAGATGGAGAGATGACGAAGGGATGAGAGAGAGAGAGATAGAGAAAGAGAAAAGGAGAAAAGCGCTTCTCTTGGACTCTGTAGTCTTAGCGGGACGGGATTACATGACAGTGTTAGTTCGCACTGTCTGGGACTTTTGAATGCCCTGTTGCTGGAGCTCGATGGATTCGTGCAGCCACAGTTCTGCCTTCTGGAGGGAACCATGGCTTTGGAGTCTAGTGGGAAATTCACGGACAAACTTTTCCCAAATCCAGACCTCAAAGGTCCCTTCTTTGGGGATGGTCCACTCTGAACCTACAGTCCATTGGTGCCAATCTTTGAGGGGCTTAACAACTCCTCCTCCATAGATGGATTTCATGTACTGCTTGGCTATCCTATAGTCAGAAGTGGTACCCTTCTGTTCCCTAAACTCATGCTCGAGCCTTCTAAAAGTAGATGCGTCCATCTCCAGTTTCCCGCGACCTACGCAAGGAATTTTCCCACGGCCTACGCAAGGAATTGTCCCGCGACCTACGCAAGGACTGCCCTGCGACACACGCTGGGCGGCTGTTACTCCCCTTCGTTTGCCTCTGAGGTGCCCCAGGGTTTCTGGCACCGACACACGGACTCCGTTCACCCTAGTTAGACCTCAGGAAAAGGAGTAATCAGTGTGAAGAAAAGGGCTCTCGCCGACACACGGCGGCCCTCTGAGTCTCCTAATGAGATATACCAGCCTCGGTTTTGGCTCTGAATAGTGACCTGACCACAGGATAGGGCTTCCAATTGACCTGGAGTGGAAAAAGGGGTGCACAGAGAATACACAGTACCTTCTGTGGGGACGAGGGGTGCACAGAGAACAAACAGTACCTTCTGTGGGGACGGGGGGTGCACAGGAAACAAACACACAGTACTCCTGTGGGGAATGGGGTTACTCACACAGCTATTGGTATGCTCAGGTGATATATATCACCTTGTCTCCTTAAAAAAATGCTCATCAACTCACTTTCCTTTGGCGATATGATTCTATATAGTCAAGCTGAACAGCACAGGAAGCCCTTTTTGCAGTGACTGATCAAAAACCTCTCACTCAGCAGCAACCCTTGAATTCAGACAGTAGTTCCCACACAATATCATGATACCCCCAGTACTCCTAACCAAATCTGCAGAGAAAAGAGAGGGAAAGAAAGAGAAGAAAGAAAAAGAGAAAAGCGCCAAAATATGAAAAACCTAAAAAAAAAATTATAAAAAGAAAAAAATTAATAATAGGCTAAAAAATACAAATGGGTTGGTAAATAAGGAAAAACTGAAAGAAACTTAAAAAAAAAACTAAAAAAATAATAATAAATGGATTAGTAAAATAAGAAGACCTGTAAACAGGAGAGAAAAACAAACATAACAAACTTCAGTTACAGACAGTCCTGCTACTTACATTGAGATTCAGTAAAAAGTTAATTTTACCTTAACCCAAAACGCATACAAAAACTAAAACCTTAGGAACACATACAATTGCATAGGACTGAATTAACAAATCAATGTCCTGGAGGGTTGCCCTGAAACCGTACAGGAGAAATTCCTACCCACCCAGTAATTGAAATGTTAATTTGCCCATCCCCAAACAGCTTCAGATTCATTTTACCAGAGAACCAGGATTCAACATCACAAGGTCCCAAAACCGGTTTCTTTCACATTTTAACTGTTCATATTGTGATTTAAAATCTGCTTCACTGATAAATGACCTTGGCTGTCCCTGGGGTCTCTGCCTTTGCAAAGAAGCATGTCTGGGACCATTACCCCACCGTGCTGAATAAACCACTTCATTTCTAGGTGTGGTTCTGGGGTACTTAACATACCTGTATCTGTTGCCATTAGCAACGTCACAATATCGTGCAATGTGCCCGTATTCCCTGCATGCAAAACAAAGGATAGCTCGCCTTCCTGCATAATACCTTGTCTGGGCACATGGCGATTTGATTTGGCGCACATTAACCATCCTAGCATGACTAGACCCCACACTACAATCTGTATTGAGTCCACTTACCACGGACTCATCTGAGGAATCTTCTGGCCTTGTGTTGATACTTCCAACTCCAGGGTCAGACACATTGTCTATCTCCATCCCTGAGTCGGTTCCACTATCTGAACCACAATCCTCAGACTTCTCCATGCTTACAGTGCATACATTGTCTCCAATCCCAGACACATTACTCTCCAACGGTTGTTTCAATAACTCTGGCAATTCCCTTACAGCACCCTGTGCATGCATCAGGCTTTCAGCATTTTCCTTCCGCAGCTCAGTATTACACCTCACAGTACATTCATAATTAGCGCTAGCTTCAGCTGCCTGCTGGACAAGAGTTCTCAATTTAACAATTTCCACTTTTAAATCTTCCACTTCTCCTTCCAAACTCAGCTTCAGCCTACAAGACTCCTGATATTTATCCGCTATCCACCCAGCAGCAAAAATCAGAGCATACTTGCCTTTCCTTTTGCACCATTTTTTGGTACCGATCAGGTTTGCTACACAATGAGCCTGCAGCCATGGATCAGTAGATCCCTGCATAGCCTGAAGAATGGCCGCCGTGTCCTTCAACTTTGCTACTTCTTTAAAAATACTTTCCATTGCACAAAAACAAACACCACAATGGTTGCTACAAAAAAACAAAACACTAGTACCAATTTCTAGGAGTTGTCCCAATACTTTTGGCATAGAACCTTTCTACACTGTAGTACCCGTATTAATTATGCCAAACAAGTCTACAATTCAGTGTAACAGCCACAGATATACTGTACAAACATTAAGTAGAATCATCAACTATAGGACGATTTCACCACTAAACTGCCACTAATGTTCACACAATGATTACTGTATGAGACTGGTCACTGCGCTATAACCGAACACTCAACCGATATCCAGCACAAAACTTATCAAAACAAAATCAAACTGTACATAGAAAGGTTACAAAAAGACAAGATAACTATTCGACAAAACTAACATTTCAGGCAAAAACAATCAGATCGCTTTCCATAGTTAACTGACTAAGATGGGCCGACAAACACATGGTAAAGATGGCCGAAAGATGGCCGACAAGCACATGGTCATCACACAAAGGAAATCAAGATAGTGTCTACAATATCCAACAATAAAAACAGTTTCTATATTTCCTGTTCCCTTCCCCTTGAAACCAGAGCAAAACCTCCACTCTGTGGGTGATTTACAGGTTAACAATATAAAAATACTCTCTAAATGCTGTCTCTAATGTACAAACACTAAAACCAATTGCTGCCTCTATAAACCTCTATAAAATTGCCTCTTACAAAATCAAAGTAACATAAAAGTTAAGAAGTTACAAAAAACACAATACCCTGTACTACTCATCATACAATCTCATCATACAACCTCTGTACAATCAACTCACAAGGGAAAAACACTTACCTTATCCTCACACCCCTTGATGCAGCAGATAACAACCATATACACCAAAAGGTTCTTTTAAGTAGATTTCTTTCCTGAAAACAGCAGATTGGAGTACACAGATTTAAATTCACAAAGAGCAAAACTTTCTCAACAATGAGAGTAAGGAAAAGGATATTACCTTATGCCGGCCTTTTTTGCTTTTTGAAAATTAAGCTGTGTCTCCTTTAAGTTCTGCCGATAACGGGGAAAAAAATTTGCTTTCTAATTCGTGGTCGCCAACTGTTGTAGTAAATATTAATAGTTGTAATCAGCTCGCATCAAAGTTTGTGTAAGGAAAAAGGTAAGTCTCCCCTCCCTCAGCCCCAGTCAGAGAGAGACACCCATGTTAGCATCTTGGTTGAAAATTCGGAGAGACTCCTCCGCCCTGCTCAGTCTGCTCACCTTTTATTTACTAACAAAAGGTGTAAAAGGGGCTGGCCCAAGACAAGGATACAGGAAGTTATAACATGCAGGAAGTGATGTCAAAGGACAGGGCGGGGCAATCAATGTGGCCAGGCAGACAATGCACACGCCCCATCCCTGTATAAGGAAGGATGAGTCATGTCCACTGTCTGATCAGCCAGGTGGCCGCCCACCCCCCATCACTGTCAGCATGGACCTCATTCAATACTGCTCAAAGGTGATCAGTATCCTATAATAAAGACTGGTTCCCATAGGTTTGAAATTATCTCCAAGACATTGCTACAGCTATTGTCAGTATACGGTACTAGTATACCGACAAGGCAGATATGCATGTCTTAAAAGCAGACAATTCTCCAAGCCAATGAGAAGGTTTTCATACTGACGGTTTTGCCACTGGTCCCGATTCAGCCAAAGTACCCTCTGCTAGAGCGCTCCCTGGCTAAATCAGACACAGGGAGACAGATGAAAAACTATAAAAACACACACACATCCTAAAGTAAAATGTCCGCATAATAAAATTTTCGCAACAGCATTATGGAGGTACTGGTTTAATTTTCCACTTCTTTTTTGGTGTATACCAGTGGGGAGTGGTGTCCCCTGTGAACCGTGCACCACCACCCATCTACCTGATGCTTTTAATCAGTAGCATTACATACGGTAGCTGGATCCTACTTTGCCCAATTGTAGGCCAAAAGCCCAGGAGAGGCATGTATTTGAATAGAAGGTATACCATAGCTGGACCTTACTTTTCCCAGATTGTATGGTTAATACCCCAGGACAGGCATGTGTTAGAGTAGGTCCCGTCTGTTTGAAGCCACCTTGTCGTGGGTAGAGGGGCCTGACATATTTTTGATCAATAATATGTGCAAAGAGCTTCTACTAATTCTTTTAATAAGTAAAACAGCAATGTAGTTTGCTTTTTTCATGAATTCACTGTTTACTTATGTTTGTGCATTAAGCAGTGTGCTGTTACTTGTAGTTCTATTCTGTATGACAAAGTTGGCACCCACCGCATGGGCTCAATGCAGCAGCCCGCTACATACATTCCTTCAGCCACCATGATGTACAGGTATACCTGATTTGTAGCAATTCATGACAAATCAATTTTTAACAAATGAAATTTCTTGTTGAAGTTTGCCAAATAAAATTTTTAAAAAAATCTGCTCATCACTAATCAGCATACAGATGGCACTGAAACCAAATCTATTGATAGTCTGTCCAATAGGGGCTGTGAAGAGAGAAAAGAGGCGAGGACCTTGGACTGAACCCTAAATAATCCAACAGCAAAAGCAAGAGGAGAAGAAGTAGAGCCAGCAAATTACACACTGAAAGAGCTGCCAGACAAGAAGAACACCAGGAGAAAGCAGTGTTGAAGACCAATAAATTGGAGCATGCTGCGTAGAAGATGGTAGTCTACAGTGTTAAACACCATAGAAAGATCAGAGAAAATAAGCAGAGAGTAGTTACCATTGCTTTTGGCTTGGCGGGAGATAATTTATCACTCTGCTAAGGGTAGTTTGTGTAGAGTGTAGAGGGTGGAAACCAAATTGCAAAAAGAGATTTAGCAGAGAGATAGTGGATGAGGTGAGAGCAGAGCAGGCATTCCAGAAGATTAGAGATAAAGGGGTGATTAGAGACAGGTATGTAGCTAGCTATGCAGGATGGGTGAGAGATATTTTTTCAGTAATATGATTATGACGGAATGTTTGTAAGAAGAAGGGAATACCAAAAGAGGGAGAGACATTAAAAATTATTTAGTTAGGTGGGTAGTGGCAACCAAGGAGAGAGACTGGAGGAGGTGTGAGGGAATAGGGTCAGTAGTGCAGGTAGTAGGTCGAGAAGAGGAGAGAAACCTGGATACACATTCTTTTGTGAGTCAAAAGTAGAACGTGAACCAGAGGAGTTGTAGGAAGGAAAGGGATTAATGATGCGACTGGGAGCTAATGTCATGCCGGATGTTTTAGATTTTCTCTTTGAAGTAGGTGGCTAGAATTTAGGCACAGAGTTCAGTTATAGGTGCCTGCCCTTTAGGAATGAGGAGTAAGTAAAAAGTATGAAACAGTTTTTGTGGATTATATGATAGTTAAGAGTAGAGAGAGGTGAAGTGGGTCTGATTGGCGATGTGAAAGGTAGAGTTAAAGGTCCTTAGCATAAACCTATAATGGAGGAAATCTTCTAATATATGAGATTTTCTTCATATGCATTCAGCACTCCTGGAGCCTTGCCGAAGATAGTGAGTTTGAGGTGTGTGCCAGGGTTCCGTTTTTTTGTGTTGGAAGGCTGTAAGTGTAGGGAGCGCTACATCATCATGAGAGGGTTGCCAACCAGAATTTTCTTTTTTTTTTTGACAACTTATCCCAAAATCTCAGACAGCTAATATTTTTTACGGACAAATTGGAAAACGATAATGAATGATAAAGATTATAAGTAATACATGTCTATAGCTCAATATACTGATAAGAACTCATTACTAGCATTTACTGTGAGCTGTAAAATAATGATAATTACCAACAAAATAATTGAGTCGAATACCACCAGCCTCAAAAATGGACACAAGAAAAAACTCACTTATTTTTACGGACTGTCCAGAAATTTCAGGACAGTTGGCAACCCTGAATCCAGGGTGCTTCTGAGGGATAATTGCAGTGTTTAGCAGTGAGATCTCGATAGGAGAGGGAATATATTGGGGACAATGATGACTGTAGAAAGTCTGTATTAGGTCTCATTCATGCAATCTGACATGCAAACAGAAATGCAAACTGCGGATCCATAAAACCAGCCGTGTGCACCCTTCATCATGCACGGTGCAGACCTATTGACTTCAATGGGTTCGCAATCTGCAAGATGCGGCCAAAGATAGGACATGTCCTATCTGTTGCGGTGTGGAGGCATGGACCCGGAAGCACATGTGGATCCACAGTTTGCAAAACAGACACAGCTGTTACATTGTCATCTGAATGCAGCCTTAACCCAAGTCAGCCTCAAACCCGGCCTGGTGGTGTGCGATAATCTGCGAAATCTTGTAGCAGCTCTGGGACTAGCCCGTTTGATGCACATCCCTTGCCTGGCGCATGTGTTGAATTTGGTGGTGCAGAGATTCCTTAAAAGTTACCCCGATATGTCAAAGCTGCTGCATAAAGTGCGGGCCATCTGTGCACGCTTTTGGCGTTCTCACCCTGCTGCTGCTCGCCTGTCAGTGGTGCAGCGTAACTTCGGCCTTCCCGCTTACCGCCTCATATGCGACGTGTCCACAAGGTGGAACTCCACCTTGCACATGCTGGCCAGACTGTGCGAGCAGCAGCAGGCGATAATGGAGTTTCAGCTGCAGCACGCACGGGTGAGTCGCTCGGCGGAACAGCAGCACTTCACCACCAATGACTGGGCCTCCATGCGAGACCTGTGTTCCTTGTTGCGCTGTTTCAAGTACTCCACCAATATGGCCAGTGCCGATAACACCGTTCTAAGCGTTACTATCCCACTTCTATGCCTCCTTGAAAAGACGCTCCTGGTGATGATGGAAGAGGATGTGGCACAGGAGGAGGAGGAGGAAGAGGGATCATTTCATAGGGTTTAAGGCCAGTCATTCCAAAGTGGCTCCGAGGGTGGGTTCCTGCACCCACAAACACCAGGTACACAATTGTCCAGCCAGGGCAGAGTTCTGGAGGATGACGAGGTGGAGGATCAGGAGATGGAGGAGGAGGAAGCATTTTCACAGCAGGGTGGCACCCAGACCAGCTCATGGCCATCACTGGTGCATGGCTTGGGGGATACAGAGGACACAGACGATACATCTCCCACAGAGGACAGCTTTTCGTTGCCCTTGGGCAGCCTGGCACACATGAGCGATTACATGCTGCAGTGTCTCCACAACGACCGCCGAGTTGCCCACATTCTAACTTGTGCTGATTACTGGGTGGCCACGCTGCTGGATCCCCGTTACAAGGACAACGTACCGTCCTTTATTCCCTCACTGGAGCGTGATCGTAAGATGCGAGAGTACAAGCGCACGCTGGTGGACGTGCTGCTGGTGGCATTCCCACCTGACAGCTGTGGCACAGTGGAAGCACAAGGCGAAGGCAGAGGACGAGGAAGAGGTCGCCAACGCAGCTGGGGCACCGCCAGCACCTCAGAAGGCAGGGTTAGCATGGCCGAAATGTGGAAAAGCTTTGTCAGCACGTCACAACAACCAGCACCACCAGCTGATATGGAACATCTTAACAGGAGGCAGCATTTCACCAACATGGTGGAGCAGTATGTGTGCACACGCCTACACGTGCTGAATGACGGGTCTGCCCCCTTCAACTTCTGGGTCTCAAAATTGGGCACATGGCCTGAGCTTGCCATTTACGCTTCGGAGGTGCTGGCCTGCCCTGCAGCCAGTGTATTATCTGAACGTGTGTTTAGCACGGCAGGGGGTGTCATCAAAGACAAGCGCAGCCGTCTGTCCACAGCCAATGTGGACAAGCTCACGTTCATTAAAATGAACCAGGCATGGTTCCCTCAGGACTTATCTGTACCTTGTGCAGAATAGACATGTATACCGGCACTAACCAGCCATTGTTATACTGCAGCGCAATTGCTCATTCTTGTATTTTAGATATTTCACACTCTTTTAGAGTGTACCCTAATTTAAATTTTTTTTATTAAAACCAAAAACCTGTGTTGGCTGCCTCGTCCTCCTACACCCCCGCTTCAACCTACACCGCTACGTCCACTGCCTCCTCAAACTCCTACTCCATATGGAACTCCACCTCATAAATCAATTTTTTTTATTTTATTTGTACGTATTTTATTTTATATCATTTCACTACTTTGTCAGTTACATTTTCGGGTGAAATTCACAAATTTTTGTGTGTATAGCACCACTGCTATAGCTAGTAGACCGTTAAAAATAAAATAAAATTGTCAGTTCCATTTTCGGGTGAAATTCACAAATTTTTGGGTGTGAAGTACCACTGCTATACCTAGTAGACAGGTTAAACAATAAAAACATTTGTCTGTTACATTTTCTGGTGAAATTCAACAATTTTTGGGTGTGAAGTACCACTTCTATACCTAGTAGACCGGTAAAAAAAAAAAAAACATTTGTCACTTACACTTTATTTTAAAAAAAATACCAATTTCTCTACTTCTATAATACATATTAATACCTATAAAAATTGTTATTACTTTACTTTATTTCACATATGTCTTCTTCAGGTTAGAATCATTTTGGAAATTACATTTTATTTTTTGGGGACGTTACAAGGCTTAGAAGTTTAGAAGTAAATCTTGAAATTTCGCAGACATTTTCAAAAACCAAATTTTTAAGGACCAGTTTAGGTCTGAAGTCACTTTGTGAAGCTTACATGATAGAAACCACCCAAAAATGACCCCATTCTAGAAACTACACCCTCAAGGTATTCAAAACTGATTTTACAAACATCGTTAACCCTTTAGGTGTTCCACAAGAGTTATTGGCAAATAGAGATGAAATTTCAGAATTTAAATTTTTTGGCACCTTTTTTTTTTTTTTTTTTTTTACGGTGTTCACCTGAGGGGTTAGGTCATGTGGTATACCTAATATGTATACTTTTTTTTTATTTATGTAAGTTTTACACAATAATACCATTTTAGAAACAAAAAAAATCATGTTTTAGTGTTTCCATAGTCTAAGAGCCATAATTTTTCAGTTTTTGGGCAATTATCTTGGGTAGGGTATGATTTTTGCGGGATGAGATGATGGTTTTATTGGCACTATTTTGGGGTGCATAGACTTTTTGATCGCTTGCTATTACACTTTTTGTGATGTAAGGTGACCAAAAATGGTTTGTTTAGCACAGTTTTTATTTTTTATTTTTTACGGTGTTCACCTGAGGGGTTAGGTCATGTAATATTTTTATAGAGCCAGTCGATACGGACGCGGCAATACTTAATATGTATACTTTTTTTATTTATGTAAGTTTTACACAATAAGGCCTATTGCACACGGACGTTTTTTTTCCCGTTTACTGGACGTTTTTTGCGTTCCGTATACGGTCCGTATACGGAACCATTAATTTCAATGGGTCCGCAAAAAAAACGGAATGTACTCCGTATGCATTCCATTTCCGTATTTCCGTTTTTCCGTTCCGTTTTAACATAGAACATGTCCTATTATTGCCCGCAAATCACAGTCCGTGGCTCCATTCAAGTCAATGGGTCCGCAAAAAAACGGAACACATACGGAAATGCATCCGTATGTCTTCCGTTTCCGTTCCGTTTTTTGCTGAACCATCTATTGAAAATGTTATGCCCAGCCCAATTTTATCTATGTAATTACTGTATACTGTATATGCCATACGGAAAAACGGAACGGAAAAACGGAACAGAAACGGAAACACAACGGAAACAAAAAACGGAACAACGGATCCGTGAAAAACGGATCGCAAAACACTGAAAAAGCCATACGGTTGTGTGCAATAGGCCTAACAGCTTTTTTAAAACAAAAAAAATCATGTTTTAGTGTCTCCATATTCTGAGCCATAGTTTTTTTATTTTTTGGGTGATTGTCTCAGATAAGTGCTCATTTTTTGCGGAATGAGATGATAGTTAGATTGGTACTATTTTGGTGGGCGTACGCCTTTTTGATCGCTTGCTGTTGTACTTTTTGTGATGTAAGGTGACAAATTGTTTTTATTTAGCACAGTTTTTATTTTTTATTTTTTACGGTGTTCACCTGAGGGGTTAGGTCATGTTTTTCACTTTATTTTTTGTCCCACTATGGGACAGGGTCTGATCCTTGTTTCAATACAGCACAATACATCTGTATTGTGCTGTATTGAACTGTTAGTGTCTTACACTGTAAGACGCTAACAGCCTGGGGGCTGGGTCTCTTAGGCTTCCGTACATGACAGGCCCCAAGCCTTGGAATGGCTTGGGGCTGCCATGGCAACCATCGAGTCCCCGCCACAGCAGCGCGGGGACCCGATGCATGAGGTGAGGGAGCGCAAACCTCCCATATGCCGTGGTCAGCGCTGACCGCGGCATATAAGGGGTCAATCCACTGGCATCGGCGTTATCATCCGATGCTGGTGGATGCAGCAGGGATCCAGCTGTCAGTAACCGCCAGATCTCTGCTGCTGATCGGGGGGACCGCACGCGGGGGGAGGAACGACTGCAGGGCGAGAACACTTGTCCTCGAGCGCTAAGTGCCGGCGATTGAGGACGAGCATTCTCGTCCTGGGTTGTTAAGGGGTTAATTGATGCGTGCCACCTCCTTTGATTCAATGCTTAAACTTACAAGTTGTACCACATTTGCACTTCAATAATTTGTCCCACATTTCCGCTATACTCTTTTGGCCAACATTTGTGCCTCAATAGCTTTTCAAACATTTCCGCTTGACTCTTTTGGCTCACATTTGGGCTTCTGTAATTTGTCTCACATTTGCGCCTCAATAGCTTTTCCCAAATTTCTGCTTGATCCCAAATTTTTTTTATAAAATGATCTCCCTTGAATTCGGTCTCTTCTTCTCACGATCCGTCTCCGGTGTGGAACCCTGATTCGCCGATAACCGTGATCAACATGGTAGGCTCAGAAAAGAACATCGAAAGTTGATAGAGAAGATATCCAAATGGATGGTGGATGTCACTGGGGCACCTCTGCATAGGTGACAGGAACATAAATTTAAAAAAATCGTCAATTTCATTGTCAGGTGACATTTTTCAAATTTTGCCAGATAGAAACCCCTGCTCTGCATAGTTGACAGGGAAAAATATTTAAGAAATTCATTAATTGATGCGCGACACATCCTTTCATTCAATGCTTAAACTTTAAAAAGTTGTCCCACTTTTACACTTTAATACTTTGTCCCATATTTCCGCTCTATAATTTTAAATTTAAAAAAATTAATCCTCCCTTGGATGTGGTCTCTCTTTCTCACGCTCCCTCTCTGGCCTGGAACCCTGATTCCCCGCCACCTGTGATCACCATGGTAGGCGCATAAAAGAACATTGAAAGTTGAGCAGATATCAAATTGGATTGTGAACATCACGGGGACGTGCGACATGGTGGGGCAGTAAGTATGCACACGCCTACACGAACTGACTGACAGGGGTCAGCCCCTGCAACTTCTGGGTCTCCAAATTGGGCACATGGCCTGAGCTTGCCCCTTACCCCTTGGAGGTGCTGGCCTGCCCTGCAGCCAGTATATTGTCTGAACATGTGTTTAGCACGATAGGAGAGTTCTATTTCCCAATGTTTTAGGGTGTACCCTAATTTAAAAAAATATAAATACATTTTAAACCAAAAAGTAGTGTAAGCTACCTTCTCCTCCTCCACCGCCACTTCCACCTACACCGGCACGTCAACCTCCTACTCCATATGGACCTCGTCCTCCTAGATCAAGATTATAATCTTTTATTTTTACGTATTTTATGTTATTTAAAGTCATTTTCCTATCCACATTTGTTTTCAGAGCACTTGCTATGCTCTTAACCACATTTTTATGACATTTGCAGCCCTCTAGCCCTTTCCATGACATTTTTACAGCCATTTTAGTGCTCAAAAGTTCGGGTCCCCATTGACTTCAATGGGGTTCGGGTTCGGAGTCAAGTTCGGGTCAAGTTCAGGTCCCGAACTTAAACTTTTTTCTGAAGTTCGGCCGAACCCGTCGAACCCGAACATCCAGGTGTCCGCTCAACTCTACTAGTAAGGCTTCCAGGTCCTGGCCTACATCTCCCAAGTATATCAGCATATCATCCGCATAAAGCAAGATCTTTTCCTAAATTCCTGCAATATCCCAACCTTGTATTCTATTACTGCCTGCTATATACACCGATAGCAGTTCCATTACTAAAGCAAACAAAAGGGGTGACAGAGGACACCCCTGTCTGGTGCCTCTTTTCAGCACAAACGACTTGGACAAATATCAGTTAACTCTTACCCTAGCCGTCGGTTGTATATATAGCAGATGCAACCAATGGAGGAAATTTTTGGGGACCCCCATTTTCTTTAAGACTTCCCACATAAACCCCCATTCCACCGAATCGAACACCTTCTCATTATCCAACGAGGCAATCGCTCTGCTGCCTGCATTATCATGCTCGATTTGTAAGTTTGTAAAGAGGCGTCTCAGGTTTATGTTTATGTCCGGATTGATCTATGCCTACTACAGATGAAATGACTGACGACAATCTGCTAGCCAGCACCTAAGCCAGTAGCTTAGCGTCTGAATTTATCAACGATATGGGCCTATATAAGCCACACTGATCCGGAGGCTTCCCCACTTTGTGTATAACCACTATGGTAGCTTCAAGGAACAATGCCCCACCCTCCAGAGCATACATAAATAGTTTACTGAGTGTAACGGACCGTTCAGCACACAACTCCGTTCAGATGATATTCCCCTTTCCAATGCACAGGCAGCTACTGCAAGCACCAGTCTGCCGAACTGCAAACTACACGAACACTGGAAACCGCGGAACAGGAAAAGCATACAATCGGCTTACACTCCTGGCAATCAGCATACAATCCAATTCCCCTAATAACGAGACGGCACTTCGTTTTGAGGTCAAGCAGAACACTTTAATGGGTTATTTTTCAGCCTTTTATGCAGGTCTCCTAGCAAGTAACACTCCCCCTGGGGCCCTTGTAAAAGACTGTGACAGTTTATATTTTAGCCAATCACATGCATTTACAGTATTGAAACCTTACCAGCAATTATACACAAATTCCCCTTCCCTCTGTCTGTAACACAATCAACAAAATACAATGAGCATTGTCTGTGACGCAATTAACTAACACACTGGCATTGTCTGAGACGCAATCCACAAAATACAATTACCAAACGTAATGGGCTAACTTAATCACTCACAGACAGAAAATACACATTTTTCCCCCAAACACAGAAAACCCCCAAATCCCCATAATGTATACATCCATGGATAGCTCTGATCTGGATGAACAACATATCCAAAAATCACCCAGATCCGAGCAGGGGTTCCCAAATTCCATGGAAGTCACATTTGGCCGGCCACAAGCATGGCATTCCTGCCCAAAACAGTTCCACAGATTTCCATTAGGTCTGTCTTCTCCTTCAAAATTAGTATGGGCCATAATCCTGGGGCAGGAGGCGGGCAAACAGCCCCCTCCGAAACACAGTGGCGAAGTGTCTTTCGCCACACTGAGCCTCTGACTCACTTCCTTAATCTGAAAATTGTACTACTCCACAGGGAAACCATCCGGATCAGGAGTCTTCCCTTTTGCCATGGATAATATTGCATGCTGGATTTCCTGTGGGAATATGGGGCCATCTAATAATTGCTTCTCCGAATGCGCTAGCTCAGTCACAAGGATAGTATCCAAAAAAAAGTGCTATTTCCTCTGTAGATTTAGTAGCTTTAGAGGAATATAAGGAGGAGTAATAACTAGCAAACTGGTCACACCTTGACCATCCCTGTTAGCTGATACTACTGTTTGTGGAATTTCTGTTTTAGCCAGATACGCCAGAGTTCTCCCGCTCCTGTCCCCCTCTGCAAAGATGTTCTGCTTCTGAACCATGAGACGTTTCTGCGTGAATTCTGTCAAATATAAAGTATACTGCCTTTGAGCTAAAACCAAAGCGATTGATGCTCTGGCGTGGGGTCATCTATGTATGCTCTTTCTGCAAGATCTAACTTTTCCTCTAATTTCACCCGTGAGGAGAGCAGGACTGTGGAATAACTTTATTGTTCACGTCGTTCATGTACAGTATATTGACAATCTTGTATGATTGTATCTGTACTTATGCCTTACCTTGTTACTTTTTAATAAAACTAGTTAAAAAATAAAAATAAAAAAAGGCCTTTTATGTCCATTGAATGCCAAATTTTTGTGGCCTGTACTGGCCAACAGTTACATATATATTCTGTGACCGCCTAATGTACCTCCAGCCACAGAATCCAAAGTTCTTTGCTGTCAGGTGAAAGCCTATTGCCTAATTTTTGGGGCCTGTACTGGCCGACAGTTAAATTTTTATCCTGTGACCGCCTAATGTACCTCCAGCCACAGAATCCAAAGTTCTTTGCTGTCAGGTGACTGCCTATTGCCTATTTTTTGGGGACTGTACTGGCCGACAGTTACATTTTTTATCTCTAGCCACATAATCACACCCTTGTCTCACTCCTCTGCTTCTCATTATGGTGGCGTATCTAATATCCCAGGGTCATGTGACTGTGCCCCCCACCCTGTAGTGTGCCCCCTTATACCCTGCATTGTGCCCTCTTACCACACCCTGTGCAGTGCCTCTAGTCATTCTCTGTACTGTGCCCTCTTATACTCTTTTATCCCGTCACGGTATGGCAGTGTTATCCAGTCACTGTGCAGAGGTGTTTTCCGGTCAATGTATGGCGGTTGTATTGAATATCTGGATGGCCAAATCTTTATCCCTTTCCCTGTCCACGCCATCCTTTTTTAGACCTCGCATGAGCGGAAAAATATGAAGATTGCGGTGCTAAGGACTTTTGCGCCAAAATCGGTGTCAGAAATATGCCTCACATAGACGTATTTCTATATAATAAATGATCACCTAATTGTTTTATTATTCGGTGGTAGGGATAATAACTTTATATTATATAGATTCTATTGTATTATACTGCGCAGTGTATTTTCCAGTAGAAAATGATCCTTGGGAAACACAGTCCTCATCCCTGACCACCAGGACCAGTTAGCTCTCTTTCAGTACATGGCGGCCTCCCCTCTCCGCCACGCTGCTCCGATTTGTACTGGTGCTTATTATGATACTAGGGCTAGGTTCACATCCTATTTTTGCCATCCATTTAATGCATACCAAAAATGTATGCGTTAACAGATGCGACAGACTGATGCCGTACATTGGCGTCCGTTCACCATACAGTTACATGGTAAAAAAAAAATTAACATATGCATTTTTTTTTATAGACTCTGCAGGATACAAAAATGTGGAGTGCTCTACATTTGCATACATCAAACCGATAAGAAATAAAAATGTTCTAGGCTCCAGAAGGGCACATTTTTGAGAATTTCCCTTTAAGACGCATAAAAATGGCCCCTGATTAAAATACATATTTTTTGTGGGAATTTTTGATAATGATCCCCCTCTGGTATGTCACAGTCCATGTTGTGGGACTATTTGTGTACTTCTAGTAAGTGTTTGCTGGCTGCAAATATGAGCTGAAGGTTTTTCAGGTTCGCCTGCCATTAAAGTGAATAAGGCCCGCCGCAAACTGCAGTTCGTGAACATTTGATTGCGCGATCGCGTTCGTGAACCGTCCTGGCCGATGTTCGTCCATCACTGTTAAAGATAATACAACCGGATCCGTTCATAACGGATGCAGATGGTTGTATTTTCACTAATGGAACCGTTTTTGCTGGAACCTGCCGGATCCAGCAAAAACGATAGTGTGAAAGTAGCCTAAGCTAGATTTAAAATATTTACCTGCCTGCCTAACCTAACTATGGTGACTTGTGGTGTGCCTTTAGCCATGAGCGAGGGTAGGCAAATAAGGGGGCTACCCTAAGGAGAGCTGTCTATTAGAAAAGGGGCGGGAGGGTGGGGCACCGGCATTCGTGTGCACCCAGGATAGGGCGGAGGGCGTTATGAAGCCCTGCTCCCCTCCCACAAATGCTGGCTGAGCCTCTGCCTGTTGTATTTGTGGTCCTGGCTATGGTAAACGGACCCTGGAACTCTGCGCGCCCTGCCTGCCTAACCTAACTATGGTAACTAGTGGTGTGCCTTTACCCACGAGCGAGGGTAGGCAATAAAGCGGGGAAAAGCATGCAAATAGGTGATATTTATTAAGGAGGCTAATTACAGAACCAAACTGAAAATGCTCTGGCGATTTCATCCTTGGGGTGCAGAATATAACGCGAAAAGCATGATGACTGCCAGCGTCCCATCTTGCGGATGACGTGGGCCGGAACCCTATGCTTAGAGGCAGCGGATGCGTCTCCGATGCGGAAGGAATGGCTGGAGATTACCCTGGGATCATGCCCTAAACCGGACGCTAGGCTACGGACGTAACTGATGAATTGGTTAGACGTTAATGGGCGTGTCGGGAAAGGAAGTAGGGGGGTACCTGGGGCTCGAGAACCTAGGGTAGATAGCAATGTATCGAGGACTATTACCGGACAACAAGCCTGTCTGGAAGTATTCTACCTACACAGGGGGCCCTACCTGTGACGTTTTGGAAATGGGCAGAAGGAAGGTGAAATATTCTTGTTTCCGGACAAGCTGACTGAACGCCGGACCTGGGCGATGGTGCGAGGTGCTAGTGAACTTACCGGACCTTAGGAAACCATCGAAGCTCAAGTAGAGGGCAGCTTTGAGAATCATGCTTTTAAATGGCCCAAAAGGTTTTCCATCTAGGGAGGAAGATAATTTCCTAAATAATTCCCCGGATATGGGTTGCCTGGTGGGAATGGATTTAGTGGAGCTTTTTTTGAATGCCTCGCAAAGTGGCCTTGATGGCTTGGGACGAGAATATGGAGTGACTACTGGGATGCTTGATCATGTGAAAATGCTGTACCCCCGCCAAATATACCCTGATGGTGTTGTAGGATAAGTGGAGTTCTGTATGACAATAAGCCAGAAAGGCCATGATGAAGGTAACCCTGTCGGTGCCCCTCCCAGAATGGTCTTAGGCCTCTTTCACACGGGTGTTGTGGAAAAAGGTGGGGGTGCGTTGCGGGAACATGCACGCGCGAGTGCAAAACATTGTAATGCATGCGAAAAATCGGCATGTTTGGTACCCAAACCCGAACTTCTTCACAGAAGTTCGGGCTTGGGATCGGTGTTCTGTAGATTGTATTATTTTCCCTTATAACATGGTTATAAGGGAAAATAATAGCATTCTGAATACAGAATGCATAGTACAATAGCGCTGAAGGGGTTAAAAAATAATAAAAAATAATTTAACTCACCTTAATCCACTTGATCGCGCAGCCCGGCTTCTCTTCTGTCTTCTTCTTTGCTGTGTGCAGGAAAAGGACCTGTGGTGACGTCACTCCGGTCATCACATGGTCCGTCACATGATCTTTTACCATGGTGATGGATCATGTGATGACCGGAGTGATGTCACCACAGGTCCTTTTCCTGCACACAGCAAAGAAGAAGACAGAAGAGAAGCCGGGCAGAGCGATCAAGTGGATTAAGGTGAGTTAAATTATTTATTTATTTATTTTAACTCCTCCAGCGCTATTGTACTATGCATTCTGTATTCAGAATGCTATTATTTTCCCTTATAACCATTTTATAAGGGAAAATAATAATGATCGGGTCTCCATCCCGATCGTCTCCTAGCAACCGTGCGTGAAAATCGCACCACATCCGCACTTGCTTGCGGATGCTGTGCGATTTTCACGCAGCCCCATTCACTTCTATGGGGCCTGCGTTGCGTGGAAAACACACAATATAGAGCATGCTGCGATTTTTACGCAACGCACAAGTGATGCCTGAAAATCACCGCTCGTGTGCACAGCCCCATAGAAATGAATGGGTCAGGATTCAGTGCGGGTGCAATGCATTCACATCACGCATTGCACCCGCGTGGAATACTCGCCCGTGTGAAAGGGGCCTTATAGTTCCTGACTGAATTGGCGGAAAGGGACTTGCGGATAAGTGACTGAGCTGCTGAGATGTGCCTATCTAGTCCATTGTTAATGATTTGAAAGCCGGGGGAGTGAGTCCGATCCTTTCGGCTCCTGGCATTACCTGGAAGAAAACGGCAAAATTTAAACGGGATAAAGCGTCTGCTGCAGTATTTTTTACCCCCTGAATGTGCGTTCAGAAGACATGAAAGTTGAACTGCAAGGAAAGCCATGTGAGCTTACGGACAAAGCTCATAACCCTAAGTCAACTGGACCTGCCTTTAGTCAATATGTCTACCACGATTTGATTATCGGTGACAAAGGAAACCGGCAGGTTGACCCATTCCCTACACCAAACTTGAGCCGCTGCCACAATAGGGTAGATTTCCAGCAAGGGGGAGGAACTAATGGCACTGGAATCCAAGAGTATCTGAGGGGGCCAGGCGCCCGCAAACCATTGCCTGCCACACATGGCTCCGAATACGATTGATGCGGCCGCATCGGAGAACACCGTGGGGAAGGCCTCCTTCCAATGAGGAACGAACAGAGAAATGCCGTTCCACCTGGATAAGAACACCTTCCACATGGCAAGATCCGCCAAGGCTTCCCGATCCAGATGGATAAGAGAGTCTTGATCGGAGGCAACGGGTAACAATTGGAGGAGTCTAGATAGAAAAGACCTTCACTGTGGCATAATTTTTGTGGCAAAATTAAACGTGCCCAACAGGGACTGCAACTCGGCATTAGACATGGTCCGGGATCCCACGTGTCTAGCGATGGATTCTTTAAGCCTGCCCAATTTGTCCTCAGGGAGCCTAGATTCCATACTTCCGGTATCTAAGGTAATACCTAAAAAGGTGATTGTCGTGAAGGGGCCTTTAACTTTTGAAGGGGCCACTAGTACATTTAATTCTGCAAATACGCTGAGCAGGATGTCCAGTCTGTCAGGGACATGATGAGGATGTTCCACTAGCAAGTAATCATACAGGTAATGGATCACCCTAGGGCAATGAACATGATTTACGAGGATCCAATGGAGGGCCTGAGCGAACTGATCGAACAGCCAGGGGCTGCTTTTTTATCCGAACATGAGGCGGGTGGTGAAGTAGTACAGGTCCCTCTATTTGATACCGTAAAACTTCCGTAGATGTGGATGAATTAGTAACAACTTGAAGGCATCAGATATATCAGCTTTTGACAGCCAAGCACCTGCCCCGACCTGCAAAATTAATTGTATGGCTTCTTCTAAGAAAGAGTAATGCATTGAATATTCCTCCAAAGGAATCAAGGAGTTTAGACTGGGGATGTTGGAGGCGTGAGGAGCCGATAAGTCATAGTTCAGTCTTTTCTCATCTGAATTTTTTTATTGACTGAACCAATTGGGCTGACTCTGTATATATTGAAGGGCGGTTCTGAGAAAGGGCCGATAATGAAGCCCTCCTGCAGTTCCGCTTGCAGTAGCGAGTCTACCGCGGCTGGATCTGCCAATGCCGACAATAAGTTGGGTCCTTCCCAAGAAACCTGGGGCAAGGTAACCAAACCTATATAAATCCCTTCGATAAACCCAGACTTCAGAAACTGAACGAAAGCGGGGTCGTAATGATTTTTTAGCAAGGAGAGCAATAAATCGAGATTGATGTCGGTTAGTCAGGAGCTCTTGGCTGACCGCTGGGAACAGGAGGACTGGGGGTGGGCCCGGAAACATATAGAACAGATGTGAAGGGCCTTTTGAGCCCTGCAAAGTACCTGCAGAAAAGCTCCATGTCCAATGATGCCCAATTGGTGACATGCTGGAACTGGGCGATTGCGGCGGCCACCTTTGCCGAAAATGATCGGTGATAATCATAAAAGGCAAAGCCTCCATATTTTTAACCTAGTTCCGTAACCCTATACAAATAGGAGTCTAACTCCTCTCTCCTGTTGGGTTGGGCTGAACATATAATATCCTTGTGCAAGCTGAAAGCTAACACAAATTCTGGAATGGTCAATTTCTTGTTGAGACGAGCGTCTTTGGATTTGAGAACCACTGACACATCGCCGCAGGCAATGGTCTTGTTCTCAACGGTATCATGAGTGGAGATGAGTATGGCCGCTAGGTTAACGTCGCGACCTGCCAAAATATCTTTCCGGATAGACTCCAGAACGGGTATGACAGCGCAATCTCGGGGGTGCCTGGGACTCTACCTGGGGAAGAAGGTTGGGAGGTAGTAAGGCCAGGTAAGGGTATGACTGGCGGAGCGGGTATAGAATCCCTGCTCTCCACCGCCTGAAGTCTGTGTTGATATCAGATAAGGAGCTTGAGAGGCTGTTGATGGTGGCATGCAACTGAGTTAGGGATAACTTGATAGTAGACATGGACACTTGCTCTGTTGGTGCGCTGGATGGTTCGGGAAAAAGTAAATGATAAAGTTCAGCTTTGCGGGCAGAAGCTGAGTGACGGATTCCCCGTTTGTTCAGTTCCGAAACCAACTTGGGAATCGTCCAGATTCTGTATGAGGAGTGACTGGCCCGCTCAGAGGCTGTGGATTCCAGGGTTGACATGGCATCCGCGATGTCTGACCCGTGTGACATGGTGAAGCTGAAACAAGAGAAATATGGTAGAACCCTGCCAGTAGCAGCGTAGGCAAAGGGGGGGGGGGGGGGGGGGCGTGATGGACAAGACGGGTGCCGGGTCAGACGGAAATGGAACGCTTGTGACTGTACATGTGTTGCCTTAGGAGCCCATGACCCACCAGAGGTGAACAAGGGAAGAGGAAGGAGTGCTGGGACCGGGCCAAGATAGGCAGCCCGTGCCGGGAGCCACGTGGCAGTAATGACCCACCTGAGCCTGGAGAAGCTAAGTGAGCGGAACCTGAGGGTGTTAACCTGAAAGAAATGTCAACCATTGCCGTGAACTGGATATGCAAATGCATGAATCGAGAATAAGAAAAACCCACTTACCTTGGTGCCGGAACTAAATACTTGACCGAACCTGGTAAGGTAAATTAGACCTGGGAAAAAAGATCACATAATTCTAGCTACGAAGACATGACTTAGGAGGCGGGCCGTTACCACAGTGGAAGGGTGCATATGCTGCCTGGTCCTGCTGATCTGAGGATCAGCGATAGACGAGCGTACAGACAGGCACATGAGATGGTGACAAGCCGACATACGGACAGTGAGGAGACTGAGCGGGCCCCCAAGAGGAACGAATCGGGGGGTACCGGACGAGGAGGATACACACTGACATGAACCGACCTGTACCAACTACTCCTGATAATAATATGACCAACAGATGGACAAAGAAGCTTCCAGAGCGTTCCAGGTGAACCCCGCGCATGGCGGACATGCGTTGACCTGAAGGAAGCCCGCAGGTGGACCGGCGGAATGAGACAAACAGAATTGGACCAGGGCGAACCTGGTGGAGACAACATTGACTGACAAATGCGACAGAAGAACAGAGATATGGACGGACCGACCCAGCGGCCTGAGCGCATCAGGCAGAGACATGCAAAATAGTAAGCAAGGAACATAGAGTGGACATGAGAGTGCCCATGCGTGATGGGTAGAAGAGGCGTGGCCTGAGCGTTTCAGGCAAACACAGTATGAAAATTTCCGACATACGTTAGGATAACAACAGCCCGGGAACCCGGATGACCAGAACGAGACCAGGGCGTACCTGGTGAAGACATGATTTGACAGGAACCCGACAGGAGCTTGGACCAGAGACAGCAGCCTGAGCGCATCAGGTGAAACGTGCGAACTGGAAAGACGAGGAACATAGAGTCAGACATGAGCACGCATGCATAACGGGTGGAAAAGACATGGCCTGAGCGTACCAGGCGGACCCAACGTGAAGGCAGACATACATTAAGCTGGCAACAGACCCAGAGAATGACGGAGGAAACCCAGACGAATGAAATGAGACCAGGGCGCACATGGTGCAAACAAGGTGAGTGGACAGAACCAGAACAACAAAAGACAGCAGTCCTGAACGCATCAGGCAAAAAACAAGCAAGACCCGAAAGGCCGAGGTACACGAGGTCAGACACAGAGGTACCCATGCGTAACAGGTGAGAAAAGGCAGTGACCTGAGCATATCAGGAAAACAATGAATCGTACAGCAAGAGTGACAAGCTTTAGAAAGCAGAAAAAACAGAAATATATAGTGTTTTTTTTGTTTTGTTTTAGCTGATGAACACGCATCATTCAAGAAGATGTTTCAGACAAATGCAAGGTGACCCCCAGGGCCCTGGTCGCTTCCCTGACAACCGCTTGGAGCCCCTGGACCTGTGGGTCCCCTGGCTATCAAACATTGGGTGAATTAAGCCACTGCCAGGAGCCGTACACGCCTAACGTGCCCCCCGGAGTGGAAAGCCGGCCTGAAAGGCACAGTGGCCGCAGCAAAGCCCTCTGAAGTCAGGCGCTACAGGGGGATTAGAGAGTCAGGCTCAAAAAGGAGAACGGTAGCCGCATTGGTTCACTGCTCTCCTCATCATGCTGTGCTCAGGATACGACCCCCCTGCATGCACATCCAAGTACTTACTGCTACACCTGCATAGTTCCAGAAGGCTTCGCCAGTGAATGGCTGGCCCCCAAGATTTATATGCTAAGAATCTGGGCTGGCCAGTAGCCCCTTCTACATTAAATATTCCAGGTCGCTCCCCTGTAATGCCATATGAGAGCGCCTGTACCTCTAACCCCCGCTAGTGTCAACTGGCTGAACAAGCTGCACTGTGCCTGCCGGCCAGAGCGCACCGGAACGCCGGCGCCCTGGCTGTTGTAGCTTGTCCCGCCCACAGATGAAGCAGCGGGAACCGAGCGCGAGGGCTGTTAGCTGCCAGCAGCGGGCAGGAGGAGGGGGGGAGCCGAGGCAGACTCGGAGCGTGGACACCTGCAGCCCTTCATACTTACTGGATCCCGGCACTTGAGGAGACAGGAGGGAGGTTGGTTGCGTCTACGCCAACACGCTGACCCGTCTGCTTGCCCTGATCCGAGGTGCCGCGAACTGCAGACCGGAAGTGCATGCACCGGCATTCGCGTGCACCCAGGATAGGGCGGCGGGCGTTATGAAGCACTGCGCCCCTCCCACAAATGCAGGCTGAGCTCCAGACTGCTGTATGTATATATATATATATATATATATATAATTATTAACTTACTTTGAAGATGACATGGTTCTGCATTTAAAAGTCCAAGTCAAAAGAAGTAGCATGGCAGGGATCATAACTATAAAAAATGTTATGGGGGTCAGAATATGGTGATGTAAAAAAGTAAATAATATATTTTTTTACAAAGTTTTAGTTTATTTGTACACTATTTAGACATAAAAAACCTATACATATGTGGTATCATTGTAATCGTACTGACCCAGAGAATGAAAGGCACAGGTCAGCTTTGCCGCAAAGGGAATACCGTAAAAACAAAACCCGTAAAAAACTGTGGAGAAATATTATTTTATTTTTTTTTATTCCACCCCATTTGGAATTTTTTTGCCCACTTCCCACTACATTGAATGCCATATTAAAGTACGACTTCTCCCGCAAAAAATAAGACCTCATACATCAATGTGAACGGAAAAATAAAAAAAAGTTATAGCTCAAGGAAACTAGGGAAGGAAAAAGAAAATTCAAAAACGAAAAAACCTCCGGCATCCTAAGGGTTTAAGGGGCTATTTAACCCCTATTATGCCCCCCAAAATGCCGATAATAACATACAGATAATACTTATGCCCTGTGGGGGGGTGCAGCCAATAGCAGGCCGCATCGAAAATGAGCCTTCCTAGCAATACCTGCGATGCTAGGGAGGCTAGTTCCCATCGTGGCCTGCTATTGGCTGCACCCCATGTCAATGAATGTTTTAATCTGCGTGGCGGGAGGGGTTGGCAGGGGGGCATTATAGGGATTGGATAACCCCTTTAAATCCGTGCTGCTAATGCTGAGTGTGCACATAGCCACCAATCATATTCCTCCTCCCTCCCAAAGGTGACTTATGTGCTGGGGGGAAATAAGATTGGTTGCTATGTGCACACTCAGCATCAGCAAGTTAAAGGGGTTATTCAATCCCTAAAATGTACCCCAACATGCCCAGGGAGGTAGGGGTGAGGAGTAGAAGGAAAGCACACTGGAAAGCACACTGTCCTCCTGAGTCCTCTATGAGCTTACAGCCCCCCCCCCCCCCCCCCCCCCCCCCAAAAAAAAAAAAAAAAAAAAAAAACACTGCTTGCTGCTGCCCTCCCCCATCAAGACTTTTGATGACTTGTCTTGAGGCAGATGCGAGCGCACAGGACGCTACTCTGTATGTGCGCCTGCTCCTGCAGCCTTCTAGCGATACACTGGCCAATCAGCAGCAGCCTTTTTGTGCTGCTAAATGTTGATTGGCCAGTGTAAAATTATGCAGCAGAGCAGACACAGTGCCTGGCTGGGAGGGAGCCTGGATTATGGAGATCAGAAAGGGAGCGGGAGAGGAGGCCCGAGGGAGAACACAAGTGGGCGGCGCATAGGCCGCCTCAATGCCTGTATAAATAAACTGTCTGTGCAGAGACATAGGGGGCGGGGCCTTCCATGCGCTCCGGGCCCCCCTGTGCCGCGGGCTCCATAGCAACGGCGTGGTCTGCCTATATTTGTAGTATGCCACTGCTTGTACTTTTCAACTACATTGACTCTTACTTGTTCGGAGAGTTCCTTGGTCTTCATGGCAGTGTTTGGTTAGTGATGCCTCCCTCCCCTCCCTAATTAAAATCACCCCCCCATAATTGGTGGCCAGTGCGGCCTCCCCTCTCCCCCCCTAATTAAAATCACCTTCCCCCATCATTGGTGGCAGCGGAGAGTTCCGATCGGAATCCCAGTTTAATCTGGGGCTCCGATCGGTAACCATGGCAACCAAGACGCTACTACAGTCCTGGTTGCCATGGTTACTTAGCAATTTTTAGAAGCATTATACTTACCTGCGATGTCTGTGACCGGCCGGGCGCTCCTCCTACTGGTAAGTGACAGGTCTGTGCTATAGGCAATGCACCGCACAGACCTTTCACTTACCAGTAGGAGGAGCGCCCGGCCGGTCACAGACAGCGAAGGTAAGTATAATGCTTCTAAAATTGCTAAGTAACCATGGCAACCAGGACTGCAGTAGCGTCCTGGTTGCCATGGTTACCGATCGGAGCCCCAGCGATTAAACTGAGACTCTGATCGGAACTCTCCGCTGCCACCAATGATGGGGAAAGGTGATTTTAATTAGGGGGGGGAGAGGGGAGGCCGCACTGGCCACCAATGATGGGGGGGTATTTTTAATTAGGGAGGGGGGGAGGCCGCACTGGCCACCAATGATGGGGGGGTGATTTTAATTAGGGAGGGGGGGGAGAGGGTAGGCCGCACTGGCCACCAATGAATATAATACTGGGGAGGGAGGGAGGGGGGCCGCTCTGGCCATTAATGAGTTAAATACAGGGGAGGGAGGGGGGCCGCACTGGCCACCAATAAGTTAAATACAGGGGAGGGAGGGAGGGTGGCCACACTGGTCACCAATGAGTTAAATACAGGGGAGAAGGGTCTGCTATGATACGCACAATTAACCCCTCAGGTGCACCCCCTGTAAGAGATCGGGTGCTGCCAGGCAGCAGGGGGCAGTCATGTACACAGTTCGTAGTATATTCTAACTTGAACCGTCCCCATCACTATGGGAACGCCTCTGTGTTAGAATATACTGTCGGATCTGAGTTTCGACGATCTAACTCAAATCCGATGGTATATTCTAACATAGAGGCGTTTCCATGGTGATGGGGACGCTTCAAGTTAAAATATACCATCGGATTGGAGAAAACTCCGATCCTATGGTATACTTTACATTGAAAGTCAATGGGGGACGGATCCGTTTGCAATTGCACCATATTGTGTCAACGTCAAACGGATCCGTCCCCATTGACTTGCATTGTACGTCAGGACGGATCCGTTTGGCTCCGCACGGCCAGGCGGACACCAAAACGACTTTTTCTTCATGTAACATAGTAACATAGTACATAAGGCCGAAAAAAGACATTTGTCCATCCAGTTCGGCCTGTTATCCTGCAAGTTGATCCAGAGGAAGGCAAAAAAAAAACTTTGAGGTAGAAGCCAATTTTCCTCACTTTAGGGGAATAAAAAATTCCTTCCCGACTCCAATCAGGCAATCAGAATAACTCCCTGGATCAACGACCCCTCTCTAGTAGCTATAGCCTGTAATATTATTACGCTCTAGAAACACATCCAGGCCCCTCTTGAATTCCTTTATTGTACTCACCATCACCACCTCCTCAGGCAGAGAGTTCCATAGTCTCACTGCTCTTACCGTAAAGAATCCTTTTCTATGTTTGTGTACAAACCTTCTTTCCTCCAAACGCAGAGGATGTCCCCTCGTCACAGTCCTGGGGATAAATAGATGATGGGATAGATCTCTGTACTGACCCCTGATATATTTATACATAGTAATTAGATCTCCCCTCCGTCGTCTTTTTTCTAACGTGAATAACCCTAATTTTGATAATCTTTCAGGGTACTGTAGTTGCCCCATTCCAGTTATTACTTTAGTTGCCCTCCTCTGGACCCTCTCCAGCTCTGCTATGTCTGCCTTGTTCACTGGAGCCCAGAACTGTACACAGTACTCCATGTGTGGTCTGACTAATGATTCGTAAAGTAGTAGGAATATGTTCTCATCACGGGCATCTATGCCCCTTTTGATGCAACCTATTATCTTATTGGCCTTGGCAGCAGCTGCCTGACACTGTTTTTTGCAGCTTAGTTTGCTGTTTATTAAAATTCCTAGATCCTTTTCCATGTCAGTGTTACCAAGTGTTTTACCATTTAGTATGTACGGGTGACTTGCATTATTTCTTCCCATGTGCATAACCTTACATTTGTCAGTGTTAAACCTCATCTGCCACTTATCTGCCCAAGCCTGCAATCTATCCAGATCCCTCTGTAGTAGTATACTGTCCTCTTCAGTGTTAATTACTTTACACAGTTTAGTGTCATCTGCGAAAATTGATATTTTACTATGCAAGCCTTCTACAAGATCATTAATAAATATATTGAAGAGAATAGGGCCCAATACTGACCCCTGAGGTACTCCACTAGTGACAGTGACCCAATCTGAGTATGTACCGTTAATAACCACCCTCTGTTTTCTATCATTGAGCCAGTTACTTACCCACTTACAGACCTTTTATGTGGTACAGTGTCAAATGCTTTGGAGAAGTCCAGATACACGACATCCATTGATTCGCCGCTGTCAAGTCTACAACTTACCTCCTCATAGAAACTGATTAAATTAGTTTGACATGACCGATCCCTCACGAAGCCATGCTGATATGGCGTTATTTGCTTATTTCCGTTAAGATGCTCCAAGATAGCATCTCTCAGAAAACCTTCAAACAGTTTACCCACAACAGATGTTAAACTTACCGGCCTATAGTTTCCAGGCTCTGTTTTTGGACCCTTTTTGAATATTGGCACCACATTTGCCATGCGCCAATCCTGTGGGACATTCCCTGTCAGTATAGAGTCCGCAAATATCAGAAATAAGGGTCTGGCTATGACATTACTTAATTCCCTTAGGATACGTGGGGGGTATGCCATCCGGTCCTGGCGATTTGTCTATTTTGATCTTTTTAAGTCGCTGTTGTACTTCTTCCTGGGTCAGACAGGACACTTTTAATGGCGAATTTATTTCAACATTCAGCATTTCATCTGACAGTTTATATTCCTCAGTGAATACACTGGAGAAAAAAATATTTAATAGCTTTGCTTTCTCCTCGTCGCTCTCTGCGAATCCCCCCTCATTACTCTTTAAAGGGCCGACACCTTCAGATTTATACTTTTTAACATTTATATAATTGAAGAACATTTTAGGGTTAGTTTTACTCTCTTTGGCAATTAATCTCTCGGTCTCTAGTTTGGCCGCTTTTATTTGTTTTTTACATGTTCTATTTTTTTCCTTATAGTTTTTCAGTGCTTCCGTGCTACCCTCCTGTTTTAGTGTTTTATATGCTTTGTTTTTGTCATTTATTGCTTTCTTTACAGTTCTATTTATCCACATTGGTTTCTTTTTGTTCCTTAACCTTTTATTCCCATACAGTATGTACCTCTCACAATGAGATTTTAGGATGTTTTTAAAGATATCCCATTTTGTGGCTGTATTTTTATTTTTGAGGACTTTGTCCCAGTTAGTTAGGCCTATGGCCTCTCTTAGTTGGCTGAATTTAGCTTTTTTGAAGTTTGGTGTTTTTGTTCCTCCCTGTAGAAACGCTCTTTTGAATGATAATTGGAAGGTTATTACTTTATGGTCACTATTTCCCAGGTGTCCCCCAACCTGCACGTCTGTTGTTCTGTCAGGTTGGGGGACACCTGGGAAAGACCCACGGAAGAAAAAACGGAAACGGATCACGGACCTACGGACCCCGTTTTTGCAGTCCTTAAAAAAAAACGGTCGTGTGCATGAGGCCTAATAGCAATATTTTCATGTTTGTGATGTTGTAGTCATGGCTACAAAAGTGTTTAGGTACAGGCAAATCTTTCCTTTCTTCTTTTATTGTGTGGCGATGAGAATTAATTCTTGTTCTGAGCTTTTGACCTGTTCCACCGACAAAGAGCGACCCCCAGTAGGACATTTGGTACATACAATCAAATAGGCCATATTTGTGCATGTGAATGAATCTGGAATCTTGTAGTCCTGACAGAACAGAGCCATTTATATTTTGTACACTTTCTTTATTTATTCTCATTTCGTTTTTCAAAGTTCTTTATTGTTCATATGATTTTCACACCATATAGTACAGGGCCCATTTTTGGTTTTGCATTTTAGTTTTTTTCCTCGCAACGTATTAATAGCCATAACTTTTTTAAATGTTCCTATCACGGTCGGCGTGGCTATCACATACGTGACACAGAGGGAGGGAACGAGGAAGGCCCTGCCCAAGTGAGAGGGAAGATGGTGACCCCTGACTCACCTGGCGGCTGGCACCTGGCTGCCCTGACGTCCCTAGACGGGTTCCTCACCCGTACTCCGATCACGTGCCTAAAGCCCTGGCTTTCCCTGAGCTGAGCCCTAGGTAGTGAACAGGGCGATGGGAACACTAGTCCGCACCACTAACTCTAAGGGAAAACACCAAGGGGAGGACAAACAACACAGACTCAACATATATTCCCAGGTGGGAGACAACAGGAGACAACAATAAGCCCAACAGGGATCCGGAGGGTAGCACTCAGGAACGACAACCAGGATTAACCACTCCAGTGGGTCAGTATAGATGTCCAGGCAGGAAGCTCTATAACTGGCAACTAGAGAAGTGTGAGGGGAGAATATAAGGAGGTTGGGAGTGGCAGACAAGAAACAGCTGAGGAGGAGAAGCTACGGATCCCTGAGAGAGACAAAAAGGATAGCAAGGCAAACACAGAAAACAATCACAAAGAAACAACGTAATCTTTAGATATAGAGCGCGCAGCCACCCGCTGCGACTTCCTGACCCCGGGTATAACGGAGTCAGACGTGGCTCTTGATACCCTCGTGACAGTTCCATTCATAATAGCCATATGAGGGCTTATTTTGGGGGGTTAAGTTGTACCATTCACTTTATCATGTTATTATATCTACTACTTTTAGAAAAATAGAAATCTTTGAAAAATATCTCAATTTTCTTTCCATCACCATTTTCTGACAGCCAGAACTTTTCATATTTCATTCTGCAGACCTATATGCAGAGCTATATGAGGGCTTGTTTTTTGCAGGATGAAATTTAGATTTTATTGGTACCATTTTTGTGGTATTTACAATTTTCTGATCACAGTTTTTTGGAGGGGGGTGTTTTTTATATATATTTTTTCATTACAGTGATCAGGCAATACATTTGCGATGTGAGGCGATACATACAAGGCAATATACTGTAGTATAAGGCGATATGGTTTATTTTTTTAATTTATATATTTTTATATGTAAAATTGGGAAAGGGGGGTAATTTAAACTTTTTTTTTTACTTTTTTACTTTTAGGCCCCTTTCACATGAGAGTGACGGATTAGGTTGACGGATTAGGTCTGGATGCGTTCAGGGTGCGTTCAGTAAAACTTGCACCATTTTGCAAGCAAGTTCAGTCAGTTTTGTCTGAATGCAATGCGTTTTGATGCGTTTTTCACGCACGTGATAAAAAACTGAAGGTTTACTAACTCTTAGCAACCATCAGTGAAAAACGCATTGCATCTGCACTTGATTCCGGATGCAATGCATTTTTCACTAAAGCCCCATTCACTTCTATGGGGCCAGGGCTGCGTGAAAAACACTGAATATGGCTTCATGCACACGGCCGTTGTGCGGCCGTTCCGTGATTGCGGTCCCCAATGCACGGGCAACATCCATGCAGCGGGCCAGACCCATTCAACATGAATGGGTTTGTGGTATGTCCGCATCACGAAAAAATATGACATGTCATATTTTATTGCGGTGCGGAACCACGGAAAGAAACACGATGGAAGCTATCCGTGGTCCTTCCGTTGTTCCATTCTGTATCTCCGGAACTGCGGACCCATTCAAGTGAATGGGTCCGCATCCGTGATGCGGAGTGCACACGGCCGGCGGCCATGGATTGCCGACCCGCCGTTTGCAGGCCGCAATACGTCCATGTGCATGAGGCCTATAGAACATGCTGCGTTTTTCCCGTAGAGCTGATGAGTGAAAAAAAACCCTCAGGTATGCAGACCCATTGAAGTGAATGGGTCCGGATTCAGTGCGGGTGCTATGCGTTCACGTCACACATTGCATCCGCCGAAAACTCGCTCATGTGAAAGGGGCCTTACGGTGACAACTTTTACGGTGACTAGAACCTGTGATTTTTTGATCTCTTGTCCTATTCACCCTAATTGCCATTCCTTCTCATTGTGGCAGGGTGTCATTTTCCCCTTTTTTTTTGGGGGGGGGGGGGGGAGTGCACCACTGCCCATCTTTACATAGCTGGATTTTACTTTGCCCAAATGTAGGCCAAAAGCCCAATAGAGGCATGTAATTTAGTAGGAAGTATCACATAGCTGGACCTTACTTTGCCCAGATTGCAGGCTGATAGCCCAAGAGAGGCATGTGTTAGAATAGGTCCCGTCTGTTCGAAGCCACCTTCTCGCGGGTAGATGGGCCCGACATATTTTTGATCAATAATATGCGCAAAGAGCTTCTACTTTTTCCTACAGTAAGAACAACTGAACATGAATTAACTGTTTACTTATGTCTTTGTGCATTAAGCAGTCTGCTGTCACTTGTAGTTCTATGTATGTAGTGTATTTTAGCCACGGTAGAGTGCACCTGCGTCCTTGTCTATATGCATTATGGAGGTACTGGTTTAATTTTCCACTTCTTTTTTGGTGTATACCATTGGGAAGTGGTGTCCCCTGTGAACCGTGCACCACCACCCATCTACCTGATGCTTTTAATCAGTAGCATTACATACGGTAGCTGGATCCTACTTTGCCCAATTGTAGGCCAAAAGCCCAGGAGAGGCATGTATTTGAATAGGAAGTATACCATAGCTGGACCTTACTTTTCCCAGATTGTATGGTTAATAGCCCAGGACAGGCATGTGTTAGAGTAGGTCCCGTCTGTTTGAAGCCACCTTGTCGTGGGTAGAGGGGCCCGACATATTTTTGATCAATAATATGTGCAAAGAGCTTCTACTTATTCTTTCAGTAAGTAAAACAGCAATGTAGTTAGCTTTTTTCATGAATTCACTGTTTACTTATGTTTGTGCATTAAGCAGTGTGCTGTTACTTGTAGTTCTATTCTGTATGACAAAGTTGGCACCCATCGCATGGGCTCAATGCAGCAGCCCGCTACATACATTCCTTCTGCCACCATGATGTACAGGTATACCTGATTTGTAGCAATTCATGACAAATTAATTCTTAACAAATCAAATTTCTTGTTGAAGTTTGCCAAATCAAATTTTTCAAAAAATCTGCTCATCACTAATCAGCATACAGATGGCACTGAAACCAAATCTATTGATAGTCTGTCCAATAGGGGCTGTGAAGAGAGAAAAGAGGCGAGGACCTTGGACTGAACCCTAAATAATCCAACAGCAAGAGCAAGAGGAGAAGAAGTAGAGCCAGCAAATTACACACTGAAAGAGCTGCCAGACAAGAAGAACACCAGGAGAAAGCAGTGTTGAAGACCAATAAATTGGAGCCCACTGCGTAGAAGATGGTAGTCTACAGTGTTAAACACCATAGAAAGATCAGAGAAAATAAGCAGAGAGTAGTTACCATTGCTTTTGGCTTGGGGGGAGATAATTTATCACTCTGCTAAGGGTAGTTTGTGTAGAGTGTAGAGGGTGGAAACCAAATTGCAAAAAGAGATTTTTCTTCAGGCAGATGCACTGCTAATCTATGGATGGTATGGGATTAATAATGCATTTCAAACCCATGCAAACGCCATGCTGCTTCTGGAGCACTGACATACCTAGAATTAATAAAGGTGTTTATTTCATCATGATTCAAAGTACCTTGTTCTTGAATGACAACATTTGCACAATCATGACCTTTGTACACATATTTAAAAAGGTATTTGACACTTTTCACTGATGCACAAACTTCCACATTAATGTGGCAATTGTACTTCAACGCTAAGTAAGGATTATATGGTACAACCCAAGAATTATCAATATTCTTTCCGTTAAGAATTATAGTTTGGCCTGTATTTCTTCTCTTGTACTTTGGATAGCCATTGCTATTAGCAATAGTTTTTTGTTGGAATTCCTCCGGAAAATCCTTACAGCATTTGTCATTTGTCATACATGGAGAATTAGGATTGAGTGCTCCACATGGTCCATGAATCATATGCTTTGTTACAATTGCATGTAAGCGAGGAGTGATTTCTATGTTAGGGATTTCAGCAGAGACAATTTTATCTATCAGTTCTTCATTTTTTGGTTTACAGCTTTCTTTAAGAATGAGAAGTATGTGAGCATGTGGTAAACCTCTCTTTTGAAATTCTATCATGTAGACCATTGCTTTTGGGACTCCAAAAATATGTTTTTTACCTATGTCATCAATTAGAGCTTTGAGTTTTAGGTGAAATACTCTTGCAACTAAATGTGGTTGTCCATCAACAGTTTGTCCATGTTGTAGGTTATGTACAATCTCTTCCCATTTGGGATTGCATGTCATTGTAATAAAAAGATCTGGTTTTCCATATTTTCTGACAATTGCCATAGCATCTTGATAATTTTGTTGCATGTTTCTGGGGCTCCATGCAAATGAAGAAGGCAAAATATAAATTTTGAGTGAATAGGTAGAGAGGGCTCACCTGTATATTCAAGAATGGAACAGGGTGCTCCTATCAAGAGGATTCACCCAATCCTCTAAAAAAGGTAAATCAGAGAAAGAAGTGGTAGGGCACACCAATATCAGATACCACACGGATAATGGATGATGTAATATATTATTTTATTATATTATTAGTGATATACTTTTAACAACCATTCATAAAATATCAAAAAAATATATAAAAAATTTCATAAAAAATTTCATAAAATTTCATATAAAATATATAAAAAAACTAGTACATATAAGAATTATTCAACTATATTATATAACTACAATAATACATATAACAACAGTAATGTATAACTCCTATACTTTGTGCTGATAATTCAACTATATGTATGCCAAAGTGCGTTGAAGAGGTGATTGATATCCTTCCAAGTGGGTTAATAACCCTATCAATGCTGCTATATAAGAGAAAAGTTTATCTGTTTTAGATAGAGTCTTTTGAATAGTCCCAGATTTGCAACTGTTGCGACTCAACAGTCGCGGTCTGTATTAAAATGTTACACTGTTGCTGGATTTAGTAATGAAGTGCCGAAGCTGTTTGTACTCACAATTTCTGATGTAGTGATGTCGGCTATTACTGCATCACAGGTGGCGTCCCACGTGTGATAAGCAGTGATTACACAAATACCAGCGTGTACAGATGATGCGGCTTTCAGGATCTTCGGTGTATTGCCGTGCTGTATTGGAGATGAATCAATTATTCAGCAAAGGTGGACGATGTCACAAGGCTGGTTCTCCAAACAGGCAAATGTCCGGCTTATCTCCGCTTATTCACAAAGAAAAATCACCGATCCTTTACTTCTCATTTTTCCTTTGAACTCTTTAAATCCTCCAATGCTGTACTCTATTCCATGGGACAGTTACCAAACGCGTTTCGGAGTTGGCTACGACTCCTTCATCAGTGGCCATGGCTACGACTCCTTCATCAGTGGCCACTGATGAAGGAGTCGTAGCCAACTCCGAAACGCGTTTGGTAACTGTCCCATGGTATTTGTGTAATCACTGCTTATCACACATGGGACGCCACCTGTGACGCAGTAATAGCCGACATCACTACATCAGAAATTGTGAGTACAAACAGCTTCGGCACTTCATTACTAAATCCAGCAACATTGTAACATTTTAATACAGACCGCGACTGTTGAGTCGCAACAGTTGCAAATCTGGGACTATTCAAAAGACTCTATCTAAAACAGATAAACTTTTCTCTTATATAGCAGCATTGATAGGGTTATTAACCCACTTGGAAGGATATCAATCACCTCTTCAACGCACTTTGGCATACATATAGTTGAATTATCAGCACAAAGTATAGGAGTTATACATTACTGTTGTTATATGTATTATTGTAGTTATATAATATAGTTGAATAATTCTTATATGTACTAGTTTTTTTATATATTTTATATGAAATTTTATGAAATTTTTTATGAAATTTTTTATATATTTTTTTGATATTTTATGAATGGTTGTTAAAAGTATATCACTAATAATATAATAAAATAATATATTACATCATCCATTATCCGTGTGGTACCTGATATTGGTGTGCCCTACTACTTCTTTCTCAAAATATAAATTTTGCCAGGACTCAGGCCTGCTTCATTGGCTTCATTAAACAAATGATCCATTAATCCAGAGTATTTTTCAACACGCAATTTAGGCTGATTTTGACATATATAATTGAGTCTGTTGGCCTCTGTTTTTACATATGCATCAACTATAAATTGCTGTGTAAGGCGGCCTGCATTTAAAAAGGGATTAAAATCCTCTCTAATGGAAAAACGGTAACCGTAGTATTGCATTTGAGTGACTCTAACTCTAGGATTGTGTGACTGGTTTGGTAAAGTTAATAAAGCTTGTGGTTAGTGTTGAGCGAACAGTTCGAGCATAGTTCGGGTCCGTACCGAATTTTGGGGTGTTCGTGAACCCGGGTTCGGGTTCGTCGTTCGGCATGTATTTTGGCGCATTTTGAAAGGCTGCAAAGCAGCCAATCAACATGCATCATACTACTTGCCCTAAGATGCCATCGCAGCCATGCCTACTATTGGCAAGGCTGTGATTGGCCAAGTGCAGCATGTGACTCAGCCTCTTTATAAGCTTGTGCGCACGTCGGGACGTGCTCACTCCCGATGTGAATAGAACAGGGATAGACGCAGCTGATGCTAGGGCGAGAATAGGCAGGGATAATTGAATAACTGGAAGCAAATTTCTCTCCTCCACCTGTGATTCATCTGAACAACTGCAGCTGAGCTGCTTTTTTGATAGGGATTGGCTATTTTTAGAGTGGCCAGAGTGATTTTTCCATCCACATGTACCTGGGCTGACCGCCGGCCGCCATTTTGCGACTTGTAGTGCTGCAGCAGAAGCTGCCACAGTGTGCATTCCAAAGCTCCAAACAAGTCAGACATCTACACCTGGGATTCAGACCAATAGCGATTTAGCAGCACAGTCCAAGGCTATTTTTTTTAAAGGTTGTGCAGACCATTTTGTGGCACATGTTACTGGGCTGATAGGCGGCGGCCATCTTGGGACTAGTGCTGCAGCACAATCTCTCCCAACGTCCATTAATCACTTGTAATAGTGGTCTGTGCCATATAAATCCTACATCAGGGACTTGGGTGTGCTTGTGTCACCCCTACTAATACCAGTCCACCTGTAATCCATACAGTGAAAAGCCATAAAGTATTCCAGTGAGGGAATTTTTTTTTTATTTAAAAAAGGCCAAGTTAGTTTATCTGGCGTTCAATATACTAGATACAGTTAGGCCTGCGTTTCATACATCTGGAATTAGCAAACTAATGTGCTGGGGTTGGGAAAACATATATGTACCCATACTAGAATCTGTCAAAGAAAGCGGTACTCACATATAACAGTCATTCCATCTGTAATCCATACAGTCAAAAGACTGAAAGTATTCCAGTGAGGGAATTTTTTTTATTTAAAAAAGGCCAAGTTAGTTTATCTGGCGTTCAATATACTAGATACAGTTAGGCCTGCGTTTCATACATCTGGAATTAGCAAACTAATGTGCTGGGGTTGGGAAAACATATATGTACCCATACTAGAATCTGTCAAAGAAAGCGGTACTCACATATAACAGTCATTCCATCTGTAATCCATACAGTCAAAAGACTGAAAGTATTCCAGTGAGGGAATTTTTTTTTTATTTAGAAAAGGCCAAGTTAGTTTATCTGGCGTTCAATATACTAGATACAGTTAGGCCTGCGTTTCATACATCTGGAATTAGCAAACTAATGTGCTGGGGTTGGGAAAACATATATGTACCCATACTAGAATCTGTCAAAGAAAGCGGTACTCACATATAACAGTCATTCCATCTGTAATCCATACAGTCAAAAGACTGAAAGTATTCCAGTGAGGGAATTTTTTTTATTTAAAAAAGGCCAAGTTAGTTTATCTGGCGTTCAATATACTAGATACAGTTAGGCCTGCGTTTCATACATCTGGAATTAGCAAACTAATGTGCTGGGGTTGGGAAAACATATATGTACCCATACTAGAATCTGTCAAAGAAAGCGGTACTCACATATAACAGTCATTCCATCTGTAATCCATACAGTCAAAAGACTGAAAGTATTCCAGTGAGGGAATTTTTTTTTTATTTAAAAAAGGCCAAGTTAGTTTATCTGGCGTTCAATATACTAGATACAGTTAGGCCTGCGTTTCATACATCTGGAATTAGCAAACTAATGTGCTGGGGTTGGGAAAACATATATGTACCCATACTAGAATCTGTCAAAGAAAGCGGTACTCACATATAACAGTCATTCCATCTGTAATCCATACAGTCAAAAGACTGAAAGTATTCCAGTGAGGGAATTTTTTTTATTTAAAAAAGGCCAAGTTAGTTTATCTGGCGTTCAATATACTAGATACAGTTAGGCCTGCGTTTCATACATCTGGAATTAGCAAACTAATGTGCTGGGGTTGGGAAAACATATATGTACCCATACTAGAATCTGTCAAAGAAAGCGGTACTCACATATAACAGTCATTCCATCTGTAATCCATACAGTCAAAAGACTGAAAGTATTCCAGTGAGGGAATTTTTTTTTTATTTAAAAAAGGCCAAGTTAGTTTATCTGGCGTTCAATATACTAGATACAGTTAGGCCTGCGTTTCATACATCTGGAATTAGCAAACTAATGTGCTGGGGTTGGGAAAACATATATGTACCCATACTAGAATCTGTCAAAGAAAGCGGTACTCACAATATAACAGTCATTCCATCTGTAATCCATACAGTCAAAAGACTGAAAGTATTCCAGTGAGGGAATTTTTTTTATTTAAAAAAGGCCAAGTTAGTTTATCTGGCGTTCAATATACTAGATACAGTTAGGCCTGCGTTTCATACATCTGGAATTAGCAAACTAATGTGCTGGGGTTGGGAAAACATATATGTACCCATACTAGAATCTGTCAAAGAAAGCGGTACTCACATATAACAGTCATTCCATCTGTAATCCATACAGTCAAAAGACTGAAAGTATTCCAGTGAGGGGATTTTGCTTATAAAAAATAATATATTTCATTGTGGTGCGAGTTGAATCGCAACAATGAAGAAAAATACTATTAAGGGACGAGGACGCGGTCGTGGTGGTGTCCGTGGAGCCTCTGTTGCTGGTAGAGGACGTGGCCGTTCGGCCCCAGGCGCACACAGTAGGGAACGAACTCCCTCAACTAGCCGGCAGAATGTACCGCAATATCTCGTGGGGCCCAATGCCGCTCTTAGGATGGTAAGGCCTGAGCAGGTACAGGCATTAATCGATTGGGTGGCCGACAGTGCTTCCAGCACGTTCACCACATGGTCTTCCACCCAGTCTTCTGCGGAAAGCGCACAGGTGGCACCTGAAAACCAAGCCCATCAGTCTGTCACATCACCCCCAAGCATATCAGGGAAACGGTCTGAGCCACAAGTTATGCAGCAGTCTCTTCTTCTGTTTGAAGACTCTGCTTCCAGGGTTTCCCAGGGGCGTCCACCTAGCCCTTCCCCAGTGGAGGAAGACATACCATGCACTGACGCACAACCACTTATGTCTCCAGATGAAGAGGACATGGGAATACCACCACAGCAGAGTCACCGACTCTCTGATGATGACGAAACACAGGTGCCCACTGCCGCGTCTTTTTGCAGTGTGCAGACTGAACAGGAGGAGGTCAGGGAGGGAGACTGGGTGGAAGACGATGCAGAGGACGATGAGGTCTTAGACCCCACATGGACTGAAGGTCGTGGCGATGACTTTCACAGTTCAGAGGAAGAGGTAGTGGTGAGACCGAGACAACAGCGAAGCCAAAGAGGGAGCAGGGGGCCAAAGCAGACGAGCCGCCGCCCCCAGAGTTCGCCTGCTACTGGACATCGCCAACAGGGACCCAGCCCCACAAAGGCAGCTTCAAAGAGTTCCCTGGCATGGCACTTCTTTAAACAATGTCCTACCGACAAGACCCGAGTGACTTGCACGCTCTGCCATCAGAGCCTAAGGCGAGGCATTAACGTTCTGAACCTCAGCACAACCTGCATGACCAGGCATCTACATGCAAAGCATGAACTGCAGTGGGGTACACACCTTAAAAACCAGGCACTCGCTGAGGCTCCCCCTGCTCCCTCTACCGCTGCTGCCTCGGCTTCCGCCTCGAGAGGAATGTTGCCACCTGCCGAGCAGCAAACAGAGGATGTGCCACCGACACCACCACCACCGCCACCGTCAACTAGCGTCTCCACTATATCACACAGCAGCGTTCAGCTCTCAATATCTCAAACCTTAGAGAGGAAGCGCAAATTCCCCCCGAGTCACCCTCGAGCCCTTGGCCTGAACGCCAGCATTTCTAAACTGCTGGCCTTTGAAATGCTGTCATTCCGGCTGGTGGACACAGACAGCTTCAAACAGCTGATGGCCATGGCTGTCCCGCAGTATGTGGTTCCCAGCCGCCACTACTTCTCCAAGACAGCCGTGCCTTCCCTGCACATGCAAGTGTCCGATAAAATCAAGTGTGCACTGCGCAACGCCATTTGTGGCAAGGTCCACCTAACCACAGATACGTGGACCAGTAAGCACGGCCAGGGACGCTATATCTCACTAACTGCACACTGGATGAATGTAGTGGCGGCTGGGCCCCCGGCGGACAGTTCCTTGGCGCACGTCCTTCCGCCCCCTAGGATCGCAGGGCATCATTCTCTGCCTCCTGTAGCCTCCTCCTCCTACTCGGCTTCCTCCTCCACTGCTTCCACCAGCTCATCCGGTCAGCCACACACCTTCACCACCAACTTCAGCACAGCCCGGGGTAAACGTCAGCAGGCCATTCTGAAACTCATATGTTTGGGGGACAGGCCCCACAGCGCAAAGGAGTTGTGGCGGGGTATTGAACAACAGACCGACGAGTGGTTTCTGCCGGTGGGCCTCAAGCCAGGCCTGGTGGTATGCGATAATGGGCGAAATCTCGTGGCAGCTCTGGGACTAGCCGGTTTGACGCACATCCCTTGCCTGGCGCATGTGCTGAACTTGGTGGTGCAGAGGTTCATTCACCACTACCCCAACATGTCAGAGCTGCTGCATAAAGTGCGGGCCGTCTGTGCGCGCTTCCGCCGTTCACATCCTGCCGCTGCTCGCCTGTCTGCGCTACAGCGGAACTTCGGCCTTCCCGCTCACCGCCTCATATGCGACGTGCCCACCCGGTGGAACTCCACCTTGCACATGCTGGAGAGACTGTGCGAGCAGCAGCAGGCCATAGTGGAGTTTCAGCTGCAGCACGCTCGCGTCAGTCGTACTGCCGAACAGCACCACTTCACCACCAATGATTGGGCCTCCATGCGAGACCTGTGTGCCCTGCTGCGCTGTTTCGAGTACTCCACCAACATGGCCAGTGGCGATGACACTGTTATCAGCGTTACAATACCACTTCTATGTCTCCTTGAGAAAACACTTAGGGCAATGATGTTAGAGGAGGTGGCCCAGGTGGAGGAGGAGGAGGAGGATGAGGGCTCGTTTCTAACACTTTCGGGCCAGTCTGTTCGAAGTGGCTCAGAGGGAGGTTTGTTTAAGCAGCAGAGGACAGGTTCACAAGTCGCCAGCCAAGGCACTGTGCTGGAGGACGAGGAGGATGAGGAGGAGGAGGTGGAGGGGGACGAGGATGACGCAAGTTCACAGCGGGGTGGCAGCCCAGGCCCATCACTGGTGCGTGGCTGGGGGGATACGGTGGACGATGACGATACGCCTCCCACAGAGGACAGCTTGTCCTTACCCATGGGTAGCCTGGCCCACATGAGCGAATATATGCTCCAATGCCTGCGCAACGACAGCAGAGTTGCCCACGTTTTAACGTGTGCAGACTACTGGGTGGCCACCCTGCTGGATCCCCGGTATAAAGACAATGTGCCCACTTTAATTCCTGAACTGGAGCGCGACCGTAAGATGCGCGAGTACAAGCGCACGCTGATAGAGGCGCTCTTGAGAGCATTCCCACATGTCACAGGGGAACAGGTGGAAGGTGAAGGCAGAGGAGTGGCAAGAGGTCGCCAACGCAGCTGTGTCACGGCCAGCTCATCTGAGGGCAGGGTTAGCATGGCAGAAATGTGGAAAAGTTTTGTCTCCACGCCACAGCTATCTGCACCGACACCTGATACGGAACGTGTTAGCAGGAGGCAGCATTTCACTAACATGGTTGAACAGTATGTCTGCACACCCCTCCACATCCTGACGGATGGTTCGGCCCCATTCAACTACTGGGTTTCGAAATTGTCCACGTGGCCAGAGTTAGCATGTTATGCCTTGGAGGTGCTTTCCTGCCCGGCGGCCAGCGTTTTATCTGAACGCGTATTCAGCACGGCAGGGGGCGTCATTACTGACAAGCGCAGCCGCCTGTCCACAGCCAACGTGGACAAGCTGACCTTCATAAAGATGAACCAGGCATGGATCCCACAGGACCTGTCCCTCCCTTGTGCAGAGTAGTCCTTATTAACTGCCTAAAACATGTCTTGTTGTGCTACGGGCCACTTCTTTATTTGATACAAATTTTATGAAACCCACAGTTGAATGAAACTCTTCTCTGTCTGGGCGCCGGGGCCTAACCAGATGAAAGTGGCCGGTTAAACTAACGGGTGACATGAAGCCATAACCTCTGCCATGCTACCTCTGTCTTCTGTCTGGGTGCTGAGGCCTAAGTCAAATAAAGCGGTCTTCTGCTGTGCTGGGGGATATGAAGCTAATCTCTGACCTCTCTCCTCTGTCTGGGTCCAAAGGCCTAAATCACTGAAAGAGGCCTTCTCCTGTGGTGTGTGATATGATGCCAGAATATGTGCTGTGGGGCCTCTCTCCTCTTCCTGGGTGCAGGGGTCAAATAAACTAAATTGTGGCCTACTCCTGTGGTGGTTGATATGATGCCTGATTCTCTGATGTGGAACCTCTCTCCTCTGTTTGGGTGAAGGGGTCAAAGTAACTAAATGGTGGCTTCTCCTGTGGTGGCTGATATGATGCCAGAATATGTGCTGTGGTGCCTCTCTCCTCTTCCTGGGTGCAGGGGTCAAAGTAACTAAATGGTGGCTTCTCCTGTGGTGGCTGATATGATGCCAGAATATGTGCTGTGGGGCCTCTCTCCTCTTCCTGGGTGCAGGGGTCAAAGTAACTCAATGGTGGCTTCTCCTGTGGTGGCTGATATGATGCCAGAATATGTGCTGTGGTGCCTCTCTCCTCTGTCTGGGTCCAAAGGCCTAAATCACTGAAAGAGGCCTTCTCCTGTGGTGTGTGATATGATGCCTGAATATGTGCTGTGGTGCCTCTCTCCTCTTCCTGGGTGCGGGGGTCAAAGTAACTCAATGGTGGCTTCTTCTGTGGTGGCTGATATGATGCCAGAATATGTGCTGTGGGGCCTCTCTCCTCTTCCTGGGTGCAGGGGTCAAAGTAACTCAATGGTGGCTTCTCCTGTGGTGGTTAGTATGATGCCAGAATATGTGCTGTGGGGCCTCTCTCCTCTTCCTGGGTGCAGGGGTCAAAGTAACTCAATGGTGGCTTCTCCTGTGGTGGCTGATATGATGCCAGAATATGTGCTGTGGTGCCTCTCTCCTCTTCCTGGGTGCGGGGGTCAAAGTAACTCAATGGTGGCTTCTCCTGTGGTGGCTGATATGATGCCAGAATATGTGCTGTGGTGCCTCTCTCCTCTTCCTGGGTGCAGGGGTCAAAGTAACTAAATGGTGGCTTCTCCTGTGGTGGTTGATATGATGCCTGATTCTCTGCTGTGAAACCTCTCTCCTCCATCTGGGTGTAGGGGTCAAAGTCTTTCAAAGTCGCCTTCTCCTGTGCTGATTGATATAAAGCTGATGGTTGTGCCATCTGACATGGTTGCCAGGGTCTGATTCAATGGGGGCCTACTCCTGTGGTGGGTGATCTAAATGCCTGATTCTCTGCTGTGAAACCTCTCTCCTCCGTCTGGGTGTAGGGGTCAAAGTCTTTCAAAGTCGCCTTCTCCTGTGCTGATTGATATGAAGCTGATGGTTGTGCCATCTGACATGGTTGCCGGGGTCCCATTAAATTGGGGCCTACTCCTGTGGTGGGTGATCTAAATGCATGATTATCTGCTTTGAAACCTCTCTCCTCCGTCCGGGTGTAGGGGTCAAAGTCTGTCAAAGTCGCCTTCTCCTGTGCTGATTGATATAAAGCTTATGCTTGTGCCATCTGACATGGTTGCCGGGGTCTGATTCAATGGTGGCCTACTCCTGTGGTGGGTGATCTAAATGCCTGATTCTCTGCTGTGTAACCTCTCTCCTCCGTCTGGGTGTAGGGGTCAAAGTAACTAAATGGTGGCCTACTCCTGTGGTGGGTGATATGATGCCTGGTTCTCTGCTGTGGGACCTCTCTCCTTTGTCTGGGTGCTGTGGTCAAAATAATAGTAAGTGACCTTCTCCATTGGTGGGTGACTTGAAGCCTGATTCTGTGCTATGGGACCTCACTCCAATTAATATTGTTTAATTTTTATTTATTTTATGTTAACTCATCATTTCCCTATCTACATTTGTTTGCAGGGGATTTAACTACATTTTGCTGCCTTTTGCAGCCCTCTAGCCCTTTCCGGGTGTGTTTTACAGCCTTTTTAGTGCCCAAAAGTTCGGGTCCCCATTGACTTCTATGGGGTTCGGGTTCGGGATGAAATTCGGGTCGAGTTCGGATCCCGAACCCGAACATTTTTCGAAAGTTCGGCCGAACTCGTCGAACCCGAACATCCAGGTGTTCGCTCAACTCTACTTGTGGTCTGTTTTGCAATGGAATGTCAATTCCCCAGCTTTGATCCCCATAGGGGAATAACAATGGATAAACCATGGGTTCCAAATTAGGATCAAGGACACTAATTCTTTGTGTTTTTTTTTATTTGTATAATCTTCTCTTGCTTTGCAGTGTATAAGAAGATCTCTTTCAAGTGGTGGTTCTCCATCATCATTTTGAAAAATAAAAGCAACCTCATTATATTTTGGTGCGTTATAGCGCCTTTGGTCATTTTTGCGATCTTGTACTATTGTCATGGACACTTCCTTAATAACATTGTCATTTTTGGCGGCATTCTCTTCATATTCTTTTTGAACTTGGTACAACATTTTGCAGGCCTCGGCAAAAGGATTGAATTGTGCCATGAATGTACTTAATGTTTGCATAAGCTCTGTATTTATTCCTGAGTTGGCAGAAATTTGCATTCTTTGTTCTGCAGCTTCAGAGGGATCTAAAATGTATAATTGTGAAAACTGTCTGTTTTCACCTTGTTGAGGATGCAGTGTTCCTGCTCTGTGACAAATCGAATTATGGATTCGAAAACAGTATGACCCATAGCCAGAAGGCGGACTAATGTTAGCTCCCATAGATGCAAATGCTAGAGCACTATTTATATTTTGCATGAAATTTTTGCTGTAATGATGCTGACCCATCATGAGCTGCTGTATAAACGGATTTGTTCGAATTGGTTGAAGATTTACTTTTCCTTTTGAGCAACACTGTGTAAATTTTTGATCAGATGGTCTTTCTCCTTCAAAATGTTTTGCTTGACAAAAATTGCATATCTGATTTAAATCTCCACATGTGTAGGGTATAATGTTACCCTCATTAATATTAACTATATCATTTATCATTGACATTCTTTCTATTGTTGCCCGGGATTCGTTATTTTCCACTCATTTACTTCGGGCCAGTCTCTGTAATTGTGCTTGCCGCAAACATTGTAATTGTCGTTCTTCTGATGTAAGACTTGCTCTCCTAGCTTTTTCTCTTTCAGCATGTCTCTTACGTTTTTGTCTTTCTCTTATATCATTTATCCTCTCCTGTGTGGCTGTTGATAAATGTGTTGTGTCTGTTTATAGATCTGTTATCCTGCCTCTTTTTATTGCTTGTTGCTGACGTAGTGTTGCTCTCCTAGCTCTGTGTGCTTTCACATTTTTCTGACGCTCATTTTACTTATCTTCAATAGATCTATTTGCTCGTCTTTGTCTTTCTCTTAGAGATTGTGTTTTACGCTGATTTTCCTGTTCTTCTATAGATCTATTTGCTCTTCTGAATCTTTCTCTTTTAGCGTTTTTGTGACTCTCATTTTCTTTTTCTTGAATTGATCTATTTGCTCGTTTTTTTCTTTGTTTTTCACCCTTTCTTTTTTTGATTTTTACTTGCTGACTTGACTGTTTCTCCAGGAGAATTTGGTTATGTAGGGTTTCATTGTCTGTGTCTTTTGTCCTACTTGATGTGTCCTTTTTTTTGGGTGGCATGTTGTTAGTAAAAATTCCAAGTAATATAGGCTTGTACTTTTATAATTTTATAATATTTTCTCTTACTGTAATACTGACTTATATGTAGCTGTAATATGCCTCACTGGCACTGACTTTTGGCTGAGACTGCAGGCACTGTGACTGGTGGCTGATATGACTGCCACTGACTGGTAGTGCTGAGACCACTTGCACTGTGACTGGTGACTGATACAGCTGTCACTGACTGGTGGTGCTGAGACCACTGGCACTGTGACTGGTGGCTGATACGGCTGGCACTGACTGGTGGTTCTGAGAGCACTGGTACTGTGACTGGTGGCTGATACTGCTGGCACTGATTGCTGGCACTGACTGCTGGCACTGACTGGTGGTGCTGAGACTGTGGGCACTATGACTGGTGGCTGAGATGGCTGGCATGGACTGGTGGTGCTGAGACTGCAGCTGATGGCTAAAACAGCTGGCACTTACTGGTGGCTGAGACGACTGGCAGTGCCACGTGGTGCTGAGACTGCTGTCACTGTGACTGGTGGCTGATACGGCTGGCACTGACTGGTGGTGCTGAGACCACTGGCACTGTGACTGGTGGCTGATACAGCTGGCACTGACTGCTAGGACTGACTGGTGGTGCCGAGACTGTGGGCACTGTGACTGGTGCCTGAGATGGCTGGCACGAACTGCTGGCACTGACTGGTGGTGCTGAGACTGCAGCTGATGGCTGAAACAGCTGGCGCTGACTGGTGGCTGAGACTACTGGCAGTGCCACGTGGTGCTGAGACTGCTGGCACTGTGACTGATGGCTGATACGGCTGGCACTGACTGGTGGTGCTGAGACCACTGGCACTGTGACTGGTGGCTGATACAGCTGGCACTGATTGGTGTTGCTAATACGGCGGGCACTCTGACTGGTGGCTGATAGAGCTGGCGCTAACTGGTGGTGCAGAAACCATTGTCACTGTGACTGGTGGCTAATACGCTTGGCACTGACTGTTGATGCTGAGACTGCTGTCACTGTGACTGGTGGGAGATACGGCTGGCACTGACTGCTGGCACAGACTGGTGGTGCTGAGGGTATAAGAGAGAAAGAAAGTATGAGGGTCAGACAGATCTATTGGAGGGGATTCCACTAGATCTGAAGCACTTGAGGCGCAACGGGTTTATAGGAGTGGGGTGGAAAAGAGGGTTGGGTGCTAGGTACTAGAGGCTGCTCCGGGTTTAGTCAGGTCGACAAGAGTGTCTGCCTGTTTAGAATATGGTAGTATGCCAAAATAGGGTGACTGGTGGGTGGAGGACCCTCCAGGTCTCGCCTATTTCTGAATAAAACCCTTTAAGGCGCCAGTAGTGGTTGAATGATAACGGTGATTTTGGCTAGTTGAGTGTGTAGTAGGTTTTTGCATCAGCGTTATAATTGAAAACAGGGGAGTGAAGGTAAAGGGATGTGTGTAGAGATATTAATGTGTAGGATAAAAGTGTATATATATATACACACATATGTTAAAAATCTCCATATAAGATCAAATGATTGTGTCGAGTGCCTGAGAGGCCGTATTCTGCAGTGTCGTACACAGTGTAGTGTGGTACAGTTTAGGCGAATCAAATAGGTAAAAACAATAATTGTTTAAAAGGATACCAATAAATGGATACCAATTTAAAAGGAAAGAATGGCAATGATAAATGATATAGTTAATATTAATGATTTATTGGTATCCTTTTAAACAATTATTGTTTTTATATATTTATTGGTATCCTTTTAAACAATTATTGTTTTTACCTATTTGATTCGCCTAAACTGTACCACACTACACTGTGTACGACACTGCAGAATACGGCCTCTCAGGCACTCGAGACGGTATGCAGTGATCCCACCTATGTGTACAATTTTTATCCTTTTTATCCTATCAGCAGAATTTATATATGTACACAATCATTTGATCTTATATTCTGATTTTTAACATATGTGTGTGTATATATATATACACTCTTATCCTACACATTAATATCTCTACACACATCCCTTTACCTTCACTCCCCTGTTTTCAATTATAACGCTGATGCAAAAACCTACTACACACTCAACTAGCCAAAACCACCGTTATCATTCAACCACTACTGGCGCCCTAAAGGGTTTTATTCAGAAACAGGCGAGACCTGGAGGGTCCTCCACCCACCAGTCACCCTATTTTGGTATACTACCATGGTGGTGCTGAGACCACTGGCACTGTGACTGGTGGCTGATACAGCTCGCACTGACTGGTGGTGCTGAGACGGCGGGCACTGTGACTGGTGGCTGATAGAGCTGGCACTAACTGGTGGTGCTCAGACCACTGGCACTGTGACTGGTAGCTGATAGGTCTGGCACTGACTGCTGTTACTGTGACTGGTGGCAATGATTGATGGCTGGCAATTGTTGCTGGCACTGATTGGTGGTGCTGGCTAATACTGCTGGCAGCAGCTGCAGTGTGTATCCGAGAGCAATATCTGTCACTGTGCATGTAATGGCGGCGCTTCTTATGCACTCTGCTTCTTATGCACTCTGCTCCAACTGACACCACACACCATAAGAGGCGGTTATTGGCCAGCGGCGCAGTTGTGGGGATGGTGTGATTGGACGGCTCCATGCTGTGGGCGGTCCGTACAGCGCGTGGTGCACCGTGTGTTTATTGGCTGGCGCAATTGTGGGCGGTCCGGGCGGCAACTTTGATTGGACGGCCGCGCTGCTGTGGGCTGTCCGGGCTACATGTGATGCGCCGTGTTTTTATTGGCCGGCGGCGCGGTGCTTTGGGCGGTCCCTGCTGTGTGTGGAGTGTGTGCTGATTGGTTTGTGCGCCGCGCATACACACTTTACTAAGGCTACTTTCACACTGGCGTTTCAGGGTCCGCCTGTGAGATCCGTTTCAAGACTCCAGTTTAGCCCCAATGCATTCTGAATGGATGCGGATCCATTCAGAATGCATCAGTTTGGCTCCGTTCCGCCTCCATTCCGCTCTGGAGGCGGACACCAAAACGCTGCTTGCAGCATTTTGGTGTCCGCCTGGTGGTGCGGAGCAGAACGGATCCGTCCTGACTTACAATGTAAGTCAATGGGGACGGATCCGTTTACATTGACACAATATTGGTGCAATTTTAAACGGATCCGTCCCCCATTGACTTTCAATGTAAAGTCAGGAGTCCCTATTAATATACCATCGGATCAGAGTTTTCTCCAATCCGATGGTATATTTTACCTTGAAGCGTCCCCATCACCATGGGAACGCCTCTATGTTAGAATATACCATCGGATTTGAGTTAGAGCGTGAAAACTCAGATCCAACAGTATATTCTAACATAGAGGCGTTCCCATGGTGATGGGGACGCTTCAAGTTAGAATATACTAAGAACTGTGTACATAACTGCCCCCTGCTGCTTGGCAGCACCCGATCTCTTACAGGGGGCTGTGATCCGCACAATAAACCCCTCAGGTGCCGTGCCTGAGGGGTTAATTGTGCAGATCTCAGCCCCCTGATCGGGTGCGTATTAAAAGCATTGGTGGCCAGTGCGGCCCCCCCTCCCTCCCCAGTATTAAAAGCATTGGTGGCCAGTGCGCCCCCCCCCTCCCTCCCTCCCCAGTATTAAAAGCATTGGAGGCAGTGGCCACAGGCTAACAACCCCCCTCCCCCCCATCATTGTTTCAGCGGAGCGGCATTTCCGTTTGGAGTCCCAGTTTAATCGCTGGGGCTCTGATCGGTTACCATGGCAGCCAGGACGCTACTGCAGTCCTGGCTGCCATGGTTACTTAGCTTATACTTACATGCGCTGTCTGTGGCCGGCCGGCGCTCCTGCTCCTGTAAGTGACAGGTCTGTGCGGCGGGGGGTGTGTGCTGATTGGTTTGTGCGCCGCGCATGTGCACTTCACTAATCGGCACACATGCACGGACAACAGCCCTGAGCACGTACGCAGGGCTTTTATTAGTATAGATACATGTCTATAGCTCAAAATACTAGCATTTACTTTGAGCTGTAAAATAATGATAATTACCAACAAAATAATTGAGTCAAATACCACCAGCCTCAAAAAAATCACGGACACATCTGGGGTTTTTTCATGGACACAAGAAAAAACTCACTTATTTTTACGGACTGTCCAGAAATTTCAGGACAGTTGGTAACCCTGCATCCAGGGTGCTTCTGAGGGATAACTGCAGTGTTTAGCAGTGAGATCAGGATAGGAGAGGGAATATATTGGGGACAATGATGACTGTAGAATGTCTTAGGTCTCGTTCATGCAAAGTGACATGCAAACAGAAATGCAAACTGCGGATCCATAAAACCAGCCGTGTGCACCCTTCATCATGCACGGTGCAGACCTATTGACTTCAATGGGTTCGCAATCTGCAAGATGCGGCCAAAGATAGGACATATCCTATCTTTTGCGGTGTGGAGGCATGGACCCGGAAGCACATGTGCAGGATGCACACGGCCGGTGCCCGTGTTTTGTGGATCCGCAGTTTGCAAAACAGACACAGCTGTTACATTGTCATCTGAATGCAGCCTTAACCCCATTTAATGTCCTTTTCTGACACTGTTTGAAATCGCTACTGAAAAAAAACTGTGGCTATATAGATGGCAGTTCTAGATCCAGCTCGTCTGTGAGATCACTACTCCAGAGAAACTGCAAGAATAAATATCAACAGATACCTGAAAGCTACAGCATTTACAGTCAGCAGAGTGACTAGCAAGCCACAGATTTACACGCCCTGGTGCAGGTGAGGACTACGGCTCAGGCACCTATCACCTAGATCTCATCCCCCATGCCTCATCATCTGGGGAGAGAAATTGCACTGAACACAACTACTGTTGGATGTACTACAATCAATTTTTTGCACTAAGTAAAGAGAGACTTTAATTTTTTTACTTCTGGCCTGATTCTTTATACCACCTTTCCACTGCACTAATGCCCAGGGAGCAACGGCCTGAGAGAGTACAGCATGACACGACATCTTATCAGGACCACTTCCACTCCCATGCTCTGCATCGGCTCCTCGGGGGCTCGCTGCACATACATGCATGTGATCAGCTATTTTCTGAGCTCCCATAGCAGTAAATGAAAGCATGTCACATTGTACCCTCCTTCACTTCAGGGACCCCCTTTCAGGAGATGGGACCCACACCTATTTGACATTGATGGCATATATGAGCATATACAGTACCATCACTGACTGAGATGAGAACACCTTTTAATGCAGAGGCTGCACACAAGCATGGCCACAACTTCATTGACATGTGCAAAAAAGTACTGATACTGAGACCTGGCTAACATTGGTCAGAGGACCTCCACTATACTGATAGATCAGTGTCTCATGGGTGGTATTAGTAGCCATATGAGGGCTTTTTTATGGCACTTTAACAATAACTGTTTAACCTTCATTCATTTTTTAAGGAGGTACAAAGGAAAATAGTAAATCCACTCTTGTTTTTAAGATATTTTATAGTTTTTCCAAGTATACTTCATTTTTCAGGTCATGCTCCTTTCCCCAACACCATCACTGCAACATGGCAGTATGCAGGAAATCACCACAATTCTTAAAGGACTGTTACATCACAGAACAGAATGCGAATAAAGGGAATGGAATTTGTGACTTCACAGCTATAAGTAAAACTACAAGTCGCAGCAAGTCCTGAAGATCTGCAGCTGTCAGGGGCTGCTGGGAGTTGTAGTCCCTCTAATAGATGGCATGGAAAGGGAAAACTCAGGAAGACAGGCCCCATTGCATCAATACATTTTGAGTTGAGTATGCATGCTGTACCATTCAGGGTGAGAGCAGGGGGGTTCATGGGCCTACCTGCCCCCCAGTGGTCCAGTCTGTTCCTGACAATAAAGGCTGTAACAGGAAGATGTATATGGAGGGGAGAATAGTATCCAAGAGGGAAGTTCACTTAGGTTGTAGATTGGGTAGAAAGTACACACAAGGCAATTTTCAGGGGGAAGGCAGCGGAATACTAGACACAATAATATGGGAAACCCCTATCCTGTAAAAATATATTTTTCCATGTCAAATTACCGGTAGTCTATAACCTGTAAATCATCTTATTTCCATGACCAGGATGATTTACTGAAAAAATATCTGATAGAGGTCATGGATTTTGAACTGTTGGCTAAAAGCCAAGCTGTTTGTAGGAGTACAGTGTATCTGCAGGTATAGGTGTTTCTGAGAAGTAAAAAATGTCATGTAATTACCAAGTAGAATACGAGAATTTATGCAGAAACTTTGGGGCGGGTTTATGATAGCCTTCTCTTAATAGCCAACTCTTAAGCAAGCAAGCAAGCAGTTTTACAGTTTGATGGCTTAGACTGGTTTTGCCTGTTGCAAAGCATGTCAGAACAACTAAAGAAGATTAAGACAGCTAATTAAAACGTGAGAGAAACTGCAACTGGAAATAAACTAAGCAGAAAATATAAATTCTGTTTGTATTCCTACTTTGGGATTTCTACAACTAATCAGAAAAGATGCCTGAAGGAGAAATCATAGATTTTCTAGCTATTTCACTAGCCAGGACTTCTGGTAAGTTAATTTAAATTATATAATATCTACTAGAAGAGATAGACAATTCCTACAAACCAAAGGGAATGAGGAACATTGTACTTTAAGAAAATTATCTGCATGCATGGTTAACATGCACAGACTTGTTTGTTTCTTTGTTTATTTTTTGGTATGAATTATTGCGCACATCACATTTCTTGTACCTTGCAGTCATATTACTTGTACCAGCCATAGACAAAAAGGAGACGGTGCTTAAAATGTGAATTCCAATGTGATCTTTATTTGCAATTCAATATCACACAAGTGATATTCTCATCACATAAGACCTTTAGGGTCCATTCAGAAGTCCGTAGTGTGTTGCGGATCCGCAATACACCCGGCCGGAACCCCATTCCTTCCCCATAGAGAATAAATGGGTCTGCACCTGTTCCACAGAATTGCGGAACGGGTGCGGACACATTCACGGACGTGTGAATGGACCCTTAACAAACTTGAATTGCTGTGAAGACACTGAATGCAGTGTAGGCTATTGAAGCTGCTACCACTAGTAGATTACACCTTCTCAAAAGCAACGGCAACTGTATTACCCAGAGCTGTATTCACAGTGCTTTCACAGCAATTCAAGTTTGTTAAAAGTCTATGTTTGACTGGAATATCATTTGTATGATATTGAATTGCAAATAAAAATCACAGCAAACTTCAATTTTTGAGTGCCAGAGTATAGCTATTGTAACATGGAGTAGCAACCAATGTGTGGAGTTTTTATGCAAGTTATGTATCAGCTATAGATATGGGAAAATTAGACAAAGTCCACTAGAAAACCATTTTAGCTACATAATTTTATTTAAACTTGTGGGAATAACGGAGACATGGCTGGATGATAGCTATGACTGGGCAGTTAATGTACAAGGTTACAGTCTGTATAGAAAGGATCGTCAAAACTGGAGAGAGGGAGGGGTCTGCCTTTATGTAAAGTCCCGTCTAAAGCCCACAGTCCGAGAAGATATAAGTGAGGGACATGAACATGTGGAGTCACTGTGGGTAGAAATACATGGAGGCAAAAATAATAATAAATGACAAATTTAAGTCCACAGAAAATCTACTACTAAACAAGATAGACAAGGCGGCAAATCATAATGAGGTGGTTATTATGGGGGACTTCAACTACCCAGATATAGACTGGGAACCTGAAAGCTGTACATCTTATAAAGGAAACAGGTTCTTGGCAATAACCAAAGACAATTACCTTTCCCAACTGGTTCAGGACCCGACTAGAGACGGCCATACTGGACTTAGGATTAACCAATAGACCTGACAGAGCAACAGATGTGCAGGTTTGGGGACACCTGGCAAATCGTGACCATAAATTAATAACCTTCCAATTATCCTTCAAACAAGCATTTCTACAGGGAGAAACAAAAATACCAAACTTCAAAAAAGCAAACTTTAGCCAACTAAGAGAGGCCATAGGCCTAACTAACTGGGACAAAGTCCTCAAAGATAAAAATACAGCCACAAAATGGGATATTTTTAAAAGCATCCTAAAATCTAATTGTTAGAGGTACATACCTTATGGGAATAAAAGGTTAAGGAACAAGAAGAAACCAATGTGGATAAATAGAACTGTAAAGAAGGCAATAAATGACAAAAATAAAGCATTTAAATCGCTAAAACAGGAGGGTAGCGAGGAAGCACTGAAAAACTAGGAAAAAATAAAATATGTAAAAAACAAATAAAAGCCGCCAAACTAGAGACCGAGAGATTATTTGCCAAAGAGAGCAAAACTAACCCTAAAATATTCTTCAATTATATAAATAGTAAAAAGTATAAATCTGAAGGTGTCGGCCCTCTACAGAGCAATGAGGGGAAGTTGCAGAGAGCGACGAGGAGAAAGCAAAGCTATTAAATATTTTTTTCTCTACTGTATTCACTAAGGAAAATAGATGTCAGATGAAATGCAGAATGTAAAAGTAAATTCCCCATTAGAAGTGCCCTGTCTGATCCAGTTGGAAGTACAACAGTGACTTAAAAAGATAAAAATAGACAAATCGCCAGGGCCAGATGGCATACACCCACGTATACTAAGAGAATTAAGTAATGTCATAGCCAGATCCTTATTTCTGATATTTACAGATTCTATACTGACAGGGAGTGTTCCACAGGATTGGCGCATAGCAAATGTAATGCCAATATTCAAAAAGGGTGCAAAAACAGACCCCGGAAACTATAGACCGGTAAGTTTGACATCTGTTGTGGGTAAACTGTTTGAAGGTTTTCTAAGAGATGCTATCTTGGAGGATCTCAATGAAAACAAGCAAATAACATCATATCAGCATGGCTTCATGAGGGATCGGTCATGTCAAACTAATTTAATCAGTTTCTATGAGGAGGTAAGTTTTAGACTTGACAGCGGCGAATCAATGGATGTCGTATATCTGGACTTCTCCAAAGCATTTGACACTGTACCACAAAAGGTTAGGATATAAAATGAGAATGCTCGGACTAGGAGAAAACGTCTGTATGTGGGTAAGTAACTGGCTTAATGATAGAAAACAGAGGGTGGTTATTAATGGTACACACTCAGATTGGGTCACTGTCACTAGCGGAATACCTCAGGGGTAAATATATTTATTAATGATCTTGTAGAAGGCTTGCACAGTAAAATATAAATTTTTGCAGATGACACTAAACTGTGTGAAGTAATTAACACTGAAGAGGACACTATATAGCTACAGATGGATCTGGATAGATTGGAGGCTTGGGCAGAGAAGTGGCAGATGAGGTTTAACACTGACAAATGTAAGGTTATGCACATGGGAAGGAATAATGCAAATCACCCGTACATACTAAATGGTAAAACACTGGGTAACACTGACATGGAAAAGGACCTAGTTTTAATAAACAGCAAACAAACAGTAAAAACCAGTGTCAGGCAGCTGATGCCAAGGCCAATAAGATAATGGGTTGCATCAAAAGGGGCATAGATGCCCATGATGAGAACATAATCCTACCACTTTACAAATCACTAGTCAGACCACACATGTAGTACTGCTCCTATGAACAAGGCAGACACAGCAGAGCTGGAGAGGGTTCAGAGGAGGGCAACTAAAGTAATAACTGGAATGGGGCAACTACAGTACCCTGAAAGATTATTAACATTAGGGTTATTCACTAAGGGGAGACGACTAAGGGGAGATCTAATTACTATGTATAAATATATCAGGGGTCAGTACAGAGATCTCTCCCATCATCTATTTATCCCAAGGATGGTGACTGTGACGAGGGGACGCCCTCTGCCTCTGAAGGAAAGAAGGTTTGTACACAAACATAGAAAAGGATTCTTTACGGTTAGAGCAGTGAGACTATGGAACTCTCTGCCTGAGGAGGTGGTGATGATGAGTACAATAAAAAAATTCAAGAGGGGCTTGGATGAATTTCTGGAGTGTAATAGGCTATAGCTACTAGAGAGGTGTTGTTAATCCAGGGAGTTATTCTGATTGCCTGATTGGAGTCAGGAAGGAATTTTTTCCCCTTAAGTGGGGAAAATTGGCTTGTACCACAGTTTTTTTTTGCCTTCCTCTGGATCAACTTGCAGGCCGAACTGGATGGACAAATGTCTTTTTTCGGCCTTATATACTATGTTACTATGTATATCAATATTGTCACAAGCACATTGAACATGATGTCTAATCTGCAGACATCATATGATAAAGCAGAAGTACATGAGAAATTTGATGTGTCAATTTGTAGTAAAAGCTCCAGTATAATTTGTATTTTAATCACTTTAACCACCTCAGCCCCTATAGCTTAAACACCCTTAAAGACCAGGCCACTTTTTACACTTCTGACCTACCCTACTTTCACCGTTTATTGCTCGGTCATGCAACTTACCACCCAAATGAATTTTACCTCCTTTTCTTCTCACTAATAGAGCTTTCATTTGGTGGTATTTCATTGCTGCTGACATTTTAACTTTTTTTGTTATTAATCGAAATTTAACGATTTTTTTGCAAAAAAATGACATTTTTCACTTTCAGTTGTAAAATTTTGCAAAAAAAATGACATCCATATATAAATTTTGCTCTAAATTTATTGTTCTACATGTCTTTGAAAAAAAAAAATGTTTGGGTTAAAAAAAATGGTTTGGGTAAAAGTTATAGCGTTCACAAACTATGGTACAAAAATCTGAATTTCCACTTTTTGAAGCAGCTCTGACTTTCTGAGCACCTGTCATGTTTCCTGAGGTTCTACAATGCCCAGACAGTACAAACACCCCACAAATTACCCCATTTTGGAAACTAGACACCCTAAGGTATTCGCTGATGGGCATAGTGAGTTCATAGAACTTTTTATTTTTTGTCACAAGTTAGCGGAAAATGATGAATTTATTTTTATTTTATTTTTTTCTTACAAAGTCTCACATTCCACTAACTTGTGACAAAAAAATAAAAAGTTCTATGAACCATCAGCGAATACCTTGGGGAGTCTTCTTTCCAAAATGGGGTCACTTGTGGGGTAGTTATACTGCCCTGGCATTCTAGGGGCCCAAATGTGTGGTAAGGAGTTTGAAATCAAATTCTGTAAAAAATGGCCGGTGAAATCCGAAAGGTGCTCTTTGGAATGTGGGCCCCTTTGCCCACCTAGGCTGCAAAAAAGTGTCACACATGTGGTATCTCCTTACTCAGGAGAAGTTGGGGAATGTGTTTTGGGGTGTCATTTTACATATACCCATGCTGGGTGAGAGAAATATCTTGGCAAAAGACCACTTTTCCCATTTTTTTATACAAAGTTGGCATTTGACCAATATTTTTATCTCACCCAGCATGGGTATATGTAAAATGACACCCCAAAACACATTCAGCAACTTCTCCTGAGTACGGCGATACCACATGTGTGACACTTTTTTGCAGCCTAGATGCGCAAAGGGGCCCATATTCCTTTTAGGAGGGCATTTTTAGACATTTGGATACCAGACTTCTTCTCACGCTTTGGGGCCCCTAAAATGCTAGGGCAGTATAAATACCCCACATGTGACCCCATTTTGGAAAGAAGACACCCCAAGGTATTCAATGAGGGGCATGGCGAGTTCCTAGAATTTTTGTTTTTTGGCACAAGTTAGCGGAAATTGATTTATTTATTTTTTTCGCACAAAGTCTCCCTTTCCGCTAACTTGGGACAAAAATTTCAATCTTTCATGCACTCAATATGCCCCTCAGCAAATACCTTGGGGTGTCTTCTTTCCAAAATGGGGTCATTTGTGGGGTGTTTGTACTGCCCTGGCATTTGAGGGTCTCCGCAATCATTACATGTATGCCCAGCATTAGGAGTTTCTGCTATTCTCCTTATATTGAGCATACGGGTAATGAGATTTTTTTTTTCCGGCACAGATTTCTTCATTCGCATCGATCAATGTGGATGAAAAAATGTCTGCCAAAAAAAAAAAATGGAGGGGAAAGGCGTCTGCCAGGACATAGGAGCTCCGCCCAACATCCATACCCACTTAGCTCGTATGCCCTGGCAAACCAGATTTCTCCATTCACATCGATTGATGTGAATGAATAAATCATTGCCGGGATTTTTTATTTTTTTTTATATACAAAGTGTTTGCCAAAGTATATGAACACCGCCACCTCCTCAGCTCATATGCCTCGGCAAACGTATCTTTTACTGCAGAGGAGAAATCTCGTCTTGCAGCGCCGCATACACCGACTTGCGTGTAATCTGACAGCAGCGCAATTCTTCTGTCAGAATGCACATCAGTGCTGCAGCTAGTCGATCGGTTGGTCTACCTGGAAGGTAAAAAAAACAAAAGAAAAAACCAGGCCGCAACGCAATAAATTTATTAACTTTTGAACAGAACATATAAACTTTTTTTAACTTTTTTTAACTGAACGTTAACTTTTTTACTTACCGGTAATTTTTTTTTTGTTTAGTTTTTTTTACCTTTATAGAACAAACCTCTCCTTCCCCATGGGACAATGTGCAAAGCGCAAATCGCCCAAAGATGTGGCGAAGTACGTTATGCACTTTATCCCAGGTGAAAGGAGAGGTTTGCAGCAGCTATGAGTAAAAGGGCCCTAATAGCCCTGTGTGCCTGTCCTGTGAGATGCAATCCCTATGCTATAGAATATTTGACACAGTCCTGACCTCAGTATCTGAGGAAAGGGATTTAGGAGTAATTATTTCAGAAGACTTAAAGGTGGGAAGACAATGTAATAGGGCAGCACGAAATGCCAGCAGAATGCTTGGATGTATAGGGAGAGGTATAAGCAGTAGAAAGAGTGAAGTGCTTATGCCGCTGTACAGAACACTGGTGAGACCTCACTTGGAGTATTGTGCGCAGTACTGGAGGCCATATCTCCAGAAGGATATAGATACTCTAGAGAGAGTTCAGAGAAGAGCTACTAAACTAGTACATGGATTGCAGGATAAAACTTACCAGGAAAGGTTAAAGGACCTTAACATGTATAGCTTGGAAGAAAGAAGAGACAGAGGGGATATGATAGAAACTTTTAAATACATAAAGGGAATCAACTCGGTAAAGGAGGAGAGCATATTTAAAAGAAGAAAAACTACCACAAGAGGACACAGTTTTAAATTAGAGGGGCAAAGGTTTAAAAGTAATATAAGGAAGTATTACTTTACTGAGAGAGTAGTGGATGCATGGAATAGCCTTCCTGCAGAAGTGGTAGCTGCAAATACAGTGAAGGGGTTTAAGCGTGCATGGGATAGGCATATGGCTATCCTTCATATAAGATAGGGCCAGGGGCTATCCATAGTATTCAGATATATTGGGCAGACTAGATGGGCCAAATGGTTCTTATCTGCCGACACATTCTATGTTTCTATGTTTCTATGTTTCTAAGTGTACTTGGGTGTGGTACTTCCGGAAACACTCTCCAAAGCATAGGGCAGGGTGGTCAGGACAGTCAGGACAGAAATAGCGGGTGTCACGCCTTATTCCACTCCTGCTACAGACACGACATCTTTTTCGGGGTGACGGTTGGGTTGAGGTACCAGGAACGACACTGGGGAAATGTCGCTCGTGTAGACGGCTAACTACACTGGTGGATGGGGCCACGGAACCTTCTGGATACAGGAGGTTCTCGATGATCTCTTCCTGGAGTTTGAGGAAGGATCCTGTTCTCCCAGCCTTACTGTAGAGAACAAAACTATTGTACAGAGCAAATTGAATTAAATATACAGACACCTTCTTATACCAGCGTCTGGTGCGTCGGGAAACTAAATACGGAGACAACATCTGTTCATTGAAGTCCACCCCTCCCATGAGCGCATTAAAGTCGTGGACTGAGAGTGGCTTTTCAATGACACGGGTTGCTCGCTCAATTTGTATTGTCGTGTCTGCGTGAATAGAGGAGAGCATGTAAACGTCACGCTTGTCTCTCCATTTCACCGTGAGCAGTTCTTCGTTACACAAGGCAGCCCTCTCCCCTCTTGCAAGACGGGTGGTAACGAGCCGTTGGGGGAAGCCCATGCGACTAGTTCGCGCGGTGCCACAGGCACAAATATGTTCTAGAAACAAATGCCTAAAGAGGGCCACACTTGTGTAGAAATTGTCCACATAAAGATGGTACCCCTTGCCAAATAAGGGTGACACCAAGTCCCAGACTGTCTTCCCACTGCTCCCCAGGTAGTCAGGGCAACCGACCGGCTCCAGGGTCTGATCTTTTCCCTCATAGATCCGAAATTTGTGGGTATAGCCTGTGGCCCTTTCACAGAGCTTATACAATTTGACCCCATACCGGGCACGCTTGCTTGGGATGTATTGTTTGAAGCCAAGGCGCCCGGTAAAATGTATTAGAGACTCGTCTACGCAGATGTTTTGCTCGGGGGTATACAAATCTGCAAATTTCTGGTTGAAGTGGTCTATGAGGGGCCGAATTTTGTGCAGCCGGTCAAAAGCTGGGTGGCCTCTGGGACGGGAGGTGGTGTTGTCGCTAAAATGCAGGAAACTGAGGATGGCCTCAAATCGTGCCCTGGACATAGCAGCAGAGAACATGGGCATGTGATGAATCGGGTTCGTGGACCAATATGACCGCAATTCATGCTTTTTAGTTAGACCCATGTTGAGGAGAAGGCCCAGAAAATTTTTATTTTCGGAAACTTGGACTGGTTTCCACCGGAAAGGCTGGGCATAATAGCTTCCCGGGTTGGCGGATATAAATTGTGTGGCATACCGGTTTGTCTCTGCCACGACTAAGTCCAAGAGCTCCGCAGTCAAGAACAGCTCAAAAAATCCCAGGGCCGAACCGATCTGAGCCGTCTCAACCCGAACTCCAGACTGGCGGTGAAAGGGGGAACTACAGGTGCGGCTAAAGTTGGTGACTGCCAATCAGGGTTTGCCAGCACCTCAGGGATTCTAGGGGCTCTACGGGCCTGTCTGTGCGGTGGCTGCGACGGGGTAACTACTGCACGTGCCACCGTACCAGCTTCAACTGCCCTTCTGGTGCTCGCCACGTCACCATGTTGTACGGCAGTGCTGGTACTAGGTCCAGGGAGGGCTGGGCTGCTGGTGTATGCCTCACCACGTGATCAGACAGCGCCAGCCCCACCCTGCTGCTCTTGAAGCGGATCCTGCGCAACCTGTGGTCTAGCGACACGGGGCCGGGTACGCCTGGGTCTATCAGGGACCTCCACCTCCTCGTCCGAACTTTGGGTCAGAGAGCCACTGCTTTCTACAGGTTCATATTCTGACCCGCTAGATTCGTCAGATGAGGGTTCCCATTCCTCATCCGACTGGGTCAGAATCCTGCAGGCCTCTTCAGAAGAATACCCCCTGTTTGACATTTGGACTACTAAATTTAGGGGTATTCCCTGAGACTACCCAAGCAGGGCCGATCCTAGGGTCACAGGCGCCTGGGTGCAGAAATATTTCTGGCGCCCCCACATGGGCGTGGTTATCTTACTAACTCCTCCCCTTTACAATGTTTCTATGGCAACAACTTCAGCCCCCAACTTCAGCCCCACCAATTTGCTTTGACAATAACTTAGTCAACGGCTTTGACAAGTCAAAATAAATGTCATGTGCCAGTAGCCAGAGCCCCCCCATATCATGTGCCAGTAGCCAGAGCCCCCCATATCATGTGCCAGTAGCCCCCCTTATGTGCCAGTAGCCCCCCTATGTGCCAGTAGCCCCCCTTATCATGTGCCAGTAGACCCCCTTATCATGTGCCAGTAGCCCCCTTATCATGTGCCAGTAGCCCCCCTTATCATGTGCCAGTAGCCCCCCATATCATGTGCCAGTAGCCAGAGCCCCCCCCTTATCATGTGCCAGTAGCCAGAGCCCCCCCCCATATCATGTGCCAGTAGCCAGATCCCCCCCATTATCATGTGCCAGTAGCCAGAGTGCCCCCATATCATGTGCCAGTAGCCAGAGTGCCCCCATATCATGTGCCAGTAGCCCCCCATATCATGTGCCAGTAGCCCCCCTTATCATGTGCCAGTAGCCCCCCATATCATGTGCCAGTAGCCAGAGCCCCCCCCTTATCATGTGCCAGTAGCCAGAGCCCCCCCCCCATATCATGTGCCAGTAGCCAGATCCCCCCCATTATCATGTGCCAGTAGCCAGAGTGCCCCCATATCATGTGCCAGTAGCCAGAGTGCCCCCATATCATGTGCCAGTAGCCCCCCATATCATGTGCCAGTAGCCCCCCTTATCATGTGCCAGTAGCCCCCCATATCATGTGCCAGTAGCCAGAGCCCCCCCCCTTATCATGTGCCAGTAGCCAGAGCCCCCCCCATATCATGTGCCAGTAGCCAGATCCCCCCATTATCATGTGCCAGTAGCCAGAGTGCCCCCATATCATGTGCCAGTAGCCAGAGTGCCCCCATATCATGTGCCAGTAGCCCCCCATATCATGTGCCAGTAGCCCCCCTTATCATGTGCCAGCCCAGTAGTCCCCCCTTATCATGTGCCAGCCCAGTAGTCCCCCCTTATCATGTGCCAGCCCAGTAGTCCCCCCTTATCATGTGCCAGCCCAGTAGCCCCCCTTATCATGTGCCAGCCCAGTAGTCCCCCCTTATCATGTGCCAGCCCAGTAGTCCCCCCTTATCATGTGCCAGCCCAGTAGTCCCCCCTTATCATGTGCCAGCCCAGTAGCCCCCCTTATCATGTGCCAGCCCAGTATTGTACCTATATAAAAAAATAAAAAAAAATAATACACTTATACTTACCTCCAGCAATGCGATGCGATGCAGGCCGCCTCTTCCGTCTGTGTCCCTCGCTATACGGCTCAGGCGACGCGATGACGTCATCGCGCCGCCTGCACCGGCCTCTGATAGGCTGCCAGCACTAAGCCGGCAGCCTATCAGAGGAACAGGAGGGGACACACCTCTCCCTCCTCTGCCGCAGCACAGGCATCTGTATTGCCGTCCTGAGGACGGCAATACAGATGACTATGGAGATGAGTGCTTCCGCAATGGAGGCGCTCATCTCCTGCTCTGCCCTGCCGCCGGCCGCGGCCGCCCCCACTTGTCACCAGGGCCGCGGCCTTGCGGCACTCAGGCTTGCCGGCCCACCGGGAAATTTCCCGCTATCCCGGCAGGCCAGTCCGGCCCTGCGCTCGGCGCCTTTCGGGTGACATCGCTGGGGTGCGGGGCACCCACTGCACCCCGTGTAGGATCGGCCCTGTACCCAAGAAAAAAAGCAAGCCTGTCTTACAAAGGGGAGGCTAGCGAAGTACCGGAGGCCGCTGCGGTTGATAAAAAATATCAAAACTGATTTTTTTATCGCCGCAGTGCTTGTAAAGTGAATGTGCAGTGATCAAAAAATATATATTTTTTGTCACTGCGGTGGGGCGGGCGTGGGTAAACGCACGTGTGGGCGACCGATCAGGCCTGATCGGGCAAACACTGCGTTTTGGGTGGAGGGCAAACTAAAGTGACACTAATACTATTATAGATCTGACCGTGATCAGTTTTGATCACTTACAGATACTATAAAAGTACAAATGCTGATTAGTGATACGCTAATCAGCGAATCAGTGACTGCGGTGCGGTGGGCTGGGCGCTAACCGATCGCTAACTACCTAACCAAGGGGCCTAAACTATCCTAAAACCTAACAGCCAATACTAGTGGAAAAAAAAAGTGACAGTTTACACTGATCACTTTTTGTCTTTCACTAAGTGATTGACAGGGGCGATCAAAGGGGTGATCAAAGGGTTAATTGGGGTGCAGGGGGTGATCTGGGGCTAAAGTGTGTTGTTGGTGCTACTCACTGTGAAGCCTGCTCCTCTGCTGGATCCAACCGACGAAAAGGACCAGCAGAGGAGCAGACAAGCCATATAACAGATCATATTTACTAATATGATCTGTTATATGGCTTGTGATTCGTTTTTTTTGAAAATCACCAGCCTGCCAGCCAATGATTGTTGCTGGCAGGCTGGTGACAAAATTGTCCTTTAACTTTTGCCGGCCCGCGATGCGCATGCGCGGGCCGGCTTTGAGCGAAATCTCGCTTCTCGTGAGATGACGCGTATATGCAGGACTCTGCGCAGCGCTGCCACCTCCGGAACGCGAATCTGCGTTAGGCGGTCCGGAGGTGGTTAATCCCTGCTCAATCTGTGCTAAATCTAGTGAATGGGCTTATTCAGTAGTGTTGAGCATGAATATTCGAATAGCAAATTTTTATTGCGAATATCGCCACTTAGAGAATTCATGAATATTTAGAATATAGTGCTATATATTCGTTATATCGAATATTCTGCATTTTTTCCATCTGAACACATGATTCCTCTCTGCTTCTTGCTTGTGGACCAATGAGAAGGAAGCAATGTCAAGTTCACAACAATACTTAGTGCACCAATCAGTAATCTGTAGTCAGACCTGCTAAAATGTTAAGTTGCACGTAGTGCGAAAAAATATTCTAATCACTGCTGATTAGCGCAAACGCGAATATATTGGAGCACTTGGCTCTATCTGCATATAAAGCTATTCTAATGTTCTGCCATGCCAACCATTTTCTCCAGTCTCAGGAAACTTAGACCAGCTTGAAAAATGTAGCCAAAGTTACCCACGCCTGTATTTCGCATTACGAATTCGCATTACGCGATTTTTACATTGCCGATTTATCGCATTCGATAAAATAATCTCAAATTCGCGAAATTCACGAATATATGATGAATATTCTACAAAATATTCATGAAATATCGCAAATTCGAATATAGCCCCTGCCGCTCATCACTATTAGGCTCCATGCACACGACCGTTGTGTGTTTTGCGGAACGACAAGGACAGCATCTTGTCCACAAAGCGGAGAAAAGAATAGGACATATATTTTTTTTGCGGGGCCACGGAACTGAGCAATGGATGCGGACAGCACACGGAGTGCTGTCTGCATCTTTTGCAGCCCCATTGAAGTGAATTGGTCCGCATCCGAGTCGCCAAAACTGTGGCTCGGATGCAGACCAAAACAACGGCCGTGTTCATGAGGCCTTATTCAGTGATTTCCAGCCTTAAAGGAGTTATCCCATGACTAATGTAAAAAATAAAAATCTGAGATCATACATTACATGACAACCTAACAAAGCTAAAACCAGCCCTGTACCTCACATGTACTGACAGCTCAAGGGGAGTATCTTTTCTGCTGCAGCTCAGCGGGTGTATCCATGTTCTCCTTATGAAAACTCAGGGGGCAGTTGAAAGATAAAACTAAGCATGTGCAGCCATCTGAGTTAGCAGGACAAAGAAAATAAAAAAAACAAACAGAAGGTGGCGCTATACAGATACATTTTATTTAATAACTCAGTGGCTATGCTTACTTTTTAATTACATGCAATTACAAAAGATTTCAGATCCAGGTGCTGGTTTGAAAACCGTTGAATATTATTTTGTTTGACACCCCTTTTAATTACAGTATATGACAGTGCATGCAGAGCTATCATTCATTGAGTAGAAACGCCCACTGCACTACTAAGCCTAGAAAGAGTAGAGTGTAAAGTGTATATTGATAAGCGACGTGAGCAAATTTCTTGAAATTCATTTTGTGTCAGATTCGGCAATTTTTAGATTTTTTTAAATTTGTAATTGAATCAATTCTACACAGATCAAAGTTGCTCAAATTGCTCTGAAAACATAATATAACACTCTCCTGTCTTCTATAACTAAGGTTTTTTATGAAAAGATTTTTTTTATTTTTTATTACCTTTTTAAAAAAAAAAATCCCCCCCCTTTAAGCTCTTGAACGCAATGACACATATAACTATGGGTAAATGCATGTCTGACGGTGTTAAGAAATAGCATGTTTAAAAAAAAACACTGTACTGTCGCTTATGTTATTTTTTTTTTGTATTTGAAAGCTTTCAAAAATTTTACCTTTTTGAATGGTGTTTAAACACACACAGTGTTATGGGGAAAAGAGAGTGGTTTGTTGAGACCAAATGCAAAAATTATGTCTCAATGGGTGCAGATCCCTGCCCCAGTTTATACACACACATGTAAGGCCTCTTTCACACGGGCGTTGCGGGAAAATGTGCGGGTGCGTTGCGGGAACACCCGCGATTTTTCCGCGCGAGTGCAAAACATTGTAATGCGTTTTGCACGCGCGTGAGAAAAATCGCGCATGTTTGGTACCCAAACCCGAACTTCTTCACAGAAGTTCGGGCTTGGGATCAATGTTCTGTAGATTGTATTATTTTCCCTTATAACATGGTTATAAGGGAAAATAATAGCATTCTGAATACAGAATGCAAAGTAAAATAGCGCTGGAGGGGTTAAAAAAAAATAAAAACATGTTTAACTCACCTTAGTCCACTTGATAGCGCAGCCGGCATCTGCTTCTGTATTCTTTCTTTAGGACCTGGGTAAAGGACCTTTGATGACTTCACTCCGGTCATCACATGGTACGTCACATGATCTTTTACCATGGTGAATCACCATGGTAAAATATCATGTGACGTACCATGTGATGACCGGAGTGACGTCATCAAAGGTCCTGTAACTGTATTTAATGCTCACCATAGGTCCTTCAACAAAGGAGACACAAGGAGATGCCGAGCTACGCGAGCAAGTGGATTAAGGTGAGTTAAATTATTATATATTTTTTTTAACCCCTCCAGCCCTATTTTACTTTGCATTCTGTATTCAGAATGCTATTATTTTCCCTTATAACCATGTTATAAGGGAAAATAATAATGATCGGGTCTCCATCCCGATCGTCTCCTAGCAACCGTGCGTGAAAATAGCACCGCATCCGCACTTGCTTGCGGATGCTTGCGATTTTCACGCAACCCCATTCATTTCTATGGGGCCTGCGTTACGTGAAAAACGCACAAAGAGGAGCATGCTGCGATTTTCACGCAACGCAAAAGTGATGCGTGAAAATCACTGCTCGTGTGCACAGCCCCATAGAAATGAATGGGTCGGTATTCAGTGCGGGTGCAATGCGTTCACCTCCCGCATCGCATCCGCGCGGAATACTCGCTCATGTGAAAGGGGCCTTAATGTCAGAAGTAAGAGTGGATCATTCTACATGTGTCCAAAAATTATGACTTAATAGGGGCAGAATGCCTGGCTATTAGGGATGAGCAAACCCGACCTGCAAAGTTCAGATTCGTACCGAACTTTGCGAGTTTCGGTACCCGGACCCGAACCTGGACTTTTTGTTTTTTACTGAAGTCTGGGTACGGGCTCGGTGCTCGGGTGATTTTATTATTTTCCGTTATAACATTGTTAGATCGGAAAATAATAGCATTCTTAAGACAGAATGCAAAACAATAAGGCCATTTAGGGGTAAAAAGAACACCTAACCTCATCCACTTGATCGCGCTGCAACTCTCAAGATGAGATACAAAGAGCTGTCACTATCAGTGAAGCAAGCCATCATTAGGCTGAAAAAACAAAACAAACCCATCAGAGAGAGAGCAAAAACATTAGGCATTGCCAAAACAACTGTTTGGAACATTCTTAAAAAGAGGAATGCACCGGTGAGCTCAGCAACACCAAAAGACCCGGAAGACCACGGAAAACAACTGTGGTGGACCAAAGAATTCTTTCCCTGGTGAAGAAAACACCCTTCACAACAGTTGGCCAGATCAAGAACACTCTCCAGGAGGTAGATGTATGTGTGTCGAAGTCAACAATCAAGAGAAGACTTCACAAGAGTGAATACAGAGGGTTCACCACAAGATGTAAACAATTGGTGAACTTCAAAAACAGGAAGGCCAGATTAAAGTTTGCCAAACGACATCTAAAAAAGCCTTCACAGTTCTGGAACAACATCCTATGGACAGATGAGACCAAGTTCAGATTTCTTTGTCTTTTTCGTCCGCCTACCACCCTGAGATTAATGGGCAGACTGCACACCTCAATCAGTCTTTGGAACAATTCCTTAGGTCATATGTTGCTGATGACCAGCAATTATGGGTTAAGTACCTTCCGTTGGCCGAATTTGATCTGAATAACTGTGTTAATTCTTCTGCGGGTATCTCCCTGTTCTCCCCGTGATTTCCATCCTCGTTTTCATTCTTGGTCATCCGTCTCCTCCTCTAACCCCGAGGCAGATAAGGTCTCCTCTGAACTGTGCACAGTTTGGGCTTGGGTTCAATCGAACCTAGAAAAGGCTCAGAATACTCAGAAGATCAAAGCCAATAGGAGACGTTCTAAGGGGGTGAGCTTTCAGGTTGGGGATAAGGTGTGGTTATCCTCCAAAAATCTCTTGCTCAAGGTAGCTTCTAGAAAATTTGCTCCTCGTTTTATAGGACCGTACAAGATCACGGAGGTGATTTACTCGGTATCGTTTAGGTTGGAACTGCCCAAGTCGTTCCACATTCATAGTGTCTTTTACAAATCTCTACTTAGACACTCCAAAACTTAGACACAAACTGCACACCCCTGTCAGATACAATATTCTCCAGAATACCATGTAGACGAACAATCTGTTTCACAAATATAGACGCCAGGGTTCTAGCATTCGGGAGTTTAGACAGGGGAATAAAATGAACCATTTTGCTAAACCTATCGACCACTACCCAAACCACAGTCTCACGGCAGGTGGCAGGTCAGTGATAAAGTCCATCGAGATATGGGACCAGGCTCTACTGGGAATGAGTAGGGGTCGTAGGTCGCCAGCAGGGCGAGTCCTAGGAGTTTTAGACCTGGCAAAAACCTCGCAGGCCGAAACATAGGACTTGACATCCCTAGACAGAGTGGACCACCAATATGATCTAGAAAGCAGCTCCTTAGTGCCCTCAATACCAGGATGTCCATAAAAGGCAGAATCATGAAACTCACCCAACAGTTGGAGACGAAACTGTACAGGAACAACAAACAACTTATCTGTTGGGGTGGATGCCGGAGCCAGATGTTGTTCCACCTTAATGAGAGCCATGATATCCTAGGTCAAGACTGCTACGAAGATATTAGCTGGTAGAATGGATTCAGGTGGTGCATCTGTAGGCTGAAACGCACAGAAGCTCCGAGACAATGCGTCAGCCTTCACGTTTCTACTTCCTGGCCTTAAAGTGATGGAGAAATCAAAACGAGTAAAAAACGATGCCCATGGGGCCTGACGGAGATTCCACCTCTTAGCAGACTCGAGAAACGTTAGGTTCTTATGATCAGTGACAGTGACAGATTGTTTTGCCCCCTCCAGAAAATGCCTCCACTCCTCAAATACCCATTTAATGGCCAGCAATTCACGATTCCCTATGTCATAGTTTCTCTCGGTGGGGAAAAGAAGGCACAAGGCCTCAGGTTAGTAAAGCTAGCGGGACCTCGTGAGAGGACCATCCCTGCCCCGTCCTCGGACGCATCCACCTCCACACTAAAAGGTTTCTCCTGATCTGGCTGGATTAGAATGGGATCGCTACTGAATGCCTTCTTTAGGGTTTCAAAAGAAGTTAAGGCCTCAGAAGACCAATCCTCCAAATCCGCCCCTCTCTTAGTCAGGTTGGTTAACAGTTTAGCAATTACCGAAAAATTATTAATTAATTTACGGTAGTAATTGGCAAACCCAAGGAAATGTTGTAAGGCCTTTAACTCCTTAAGGACACAGCCTTAGTTCATCTTAAGGACTAGGCCATTTTTTGCAAATCTGACCAGTGTCACTTTAAGTGGTGATAACTTTAAAACACTTTGACTTATCCAGGCCATTCTGAGATTGTTGTTTCGTCACATATTGTACTTCATGACAGTGGTAAAATGAAGTCAAAAAAATAAATTTTTATTTATTTACCAAAAATTTGTAAAAAAAAAAGGCTAATTTCCAAGTTTAAATTTCTCTACTTCTATAATACATAGTACAGTCCTGATCAAAAGTTTAAGACCACTTGAAAAATGGCAAAAAATCATATTTAGCATGGCTGGATCTTAACAAGGTTCCAAGTAGAGCTTCAACATGCAACAAGAAGAAATGGGAGTGAGACAAAACATTTTTTGAGCATTCAATTTAATGAAAACAACAAATAAACTGAAACAGGCTGTTTTTCAGCTGATCAAAAGTTTAGGACCACACCTCTAAAACACCCCTAAACCCCCCCAAAACATAAATCCAACTTCCAAACATGAACTCAGTAATGAGTAGCTCCGCCGTTATTGTTTATCACTTAAAAAATTTGTTTCGGCATGCTTGATGCAAGCGTTTCCATGAGGTGAGTGGGAACATTTCTCCAAGTGGTGAAGACGGCCGCACGAAGGCCATCTACTGTCTGGAACTGTTGTCCATTTTTGTAAACTTCCCTTGCCATCCATCCCCAAAAGGTTCTCAATTGGATTTAGATCAGGGGAACACGCAGGATGGGCCAAAAGAGTGATGTTATTCTCCTGGAAGAAGTCCCTTGTCCTGCGGACATTGTGTACTGTAGCCTTGTCCTGTTGAAAAACCCAGTCGTTACCACACAGACGAGGGCCCTCAGTCATGAGGAATGCTCTCTGCAACATCTGGACATAGCCAGCGGCCGTTTGACGTCCCTGCACTTCCTGAAGCTCCATTGTTCCACTGAAGGAAAAAGCACCACAGACCATTATGGCGCCCACTCCACTGTGGCGCGTAGAAAACATCTCAGGTGGGATCTGCTTGTCATGCCAGTAACGTTGGAAACCATCAGGACCATCAAGGTTACATTTTTTCTCATCAGAGAATAAAACTTTCTTCCACCTTTGAATGTCCCATGTTTGGTGCTCTCTTGCAAAGTCCAAACGAGCAGTTCTGTTGCGTTCAAGGAGACGAGGTCTTTGAAGACATTTTTTGTTTTTGAAGCCCTTCAGTCTCAGATGCTGTCTGATAGTTATGGGGCTGCAGTCAGCACCAGTAAGGGCCTTAATTTGGGTCGAGGATCGTCCAGTGTCTTGACGGACAGCCAATTGGATCCTCCGGCTCAGTGCTGATGAAATTTTTTGGGGTCTTCCACTTGACTTTTTTGTTCCATAACCCTCAGGATCATTTAAGAATTTAAGAAATTCCAAATGACTGTCTTACTGCGTCCCACCTCAGCAGCGATGGCGCGCTGTGAGTGACCCTGCTTATGCAGTTCAACAACTCAACCACGTTCAAAAAGGGAGAGTTTTTTTGCCTTTGCCATCACAACGTGTGACTACCTGACAGAAAATGACAATGAATCCACATCTTTGCACAGATTTGGCCTTTTAAAGGCATGTGGTCCTAAACTTTTGATCAGCTGAAAAACAGCCTGTTTCAGTTTATTCGCTGTTTCCATTAAATAGAATACTCAAAAAATGTTCTATCTCACTCTCATTTCTTCTTGTTGCATGTTGAAGCTCTACTTGTAACCTTGTTAAGATCCAGCCATGCTAAATATGATTTTTTGCAATTTTTCAAGTGGTCTTAAACTTTTGATCAGGACTGTAATACCTACAAAAATAGTTATTACTTTACATTCCCCATATGTCTACTTCATGTTTGGATCATTTTGGGAATGATATTTTATATTTTGGGGATGTTACAAGGCTTAGAAATTTGAAAGCAAATCTTGAATTTTTTTTTACATTTTCAAAAACCCAATTTTTGGGGACCAGTTCAGGTCTGAAGTCACTTTGTGAGGCCTATATAATAGAAACCACCCAAAAATTACCCCATTCTAGAAACTACTCCCCTCAAGGTATTCAAAACTGATTTTACAAACTTTGTTAACCCTTCAGGTGTTGCACAAGAGTTATTGGCAAATGGGGATGAAATTTGATAATTTCATTTTTTTGCCAAATTTTCAGTTTTAACCCATTTTTTCCACTAACAAAGCAAGGGTTAACAGCCAAACAAGACTGTATCTTTATTGCCCTGACTCTGCCATTTACAGAAACACCCCATATGTGGCCGTAAATTACTGTACAGGCACACAGTAGGGCATAGAGGGAATGGTGCGCCATATGGTTTTTGGAAGGCAGATTTTGCTGGACTGGTTTATTTACACCATGTCCCATTTGAAGCCCCCCTGATGCACACCGAGAGTACAAACTCTATAAAAGTAACCCCATCTAAGAAACTACACCCCACAAGGTATTCAAAACAGATTTTACAAACTTTGTTAACCCTTCAGGTGTTGCACAAGAGTTATTGGCAAATTGGGATGAAATTTCAGAATTTAATTTTTTTGCCAAATTCTCAATTTTAACCCATTTTTTCCACTAACAAAGCAAGGGTTAACAGCCAAACAAGACTGTATCTTTATTGCCCTGACTCTGCCGTTTACAGAAACACCCCATATGTGGTTGTACACTACTGTACGGCCACATGGCGGGGAGTAGAGGGAAAGGAGCGCCGTGTGGTTTTTGGAGGGCTGATTTTTATGGATCGGTTTATTTACACCGTGTCTTGTTTCAACCCCCCTGATGCACACCTGGAGTAGAAACTCCCTAAAAGTGACCCCATTTTGGAAACTACGGGATAAGGTGGCGGTTTTGTTGGGACTATTTTTAGGGTACATATGATTTTTGGTTGCTCTATATTACATTTTTGTGAGGTAAGGTTACCAAAAATTTAAATTCTGAAATTTCATCTCCATTTGCCATTAACTGTTGAGGAACACATAAAGGGTTAATAAAGTTTGTAAAATCAGTTTTGAATACCTTAAGGGGTGTAGTTTCTTAGATGGGGTCACTTTTAGGGAGTTTCTACTCTAGGGGTGCATCAGGGGGCTTCAAAAGGGACATGGTGTCAATAAAAAAGGCCATAAAAATCGGCCTTCCAGAAACCATGTCGGTCCTTTCCTTTTGTGCCCTGCCTTTTAGTGATACAGCATTTACGACCACAAATGTGGCGTTTCTGTAAACTGCAGTAAAAGGGTAATAAATATGAAGTTTTGTTTGGTTGTTAACCCTTGCTTTGTTACCGGAAAAAACTGATTAAAATGGTAAAGTGCCAAAAATAGCTGTTTTGGCACCGTTTATTATTTTTTTTGACCGTGTTAATCTGGAGGATTAGGTCATGTGGTATTTTTATAGAGGAGATTCTTACGGACGCGGTAATATCTAATAAGTCTACTTTTTTTTACAATTATTTAGGTTTTAGACTATATTATCCTATTTGATACAAAAAAAAATTGTATATTAAAAGTCAGTCATTTTTTATTTATTTTTTTAGCCAATTATCTTATCTAGGGGCTCATTTTTTGCGGGATGAGAGGACAGTTTTATTTGCACTATTTTGGGGGCTAAATGACTTTTTGATCGCTTGCTATTAAATTTTTTGTTATGTAAGTTGACAAAAAAAAGTTCTTTTTTTGCACCTTTTTTTTTTTTTTTTGGACCGTGTTTTTTTTTTAAAATTATTTAGGTTTAAGACTATATTATCCTATTTGATAGAAAAAAATTATTTTTGTATCTCAAAAGTCTGTCATTTTTTTTTTTAGCCGATTATCTTATGTTGGGGCTCATTTTTGGCGGGATTAGAGGACGGTTTTATTGGCACTATTTTGGTCGTATATGACTTTTTGATCGCATGCTATTAAACTTTTTGTTATGTAAGTTGCACCTTTTTTTTTTGGACCATGTTAATCTGGGGGGTTAGGTCATGGGGTATTTTTATAGAGGAGATTATTACCGACGCGACGATACCTAATTTGTATACTTTTTTAAAATTATTTTAGTTTTTAACATTTTTTTTGGTGTCTCAAGTCTGAGAACCAGTTTTTTTATCCGATTGTCAGTGGCTAAATTGGGATATAAATTTAGTACTCCATGGAAGTGTGGTACTCCCTGAAGCAACCGTCAATGCAGAGGCCCGGATGATCGGGGCACGTGTCGCACTGAGTAGTGGTGTCCCCCTCCTGCGACACACTCTGCACTTTTTTTGGGTTCGTCCCTTCTTTCCAGTATGGGGGACCACACCTGGAAAGTGTTGGCCATGGACGATCCGGGCGCCTCCAGTTCCCGAGGTACTCCGGCCTGCTCTTTCCCGGTCCAAAAAGATCAGGGCCTTGAGGACTGCCTCATAGAACTGAAGGAATGTCCCTGTGTTGCCAGCGCTCCGGGACAGCACCAAGTAGACCGCAACTTTTTTGTACCATGCCTGGGTTTTGCGCATGGCGTTATATGGCTTGAGGACTTCATCAGAGAGATCAACTCCTCCCATATACCGTTTGTAGTCGACGATACAATTGGGCTTGAGGACCGTTGCCGCGGTACCTCGCACAGGGACAGGGGTGATGCCGTTACCATGAATTGTGGACAGTACAAGGACATCCCTCTTGTCCCTATATCTGACCAGCAACAGGTTTTCACTGGTAAGGGCACGGGTCTCACCCCTGGGGATAGGTACCTGGAGGGGGTGGGCAGGGAGGCCGCGTTGATTTTTCCGCACGGTCCCACAAGCGGAAGTAGATCTGGCGGCGAGGGACTGGAACAAGGGGATACTAGTATAAAAGTTATCCACGTACAGCTTTATCTAGCAGTGGGTGCATAAGGTCCCACACAAGTTTCCCGCTAACACCCAGAGTGGGGGGACATTCTGGAGGTTGAATACCGGAATCTCGCGCCTTGTACACACAAAACTTGTAAGTGTACCCTGAGGTACTCTCACAATGTTTGTACAGCTTCACGCCATACCTCGCCCGCTTTGAGGGAACATACTGGCGGAAAATGAGTCTCCCCTTGAACGCAATGAGAGACTCATCAACCGCGACCTCCCTTCCAGGTACATAGGCCTGTACAAATTTGGCACCAAAGTGATCGATGACCGGCAGTATCTTATACAGACAGTCATAAGCAGGATCACCTTGGGGGGGACATGTTGCATTATCTGAATAATTCTGGCATTTCCGGATGGCCTCAAACCGGGTACGTGTCATGGCGTACTGTAAAGTGGGGTCTGGTAGAGGACGTCCCCACTCCAGTAATGCCTGACACTAGGTTTCTTGACTAGGCCCATGTGCAGCACGAGGCCCCAAAATGTCCTCATCTCGGCTGCACTGACCGGGGTCCAGCCACCGGGCCTAGCCAAAAAGGAGCCCGGGTGTTGAGCTATGAACTGTTGGGCGTACAGGTTCGTCTGCTCCACCATTAGATTTACCAGTTGGTCACTGAAAAAAAGCCCACTGTGGCAATCTGGATTCCTGATTGGCCTACAAACTCAGGAATCACGGGCTCAAATCGCTCTGGGGTACACCAGACAAGTTCACCGGCAGGGGGCTCCGGTGGATTTAACTGGTGGGCAGGAAAACTAGTACGAGCCCCAGAGCTGCTCGTACTAGGGTGGGCCACAGGGTCCCTAGCATGGCGGTCCACTTGCTCCGCCTGGCGGCGTCTCTGCCACCTTGGGGGCTCATCATCATCGCTAGATGATGAGGAGGACGCGGATGACAACAGGAAAGTGGGGTCATCCTCGTCCTCACATGGACTCTCGGACTCAGAGGCAAGCTGGGCGTATGCCTCCTCGGCCGAGAACATCCGGCGGGCCATAGGAGAGTGTGTGTCTGCGTGTGTGTGTGTGTGCGTGTAAATTTTTATTCAGTGTGCGTGTGTGTGGGGGAACGGGTGTTCACGTACATATCCCTAAAACTAACAGAAAAAAAAGACTAACTAAAAAAAGGGGAAAAATGTGAAAAAAAAAAAAAAAAAAATTCGAAACCGATGATCAACCGTCCGAAGGTGGGGTGTGCGATGCGCTAACGGTGGCCGGACGCTAACAGTGCCGGCCACAGTCAGCGTACGCACAAAACAAAAAAAAAAATTGGCTGCACCCCAAAAAGTTGTGGGGGAAGAGGGGGGGGTGCAGGGGGGCAAGCGGCAGCACCCCTGGGGGGTCTAGGGTCACACAGCTGTGCTGTGGACCCCAGACACCCTACTTAGGGTGATGCAATAAAACTTTTTTTTACACTAACTTTCCCTTTATTATCCCTGCCTAGCCCAACCTTTCCCTAGACTTTCCCTAATTACCTGCTGATCAGATGGGGGGTGCTGGGGCACAGATCGGGTCCTGGGGGCAAGGATGGTTGCTGGGGCACAGATGGGGTGATGCTGGCTCAGATCCACACGTGCAGGCAGCGCTCCTCTCTCCTCGGGCTCCGGACACAAAAGGAGAAGGAGAGGAGCGCTGCTATGATTTGAATCTTTTGCCAGCCCACCCACCTACCAATCAGAGGCGATCCTGAGAGGTGATGTCACCATCACCACTCAGGATCTAAGGATGGTGTTTGGTAGGGTAAAAACACACCACCGATCACCATCCTGTTCCGGGTTATCGGGTCCTCAGAGACCCGAATAACCCGGAAACGCAGCAAAACGCAGGTCTGAATTGACCTGCGGTTTGCTGCGATCACCTACACGAGGGGGGGGGGGGGTCACAGGATTAAGGAATGGGTAAGATTAAGCAGGCACCGGGTTCCGATCACTGTGATGATCGAAAATACACAGGGCGTACAGGTACGCCCTGTGTCCTTAAGTACCAGGACATAAGGGCGTACCTGTACGCCCTGTGTCCGGAAGAGGTTAAGGACGATGGTCTTACCCATTCCTTAATCGCTAGTATCTTACTGGGATCCATTTTGAAGGCATGAGGAGTCAGAACATGACCTAGAAATAGTATCTCCTGCACCCCAAAGACACACTTCTCTTGTTTGTCAGATAACTTATTCTCCCTCAAAACCTCCAACACTTGTCTAACATGAGACACATGAGATTCGAAATCAGGGGAAAATATCGAAATGTCGTCAAGGTAGGCAATGACAAAGAGAGCGTATCTATTCCGGATAGTAATCTTATTTAATTTCCAGTAATCGATACAGGGTCTGAGACCACCATCCTTCTTTTTTACAAAGAAAAACCCTGCCCCCATCGGAGAGACAGAGGGTCTAATATTGCCCCTTAATGAGACTTTCTCTAATATCATTCTCCATGGCCTTGTTTTCGGGCTTAGAAAGATTATAAATACGCCCGTTAGGAAACCTAGCACCCTCTATTATTTCTATGGCACAATCATAAGGTCTATGGGGTGGTAAAGTCTCTGGGGTTGATAATGAGAACACATCTGAATATTCCTTAATGACTGCGGGTAATGTATCAGCTAGGGTCATCATCTCCTCTAGAGTCTCTGGAAGCTGATAACTTACTAGAAGATCTTTCATGTTATCAGATAGACCTGACCTGAACTGACTCTTTAGGGCTGGTTCGTTCCAACCTGAGGGTACACACCACCTTCTAAATTGGGTGCAATACTCCTCCGCGGGTTGATCGCCCTGAACCAATGCCTTAAGAGCGGTCTCGGCTACCAGGGCCCTGTCCGGTTCATCATAAAGGGTACCCAGGGCCTGAAAAAAACCCTCTACAGATGCTAGACAAGTGGCGTCAGCTGGTAAAGAGAACGCTCACTCCTGAGGATCACCCTGTAACCGGAAAATGACAATTCCCATGCGTTGACTCTCAGAGCTGGAGGACAAGCGGAGCAAACGAAAATAAATTTTACAATTCTCCTTAAAAGAATGAAACTTCCTCCGATCTGCGGCTCAATATGCGGACTGGAGGCCTTAGGGGTGGAAGAGGCTTGTCCTAACTCAAAAGAACTGAGTTTCTCCCCTAGCTCCTGCACTATCTGCGTCAGGTTAGAAACGTGATCTGTCAGGGTCACCAGAGGATTCATGATACAGTGGTTACGTAGGGCCTGTTATTCTGTAACGGTCGCATACACACACACAGGGGGGCGGTAAGTGACCACTGCGCTCCACCCTCACCTCTGGCCCTGCCTACTTGCCTCACAAGTCCTAAATGACAGGGGAAAACTGGACGGCAATCCCTAACTTGGAATAAGTGCAGGGAAGACAGACCAGACAAACAACAGAACGTGAATGGACCGAGTCAATACCAGGAGAGCAATAAAGTACAAATGGGGCAAGCAGAGAATAGTCAGGAGAAGCCGGGGTCATAAATACCAGGAGTGTCGTGAAGTACCAAAAGGAGTCAGCAGAGAATTGTCAGGAGGAAGCCGGGGTCGGAATACCAGGAGAGCAGCGCAGTACACAAGGAGCAGACAGAGGATTGTCAGGGAAAACAGCAGCAGGTAAGTAAGCCAGGTAATACAAATCACAAATGGAACCTAAATAACAGGCAACCTGTGGCCAGCAGGTTGCCTGTTAAATACTGAGTAGCAGGGGTCATGTGACGTGGCCAGCGTCACATGACCTGCCCTCCTGAATACAGCTGAGCACCGAGTGCCCAGCTCGGTGCTCAGACTACCCTGGTCACTGGGGGAACCAAGGACGCTGGCCGCGCTGAAGAGACGTGCGCGGCCGGGTCCGCTGTGGAGAGCGAGCGCCTCGTCGGCATCCCGGGACAGGAATGTTATGCAATGGCCAAGTCAATCACCTGACCTGAATCCGATTGAGCATGCATTTCACTTGCGAAGACAAAACTGAAGGGAAAATGGCCCAAGAACAAGCAGGAGCTGAAGACAGTTGCAGTAGAGGCCTGGCAGAGCAACACCAGGGATGAAACCCAGTGTCTGGTGATGTCTATGCGTTCCAGACTTTAGGCTGTAATTGACTGCAAAGGATTTGCAACCAAGTATTAAAAAGTGGAAGTTTGATTTATGATTATTCTGTCCCATTACTTTTGGTCCCTTAACTAGTGGGAGGCACATATGCAAACTGTTGTAATTCCTACACCGTTTACCAGATTTGGATGTAAATACCCCCAAATTAAAGCTGACAGTCTGCAGTTAAAGTACATCTTGTTTGTTTCATTTCAAATCCATTGTGGTGGTGTATAGAGCCAAAAATGTTACAATTTCAAATCCATTGTGGTGGTGTATAGAGCCAAAAATGTTACAATTGTGTCGATGTCCTAATATTTATGGACCTGACTGTACATACATACATACAGTACTATGTATGTAGAATGTATGTATGGACAGCAGAACCTATCAACTACACTATATCCCTATCTAACCTACACTGACTATCTCCCACTAACTATCTGTATTATATGTTTTAAGGCCGATTTATTGGCCTGTATCTGTGGGAGGGGCTCTGACCCGCTATTTAGGCTCATTTCCCCCTCCCCTACATCCTACGTCTGCTCAACACAGATCGTGGCTACATTTGTGTGCATCGCTGAGTCCACGCCGTTCGCCCACCTCTCAGGTAATATGCTGCCTCAGTCAGCGGCCCCCGTTGCTTAAAGTCCGGTCGGCAGCGCCGGCTCCCCAGGTGAGGGGGAGTCACGCTGCACTGGAGCCATCTGCCTGGATGCATCGGCTCCCACGCGGCAGAGTAGTCAGGGTGCAGGGGTCAGCGTGGTCCCGAACTCGTTCGCAAATGTCTGGCACGGGCCACTGTGCCATTAGTGAGGCAGGGTTTTGTTTAACTTACTTTCCGATGTCCTCTCCCTTCTGGTGTCCTCTCCTGTTGCCGCCGGCCTGCTTGCTTCAGGTCTCCCGGCGTCTCAGGCTCGTTCCGGTCCGGGTCTTTGCGCCCCCGGTGGCCACAGTGGAGAATGCAGGGATTGATAAACACGATTACTCATTAAAAAAAAAAGGGGTGAAACAAAATACAGTGGTACATATGCACGTACTACGGCTTAAGCAAACTCTCTTTGCACATTTCATTAGGTCGTGTTCAGTCATCTCAGATACGGAATTACTACGCTAGCTCGTTTCATACCTTCGTAGTTTACGAATAATACGCTTGTAAATTCATCGATCTTGCTCACGTCTCCAGTCATGTATAGTCGTTTCCTTGTCTGTTAAGTATGTTTTCTCCGTTCTCTCTCCAGGGACGTTACTTCTTTCAGGGTCATCAGTCGATTCTGGGTGTGGCCCAGTTTCTTTTCCAACAGGTAGTATAGGGAAGTTTTCAGTGGTAGATTCGCTTTCTCATTCTGTCTTCTAAAAAATCTCACGGTTTAACTTAGGTATTCTCCTCATCCCGCTATTCGCTCCTCCCGTGCTGTGGGTAAGTCAGCTAGGTCTGTCGGTGGCAGTAATCTTTGATCACGAGGTGACATCATTCACGATGGCATGCGTACGCACACCACATCATTTCGGTGGTAGGGTTGTCACTGGTGTCTGGTCTCGGGTCGCATGATAGAGCCTCATTCTCACGTACTGTATCTACAGGGCCATGTCTCATGCCTCTGATATCATGGAGGCCTCGGTCAACGAAAATGCCGCCAGGCTATCCGAAGTGGGTAGCATCCCATCACTACGGAATTGGACCGTACCCAGGTTGATGGCGGAGCTGTCCAGGAAGGGTATCCCGTTTACAGCCTCGGCCAGAAAGGCAGAATTATACCGCCTACTCATGTCCACTGCGAGTCCACTGCGAGAGGAAGTCTCGATGGCCACAGTCCAGACCTCGCTCGCTCAGATTCAACTTATGCTAAACAATCTTACGTCATCAGTCACAGACATTCAATCCAGACTGGACATTGTCGAGTCCCGGGGTGCTGTTATCACTCCTCTGGGTCCAGAGTTCCAGAGTTGGCCATCCCGTCCACCTCCGCCGCTGGGGGTGCCGGTACGACTGTCTCTGTTCCTAATATCACTCCGGCTCACTTCATACCGGCCAACACCAAGAAAGATATTCTTGAAGGCAGGGACGTCAACTTGGCTTCCCTGTTGATTGCTACTCGGGATTTCTCAGACAGCAAAGTCATCGCGTGCGGTGATGTCTCAGTGGTACTCAGGGGCCGTGATCTCAGGCTAAACAGAAAGCTTACCATCCGAGTTCCTTCTAGCTTTCAGCCTGTATAGAGATGTGATTTGCTCCGTACGGCCCGACCGCAGGGAGGAATTAGATCTTTATTTGTTCAGGGTAACCGATTTGGGGTACAAATATGGTGGTAGTTCGTTCTACGATTATCACTGTTCATTCTCTGCTAAGGCCGCGGCGGCCCTCAGTCAATTTCAATTTCTCACAAACTGGGCTAATATCGACACTGAGATATTTTGCAGACACTTTGATGGCCTTAGGGCTCCTGCTTGTTCTCTGTGTCAGTCCATCTACCACACAGCAGAATGGCGCCACAAAGCTGCCTCAAGTGTCGATAGTAGCCCTCCCGCACAGCCATCTAGGCACCCTGAACCCCAGAATGCCTCAGGTTTAGTCGACAAATTGGCCCATTCAATACCTCGGCCGGTCACAGATCTGCAATAATTTGAATTTTTCCTCCTGCAATTATAGTCAGTGTAGGCTGTTACATGTTTGTGTGAATTGTTTCAGAGCCCATCCCAAGTCGGTCTGTACATTAAAGGCGGATAAATCATATTTGAGTGTCCTTATTGTTGATTGCCTGATGCATTTCCTACGCAACCACCACGACCCTAGCTTCGTACAGTTCCTCATGTCAGGATTTAGATCAGGTTTCCACACTGGCCTAATTGCCCTGCCCGAATCATCTTATGAATGCAGGAATTTATTGTCAGCGGAGCTTCACCCTCAGGCAGCGGATGAACTGATTTCCATCGAGTTGGCTAAGGGATTCCTAATAGGCCCCTTTTCTTTTCCTCCTTTTGGACGGTGGAGAGTCAGCCCTATAGGCGTAGTCACAGGCAAATTTAGTAAGAAAGAAAGATTGATCATCGATTTATCAGCCCCACACGGTCACTCCACTCCCAGTATCAACTCTCTCATACCCTCCGAAGAAGTCAGTATGAAATATTCCTCCATAGATCAGGCTATCGCCATAATACTGCAGTTAGGCCTTAACTCTATTCTGTCAAAAGCTGATATATCTGACGCCTTTAAGCTACTCCCCATCAGTCCAACTTTGTGGCAGTGGCATGGTATAAAGTTGAGAGATCTTTATTACTTTGCCCCTCAACTTACCTTCGGATCAAAAAGCAGTCCATGGTTGTTTGACAAACTGGCCCAGGCTCTTCACTGGATACTAGTCAACGAGTTCCATTGTAGTTTTGTTATCCATTACTTGGATGACTTTCTGTTATTGGAACACCCCGGGTCCAATCCAAAAGCACTACAGTCGCTGCTAAGCTGTTTCCACCAACTTGATATCCCCGTATCCCCAAAAAAGGTTGAATGTCCATCCCCAGTTATCACTTTCCTAGGTATCATTCTGGACACAATAAACATGGTCGCAAAATTACCGGAAAACAAATTGGACAGGATTAGGGTCGTCCTTCACAGTTTCACGCAGACCAGAACCATTAAAAAAGTTGAATTACAGTCCCTTTTAGGCATGTTAAATTTTGCTATGCGAGTCATGCCCCAAGGTAGGCCATTTGTGTCACGACTACTAGCTCTCCTTCCTTCAGCTCCTTCCCAAGACAGCCTCATATGCCTTGACGACCAAATAGTAGCCGATTTAGCCATGTGGGACTATTTTCTTAGTAACTGGAATGGTATTTCTCTCCTCATCCCGGTGGTGTCCAACAGTTCCCCTATAGTCTTCTCCGATGCCGCTCCCAGTTCTGGATTGGCAGCCATTTTTGGCACACATTGGCTAGCGAATGGGTGGCCCGACGAGGTCAAGTCACTGCCGGGGTTTCTTCAGTCTTCAGCTTCCTTTGAGATTTACCCCTTAGTTGCAGCCGCTCATGTGTGGGGTCACGAGTGGACCGGTCACACTGTGTTGTTCGTTTCCGATAACGCAGCGGTAATGGATATCCTAAATAACGGGTCATCTAAATCCCCTCAGGTGTTACCATTCCTCAGACGTCTAGTGCTTCTTTCATTGCAACACCAGTTTCGATACATATGCTCACATATATCGGGGCAGAAGAATGTCGCAGCTGATGCCCTGTCTAGAGCTAATTTTGGCCTTTTCTCGCAGGTATTTCCCGACGCAGACGCCAACGGTGCTACAGTCCCTCCGTTCCCATCACTGGTCTGGATGTAAACTCCCACTTAGCTACAGCTCATTTTCTACTGGCCAAGTCCCTGCCACCCAACACGGCCAGGGCTTACCATACAGGTTGGAGGGCATTTCTTAAATTCCAAGACAAGTTTCCCCAAGGCATTCTCGATTTTAACAACTACATCCTGGCTTTCATCGGCTATTGTCATTCTGAGTTGAATCTGTCATACTCCACAGTTAAGTCTTACTTAGCCGGTGTACAGCATTTCCGAGCCTCCAGTCAACCAGAAGCTCCCTCACTATTCTCCATCCATGTAGTCAAGGCTACTCTCAGGGGTCTTGAAAAATGCAACCCAAATACACGTCCGGGCCGCCAGGCCATCACCGGGCAAATATTTTGTCAGTTGTCTGACATGTTAGACCATAGCCCTTTTGGCGCCCAACAGAATCTATTGATAAAAGCAGCCATATACCTGGCTTTCTATGGCTTCCTAAGACCAGGAGAGTTTACCTCAGCCCGTAGTAGCCGCAGGTATCTGACTGTTGGGCAACTGAAGACTGACACAGATAATTTCATTCTCTCGCTTACGTCCACTAAAACATCACAGTCAGGCCCTCCTACCCATATCACGTACTACCCAACCACCCACCACTGGCGCCCTGTTCAAGTGCTACACCAATTGTTAAAAAGTTTTGACAGTACAACACCCCACAGGCCACTGTTGCCTTTCAATGCAGCGCATCTCACAAGCTCCCAGTTTGTTTCACATATTCGCTCCCTGGTGGCCAACCTAGGTTTAGACCCGGCATCTGTCTCTGGCCACTCCTTTCGGATTGGCGCCGCTTCCGCAGCATCCAAGAACCGAGTTCCTGCTCACGTCATCAGGAAATTAGGGCGCTGGCACTCCTCCTGTTATTCCAGATACATACCTCACCCGAACATTGAGATGTCTCTTGCCTGTCAGAACCTTGTACTGTAAGTGCGATTTGTAAATAAAGTTTTCTGATTGCATATGGTCTCTTTTTGGCCTCCTTCAGTCATCCCTACGACGTTGCGGTTACGGCACAAATCAAACCATTTAGCTAACTACTAGTTAGGGTCCTGGTTCAGGTGTAGCCCCGAACACAAATATAAACTAACTAACTATCTAATGTAATTTCACAGGAAAGCAGAGAGCACAGCAATAACACTGCTGTCTCTCTCAGATTGGCAAAATACTGCATAGAAGGGCTGTTGGGGAGGTTCTTATATAGTAAGGGGTAGGCAACTTTCCTATTGGTTGCTAGGGATGTTACTAAGCCCAGACAAAGACATTGCAGCCTTCTTATTGGCCCACAAGCAAGAAGGTAGGTTACTGATGAAAAAGAAATCTAGAATATTCTAAATTACGAATATATATCACTATATTCTAAATATTCACAAATTCTTGAAGTGCCGATTTTCTCGATTAATAGTCGGTATTCAAATATTCGCACCCAACACTAGTAATGACATCACTGTGCTCGCCAACGTGATGACATCCTCCTGCATACCGCAGGTCCTTAGACAGGTCCTGTTCATTAAAGATAGAAAAAGCTGCTGCAGCGCGATCAAGTGGGTGAGGTAAGTTGTTGTTGTTTTTTTTTATCCCTAAACGGCCATATTGTTTTTCATTTTGTCTTAAGAATGCTATTATTTTCCGATATAACCATGTTATAACAAAAAATTATAAAATGGAGTTTGGGTCCCCTAGTGACCAACCTGTTTGGGTACACCTGTGTCATGTACATTTTCCAATATCTTCCTGGCTTGTTTTGAGGATAAATATATCTATTCCTTGAAGAATCTATTTTTGCGTTATATTCAACTGTTTTTACGTTATATAGATTATATATTTATTATTTGGTCAGGTATGGAATCACAATTTAGTGAATTTGTAACTTATCTGTGAATATAATAAGATGAATATGAGGTTCACATATAAATTTGGGGGTCAAGAATTGGAATTTCTGGATGGGGCTGTACTGGTGGAGGAAGACAGGTTGGTCACTAGGCACTAGAGGAAGCCCACGGCAACAAACTCTCTACTCCACTATGGCAGCTTTCACTCACAAAGTGTGAAGCTGGCAGTGCCTTATGGGCAGTTCATTAGACTGAGGCCTCATGCACACGACCGTTGTGTTCCGTTCCGCAAAATGGGGTTCCGTTGTTCCGTGATCCGTTTCCATTTTTGTTTCCATGTGTCTTCCTTTATTTTTGGAGGACCACCAGACATAAAGGAATGTAAAAAAAAGTCTAAGACAGGTTTGCAAATGATAGGAAAAAAACTGACACGGACGCGGATGACAATCTTGTGTGCCTCCGGTTTTTTAGCGGTCCCATTGACTTGAATGGGTCCGCGAACCGTTTTCCGCGGAAATAATAGGACAGGTTATATTTTTTTAACGGAGTGGAACCACGGATCACGGACGCGGATGGCAAACGGTGCATTAGCCGAGTTTTCAACGGACCCATTGAAAATCATGAAAAACGGCGCCACGGACACGGAATAAAACAACGGTCGTGTGCATGAGACCTGAGGAGAATAAATAGTCGTGAAGAAGACTGTATGATTCAAGCAATTGATCTAAAAAAAAGTGTCACACTCACATTGGGGTTACCCTCCAGAAATTCTGCATAAGGCCATGATGAAAGCATTAGGTGTAACAAAGGGCGAACTACTATCTAAGAACCTCTCTTTCAAGAAATGTAAAAAAAAAAATGAATTCATGTTCTCATTTAAATATAGTCTTATGGTAGATGTCGTAGGACTATATATCGTAATTGGGAAATTCTGACAAAGGATGAGGCTTTGAAGGAGGTGACACTTAATAAGCCTATGGTAGCATTAGACGTAGTCACACCTAAAGAATAGATTAGTGAGAAGTAGGTTCACAGAAAGAAAAGAGAGATTATGTGCTGAAAGGGAATCGCCGTTGCGATAGTTGCTCCTTTTGTATGAACAATCCTTAATACAAAGTACTCAGTTTTGGAGGTATACAACATAAGGTCGACCATTTGATAACATGTAGAAGCAGATTCTTGGTATACCTGTTAATGTGTCCCTGCGGCCACTTCTATATTGGTAAGACAATAAGGAACCTCTTTGAGATGATAAGAGAACATTTTAATTCCATTGGTTCCGGTAAGGGTTGTCCTCCTTTAGGCCTCATGCACACAAACGTTTTTTGTTTCTGAGTCCATACCGTTTTTTTGCGGATAGGATGTGGACCCATTCATTTCAATGGGTCCGCAAAAAATGCGGACAGCACACTGTGTGCTATCCGTATGTCCGTTCCGTAGTTCCGCAAAAAAAATATAGCATGTCCTATTCTTGTCCGTTTTAAGCATTGTTTCATTGGATCCGCCCAAAAAAATGGATGGCATACAGATGTCATCAATTTTTTTTTTGCGGATCCTCAATTTGCGGGCTATGAAACTCATACGGTCGTGTGCATGTAGCCTTAATCACACATGTCTGAGAAGCCCATGGAGGCGACCTCACGGTACTTACATTTTCAGGTATAGAAATAGTCCCAAGTCCATTTGCAGGGGGCAATAGACACAGGCTTCTGTTGCGCAAGGAAGCTAGTTGGATTTTATGGGCCAATGCTATGGGCCTATTGGGTTTAAAAGATTCTTATGGTCAGTAAATACCGTAATCGGATGAGTAGCCCCTTCTAGCCAATGACGCCACTCTTCAAAGGCCAATTTGATGGCCAACAACTCTCTATTCCCAACATCATAATTTATTTCGGGGGCCGAGAGTTTCTTGGAGAAAAAAGCACACGGGCGCCATTTGCTAGGAGAGCGACCCTGCAACAAGACTGCTCCACTTCTGTCGTGTCAACCTCCACAATGAATGGTTAGGACACATCAGGTTTCATCAGAATGGGAGCAGAAGCAAAACATTTCTTAATAGCAGAAAAAGCCTGCAATGCCTCATCCGACCAGACAGAGAAGATAGCACCCTTCCTAGTCATATCTGTCACAGGATTGAGAATGGTAGAAGAATTCAGGATGAATTTTCTGTAGTAATTAATAAATCCTAAAAACCGCATCAGGGATTTCTGATTCTCCGGCCGGTCCTATTCCAGTAATGTGCAGAATTTTTTCGGGATCCATACGAAAACCGGAGGCAGAAAGCAAGTCCCCCAAAAACGGCAGCTCCTGAATAGCAAACACACATTTTTCCAACTTAGCATACAATTTATTCTCCCGAAGGATCAACAACACTTGTCTCAAATGATCCTGTTGAGTCTTCATATCGGGTGAGTAAATTAGTATGTCATCGAGGTAAATAACAACGAACACCAAATGATGAAAAATGTAATTGATAAAGAGCTGAAAGACTGCTGGAGCATTAGTTAAACCAAAGGGCATGACTAGGTTTTCGAAGTGGCCGTTTTCCATTCAACACCTTCCCTTATTCTGATCAGATTATAAGCTCCTCTTAAATCCATTTTAGAAAACACCTTGTCACCAACAATCTGATCAAATAGATCCAGAATCAAGGAAAGGGGATAAGGATGACGGACAGTAATGAGATTCAGTTCCCGGAAATCTAGGCACGGTCTAAGGGATCCGTCCTTCTTTTTTACGAAAAAGAAGCCAGCGTGTCACGATCAAATTGGTGTTTGACCATGACGCGGTTGCCGTGGGCAACATGTAGCTTGTGGTTTGCACGTGCACTTCCCCTTTAAAGTGTGCCTCCCTGCTGTTTGGTGAGCAAGGGGTTAATCTTCTGGCTAGTGGGGATTAAGGTGTTTCCTGGGTGTGGCCGCAAGTTTGATATAAACCTGTGGCTTGCTGGCTGGGGCAGTTGTACTCCAGCTTTGCTTGGTGCTGGAGCTTTGCTCCTTGCCTGGGTGTTCCAGCCCATTCCTTGAGGGCCACCTTATGGAACATAAATTGTCCTCCCTTTTGTACCCGCCTTGTACCTTTACCCTCACTTGTTGTATGTGTGGTGGGGGTTTATGTTCTGGGTGTGTGTAGCGTTTTGTTGGTTGTTACATGTCTGGGCTTTTGTTGGTGTTGGTCCCTGCATGTATGCAATACGTCACTAGGTATGTGGATACCTCCATGAGGGGGCTGGTTTCCCGGAGGGGTTAACCATTAGTCTGTATGCAGTGCTGCCTGGGGCTGCCGTGCTCCTTGCGGCATGGGGTCCAGGCAGTATCTGGAGTGCTGTATACCTGTGTTTGTGTTGTCTGTACGGTGTCCTGTTTGGTGTGTGGGCACCTGTACTGATGCATGGGTTCCAGTTATGGAGGCTTCGTAAGGTAAGTGAGTTGTCTTGTTATTTTTACCTGCCGATCCTCTTGCTGTGAATGGTCTCTCCTTTTCACTTTGTTGCTAGGCCTGTGGAGACTCTGGTTCATCCGTGTCTTGGATGAACCTGGTTGTCTCTCCCCTGCTCCTAAGTGAGGGATTTCCAGGGCGACTCAGGATTTTAGGTATCCAGGGTATGAGCCGTCCCACCATCAGGGTCCGCTCATACGGTTACGAGTTAGGGAGTAGAGATGTCGCGAACATAAAATTTTCCATTCGCGAACGGCGAAAGCGGATTTTCGCAAATGATCGCGAACGGGGGAACCGGGCGAACCGCCATAGACTTCATTAGGCAGGCAAATTTTAAAACCCACAGGGACTCTTTCTGGCCACAATAGTGATGGAAAAGTTATTTCAAGGGGACTAACACCTGGACTGTGGCATGCCGGAATGGGATCCATGGCAAAACTCCCATGGAAAATTACGTATTTGACGCAGAGTCGGGTTTTAATCCATAAAGGGCATAAATCCCCTAACATTCCTAAATTGTTTGGAATAACGTTTAAAACATTAGGTATGATGTTGTATCGATCAGGTAGTGCAAGGGTTACGCCCGCTTCACAGTGACAGACCAAACTATGACAGACCAAACTCCCCGTTTAACGCACCGCAAACAATCGCAAACAGTCCATTTGCACAACCGCAAACTCCCCATTTGCACAAGGCTGGATACCAAGCTAGCCATGTCCCGTTCCTCGTCCTCACTGACGTCATTGAAGGTCTCTTCCTCCACCCAGCCACGTACAACACCAAGGGTCCCCAAAAGGTGACAACAAGCCCCCTGGGACGCCTGCTATGGTTGGTCTTCCGCCTCCTCAAAGCCACCTTCCTCCTCTGACTCCTCTTCTTCAGACTCCTCTCTCTCCGTTGCCGCAGGTCCAGCAATCGACGACGACAAGGCTGCTTCTGGTGGTGATGGTGACCACAACTCTTCCTCTTCATGCTCATCTACGGCCTGATCTAGCACTCTTCACAGGGCACGCTCCAGAAAAAACGCATATGGGATGAGGTCGATGATTTTGCCTTGGGTTTGACTGACCAGATTTGTCACCTCCACAAAAGGACGCATGAGCCTACAGGCATTGTGCATGAGCGTTCAGTAACGCGGCCAAAAAATACCCAGCTCCGCAAAGGCTGTCCTCTTTTTTTTTTTTATTAAAAAAAATCTGTTCTCAACAGTTTAATCTCTGTTTTGTCCCCTATCAGGGGCCGGTGTATGGAATAGATTTTAGGAACCGGGAGATGGAAAAAGATGCTTGGTCGGTCATCTTACTTCCAATTTGGGGCACTGCGCGTGCGCCGTGTAATGTACTGTGCAATCCCAATATGAGTGGTGTGTTTAAGTAGTACTATTCCTATCAGTTTAATCCCTGTTAAGTCCCCTATTATTATTATTATTATTATTATTATTATTATTATAATTAGGTGTGTTAAGTAGTACTATTCCTATCATTTTAATCCCTGTTACGTCCCCTATCAGGGGCCGGTGGAAAAAGATGCTTGGTCTGTCCTCCTACTTCCAATTTGGGGCACTGCGCGTGCGCCGTGCAATGTACTGTGCCACCAGATATGAGTGGTGTGTTTAAGTAGTACTATACCTATCAGTTTAATCCCTGTTACGTCCCCTATCAGGGGACGTGTCACGGCTGTGTGTGAGCAACAAGAGCATGCACAGAAAATAGAGCTACTGACCGGACCCAAACTAGGGAGGATAAAGGGTGACCCCTGTCCGACCCTCAAAAGCTCTCCCTATGCTGCTAAGCCCATGCCCGGATCCAAATGGTGGAAGGAGGCATGCCCGCGTACCCAAGACTGATGGCCACTGTAACCCCTACAATAGTGGAAGGGGCACGGCCACCGGTGCCCTCCTCAGAATATGGAGGGAACCGTGGTCGCCTCGGATCCAGTCAGAAAACACACAGATACACAGCAATGTCTGCACACTTAGCTGAAGGGCTGCAGCCGCAGTGAAGATGGATCCAAAGACAGGCTGGCAATATCCGGAGTACTTGCTGCAGCAGAACACAGGTCCAGTGAAAGGATAGCATACAAGGGAACATACTCAAGCAAGAGCTACAACCTAAATGAGAAATATAATCCACACCTACAATAGGAGGAGGGGGAATATAAAGGCAGGGAAATCAAACGGAGGAGAAACAGCTGGGAGGAAGGAAACAGAAAACTCCTCCCAGCTCTAGTAGTGACATCATCACAGGGGTGGAGAAACAGAGCTGTGAGAACGTCCCAAAGCTCTGGTAGTGACAGTACCCCCCCCTCTACGGGTGGACTCCGGACACCCAGGACCCACCTTCTCAGGATGAGCCCTATGAAATGCCCTGATGAGGCGAGTGGCTTTAATGTCCGATACCGGAACCCACATCCTCTCCTCAGGACCATAACCCTTCCAATGAACGAGGTACTGGAGAGAACTGCGGACAATGCGAGAGTCCACAATTCTGGAAACCTCAAACTCCAGATTGCCATCAACCAAAATTGGAGGAGGAGGCAAAGAGGAGGGTACCGTGGGCTGGACATATGGTTTTAAGAGAGATCTGTGAAATACATTATGTATCTTCTAAACCCGTGGAAGATCAAGACGGAAGGCAACAGGATTGATGACTGACAAGATTTTATAAGGCCCAATAAACTTGGGACCCAATTTCCATGAGGGAACCTTCAGTTTAATATTTCTTGTAGACAACCACACCAGATCACCCACACTCAGGTCCGGACCAGGCACACGTCTCTTATCAGCCACACGCTTATACTTCTCACTCATCTTTCTAAGATTACTCTGAATCTTTTGCCAAATGGTAGACAAAGACGAGGAAAATCTCTCCTCCTCAGGCAAACCAGAAAGAGCCCCTCCCGAGAATGTCCCAAACTGCGGATGGAACCCATATGCACCAAAGAATGGCGACTTATCAGAAGATTCCTGACGGCGGTTGTTCAGAGCAAACTCAGCAAGAGGGAGAAATTAACACCAATCCTCCTGGTTCTCTGCCACGAAACAGCGCAAATATGTCTCTAGATTCTGATTGAGGCGCTCAGTCTGACCATTCGACTGCGGGTGAAAAGCAGAAGAGAAGGACAGCCGAACCCCCAGGCGAGAACAGAAAGCCTTCCAGAACCTGGACACAAACTGCGTGCCTCTATCCCTCAAATCAGAGGGAATGCCATGCAATTTAACAATATGGTCGACAAAAGCTTGCGCCAACGTTTTAGCATTGGGTAAACCAGGGAAAGGTACGAAATGAGCCATCTTGCTAAAACGGTCCATCACCACCAGGATCACCGACTTCCCTGAGGAACGAGGAAGATCCGTGATAAAGTCCATGGACAGGTGTGTCCAAGGATGGGAAGGTATGGGTAACGGGAGAAGGGAACCTGAAGGCCGTGAACGAGGGACCTTAGCGCGAGCGCACGTCTCACAAGCAGCCACAAAACCCTCCACCGACTTACGAAGAGCCGGCCACCAAAATCTCCGAGCAATGAGATATACCGTGGCTCTACTCCCGGGGTGACCAGCAAGAACAGTATCATGATGCTCCTTGAAGAGTTTGTGACGTAGCTCAGGAGGCACAAACAACTTCACAGAAGGACAACGGGCAGGTGCCTCAGTCTGGGCAGCCTGGACCTCGGCCTCCAAATCCGAATATAGAGCAGAAACAACTACCCCCTCCGCCAAAATGGGACCCGGGTCCTCAGAGTTTCCTCCTCCCGGAAAACAGCGAGAGAGAGCATCAGCCTTCACATTTTTGATCCCAGGGCGGAATGTGACGACAAAATTGAATCTGGAGAAGAACAGAGACCATCTGGCCTGTCTCGGATTCATACGCCTGGCCGACTCCAAGTATGCCAGATTCTTATGGTCGGTAAAAACGGTGATAGGGTGCCTGGCCCCCTCCAACCAATGGCGCCATTCCTCGAAAGCCAACTTGATGGCCAACAACTCCCTATCTCCCACATCATAGTTTTTCTCTGCCGGGGAGAGTTTTTTAGAGAAAAAGGCACAGGGTCGTCATTTGGCAGGAGAAGGGCCCTGGGACAAAACCGCACCCACACCCACCTCGGAAGCATCCACCTCAACAATAAAAGGTAAGGAAACATCGGGATTCACCAAGACGGGAGCAGATGCAAAACTTTCTTTAATCTTAGAAAAAGCTGCAAGCGCCTCCTCCGACCAAGAGGAAAAATCCGCCCCCTTTTTTGTCATGTCAGTGAGGGGTTTGACCACAGAGGAATAATTCAAAATGAACTTTCTGTAATAGTTCGCAAAACCCAAAAAGCGCATCAATGCCTTCTGATTCTCAGGAAGCTCCCACTCAAGTACAGCACGGACCTTCTCCGGATCCATGCGAAAACCAGAAGCAGAGAGGAGAAAACCCAGAAATTGAATCTCCGATACCATAAAAACACATTTCTCCAGCTTGGCGTACAATTTATTTTCCCGCAGAATCTGCAGAACCTGAAAAAGATGATCCTGATGGGTCTGAACATCAGGGGAAAAAATCAAAATATCATCAAGATACACCAATACAAATTTCCCCATTAAATGGTAGAAAATACTGTTAACAAAATGCTGAAAGACGGCCGGAGCATTCATCAGGCCGAAAGGCATAACGAGATTCTCGAAATGCCCGTTAGGGGTATTAAAGGCCGTTTTCCATTCATCCCCCTCTCTGACCCTGACCAGGTTGTACGCGCCTCTCAAATCCAATTTGGAAAAAACCTTGGCCCCAACAATTTGGTTGAAGAGGTCCGGGATCAAAGGAAGGGGATAGGGATCGCGAATCGTGATACGGTTCAGCTCCCTAAAATCTAAGCAAGGTCTCAGAGAGCCATCTTTTTTTTTAACAAAAAAAAACCCAGCGGCAACAGGTGATTTTGAGGGACGAATATGCCCCTTATCGAGACTCTCGGAGATATAGGTTTGCATTGCGATTCTTTCCGGTTGTGAGAGATTGTAGAGGCGAGCTTTTGGCAGCTTGGCGCCGGGAATGAGGTTAATGGGACAGTCAAACTCCCGGTGAGGAGGTAGCTCCTGAACACCGCTCTCGGAAAACACGTCCGAGAAATCAGAGAGAAATGATGGCACAGTTTTAGTAGACACCTCTGCAAAAGTCGCTGTAAGACAATTCTCTCTACAAAAGTCACTCCACTCATTTATTTGCCTTCCTTGCCAATCAATAGTGGGGTTATGTCTAGTGAGCCAGGGTAACCCCAAAACTAGAGGAGAAGGCAATCCGTTAAGGACAAAACAAGATATATCCTCCACATAAGTGTCACCTACAGCTAACCGAATATTGTGAACAATGCCCTTCAGAGATCTCTGTGAGAGTGGAGCAGAGTCAATAGCAAAAACAGGTATATCCTTTTCTAATGTGCAAACCTGAAAACCATGCATGGCTACAAATTGAGTGTCAATAAGATTGACGGCCGCTCCACTATCAACAAAAATCTCACAAGAAATGACTTTGCTCTCTAGCGCCACCCTGGCAGACAGGAGAAAACGGGAACTGCAGGTCAGAGGAAAAGCATCAATTCCTACATCAACTTTGCCCAAAGTAGCAGATGAAGCAGAGTTTGATGATTTACCTTTTGAGGTTTTTCTCTTATTATTGCTCTTAGTACAGTTCAAGAATCTCCTAGACGGACAAACATTTGCCAAATGACCTATGCCCCCACAACAAAAACACACCATACTCTGAGGACTAAATCCTCTTTTATCAGGGGCAAGTCGACCTAGCTGCATGGGCTCCTCCTCAGAGGGGAGCGAGACAGGATGAGGCCCCTGCACACTGAATGAGTCCGCACCACTGCCCCTAGACTGACAATGGCTGGACAGAGAGGTCTCGTTTCTTTCTCTTAGACGCCTGTCAAGGCGTACCGCCAGTGACATGGCAGACTCTAAGGACGTTGGTCTCTCATGGAAAGCAAACGCATCTTTCAATCTCTCTGAGAGACCATGACAGAACTGACTCCGGAGTGCAGCATCATTCCAACCTGAATCAGCTGCCCATCTCCGAAATTCAGAACAATAAAGCTCCGCAGACAGTTTGCTCTGGCATAAAAAACGTAAGTTAGATTAGGCCAGAGCAACACGATCCGGGTCATCATATATCTGCCCCAGGGCCACAAAAAATCCTTCCACGGATCGAAGGGAGGGATCCCCTGATGGCAGCGAAAAAGCCCAAGTCTGATCATTACCCCTGAGCAGGGAGATGACAATCCTCACCCTCTGCTCCTGATTACCAGAGGAATGTGGACACAAGCAAAAATGGAGTTTGCATGCCTCTCTGATGCGAACAAAACTCTCACTGCCCCCGGAGAACGTTTCCGGAAGTGAGACCTTTGGCTCGCAACAGACTCCATGGGCCGGAGCAGAGCCCAATGCTTGAAGCTGAGTCATAGATTGACGGAGATCCGCTACCTCCAAAGAAAGACCCTGCATGCGGTCAACAAGGCCAGAAAGCGGATCCATGTAAAAAAAATACGGTTTTGGTGGATTATAATGTCACGGCTGTGTGTGAGCAACAAGAGCATGCACAGAAAATAGAGCTACTGACCGGACCCAAACTAGGGAGGATAAAGGGTGACCCCTGTCCGACCCTCAAAAGCTCTCCCTATGCTGCTAAGCCCATGCCCGGATCCAAATGGTGGAAGGAGGCATGCCCGCGTACCTAAGACTGATGGCCACTGTAACCCCTACAATAGTGGAAGGGGCACGGCCACCGGTGCCCTGCTCAGTATATGGAGGGAACCGTGGTCGCCTCGGATCCAGTCAGAAAACACACAGATGCACAGCAATGTCTGCACACTTAGCTGAAGGGCTGCAGCCGCAGTGAAGATGGATCCAAAGACAGGCTGGCAATATCCGGAGTACTTGCTGCAGCAGAACACAGGTCCAGTGAAAGGATAGCATACAAGGGAACATACTCAAGCAAGAGCTACAACCCAAATGAGAAATATAATCCACACCTACAATAGGAGGAGGGGGAATATAAAGGCAGGGAAATCAAACGGAGGAGAAACAGCTGGGAGGAAGGAAACAGAAAACTCCTCCCAGCTCTAGTAGTGACATCATCACAGGGGTGGAGAAACAGAGCTGTGAGAACATCCCAAAGCTCTGGTAGTGACAGGACGTGTATGGAATAGATTTTAGGAACCGGGAGATGGAAAAAGATGCTTGGTCGGTCCACTTACTTCCAATTTGGGGCATTGCGCGTGCGCCGTGTAATGTACTGTGCAATCCCAATATAAGTGGTGTGTTTAAGTAGTACTATTCCTATCAGTTTAATCCCTGTTACGTCCCCTATCAGGGGACGTGTATGGAGGAGATTTTAGGAACCGGGAGATGGAAAAAGATGCTTGGTCGGTCCTCCTACTTCTAATTTGGGGCACTGCGCGTGCGCCGTGCAATGTACTGTGCCACCAGATATGAGTGGTGTGTTTAACTAGTACTATTCCTATCAGTTTAATCCCTGTTACGTACCCTATCAGGGGACGTGTATGGAATAGATTTTAGGAACCGGGAGAGGGAAAAAGATGCTTGGTCGGTCCACTTACTTCCAATTTGGGGCATTGCGCGTGCGCCGTGTAATGTACTGTGCAATCCCAATATGAGTGGTGTGTTTAAGTAGTACTATTCCTATCAGTTTAATCCCTGTTATGTCCCCTATCAGGAGACGTGTATGGAATAGATTTTAGGAACCGGGAGATGGAAAAAGATGCTTGGTCGGTTCTCCTACTTCCAATTTGGGGCACTGCGCGTGCGCCGTGCAATGTACTGTGCCACCAGATATGAAAGGTGTGTTTAAGTAGTACTATTCCTATCAGTTTAATCCCTGTTACGTCCTCTATCAGGGGACATGTATGGAATAGATTTTAGGAACCGGGTTCCGAAGGTGCACTCGGTCCCCCATTAGCCGCAGACCTACTGCTTAGCTTCGGGAGCGAAGATCTGTGTTTGACCTCGTTCCCAGGATGGCTTTACTAGCTGGGTGGCTCCCTGCTCCTAAATCTGCCTTGAGCGCCGAGCTGATCATTCGGTGCTCGACTGGTTGGTCTGTCGGTCATGTGACGCTGGCCACGTCACATGACCCTCACTCCCCACTATAAATACAGGCAGCCTGCTGGCCACAGGTTGCCTGTTAATTTAGGTTCCACCTGTGGTTTTGTCTTTCCTGGCGTACTTACCTCCTGCTGAATTCCTGACGATCCTCTGCCTGCTCCTTGTGTACTTTGCTGCTCTCCTGGTATTCTGACCCCGGCCTTCTCCTGACGATCCTCTGCTAACTCCTTTGGTACTACACGACTCTCCTGGTATTTATGACCCTGGCTTCTCCTGACAATTCTCTGCTTGCTCCTCTTGTACTTTGTAGCTTTCCTGGTATTGACTCGGTCCGTTCGCGTTCTGTTGTTTGTCTGTCTGTCATCCCTGCACTTATTCCAAGCTAGGGATTGCTGTCCAGTTGTCCCCTGTCATTAGGACTCGTGAAGCAAGTAGGCAGGGCCAGGAGTAAGGGTGGAGCGCAGTGGTCACTTCCCTCCCCCCTGTGTGTGTGTGTACGCGACCGTTACAGATTAACAGGCCCAATAAAAACTGCATAATGAATCCTCTGGTGACCCTGAATGACCATGTCTCTAATCTGACGCAGATGGTGCAGGAGTTAGGGGAAAAACTCAGTTCTTTTGAGTTAGGGCAAGGTTCTTTCACTCCTCAGGCCTCCAGTCCGCATTTTGAACCCCAGATTAAGCTCCCAGAACCCTTTTCTGGAGACCGGAAGAAGTTTCTCTCTTTTAAGGAGAATTGCAAACTTTACTTCCGTTTGCGCCCCGTGTCCTCTGGCCCCGAGAGTCAACGCATGGGCATTATCATTTCCCGACTACAGGGTGATCCCCAGGACTGGGCGTTCTCTTTACCTGCTGGCGTCAGTTGTTTATCTTCTGTGGAGGGGTTCTTTAAGGCCCTAGGTACCCTCTATGATGAACCAGACAGGGCTCTAGTAGCCGAGACGGCTCTAAAGGTACTGGTTCAGGGCAATCTACCTGCGGAGGATTATTGCACCCAATTCAGAAGGTGGTGTGTCCCCTCAGGATGGAACGAACCAGCCCTGAAGAGTCAGTTTAGGTCAGGTCTGGCTGATAATTTAAAGGATCTTCTGGTCAGTTATCAACTGCCAGAAACCTTAGAGGAGATGATGACCCTTGTTGTCCGACTTGACCGACGGGTTAGAGAGAGACGACAGGAACAACAGTTCTCTTCCCAGATGCTGGTCCAGCCAGAGGCCTATCCCAGAGACAATGCTGAGGTCTCCACCGAGGAACCCATGCAGGTTGGCATAACCCGAGGGAATCTTCACCGCAGACGTGGAGAATGCTTTTACTGTGGAGATCCTGACCATTGGATCAACCAATGTCCTAAGACGGTCCTCTCTGTCAAGGCTCCTAAGGCAAGGCATCCTAAAGACCAGGTACACCCTGAATTTTCTAAATGTAAGCTTTTGGTACCCATTACGATTTCTCTGGGAGTAGATAAATGGCCGGTTAAGGCCTTTATTGATTCTGGCTCAGCGGCTAGCTTTATTGACTCCGAGTATGTTGTAAGATTGGGTATTCCTATGTTTGCCTTACCAACTCCTATCCATGTCATGGCTATTGATGCTACTCCTCTTATTGGTGGTACGGTGAGCTCATGTACCTCGGATATTTCTCTAACCGTGGGTGTGTGCCACTCAGAGAGATGTTCCCTTTTAGTCCTGGAGAACCTACCGGCTGAGGTGGTACTAGGGTTACCTTGGCTCCGACTACATAACCCCACTATAGATTGGTCCAGTGGGGAGTTGGTGAGATGGGGGCCTAAGTGTGACTCGTGCTTGTCCGTGGTACAGGCTGGGGTCTCAGTAAAGTCTGATACCTTACCCACTGTTGTTAGGGAATACTCTGATGTATTATCATCACCAACCCCGGAGGTTCTACCCCCCCCCCCCCATAGACCTTATGATTGTACCATAGAGCTAGTAGAGGGGGCCAAGTTTCCTAAGGGGCGAATTTATAATCTTTCTAAGCCCGAACGCAAGGCCATGGAAGATTATATTAAGGAGAGTCTTGGTAAAGGGCATATTAGACCTTCCGTCTCTCCTATGGGGGCGGGGTTTTTCTTCGTTAAGAAAAAAGATGGTGGTCTTAGGCCATGTATCGATTACCGGAGATTAAATAAAATCACTGTCCAGAATAGATACTCCCTCCCGTTGATTCTGGATTTATTTAACCAGGTTCTGGGGTCAACCTGGTTTTCCAAAATTGACCTGAAAGGGGCATACAATCTAATCCGAATCAAGGAGGGAGAAGGATGGAAGACGGCACTCAATACTCCGGTAGGACACTTTGAATATCAGGTGATGCCTTTTGGACTCAGCAATGCCCCAGCTGTGTTCCAAAACTTCATGAATGACATTCTTAGGGAGTTCTTAGGTAAATTTGTTATTGTCTATCTTGACGACATTTTGATATTCTCTCCTGACTTCGAATCCCATGTGTCTCATGTTAAACAAGTAGTAGAGGTGTTGAGGGAGAATCAGCTATCCGCTAAGCAAGAGAAATGTGTCTTTGGTGTACAGGAGATTCTGTTTCTAGGGCATTGTTTCCCAACCAGTGTACCTCCAGCTGTTGCAAAACTACAACTCATGCCCACACAGTCAAAGGCTGTCCAGGCATGCTGGGAGTTGTAGTTTTGCAACAGCTGGAGGCACACTGGTTGGGAAACACTGTTCTAGGACATGTTCTGACTCCTCACGCCTTCAAGATGGATCCTGGTAAGGTACTGGCTATTAAGGAATGGGTAAGACCTTCATCCTTAAAGGCCTTACAACGGTTCCTAGGTTTCGCCAATTACTATCGTAAATTTATTATGAATTTTTCCGTAATTGCTAAACCTTTGACCGACCTTACTAAGAAAAGGGGGGATTTGGAGAATTGGTCTACTGAGGCCATTTCTTCATTTGAAAAATTAAAAAAGGCATTCAGTAGCGCTCCCATTCTGATCCAGCCTGATCAGGAGAAACCTTTTATTGTGGAGGTGGATGCGTCCGAGGACGGTGCAGGAGCTGTCCTTTCACAAGGTCCTGCCACCCTCACTAACCTGAGACCATGTGCCTTCTTCTCCAGGAAATTCTCTCCCATGGAGAGAAACTACGACATAGGGAATAGGGAGCTGCTGGCCATTAAATGGGCATTTGAGGAGTGGAGGCATTTTCTGGAGGGGGCAAGGCATTGTGTAACTGTTGTCACTGACCATAAAAACCTTATGTTCCTCGAGTCTGCTAAGAGGTTGAATCCCCGTCAAGTCAGATGGGCTCTGTTTTTTACTCGTTTTGATTTTTCCATTACGTTCAGGCCGGGAAGTAAAAATGTGAAGGCGGACGCATTATCTCGGAGCTTCCATGCTTTTCAACCTACTGAGGTACCACCTGAATCCATCCTACCAGCAAAAATCTTCATAGCAGCTCTTACCCAGGATATCTCGGCTCGCATTAGGTCTGAACAACATCTGGCACCGGTATCCACCCCAACAGATAAGTTGTTTGTTCCCGTACAATTTTGTCTCCAGCTGTTGGGTGAGTGTCACGATTCTGCCTTTTGTGGACATCCGGGTGTTGAGGGCACTAAGGATCTGGTTTCTAAATCTTATTGGTGGCCCACTCAAACTAGGGATGTCAAGTCCTACGTGTCAGCCTGTGAGGTTTGTGCCAGGTCCAAGACACCTAGGACTCGCCCTGCTGGTAACCTACGACCCCTACCCATTCCCAGTAGACCCTGGTCCCATATCTCGATGGACTTTATAACTGACCTACCGCCGGCGGAGGGTAAGACTGTAGTCTGGGTAGTGGTCGATAGGTTTAGCAAGATGGTCCATTTGATTCCCCTGTCTAAACTCCCGAATGCCAAAATTCTGGCGTCTATTTTTATGAAGGAAATTGTTCGATTGCATGGTATCCCGGAAAATATTGTTTCTGACAGGGGTGTGCAGTTTGTGTCCAAATTCTGGAGGGCCTTCTGTCAAAAATGTAAAATTTCATTGTCTTTTTCCTCTGCCTACCACCCTGAGAGTAATTGGCAGACTGTGCTTCAGTCGAAACGTTGCTGTTTGTGTCTTGAGGTGACTATTAAAGAACTTTTGATATTGTGGAATGCTGCCGGAACCATCTTCTTTTATCTATGAACGCCTTAATCAGTCTGTGGAACAATTCTTGAGGTTGTATGTTGCTGATGACCAGCAATTATGGGTAAAATTTCTTCCATTGGCTGAATTTGCTTTGAATAACCGTGTCAATTCTTCTGCTGGGGTTTCACCTTTCTTTTGTAACCATGGTTTCCATCCCCGTTTTTATTCTGGGTCATCCGTCTCCTCCTCTAACCCTGAGGCGGATAGGCTCTCCTCTGAACTGTGCACAGTTTGGGCCCGGGTTCAATCGAACTTAGAAAAAGGCTCAAAGTTCTCAGAAACTTAAGGCCGATAGGAGACGTTCAAGGGGGGTGAATTTCACATTCATAATGTGTTCCATAAATCTCTACTTAAAAAATATTTTGAACCGGTAGTACCATCGAAAGCCTCGCCTCCGCCGGTTCTTGTTAATGATGCTGTCGAGTATGTGGTGTCTAAAATAGTGGATGTCAGGAAGGTGCGTAATTCCTTGCAGTACCTGATTCACTGGAAGGGGTATGGACCTGAAGAGAGATCTTGGGTACCTGCCAGGGAGGTTCATGCTCCTAGACTTGTTCGAAAATTTCATTTAGAAATTGAAAGGCCATCGCCGGTGGCCCCTCGTAAAAGGGGGGGTACTGTAACGGGGTTCCGAAGGTGCACTCGGTCCCCCATTAGCCGCAGACCTACTGCTTAGCTTCGGGAGCGAGGATCTGTGTTTGACCTCATTCCCAGGGCTGCTTTACTAGCTGGGTGGCTCCCTGCTCCTAAGTCTGCCTTGAGCGCCGAGCTGATCACTCGGTGCTCGACTGGTTGGTCTGTCGGTCATGTGACGCTGGCCACGTCACATGACCCTCACTCCCCACTATAAATACAGGCAGCCTGCTGGCCACAGGTTGCCTGTTAATTTAGGTTCCATCTGTGGTTTTGTCTTTCCTGGCGTACTTACCTCCTGCTGAATTCCTGACGATCCTCTGCCTGCTCCTTGTGTACTTTGCTGTTCTCCTGGTATTCTGACTCTGGCCTCCTCCTGACGATCCTCTGCTGACTCCTTTGGTACTACACGACTCTCCTGGTATTTATGACCCCGGCTTCTCCTGACAATTCTCTGCTTGCTCCTTTTGTACTTTGTAGCTTTCCTGGTATTGTCTCGGTCCGTTCACATTCTGTTGTTTGTCTGTCTGTCATCCCTGCACTTAGTCCAAGCTAGGGATTGCCGTCCAGTTGTCCCCTGTCATTAGGACTCGCGAGGCAAGTAGGCAGGGCCAGGGGTAAGGGTGGAGCGCAGTGGTCACTTCCCTCCCCCCTGTGTGTGTACGCGACCGTTACACCGGGAGATGGAAAAAGATGCTTGGTCGGTCCTCCTACTTCCAATTTGGGGCACGGCGCATGCGCCGTGCAATGTACTGTGCCACCAGATATGAGTGGTGTGTTTTAGTAGTACTATTCCTATCAGTTTAATCCCTGTTACGTCCCCTATCAGGGGACGTGTATGGAATAGATTTTAGGAACCGGGAGATGGAAAAAGATGCTTGGTTGGTCCTCCTAGTTCCAATTTGGGGCACTGCTCTTGCGCCGTGCAATGTACTGTGCCACCAGATATGAGTGGTGTGTTAAGTAGTACTATTCCTATCAGTTTAATCCCTGTTACGTCCCCTATCAGGGGACGTGTATGGAATATCAGCGTGCCGTTGATGTGGAGCAAGACGCAGCAGCAGAAGAGGACTCAGCCGAGGAGGTTAGCGAAGAGGATGGAGTAGGAGGAGTAGAGGAGGTGGCAGCAGGCCTGCCTGCAAGTCGTGGCGGTGTCACCAACTCCTCTGCAGAGCCACGCATTACATGCTTGGCAGCCGTCAGTAGGTTTACCCAATGCGCAGTGTAGGTGATATACCTGCCCTGACCGTGCTTTGCAGACCAGGTATCAGTGGTCAGATGGACCCTTGCCCCAACACTGTGTGCCAGACATTCTATTACTTCCTTTTGCACAATCGAGTACAGGTTGGAGATTGCTTTCGTGCAAAGAAATTTTGTCCGGGTACCTTCCACTGCGGTGTCCCAATAGCTAATTTTTTTTTGAAGGCCTCAGACTCCACCAGCTTGTATGGTAAAAGCTGGCGGGCTAAGAGTTCCGACAAGCCAGCTGTCAGACGCCGATGACTTTGTGACATTGGCTTCTTACGCTCAAACATGTCCTTGACAGACACCCGACTGTGGGCAGATGAGCAGGAACTGCTCAAGGCGAGAGACGTAGTGGCGGATAATTGAGAGGGGGCAAGGAGGACAGCAGTGGTTGACGTGGCTGAAGATGCTGGACCAGGAGGAGGATGGCGGCTTTGAGTTTGTGTGCTGCTTGTACTCGTCATCATGTATTGATCCCATAGGCGTTTGTGATGTGCGATCATGTGCCTTCGCAAAGCAGTTGTACCTAGGTGGGTGTTGGACTTCCCACGACTCAGTTTCTTTTGGCACAGATTGCAAATGGCATCGCTGGTGTCAGAGGCAGACACACAAAAAAATGCCACAATGCTGATCTCTGCAATGCCGTCATTCTGGTGGTGGTAACAGCATGCGTTGATTGGCATGCTGTCTGACCACGGGTGCCGATGCATGCTGTCTGACTGTGCCACTAGCTCCTTGCGACGACCTCCCCCTGCTTCCAACTCGTCTCCTCCTCCTCTCTGTCTCCCCATCTGAACTTTCCCCCTGTTCTTCTTCTCTTTGAGCGGGCACCCACGTGACATCCACAGACACATCGTCATCATCAACCGCTTCACTTGTATCTGACAACTCAGCAAAGGAAGCAGCAGCAGGTACAACATCATCATCATCACACCGTACGTCCATGTGTGTAATGCTGCCTGACTGAGACATATCCCTGTTATCTACATCCTCTGTCAATAATGGTTGCGCATCACTCATTTCTTCCAACTGATGTGTAAATAATTCCTCTGACAGATCAAGTGAAGCGGCTGTGGTGCTAGTGTTGGTGGTGGCGGCAGGCGGGCGAGTGGTAACTTGAGAGGTGCCCGAAGCTGAGCTGGAGGAGGATGGTATTGGCATTATTCTAGGGCCAAAGGGAATCACAGCACCACGACCACGACGGCCCCTGCGGGGTGGCCTGCCTCTGCCCGTCATTTTTTTTAGATTAGTTTACCGTATTTATCGCCTCATAAGACACACTTTTTCCCCCCCAAAAATGGGGGGGAAATGCCCCTGCGTCTTATGGGGAAAATGCTGACACTTTAACATCGCTGGATGCGATGTACGAGCGAGCGGGGGCCGGGGGGACGGACTGGGAGGAGGAGCTGGGGGCCGGAATAGCGGCGGGCCGGTGCAGTACGTGTACTATAGCCCCACCCCGCCGCTCCGGTATAGTAATATTAAATGTCTTATTCAATTAAAATGTATTACATATGCCCCCTCACTCCTAAATTCCTAATAGTACCTTACATCCTATTCCTAATAGGTTCTGCATAATGCCGGCAGCCGGGCCGGGCGGGCGGCAGCGTAACTCCCTGATGTCACGTGCCTGCTCCGCCTACTTTATGAATGAAGCGAGCGGCGCAGGCAAGTGACATCAGTGAGTGACGCGCCGGCCTTGTGCAGAACCTATTAGGAATAGGATGTAAGGTACTATTAGGAATTTAGGAGTGAGGGGGCATATGTAGTAAATTTTAATTGAATAAGACATCTTATATTTGTATGCGGGGGGGGGATGATCCGTGGATAGCACAGTTAAGGGGTGGGGGGTCTGTGGATGGCACTGTTATGGGCTGGGGGGTTTGTGGATGGCACTGTTATGGGCTGGGGGTCTGTGGATGGCACTGTTATGGGGTGGGGGGGTCTGTGGATGGCACATATATAACAGTGCCATCCACAGATCCCCCCTGTAACAGTGCCATCCACAGATCCCCCCTGTAACAGTGCCATCCACAGATCCCCCCTGTAACAGTGCCATCCACAGATCCCCCCTGTAACAGTGCCATCCACAGATCCCCCCTGTAACAGTGCCATCCACAGATCCCCCCTGTAACAGTGCCATCCACAGATCTCCCCTGTAACATTGCCATCCACAGATCTCCCCTGTAACAGTGTCCGTCATCCACAGATCTCCCCTGTAACAGTGTCCGTCATCCACAGATCCCCCCCATAACAGTGTCCGTCATCCACAGATCCCCCCCCATAACAGTGTCCGTCATCCAGAGATCCCCCCATAACAGTGTCCGTCATCCAGAGATCCCCCCATAACAGTGTCCGTCATCCACAGATCCCCCATAACAGTGTCCTTCACAGATCCCCAGTAATAGTGCCATCCACAGACCACCATTAGTTCCAAACCCACCAAAAGCACACCATTTGGTTAAAAATATTTTTTTTCTTATCTTCCACCCCAAATACCTAGGTGCGTCTTATGGGCCGGTGCATCTTATAGGGCGAGAAATACGGTAGTTGTGCTATGCGTGCAAGCTGCTGTGATACCAGATATGAGTGGCACTGTGCACTGGCAGAAGTTGACAGAGTAGACGCTGTAGGCCTGTCACACACGCTTGCAGACAACTAACTGCTATTCAATCTTTTACAGTCAAAATTGTATATATTTTTTTTTTATGTAAACTACTGTGACACCAGATATGAGTTGCACTGGTGTGACACTGTGCACTGGCAGGGCCTGAAACGCACACACACACGTTAAGGCAACTGACTGCTATTATTTCACAGTCAAAATTGTAGTTTTTTTTAAAATGTAAACTACTGTGACACCAGATATGAGTTGCACTGGTGTGACACTGTGCACTGGCAGGGCCTGAAACACACACACGTTAAGGCAACTGACTGCTATTATTTCACAGTCAAAATTGTAGTTTTTTTTAAAAAATTTAACTACTGTGACACCAGATATATATATATTTTTTTAAATGCAAGCTACTGTGACACCAGATATGAGTGGCAATTTGATTACACAGGGAATTATACGGGCATTATACGGGCAATTAGATTACATAGGAAAAAAAAAAAAAGCAGACTGATGTTCTAGCCCTAAAAAGGGTTTTTTGGGGTACTGTCCTTACAGCAGAGATCAGATGAGTCTTTCAGGACTGTAGTGGACACTGAATACACTAGCCTAGCTATCGATTTCCCTATTAAATCAGCAGCAGCTACACTGTCCCTCCTCTCACTAAGAATGCAGCTTCCGAATGAACCTAAAATTCCTATTACCAGAGCAAGAAGTAACCTGACCCAATTGCATAGGCTCCTCTCCAGCCCCTAATTCAAATGTCATAGGACCCCGAGGGACAGGAGGGACTGATTCTCCACCAAACAGCACCCCCTGCCCGAGGGGAACCTTGCACATCTCCCTAAGATGCCTATCAATCCGTACGGCCAAAGACATGGCTGCCTCCAAAGAATCAGGTTTTTCATGAAATGCAAGGGCATCTTTTAATCTCTCAGATAGCCCCTGACAGAACTGACTACAGAGTGCAGGATCATTCCACTCCAAGTCAGTCGCCCATCTTCAAAATTACAGCACAATACGACTCAGCAGTATGTTCTCCCTGGCACAAGCTGCGCAACTTAGATTCAGCCATAGAGACCGGGTCTGGGTCATCATAAATCAGGCCCAGGGCTCCAAAAAATTCATCCACCGACCGAAGGGACTGTGAACCGGTTGGCAGAGAAAAAGCCCAAGACTGAGATTCACCTTTTAGCAGAGAAATAATAATCCCTACTCTTTGGTTTTCGTCTCCAGAGGAATTTGGACGCAGACGAAAATACTATTTACAGGACTCCCTGAACCGAACAAAGTTATCACTTCCCCCGGAAAACCTATCAGGGAGAGCAACCTTAGGTTCCAGGCAGACCTGGTTTTCCCCGGCGGCACCAGACGCCAAAGTACTCTGACACTGTGCAATCCCTGCATGCGATCATCCAAAGCATCAATAGTTTCCATTTTGCAAACAGCAAGGGAAAAAAATGACAGTATGGCGGATTAGAATGTCACGGTAGGTAAGATAAGGAAAGGAAACAGAACACGGCAAAGCAAACAAAACCACTGACTAGGCACCAAATGCTAGTGAACAAAGGGGTCACCTCCTAGCAATCCCTAAAACACTTTCCCTAGGCTGCTATGCCCATGTGCATATCTCGATGGTAGATATGCACATGCCCACGTACCTAAGACTGTAACAACTGAACCAAACCCTCAGCTGTAGGAAAGAGGGAAAGAGGCACCCAGCTCCTTCAACAACCGAAGGAGCTAGTGTCACCCTAGAGGCTTAGTCAAAACAGACACAGAAGGAACAAGGGAAAAGGACTTATCCTGAGATGTGTTGGAGCAGATGATCCACCAAACTTCCAGATCTCACACAAAGCAGAACTATAACCCGCAAAGGCTATAGGGAGAGGGAGGAATAAATAGCCTAACCAATTACCTAAAGAGCAACACCTGGGAGGGGGTGGGATTCTGCTCAAAGCCACAACAAAACAAACTGTCATATCGAGTCACGTGCAGCAACTCTGACAGATCTCCTCAGAACACCCACAGGGCAGGGCGTGACAAGTGATTTGGACGATTTTTACTTAATCTTCGGGACTGTCTTAGGAACTTACCTAGGACAAAACACCACCGTTATAGTCCTTTAGAGGCCCTTATTCCACCACTCCTTTCTCATGCTCCAATGGATTTTTCTGTGTCAGGCGGTGCCATCACACACTTCTCTATGTATTTTGCCAATATAAGACATAATTATTTTGAGCCAGGAGATGAAGGTCTGAGTGGAGGAGGAGGCGGATTTTGAGTTGTAGTTGGACGAGGCAGTGGGGGAGGAAGCCAACACTGTTTGTGTTTTAGTTGTTTTCTACGTGTTTGTCAATTCTTCGTCTTACCTTTAGCCATTTTTTGGGGTGCGGCCAGAATACTTCTCTACTGTGCCAATATGAGACATAATAATCTTGAGCCAGGAGGTCCGAGTGGAGGAGGAGGTGAATGTGGAGGTGTAGGTGGAAGAGGCAGGGGAGGAAGCTGGCACTGTTTCGGTTTTGTTTTTTTCTGTGTCCATCAATTCTTTGTGCGAACTTTAGCCATTTTGAGGTGCGGCTGTTATACTTCCCTACTCGCCCAATATAAGACATAATAATCTTGAGCCAGGAGGCGGAGACCTTAATTAATTTTAATATACGTTTTTATTTTTTTCTATTTTTTTTTGTTTTTGTAGGCCCCAAAACATTGGAAAATGGTAAAGAGAACGCACACAAAGTGCACTGGAGTGTAACAATGGCTGGGTGTGGCCAGTATACCTCTATACTCTGCCAATCTAAGAAACAATAATCTTGAGTCAGGAGGTGGAAGTCCAAGTGGAGGAGGAGGCGGATGTGGTGGTGCAGGTGAAAGAAGTAGCCAACAAATTATTTTTAATTTATTTTTTATTTTATTTATTTTTTCTTCCTTTTTTTGGTTTGTTGGGAAATGGCACATTGCCTGAAGAACTGCCACACCAGGGAACTCCTTAGAGATGGGTTTGGTGTGCTCTGTCCTTTGGTGTGGTGGGCAGTAGCAGGCATCCTGGGCCCCTGTTCTTCTTTTGGACTCTGCTCCCTCTTTTGCTGTGCGGCTGGTGCTGTATGACCCCCACACCTCTTCATCCGAACTGCACACGTCACTCAGATTACCTTGATGCCATGTGAGATCTATGACCTCGTCATCCTTCACATCATCTTCCATCTACTCCTCATCCCTGCCCTCCTGGCCGGTCTGCGCACGGCAGAAAGCTGCAGCAGTTGACACCTGTGTTTTGTCATCATCATGATAGACGTGCTGCAGTGGTCCTCCCACATCCTCATCCTCAAACATAAGTGGTTGGGCATCAGTGAACTCAATCTCTTCTACTGCTAGGGCAGGGATAGGTGGATGGCCCACGGAAACGCCGCCAGAAGAGTTATCAAAAAGCATAAGTGACTGCTGCATGACTTTGAGCTCAGACTGCTTAGCTGATGTGCTAGTGGTTGAGGTATAAAACTGAAGTATAGGCAAACTCTGCACCTTCAGCAGTGGATCGAGTGGAAGACAATGTGGAGGCACTCTCAGCCATCCAATCTACTACCACTTCTACTTGTTCTGGCCTCACTATTCTTATAGTGGTATTCGGGCCCACAAAATGATGCAGAATGTCCTGTTGCCTGTGTGCACCTGAGGAAGGTGTTTTATTTGGGGGTGTAGCTGGCATAGATCGACAACGTCCTCTACCTGCGAAAGGAGCTCCAACACCAGTAGCACCACATCCACAGCCACGTTCCTTATTTGATACTCTCCTCATTTTTCTATGGTCACCCACCAAATTGGCTGACAGATGAACAATTGTATTTTTGTGTCACTGGTGCTAATGAAATATTGTGCACCTCAAAAAATGACTATAGGTCACTGACAGATATCATAGAAAGATTAACTCTTGTATTTCTGTGTCACATGGGCAATAGAAGGGTTTTGCACCCAAAAAAATAGCTATGTGTCACCGACACAATTAACAGACTCATAAACTATTTTATTTATGTAATTAACTTCAAAAAATAAATGGGCAAATAACAATACAACTTTCCTGAGCAAGGCTTACAAATAATAAACACCAAAAAGCAACAGGCAGGAATGGAGTAAAACAATGAATCTTTATTACATGATTACAATAAAATCACGATTAAAACATAAGATCTTTGGTGGTACGAGAAATATATAAGGCACATAGCCAAAGCAGGGAATCACTATGGACGGCACATGGTTACTACCATAAAGAGATATCACCAATCCTGGTCACACTTATATATAATGTAGAGATATAATTAATAAAGTGCAAGTGCAAGAAAAAAACATATACAATTCAGTGACTAAGGGCTAATTACAAAACGCTCAGTAAGAGCAGACAACAGTCTGACAAGTAAATCATAAAAGTACCATACCAGCCAAAAGGACCCTGCTACCCGACGCGCGTTTCGCTTAAAGCTTCATCAAACAGGGCCAATTGAAATGTTTTGCACACCCAAAAATAGCTATGTGTCACCGACACAATTAACAGACTGATTAACTATTTCCGTGTTACTGGTGCAAAGGAGTAGTGTTGCACTGACAAAAATTACTACAGGTCACCCTCAGATGGAAAAGCACGACTAAGTATTGTATTTCTGTGTCACTCGTGCAAAGGTGTTGCACTGACCAAAAATGCCTACAGGTCACCCTCAAACTGAACAGCCCGATTTAAGTATTGTATTTATGTGTCACTGGTGCAAAGGTGCTGTAATGCCTACAAGTCAGCCACAGACTTCTTAAAAAATAAAATAAAAACCTAACACTGGATCTCATTGCAGCAGCGTCCTGTCCCTACACTAGTCAGAGCAGAATGGTGGCGCACCACGTGATCCGGCATTTATGCTTGCAGGGTCACATGTTGCACACCAATATTAGGCATGACTGTGATGGTTTCCAAGTTCCCACAGTTCAAACGCTTGTTGATTGACTGTGCTGCATCTTTTCAACAAGATTTATTTAAACTCCGAACACAAGCATGGATTTTCACGCCAATGTCCATGTTCGGGTACCCAGACACCATAATGTTCGGTACGAACCCTAAAAGTGTGGTCCGGGTTTGCTCATCCCTACTCACAACACATCTTGCTCATCCCTACTCACAACACATCTTGGTAATTTTTGTGAGGGGTGTGGTTCCTAAAAATAGGTCACTTTTTGGGAGTTTCTTTTCCATTTTAATTAACCTCAGAACCTCTGCTGTTGTCGGTCAGTGTATACAACCCCAATTTATTTATTTTTCATTTTTTTTGCTTGAGTTTGGGAAACTAGCAAACCTCTAAACTAGGCCTCATATGCACATGGTGCACTTTCTCTTCTGAACCCTGCAGTGTGCCCAAACAGCAGTTTATGAATACATAGGGGGTATTTTCACTCAGGAAAATTTATGTAACAAAATTTGGAGTGTTTTTTCTCCTATTAGTACTTCTGAAAATTCAACATTTAAAGAGGACTTGTCCCCTGTCCTGACATGCCTGTTTTAATAGCTTCATGCATTCCCCATGTAATAACAATTCTGGAACATCTATTCTTATGACTCTATGTTGTGCCGTTCCTTTATTATTCCTGCTAGAATTTATGAATGAATTACTAGCAGTCTGTAGTAAGGGTACAGATAAGTGGTAACCAGTTGGGGGGTGTACCTGCACAATCTCACTCTAGCCAATCAGTGCTTCCAATGTCAGACTGCGCAGGTACACACTCAACTTGTTACCACCCCTCTGTACTCTTGCTGCAGACTGCAAGCAATTTATTCATAATTTCTAGTAGAAATATTAAAGGACTAGAACAACATAGTCATAACAATAGATGCTCCAGAATTGTTACTACATGGGGGATGCATGAATATATTAAAACAGGCAGGTCAGGAGTTTTAAGTCTAAAACTACAAATAAATAATATAATGCAATGTTATTTTACATTTCATGTTCTAATCATAGAAAATCCCAGAAATAATCTGTGGGGTCATTACTTAAAGGGGTTGTGTAGGGGTTCTATACTGATTTACTTATTCGTGTGATAGATAATCAATATCAGATCAGTGGAAGTCCGAAACCTGGCATGCCCACCGATCAGATATGTTAAGTGGAGGCGGAGCTCCATCTTCAATTTGTGGTGATGAGCTCTCTCTCTTGGAGTTGGTAAGAGCTCTTCCTCCAGTCCCAAATGCTAGACTATTTGTCTATTATAAGTAGGGGGAAAGGTGTTAGGAAAATTCCATGCTATAGGGCCGGAGGTGGGAATATCCCACGCTCAGGGTCGGACTGGCTCACCGGGAAGCCGGTGAAATGCCCGGTGGGCCCCTTGCCTGTCTGCTTATACTACAGCCAGAGCCACCAGCAGGGCAGTTACTATACTTTCAGGCGCCTGGCTGTTATCAGGGGCTGGACTGCAGCACTGGCACACATATCATTTTACTTTGGTGAAAGGGACAGCACAATACCTTGCAGGCGGCAGCGCTTGTTCCTTTCTCCAAAGTAAACTTCACCGACCCGACATGAGCAGACAGCTCCCCCCTCCTCTCTGCAGTGTGATATTCCATCATGTGTGAGGAGGGGGCGGAGCCAGAGGAGCCGAGGCAGCAGCAGGAGATAATGGAGACGCTGCTCTCTCTGACCTCCTGTGTCACTGTGCCTCCAGTAAAAAGTTCAGTTCTCTTCTCTCACTGGTCCCACTACTCCACACAGCAGCACTGGGGTAAGTTACTGTGGGAGGGAAGTGGGAAGTTAGGAGAGTCCTGAAGCTGCTGCCCCTGCACATCTTGTGTCCCCCTGTTGTTCCAGCCCCTCACAGACCTTTCCCACCAACTATCTCACCTATACTTTATACAGAGCAAGAAGTTATGTCTCCCAGTGTCCCCCTCTTCCTCTCATCAGTGGCAGTTTTACACTTTCCCAGCCCTCACCCCCACATAATATGTAATGTCTCTGGAGCAGTGGCGTGCACACAATCCATGGGGCCCCGGTGCAAAACTGAACCATGGGGCCCCCCTCCCCGTCGCCGCCCCCCCCCCCCTCCAACCTCCCTCCACCAGCAGCAGAGTTAGGCTACTTTCACACCTACGTTAGGTGCGGATCCGTCTTGTATCTGCACAGACGGATCCGCACCTATAATGCAAACGCTTGTATCCGTTCAGAACGGATCCGTTTGCATTACCATGAACAAAAAAAACAAGATAATGCAAACGGATCCGTTTTGACTTACACTAAACGTCAATGGGGGACGGATCCGTTTTCAATTGAACCATATTGTGTCAGTGAAAACGGATCCGTCCTCATTGACTTACATTGTAAGACAGGACGGATCCGTTTGGCTCCGCATCGCCAGGCAGACACCAAAACGAATCTGCACAGACGGATCCGCACCTATAATGCAAATGCTTGTATCCGTTCAGAACAGATCCGTTTGGCTGCAAGCAGCGTTTTGGTGTCCACCTCCGGAGCGGAATGGAGGCTGAACGGAGGCAAACTGATGCATTCTGAACGGATCCTTATCCATTCAGAATGCATTGGGGCGGAACAGATCCGTTTTGGGGCCGCTTGTGAGAGCCCTGAAACAGATCTCACAGGCAGACCCAGAAACGCCAGTGTGAAAGTAGCCTAACTCTGCTATATTTCTGTAGCCTGCAACCTCTGACTGCCTAGTTGGGCTGAAACTACTACACCCAACATGTTCTGGCAGTAATAGTAAATGGATATTGTTGCAATTCTGAGCTACTAGTCTATATAATACAATATAATACAATATAATCTTATATAGACTAGTAGCTCAGAATTGCACCAATATCCATTTACTATTCCTGCCAGAACATGCTGGGCAGTCAGAGGTTGCAGGCTACAGAAATATAGCAGAGCTAGTTATAAAGCCAGCCCCCATCAGACCCTACTCTGAGTCTACTCTGAACTCACTCACCATATTGTGGTGAGCAATTATAAGGACCTTTTTTTTTTTTTTTACAAATCTTATCTTCACTTCCGGACCGGCATCGGCTTCTTCACGCTCTCCCAAAAGCTTTTCCGGCGCCTTCTCCCTGCTGCGTCTCGGCGTTGTTGTGCGCCTGCGCAGCCTAGGGAAACGTCATGTCCGGTGCGGCCACCCAACAGGAAATGACTAGCCACGCCGCACCGCCACACCCACACGGGGAGGAGAATCAGGGGGAGGAGACTCTCACTCAAGGAGGGTAGGGCTGGCCTGGCCTGGCACTGCAGCGCAGAAACGCAACACTGGGCGGCAGGCCCCAGGTCGGCCGCCCGGGTTAAGGCTGTTTCACACGAGCGAGTCCATTGCGGGAATCACGCTCCGTGTGCGAGTGTGATCCTCCGCTCTGGACTTGCAGGAGCGCAAGGCATTATCATGATTTATAATGCTATGTGCCTCTGCTTGACCTTATTTCTACAGACTCATACTGACAGCTTTATGTTGCTATGTCCAGAGCGGAGGTTCACACTCACACACATGTGAAACACTCACTCGCTCGTGTGAAACAGCCCTTATACAGGCAGGCACAGCACTACTGCAGGGCGGGGCCAGGGGTCCACAGGCAGCTGGGCCCCCTGGAGTGCCGGGCCTGGTCGCAACTGCGACCCCTGCATGTACGCCCCTGCTCTGGAGGTTATATCAGTACTGGAGCGATATAAGAGGAGCGGCTGATATCAGTCACATAGGGTGTAATGTCCCTGAAGGTTATATCAGCGTTGGAGCGTTATAAGAGGAGCGGCTGATATCAGTCACATAGGATGTAAATGTCTCTGGAGGTTATATCAGTACTGGAGCGTTATAAGAGGAGCGGCTGATATCAGTCACATATGATGTAATGTCTCTGGAGGTTACCGTATTTTTTGCCACATAAGACGCCCCCCCCCCCCCCCCCCCCAAAATGGGGGGAAAATGCCCCTGTGTCTTATGGGGCGAATGCTGACATTTTTACATCGCAGGCTGCGATGTATGAGCGAGCGGGGAGGGACTGGAAGGAGGAGCTGGGGGCCGGCAATTGCGGCAGGGCTGGTGCAGTCACTGTACTCCGGCCCCGCCGCTCCAGTGCTGCAATATTCAAATATAAAATGTCTCATTCAATTAAAAGTGATTAAAAATGCCCCCCCCCCCACTTTTAATATTACCGTACACCCTAACAGCTTCTGTAGAATGCAGGCCGGGCGGGCGGCAGCATAACTCCCTGATGTCACTTGCCTGCGCCACCTACTTTATGAATCAAGCAGGCGGCGCAGGCACGTGACGTCAGTGAGTGACGCGCTGGCCGCCCGGCCTGCCTGCCTGCGTAGTACAGAAGCTGTTAGGGTGTACGGTAATATTAGGAGTGAGGGGGCATGTTTAATCACTTTTAATTGAATGAGACATTTTATATTTGTATACTGCAGCACTGGAGCGGTGGGGGGTTCTGTGGATGACAGTTTTATGGGGGACATCTGTCAATGGCACTGTTAAGGGGTGGGGGGTCTGTGGATGGCACTTTTATGGGGTGGGGTGGTCTGTGATGGCACATCCATAACAGTGCCATCCACAGATCCCCCATAACGGTGCCATCCACAGATCCCCCATAACGGTGCCATCCACAGATCCCCCATAACGGTGCCATCCACAGATCCCCCATAACGGTGCCATCCACAGATCCCCCATAACGGTGCCATCCACAGATCCCCCATAACGGTGCCATGCACAGATCCCCCCATAACAGTGCGTCATCCACAGATCCCCCCATAAGGCCTCATGCACACGACCGTTGTTGTGTTCCGTTCCGCAAAATGGAGTTCCGTTGTTCCGTTTCCGTTTTTGTTTCCGTGTGTCTTCCTTTATTTTTGGAGGATCACCAGACATGAAGGAAAGTAAAAAAAAATCGAAGTCAAGTTTGCCATGCAAATGATAGGAAAAAAACGGATGCGGACACGTGGACGTGGATTACAATCTTGTGTGCCTTTGCGTTTTTTCACGGTCCCATTGACTTGAATGGGTCCGCAAACCGTTTTCCGTTGAAAAAATAGGACAGGTTATATTTTTTTGACGGACTGGAACCACGGATCACGGACGCGGATGACAAACGGTGCATTAGCCGAGTTTTCAACAAACCCATTGAAAGTCAATGGGTCCGCAGAAAATCACGAAAAACGGAACAACGGACACGGAATAAAACAACGGTCGTGTGCATGAGGCCTAACAGTGCGTCATCCACAGATCCCCCATAACAGTGCCATCCCCAGAGCCCCCCATAAGTGTCCTTCACAGATCCCCCCCATAACAGTGCCCTTCACAGATCCCCAGTAACAGTGCCATCCACAGACCACCATTAGTTCCAAACCCACCAAAAGCACACCTTTTGGTTAAAAATATTTTTTTTCTTATTTTCCTCCCCAAAAACCTAGGTGCGTCTTATGGGCCGGTGGGTCTTATAGGGCGAAAAATACGGTATATCAGTACTAGAGCGTTATAAGAGGAGCGGCTGATATCAGTCACATGTGATGTAATGTCTCTGGAGGTTATATCAGTGCTGGAGCGTTATAAGAGGAGCGGCTGATATCAGTCACATATGACTGTGGATAGGTCATCAGTATCTGATTGGTGGGGGTCTGACACCCCGGACTAGGGATCGACCGATATTGATTTTTTTTAGAGCCGATAACCTGTGAACTTTCAGGCCGATAGCCGATAATTTATACCAATATTTTGTGCATTTTCACAAATTCCTACACAAATCTGTTGTTAAATGAAGAGATGCCATTATATATCTAAGATTAAATATTTATACTTAATATTTTGGTGTTTTTTTTTAATTTAATAACTATCTCCCCCTTAGGGGCTAGAACCTGGATCCCTTGTCCTATTCACCCTAATAGAGCTCTATTAGGGTGAATAGGACTTCACACTCTCCCTGCTGCCCTGTGCATAGTACACATGTCAGCAGGGAGCTGACTATGGCAGACAGGGCGTCAGTAGCGTCCTGGCTGCCATGGTAACCGATCAGAGCCCCGCAATTACACTGCTTGGGCTCTGATCAGAAGCTGCCACTGCCACCAATGAAGATAACTTGCCCATTAATTAAAATATAGCGACACCTGACCTCTATGAGAGGTAGCTGCGATCCGCGACAGTTAACCCCTCAGGTGCAGCTATATGATTCACCCGCCTCCTATATTTGAATTAATAACTGAGTTAACATCATTGGTGGCGCAATGGCCACAGCCCCTCCCCTCCTCCTCCCCTCTTGCCTCTCACTGGTGGCAGCAGCGGCACAGGGGGGAGGGACCGCTTCCTTCTCCCCTGTGCTGCTGAGGGAACATTGATCGCGTTGATAGCAGCGTGATCCATGTTCGCGATTCGTTAGCGGCATATTGGCAAGGTTAGATGCTGATACCGATAACTTTGAAAATCCTGAATATCGGCCGATAATATCGGTAAATCCGATAATCGGTCGATCCCTACCTGGGACCACTGCCGATCAGCTGTATGAGAAGGCACCGGGGCTCCTGTGAGCGCTGTGCCCTTCTCTGTGATTGTTCTGGGCCATGTGATGTCACGTTCAATGATCAAGTGGCCTAGGAGCAGCTCAGCCCCATAGAAGTGAAAGGGGCTGAACATGATACCAAGCACAGCGGCTATAGGATGTACGGTGCTGAGCTTGGTGAGCTGTGCGGAGGCCGGGCACTACTGCCAGCACTTCAATAAACATCCTTTTGAATATTCAGGAAACATTTCCTTCACTTTGGATATTGTTTAGGCTGGCTGGGGGACTGGTGGTTCATCTAGGACATGGAATGTGTGACTGCTGTCCAAACTACTGACTGTAAATAACAGATACAGTTATCAACTAAATGAGTTGTTTAAAGGGAGTCTGTCATCACAGTTTCACCTTTTTAACTCTTCCCATAGCTTTCGAGCAGCATTACAGTTGATAAAAACGTTACCTTTATAAGCAATCGTGGACTTATAAAACTGGCAAATCATCTTAGTACGATATGCAAATGAGGGCTCGCAAGTGCCCAGGCGCGGCGTCAACCTCGTAGGTGCCGAGATCCCGCGCCTGCGCACTGAGTCCATCGGCCGGCGCATGCGCACTGCGATGTCCATTCCTGGTACGGCATCACAGTAATTAATGCGCATGTGCCGGCTAACGGACTCAGTGCGCAGGCGCGGGATCTCGGCAAAAGAAGAAGTAAGAAGATGGGCGGGCAGAGGGAAAGGATGAGCGGGGGGAAGCGACGATAAGGCAGAGCTGCCTGGGCACCTACAAGGTTGACGCCGCCCCTGGGCACTTGCGAGCCCTCATTTGCACATCCTACTAAGATGATTTTTGCCAGTTTTATAATTCCACGATTGCTTATAAAGGTAACGTTTTTATCAACTGTAATGCTGCTCGAAAGCTATGGGAAGGGTTAAAAAGGTGAAACTGTGGTGACAGACTCCCTTTAAAGAGAAACTATTTGATATAGTGCAGTGCACAATACTGTTCTGTTTAGCATACTGTTATTGTATTGTGTGCTAAAATGCATACATTCATGTGTGCGAGACTGAAAAATGAACAAGTTATATCTCCAGCTCTAGGGTGGGCCCCCAAAATCAATTCCACTGGTGGGCCCTAGGCACCCCAGTCCGACACTGCCCACGCTATAACAAACAGGGGGCAGATAGTGAAACTATACCAAGCTATAAGTAAAACAGGTTTTTCATGTTTTCAAGTATCACTAATAGCTTGACTGGAATCTATTCAAAAGGGGACTAGATACTGATCAGCTGTCATCCGACGAAACCGTAACAATGCAAGTCATAGTATAGGCCTCCTGCTGGCCATCAACACCAGTATATCTGGATTGTAGGTGAGGAAAACATGTACCGTATTTTTCGCCCCATAAGTGCTGTAAAAGTGGGGGGGGGGGGGAATGCCCCTGCATCTTACGGGGCGAATACTAATCAAGCGCTTCCATTATGGATGCGCTGATTAGTATTGGTGGACCAGGCTCTCTGCTGTGAAGGCTGCGCACATGTGAGGGCTCGTTGTGACCTCACACTGTGCACGCCACACACAGCAGACTGAAGAGGAGGATTACCGAGCGTGGGCGGTGAGGAGCGGCGGAGTCCGGAGCAGGAAAGGTAAGTGTTTTTATTTTTTTATTTTGGGGCTGATGGAGGCATATGGGGGCTAAAGAGAGGCATATGGGGGCTAAAGAGAGGCATAAGGGGGCTAAAGAGAGGCATAAGGGGGCTGAAGAGAGGCATAAGGGGGCTGAAGAGAGGCATAAGGGGGCTGAAGAGAGGCATATGGGGGCTGAAGAGAGGCATATGGGGGCTGATGAGAGGCATGAGGCTCTTATCTGAGGTCTTATTGGGGGTCATTTACATTGGGGTCTGAGCTGAGGTCTTTTTGGGGTCTTATTAACATTGGGGGTCTGATTGGTGGACTGACCTGAGGTGTAATGAAAAATATTTTTTTCTTATTGTCCGCTTCTAAAACCTAGGTGCGTCTTATTGACTGGAGTGTCTTATGTTGTGAAAAATACGGTACCTGTATTAAACGGTAAGATGAAAAGTTTATATCCTTTTATATTAAAAGGTGTAGGGAATTTATAATATATTTTATACACTTCCTAAAAAATAAAATGGCATTTATAAAATGATGCTAACATAAAGTAAATGTATGGTGACTGTTAATAACTATTTTCTGAGATATCATTATCTGCAATTCACGGAGGGGTATGTTTGATGTTTACCGTACTACTATAGAAGGTCTCACTGCCTGAAGGACAGTTAAAATAAAACAAAAATAAACTTTGTTAATAAATATCACTTAAAAAATTGGCAAATTTCTCTTTTAATTCACTTCTCACACAGAGACAGGCAGATAGTGGGAATATATACGGTATATAGTGGGATAAAGTATATGTTATCCGCTAGTAACACTCTAATTCCCACAGGAGGAAGGTGCAGTGATATAACTATATACCTGCACCTCCTTTATTCAAACTAGGGCTGAAAAGGATTACTCGATTGAATCGAGTAATTCAACACAAAAAAATCATCGATGCAAATGTCATGTGACCACGGAGCGGGAGTGAAGCGCTTGCTATTACTTACCACTTCGTGGTCACCCGCCGGCCCATACCGCGCAGCACTAGATCCTGACATATCGTCAGGTCATAGAGCACGTAAGCGCGCACTATGACCCGACGCTGTGTGACATCAGGATCCAGTGCTGCACGCGGAGAAGAAGAGGAAGGAGCTGTGGAGTGGCGCCCCTACAGGAAAGGTAATATATATTTTTTTCACTGGTGCTGGGGACATGACACTGAAGCGGGACAGCCGGCAATAGATGGCATGGAGGGGCAGATGGGAGTGGGGGACATGGAGGGGCTGACTGATGGCAGTGGAGGACATGGAGGGGCTGATCTGATAGCACTGGAGGGAGTAGGGGACATGGAGGGGCTGATCTGATGGCACTGGGGGAGTTGGGGACATGGAGGGGCTGATCTGATGGCACTGGGGGAGTTGGGGACATGGAGGGGCTGATCTGATGGCACTGGGGGAGTGGAGGACATGGAGGGGCTGATCTGATGGCACTGGGGGAGTGGGGGACATGGCAATGGATGGCATGGAGGGGCTGATGGCACTGGGGGAATGGAGCTGAAGCAGCCACCAAATACTTACTGGAAGTGCACAAATAGTCCCACAACATGGACAGTGACATACTAGAGGGGGATCAATGAAAAAAATTCCCACAAAAAATATGTATTTTAATCATGGGCCATTTTTATGCGTCTTAAAGGGAAATTCTCAAAAATGTGCCCTGCTGGAGCCTAGAAAATTTTTATTTTAGGCCACGGGAGTACGGGCCCTAAAAATTTGGTATTCACCTGACATAAAAAAAATTGTGATTATGTGGCTCGAGGTACATTATGCGGTCACTGAATAACAATTTTACTGTAGCCCACTGAAGAACAGGCCCCAAAAATTAGGCATTCACCGTACAGAAAAGATCAAGTGATTATGTGGCTGGAGGCATAGTAGACGGTCATTGGATATAAATTTTACTGCAGGCCAGTGATGTACAGGCCTCAAACATTAGGCATTCACCGGACAGATCTCGCGCCCTGCCCTGTGAGTGATCTGAGAAGATCTGTCAGACTTGCTGCATGGGATTCTATCTGACAGATTGCTTTGTTGTGGCTTTGGGCAGGATCCCACCCCCTCACAGGTTCTGCTCGTTAGTTTGTTAGTGATGCTATTTATACCTGCCTCTCACTATAGCCCTTGCGGTTTATAGTTTATTCTGGAGTTCGCTGGTGTTTTGTGGATCTCCTGCTTCCAGTTCGTCTTCAGATAAGTCCTCCTTCCTTCCCTTCTGTTGTTTGTACAGGCTAGGCCTTAGGTAAACACGGGTTCCTTCATCTGGTGCAAGGAACCGGTTGCCTTTTTTCCTGGTCCCTAGCTGAGGGTTTGTATCAGTTGCAGCAGTGCTTAGGTTTGAGTGCATGAACACTTCTACTATCAAGATTTGTTCATGTTGGTAGCAGCCAGGGAAAGGCTCAGAGACTATCAAGTGGTGACCTTTCCCTGTTCCCTAGCTGTAGGGGCCTAGCCTGCTGTTTTGTGTTATTTTGTTATGTTTTGTTTGCTTCCCTTCCCTCACCTTCCGTGACATTATAAACCGCCCATACCGCCATTTTTTTTTCCTTGCTCCGTGCAAAATGGAAGCTGCTCTGGTTGATCGCATGCAGGAATTATCTTGGGAGCTAGCAGATCTCTGTAATTCAATTGCACTGTGTCAGAGATCTCTGGTGTCTGGCACCCCTGGTGGGAACCAGATCAGCCTTGAACCAAGGGTCGCTCTCCCAGATAGGTTTTCTGGGGGAAGTGGTGATAACTTTGGTTCAGGGAGTCTTGTAAATTATATTTTTGTCTGCGTCCGATTTCATCTGAGGACGAAAATCAAAGAGTGGGAATTATCATTTCTCTGCTGAATGGTGATGCTCAGTCCTGGGCTTTTTCTCTGCCGATCTGAGTTTTTCAGAGCCCTGGGCCTGATTTATGATGACCCGGACCCAGGCGCGTACATACAGGGGTCGCAGTGGTCGCAGTTGCGACTGGGCCCAGCACTCCAGGGGTCCGGCCGCCTGTGGACCCCTGGCCCCTGCAGTAGTGCTGTACCCATGGCAGCTGGGGCCCGCAGACCCACTGCAAATGATTTTAAAAGTTTTAATAGTATATGGCCGGTCGGGCCCTGGCCTTTGTGTCTGGCCGGCGGTGCAGCACTGCGCACTCGCAGTTAGTACCTTACGCGGCGGCCCCTCCTCCACCCTTGCCCGTGACCGCTCGCGGGATCACGCTGGTTGACGGGATGATGTGGCCGACGCTCACCAGAAGACGGGATTATGAACAAGACGGCGGGAGCAGAGCAGGTTCAGAGTAGGTAAGTTGTTTTTTTTTTGTTTTTTTTTTTGTATGTGCCGGCTCACAGGGAACACAGGGAGCATCTGGCAGTGCGGCAAATCCTTCATAGGGGCCCGACCCCGGGGTCAAATTTAATGAAATATTTGGCAAAATACCAAAAATGACAAAAATTAAATATATACAGAGGGGTAAAAAATGGAATACATACACAGGGGACACATGGAATATATACAAAGGGGGCAACATGAATATATATACAGGGGCCCTGTATAATATATATATATATATATATATATATATTATACAGGGCCCTGTATATATATATCCATGTTGCCCCCTTTGTATATATTCCATTTGTCCCCTGTGTATGTATTCCATTTTTTTACCCCTCTGTATATATATTTCATTTTGCCCGCTGTCCTAGGGGGACACATATCTGGCCATAACTACAGTGAGGGGGCACATATCTGGACATAACTACTACTGTGAGGGGGACACCTATCTGGGCATTACTACTGTGAGGGGGACACATCTGGGCATAACTACTGTAAGGGGGGCATATATCTGGCCATAACTACTGTGAGGGGACACATATCTGGGCATTACTACTACTGTCAGGGGGACACATATCTGGGCATAACTACTGTAAGGGGGGCATATATCTGGCCATAACTACTGTGAGGGGACACATATCTGGGCATTACTACTACTGTCAGGGGGACACATATCTGGGCATAACTACTGTAAAGGGGGCATATATCTGGCCATAACTACTGTGAGGGGCCACAAGGAGGACATAACTATTTTGAAGGGACCACAAGGTGGGCTTAATTACTGTGAGGGGCCACAAGGTGGGCATTAGTACTGTGTAGTAGAACTTAGGGGAAATGTATGCTATACATTGGCATGGCTCAGTGTTACAGGCCAGCACAGCGCCCCCTGCTGGTGATTTCACAGGGGCAGTCACCATCCCTTCCTTATGTGATTATTCTTTTTTTTCTCTATCACCACAGGGACCTTGTTCTGGATCCAGCGGACATCACGCCGACGCCAGCGACACCCTGGATGAGGTAGGACCAGATTTTATTAGTTAGGACTGGGTGAGTGTAGCCATGCATTGGGCTCAGGGCTCTTTCACATGAGCGGATCCTGTGCGGGTAATCCACTGTGTGAAAGAGTCAAGCCCCATACTGAAGTGGACAGCGGAGAAACAGAGCAGTAACATGATTGATAATGCTCTTTGCCTCTCTGTGATCTATTTGCTACAAAATCACAGTGACAACTTTATCTCACTGTGATTTTGTAGTAAAAAGGTCACAGAGAGGCACGGAGCATTATTAATCCCAATCCAGGGCGCCCAAGTAAATTCTTGCGACGGGTTGGACAGGGAGGGGGCCCCATGGATCAGTTTTGCACCGGGGCCTCAGGGATTTTGTGTACGCCACTGCCCGGACTGTGTCTCTCTGGCCGAATCTAAGCTGCGTAGCTTGTGTCAGGGGAAACATACGGCTGAGTCATATTGTGCTGAGTTTAGAAGATGGGCAACTTACTTGGGGTGAAAAGACCCTGCACTCCGTAGTCAGTTATGTCACGGGCTGTCTGAGAAACTAAAATATGAAAAAGAGAAACCTATGCAGTTAGGTCAGGTCTCTTCTTGCCTTGGTAATAGGAACTCTAGAGTGCAGAGAAGACTGTTATTTCTGTGGTAAAGAAGGACTTTTCGTTAATGTGTATCCTTTTATTAAGCCTCATAATGGTACCAAAAAAACAAAAGGAGGGTTCTTTCAAAAAAACAAGTTCCCTTACTCTTTGTAGCGTGAATGAGGAGACAGAACAGGTATATGTGTATTCTACCTGGAGTACCCAATTCCTCCTACCTGCCATGGTGGCGCTAGTGTAACGGTCGCGTACACACACACACACAGGGGGGGAGGGAAGTGACCACTGCGCTCCACCCTTACCCCTGGCCCTGCCTACTTGCCTCGCGAGTCCTAATGACAGGGGACAACTGGACGGCAATCCCTAACTTGGAATAAGTGCAGGGATGACAGACAGACAAACAACAGGACGTGAACGGACCGAGTCAATACCAGGAAAGCTACAAAGTACAAAGGATTAAGCAAAGAATGGTCAGGAGAAGCCGGGGTCAAATACCAGGAGAGCAGAGAAGTACAAGAGGAGTCCTAAGAGAGTAGTCAGGTGGGAGCCGAGGTCACAATACCAGGACGGATGCGCAGTACAGGAGGATCAGGCAAAAGGATGGTCAAGGAACAGGATCAGGTAAGTTTGAGATTTCAATAGTTGTATCCGCGCTGTCACAGTATGTCCTTCCTCTGTGAACAATTGTGCACAGAGCCGCTGCTGGATACCTGGAGGATGACGGTTGCCGCGATCCAAAGGGTGAGTAAATTTCAAATATATAAATGTAGTATCAGCGCTGGAAAGAAGAAGACATGGGGCACATAGAGGAAAAGAGTACCTGTGTCACAGGATATAGGTCCAGGGATACTTCTAGTCCGAGTTCGATTGCAGGCAGGGGGGACAGTAGTTCTTCTTGCTCAATACTTCAAAAAAGGCGCGCGCCGCTCCGGCCGGTAGCTGGCGCGTGCATGAAGGAGCGTGTTGGTAAGGGAACCCGAGAACGCAGCGTGTGACGTCACACCCGTGATACGGATACTTCCAAGGACCAAAAATAATCCTACGCGTTTCGAAACCATCGGGTTTCTTCGTCAGGGATGGTCACTATGATCAGTCCTATGGAATAAGTAGGGGTCCGGTTCCCATGGTAACTATTGTCCACTCCCACACTGCTGTTTTTCAATCTACCTATTGGAGGAGAATACGGGATGCATCCTGGTAATTTAAGGCTATTTTTTATTTATTTTTGTTTTTATTTGTATTTTAACTTATCTATGTGAGGTGAGTCTTTTTTAAAAGAGAATGTTATAATAGCGATGTTTTTACTATTAAAAGGCAAATAGTTCCATTTCTTGATTTAGACCTCTTGGAGCTAGGCTGTTTAATCTGAAGATCCATTTACTCTCACACCGCGACATCTGTTGGATGAAGTCACCACCTCTTATGTTGGATTTAACTTTTTCAATGCCTCCAAAGAATGAGCCAGAGAAGGTGCCCCCATGATGTTCATTATAATGACGGGACAGGGGGTGACCTTCATATTTTTTATTTATATTATTCAGATGTTCACCCATCCTAGTTTTCAATTCACGTATTGTTCTACCTATATATAATTTTTGGCAAGGGCATTTAATGAAGTATATTACACCCCTGGTGTTACAAGAGATGTATTGATTAATTTTATAGGTGAGGTTGGTATCGCCAATCTCTATTATCGGATATTTAGTTAGACCAGGTTTTATTTTATGGCAGTTTTTGCAAAGTTTACAAGGAAAAAAGCCCCTCCTCTCTGTCTGATTGATTTTAATATTTATCGCATGGCTAGATGTTTTACATGATGGTGCTATTGCGTTAGATAGGTTCGGAGCCCTCCTAAAGATAAATGTCGGGTGTGTTGGAATTCTTTCCCCTATCAGTTTATCTTGGCGCAGCATCTCCCAGTGTTTCTTGACAATTTTTTTGAGGATGAATGAGCCTTCACTGTATGTAGAAATGATTGGAATTTTAATAAGGGTATTACTAGAATTAGTTTCCTCACTGGGTTTTTTCTTTTTATTCACATCCTGTAGCAGTACTTTGCGGTCGACCTCTCGAATTTGATCCACAATTAGTTCCAGGTCCTTGCTATTATATCCTTTTTCCAACAATTTATTATTTAATTCCCTGGTTTCCTCTTCAAAATGGGTGATTTCAGTGCAATTCCTACGTATCCTCACGTATTGGCTGCGTGGGATGTTTGTCAGCCAGATGGGCAAGTGGCAACTGGTGAGTGGTATAAAGCTGTTACAGTCGGTGGGCTTATGATATGTTTTGGTCTGAATAACTCCTTTATTAATAAATACTGTCAAATCTAAAAAGTTAACTTGTTCCCTACTATAATGTGGCATAAAATGTAGATGGAACTCATTTTTATTTAAATCCTTTAAAAACTTTTCCAATTCCACTTCTCCATCCTTCCAAATAAAAACAACATCATCGATAAAACGTTTCCAAAGGACCAGACCCGCACCAAGCTCGCCACACGGGAAGATTGCAAGCTCCTCCCATCGACCCATGTATAAATTTGCGAAGCTTGGTGCGAATCTGGTCCCCATCGCCGTACCCCATGTCTGCAGATAAAAGTCACGATCATATTTAAAATAATTGTGGGTGAGAATGAACATAATACAATCCCCAATAAAAGTGATCTGGTCCTTAGGCATTAGTCCATCTTTTTCCAGGAAATATTCACTTGCGGACCTCCCTTTAGAATTTTCTATAACTGTATATAATGAGGTTACATCCAGGGTACCCAAAATATAGCCGTCCTCCCATTTAATTTTTTCCAGTAGCTGTAAGATGTGTTTGGTGTCCTTGAGGTAGGCCGGGAGTTTTTGTACGTGGCTTTGCAATAAAATGTCGACATATCTGGATAAATTAGATGTTAAGCTGTCGATACCTGAAATGATCGGGCGCCCTGGGGGGTTGGTCCGATGTTTATGAATTTTGGGCAAATAATAGAAAATGGGGATTTTAGGACATTGATTATTCATATATGCCGCTTCTTCTACGGTTAATATCCCTTTTAATTTTCCTCTTTTCATTAATTGGTTCAATTGGTGTTTGTAATTATTGGTTGGATCAAAGTCCAGTTTTCTATACGTTTTTTTGTCACTTAGGAGTCGAATAGATTCATTATGATAGGATTTCTCATCCAGAATAACTATTCCCCCCCCTTTATCCGCTGGTCTAATGACTATATCGTTATTTGTTTGAAGTGAGCGGATAGCCTTTATTTCTTCTTTGGATAGATTTTGCCTCACCTTACGTTTTTTATTTAGAATGGTCTTACGTAGGTCACGCAGTACCAAGGTCTGGAATGCTGTAAAGGCGTTAGAGTACTCATTCAAGGGGTTAAAGTGAGATTTAGGTTTAAGTGCAGTATGTATGGGAGGTTTTGGTGTAATATTCGAACCCATTTTATTAATTTGCGTGTTATCTATAAGAGGGGGAGAGGGTGACTCGGCTGGGGTTTTATCAGGGCATGGTGTATGCTTATTTTTTCCCTTTTTATTTTTGTATTTAAACTCTGTCACCTTATTGTGGTTTTTAAGGGTTTTTGAGAGATGGTACTGATATATATTATCATTCTTCTTCATAAAAATTTTTTTTAGAGCAAGGTTTCTCAAAAACTTTTTTACCCCTATGAAAGCGTTGAAGGGGCAGAATTTAGCAGTGGGGGCAAATTTTAAACCCTTCCCCAAAAGATATAGTTCATTCTCTTTTAGATTATAATTACTAAGATTGTGGATACCATGTCTTATAGTTGCATCAGTCAGACAGAGAGGAGGGGCTTTTTTCCTTGTAAACTTTGCAAAAACTGCCATAAAATAAAACCTGGTCTAACTAAATATCCGATAATAGAGATTGGCGATACCAACCTCACCTATAAAATTAATCAATACATCTCTTGTAACACCAGGGGTGTAATATACTTCATTAAATGCCCTTGCCAAAAATTATATATAGGTAGAACAATACGTGAATTGAAAACTAGGATGGGTGAACATCTGAATAATATAAATAAAAAATATGAAGGTCACCCCCTGTCCCGTCATTATAATGAACATCATGGGGGCACCTTCTCTGGCTCATTCTTTGGAGGCATTGAAAAAGTTAAATCCAACATAAGAGGTGGTGACTTCATCCAACAGATGTCGCGGTGTGAGAGTAAATGGATCTTCAGATTAAACAGCCTAGCTCCAAGAGGTCTAAATCAAGAAATGGAACTATTTGCCTTTTAATAGTAAAAACATCGCTATTATAACATTCTCTTTTAAAAAAGACTCACCTCACATAGATAAGTTAAAATACAAATAAAAACAAAAATAAATAAAAATAGCCTTAAATTACCAGGATGCATCCCGTATTCTCCTCCAATAGGTAGATTGAAAAACAGCAGTGTGGGAGTGGACAATAGTTACCATGGGAACCGGACCCCTACTTATTCCATAGGACTGATCATAGTGACCATCCCTGACGAAGAAACCCGATGGTTTCGAAACGCGTAGGATTATTTTTGGTCCTTGGAAGTATCCGTATCACGGGTGTGACGTCACACGCTGCGTTCTCGGGTTCCCTTACCAACACGCTCCTTCATGCACGCGCCAGCTACCGGCCGGAGCGGCGCGCGCCTTTTTTGAAGTATTGAGCAAGAAGAACTACTGTCCCCCCTGCCTGCAATCGAACTCGGACTAGAAGTATCCCTGGACCTATATCCTGTGACACAGGTACTCTTTTCCTCTATGTGCCCCATGTCTTCTTCTTTCCAGCGCTGATACTACATTTATATATTTGAAAGGATCAGGTAAGTATTCAGCAGTCCAACAAATAGCCAGGAACCTAGAAATTAACAGGCAACCTGTAGCCAGCAGGCTGCCTGTATTAATAGTGGGGAGTGAGGGTCATGTGACGTGGCCAGCGTCACATGACCGACAGACCAACCAGTCGAGCACCGAGTGATCAGCTCGGCGCTCAAGGCAGACTTAGGAGCAGGGAGCCACCCAGCTAGTAAAGCAGCCCTGGGAATGAGGTCAAACACAGATCCTCATTCCCAAAGCTAAGCAACAGGTCTGCGGGCGATGGGGGACCGAGTGCACCTTCGGAACCCCGTGACAGCTAGACTATGAAAATATCGAATTAGAAGTATTTGTTGACAGTGGCGCAGGGGTTAATCTTGTTGATTATCAATTTGTTCAGAGTCATGGTTTTAGGACTAGCGCATTAAGCAAAGAGCTATCAGTGTTTGCTATATATTCCACTCCTCTCTCACAAAAAAGTCTTATTCATATTGTGCAGGATATTCATTTGAGGGTGGGTGATTCTCATGTTAAATCTATTTCTTGTTTTGTTCTTAAAGGTTTGCCTGCTCCGCTGGTTCTGGGTTTACCATAGTTGACCAAACATAATCCGACCATTGACTGGCAAACTAGACAAATCAGTAATTAGAGTGATTTTTGTATAGACAACTGTCTCGGCGCATCTATTTCTGGGGTATCCACTAAGGTGTTACTTCCATTTCTTTCAGATTTTTCGGACGTATTCTCGGAGGGTGGAGATCAGGAGTTACCCCCTCACTGAGAGTATGATTGTCTGATCAATCTTATTCCCGGAGCAAAATTGCCAAAATCTCGGTTATATAATCTTTCCCAACCCGAAAGAGTAGCTATGCGGGAGTATATTGCCAAGAGTTTGGCAAAAGGACATATTAGACCTTCTAAATCAACTATGGCAGCGGGCTTCTTTTTTGTAAAAAAATAAAATAAAATAGTCCCTTAGACCGTGCCTAGATTTCAAGGAACTGAATCTCATTACTGTCCGTGACCCTTATCCCCTTCCCTTGATTCTGGATCTATTTGATCAGATTGTCGGTGCCAAGGTGTTTTCTAAATTGGATTTAAGAGGAGTTTATAATCTGATCAGAATAAGGGAAGGAGATGAATGGAAGACGGCCTTTAATACCCCTGAGGGTCACTTCGAGAACCTGGTTATGCCCTTTGGTTTAACTAATGCCCTGGCAGTCTTCCAGCACTTTATCAATGACATTTTTCATCATTTGGTGGGGAGGTTTATCGTTGTTTACCTTTATGACATACTGATTTACTCACCAGATATGGAGACTCATCAGGATCATTTAAGACAAGTATTATTGATCCTTCGGGAGAATAAATTGTATGCTAAGTTGGAAAAATGTGTGTTTGCTGTTCAAGAACTGCAGTTTCTGGGTTACTTACTTTCTGCCTCAGGTTTTCGCATGGATCCTGAAAAGGTCCGTGCGGTACTTGAATGGGACCGGACAGAGAATCAGAAACCTCTGATGCGTTTTTTAGGATTTACTAATTAATAAAGGAAGTTCTTCCTGAATTATTCCACTATTGTCAAACCATTGACCGATATGACTAGGAAGGGCGTTGACTTCTCTGTCTGGTCGGAAGAGGCATTACAGGCTTTTTCTGCAATTAAGGAATGTTTTGCTTCTGCTCCCATTCTGATGCAACCCGATGTGTCGCAACCCTTCATTGTGGAGGTTGACGCGTCAGAAGTGGGAGTCGGAGCAGTTTTGTTGCAGGGCTCCTCTCCTAGCAAATGGCGTCCGTGTGCTTTTTTCTCTAAGAAACTCTCTGCTGCCGAAATAAATTATGATGTTGGGAATAGAGAGTTGTTGGCCATCAAATTGGCCTTTGAGGAATGGCGTCATTGACTAGAAGGAGCTATTCATCCGATTACGGTAATTACTGACCATAAGAATCTGGCTTACCTGCAATCAGCTAAGCGTCTGAACCCTAGGCAGGCCAGATGGTCATTGTCCTTTACCAGGTTTAATTTTGTGGTCACTTATCGTCCTGGGATCAAAAAACGTCAAAGGATCCCGCTCTGAATTTGGCTGATGGAGTGGTGGTATGCGCTCTTTATCCCGAGCTGGAGGCGGAAGTGCTGGGGGCTCAAGGTGAAGCACCTGATTCCTGTCCTCCAGGGAAGTTGTTTGTTCCTTCAGAACTGAGACACAAGGTGTTCAAGGAACATCATGATACTGTCCTTGCGGGACACCCTGGGAGTAGATCCACGGTGGATCTTATTTCCCAGAGATTCTGGTGGCCAGGTTTGCGTAAATGTGTTGAGGGCTATGTAGCAGCTTGTGAGACCTGTGCACGCGCTAAGGTAGCTCACACTCGGCCATCAGGATCTCTTCTTCCGTTGTCCATTCCATCTCGTCCTTGGACGCATTTGTCTATGGACTTTATCACTGATTTACCAAGTTCCTCTGGGAAAACTGATTTTGGTGGTGGTGGACCGCTTAAGTAAGATGGCTCACTTTGTACCATTATCAGGTTTGCCCAATGCTAAAACTCTTGCTCAGGTGTTTATTGATAACATTGATAACATCGTGAAATTACACGGCAATCCCTCTGATGTGGTGTCGGATAGGGGGACACAATTTGTTTCCAGGTTTTGGAAGGTGTTTTGTACTCGTCTGGGTATTCAGTATCTCTTCATCTTTCCATCCTCAGTCGAATGGACAAACTGAGCGCACTAACCAGAACCTGGAGACTTATTTGAGGTGTTTTGTCGCTGAAAATCAGGAAGAATGATCTTAATTTTTGTCCTTTGCTGAGTTTGCCTTGAATAACCGTAGACAGGAGTCAACTGATAAGTCACCATTTTTGGCGCATATGGTTTTCACCCTCAGTTTGGTACTTTTCTGGGACTGAATCTTCTGGTATACCTGAAGAGGAGAGATTCTCTTCTTTGTTGTCTTCTATCTGGCGGACGATTCAGGTTAATTTCAAAAAGATGGGCGAAAGATATAAACGGATTGCTGACAAGAGACATATGACTGGTCCGAACCTGTGTGTGGGTGATTTGGTGTGGTTATCCACTAATAACATTAAGTTGAAAGTACCCTCTTGGAAGTTGGGCCCAAGATTTATTGGGCCTTACAAAATCTCGGCCATGATTAATCCGGTGGCGTTTCATCTGAAACTACCACAGGCCTGGAAGATCCATAATGTGTTTCACAGGTACTTGTTGAAGAAGTATGTTGAACCTGCTGAATCAGTTCATCTTCAGATAAGTCCTCCTTCCTTCCCTTCTGTTGTTTGCATGGGCTAAGCCTTAGGTAGACACGGGTTACTTCATCTGGTGCAAGGAACAGGTTGTCTTTTCTCCTGCTCCCTAGCTGAGGGTTTGTATCTGTTGCAGCAGGGCTTAGGTTCGAGTGCATGAACACTTCTACCATCAAGATTTGTTCATGTTGGTAGCAGCCAGGGAAAGGCTCAGGGACTCTCAGGTGGCGACCTTTCCCTGTTCCCTAGCTGTGGGGGCCTAGCTTGCTGTTTTGTGTAATTTTGTTGTGTTTTGTTTGCTTCCCTTCCGTCACCTTCCGTGACAACAGAAAAGATCAAGTGAATATGTGGCTGGAGCTACATTAGGTGGTCACCGTATAACAATTTTACTGTTGGCCAGTTAGATTACAGGCCTCAAAAATTATGCATTCATTATACAGAAAAGATCAAGTGATTATGTGGCTGGAGGTATATTAGACTGTCATTGGATAGCAATTTTACTGCAGGCCAGTGGAGTACAGGGCCCAAACATTAGGCATTCACCTGACAGAAAAGAACAAGTGATTATGTGGCTGGAGCTACATTAGGTGGTCACCGTATAACAATTTTACTGTTGGCCAGTTAGATTACAGGCCTCAAAAATTATGCATTCATTGTACAGAAAAGATCAAGTAATTATGTGGCTGGAGGTATATTAGACGGTCAATGGATATCAATTTTACTGCAGGCCAGTGGAGTACAGGCTCCAAACATTAGGCATTTACCTGACAGAAAAGAACAAGTGATTATGTGGCTGGAGGTATATTAGACGGTCATTGGATAGCAATTTTACTGTAGGCCAGTACAAATACATGTCAAATACATATGTTTAAAAGAACTAAAAATATAAAATTGGATTAAAAACATGGCTAACAAAATCCCCCCTCTTGAATAAATTCCAAATGATAATAGGTGAAATGCGATGACACGTGGTCGTCACAGGTATTGAATCCCTCGAGGCCCCAACAAGTAGGCATTCACCGTACAGAAAAGATCAAGTGATTATGTGGCTGGAGGTATATTAGATGGTCATTGGATAACAATTTTACTGCAGGCCAGTGGAGTATAGGCCCCAAAAATTAGGCATTCACCGGACAGAAAAGGCCTTTTATGCCGCTGTTATTACATCAGACAGGGACCATTCTTTGTTCTGAGTGGTAGCGGATATGTGTGGGCTGGCTTGAGGAAATTCAATTAATTGTGGTCGTCACAGGTGTTGAATTCCTCCGAGATCCATGCCTCATAAATTTTTAGAAATGTGAGGTAGTCCACACTGTCGTGAGCTAGGCGAGTGCGCTTATCGGTCACGATCCCCCCCTGCTGAGCTGAACGTCCTTTTTGACAGGACACTCGACAAGGGGCAAGCCAAGAGTTCCATGGCAAATTGTGCCAGTTCTGGCCACAGGTCAAGCCTGCACACCCAGTAGTCCAGGGGTTCCTTGCTTCTCAGAGTGTCCACATCGGCCGTTAACCCGATGTAGTCCAACACCTGTCGGTCTAGGCATTCCCTGAGGCTGTATCCAGAGGGCGGCTCTCGATGGGTTGCCTGCAAGAATGATCTCATATCCAAAGTGATCAACATATCTTCAATCCTCCCTCTTCTTGCAGGCACGGTAGGATTGGTACCCCCACCTGTTTTGCTGTGGGTGGAAATTCCTCTGCCAGCGCCCGCAACAGCAGAATGCAGCATCTCTCGCAGCAAGGCCTGGAAATGCTGAATTCTGCCAGCCCTCTGTGATTCTGGTAACATGTCCGCCATTTTGTGTTTGTTCTGGGGGTCTAAGTACGTTGCCACCTAGTACTGGTCCTTGCCCTTTATGCATTTTTTTTATACGGGGGTCCCTCTTCAAACACTGGAGCATGAAGGCCTCCATTTGCACTAAATTGAAATCGGTGGAGCGCCCTGGCTCCTGCTTATCGCCCAGGAGAATGTCGTCCTCGGTCTCCTCCCCCCAGCCACAAACAACACCCGGGATCCCTAAAAAGTTTAATGTCCCCCTCAAAGCCTGCTCTTCTCTCCTCATCCTCCCTCCAGGCACCATCCTCCGCTGACTCCTCTTCAGACTCCTGCTGACTTGTCTCAGATGTGAATTCATTCAGCATTGCGACTTCCTCATCGTCCAGCTCAATGACCAGCTTATCGTCCAGCTTGATCAATGACACGATGCAATGCACACTGCAGAAAAAGGCATAAGGTTATGATATCACTGATGGCGCCCTGGCTGCGACTGACCAGTTTGGTAATCTCATCAAATGGCCACAGAAGTCTGCATGTATCGTGCATGAGCAGCCACTGGCGCGGTGAAAAGAAACCAAGGTCCCCAGAACTTGTCCTGCTGCAGTTATCGTTAACAGCACATTGCTGCTGGAGCAGCCTATCAAACATATAAAAGGTGGAGTTCCACGCATCGGCTGTCACAAATCAGACGTCTGACGGGCAGGTGGTGTCGCCGCTGAATGTCAGCAAGGCGAGCCATGGCCGTGTAAGATCTTCTAAAATGGCCAGAGGGGTCCTGGACCCCGGGGTATTTGGCAACGAATCACTGCACAACTAAGTTCAGGACGTGTGCCATGCACGAGACATGTCATTTTGCCCTGTTTCAGCATGCTCAGTAGATCGTCACCGTTGTCGCACACCACTTGTCAAACTCAACTGTCAAATTGAGCGGGGTTAGCCACTAATCGGCCTGTGACCGCAGAGCTGAAAGCAGTGCAGGATCGGCGTGGCCCTTGGCTTCCAGGCACAACAACCGCAGCACAGCATGGCAACGTCTCACCTGGCACGTCAAATTGTTTTTGAGGAGCTTGGGGGATGCAGAGGAAGAGGCGGCAGCAGTGGAAAAGGAGGAGTCAGCCGAGGAGGAGACGGAGGATGGAGTAGGAGGAGGAGAAGAAGAGGCAGGCCTGCATGCAATCCGTGGCGGTAACACCAAATCCACACGGGTTCCACAGGTTGCATGCTTGACAGTCGTCAGAAGGTTCACCCAGTGGGCAATAAAAGTCATGTACCTTCCCTGCCCGTGTTTGCAAGACCACGTGTCTGTGGTCAGATGTACAGATGGAGCAAGGTTAACACTCCAGCTCTTAACCAGTCTACCAGTTTGTATGGCAGTAGTTGGCGGGCTAGCAGTTCCGACAAGACAGCGGTCAGCCATTGGGCAAGAGGGTTATCCCGGGGTCATCAACTTTTTACGTTCGAACATTTGTGCCACGGAAGCCTGCCTTTTGCCAGATGAATGCAATGATTGCACGGTGGAAGGTGGAGTGGAGGACAAATGGGAGGAGAGAGAAGAAGAAGAGGCAGGAGGTGGAGCGTCGGGAGTGTGGCTTTATGGGTTCTGACTGTGTTGCTCCCACTGGACTCGTTGATGGGAGGCCAGGTGTCACGGGGCGCCGACAACGCGCTCACTCTCCTCAGCGCGCCCGGCGTCCTCGGTTCCCCCAGCAACTAGATTAAGTCTGAGCACCGAGCTGGGCACTGGGCAGCAGGGTGAGTCATGTGACGCTGGCCACGTCACATGACCCCTGCTAGTCAGTATTTAACAGGCAGTCTACTGGCCATAGGTTGCCTGTTATTTAGGTTCCACTTGCGTTTGTGTCTGACCTGGCATACTTACCTCCTGCTGATATCCGACGATCCTCTGCCTGCTCTTTGTGTACTTTTGCTGCTCTCCTGGTATTCTGACCCTGGCTTCCTCCTGACGATTCTCTGCTGACTCCCTTAGTACTTTGTGACTCTCCTGCTATTTATGACCCTGGCTTCTCCTGACTATTCTCTGCTTGCTCCATTTGTACTTCGTTGCTCTCCTGGTATTTGACTCGGTATGTTCACGTTCTGTTTGTTTGGTCTGTCCTCCCTGCACTTATTCCAAGTTAGGGAATGCCGTCCAGTTGTCCCCTGTCATTAGGACTTGCAAGGCAAGTAGACAGGGTCAGGGGTGAGTGTGGAGCGCAGTGGTTACTTCCCTCCCCACTGTGTGTGTGTGTGTGTACACGACCGTTACACCAGGTGCCTTAGTCATCCCTAGGTGAGTGTTGGGCTTACCGCGACTAATGCGTTGACAGCACAGGCTGCAGATGGCAACACTATTGTCAGCAAAGTTTTTAAAAAAAAACACACTGCGGAGCCATGTGCCGGCGTCCTGGGAGTGCCAGATGTGACCGTGCATGGTGGATGGCTCGCTCCAGATACATTTGCAGTCTGCTTTAAAGCTCATGTGCACTGCGAGTTCTGCCTGCTTCTCCTCCCTATCTGCTGCTCCGTCTCTCCCTCTGAACTCCCCTCCTCTTCCGTGGGCACCCACGTGAAGTCCATCGACATGTCATCATCGTCACCTTCACCACCACTGACATTAGAGATCTCAGAGTAGGCAGCAACAGCGGGGACCACCCTCCTTGGGCTGATCTGGGTACTGTCGTCTTTGATTGAAGCCTGCGATACACCTGCTTCTACCAAATATTGATTAAGGGGTTTGATATACCAGCTTCCAGCAAATGCTCATTAAGGGGTTCTATATAAAACCCCTTAATGAGTATTTGCTGGAAGCTGGTATATCAAACCCCTTAATCAATATTTGGTGGAAGCCAGTATATCGCAGGCCTCAATCTACAGTCGTGGCCAAAAGTTTTGAGAATGACACAAATATTCGTTTTCACAAAGTTTGCTGCTAAACTGCTTTTAGATCTTTGTTTCAGTTGTTTCTGTGATGTAGTGAAATATAATTACACGCACTTCATACGTTTCAAAGGCTTTTATCGATAATTACATGACATTTATGCAAAGAGTCAGTATTTGCAGTGTTGCCCCTTCTTTTTCAGGACCTCGGCAATTAGACTGGGCATGCTCTCAATCAACTTCTGGGCCAATTCCTGACTGATAGCAACCCATTCTTTCATAATCACTTCTTGGTGTTTGTCAGAATTAGTGGGTTTTTGTTTGTCCACCCGCCTCTTGAGGATTGACCACAAGTTCTCAATGGGATTAAGATCTGGGGAGTTTCCAGGCCATGGACCCAAAATGTCAACGTTTTGGTCCCCGAGCCACTTAGTTATCCCTTTTGCCTTATGGCACGGTGCTCCATCGTGCTGGAAAATGCATTGTTCTTCACCAAACTGTTGTTGGATTGTTGGAAGAAGTTGCTGTTGGAGGGTGTTTTGGTACCATTCTTTATTCATGGCTGTGTTTTTGGGCAAAATTGTGAGTGAGCCCACTCCCTTGGATGAGAAGCAACCCCACACATGAATGGTCTCAGGATGCTTTACTGTTGGCGTGACACAGGACTGATGGTAGCGGGTCACCTTTTCTTCTCCGGACAAGCCTTTTTCCAGATGCCCCAAACAATCGTAAAGAGGCTTCATCGGAGAATAGGACTTTGCCCCAGTCCTCAGCAGTCCATTCACCATACTTTCTGCAGAAGATCAATCTGTCCCTGATGTTTTTTTTGGAGAGAAGTGGCTTCTTTGCTGCCCTTCTTGACACCAGGCCATCTTCCAAAAGTCTTCGGCTCACTGTGCTTGCAGATGCGCTCACACCTGTGTGCTGCCATTCCTGAGCAAGCTCTGCACTCATGGCACTCTGATCCCGCAGCTGAATCCTCTTTAGGAGACGATCCTGGCGCTTGCTGGACTTTCTTGGACGCCCTGAAGCCTTCTTAACAAGAATTGAACCTCTTTCCTTGAAGTTCTTGATGATCCTATAAATTGTTGATTGAGGTGCAATCTTAGTAGCCACAATATCCTTGCCTGTGAAGCCATTTTTATGCAACGCAATGATGGCTGCACGCGTTTCTTTGCAGGTCACCATGGTTAACAATGGAAGAACAATGAGTTCAAGCATCACCCTCCTTTTAACATGTCAAGTCTGCCATTTTAACTCAATCAGCCTGACATAATGATCTCCAGCCTTGTGCTCGTCAACATTCTCACCTGAGTTAACAAGATGATTACTGAAATGATCTCAGCAGGTCCTTTAATGACAGCAATGAAATGCAGTGGAAAGGTTTTTTTGGGATTAAGTTAATATTCATGGCAAAGAAGGACTATGCAATTCATCTGATCACTCTTCATAACATTCTGGAGTATATGCAAATTGCTATTATAAAAACTTAAGCAGCAACTTTTCCAATTTCCAATATTTATGTAATTCACAAAACTTTTGGCCACGACTGTATATTTGGTGGAAGCCGGTATATCAATTCCCTCTCAGTATTTTGTTGAAACAGGTATATAGAACCCCTTAATGAGTATTTGCTGGAAGCCGGTTGTCACGGTGGGGAGTGGGGGGAAACCCCCCACCATACAATGTAAGAAGGATAACTGATAGCTGCTAGGCCAAGAAGCCAGGAAAAGGGAAGCAGGTCACCTCCTATAGCGTCCCTAATCCTCTCCCTAACTCCTCACCATATGAGCGGACCTGGATGGTAGGACGGCTCATACCCTGGATACCTGAGGCCCTGAATAGCCCTGAGAATCCCTAACAAAGGAGCTGAGAAGAGGCACCCTGTTCTTCCAGGACACGGAAGAACAAAAGTCTCAGAAGGCCTAGTAGCAGGGAAAAGAAGAGAACATACACAGCAAGGGGAACAGCAGATAAGAACACAAGACAACACACTTACCTGCTGAAGACTCCACAACTAGAACCTGTGCATACGTACAGGAGCCCTAACACCAAACAGGACGCCGTACCAGCAACTAACACAGATATCCAGCACACCAGGCTCTACCAGGACCCCCATGCCACAAGGTGCATGGCAGCCCCAGGGCGTGCTGCATACATGCTTGTGGTTCACCCCTCCTGGAAACCAACCCCCTTCCGGAGGACACAACACACAGGGAAAACGTCTTTCATACATGCAGGGACAAACACCAACAACAGCCCAGACATGTAACCACAATCAAGACGTACAACACACCCTGAAAATAAACCCACACCTAACATACAACAAGTGAGGTAGGGTATAAGGAACAAACAAAAGGAAGACAATTTATGTCCAACAAGGTGGCCCTCAAGGAATCGGCAGAATCACCCAGGAAAGGAGCAGAGCTCCAACACCAAACAAGGCTGTAGTACAACTGCCCCCAGCCAGGAAGCCACAGATAAAGTCAAGCTAGTGGACACCTTTAAATCCCCAATAGCAAGAAGAATAACCCCTCGCTCACCAAACCGCAGGGAGATATACCTTATAGGGGAAATGCACGTGCAAACGGACAACAACACTTTGCCACTGGCAACCAGTCTGTACGGCAACCGCGTCACGGTCAAACAACAATAGGACCGTAACACCAGTATATCAAACCCCTTAATCAATATTTGGTGAAAGCCGGTGTATAGCAGGCCTCAATCTATATTTGGTGGAAGCCGATATATCTATCCCCTCTATCTATCAGTATTTTGTGGAAACAGGTATATAGAACCCCTTAATGAGTATTTACTAGAAGCCAGTATGTCAAACCCCTTAAACAATATTTAGTGGAAGCCGGCGTATCGTAGGCCTCAATCAATATTTTGTGGAAACCGGTGTATCACACCCTTCAATCATTATTTTGTGGAAGCAGGTATATCGTACCCCTTAATCCGTTTTTTGGGGGGCAACAGGTATCTGAAACCTGTTGCAATTAGTTATTCCAATAGCGTTTGTCAAGTATTGTATCCTATATCAAACTGACACAGTATTATGCTCAATGATCACATAGCCAATATCAGTTTGCACCTATAGTTTATTTACAAGGCTGTGGATCTTTACAAGATGTTCTAGCAGCAAATCTTATTAAGGAAGGAACACAAGATCAATTTAATATCATCAAAATTTAGACCTATCATAAGGTGAAAAGTTGTTATCACAAGCCCCCATGTGACTGGGAGTCAAAATTACAGGGACACATGCTGAAGCATATAGGAGGCTGCGTGCCATATAAAAGGCATTTGTGTATTCTCATATGTCCCCAGGTCACTGTTTTATATTTGACTACTCAATAAAACAGGTAAAGCTACTTGCTTCATTTAGTCCTTTGGTCTCTCGGTATGAAGACGGAAGATCCACTCCAGTTCTTTTCTGAGTAGTCTCCTGTCCAAATTACCTCTTCTTGGGGATTGGCGCGCATGCTCAATTCCTTGGAAATGCATTACTTTGGTACTCAGCACCTCACCTACATGCCGTGCAATCGGGGTATCTTGGTTATTCCAGACATCATTTAGATGTTCCCATATCCTGCGTCGCAATTCGCGTATTGTCTTACCAACATATAGGCCACAGTCACATGTCATCAAGTAGATGACTGCCGTGGTCCTGCATGTAATCAGTGACCGAATGTCATACATTTCCGAGGTGACTGTGCTGGTAAAAGTTTTACCTGTCTTGATGGAGGTGCACGCAATAAAGGTGCTGCATCTACAGTATATGTGCCTTTTATATTAGATGTTTGCCAGGTTTGTGTTTGTGTGGGTGTGAGGTAACTGTGAACCCAACTCACTGAAAAAAGTGGCCTAAATGGGTGGAAATGCTCCAAACCCAAACACTGTAGCGTGTCTATAACCGGGGGAGCACTTCCTCCGCATGCAGTCCGCAGAACGGCCATCCCCAGCAAACAATGCGTACAATGGATGATGCCGGGGCGGACCGCATGCACCACAAGGACATCTTACACAAATACAGATGAAAAAATATATAAATACAAAAATCACTGCAAAAAATGCACCAAAACAAAACAATACTACCTAATTCCTCAAGCCAATGTTAAAAGCTGAGAACTTTGCCAATATCCTCCAGTCAGGAACATATAGGAGCCCCTCATGCACCACGTCACGGTGTCTCAGCAAGCATGGGGTCCTACCACTAAACTGCCCGAGGTATGTGAACAAGGTCTGAACAGTGCTAAAAACCAACTCACAGCCAGACTCTCACATGCCTCTATAGTGGTATCACCAATGCACTGTGAGGTAGGATAAAGCTGTGAGCCGCACCCACAACAGACCATGTGACACAGAAGCTGCCAGGTGCAAAAGAACGTTACCAGCAAAATGAAGTGGCACATTCAATACACATAAAGAAAAAAACTCACTGTGAACCAGTCTATCTTTGAGGTTTCTACCTCAACAATAAGTTATTGATGGAGGGTTCCTCACTAGGTCACCCACATCTGGATCTGTTTGTAGGATACCCCAATGGCGGGTAAGTATGTTTTTAACCGCTTCATGCCCTGCATCAAAAGTCCCGATGATTCTCATGACTTCTTCCTCTTTTGTTACCTCTTTTGGACTAAGAAGGGACTCACTTCACAATCACAACACCGGGCATGATGGTAGGCCTTTTTAAGGGTACCATCAGGGTAACCACGCGACCTGAACCTCTTTCTTAAATCATCGCTGTTTTTTAACTCAAGCGCCTCTGAGCAATTTATTTTTGCCCTTAGATACTGCCCCTTGGGTATACCTCTGCGCAGAGCCTGTGGATGCCAACTACTCTATTCTAATAAGCTGTTTGTCGCAGTTGGTTTACGGAACATTCCTTTTGTAATATACAGATCCAGAAAGTTGATCTCCCACTTCCACAGATGACGTGAAAAAAAATCCAAAATCATTCACATTTAACTGTTTGACTAATCCATCGAATTACTGTTCACTACCTTTTCATAGGATCAGGATGTCATCTATAAATCGTAACCAAAGTTGTATACAAGATGACCATCTATCACAGCCTTCGCAAAAAAGACGATCTTCTCCCACTAGCCCAGGTATAGGTTCACAAATGTAGGGGCACAAGGACTGCCCATTGCGACCCCCCCCTGAGCTGGTGGAAGATTTTTCCATTGACTGTGAAAATATTATGATCCAAAATGAACCGTAAGAGAGAGAGAACAAATTCATTATGTTTTTCACAATGTGCCTCTTTTCTTCAAATAGTATCCTATGGTGTGGATGCCTTTTGCCATGTGGTATTGATGAATATAAAGATTTCACATCCAGGCTTGCTGGGATCACATCCTCGTCAAGACTGACGTCATTTAGTCTTTTGAGCACGTTCATTGTGTCACGGACATATGACTGGAGGGATAATACAAATGGACGTAAGATGGTATCTACATATCTGATGCTGATATTCTGTGTCAAACTTCCTATGCCAGATACGGTATGATGGGTCTACCTTTTACTGGATTCTGACCTTTATAGATTTTTGGTAGCCCATAAAAGCATGCCAGTACTGGGTAGGAAGGCAGTAGAAAATCCATCTCTTTATGATCAATAAGGGACTCACTTATAGCTTATCTTAACATCTGTTAGGGCTCTTTCACACCTGCGTTATTGTCTTCCGGCATAGAGTTCCGTCGTCGGGACTCTATGCCGGAAGAATACTGATCAGGATTATCCTAATGCATTCTGAATGGAGAGAAATCCGTTCAGGATGCATCAGGATGTCTTCAGTTCCGGTACGGAACGTTTTTTGGCCGGAGAAAATACCGCAGCATGCTGCGCTTTTTGCTCCGGCCAAAAATCCTGAAGACTTGCCGCAAGGCCGGATCCGGGATCAATGCCCATTGAAAGGCATTGATCCGGACCCGGCCTTAAGCTAAACGTCGTTTCGGCGCATTGCCGGACCCGACATTTAGCTTTTTCAGAGTGGTTACCATGGCTGCCGGGACGCTAAAGTCCTGACAGCCATGGTAAGTGTAGCGGGGAGCGGGGGAGCAGCATACTTACCGTCCGTGCGGCTCCCCGGGCGCTCCAGAGTGACGTCAGGGCGCCCCAAGCGCATGGATCACGTGATCACATGGATCACGTCATCCATGCGCATGGGGCGCTCTGACGTCATTCTGGAGCGCCCGGGGAGCCGCATGGACTGTAAGTATACCGGTCCCCCGCTCCCCGCTCCTACTATGGCAACCAGGACTTTAATAGCGTCCTGGGTGCCATAGTAACACTGAAAGCATTTGGAAGACGGTTCCGTCTTCAAATGCTTTCAGTACACTTGCGTTGTTACGGATCCGGCAGGCACCTCCGGCAACGGAAGTGCATGCCGGATCCCAACAACGCAAGTGTGAAAGAGGCCTTAGTTCTTTTTTTTAAAAGAGCAGTAGGGTTCTCCCTCATTACTTCATAACATCTCGTCTAGGATCATCTCACACATATTGATATATTGGGACGTGGCTAAGATCACAATATTTCCCCCTTTTGTCTGAGGGTTTGATTATTACTGATTCATCTCTTTCCAGAGATAGGAGTCCTGCCATTTCCATCTCCGATATATTATTGAAATGGGGGACATTATTCTCAAGATGTCTCAGTTCTTCTGTGACAACAGTTAAAAAAGTGTCAAGTGGGGAGTTGTCACTTACAGGCGTGGTCTTCATGGAGGGCAAATGAAGGTTAGTGTAAGGGCCCTCACCCAAACCTCTCTGTCCCTCTACCCACAGCTCTGCCAGCAACTGCACGCCTGACATATCTTCTGATGTAATCCCTAATTCTTGACATTGTAGTGCATTGTGTGTTCGGGAGAACTTCTTCCATTTAAGTCTGCGGATAAAGAGGTTTAAATCCTTCACCCAATCAAAGGCCTTAAATGTGCTGCTGGGTATGAAGGATAGACCCCTTCTTAAAAGGAGAAGTTCTCCCTCTGTAAGCCACCTTTTAGAGATGTTAATGATCTGTAGACTGTCTGTGTTGTTGCATTTGGAGTGACACATTTTCTTGCCCCGAAGAAGGTACTCTGATACCGGAGGGGAGTTCCCTTAACCACCTCCGGACCGCCTAACGCAGGATCGCGTTCCGGAGGTGGCAGCGCTGCGCACAGTCACGCATATATGCGTCATCTCGCGAGACGCGAGATTTCCTGTGAACGCGCGCACACAGGAACGGAAGGTAAGAGAGTTGATCTCCAGCCTGCCAGCGGCGATCGTTCGCTGGCAGGCTGGAGATGTGTTTTTTTTAACCCCTAACAGGTATATTAGACGCTGTTTTGATAACAGCGTCTAATATACCTGTTACCTGGTCCTCTGGTGGTCCCCTTTGTTTGGATCGACCACCAGAGGACACAGGTAGCTCAGTAAAGTAGCATCAAGCACCACTTATTAACCCCTTATTAGCCCCTGATCACCCCTGATCACCCCATATAGACTCCCTGATCACCCCCCTGTCATTGATTACCCCCCTGTCATTGATCAACCCCCTGTAAAGCTCCATTCAGACGTCCGCATGATTTTTACGGATCCACTGATAGATGGATCGGATCCGCAAAACGCATCCGGACGTCTGAATGAAGCCTTACAGGGGCGTGATCAATGACTGTGGTGATCACCCCATATAGACTCCCTGATCACCCCCCTGTCATTGATTACCCCCCTGTCATTGATTACCCCCCTGTAAAGCTCCATTCAGACGTCCGCATGATTTTTACGGATCCACTGATAGATGGATCGGATCCGCAAAACGCATCCGGACGTCTGAATGAAGCCTTACAGGGGCATGATCAATGACTGTGGTTATCACCCCATATAGACTCCCTGATCACCCCCCTGTCATTGATTACCCCCCTGTAAAGCTCCATTCAGATGTCCGCATGATTTTTACGGATGCACTGATAGATGGATCGGATCCGCAAAACGCATACGGACGTCTGAATGGAGCCTTACAGGGGCGTGATCAATGACTGTGGTTATCACCCCATATAGACTCCCTGATCACCCCCCTGTCATTGATTACACCCCTGTCATTGATCAACCCCCTGTAAAGCTCCATTCAGATGTCTGCATGATTTTTACGGATGCACTGATAGATGGATCGGATCCGCAAAACGCATACGGACGTCTGAATGAAGCCTTACAGGGGCGTGATCAATGACTGTGGTTATCACCCCATATAGACTCCCTGATCACCCCCCTGTCATTGATTACACCCCTGTCATTGATCAACCCCCTGTAAAGCTCCATTCAGATGTTTGCATGATTTTTACGGATGCACTGATAGATGGATCGGATCCGCAAAACGCATACGGACGTCTGAATGAAGCCTTACAGGGGCGTGATCAATGACTGTGGTTATCACCCCATATAGACTCCCTGATCACCCCCCTGTCATTGATTACACCCCTGTCATTGATCAACCCCCTGTAAAGCTCCATTCAGATGTTTGCATGATTTTTACGCATCCACTGATAGATGGATCGGATCCGCAAAACGCATACGGACGTCTGAATGAAGCCTTACAGGGGCGTGATCAATGACTGTGGTTATCACCCCATATAGACTCCCTGATCACCCCCCTGTCATTGATTACACCCCTGTCATTGATCAACCCCCTGTAAAGCTCCATTCAGATGTCCGCATGATTTTTACGGATCCACTGATAGATGGATCGGATCCGCAAAACACATACAGGCGTCTCCCTGGAGCCTTCCAGGGGGGGTGATCAATGACTGTGGTGATCACCCCATATAGACTCCCTGATCACCCCCCTGTCATTGATCACCACCCCTGTCATTGATCACTCCCCCTGTCATTGATCACCACCCCTGTCATTGATCACCCCCCTGTCATTGATCACCCCCCTGTAAGGCTCCATTCAGACATTTTTTTGGCCCAAGTTAGCGGAATTATTATTTTTTTTTCTTACAAAGTCTCATATTCCACTAACTTGTGTCAAAAAATAAAATCTCACATGAACTCACCATACCCCTCACGGAATCCAAATGCGTAAATTTTTTTAGACATTTATATTCCAGACTTCTTCTCAGGCTTTAGGGCCCCTAGAATGCCAGGGCAGTATAAATACCCCACATGTGACCCCATTTCGGAAAGAAGACACCCCCAGGTATTCCGTGAGGGGCATATTGAGTCCATGAAAGATTGAAATTTTTGTCCCAAGTTAGCGGAACGGGAGACTTTGTGAGAAAAAAATAAAAAATATCAATTTCCGCTAACTTGTGCCAAAAAAAAAAAATTTCGATGAACTCGCCATGCCCCTCATTGAATACCTTGGGGTGTCTTCTTTCCAAAATGGGGTCACATGTGGGGTATTTATACTGCCCTGGCATTCTAGGTGCCCCAAAGCGTGAGAAGAAGTCTGGTATCCAAATGTCTAAAAATGCCCTCCTAAAAGGAATTTGGGCACCTTTGCGCATCTAGGCTGCAAAAAAGTGTCACACATCTGGTATCGCCGTACTCAGGAGAAGTTGGGGAATGTGTTTTGGGGTGTCATTTTACATATACCCATGCTGGGTGAGATAAATATCTTGGTCAAATGCCAACTTTGTATAAAGAAATGGGAAAAGTTGTCTTTTGCCAAGATATTTCTCTCACCCAGCAAGGGTATATGTAAAATGACACCCCAAAACACATTCCCCAACTTCTCCTGAGTACGGAGATACCAGATGTGTGACACTTTTTTGCAGCCTAGGTGGGCAAAGGGGCCCATATTCCAAAGAGCACCTTTAGGATTTCACAGGTCATTTACCTACTTACCACACATTAGGGCCCCTGGAAAATGCCAGGGCAGTATAACTACCCCACAAGTGACCCCATTTTGGAAAGAAGACACCCCAAGGTATTCCGTGAGGGGCATGGCGAGTTCCTAGAATTTTTTATTTTTTGTCACAAGTTAGTGGAAAATGCTGATTTTTTTTTTTTCAAACAAAGTCTCATATTCCACTAACTTGTGACAAAAAATAAAAACTTCCATGAACTCACTATGCCCATCAGCGAATACCTTGGGGTCTCTTCTTTCCAAAATGGGGTCACTTGTGGGGTAGTTATACTGCCCTGGCATTCTAGGGGCCCAAATGTGTGGTAAGGAGTTTGAAATCAAATTCTGTAAAAAATGACCAGTGAAATCCGAAAGGTGCTCTTTGGAATATGGGCCCCTTTGCCCACCTAGGCTGCAAAAAAGTGTCACACATTTGGTATCTCCGTACTCAGGAGAAGTTGGGGAATGTGTTTTGGGGTGTCATTTTACATATACCCATGCTGGGTGAGAGAAATATCTTGGCAAAAGACAACTTTTCCCATTTTTTTTATACAAAGTTGGCATTTGACCAAGATATTTATCTCACCCAGCATGGGTATATGTAAAAAGACACCCCAAAACACATTCCTCAACTTCTTCTGAATACAGAGATACCAGATGCGTGACACTTTTTTGCAGCCTAGGTGGGCAAAGGGGCCCATATTCCAAAGAGCACCTTTCGGATTTCACTGGTCATTTTTTACAGAATTTGATTTCAAACTCCTTACCACACATTTGGGCCCCTAGAATGCCAGGGCAGTATAACTACCCCACAAGTGACCCCATTTTGGAAAGAAGAGACCCCAAGGTATTCGCTGATGGGCATAGTGAGTTCATGGAAGTTTTTATTTTTTGTCACAAGTTAGTGGAATATTAGACTTTGTATGAAAAAAAAAAAAAAAATCATCATTTTCCACTAACTTGTGACAAAAAATTAAAAATTCTAGGAACTTGCTATGCCCCTCACTGAATACCTTGGGGTGTCTTCTTTCCAAAATGGGGTCACTTGTGGGGTAGTTATACTGCCCTGGCATTCTAGGGGCCCATATGTGTGGTAAGGAGTTTGAAATCAAATTCTGTAAAAAATGACCTGTGAAATCCGAAAGGTGCTCTTTGGAATATGGGCCCCTTTGCCCACCTAGGCTGCAAAAAGTGTCACACATCTGGTATCTCCGTACTCAGGAGAAGTTGGGGAATGTGTTTTGGGGTGTCATTTTACATATACCCATGCTGGGTGAGAGAAATATCTTGGCAAAAGACAACTTTTCCCATTTTTTTTATACAAAGTTGGCATTTGACCAAGATATTTATCTCACCCAGCATGGGTATATGTAAAATGACACCCCAAAACACATTCCTCAACTTCTCCTGAATACAGAGATACCAGATGTGTGACACTTTTTTGCAGCCTAGGTGGGCAAAGGGGCCCATATTCCAAAGAGCACCTTTCGGATTTCACAGGTCATTTTTTACAGAATTTGATTTCAAACTCCTTACCACACATTTGGGCCCCTAGAATGCCAGGGCAGTATAACTACCCAAAAAGTGACCCCATTTTGGAAAGAAGAGACCCCAAGGTATTTCGTGATGGGCATAGTGAGTTCATAGAAGTTTTTATTTTTTGTCACAAGTTAGTGGAATATGAGACTTTGTAAGAAAAAATAAAATAAAAAAACAAATCATCATTTTCCGCTAACTTGTGACAGAAAATAAAAAGTTCTATGAACTCACTATGCCCATCAGCGAATACCTTAGGGTGTGTACTTTCCGAAATGGGGTCATTTGTGGGGTGTTTTTACTGTCTGGCCATTGTAGAACCTCAGGAAACATGACAGGTGCTCAGAAAGTCAGAGCTGCTTCAAAAAGCGGAAATTCACATTTTTGTACCATAGTTTGTAAACGCTATAACTTTTACCCAAAGCATTTTTTTTTTACCCAAACATTTTTTTTTATCAAAGACATGTAGAACAATAAATTTAGAGCAAAATTTATATATGGATCTCGTTTTTTTTGCAAAATTTTACAACTGAAAGTGAAAAATGTCATTTTTTTGCAAAAAAATCGTTAAATTTCAATTAATAACAAAAAAAGTAAAAATGTCAGCAGCAATGAAATACCACCAAATGAAAGCTCTATTAGTGAGAAGAAAAGGAGGTAAAATTCATTTGGGTGGTAAGTTGCATGACCGAGCAATAAACGGTGAAAGTAGTGTAGGTCAGAAGTGTAAAAAGTGGCCTGGTCTTTCAGGGTGTTTAAGCACTGGGGGCTGAGGTGGTTAAAAAAACACCTCTATTTGATTGGGTATTACCTCTGTCTTTTCTAGTATTACCCCGACCCCTGTTCCCTCTGTAATTGGGTGATTGTTTACTTTTAGGGTCCTGTTCTATTTCACCTTCCGAAGATGATATCATTACCTGTCTTAAAAGCAGAGAAATTGAAATTTCGAAAATAGCATTTTTTTCGGATTTTCAGTAAATTTTGGATTTTTTTTTTTTATAAATAAAGACAAGAGGTATACCACTGACATGAAATACGATATGTTGAGACAATAATCTACAAATCACTCAGATAAGTAAAAGCATTACATGGTAATTACCACACAAAGTAAAGTCAGATTTGTAAAAATAGGCTCTTTCAATAAGGTGAAAAATGAGGAAGGGGTTAAGTTTCAGTACATTAAAAGAATATTTAACTAATGTGCTACATTTGTCTGTTCTGTTTGTTCTTTTGTTTGCAATTTATGCATCGTATGTTAACAAACTGGTTAAAGTGTATCTACTATCAAAAAGGTAAAACATCACAATTATAACAGGTGACATGATTAGGAAAAGTTTAACTTCTCCATCAAATGCAAACTGCTTAACCCAGGTTAAAGTACAGGTTGTGCTTAAGTCCCATGCCTGCTGTTGCCTCGTTAATATTTGTGGGCAGTCAGCCGTCTGGGTCTACTTGGCCTCCTTTCCCAGCCAACTGTGGTCCTGGCATCTTGTGTGTCTTCTTCAGGATGTGGCCTGTGTTCCCTGTGTAGGCCTAAGGGCCTGTCCTATATGGTGCTCTCTTGTTCCTGGCCACTTAAAAGGAGAGTGCGTGCACATCCAAATCCTTCCCCAGCCTATCACCTGCCTGAGTACACCCCAGTTTAAGGGTGCCTGAGCTTTATGTTTCTAGTCTCTAGTTAAACAGTGAAGGTGGGTTATTCAGTCTGCCTGCCCGTTTACTGAAATTTGCCATGTAAAACCGACGGATGCTTCCTACCCTGACCGTAGCTTGTTTCCTATATTGCTTTATTGCCACCTGCCCTGACCTCGGACATGCTTTTCGGATACTTTTAAACTCTGGCTGCCCTGACCTCAGCCTTTCTCCTGACTACGAATATGCATGACCCCTCAGTGCTTCACAGCAGTGTCTCTGACCCCCCTTGGGTCAGCAGCAAAGTACACTATCTCATGAGGTAGCTGCCTAGTAGCTCACCTGCAGCAATGACCAGATCTCTGCATAGGGGTTAAAGGGTGAAAACCAGGGGATTGCCAGGATAAACCCTTAGAGTTAGCCCAAAGCTAAACTGGTAAGCTGGTACAGTGGATCCACACCCACTGCCCATTAAACTACACTAGGTCCAGGTGACATTTACTCCAAGTTCTGCATGAATTCATCAATATGATAGACTCTAATTGCAGATATTTAAAGACTCTGTAATCACAGGGTTTGCTCCATACGACTGTTGCATAGCAAATGTGGTGCCAATATTCAAAAAGGGGTGAAATTGTGAACCCGGCAACCATCTATATTTGGTAAAATATTTGAGTGTCAACATAATAACCTTAGAACACAACATCAGCTCATTTATGAAGGATCAGTTCTGCCAAACTAATCTGATCATCTTCTATGAGGAGATAAGTTCCAGACTGGATGATTGTAAGGCTATGGATGTTATGTGTCTAGATCTTTCAAAATCATTTAACACTGTTCCACATAAGAGGTTAGTACATAAAATGAGAATACCCATTTGGAATACAATATATGTATGCATGGTTTAACAACTGGCCCAGGAAAGGAAACAGAATGGAGTTTCTTAAAGGGGTAATTGGTCAATTCAAGTTATACCAGTTCTTCCCTGTACCCCCCAGGTCCATCCAAAATGAACGAAGCAGCAGGTCAAGCATGCACACTGCCACTCCAATCAACACTATGGGACTGACGGAGACAGCCAACTACAGTGCTTGGTAATTTCCATCAGGTCCCATAAAGATAAATTAAGTAGTTGTGTGCATGCTTGACCAATTCCAATTCCTACAACTGGGACCTCCACCAATCTAACAGAGTATCCCCTATCTACATGATCAGCATCAGCCACTGGCATGTGGAAATCCTGGCTGATCCAGAACTGATTCAACTTCACAAATGTCAGTCTCTCCACATTTTGAATGGAACGAAGAGTTCCCCTTGGGGTAACTAAGCTCCCAGCCGCACTAAACACCCGCTCTGATGCCACACTACTGGCCGGGCAGAAAAGTTTGTTCAGGGCAAAATCGTCCAGTTGCATAAATAAAGTTTGGCTGTCCAGTAGTCTAGGGAATCTTACATGTGGGATGGCAGGGTGCAGTTAAAGTATGCCATCACCTGCTGATTCGAGTTCTGCTCCATGTCTTGTTGCTGCTGATGGGTGGTTTCTTTAATAGGCAGGTGAAGAAAAGAGCTCATCAGAGACTATAGACTTAAGTTGCTGTTGATGGAGCTGGTACTGCTCCTGCCCTCCCACCCCGCTCTAGCAGCCATGGCAGTGGAACGTGAGCGCAGAGGTCTCCCGGTCAGACCTTCGAGAGGGTGGGCGATGGCGCAAATAGGCAGCGGCCAACTGACTACATAGGATGTCTCAATAGTAGATCAGTTTATCCTTCCTCTCAGGGGGTGTAAAAAAGGCCCCCCATCGTGAACTGGTAGCGAGGGTCTAACATGGTGGAGAGTCAGTAGTCACCCCTCTGCTGAATTGTGACAATTCGGCTGTCACTAAGCAAGCAACCGAGCATGCATTAGGCCATTTGCACAAGGGAGTCGGAGGGACTGCCTGCCTCCATCTCCACTGCATACTGTCACTGTGTCTCGGGGTCATCTGCCTGGTCTTCCTCATGACCCTCTACTTCCTCCTGCTTCTCCTCTCCTGTGACTTGTGCAGAAAAACAACCTATTTCTGTATACATTGCTTGTGCATGAATTTCCTCCTCCGTGGAGGCGGCAGTGCTGTCACCTGGCCAAGTTGCTGGTGTGGCTGGGCAGGAACCACAATTACCCAGTGGGCCATAAAGGACATCTATTGTCCTTGACCATAGTTACAGCTCCACACGTCAGTGCTGCCATGAACTTTAGCAGACACCGACAGATTAAAGGACTGGCCCACCTTCTGTTCGACACATATGTGTAGGGCTGGTACTGCCTTTTTGGATAAGTAATGACGGCATGGCACTCTCCACCTCGGCTCGGCACAAGCCATCAGTTCTCTGAAAGGTGCAGAGTCCACCACTTGGAAATGGAGGGACTGCAGCACCAGCAATCTGGCCAGGAGCACATTCAGCTTCTGCGCCGTTGGATGAGTGCACACATACTGTTGTCTCTTGGCAATCGCTTCTGTGATCGATTGCTAAAGGAATGACTGATGAGGAGTAGAAAGAGCAGGATAATCAGGACTGGTAGATGATGGGAAGGAATCACATGGTGACATGGTGGAACCTTGACTGCAGAAAAAAGGGATGCAGGCCACTGGGTGATGCAGCGGTTGTTGCTTCAGGCTGTACCACTACATTAGCTCCACGGTTTTACCAGGCCGTTTTATTGTGACGTTGTATGTGTTGATGCAGGTCCTTGGTGCCAACATTGGCACCCTAGCCACACTTCACCTTCTGCCCACAAATTCTGCAAATGGCCATGCTGATGTCCTCCGACGGGTTGACGAAAAATTGCCACACCGCCGAGTATGGAATTTTTCCCCCACCAATCCATGCTGACTGCCTGCTACCACTGCCTCCGTGAACCCCTGCACCACTACTTCTTTCTGGACAGGTAGGCTCCTGCATAGCAGACAGTCTACCCCGAGCACATTTGCTCCCAAACTCCCACTGCTGCCACCAGGGACGTTGATAGGTTAAAACATTCAGGGCCTGGGCCCCTGATTTATTTATTTTTTTTGTCCCAGGCCCCAGAATGTACTGCCTGCCAGCTAGATACAACTGTATTGCTGTCCTCAGGACGGCAATATAATTGAATCTAATTCACTGGAAGAGCTAAACGACCTGTGGTGACATCACATGTCATGTGACTAGTAAAACAGGCAGTGGTTGAGAAGGACCTGCGATGATGTCACCATCATGTGACCAGTGCAGGAGAGGACTGCAGTGAAGAGAAGTCCTGGGGGGAAAAGCTGTGGTGAGGTCTGCTAAATGAGGAGAGGTAAGTGAAGGTAGAGGCAGTGGAATGGTGGGAGTTGTGGTTATTTAACTGGGACTGTATGTAAGGGCTGAATGGAGGGGTGTTATTTACATGGCACTGTGTGTTGGAGGTGGCTGGGGAGGGGGTCATGTTATTTACATAGGACTGAGTGTTGGAGACAGCTGTGGGAGGGAGTGATGTTGTTTACATGAGACTGTATGTCAGAGGCAGCAGGGGAGACAGTGATGTTACTTACATGGGACTGTATGTTGATGGCGGCCATGAGAGGGAGTAATGTTATTTACATGGGACTGAATGTTGCTGTGAGGGAGGGAGTGATGTTATTTACACGTGATTAAATGTTGAGGGGGAGATTTACATGGGACTGTATAGTGGAGCGAGGAATATAACTACAGGGAGCACTGCAGGGGGCATTATAAATACTGGGGGCTCTTCAGGGTGAGCATTATAACAGTAGGGGGCAGTATAAATACTGGGGACACTGTAGGGACATTATAGGCAATCTTATTACTATTGGGGGCTCTATAGGAGGGACTTATAGATACATTTTATTACTACTGAGGGGGCTGTCGAGAGCTTTATTACCACTGGGAGAACAATAGGGGGCCTTATTTCTACTGGGGGCTCTGAGGGTATTAAGCCCTTAGTGACCACTAATTCACCTTTTTACTGACGTAAACAAAGGGGGTTTTAGCTAAACAGCTGGCTTTAATCAATCTTTACATGTATTCAAAATGGTGCATTAAACACTATACAAGTAGATTGATGAAAAACCAAAAAAGTTATAGCTCTAGGAATGCAATTTTTTTTTTTAATGTGTGTGGTCACTAAGGACTGTAGGGCACTTCTACTAATGGGGGCACTCTTGGGGAGCGTTATTTCGGTTGGGGGTCACTGTAGGGGGCAGTATTACTAATAAGGGCATTCTTGGGGAGCATTATCACTGTTGGGGGCATTATTACTAATGAGGGCATTCTATTCTTTTTGAGTAGCATTTTTACTCTGGCGGACATTTATTTTACTTCAGGATAGTGTTTGGGGGTATTGTGGAGCACATCTAGCAGCAAGATAACACTGGGGGGACTCCAGGTTGGAGGATGATGATAGAAAAGAGAGGAAGGTGAGATGTCTGTGTGTTACACTCTGCAGAGATGAGTCGCGGCTGAAAGAAGTTGTCCGGACCAAATGGAGAAGATGATGACAGAGAAGATCTACATCAGAGGATACATCACCTGGGAGGCCCTGTATGTGACAGGTATGTGCTGCTGTATAGCAAGCAAAGCAACTTAGAGAACTGGGCCATATTGATTGTGGCTTGGGCCCCGGATCTTTTGAGACCCTAGCAACACCCCTGGCTGCTACCCTGCTGACTCGCTACCACCCTGTTGGCTCAGCCGCTGCCTTACTTGCAATCTGCCACTCTCTTCTACTGATAATGATAAAGCCCCCTCTTCACCTGACTCAAATCATCGTCACTACTACTGTCTGCACGTCACTGATGTCACCCTCACCAGTCACCTGTCTGTCCAACAAACTGTAAATTAAAAGAAACTGCAAGGGGAAAAGAGCACTATTATCAGACTGCAATTTGACCCCAGAAGCAAGGATGAATGGAAGTAGTTATGTATATGAAATAAACACACCAAAAAACTATTTGTATCAGGCCGCAAATTCACCCCAAAAACAAGGATGAATGGATGTACTTTTATATATTTCAAATAGAACAATTTTGGGGGGAGTGTTTATTTGAAATATCTAAAAGTACGTCCATTCATCCTTGCTTTTGGAATGAATTTGCGGCCTGATAGAACAATTTTCGGGGGAGTGTTTATCAGGCCGCAAATTCATTCCAAAAGCAAGGATGAATGGACTTACTTTTATATATGAAATAAACACACCCCAAAACTGTTTGTATCAGGCCGCAAATTCACTCCAGAAGCAAGGATGAATGGATGTACTTTTATAAATGAAATAAACACAACTCAAAACTGGTTGTATCAGACTGCAAATTCACCCCAAAAGCAAGGATGAATGGACGTACTTTTATATATTTATATGGTGACAGGTCCTCTTTAACCTCTTCCGGACATATGACGTACCGGTACAGCATGTGTATTTCCGATCACCGCCGCGCGGCGGGCGGTGATCGGAACAAGGTGCCTGCTCAAATCATTGAGCAGGCACCTTGGGTCAATGCGCGGGGGGGTCAATTCAGACCTGCGGTTTGTGGCTAATCAATGTTGCGGCGGTGGTGCCATCGGGTCCCCGTGGGGCTGTAGGGGGGACCCGATGGCATGGAAGGCAGCGCGATATCTTCCTGAGGCATCCGCCCTGCCTTCCTGTGATGAGCCTGTGAGATCCAGCCCCCTGGATCTCACAGGCCAGAAGCTGTATGAGTAATACTCACTGTATTACTCATACAGCCAATGCATTCCAATACAGAAGTATTGGAATGCATTGTAAAGGATTAGACACCCAAAAGTTGAAGCACCAAGGTGGGACAAAAAATAAAGTGAAAAAAAAAAAGTTTGAAAAATAAAGTTTCCCCCCCCAAAAATTAAAAGTTTCATGTAAAAATAAACAAAAACGTCATTTTCCCCAAATAAAGTTAATAAAAATTGGCAAAAAATAGGGGAAAAAAAGACATATTAGGTATCGCCGCGTCCGTACCAACCGGCTCTATAAACATATCACATGACCTAACCCCTCAGATGAACACTGTAAAAAATAAAAACTGTGCTAAATAAACCAACAGCAAGCGATCAAAAAGGCATATGCCCACCAAAATAGTACCAATCTAACCTTGACCTCATCCCGCAAAAAATTAGCCCCTACCTGAGACAATTGCCCAAAAAATTTAAAAAACTATGGCTCAGAATATGGAGAGACTAAAACATATTTTTATTTTGTTTTAAAAAAGGTGTTATTGTGTAAAACTTACATAAATAAAAAAAAAAGTATACATATTAGGTATCGCTGTGTCCGTATCGACCTAACCCCTCAGATGAACACCGTAAAAAATAAAAACTGTGCTAAATAAACCATTTTTTTGTCACCTTGCATCACAAAAAGTGTAATAGCAAGCGATCAAAAAGTCATACGCAGCTCAAAATAGTGCCAATCAAATCGTCATCTCATCCCGCAAAAATCATACCCTACCAAAGATAATCGCCCAAAAACTGAAAAAACTATGGATCTCAGACTATGGAAACACTAAAACATGATTTTTTTTGTTTCAAAAATGAAATCGTGTAAAACTTACATAAATAAAAAAAAGTATACATATTAGGTATCGCTGCATCCGTAATAACTTGCTCTATTACAATATCACATGACCTAACCCCTCAGGTGAATACCGTAAAAAAATAAAAATAAAAATGGTGTAAAATAGGCTATTTTTTGTCACCTTACATCACAAAAAGTGTAATAGCAAGCGATCAAAAAGTCATACGCACCCCAAAATAGTGCCAATCCAACCGTCATCCCATCCCGCAAAAATCATACCCTACCCAAGATAATCTCCCAAAAACTAAAATAAACTATGGCTCTCAGACTATTGAAACACTAAAACATGATTATTTTTTTTTGTTTCAAAAATGAAATCATTGTGTAAAACTTACATAAATAAAAAAAAGTATACATATTAGGTATTGCCGTGTCCGTGACAACCTGGTCTATAAAAATAATGATCTTGCCTGTCAGATGAATTTTGTAAATAACAACAAATAAAAACTGTGCCAAAACAGCTATTTCTTGTTACCTTGCCTCACAAAAAGTATAATATAGAACAACCAAAAATCATATGTACCCTAAAATAGTGCCAACAAAACTGACACCCTATCCTGTAGTTTCTAAAATGGGGTCACTTTTTTGGAGTTTCTACTCTAGGGGTGCATCAGGGGACATGGTGTCAAAAAACCAGTTCAGCAAAATCTGCCTTCAAAAAACTGTATGGCATTCCTTTCCTTCTGCACCCTGCCACGTGCCCGTACAGCGATTCACGACCACATATGGGGTGTTTCTGTAAACTACAGAATCAGAGCCATAAATATTGAGTTTTGTTTGGCTGTTAACCCTTGCTTTGTAACTGGAAAAAAAAAGTATTAAAATGGAAAATCTGCCAAAAAAGTGAAATTTTGAAATTGTATCTCTATATTCCATTAATTCTTGTGGAACACCTAAAGGGTTAACAAAGTTTGTAAAATCAGTTTTGAATACCTTTTGAGGGGTGTAGTTTCTAGAATGGGGTCATTTTTGGGTGGTTTCTATAATGTAAGCCTCACAAAGTGACTTCAGACCTGAACTGGTCCTTGAAAAGTGTGTGCTTCTAAACTTCTAAGCCTTGTAACATCCCCAAAAAATAAAATGTAATTCCCAAAATGATCCAAACATGAAGTAGACATATGGGGAATGTAAAGTAATAACTAATTTTGTAGGTTTTACTATGTATTATAGAAGTAGAGTAATTGAAACTTGGAAATTTGCGAATTTTTCTAAATAAACTATCTTTCAATTTTTCGAGTCCAGGCAACTGAATATGCATGTTTATAGACCTTCCTCACTGTGCCATCTTTATGATAAGTTGTGGTGCTGACTTAAAATGTTTTTGGGATAACTAAAGCTAGAACACATTCACCATTATGGGGAAATAACTATCTAAAGAGACCCAGGGTATTACAGCTACAATTCTTATTTTGGCTAGCAGATGGCAAGCCAATATTAGAAATGGGTTTTGTAGGCTCAAATACAAGCTTCAAAATCATAAAAAAGTAAAAAAAAAACTATTAAATATATAAAAAAAATAAAAGTTTAAATCACCCCCCTTTCCGTAGAGTAAAAAAATTATAATACATAAATAGAGTTGAGTGGACACCTGGATGACGGGTTCGGCCGAACTTCAGAATAAAGTTAGAGTTCGCGACCCGAACTTGACCTCGAACCCGAACCCCATTGAAGTCAATGGTGACCCGAACTTTTGAGCACTAAAATGGCTGTAAAAATGTGGTTAAGAGCATGGCAAGTGCTCTGCAAACAAATGTGGATAGGGAAATGACTTTAAATAACATAAAATACGTAAAAATAAAAAATAATAATCTTGATCTAGGAGGACGAGGTCCATATGCAGTAGGGGGTTGAGGAGGCGGTGGATGTGGCGGTGTAGGTGGAAGTGGCGGTGGAGGAGGAGGAGGTAGCCTACACTGCTTTTTGGTTTAAAATTTATTTATATTTTTTTAAATTAGGGTACACCCCAAAACATTGGGAAATATAACCCTCCAGTCGTGCTAAACACACGTTCAGACAATACACTGGCTGCAGGGCAGGCCAGCACCTCCAAGGGGTAAAGGGCAAGCTCAGGCCATGTGTCCAATTTGGAGACCCAGAAGTTGCAGGGGATGACCCCTGTCAGTCAGTTCGTGTAGGCGTGTGCATACTTACTGCCCCACCATGTCGCACGTCCCCGTGATGTTCACAATTCAATTTGATGTCTGCTCTATCAACTTTCGATGTTCTTTTATGCGCCTACCATGGTGATCACGGGTGGCGGGGAATCAGGGTTCCAGGCCGTAGAGGGAGCATGAGAAAGAGAGACCATATCCAAGGGAGGATTATGTTGTACAAATTACAGACGCCCAAATGTGGTCCAAAAGATTCAAGCGGAAATGTGGGAAAAGCTATTGAGGCTCAAATGTTGGCCAAAAAAGTATAGCGGAAATGTGGGACAAATTATTGAAGTGCAAATGTGGTACAACTTGTTTAAGTTTAAAGGGCTTCTGCCACCCCACTAAACAGTTTTTTTTTTTTTTTGGTTAGTTATAATCCCTATACTGCGATTTTTTCATATATACTGTAATTAATCATTTTGGTTCAGTAGATTATGTTACAAAATGTATTTTTAAAATATGCAAATTACCTTGCTACCAGCAAGTAGGGCGGCTACTTGCTGGTAGCAGCCGCATCCTCCTATCCTAAAGACGCCCCCTCCGCATGTTGATTGACAGGGCCAACGGACAGGATCGTCCTCTGGCTGGTCCTGTCTGCTATCAAGATCTCGCGCCTGCGCCGTAACTGTATTCAGTCGGCGCAGGCGCACTGAGAGAAGGACGCTCGCTCGGCCGCTCCATCCTCAATACGCCTGCGCCGATGACGTCATCAAGTACACCCGGAAGAGAAGACGCCGGCATCACTGGAAGGAGGCGGAGAGTCTGGTGACGTCGCTGGATGCTCGAATCAGGTAAGTATGTACGTAATAAGCATGCTGCCACAAAAACCACCAACGAAATGTGAATAAATAATTTTATAAAAATGACAGTTATTAACACTATACTACCAACGATTATTAATAATAAATCTCTTCCGGATGTACTTGATGACGTCATCGGCGCAGGCGCATTGAGGATGGGGCGGCCGAGCGAGCGTCCTCCTCTCAGTGCGCCTGCGCCGACTAAATACCGTTACGGCGCAGGCGTGAGATCTTGATAGCAGACAGGACCAGCCAGAGGACGATCCCGTCCGTTGGCCCTGTCAATCAACATGCGGAGGGGGCGTCTTTAGGATAGGAGAATGCGGCTACTACCAGCAAGTAGCCGCCCTACTTGCTGGTAGCAAGGTAATTTGCATATTTTAAAAATGCGTTTTTAACATAATCTACTGAACCGAAATGATTAATTACAGTATGTATGAAAAAATCGCAGTATAGGGATTATAACTAACCAAAAAAAAATAAAAATGTTTAGTGGGGTGACAGAAGCCCTTTAAGCATTGAATCAAAGGAGGTGGCGCACATCAATTACAAATCATTTCAGAAATTTTATTCCCTGTCACCTATGCAGAGCAGGGGTTTATTCACATCTAAAATTGCATAATGTCAACCCAAGAATGTAACAGAAAAATTACAGAAATGTATTAACCTGTCTACTTGGTAGAGCAGGGGTCTATGACAGAAAAAAATTGTTTATTGTCACCCGAAAATGTAAAATAAAAATTATTGAAATTTATTAAGCTATCAGCTAGGTATATTACACCCAAAAATTTGTGAATTTCACCAGAAAATGTAACTGACAATTTTAGAATTTTTTTTTAACCTGTCTACTAGGTATAACAGTGGTACTTCACACCCAAAATTTGGTGAATTTCACCAGAAAATGTAACAGACAAATTATATATTTTTTTTTACCTGTCTACTACTGTAGGTATTGCAGTGGTACATCACACCCAAAAATTGGTGAATTTCACCCGAAAATGTAAACGACAAAGTAGTGAAATGAAAAAATATAATACGTACAAATAAAAAAATAATATTTGATTTATGAGGTGGAGTTCCATATGGAGTAGGAGTTTGAGGAGGCGGTGGACGTAGCGGTGTAGGTGGAAGCGGCGGTGGAGGAGGACGAGTTAGCCAACACAGGTTTTTGGTTTTAATTTCATTTTTTAAAATTAGGGTACACTCTAAAAGAGTGTGAAATATCCAAAATACAAGAATGAACAATTGCGCTGCAGTATAACAATGGCTGGTTAGTGCCGGTATACATGTCTATTCTGCACAAGGTACAGACAAGGGATCCATGCCTGGTTCATTTTAATGAACGTGAGCTTGTCCACATTGGCTGTGGACAGGCGGCTGCGCTTGTCTGTGATGACGCCCCCTGCCGTGCTAAACACACGTTCAGATAATACACTGGCTGCAGGGCAGGCCAGCACCTCCAAGGCGTAAAGGGCAAGCTCAGGCCATGTGCCAAATCTGGAGACCCAGAAGTTGAAGGGGGCAGACCCGTCATTCAGTACGTGTAGGCGTGTGCACACATAGTGCTCCACCATGTTGGTGAAATGCTGCCTCCTGCTAAGACGTTCCATATCAGCTGGTGGTGCAGGTTGTTGTGACCTGCTGACAAAGCTTTTCCACATTTCGGCCATGCTAACCCTGCCTTCTAAGGTACTGGTGGTGCCCAGCTGCGTTGGCGACCTCTTCCTCGTCCTTCGCCTTGTGCTTCCACTGTGCCACCACTGTCAGGTGGGAACACCACCAGCAGCACGTCTACCAGCGTGCGTTTGTACTCGCGTATCTTACGATCACGCTCCAGTGAGGGAATTAAGGACGGTACGTTGTCCTTGTAACGGGGATCCAGCAGCTTAGCCACCCAGTAATCAGCACAAGTTAGAATGTGGGCAACTCGGCGGTCGTTGCGGAGACACTGCAGCATGTAATCGCTCATGTGTGCCAGGCTGCCCAGAGGCAACGAAAAGCTGTCCTCTGCAGGAGGTGTATCGTCTGTGTCCTCTGTATCCCCCCCCCCAGCCACGCACTAGTGATGGCCATGAGCTGGTCTGGGTGCCACCCTGCTATGAACATGGTTCCTCCTCCTCCTCCTCATCCTCCACCTCCTCATCCTCCAGAACTGTGCCCTTGCTGGACAATTGTGTACCTGACGTTTGTGGGGGCAGGAACCTACCCTCAGAGCCACTTGTGAATGACTGGCCGGAAACCCTACGAAATGATCCCTTTTTTTCCTCCTCCTCCTCCTGTGCCACATCCTCTTCCCTCATCGCCAGGAGCGTTTTTCAAGGAGGCATAGAAGTGTGATAGTTACGCTGTGAACGGTGTTATCGGCACTGGCCATGTTGGTGGAGTACTCGAAACATCGCAACAAGGAACACAGGTCTCGCATGGAGGCCCAGTCATTGATGGTGAAGTGGTGCTGTTCCGCCGAGCGACTCATCGTGCGTGCTGCAGCTGAAACTCCACTATTGCCTGCTGCTGCTCGCACAGTCTGGCCAGCATGTGCAAGGTGGAATTCCACCTTGTGGGCACGTCGCATATGAGGTGGTGAGCGCGAAGGTCGAAGTTATGCTGCAGCGCTGACAGGCGAGCAGCAGCAGGGTGAGAATGCTGAAAGCGCACATAAAAGGCCCGCACTTTATGCAGCAGCTCTGACATATCGGGGTAATTTTTAAGGAATCTCTGCACCACCAAATTCAGCACATGCGCCAGGCAAGGGATGTGCATCAAACTGGCTAGTCCCAGAGCTGCTACGAGATTTCGCCCATTATCGCACACATCCAGGCCGGGCTTGAAGCTGACTGGCACAAACCACTCATCGGTCTGTTGTTCAAGGTCCGTCCACAGCTCCTGCGCGGTGTGGGGTTTGTCCCCAAACAGATAAGTTTTAAAACTGCCTGCTGTCGTTTACCCCTGGCTGTGCTGAAGTTGGTGGTGAAGGTGTTACGCTGACCGGATGAGGAGCTGGTAGAGGATGAGGAAGCAGAGTAGGAGGAGGAAGCAACAGGAGGCAAACTGAAGCGCCCTGCAATCTTCGGTGGTGGAAGGACATGCGCCAGTGTGCTGTTATGGAGATATAATTTCCCTGACCATGCTTACTGGTCTACGTATCCGTAGTGAGCTGCACCTTGCCACAGATGGCGTTGCGCAGTGCACACCTGATTTTGTCCCCTACTTGGTTGTGCAGGGAAGGGATGGCTCTCCTGGAAAAGTAGTGGCGGCTGGGCACGAAGTACTGTGGGACAGCCACCGCCATCAGGCCTTTAAAACCATCCGTCTCCACCAGACGGAATGACAGCATTTCAAAGGCCAGTAATTTAGAAATGCTGGCATTCAGGGCTAGGGATCGCAGGTGGGTAGGGGGGTACTTCCTCTTCCTCTCCAGCGTTTGGGAGATGGAGAGCTGAACGCTTCCGTGGGACATTGTGGAGATGCTTGGTGACCCAGGTGTTGGTGTTGCTGACAGATCCTCTGTTTGCGGGGTGGCAAGTAGCACTGTCACTCCAGAGGTGGATGAAGAGGCCGAGACTGCAGCAGTAGAGGAAGCAGGAGGAACCAGAGACCTTTCTTGGTTTTTAAGGTGTCTACTCCACTGCAGCTCGTGCTTTGCACTTAAATGCCTGGTCATGCAGGTTGTGCTCAGGTTAAGCACGTTTATGCCTCGCTTCAGGCTCTGATTGCACAGCGTGCATACCACTCGTGTCTTGTCGTCAGCACATTGTCTGAAGAACTGCCACGCCAGGGAACTCCTTGGAGCTGGCTTTGGTGTGCGCGGTCCCTTGCTGCGGTTGACAGTAGCAGGCGTACTGTCTAGAGGACGGCCGGTCCGCTTTTGCACCCTGCTCCCTCTTCTGCTGTGCTGGTGGCTCTGTGCGACCACCGCCTCTTCCTCCGAACTACATAGGTCACTCGCATGACCTTGATTCCATGTGGGGTCGAGGACCTCATCGTCCTCCACATCATCTTCCACCCAGTCTTCCCCTCTGCCTTCCTTGTCGGTCTGCACACTTTCGAAAGCCCCAGCAGTTGGCACCTGTGTTTCGTCATCATCCGAGACGTGCTGCGATGGTCCTCCCATGTACTCATCTTGAAAGATAAGTGGTTGGGCATCGGTGCACTCAATCTCTTCCACTTCTGGGGCAGGGCTAGGTGGATGGCCCTGGGAAACCTTGCTAACAGAGTCATCCAAAAGTAGAAGAGACTGCTGCATGACTTGGGGCTCAGACTGGTTGGCTGATTTGCAAGGGGGTGAGGTGACTGATGGACATTGGCTGCAGGTGCCAACTGTGGTCTTTCAGCAGGAGACTGGGTGGGAGACAATGTGAAGGAACTGGATCTATTGTCAGCAACCCAATCTACTATCTCCTGTACTTGTTCAGGCCTCACCATTTATCGAGCCGCATTAGGCCCAACCAAATACTGCTGCAGGTTCTGTCGCCTACTCGCACCTGAGGAAGTGTTTTCACTTGTGCGCGTAGCTAGCACAGAACGTCCACATCCTCTCCCTGCAACAGGAGCTCCACCAGCAGCACCACGACCTGGACCACGTCCCTTATTTGACACTCTCTTCATATTTCTCGAATTTAGGATCTTGCCCTAAATGGGTGTTTAATAGTAGAATAGAACGACAGTATGTACAGGGTGTATCTCACACGGCCTGAACCAGACGAGGCCTCAATTAAAGATGTGTTTGCCCAAAATGGCTGTATTTCAAATACCTGAATCAAACCCCTGTATTTAAAGGGTGTATCTCACACGGCCTGACCCACAGTAGACCTCAATTAAAGATTTGTGCACCAAATGGCTGTATTTCAAATATCTGAATATTGCCCAAATGTATAAAAGGTGTATCTCACAATGACATATGCAGCAAAGGCTGCCAAATAAACTTTTTTTGCCCAAACGGGTGTTTGTTTAATAACTGAATATGGCAGCATTATATAACCCTGGAATTTCAAACTTCAAGATGCTGCAAGGCCTGAAATATTGTGTATTTTGCCCCAAAAAGGGTGTTTTATTAATGAAAGAATATAAGCCCTGTATTTACAGGGTGTATCTCACACGGCCTGACCCACATTAGGCCTCAATTAAAGATTTGTGCACCAAATGGCGGTCTTTCAAATATCTGAATATAACCCCTGTATATACAGGGTGTATCTCACACGCCCTGATTCACACTAGATCGCAATTAAATTTGTTGCCCCAAAATGACTGTATTTCAAATACCTGAATAGAACCCCTGTATTTAAAGGGTGTATCTCTGCCCCAAAGAATTTGATCATGAAACTGAAAATAATGAAAACTAGAAGAAAGGCCGCATCAAAATGTTATGAAATTATCATTGTTAATCTAAATTATAAAGCTGAGTGTATGTATGTCCGCTAAAGGAATCTGCATCTTCGCATTTACAATCACAAAATTTGGCACACAGGTACATCAGGTGTCCGGGAAGGTTTTAGACCAGGTTTCAGCTCTCTAGGACGTACCATTCATGAGATATTCACAAAAAATGCATTAGTCAATAGAAGTTTGGTCACATGACCCTTATCAGCCAATAGAAGCCAATAGCCTCCACATACACAGTTTTACTACAGGTTTCCATAACAACCCAGCTATTTTTCTTCACTGCTGTAGGTGAGCTTTAAAGGAAATCTGTGACCATGATAATCGCTATTGAAGTAAAGCCATGGCTTAATAGCTGTGGATGACACTGTTAAAGCGTTTCTACCACCAGAAATACTGTTATGTAGCTGACTGACATTAGCGATGCGCTAATGTCAGCACTACATAACAGTATGTTTCTAACATTAGTCCCTGCAGCCTTTTTTGTTAAAAAAGCACTTTTATAGATATGCTAATGAGCCTCTAGGTGCTATGTGGGTGTCATTAGCACCTAGAGGGCTCCGTCCACTAACCATTTCAGCCGCCCATCGCGTCCCTCCATTCCGCCCCGCTCCTGTTGATTGACGTGAAACTTCTCAGTATCTCGTACCAATTCCCGCGCCTGCGCCGTGCGCTTCTGTATTCGGCGCAGGCGCAGTGAGTGAATGCCGCGCTCCTGTTGCTGGCTTCCTCATTGTAACGTAGTTGGCGCAGGCGCAGTGAGGAAGCCGGCATTGGGATAATACAGAAGCGCGCGGCGCAGGCGCGGGAATTGGTACGAGATACTGAGAAGTTTCACGTCAATCAACAGGAGCGGGGCGGGCTGGAGGGACGCGATGGGCGGCTGAAATGGTTAGTGGACGGAGCCCTCTAGGTGCTAATGACGCCCACATAGCACCTAGAGGCTCATTAGCATATCTATAAAAGTGCTTTTTTTAACAAAAACGACTGCAGGGACTAATGTTAGAAACATACTGTTATGTAGTGCTGACATTAGCGAATCGCTAATGTCAGTCAGCTACATAACAGTATTTCTGGTGGTAGAAACCCTTTAAGGGAGCTGAGTGCTGTGGAGGTTACAGTTCAGGGGGCAGGTAGGGTGGCCATTCAGGCCACCCTGAAAAGACAAACTTAAAACCCCGCCTCCAGATCCCACTAAGCCACGCTCAGTATTTTGTGGAAACAGGTATACAGTCCTGATCAAAAGTTTAAGACCACTTTAAAAATGGCAAAAAATCATATTTAGCATGGCTGGATCTTAGCAAGGTTCCAAGTAGAGCTTCAACATGCAACAAGAAGAAATGGGAGTGAGACAAAACCATTTTTTGAGCATTCAATTTAATGAAAACAACGAATAAACTGAAACAGGCTGTTTTTCAGCTGATCAAAAGTTTAGGACCACACCTCCAAAACACCCCTAAACCCCCCAAAAACAGAAATCCAACTTCCAAACATGAACTCAGTAATGAGTAGCTCCACCGTTATTGTTTATCACTTTAAAAATTTGTTTCGGCATGCTTGATGCAAGCGTTTCCATGAGGTGAGTGGGACCAAAAGAGTGATGTTATTTTCCTGGAAGAAGTCCCTTGTCCTGTGGACATTGTGTACTGTAGCCTTGTCCTGTTGAAAAACCCAGTCGTTACCACACAGACGAGGGACCTCAGTCATGAGGAATGCTCTCTACAACATCTGGACATAGCCAGCTGCCGTTTGACGCCCCTGCACTTCCTGAAGCTCCAATGTTCCACTGAAGGAAAAAGCTCCCCATCCACTGTGGCGCGTAGAAAACATCTCAGGTGGGATCTGCTTGTCATGCCAGTAATGTTGGAAACTATCAGGACCATCAAGGTTAAATTTTTTCTCATCAGAGAATAAAACTTTCTTCCACCTTTGAATATCCCATGTTTGGTGCTCTCTTGCAAAGTCCAAACAAGCAGTTCTGTGGCGTTCAAGGAGACGAAGTCTTTGAAGACGTTTTTTGTTTTTGAAGCCCTTCAGTCTCAGATGCCGTCTGATGGTTATGGGGCTGCAGTCAGCACCAGTAAGGGCCTTAATTTGGGTCGAGGATCGTCTAGTGTCTTGACGGACAGCCAATTGGATCCTCCGGCTCAGTGCTGATGGAATTTCTTTGGGTCTTCCACTTGACTTTTTTGTTCCATAACCCTCAGGATCATTTAAGAAATTCCAAATTAGTTTTACTGCGTCCCGCCTCAGCAGTGATGGCGCGCTGTGAGAGACCCTGCTTATGCAGTTCAACAACCCGACCACGTTCAAAAAGGGAGAGTTTTTTTGCCTTTGCCATCACAACGTGTTACTACCTGACAGAAAATGACAATGAATCCACATCTTTGCAGAGATTTGACCTTTTAAAGGCATGTGGTCCTAAAATTTGGATCAGCTGAAAAACAGCCTGTTTCAGTTTAATCATTATTTTCAATTAATTGAATGCTTAAAAAATGTTTTGTCTCACTCTCATTTCTTCTTGTTGCATGTTGAAGCTCTACTTGGAACCTTGTTAAGATCCAACAATGTAAAATATGATTTTTTGCCATTTTTCAAGTGGTCTTAAACTTTTGATCAGGACTGTATATAACCCCTTAATAAGTATTTTCTGGAAGCTGGTATATCAAACCCCTTAATCAATATTTGGTGGAAGACGGTGTATTGCAGGCCTCAATCAATATTTTGTGGAAGCTGGTGTATTACACCCCTCAATCAGTATTTTGCGGAAGCCAGTATATCAAACCCTTAATCAGTATTTTGTGGAAGCAGATATATCGCACCCCTTAATCATTTTTGTTGTTGTTGTGGCAACAGGTATATCACACCAGTTGCAATTAGTTATTCCAATAACGCTTGTCCCTCTATATACCTGCGGTATTTCAGTAGAACCGCACACAACTGCTGCACAATACAAATGCACTATAATATACTTTCTATGTTAGAAGGTATATTATAGGTATATCACACCCCTCAATCATTTTTCTTTGGGGGGGCAACAGTTATATCACACTACTTGCAATTAGTTATTCTAATAGCGTTTGTCCCTCTATCTAGCTGCAGTATTGCAGCAGAACCGCACACAACTGCTGCACAATACAAATGCACTATAATATTCTTTCTATGTTAGAAACGACCACCGGGCGAACCGCAAGGCCATCTTGATTTAATATTCGCATCGGCAGTAACCGCTGCACGTGTGTCGTGCAGCGTATCAGCACTATGATGCCCGTGCGCGCCCACCAGATCCTGCTCTTTAAATAGGGATGCGCCCTGTGACGGAAAGGAACGAAGGCGCTGTCGACCTGGACCAATCAGAGGGCAATAGCGGGGTCCAAACTCAAAACCACGCCCCCGCCTTACTCTTCCAGGTCTTGGTATAACATTAGAGGCGTTCCCCGCCTGCTGAGCTACAGCACATAAAAGAGGGGGGACCATTAGGCGGCTAGCAGCAGGGGGGCTGTACTTCTTCGTCTGAAAGGGTGGAACTGTCAAGAGGTGTGCACAAAAGAACTACTCATCATCATAGATGTAGAAAAATGAGTGACAAGGGACTGCATATTGTAGTATAGGTGTAGGAAACATTTGGTACATATCAACAGTAGAGTTGAGCGGACACATGGATGTTCGGGTTCGGCCGAACTTCACAAAAAAGTTCGAGTTCGGGACCCGAACTTGACCCCGAACCCCATTGAAGTCAATGGGGACCTAAACTTTTGAGCACTAAAATGGCTGTAAAAATGTAAAGGGCTAGAGGGCTGCAAATGGCATCAAAATGTGGTTAAGAGCATGGCAAGTGCTCTGCAAACAAATGTGGATAGCGAAATGACTTTAAATAACATCAAAAACGTACAAATAAAAATAATAATCTTGATCTAGGAGGAAGAGGTCCATATGGAGTAGGAGGTTGAGGAGGCGGTGGGTGTGGCAGTGTAGGTGGAAGCGGCGGAGGAGGAGGAGGTAGCCTACACTGCTTTTTGGTTTAAAATTTATTTTAATTTTTTTAAATTAGGGTACACCCCAAAACATTGGGAAATATAACCTGTGATAACCCCCTCCAGTCGTGCTAAACACACGTTCAGACAATACACTGACTGCAGGGCAGGCCAGCACCTCCAAGGCTTAAAGGGCAAGTTCAGGCCATATGCCCAATTTGGAGACCCAGAAGTTGAAGGGGGCAGACCGATCATTCAGTACGTATAGGCGTGTGCACACATACTGCTCCACCATGTCGCACGTCCCCATGATGTCCACGATCCAATTGGATATCTTCTCTATCAACGTTCGATGTTCTTTTATGCGCCTACCATGGTGATCACGGGTGGCGGGGAATCAGGGTTCCAGGCCGGAGAGGAAGCCTGAGAAAGGGATACCACATCCAAGTGAGGTCAATGGATGAAATTAAATGTAATCGAGCGGAAATGTGGGGCAAAGTATTGAAGCATAAGCTTTCAAGTTAAGGAGGGGGCTTGCGGCAATTACCCAATTCAGACTTGGGAGGTAGTGACGATAAATAACAATACAGGACTCTTAAGATGCCCTGTTATTTGAATGATTAATGAAAAATTACAGGGAATGTCACTGCGGTATTTTGTATTAGAAACGTTAGACAGGAGAGGCCCTGCTGCCGCTTTGTTGACTCTAGATAACTTCTGCCTGATTGCACGTCCCTGTGACGTCCACCATACATTTGTATATCTTCTCTATCAACTTTCGATGTTCTTTTCTGAGCCTACCATGTTGATCACGGTTATCAGCTTATCGGGTTCCACGACGGAGAGGGAGCGTGAGAAAGAGAGACCACATCCAAGGGAGGTTAATTGTTTCAAATTAAATATGATAGAGCGGTAATGTGGGACAACTTGTTAAAGTTTAAGCATTGAATGAAAGGAGGTGGCGCGTATCAATTAAAGAAGAATTTCTGAGATTTAATTCCCTGTCACCTATGCAGAGCAGGGGTTTCTATCCGACAAAATTGGTAAAATGTCACCTGACAATGTAACAGTCGATTTTTTAAAATTTATGTTCCTGTCACCTATGCAGAGGTTCCCCCGTGACGTCCACAATCCATTTGGATATCTTCTCTAATAACATTCCATGTTCTTTTCTGAGCCTACCATGTTGATCACGGTTATCGGCACCAGAGAGGGAGCGTGAGAAAGGGAGACCTCATCCAAGGGAGATAAATGGATGAAATTTAATTTTGATCGAGCGGAAATATGGGAAAAGTTATTAAAACTCGAAGGAAAGGGCCAATTAAAGACAAATTTTTGAAATTGAAGTCCCTGTCACCAATGCAGAGAATGGGTTTTTAATCAACAGAAATCACCCACCAATAGGGATGAGCGAACCCGAACTGTATAGTTCGGGTTCGTACCGAATTTTGGGGTGTCCGTGACACGGACCCGAACCCGAACATTTTCGTAAAAGTCCGGGTTCGGGTTCGGTGTTCGGCTCTTTCTTGGCGCTTTTTGAAAGGCTGCAAAGCAGCCAATCAACAAGCGTCATACTACTTGCCCCAAGAGGCCATCACAGCCATGCCTACTATTGGCATGGCTGTGATTGGCCAGTGCAGCATGTGACCCAGCCTCTATTTAAGCTGGAGTCACGTAGCGCCGCACGTCACTCTGCTATGATCAGTATAGGGAGAGGTTGCAGCTGCGACGTTAGGGCGAGATTAGGCAGATTAACTCCTCCAAAAGACTTCATTCTGTGATCGATCTGCAGCTGTGGATCATTGAAGTGCTATTATTGACTTGCTCACTTTTTTGAGGCTGCCCAGAGCGTTTTTAGATCACTTTTTTTCTGGGGTGATCGGCAGCCATTTTGTGACTTGTGGTGCGCCAGCACAAGCTATCACCAAGTGTATTTAACCATCGATAGTGTGGTTATTTTGTGCTATATCCTACATCAGCTGCAGGCTGAGCCTGTGTCACCGAAGTGCATTTAACCATCAACAGTCTGGTTATTTTTTGGCCATATACTACATCAGCTGCAGGCTGAGCCTGTGTCACCGAAGTGAATTTAACCATCGACAGTCTGATTATTTTTTGGCCATATACTACATCTGGTGCAGGCTGAGCCTGTGTCACCCAAGTGCATTTAACCATCAACAGTGTGGTTATTTTTTGGCCATATATTACATCAGGGGCAAGTTGAGCCTGTCACCCAGCGCCTAAAAAATAGACCTGACATTTCTATTCAACCAAATCTGTACTGTTTTAGCTGGTCAAGTTATTTGTAGTGACCATAAAAGCACACTTTTTTTTCTGGGTTGAAAAACCATTCCCAAATTTGCCATTCTCAAAATAACTAGTTTCTGGTATTTGAGGCCTACTTGAAATCTATCCCAAAAAGAATATCTTACATTGAAGCTAGTGATAGTGTCATTCAGAAAAACTTAAGACACACGCTAGCGTGCTGATAGAAATCTGATTCTGTGATTAAACCTATACCTGTCACACAGCGCAAAAAAAAACAGGCCTCACATCTCTATTTAACCAAATCTCTACTGTTTTAGCTGGTCAAGTTATTTGTAGTGACCGTAAAAGCACACTTTTTTTTCTGGGTTGAAAAACCATTCCCAAATTTGCCATTCTCAAAATAACTAGTTTCTGGTATTTGAGGCCTACTTGAAATCTATCCCAAAAAGAATATCTTACATTGAAGCTAGTGATAGTGTCATTCAGAAAAACCTAAGACACACGCTAGCGTGCTGATAGAAATCTGATTCTGTGATTAAACCTATACCTGTCACACAGCGCAAAAAAAAACCAGGCCTCACATCTCTATTTAACCAAATCTCTACTGTTTTAGCTGGTCAAGTTATTTGTAGTGACCGTAAAAGCACACTTTTTTTTCTGGGTTGAAAAACCATTCCCAAATTTGCCATTCTCAAAATAACTAGTTTCTGGTATTTGAGGCCTACTTGAAATCTATCCCAAACAGAATATCTTACATTGAAGCTAGTGATAGTGTCATTCAGAAAAACCTAAGACACACGCTAGCGTGCTGATAGAAATCTGATCCTGTGATTAAACCTATACCTGTCACACAGCGCAAAAAAAAACAGGCCTCACATCTCTATTTAACCAAATCTCTACTGTTTTAGCTGGTCAAGTTATTTGTAGTGACCGTAAAAGCACACTTTTTTTTCTGGGTTGAAAAACCATTCCCAAATATGCCATTCTCAAAATTGTGGTGAACGGGAACAATGAGGAAAACATCTAATAAGGGACGCGGACATGGTCGTGGTGGTGTTAGTGGACCCTCTGGTGCTGGGAGAGGACGTGGCCGTTCTGCCACAGCCACACGTCCTAGTGAACCAACTACCTCAGGTCCCAGTAGCCAGCAGAATTTACAGCGATATTTGGTGGGGCCCAATACCGTTCTAAGGATGGTAAGGCCTGAGCAGGTGCAGGCATTAGTCAATTGGGTGGCCGACAGTGGATCCAGCACGTTCACATTATCTCCCACCCAGTCTTCTGCAGAAAGCGCACAGATGGCGCATGAAAACCAGGCCCATCGGTCTGTCTCATCACCCCCATGCATATCAGGGAAACTGTCTGAGCCTCAAGTTATGCAGCAGTCTCTAATGCTGTTTGAAGACTCTGCTGCCAGGGTTTCCCAAGGGCATCCACCTAGCCCTTCCCCAGGGGTGGAAGAGATAGAATGCACTAACGCACAACCACTTATTTTTCCTGATGATGAGGACATGGGAATACCACCTCAGCACGTCTCTGATGATGACGAAACACAGGTGCCAACTGCTGCGTCTTTCTGCAGTGTGCAGACTGAACAGGAGGTCAGGGATCAAGACTGGGTGGAAGACGATGCAGGGGACGATGAGGTCCTAGACCCCACATGGAATGAAGGTCGTGCCACTGACTTTCACAGTTCGGAGGAAGAGGCAGTGGTGAGACCGAGCCAACAGCGTAGCAAAAGAGGGAGCAGTGGGCAAAATCAGAACACCCGCCGCGAGACTCCGCCTGCTACTGACCGCCGCCATCTGGGACCGAGCACCCCAAAGGCAGCTTCAAGGAGTTCCCTGGCATGGCACTTCTTCAAACAATGTGCTGACGACAAGACCCGAGTGGTTTGCACGCTGTGCCATCAGAGCCTGAAGCGAGGCATTAACGTTCTGAACCTTAGCACAACCTGCATGACAAGGCACCTGCATGCAAAGCATGAACTGCAGTGGAGTAAACACCTTAAAAACAAAGAAGTCACTCAGGCTCCCCCTGCTACCTCTTCTGCTGCTGCTGCCTCGGCCTCTTCTGCTGCTGCCGCCGCCTCGGCCTCTTCCTCCGCCTCTGGAGGAACGTTGGCACCTGCCGCCCAGCAAACATGGGATGTACCACCAACACCACCACCTGCGTCACCAAGCATATCAACCATGTCACACGGCAGCGTTCAGCTCTCCATCTCACAAACATTTGAGAGAAAGCGTAAATTACCACCTAGCCACCCTCGATCCCTGGCCCTGAATGCCAGCATTTCTAAACTACTGGCCTATGAAATGCTGTCATTTAGGCTGGTGGACACACACAGCTTCAAACAGCTCATGTCACTTGCTGTCCCACAGTATGTTGTTCCCAGCCGCCACTACTTCTCCAAGAGAGCCGTGCCTTCCCTGCACAAACAAGTGTCCGATAAAATCAAGTGTGCACTGCGCAACGCCATCTGTGGCAAGGTCCACCTAACCACAGATACGTGGACCAGTAAGCACGGCCAGGGACGCTATATCTCCCTAACTGCACACTGGGTAAATGTAGTGGCGGCTGGGCCCCAGGCGGAGAGCTGTTTGGCGCACGTCCTTCCGCCGCCAAGGATCGCAGGGCAACATTCTTTGCCTCCTGTCTCCTCCTCCTCCTACTCAGCTTCCTCCTCCTCTTCTTCCACCTGCTCATCCAGTCAGCCACACACCTTCACTACCAACTTCAGCACAGCCCGGGGTAAACGTCAGCAGGCCATTCTGAAACTCATATGTTTGGGGGACAGGCCCCACACCGCACAGGAGTTGTGGCGGGGTATAGAACAACAGACCGACGAGTGGTTGCTGCCGGTGAGCCTCAAGCCCGGCCTGGTGGTGTGCGATAATGGGCGAAATCTCATTGCAGCTCTGGGACTAGCCGGTTTGACGCACATCCCTTGCCTGGCGCATGTGCTGAATTTGGTGGTGCAGAAGTTCATTCGCAACTACCCCGACATGTCAGAGCTGCTGCATAAAGTGCGGGCCGTCTGTTCGCGCTTCCGGCGTTCACACCCTGCCGCTGCTCGCCTGTCTGCGCTAGAGCGTAACTTCGGCCTTCCCGCTCACCGCCTCATATGCGACGTACCCACCAGGTGGAACTCCACCTTGCATATGCTGGACAGACTGTGCGAGCAGCAGCAGGCCATAGTGGAGTTTCAGCTGCAGCACGCACGGGTCAGTCGCACTGCGGAACAGCACAACTTCACCACCAATGACTGGGCCTCCATGCGAGACCTGTGTGCCCTGTTGCGCTGTTTCGAGTACTCCACCAACATGGCCAGTGGCGATGACGCCGTTATTAGCGTTACAATACCACTTCTATGTCTCCTTGAGAAAACACTTAGGGCGATGATGGAAGAGGAGGTGGCCCAGGAGGAAGAGGAGGAAGAGGGGTCATTTTTAGCACTTTCAGGCCAGTCTCTTCAAAGTGACTCAGAGGGAGGTTTTTTGCAACACCAGAGGCCAGGTACAAATGTGGCCAGACAGGGCCCACTACTGGAGGACGAGGAGGACGAGGATGAGGAGGAGGTGGAGGAGGATGAGGTTGAAGCATGTTCACAGCGGGGTGGCACCCAAAGCAGCTCGGGCCCATCACTGGTGCGTGGCTGGGGGGAAACACAGGACGATGACGATACACCTCCCACAGAGGACAGCTTGTCCTTACCTCTGGGCAGCCTGGCACACATGAGCGACTACATGCTGCAGTGCCTGCGCAACGACAGCAGAGTTGCCCACATTTTAACGTGTGCGGAATACTGGGTTGCCACCCTGCTGGATCCCCGGTACAAAGACAATGTGCCCACCTTACTTCCTACACTGGAGCGTGATAGGAAGATGCGCGAGTACAAGCGCACGTTGGTAGACGCGCTACTGAGAGCATTACCAAATGTCACAGGGGAACCAGTGGAAGCCCAAGGCGAAGGCAGAAGAGGAGCAAGAGGTCGCCAACGCAGCTGTGTCACGGCCAGCTCCTCTGAGGACAGGGTTAGCATGGCAGAGATGTGGAAAAGTTTTGTCACCACGCCACAGCTAACTGCACCACCACCTGATACGGAACGTGTTTGCAGGAGGCAACATTTCACTAACATGGTGGAACAGTACCTGTGCACACCCCTCCACGTACTGACTGATGGTTCGGCCCCATTCAACTTCTGGGTCTCCAAATTGTCCACGTAGCCAGAGCTAGCCTTTTATGCCTTGGAGGTGCTGGCCTGCCCGGCGGCCAGCGTTTTGTCTGAACGTTTATTCAGCACGGCAGGGGGCGTCATTACAGACAAACGCAGCCGCCTGTCTACAGCCAATGTGGACAAGCTGACGTTCATAAAAATGAACCAGGCATGGATCCCACAGGACCTGTCCATCCCTTGTGCAGATTAGATATTAACTACCTCCCCTTAACAATATATTATTCTACTCCAGGGCACTTCCTCATTCAATACTATTTTTAATTTCATTTTACCATTATATTGCGGGGCAACCCAAAGTTGAATGAACCTCTCCTCTGTCTGGGTGCCGGGGCCTAAATGTGTGACAGTGGCTTGTTCCAGTGGTGGGTGACGTGAAGCCTGATTCTCTGCTATGACATGAAGACAGATTCTGCGCTGACATAAGGCCAGATTCTCTGTTACGGGACCGCTGTCCTCTGTCTGGGTGCCGGGGCCTAAATGTGTGACAGTGGCCTGTTCCAGTGGTGGGTGACGTGAAGCCTGATTCTCTGCTATGACATGAATACAGATTCTGCGCTGACATAAGGCCAGATTCTCTGTTACGGGACCTCTCTCCTCTGCCTGGGTGCCTGGGCCTAAATGTGTGATAGTGGCCTGTTCCAGTGGTGGGTGACGAAAAGCCTGATTCTCTGCTATGACATGAAGACAGATTCTGCGCTGACATAAGGCCAGATTCTCTGTTACGGGACCTCTCTCCTCTGCCTGGGTGCCTGGGCCTAAATGTGTGACAGTGGCCTGTTCCAGTGGTGGGTGACGTGAAGCCTGATTCTCTGCTATGACATGAAGACAGATTCTGCGCTGACATAAGGCCAGATTCTCTGTTACGGGACCTCTCTCCTCTGCCTGGGTGCCTGGGCCTAAATGTGTGACAGTGGCCTGTTCCAGTGGTGGGTGACGTGAAGCCTGATTCTCTGCTATGACATGAAGACAGATTCTGCGCTGACATAAGGCCAGATTCTCTGTTACGGGACCTCTCTCCTCTGCCTGGGCCTAAATGTGTGACAGTGGCCTGTTCCAGTGGTGGGTGACGTGAAGCCTGATTCTCTGCTATGACATGAAAACAGATTCTGCGCTGACATAAGGCCAGATTCTCTGTTACGGGACCTCTCTCCTCTGCCTGGGTGCCTAGGCCTAAATGTGTGACAGTGGCCTGTTCCAGTGGTGGGTGACGTGAAGCCTGATTCTCTGCTATGACATGAAGACAGATTCTGCGCTGACATAAGGCCAGATTCTCTGTTACGGGACCGCTCTCCTCTGTCTGGGTGCCGGGGCCTAAATGTATGACAGTGGCCTGTTCCAGTGGTGGGTGACGTGAAGCCTGATTCTCTGCTATGACATGAATACAGATTCTGCGCTGACATAAGGCCAGATTCTCTGTTACGGGACCTCTCTCCTCTGCCTGGGTGCCTGGGCCTAAATGTGTGACAGTGGCCTGTTCCAGTGGTGGGTGACGTGAAGCCTGATTCTCTGCTATGACATGAAGACAGATTCTGCGCTGACATGAAGCCAGATTCTCTGCTATGGCATGAAGAGACTGATTCTCTGCTGACATGAAGCCAGATTCTTTGCTATGGCATGAAGAGACTGATTCTCTGCTGATGTGAAGCCAGATTCTCTGCTATGGGACCTCTGTCCAATTGATATTGGTTCATTTTTATTTTTTTTATTTTTATTTTAATTCATTTCCCTATCCACATTTGTTTGCAGTGGATTTACCTACATGTTGCTGCCTTTTGCAGCCCTCTAGCTCTTTCCTGGGCTGTTTTACAGCCCTTTTAGTGCCCAAAGGGGTGACTTCAATGGGGTTCGGGTTCGGGACGAAGTTCGGATCGGGTTCGGATCCCGAACATTTCCGGGAAGTTCGGCCGAACTTCTCGAACCCGAACATCCAGGTGTTCGCTCAACTCTACCCACCAATGGAACAGATTATTTTTTTTAAAAAATTGGTCCCTGTCACCTATGCAGAGCAGAGGTTTATTCACGTCAAAAATTTTAAAATGTCAACCCAAGAATGTAACAGAAAAATTTGTTACATTTATTAACCTGTCTACTAGGTAGAAGAGGGGTCTATCACAGCCAAAAATTGTTGAATCTCACCCGAAAATGTAACAGACAAATTAGTGAAATGACATAAAATAAAATATGTACAAATTAAAAATAAAATACTTGATTTATGAGGTGGAGGTCCAAATGGAGTAGGAATTTGAGGAGGCGGTGGATGTATGCAGTGTAGGTGGAAGCAGCGGTGGAGGACGAGGTAGCCAACACTGGTTTTTGGTTAAATTTTTATTTTTTATTTTTATTAGGGTACACTACAAAAGAGTGTAAAATATCCAAAATACAAGAATGAGCAATTGCGTTGTAGTATAACAATGGCTGGGTAAGGCCGGTATACATGTCTATTCTGCACAAGGTACGGACAAGTCCTCTGGGATCCATGTCTGGTTCATTTTAATGAACGTGAGCTTGTCCACATTGGCTGTGGACAGGCTGCTGTGCTTGTCTGTGATAACGCCCCCAGCCATGCTAAACACATGTTCAGATAATACATAGAGATGTCGCGAACATAAAATTTTCCGTTCGCGTAAGGCGAACGCGAATTTTCGCAAATGTTCGCGATCGGGCGAACCGCCATAGACTTTAATAGGCAGGCAAATTTTAAAACCCACAGGGACTCTTTCTGGCCACAATAGTGATGGAAAAGTGGTTTCAAGGGGACTAACACCTGGACTGTGGCATGCCGGAGGGGGATCCATGGCAAAACTCCCATGGAAATTTAGGTAGTTGACGCAGAGTTGGGTTTTAATCCATAAAGGGCATAAATCACCTAACATTCCTAAATTGTTTGGAATAACGTGCTTTAAAACATCCAGTGTGTGTATACGATCAGGTATGATGTTGTATCAATCAGGTAGTGCAAGGGTTACGCCCGCTTCACATTGACAGACCAAACTCTGACAGACCAAACTCCCCGTTTAACGCACCGCAAACAACCGCAAACAGTCCATTTGCACAACCGCAAACTCCCCATTTGCACAAGGTTGGATACTAAGCTAGCCATGTCCCATGTCCTTGTCCTCACTGACGTCATTGAATGTCCCTTCCTCCACCCAGCCACGTACAACACCAAGGGTCCCTGAAAGGTGACAACAAGCCCCCTGGTCCACCTCCTCAAAGCCACCTTCCTCCTCTGACACCTCTTCTTCAGACTCCTCTCTCTGCGTTGCCGCAGGTCCAGCAATCGGCGACGACAAGGCTGCTTCTGGTGGTGATGGTGACCACAACTCTTCCTCTTCATGCTCATCTATGGCCTGATCCAGCACTCTTCGCAGGGCACGCTCCAGAAAAAACGCATATGGGATGAGGTCGATGATGTTGCCTTGGGTTTGACTGACCAGGTTTGTCACCTCCGCAAAAGGACGCATGAGCCTACAGCCATTGTGCATGAGCGTTTAGTAAGGCGGCTAAAAAATACCCAGCTCCGCAGAGGCTGTCCTCTTTTTTTTAAATAAAAAAAATCAGTTCTTAACAGTTTAATCTCTGTTTTGTCCCCTATCAGGGGACATGTATGGAATAGATTTTAGGAACCGGGAGATGGAAAAAGATGCTTGGTCGGTCCTCTTACTTCCAATTTGGGGCACTGCGCCTGCGCCGTGCAGTGTACTGTGCAATCCCAATATGAGTGGTATGTTAAGTAGTACTATTCCTATCAGTTTAATCCCTGTTACGTCCCCTATCAGGGGCCGGTCTATGTAATAGATTTTAGGAACTGGGAGATGGAAAAAGATGCTTTGTTGGACCTCCTACTTCCAATTTGGGGCAATGCGCGTGCGCCGTGCAATGTACTGTGCCACCAGATATGAGTGGTGTGTTAAGTAGTACTATTCCTATGAGGGGACGTGTATGGAATAGATTCTAGACAACCGCAAAGAGTTGTCAATAGTTGACACACTCATGACATAAATTTTATTACTCTATGCGTCAATCTTGGTGTAGTGATGACTGTGCTCGTGCGCACGTTTGGGAGATTGCAGGCGATGGGGGTTTTTCAAAGCCTATGGTCGTGCTGAGGTAGTTCAGTGACAGTTAAGTGACCCAGAAAACAATGATTCTGCAGTGTGGGCCCATTGTTGGCCTAGTAGGCTTTAATGATCACCTTTAGATGATCACAAAGAAAATTAATGTTTTTTCTATGCAAAATTATCCAGCCGATCGCTTTTGGTCTGTTCACAATGAAGCAACGACCTTATCATCTGGGGTGTGCCAACATTGCCATTGCCAACACACTCATAGAGGTGGTCGCTTCATTGTGATACACAAGCCCCTTTACCACAACAAGGTAACGATCACGGGGAATTGACACATGTATGTGCCTTTTTTTGGGTTTTGTTTTTGCAGCCACAGTGCAGCACCAGAGGCCAGAAAAATTAGGCATGTACACATGCCTGAAAAATTAGGTATTGTTGCAGCCGCTGCTGTAGCAGCGGCCAGAGAAGTTGGTGTTTTCCAGGCAGAAAGTGCACTAAAACATTGCGGCTTGAACCGTAGTTGGTGGCGGATAAGTCACGCAAGTCATCCGGCATGCAGAGATAAAATACAGCAGCGTGTGGACCATTTTTAGCCCAAGGCTGCTCATCTCATCAGGCCTTTTTTAGTCAAATGTATCACCCACTGTCAGTCCCTTCGAGATCCATGCCTCATTCATCTTAATAAAGGTTAAGTAATCTAGCCTTTTTTAACCTAGGCAACTTCTCTTCTCAGTGACAAAACCTCCTGCTGCGCTGAAGGTCCTTTCTGACAGAAAACTTGAAGCGGGGCAGGCCAGAAGTTCTATCGCAAATTGGGATAGCTCAGGCCACAGGTCAAGCCTGCACACCCAGTAGTCAAGGAGTTCATCGCTCCTCAGAGTGTCGATATCTGCAGTTTAGGCGAGGTAGTCTGCTACCTGTCGGTCGAGTCGTTCTCTGAGGGTGGACCCCGAAGGGCTGTGGCGATGCTTAGGACTTAAAAAACTCCGCATGTCCTCCATCAACTTCACCCAAAATAGACCAAAACAAACAAGTGGAAGTAATATATCAAAATGTCATTTATTATAAAATATAAGATATGGGGAAACCACAGGATGGTATACAGTATACGGAGAAGCACAGGGCCAATGACACCATAAAATCGCCAATAAGTCTGTGTAGTATAACACACAGATAAGTACAGTCCATAAATCAGGATATTAGCTCAAGGATGACCAGGATAGCATAACACAAAGGTCGCCACAATAAGGCTATGTACAAAGAGTACAAATGACCATACCTGGTCAGGAGGAAGCCGTTGAGGTGAAACGCGCGTCGAGGTCTCGCGCTCAGGGTCTGGCATTCCATTGATCACTTTGTCTTCAGGTACGTCCTGTTATTAGTACAGCTCGACACTTCCCATAGGGACCTCTATCTATATCCATAGTGGGTCCCCTATATTCAGGTGCATGTTGGTATATTTTTTTTGAGACTGTGATATTGACTCTTATTGAGGACTCACTATTACACTGGTTTGTCTCGGCACCTACGTATTTTGGTATGTGTGGGACAGCTCATGGCTTACCAGGTATGGTCATTTGTACTCTTTGTACATAGCCTTATTGTGGCGACCTTTGTGTTATGCTATCCTGGTCATCCTTGAGCTAATATCCTGATTTATGGACTGTACTTATCTGTGTGTTATACTACACAGACTTATTGGCGATTTTATGGTGTCATTGGCCCTGTGCTTCTCCGTATACTGTATACCATCCTGTGGTTTCCCCATATCTTATATTTTATAATAAATGACATTTTGATATATTACTTCCACTTGTTTGTTTTGGTCTATTTTGGATGTTGTGCAAGTGGCAATTGTAGCTGTCTAGTTGACAGAGCGGCCTTTGTGTAGGTTAATAGAACTCCATCAACAACACGTCTGTAAAGCGTCCTGTCCTCTTGCCGGCGTGGTCGTGGTCGGAGGAGGATTACTTTCATCTCTTCCCCTGTTAGATTCCCGTTGTGCTGTGACATCACCCTTATACGCTGTGTAAGGCATACTTTTTATTTTATTTTGGAACTGCTGCATCCTTTCCGACTTCCGGTAATTCTGTAACATTTCAGCCACTTTCTGCTTATACCGGGGGTCTAGTAGCGTGGCCACCCAGTACAGGTCGTTCTCCTTCAGCCTTTTTATACGAGGGACCCTCAACAGGCACGACAGCATGAAAGACCCCATTTGCACAAGGTTGGATGCCGAGCTACTCATGTTCCATTCCTCGTCCTCCCTGATCTCACTGAAGGTCTGTTCTTCCCCCCCAGCCACGTACAACACCACGGGTACCAGATAGGTGACAATGAGCACCCTGGGTAACCTGCTGTGGTTGGTCTTTCCCCTCTTTAAAGCCACATTCCTCCTCTGACTCCTCTTCCTCAGACTCCTCTTCCAGCGTTGCCGCTAGTCCAGCAAGCAATGCTGATAAGGCTGTTTCTGGTGGTGATGGTGATCACAACTCTTCCTCTTTCTTTTCACGCTCATCTACGGCCTGATCCAGCACTCTTTGCAGGGCACGCTCCAGGAAGAAAACAAATGGGATGATGTCGCTGATGGTGCCTTCAGTGCGACTGACTAGGTTTGTCACCTCCTCAAAAGGACGCAAGAGCCTACAGGCATTGCGCATGAGCGTCCAGTAACGTGGCAAAAAAATTCCAAGCTCCGCAGAGGCTGTCCTAGCACCCCGGTCATACAAATACTTGTTGACTGCTTTTTTTTGTTGCAGCAGGCGATCAAACATTAGGAGTGTTGAATTTCAACGTGTCGGGCTGTCTCAAATCAAGCGCCTCACTGGCATGTTGTTTCGCCTCTGAATATCTGAAAAGTGCGCCATGGCCGTGTAGAAACGCCTGAAATGGCCACACACCTTCCTGGCCTGCTTGAGGACGTCCTGTAAGCCTGGGTACTGATGCACAAAGCATTGTACAATCAGATTCAACACATGTGCCATGCACGGCACATGTGTCAACTTGCCCAAATTCAATGCCGCCAACAAATTGCTTCCGTTGTCACACACCACTTTGCCGATCTCCAGTTGGTGCGGAGTCAGCCACTGATCCACCTCTGCATTCAGGGCGGACAGGAGTGCTGGTCCGGTGTGACTCTCTGCTTTCAGGCAAGTCAACACCAAGACTGCGTGACACTGTCGTATCCGGGATGTGGAATAGCCCCTGGGGAGCTGGGGGGGTGCAGTTGATGTGGAGCAAGACGCAGCAGCAGAAGAGGACTCAGCCGAGGAGGTTATCGAAGAGGATGGAGTAGGAGGAGTAGAGGAGGTGGCAGCAGGCCTGCCTGCAAGTCGTTGCGGTGTCACCAACTCCTCTGCAGAGCCACGCATTCCATGCTTGGCAGCCGTCAGCTGATTTACCCAATGCGCAGTGTAGGTGATATACCTGCCCTGACCAAGCTTTGCAGACCAGGTATCAGTGGTCAGATGGACCCTTGCCCCAACACTTTGTGCCAGACATGCCATGACTTCCTTTTGCACAATAGAGTACAGGTTGGGGATTGCCTTTTGTGAAAAAAATTTTTGGCCGGGTACCTTCCACTGCGGATGTGCCTTCGCAAAGCAGTTGTACCTAGGTGGGTGTTGGATTTCCCACGACTCAGTTTCTTTTGGCACAGGTTGCAAATGGCATAGAGGCAGAATCACAAAAAAAATGCCACACTGCTAAGCTTTGCAATGACGGCATTCTGGTGGTGGCAACAGCATGCGTTGATTGGCGGGCTGTCTGGCTGACCCCGGGTGCCGATACATGCTGTCTGACTGTGCCACTAGCTCCTTGCGACGACCTCCCCCTGCTTCCAACTCGTCTCCTCCTCCTCTCTGTCTCCCTATCTGAACTTTCCCCCTGTTCTTCTTCTCTTCTAGCGGGCACCCACGTGACATCCACGGACACATCGTCATCATCAACCGCTTCACTTGTATCTGACAACTCAGCAAAGGAAGGAGCAGCGGGTACAACATCATCTTTATTACACTATATGTCCATGTGTGTAATGTTGCCTGACTGAGACATATCCCTGTTATCTACATCCTCTGGCAATAATGGTTGCGCATCACTCATTTCTTTCAACTGATGTGTAAATAACTCCTCTGACAGATCAAGTGAAGCAGCTGTGGTGCTAGTGTTGGTGGTGGCGGCAGGCGGGCGAGTGGTAACTTGAGAGGTGCCCGAAGCTGAGCTGGAGGAGGATGGTGCATCAAGGGTCCGAGCGGAAGCTGTAGAAGGTTGGGTGTCCTGTGTTAGCCAGTCAACTATGTCCTCAGAACTTTTCGAGTTCAGGGTACGTGGCCTCTGAACACTGTGCATTTTTCTAGGGCCAAAGGGAATCACAGCACCACGACCATGACGGCCCCTGCGGGGTGGCCTGCCTCTGCCTGTCATTTTTTTTAGATTAGTTTAGTTGTACTATGCGTGCAAGCTACTGTGACACCAGATATGAGTGGTGCAGTAGTTGGCACAGTACACACTGTAGGCCTAACACATGCTTGCAGGCAAGTAACTGCAATTATATTACAGTCAAAAAAGTTTTTTTTTTTTTTTTTTATGTAATCTACTGTGACACCACATATGAGTGGCACTGTGCACTGGCAGTAGTTGTCACAGTACACACTGTAGGCCTAACACACACGCTTGCAGGCAAACCGTATTTTTCGCCCCATAAGACACACTTTTTCTCCCCCCCAAAATGGGGGGAAAATGCCCCTGCGTCTTATAGGGCGAATGCTGACAGTTTTACATCGTAGGATGCGATGTACGAGCGAGCGGGGAGGGACTGGGAGGAGGAGCTGGGGGCCGGCAAAAGCGGCGGGGCGGTGCAGTCACTGTACTATAGCCCCGCCGCTCCAGTGCTGCAATATTCAAATATAAAATGTCTTATTCAATTAAAAGTGATTACACATGCCCCCTCACTCCTATTATTACCGTACATCCTAACAGCTTCAGTAGAATGCAGGCAGGCCGGGCGGGCGGCAGCATAACTTCCTGATGTCACTTGCCTGCGTCGCCTACTTTATGAATGAAGCAGGCGGTGCAGGCAAGTGACGTCAGTGAGTGACGCGCCGCCCGGCCTGCCTGCCTGGGTTGTACAGAAGCTGTTAGGATGTACGGTACTATTAGGAGTGGGGGGGCATGTGTAATCACTTTTAATTGAATAAGACATTTTATATTTGTATACTGGAGCGGCGGGGATCTGTGGATGACAGTTTTATGGGGAACATCAGTGGATGGCACAGTTATGGGCTGGGGGGTCTGTGGATGGCACTGTTATGGGGTGGGGGGGTCTGTGGATGGCACATATATAACAGTGTCACCCACAGATCCCCCATAACAGTGCCACCCACAGATCCCCCCTCTAACAGTGCCACCCACAGATCCCCCCTCTAACAGTGCCATCCACAGATCCCCCCTGTAACAGTGCCATCCACAGATCCCCCCCTGTAACAGTGCCATCCACAGATCCCCCCCTGTAACAGTGCCATCCACAGATCCCCCCTGTAACAGTGCCATCCACAGATCCCCCCTGTAACAGTGCATCCACAGATCCCCCCCCTGTAACAGTGCCATCCACAGATCCCCCCTGTAACAGTGCCATCCACAGATCCCCCCTGTAACAGTGCCATCCACAGATCCCCCCTGTAACAGTGCCATCCACAGATCCCCCTGTAACAGTGCCATCCACAGATCCCCCCATAACAGTGTCTGTCACAGATTCCCCCCCCATAACAGTGTCCGTCATCCCCCGGTTGCCCCCCATAACAGTGTCCGTCATCCACAGATCCCCCCCATAACAGTGTCCGTCATCCACAGATCCCCCCATAACAGTGTCCGTCATCCACAGATCCCCCCATAACAGTGTCCGTCATCCACAGATCCCCCAATAACAGTGTCCGTCATCCACAGATCCCCCCATAACAGTGTCCGTCATCCACAGATCCCCCCATAACAGTGTCCGTCATCCACAGATCCCCAGTAATAGTGGCATCCACAGACCACCATTAGTTCCAAACCCACCAAAAGCACACCTTTTGGTTAAAAATATTTTTTTTCTTATTTTCCTCCCCAAAAACCTAGGTGCGTCTAATGGGCCGGTGCGTCTTATAGGGCGAAAAATACGGTAACTGCAATTGTATTACAGTAAAAAAAGTTTTTTTTTTAAATGTAATCTACTGCGACACCAGATAAGAGTGGCACTGTGCACTGGCAGTAGTTGGCACAGTACACACTGTAGGCCTAACACACACGCTTGCAGGCAAGTAACTGCAATTATATTACAGTCAAAAAGTTTTTTTAGTTTTTTTAATGCAAGCTACTGTGACACCAGATATGAGTGGTGGCACTGGGCAAGTGGGCACAGTATACGCTGTGTGCCTGACACACACGCTGGCAGGCAACTGCAGTTAGATTACAGAGAAAAAAAAAAAAAAAAAGCTGACTGATGTACTAGCCCTAAAAAGGCCTTTTTGGGGTGCTGTCAGGACGCTGTCCTTACAGCAGATCAGATGAGTCTTTCAGGACTGGAGTGGACACTGAATACACTGGCCTAGCTATCAATTTCCCTATTAAATCAGCAGCAGCTGCACTGTCCCTCCTCTCACTAAGACTGCAGCTTCCGAATGAATCTAAAATGAATGCTGTCCAGGAGGTGGGAGGGTCTGGGAGGGAGGGTATGCTGCTGATTGGCTGGAATGTGTCTGCTGACTGTGAGGTACAGGGTCAAAGTTTGCTCAATGATGACGTATAGGGGGCGGTCCGAACATCGCATATGTCCGAACATCGCATCGCTTGTTCGCGGCGAACGCGAACAAGCGATGGTCGCCGGGAACTGTTCGCCGGCGAATAGTTTGGGACATCTCTAATAATACACTGGCTGCAGGGCAGGCCAGCAACTCCAAGGCATAAAGGGCAAGCTAAGGCCATGTGCCCAATTTGGAGACCCAGAAGTTGAAGGGGGCAGACCCGTCATTCAGTACGTGTAGGCGTGTGCACACATACTGCTCCACCATGTTGGTGAAATGCTGCCTCCTGCTAAGATGTTCCATATCAGCTGGTGGTGCTGGTTGTTGTGGCGTGCTGACAAAGCTTTTCCACATTTCGACCATGCTAACCCTGCCTTCTGAGGTGCTGGCGGTGCCCCAGCTGCGTTGGTGACCACTTCCTCCTCCTCTTCCTTCGCCTTGTGCTTCCACTGTGCCCCCGCTGTCAGGTGGGAATGCCACCAGCAGCGCGTCTACCAGCGTGCACTTGTACTTGCGCATTTTACGATCATGCTCCAGTGACTGAATTAAAGACTGTAAAGGGGGAATATTAATCACCAATATTTATGCAAATATCAATAATTAATATTCATAAATAGGAGGAGCCGTCTATCGATGACTCTGCCTATTTATACCTTTATATAACAATAACACAATACTTTCACTTTGCCTTACGCTAATCACTAAGCTAGCTGCATGCGCCTTACTAAACTAACTATCGCTAATAACCACACATTACACAGATAGTTATATATAAAACACAGTATTTATTAATACCAACAATATACTACGCACGCAATACACTAACACAGTACTAGAAACACAGCACTGAACTACACTACACGGTTCCCAAATTCCACCCACAAACTAACTATACAGTACACTCACACATGTATTAGCAGCCCACCCCACCTGACTAATTCTATCCCTAAGAGAAACGGTGGCACTGCAGGGGTGACCGCAGGCCACAGACAGAAATACAGTCTGGGGAAATGGGGAGCAGGGATGCTCCTGCAGGCAATGCAAGGGTTAATACCTTGCAAGAGTATGATGGAATAGGGGTGGATAGTGGGGGTTAGGATCAGGGAGAGGGATGGTGGTGAGGGTGAGTGGTAATGGGAAAGGGGTTATAGGGGGTAAGTGAGGGGTAGGTAGGGGCTAGACAGGTTAATACTTAGTCCTTTCAGGGTTACTAGGCCTTCTCCAGGTGCACGTCATGGAGCTGCTCTCTCCCATGTCTCTCCTTGTAGTCCAGTTGCAAGAAACCCTGTTCCTGGCTTCGGGCTCATATATCAGCCTCAGAAACAGCCAACCTCCCCCCTCCTCAGGGATGAGACATCATAGTGTGACTGTGACGTATGCCTGCACTCAGGACTCCCAGTTGGCGCCCTGAGGCTAGCAGCACCACACGCCCAGCCATGTCACAAACATAAGGTGGGGCAGAGCATAGCAACTAGGCTGATAAACTCAACAAAAGGCCTCAGATCAATTGATCCCTTAGCCTTTGAAGTCACATATCCACCCCACTGCAGGAACTGGCTAAACGCTGTCCCTATGGGGGGGCATTTAAGTATATATATGTATATAGATACTTGGGGCGCATCTATATACACATATATACTCATTATAAACCTGGGGCATACATGGGCAGTTATAGGCCCATATATATATATACCTGGGGGAGAGCCATGGCAGATACACATATATATGTATGCACTGCATACACACATTCCCATATATATATATATATATATATATATATTTGTGGGAGGAGCTGAGCGAGGAACAAAATAGGCATGCCTACGGACTGTCCTGACCTAACTGGCTGGAGTGTGCCTGACGCCAGTGACGAGGTAAGGCCTGGATAAGTGGGCCACCCAAGAGGAGAGTATGATGAAAGGGATGGGAGGGAGGGGCAAGAACCGGGCGCCCTTCTGCTTGTAGGAGGGGGTTTAAATAGGGTGAGTGCGCTCCTCCCACAATTACAGGCTGCAAGCAGCCTTCAATATTTGTGGGAGGAGCTGAGCGAGGAACAGAATAGGCATGCCTACGGACTGTCCTGACCTAACTGGCTGGAGTGTGCCCGACGCCAGTGACGAGGTAAGGCCTGGATAAGTGGGCAAAAGAGAACCGGCATGTTGCAGGGTATGAAATATTTATTGAAGCATTGTGTGACCTACAATGCCAAGGAACAAAAGGCTCTGGATATCTCAGCCCGTGGATTCAGAATGTACCTTGTGAAGCAGGACGTCCTCCAACGACCCATCTTGCGGATGATGTGCGCCGGTACCTGGTGACTAGAAGCCGCGGACGCAGCCTCTATATGAAATGAGTGCCCTGATATTGCGCTAGGGTTGTAACCCAACCCTGCGGCCAGGGTGCGGATATTGGATATGAACAGGGTTGAAGACAGGGGCTTACCGTTAACCGGGAGCAACGGGTCGTCTAAAGCGGGAGATTGGAGGGAGGCCAGGAGCTCCTGGAGCACTTTTATAGGACACCAACAGTTGGCCGTAGGGTAAAATTCCACCTCTGTGGGAGGACCGGTTTTGGAGGATGGAAGGGACAGAATGAAGTGGTCGGAGTGCCATGCGAGATGTCGCCTGAGTAGGGTTGTTCGGGAGATGGCGCTGCAGGTGAATTCCCCGGGTCTGAGGAACCCATAGAACCCGAGATACATGGCCGCTTTTGTAATGATGCTTGCCGACTGGCCAAAAGGAAGACCGTCCAGGGCTATGGATAACCTGCGGAAAAGCTCACCTGAAACCGGTTGCCTGCGCACCTGGACTGCCGTGCTGACTTTCTGAATGCCCCTGAGGGTGGCTTTGATGGCCTGATTTGAAAAGATGGATCTGGCAGAGGGGTCGCTGAGCATCCGGTGGTGTTGGATGCCGGCCAAATACAGCTTGATGGTATTAAACGAGAGGTGGCGGTGGGAGTGGCAATGGGCTATGAAGGCCATGATGAAAGTGACCTCGTCCACCTCCCCTTGCGGTTGGGTGTCAGCGAAACGCTTAGACATGCTGAACCCGGTGTCCTAGTTCCTGGCGGTGTTGGCGGCTAGCGACCGCCGGACTAAAGACTGCGCGGTTGCTATCAGGGGCTCTAGTCCAGCAGGAGGGCACTGTATGGTGGAACTGGAACGCCAACGGGATCTGCCTCTGGGAGTTCCTGAAAGAAAACATTGAGGTTAAAACGGGACAGGGCGTCAGCCGCCACGTTCTGCGCTCCCTGGATATGGACAGCGAAGACATGGAAGTTAAACTCCAAGGACAGCCAGACAAGCCTACGTAGCAGGGACATTATCCTGAGAGATTTGGCCCTCCCCTTGGAGATCACCTCCACCAGGACCTGACTGTCCGTCCTTAATATGACTGACCTGTTTGCCCAGAGCGGACCCCAAACGTGGGCAGCTGCCACAATGGGGTATAACTCCAACAGTGGCGAGGACCTCATAGCCTCAGCCTCGGACAGGAGCTCCACTGGCCAACTGCCGACCAACCAGTGCGGATAGAAGATTGCTGCGAACCCGCGGGAGGCCGCGGCGTCGGTATAAACCGTGGGGGATGCTGCATCCGGGGATGGCACAAACAAGGAAATGCCATTCCACCCGGTCAGGAAGGTTCGCCACGTCTGAAGATCCGCCATGGCGGGACCGTCCAGCCGGACGGTGGAGTCCTGATCCGGAGCAGCCGGGAGGAGATTGAGAAGCCGAGAAATGAAAGACCTGCCCTGTGGCATGATTTTGAAAGCACAGGTAAGGAACCCTAACAGGGACTGGAGCTCCCGCCTGGACAAGACTCCAGAAGAGGCCGCGGAGGAAACGGCGGCCTTGATCTTGGCCAACTTGGCCGCGGGGAGGCTGGCCTCCATGCGGACCGAATCTAGAGTAGCGCCCAAGAAGGTAACCCCAGTTCCTGGACCCTCTGTCTCGGCGGATGCCACGGGGACCTTGAGACTGGCGAACAGCTGGAGCAAGCTCTCCCAGCCTGAAGGGGACCCCTGGGGTCTCTCAACGATCAGGAAGTCATCTAAGTAATGTATGACCATGTCCATACCCCCATGATGGACAAGGATCCAGTGCAGCGCATAGGCGAACCTGTCGAACAGCCACGGGCTGCTTTTCGACCCAAAGGTGAGGCGGTTGGCGAAATAAAACCCGTCTGCCCAATGCAACCCATAATACTGCCATAACCGAGGAAGGATGGGGAGCAGTTTAAAGGCGTCCGCAATGTCGGCCTTGGCCAACCAAGCCCCCTCCCCAGCCAGCAGGATGTACTGGATGGCCTCGTCGATGGATGCATAGGACATTGAGAATTCCCCTGACGGTATCAGGGAGTTAAGACTGGGGATCGGCGACATGTGTGGAGCTGACAAATCGTATATCAGACGTTTTTTATTGGAGGCCTGCTTGGAGACTAGACCAATGGGATTAATCCTCCACTCAGCAAAGGGAATGGTTTTGAACGGGCCTAGCAGGAACCCCTTGCGAACCTCTTCCTGCAACAGGGTGGCCACCGCCTCTGGGTCCTGCCTAGCCAACTGTAGGTTCCTTCCCTCCCAGGAAACTTGAGGGAGGGCAATAAAGCCCGTATTGAAACCCCTCTCGAAACCGGTGAGAAGCACTCTACTGACTGGCGATCGGGGTGATCTCGCAACAGGACGCCCAAGAGCTCGATGTTGATGTCGGCTAGTCATAGAGTCTTACGTTGCCTCTTCGGGCAGCTGGAGCGGGGGTGAGCCCTGAAGCAGAGGGAGCACACGTGCAAGGCTCTACAACTATTGAAACCACAGCCCCCGGCGTTAAAGTTGTTGCAGACCTGACTCTGGCCTAAGAAAGTAATGGGCCTGCCCAGCTTGTCGGTGGAACCTTGGAACCGTTGCGTGCCAGAGGGGCCTGGCTGGGAGCCCTCCCGGGCCGGGGTGGGGAGATTGGGACACCAGTCGGCCGTGTGCTGGATGGACTGGCATGCAGCGCACGTGGGGGCCTGCAACCCGGCAAAATGGTGGCAGAACAGCTCCATATCCAGGTTCGCCCAGTCCGTGATGAATTGGAACTGGGCGAGGGCGGCGGCCGCCTTGGCTGAAAAAGACCTGTGGTAATCGTAGAAGTTTGTTCCGCCATATTTGTATCCTAAGTCAGTGACCTAGTACAGGTAGGAGTCCAGCTCCTCACGCCTGTGTGGCTGGACGCCGCAGATGGTATCTCGGTAGAGGCTAAATGCCAGGACAAACTCGGGGACCGATAGTTTTCGGTTCAGGCGGGCATCCTTGGCCCGAAGAACCACCGAGACCTCCCCGCAATTAATGACCTTATTCTCAGATACATCTTGCGACGCAATGAGAATGGACGCCAGGTTGACGTCCCTCCCCGCCAGGATGTCCCTTTTCAGGTTTTCTGGAATGTAATGCGAGGTGGCAATCTGGGGCCTGGAACGGACCGTACCTGGCGCCGAATCCTGGGACGTAGAAGGTAAGACCGGAAGGGCTGGAGAAGGCAGGGCCGGAGGAGGCCGGGACTCCCACTCCCCCATCCTAGTTTGGATATCCGCAACCGAACCCGCCAGACTGACGATGGTGGCCTGCAACTGCAGGAGGGATAGCTGGATCGACGAGGGAGATGGCTCATCACTTGAGCCCGATGGTGCCATCATTAGGAGACGGTACAGCTCCGCTTTTCTCGCGGTGGCAGGATGGTGAATCCCTCTTCGTCTGAGCTCTGCCACAAGATTTGGAACGGTCCAGCTCCGCAGAGAGGGGTTGCTGGCGCGCCCTGACACGGAGGTCCCGGGTAAGGACAGATTATCATCCGACGCCGGGGCCTGCGACATCTTCAAGCTGCATGGAGGAGGTACGAAGGTGACAGATGAGATTTCCTTCCCCCTCCCCCGGAAGACGAATCGACGGAAGGACGCGACCGGAAGTAACGTCAGGCGCTTGATGCTGCAGAAGCAAGAACCGGGCGCCCTTCTGCTTGTAGGAGGGGGTTTAAATAGGGTGAGTGCGCTCCTCCCACAATTGCAGGCTGCAAGCAGCCTTCAATATATATATATATATATATATATATCTACATGGGAGGGAATATATACACGGCCATACAGGAAATATATACTAACTATAAGGGGACACATATAATGGGGGCACAGATCATATAAGGGGGCACAGATCAACCAGGGACCACATATTTCCTATGATGTGACAGTCAATGCATGCATATATATCATACATGCTTGCATATATGGACATATATGCATACGTCTCAACCCTTCCTCAACAATCCCCTTGATGTCGGAAATACGACAATATATCTTGGGGGAACGGGTTGAGATATATTTGCCCCCCCCAACCCCATCCTTGGTGGAAGTTCAGGAAGAACTGTACTGCTCACTGATCTTTAGGTACCTAGACATCCCTCATCTAGCTTCCTCCGACCTGCCCTTCACCGTAACCCACTCCTCCATCCACAGGATACACCGTCTTCTTCTCGCGGGACCTTTCTTGACATCTTTTGAATAGTCTTCCAGTGTCGGCCACTCCCAATGTTTGGAGTGACCACACCCCCACAGTCTCTCGGTAGTATTGCCGATCTTCAGGTGTCGCCCCCCCCCCTTCAAATCTGGAGCGGGTTCACCCTCGCAGACTTTAACTGGCCTTTCTTTCAAGTAATAGTCCTCCAGTGTCGGCCACCCCCAATTGGAGTGACCACACCCCCACAGTCTCTCGGTAGTATTGTCGATCTTCAGGTATGGCCCGCCTCCAAGGATCTGGAGCGGGTTCACCCTCACAACCTTTAACTGGCCTTTCTTTCAAGTACGACTTTCGTATAACGTCTCTTGTTCCATCTTGACGGGTGCGGTTCTCCCATGGACAGATTAATAGGTCTTTACAAGGCAGGTCAGATTTTTCATTGAGCGAGGTGATGTCATGGTACCTAAATTCTACTGCGGAGAACACCTCCGCCACACTACACATCCAGCCCTTCCCTTAAGAACTTCACCGATCCAGGGTTCAAGGTGGCAAATGGTAAACAGAGGAGGTCTGTCCCTATCCTGTCCTATTCTTATCCCACACATTCACACAAAATCAGGTCACATCCCTCCCAACATCACCAAATTCCCTTATATGTATGTACCCATAGACACTCATGCAACCTGGCCTATCTCTCTACCTCCAAAGACACAGGTAGGTCACAGACCCCCGTGTCAATGGGAAACGACTATAGGATGCAAATGTGTACAGCCAAATAATAACTCACCGCAGTGTGTTGGGCGAGTTTCCCTGGGTATAGGCTGTCACACATTGTGTACCTATAGACACTCTAGGTACAAATCGACCAACAAACAAAATCAATATATGTACAATGTGCTATGGGGTTTCAGGGTAGTACAAGTCCCGAACCCTCATAGGAAACAAAGTGTGTCCATAAAATATTTGGCTACAGGACAAAGTTGGAGTTATGGAATAGCTTGGGTTGGACAGCACTCCTCTGTTGTCGTTTGGTACGGTGTTCAATGGTATTTGAGGTAATGTAGTAAAAGGAAACCACGGCACTCGTTTTGGTAGTTTTGAAAATGCATATTTTCATTTCATTTCATTTTTCATTTCATCATTTATCATTTCATTTTTGTCAGCATCCAGGAATGAGATATGCACAGACTGGCCAACGTTTCGGTCCTAATATGGGACCTTGATCACGGCCTTAGTCTTGTCTTGCATGTTGCCTGTGGGATGCGCTCCCACAGGCAACATGCAAGACAAGACTAAGGCCGTGATCAAGGTCCCATATTAGGACCGAAACGTTGGCCAAAGTTGGAGTTATGTCCTGAGCCTCCTCCTCCGGTTAGTTCGGTAAAGTTCTGTCTGGTTCTGGTGTATTTGGTCAATAAGTCCCTTGACCCTCCGATACACAGTCTAATGTAGATGATGATGACCAGAACCAGAAGAAGTTTCACTGGGTAAAACAAGCGATCGTAGAATACGCTCTTCTACCCGAATGTCTCCAAGTCTTTCTCCAGAGCCTGAGATAATGCTCCCGCTGGATTGTGGCACAGTCCTTCATCTCTAGAACGCCTCTGAACAAAGGTCGCTTGGTTGCCAAAATCTAGTGGGATCCTCTGGAGCCTCACAAGAGTGTCAGGGGGGATAGCTAGTCTCTTCTGTGGTGTCATCTGGGTTTTTCCTCTGTTCCATATTAAACACACCTACGAGAGAAGAAAATACCAGGCGCTCCTGGGGGATTTCTCCCCTCACGGTGCAATTAGATGTCAAAAATCCCAGCACCAATACCTTTCACCAATGAGTAGAGAAAGGTATTGGGCTGCCCTTTATCTCACAGGACCCCTTGTTATCCTAACACTGGTGTCTGAACACCCTACCTTCAGAGGATCGCGTCCTCTGCTACACATCCCTCTGCACCAACAGATAAGGATGGCCACCCTACTAGGTTAGGATAACTGAAGTGAGCTGTGGATAAAGCACCATCTTGTTATTGATGGCACCGTATCCCCGTCTACTCATGTGTACCCAGGCTGATTTCCCCCTGTGATCCTATCTTGTGGAGGCCTGCAGAACCAATGGCATGGGTCATGCCCTGGCTTCCCAGGACTCCACAATACAAGAACACAGTCCACACTCTGCTGCCAATCATTCTGTGTCCAATCCCAATCAGAGCTGTGTTACCTGTTCGGACTAGAATTAAGTGCGCAGCACAATATTACACCAATGTTGTCTGTCCGCCCCAGTCCCCAGTGTAACACAGCCCTACCGAAAACCTTACCTGTATCGATCAGAGACCTTGGTTGCTCATCGTGACATCCCACTTAACTGTGTTACAATATCACCCGTTCCGCAAACCAACAATTTTCTCGATCCACAGTATAACAAAGTTCTACTCAAAGGGGACACAAGAATGAATCAAAAACAGCAGATACTGGACTTACAGCAAGAAAACTACAAAAGTGAGCATGGTGGAACACATTCGTAGACAAGGACCACCACCCTCAACATCAATAAAACTTACAAACAGATAACAAAAAGACACAACATGGACATACACAGGGAACAAACAGTGTAACAAATAGTACAGGGGTGTCAAATTTTGCCTAGCCTAGCTTGGCCATTCTGACCCCTCAGCACCTGGTGAGGCATATGCAGCTGAGAGGTAACCCCTTAATGGCCAAGCTGACTAGACCCCACTGCACAACTTGTTACCTGGCTAATACTGTTGGACACATTGCAATTACTTGAACAAAGGCAATTCCTTGCAATGTGTCCTTTATTCCCACACCTGAAACACGTGATTGGTTTCCTGTCCTGTGTGTTATGTTCCTATCTGCGTTGCAGTGTCTCGCTATGTGACCTAGGCCACCACATGCAAAACATCTGATGTTTGCTTTGCATGGCCTAGGTCCATCTACTCGTGCTCCCTTCTCCTGAATTGTTCCATCCTCAGGGACGCACTCTTCACAACAGTTCTTTTTCCCAAAGTCAGGGAAAAATCTCTGTTAGTCTGGACCGGCTTGACCTGATGATTTGACCGGTCACAGACTACTCTCCCCCCTTTTTGCCCTGCACAGGGCAAAGTTTTGGGAGATTTCGACCCTGACTTTACGGAAAAAGAAAGGGCCGGCACCAAATAGGTGATAACCTGTTGCATGCCAGCCATTAGCTGGGACCTTACAGCAGCCTCAGCCTTCAATTTGGCTACCGTCACGTCAGTAGAGGCAGTCCGCTCCTTGAAGGCCTTGACCTCAGTATAAGACTGAGTCAACTTAGCCTCAATTTCCTCCTTCTGCCTCTGCAGCTCTACTAACTGTGACTCTATCCTAGCCACCTGCGCATCTCGGTCAACAGTAGACTGTACATTCTCCGCCAGCTGTGCCCGCAATGCCGAAACCTGGTCCGAATTACTGGCACAGCATTGGCAGTGAATGGTCGGAGGAATTGTCTCCGTTGACTGAGACACCAGCGCAACTTCCTTTGGCTTGCAGATGCTAACCTCAAATGTATGCACAAGTTTGGCTAGCATCCGAAGCCGTTTGGTGGCCTTGTTCAACACCGTCCGTTTGTTAACACATAGCTTGTCATAGCTACAAGCCTGTGCTAACAAATCGGACCACAGCATTTCTGCTGACTTGTATGTGGTGGGGAGGATGGGATTAAATGTGCTGTGTCTGCTCAAGTGGTGCAGTGTGGGGAAGTCCATACTCACTTTTTGATGAGCGTCCATCTTCTCATTGGGGTCGTACCTCTTCGTCCTAATAGCTGCTTGGAAGAAGTCCTTTTTTTCTCCCGGATCGCTTCTTCCCGACCAGCCGGACTTGTACGCTGCTCCAACGAAGATGGATCTCCTTCAGTGACGTGTCCTCTTATCCCTTGCAATAACTCGAGCGATGCAGTGACCGTGTAAAGCAAACAGCAAAATATTAATTCACAGATAGATTATAGATTCTCTGCTAAAGATTTTGATCTGCGTTTGGTACTATAAGGAAGAGTCGCGTTACCTGTCCGAATTATCAGGTCCTAGACGCTCAGACCACTGACCGCGTCTCTCTTGCCTGATAATTCACAGTATAGCCGACCTCTAGCCTCAAAACCAAACACAGATTTCAAAATCTAAGCAGTGGGCCTGGCTCGCCAATGTAAAGGGGGAATATTAATCACCAATATTTATGCAAAAATATATCTTTATATAACAATAACACAATACTTTCACTTTGCCTTACGCTAATCACTAAACTAGCTGCATGCGCCTTACTAAACTAACTATCGCTAATAACCACACATTACACAGATAGTTATATATAAAACACAGTATTTATTAATACCAACAATATACTACGCACGCAATACACTAACACAGTACTAGAAACACAGCACTGAACTACACTACACGGTTCCCAAATTCCACCCACAAACTAACTATACAGTACACTCACATGTGTATTAGCAGCCCACCCCACCTGACTAATTCTATCCCTAAGAGAAACGGTAGCACAGCAGGGGTGACCGCAGGCCACAGACAGAAATACAGTCTGGGGAAATGGGGAGCAGGGATGCTCCTGCAGGCAATGCAAGGGTTAATACCTTGCAAGAGTATGATGGAATAGGGGTGGATAGTGGGGGTTAGGATCAGGGAGAGGGATGGTGGTGAGGGTGAGTGGTAATGGGAAAGGGGTTATAGGGGGTAAGTGAGGGGTAGGTAGGGGCTAGACAGGTTAATACTTAGTCCTTTCAGGGTTACTAGGCCTTCTCCAGGTGCACGTCATGGAGCTGCTCTCTCCCATGTCTCTCCTTGTAGTCCAGTTGCAAGAAACCCTGTTCCTGGCTTCGGGCTCATATATCAGCCTCAGAAACAGCCCACCTCCCCCCTCCTCAGGGATGTGACATCATAGTGTGACTGTGACGTATGCCTGCACTCAGGACTCCCAGTTGGCGCCCTGAGGCTAGCAGCACCACACGCCCAGCCATGTCACAAACATAAGGTGGGGCAGAGCATAGCAACTAGGCTGATAAACTCAACAAAAGGCCTCAGATCAATTGATCCCTTAGCCTTTGAAGTCACCAGCCACCTGGAGACATATCCACCCCACTGCAGGAACTGGCTAAACGCTGTCCCTATGGGGGGCATTTAAGCATATATATATGTATATAGATACTTGGGGCGCATCTATATACACATATATACTCATTATAAACCTGGGGCATACATGGGCAGTTATAGGCCCATATATATATATATATATATATATATATATATACCTGGGGGAGAGCCATGGCAGATACACATATATATGTATGCACTGCATACACACATCCCCATATATATATATATATATATATATATATATATCTACATGAGAGGGAATATATACACGGCCATACAGGAAATATATACTAACGGGGGCACAGATCATATAAGGGGGCACAGATCAACCAGGGACCACATATTTCCCACAGGGGCCACAATGAGCCCCTGTGGGCCACCAAGGGCAGATGTGCGCAGATGCTGGGCACATCTGAGCACATCATCCTATGATGTGGCAGTCAATGCATGCATATATATCATACATGCATGCAAAGTGTTTGCATGCATATATGGATATATATGCATACATCTCAACCCTTCCTCAACAAAGACGGTACGTTGTCCTTGTAACGGGGATCCAGCAGCGTAGCCACCCAGTACTCAGCACAAGTTAGAATGTGGGCAACTCTGCAGTTGTTGCGGAGACACTGCAGCATGTAATCGCTCTTTATTGCCAGGCTGCCCAGAGGCAACGAAAAGCTGTCCTCTGTGGGAGGTGTATCGTCTGTGTCCTCTGTATCCCCCCAGCCACACACCAGTGATGGCCATAAGCTGGTCTGGGTGCCACCCTGCTGTGAACAAGGATCCTCCTCCTCCATCTCCTCATCCTCCACCTCTACATCCTCCAGAACTGTGCCCTGGCTGGACAATTGTGTACCTGGCTTTTGTGGGTGCAGGAACCCCCCCCTCGGAGCCACTTGTGAATGACTGGCAGGAAACCCTACGAAATGATCCCTCTTCCTCCTCCTCCTCCTCCTGTGCCACATCCACTTCCATCATCGCCAGCAGCATTTTTCCAAGGAGGCATAGAAGTGGGATAGTTACGCTGAGAACGGCGTTATCGGCACTGGCCATGTTGGTGGAGCAATCGAAATAGCGCAACAAGGAACACAGGTCTCGCATGGAGGCCCAGTCATTGGTGGTGAAGTGGTGCTGTTCAGCAGAGCGACTCACCCGTGCGTGCTGCAGCTGAAACTCCACTATCGCCTGCTGCCGCTCGCACAGTCTGGCCAGCATGTGCAAGGTGGAGTTCCACCTTGTGGGAACGTTGCATATGAGGCGGTGAGTGGGAAGGCCGAAGTTACGCTGCAGCGCTGACAGGCGAGCAGCAGCAGGGTGAGAACGCCGAAAGCGCGCACAGACGGCCCGCACTTTATTCAGCAGCTCTGACATATTGGGGTAATTTTTAAGGAATCTCTGCACCACCAAATTCAGTACATGCGCCAGGCAAGGGATGTGCGTCAAACCGGCTAGTCCCAAAGATGCTACGAGATTTTGCCCATTATCGCACACCACCAAGCCTGGCTTGAAGCTTACTGGCACCAACCACTCATCGGTCGGTTGTTCAAGGCCCGTCCACAGCTCCTGCACGGTGTGGGGTTTGTCCCCCAAACAGATAAATTTTAAAACTGCCTGCTGTCGTTTACTCCTGGCTGTGCTGAAGTTGGTGGCGAAGGTGTTACGCTGACCGGATGAGGAGGCGGTAGAGGATGAGGAAGCGGAGTAGGAGGAGGAAGCAACAGGAGGCAAACTGAAGCGCCCTGCAATCCTCGGTGGTGGAAGGACATGCGGCAAACTGCTCTCCCCCTCAGGCCCAGCCTCCACTGCATTTACCCAGTGTGCTGTTACGGAGATAAAACGTCCCTGACCGTGCTTACTGGTCCATGTATCCGTAGTGAGGTACACCTTGCCATTGATGGCGTTGCGCAGTGCACACCTGATTTTGTCCCCCACTTGGTTGTGCAGGGAAGGAATGGCTCACCTGGAAACGTTGTTGCGGCTGGGCACGACGTACTGTGGGACAGCCACCGCCATAAGGCCTTTAAAACTCTTTGTCTCCTCCAGACGGAATGACAACATTTCAAAGGCCAGTAATTTTGATTCAGGGCCAAGGATCATGGGTCGGTAGGGGAAGTATTTCCTCTTTTGCTCCAGTGTTTGGGAGATGGAGAGCTGAACGCTTCTGTGGGACATTGTGGAGATGCTTGGTGACCCAGATGGTGGTGTTGCTGGCAGAACCTCTTTTTGAGGGGTGGCAGGTGGCACTGTCACTCCAGAGGTGGATGAAGAGGCCGAGACTGCAGCAGAAGAGGAAGCAGTAGGAGCCAGAGACCTTTCTTGGTTTTTGAGGTGTCTACTCCACTGCAGCTCATGCTTTGCACTTAGATGCCTGGTCATGCAGGTTGTGCTCAGGTTGAGAACGTTTATGCCTCGCTTTATGCTCTGATTGCACAGCGTGCAAACCACTCGTGTCTTGTCGTCAGCACATTGTCTGAAGAACTGCCACGCCGGGAATTCCTTGGAGCTGGCTTTGGTGTGCTCGGTCCCTTGCTGCGTTGGGCAGTAGCAGGCGTACTGTCTAGGGGACGGCGCTTCACTTTTGCATCCTGCTCCCTCTTCTACTGTGCTGGTGGCTCTGTGCGACCACCTCCTCTTCCTCCGAACTACACAGGTCACTCGCATGACCTTGATTCCATGTGGGGTCGAGGACCTCATCGTCCTCCACATCATCTTCCACCCAGTCTTCACCCCTGCCCTCCTTGTCAGTCTGCACACTTTCGAAAGCCCCAGCAGTTGGCACCTGTGTTTCGCCATCATCCGAGACGTGCTGCAATGCTCCTTTCATGTACTCATCTTGAAACATAAGTGGTTGGGCATCAGTGCACTAAATCTCTTCTACTTCTGGGGCAGGGATAGGTGGATGGCCCTGGAAAAACCCTGCTAACAGAGTTATCAAAAAGCAGATGAGACCGCTGCATGACTTGGGGCTCAGATTGCTTTGCTGATTTGCAAGGGGGTGAGGTGAAAGACTGATGGACATCGGCTGCAGGTGCCAACTCTGATCTTTCAGCAGGAGACTGGGTGGGAAACAATGTGAAGGAACTGGAGGCACTGTCAGCAACCCAATCTACTATTGCCTGTACTTCTTCTGGCCTCACCATTCGTAGAGCTGCATTAGGCCCGACCAAATACCGCTGTAGGTTTTGTCGCCTACTCTGACCTGAGGAAGGGGTTTAACTTGTGCGTGTAGCTGGCACAGATCGACCACGTCCTCTCCCTGCAACAGGAGCTCCACCAGCAGCACCACGACCTGGGCCATGTCCCTTATTTGACGCTCTCCTCCTATTTCTCAAATTTAGGATCTTGCCCTAAATGAGTGTTTTATTAATAGCAAAATAGAACTACAGTATGTAAAGGGTGTATCTCACACGTACAGATGCAGAGTAGGCCGCAATTAAAGATTTTTGCCAAAAATTTGTATTTTATTAATAGCAGAATAGAACCACAGTATCTAAAGGGTGTATCTCGCAATGACATATGCAGCAAAGGCTGCAAAATTAAGTTTTTTGCCCAAAATGGGTGTCTTTTTTATATCAGAATATGACAGCAGTATATAACGCTTGAATTTCACACGTGCAGATGCAGCAAGGGCTGTAAAATTTAGTATTTTGCCCACAAAGGGTGTTTTTAAAAAAAACTGAAAATTATAGCTGTATTTCTAGCTTAAATTGCACACTGACTGTAAAGGCACCAGATGTAGGATATTGCCAAAAAAAGGTGTTTTTAAAAAAAATTATTTTAAAGTATTTCAAGCTTGGATTTGAATGTCACAAAAGCACATATGCTGTGCTGGTGCACCGAGCTTGCATAAAATGGCCGCCGCCGCCCACCAAACTAACAGACGGATAAAAGTTATTTTTCTCTGTCACTGGGCTCAGGGCAGTGTGAAAAGATTGTGCACTGCACCCACACAACAAAATCTATGTTGATCGCTGAGTTCAATTGGAGTTCTGAGTTCTGATTAAAGATTCTGTCCTATTCTCTCCCTCACAGCAGCAGCATCCTCTCACTACACTAAGCACAGCAGAGTGACGTGCAGTGCTACGTGACTCCAGCTTATATAGATGCTGGGTCACGTGCTGCACTGGCCAATCACAGCCATGCCATTAGTAGGCATGGCTGTGATGGCTTCTAAGGGCACACAAGTTAAATGCTTGTTGTTTGGCTGCCCTGCAGCCTTTCAAAAAGCGCCTTTAAATCGCAGAACACTGAACTCGAACCCGAACTTTTACTGAAATGTTCCGGATCGGGTCCGGGGGCCAAAAATCCTAAAGTTCGGTACGAACCCGAACTTTACAGTTCGGGTTCACTCAACCCTAATCAACTGGTATTGTATCCTATATCAAACTGATACAGTATTATGCTGAATGATCGCATAGCCAATATCCATTTGCACCTATAGTTATTTACAAGGCTGTGGATCTGTACAAGATGTTCTAGCAGCAAATCTTATTAAGGAAGGAACACAATACCAATTTAATATCAAAATTGACTTATTATAAGGTGAAAAGTTGTTATCGCAAGCCCCCATGTAATTAGGGGTCAAATTTACAGAGACACATGCTGGAGCATCTAAGATATGATTCTCATATTGTGTCACCAGGTGACTGGTAGTCAAAATTACAGGGACACATGCTGAAGCAAATAGGAAGCTGCGTTCCATATAAAAGGCGTTAGTGTATTCTCATATGTCCCCAGTAGAGTTGAGCGAACACCTGGATGTTCGAGTTCGAGAAGTTCGGCCGAACTTCCCGGAAATGTTCGGGTTCGGGATCCGAACCCAACCCGAACTTCGTCCCGAACCCGAACCCCATTGATGTCAATAGGGACCCAAACTTTTCGGCACTAAAAAGGCTGTAAAACAGCCCAGGAAAGGGCTAGAGGGCTGCAAAAGGCAGCAAAATGTAGTTAAATCCCCTGCAAACAAATGTGGATAGGGAAATGAATTAAAATAAAAATAAAATAAATAAAAATTAACCAATATCAATTGGAGAGAGGTCCCATAGCAGAGAATCAGGCTTCATGTCAGCAGAGAATCATTCTTCATGTCATAGCAGAGAATCAGGCTTCACGTCACCCAACATTGGAACAGTCCATTGTCAGATATTTAGGCCCCGGCACCCAGACAGAGGAGAGAGGTCCCATAACAGAGATTCAGGCTTCATGTCAGCAGAGAATCAGTCTTCATGTCATAGCAGAGAATCATGCTTCACGTCACCCACCACTGGAACAGTCCATTGTCAGATATTTAGGCCCAGGCAGAGGAAAGAGGTCCCATAGCAGAGAATCTGGCTTCATGTCAGCAGAGAATCAGTCTTCATGTCCTAGCAGAGAATCATGCTTCACGTCACCCACCACTGGAACAGTCCATTGTCAGATATTTAGGCCCAGGCACCCAGGCAGAGGAGAGAGGTCCCATAACAGAGATTCAGGCTTCATGTCAGCAGAGAATCAGTCTTCATGTCATAGCAGAGAATCATGCTTCACGTCACCCAACATTGGAACAGTCCATTGTCATATAATTTAGGCCCCGGCACCCAGACAGAGGAGAGAGGTCCCGTAACAGAGAATCTGGCTTCATGTCAGCACAGAATCAGTCTTCATGTCATAGCAGAGAATCAGGCTTCATGTCACCCACCACTGGAACAGGCCACTGTCAGATATTTTTAGGCCCCGGCACCCAGACAGAGGAGAGGTTCATTCAACTTTGGGTTGCCCCGCAATATAATGGTAAAATGAAAATAAAAATAGGATTGAATGAGGAAGTGCCCTGGAGTACAATAATATATGGTTAAGGGGAGGTAGTTAATGTCTAATCTGCACAAGGGATGGACAGGTCCTGTGGGATCCATGCCTGGTTCATTTTTATGAACGTCAGCTTGTCCACATTGGCTGTAGACAGGCGGCTGCGTTTGTCTGTAATGACGCCCCCTGCCGTGCTGAATACACGTTCAGACAAAACGCTGGCCGCCGGGCAGGCCAGCACCTCCAAGGCATAAAAGGCTAGCTCTGGCCACGTGGACAATTTGGAGACCCAGAAGTTGAATGGGGCCGAACCATCAGTCAGTACGTGGAGGGGTGTGCACACGTACTGTTCCACCATGTTAGTGAAATGTTGCCTCCTGCTAACACGTTCCGTATCAGGTGGTGGTGCAGTTAGCTGTGGCGTGGTGACAAAACTTTTCCACATCTCTGCCATGCTAACCCTGCCCTCAGAGGAGCTGGCCGTGACACAGCTGTGTTGGCGACCTCTTGCTCCTCCTCTGCCTTCGCCTTGGGCTTCCACTTGTTCCCCTGTGACATTTGGGAATGCTCTCAGTAGCTCGTCTACTAACGTGCGCTTGTACTCGCGCATCTTCCTATCACGCTCCAATGAATGAAGTAAGGTGGGCACATTGTCTTTGTACCGTGGATCCAGCAGGGTGGCAACCCAGTAGTCCGCACACGTTAAAATGTGGGCAACTCTGCTGTCGTTGCGCAGGCACTGCAGCATGTAGTCGCTCATGTGTGCCAGGCTGCCCAGAGGTAAGGACAAGCTGTCCTCTGTGGGAGGCGTATCGTCATTGTCCTGCGTTTCCCCCCAGCCACGCACCAGTGATGGGCCCGAGCTGCTTTGGGTGCCACCCCGCTGTGAACATGCTTCATCCTCATCCTCCTCCACCTCCTCCTCATCCTCGTCCTCCTTGTCCTCCAGTAGTGGGCCCTGTCTGGCCACATTTGTACCTGGCCTCTGCTGTTGCAAAAAACCTCCCTCTGAGTCACTTCGAAGAGACTGGCCTGAAAGTGCTAAAAATGACCCCTCTTCCTCCTCCTCCTCCTGGGCCACCTCCTCTTCCATCATTGCCCTAAGTGTTTTCTCAAGGAGACATAGAAGTGGTATTGTAAAGCTGACAACGGCGTCATCGCCACTGGCCATGTTGGTGGAGTACTCGAAACAGCGCAACAGGGCACACAGGTCTCGCATGGAGGCCCAGTCATTGGTGGTGAAGTGGTGCTGTTCCGCAGTGCGACTGACCCGTGCGTGCTGCAGCTGAAACTCCACTATGGCCTGCTGCTGCTCGCACAGTCTGTCCAGCATGTGCAAGGTGGAGTTCCACCTGGTGGGCACGTCGCATATGAGGCGGTGAGCGGGAAGGCCGAAGTTAAGCTGTAGCGCAGACAGGCGAGCAGCGGCAGGATGTGAACGCCGGAAGCACGAACAGACGGCCCGCACTTTATGCAGAAGCTCTGACATGTCGGGGTAGTTGCGAATGGACTTCTGCACCACCAAATTCAGCACATGCGCCAGGCAAGGGATGTGCGTCAAACCGGCTAGTCCCAGAGCTGCAACGAGATTTCGCCCATTATCTCACACCACCAGGCCGAGCTTGAGGCTCACCGGCAGCAACCACTCGTCGGTCTGTTGTTCTATACCCCGCCACAACTCCTGTGCGGTGTGGGGCCTGTCCCCCAAACATATGAGTTTCAGAATGGCCTGCTGACGTTTACCCTGGGCTGTGCTGAAGTTGGTGGTGAAGGTGTGTGGCTGACTGGATGAGCAGGTGGAAGAAGGGGAGGAGGAAGCTGAGTAGGAGGAGGAGGAGACAGGAGGCAAAGAATGTTGCCCTGCGATCCTTGGCGGCGGAAGGACGTGCGCCAAACAGCTCTCTGCCTGGGGCCCAGCCGCCACTACATTTACCCAGTGTGCAGTTCCCTGGCCGTGTTTACTGGTCCACGTATCTGTGGTTAGGTGGACCTTGCCACAGATGGCGTTGCGCAGTGCACACTTGATTTTATCGGATACTTGGTTGTGCAGGGAAGGCACGGCTCTCTTGGAGAAGTAGTGCCGGCTGGGAACAACATACTGTGGGACAGCAAGCGACATGAGCTGTTTGAAGCTGTCTGTGTCCACCAGCCTAAAAGACAGCATTTCATAGGCCAGTAGTTTAGAAATGCTGGCATTCAGGGCCAGGGATCGAGGGTGGCTAGGTGGGAATTTACAGTTTCTCTCAAATGTTTGTGAGATGGAGAGCTTAACGCTGCCGTGTGACATGGTTGAGATGCTTGGTGACGCAGGTGGTGGTGTTGGTGGTACATCCCATGTTTGCTGGGCGGCAGGTGCCAACGTTCCTCCAGAGGCGGAGGAAGAGGCCAAGGCGGCAACAGCAGAAGAGGCCGAGGCGACAGCAGCAGAAGAGATAGCAGGGGGAGCCTGAGTGACTTCCTTGTTTTTAAGGTGTTTACTCCACTGCAGTTCATGCTTTGCATGCAGGTGCCTGGTCATGCAGGTTGTGCTAAGGTTCAGAACGTTAATGCCTCGCTTCAGGCTCTGATGGCACAGCGTGCAAACCACTCGGGTCTTGTCATCAGCACATTGTTTGAAGAAGTGCCATGCCAGGGAACTCCTTGAAGCTGCCTTTGGGGTGCTCGGTCCCAGATGGCGGCGGTCAGTAGCAGGCGGAGTCTCTTGGCAGTGGGTGTTCTGCTTTTGCCCACTGCTCCCTCTTTTTCTTTTGCTACGCTGTTGGCTCGGTCTCACCACTGCCTCTTCCTCCGAACTGTGAAAGTCAGTGGCACGACCTTCATTCCATGTGGGGTCTAGGACCTCATCGTCCCCTGCATCGTCTTCATCCCTGACCTCCTGTTCAGTCTGCACACTGCAGAAAGACGCAGCAGTTGGCACCTGTGTTTCGTCATCATCAGAGACGTGCTGAGGTGGTATTCCCATGTCCTCATCATCAGGAAACATAAGTGGTTGTGCGTTAGTGCATTCTATCTCTTCCACCGCTGGGGAAGGGCTAGGTGGATGCCCTTGGGAAACCCTGCCAGCAGAGTCTTCAAACAGCATAAGAGACTGCTGCAAAACTTGAGGCTCAGACAGTTTCCCTGATATGCATGGGGGTGATGTGACAGACTGATGGGCTTGGTTTTCAGGCGCCATCTGTGCGCTTTCTGCAGAAGACTGGGTGGGAGATAATGTGAACGTGCTGGATCCACTGTCGGCCACCCAATTGACTAATGCCTGTACCTGCTCAGGCCTTACCATCCTTAGAACGGTATTGGGCCCCACCAAATATCCCTGGGACCTGAGGTAGTTGGTACACTAGGACGTGTGGCCGTGGCAGAACGGCCACGTCCTCTCCCAGCACCAGAGGGTCCACTAACACCACCACGACCATGTCCGCGTCCGCGTCCCTTACTAGATGTTTTCCTCATTGTTACCGTTCACGACAATAAGAAAAATATTATTTGGCCCAATGTATTGAATTCAAATTCAGGCCTTTTTTTACAGACACCTAACAGTATCTGGCTATCTATTTAGGTACCGTATTACACTAATACAGGCACAGCAGTAATGACAGATTTAACTGAATATAAATTTGAGGCCTATTATTTAGGCGCTGGGTGACAGGTATACGTTTACGGACAGAATTAGACTTGGATATGCACAGTAGCGTGTGTGTGAAGTTATTGAGAATGACCCTATCAGCACCTTGAATCTAATATACCCTTTTAGGGATAGATTTAAAGTAGGCCTGATACAGCAGAAACCACTAATTTAGGAAATTGCTAGGTTGGGAATTGTATTTCAACCCAGAACAAAAACTGTGCTTTTACGGACACAAAATAACTTGACCAGCTACAGCAATAGCCACAGATTTAGCTGAATATAAATTTGAGGCCTATTATTTAGGCGCTGGGTGACAGGTATACGTTTACGGACAGAATTAGACTTGGATATGCACAGTAGCGTGTGTGTGAAGTTATTGAGAATGATACTATCAGCACCTTGAATCTAATATACCCTTTTAGGGATAGATTTAAAGTAGGCCTGATACAGCAGAAACCACTAATTTAGGAAATTGCTAGGTTGGGAATTGTATTTCAACCCAGAACAAAAACTGTGCTTTTACGGACACAAAATAACTTGACCAGCTACAGCAATAGCCACAGATTTAGCTGAATATAAATTTGAGGCCTATTATTTAGGCGCTGGGTGACAGGTATACGTTTACGGACAGAATTAGACTTGGATATGCACAGTAGCGTGTGTGTGAAGTTATTGAGAATGACCCTATCAGCACCTTGAATCTAATATACCCTTTTAGGGATAGATTTAAAGTAGGCCTGATACAGCAGAAACCACTAATTTAGGAAATTGCTAGGTTGGGAATTGTATTTTAACCCAGAACAAAAACTGTGCTTTTACGGACACAAAATAACTTGACCAGCTACAGCAATAGCCACAGAATTATCTGAATATAAATTTGAGGCCTATTATTTAGGCGCTGGGTGACAGGTATACGTTTACGGACAGAATTAGACTTGGATATGCACAGTAGCGTGTGTGTGAAGTTATTGAGATTGACCCTATCAGCACCTTGAATCTTATATACCCTTTTAGGGATAGATTTAAATAACCACACTATTGATGGTTAAATGGACTTGGTGGCAGCTTGCCCCTGATGTAGGATATAGCCAAAAAATAACCACACTATTGATGGTTAAATGAACTTGGTGGCAGCTTGCCCTTGATGTAGGATATAGCCAAAAAATAACCACACTATTGATGGTTAAATGGACTTGGTGACAGCTTGCCCCTGATGTAGGATATAGCAAAAAATAACCACACTATTGATGGTTAAATGGACTTGGTGGCAGCTTGTGCTGGCGCACAACAAGCCACAAAATGGCCGCCGATCACCCCAGAAAAAAGTGACTGAAAAACGCTCTGAGCAGCCTAAAAACAGTGAGCAATTGAATAGCAGCAGTTCAATGATCCACAGCTGTAGATCGATCACTGTCTTAAGTGTTTTGGAGGAGTTAATCACTGCCTAATCTCGCCCTAACGTCGCAGCTGCAACCTCTCCCTACACTTGTAACAGCAGAGTGACGTGCAGCGCTACGTGACCCAAGCTTATATAGAGAGGCTGGGTCACATGCTGAACTGGCCAATCACAGCCATGCCAATAGTAGGCATGGCTGTGATGGCCTCTTGGGGCAAGTAGTATGATGCTTGTTGATTGGCTGCTTTGCAGCCTTTCAAAAAGCGCCAAGAAAGTGCCGAACACCGAACCCGAACCCGGACTTTTACGAAAATGTTCGGGTTCAGGTCCGTGTCACGGACACCCCAAAATTCGGTACGAACCCGAATTATACAGTTCGGGTTCGCTCATCCCTAGTCCCCAGGTCACTGTTTTATATTTGACTACTCAATAAAGCAGGTAAAGCTACTCGCTTCATTTAGTCCTTTCGTCTCTCGGTATGAAGACGGAAGATCCACTCCAGTTCTTTTCTGAGTAGTCTCCTGTCCAAATTACCTCCTCTTGGGGATTGGCGCACATGCTCAATGCCTTGGAAATACATTACTTTGGTACTCCTAGTATGCACCTCACCTACATGCCGTGCAATCGGGGTATCTCGGTTATTCTAGACATCATTTAGATGTTCCCCTATCCTGCATCGCAATTCACGTATTGTCTTACCGACATATTGTAGGCCACAGTCAGATGTCATCAAGTAGATGTCCTGCATGTAATCAGTGACCGAATGTTATACATTTCCGAGGTGACTGCTGGTAAAAGTTTTACCTGTCTTGATGGAGGTGCATGCAATACAGCTGCTGCATCTACAGTATATGTGCCTTTTCAGATTAGATGTTAGCCAGGTTTGTGTTTGTGTGAGTGTGAGGTAACTGTGAACCAGTCTATCTTTGAGGTTTCTACCTCTACGATAAGTTATTGATGGAGGGTTCCCCACTAGGTCACCCACATCTGGTTCTGTTCGTAGGATACCCCAATGGCAGGTAATTATGGTTTTTACCGCTTCATGCCCTGTATCAAAAGTCCCGATGATTCTCTTGACTTTGTCTTCTTTTGTTACCTCTTTTGGACTAAGAAGGGACTCCCAATCACAACACCGGGCAAGATGGTAGGCCTTTTTAAGGGTATCATCAGGGTAACCACACGACCTGAACCTCTTTCTTAAATCATCCGCTGTTTTTTTATTTATTTTTTTACTCAAGCGCCTCTGAGCAATTTCTTCTTGCCCTTAGGTACTGCCCCTTGGGTATACCTCTGCGCAGAGCCTGCAGATGCCAACGACTCCATTCTAATAAGCTGTTTGTCGCAGTTGGTTTACGGAACATTCTGGTTGTGATGCGACCATCACTTCCTTTTGTAATATACAGATCCAGAAAGGTGATCTCCCACTTTTCCACTGTTGACGTGAAAAAAATCCAAAATCATTCACATTTAGCTGTTTGACTAATCCATCAAATTCCTGTTCACTTCCTTTTCATAGGATCAGGATGTCATCTATAAATCGTAACCAAAGTTGTATACAAGATGACCATCTATCACAGCCGTCGCCAAAGACTATCTCCTTCTCCCAGCAGCCCAGGTATAGGTTCGCAAATGTAGGGGCACAAGGACTGCCCATTGCGACACCCCCCCCCCCCCTCCCGAGATGGCAGAAGATTTTACCATTGAATGTGAAAATATTACGATCCAAAATGAACCGTAAGAGAGAGAGATCAAATTCATTATGTTTTTCACAATGTGTCCCCCTATCCTTCAAAAAGTATCCTATGGTGTGGATGCCTTTGTCATGTGGTATTGATGAATATAAAGATTCCACATCCAGGCTTGCTAGACTCAAACTTCCAATGCCAGATATGATGGATCTACCTTTTAATGGATTCTGACCTTAAAAGCATGCCAGTACTGGGTAGGAAAGCAGTAGAAAATCCATCTCTTTATGATCAATATGGGACTCACTTATAGCTTCTCTTAACAACTCTGTTACTGTAGTTCTTTTTTTTAAAGAGTAGTAGGGTTCTCCATCATTACTTCATAACACTCAGTCTCGTCTAGGATCATCCAGTAGCGGATCCAGAGCCTGGTCTCGGAAGAGGCACTTCCAGATTATTTTCTGTGCTTATAGAACAGACTACACAGTGTAGAGGTATTTTATGTGTATAAAATAAACATATTTCACATGAAAACTTACAATTACTTGGCTTGGCCCTTAGGGATCTCGGACACCACTTCAACACTTTGGTTTGGGGGCTAGGTGGAGCTGATGTGTTTTATCCTAATGAGAAAGATTTCATAATAAGGAATTGGAGAAGGGGCAGAGGGATAGCAGAGAAGGGAAAGGCTGGTGCTGCTACTAGGGGGTCATACCATGGGGGAGTAATAAAGCCCACTATAATCTCCCCCCCCCCCCCCCCCCGGTAGTATTAATTCTCCTTATAATGTCACAGTGCAAAAAATACCCCCTTGTAATGCCCCCTGTTGAGCTAATGTCCCCATAGTGCCCCCATAATATGCCAGTATAAAATAACCCTATATAGTGCCCCCAGTAAATGCCCCCATAGTGCTACTCTCCCCCCTTCCTCCTAGTGCCCTCCATAAATGCCCCCATAGTGCTACTCTCCCCCTTCCCCATAGTACCCATCATAATGTGTCCCAGTATAAAATGCTACTGTACAGAGCCCCCCATATAAAATACCCCTTCTTTGTGGCTTCAGTAGATGCCCCTATAGTGCCCACCAATAATGTGCCAGTAAAAAGTGCCCCCATAGTGCAACCCAATAATGTGCCAAAAAAAGTGTCCCCAATAATGTGCCAGTAATAAGTTGCCCCATAGATGCCACCCAATCATGTGCCAGTAACAAGAGCTCCCCCAATCATGTGCCAGTAACAAGAGCCCCCCCCAATCATGTGTCAGTAACAAGAGCCCCCTGAATAATGTGCCAGTAATAACTGCCCCATAGATGCCCCTTAATAATGTGCAATTAAAATGTGCCCCCATAGATACCCCCCAATCATGTGCCAGTAAGACGTGCCTCCATAGATGCCCCCAATCAAGTGCCAGGAACAAGAGCACCCCCCCCAATCAAGTGCCAGGAACAAGAGCACCCCCCCAATCATGTGCCAGGAACAAGAGCACCCCCCCAATCAAGTGCCATGAACAAGAGCACCCCCCCCAATCATGTGCCAGGAACAAGAGCACCCCCCAATCATGTGCCAGGAGCAAGAGCACTCGCCAATCATGTGCCAGGAACAAGAGCACCCCCCCCCCCTTAGATCTGCCAGTGGGATCATCTCACACATATTGATATATTGGGACTTGTCTAAGATCACAATATTTCCCCCTTTGTCTGAGGGTTTAATTATTACTGATTCATCTCTTTCCAGAGATAGGAGTCCTGCCAGTTCCATCTCCGATATATTATTGTAATGGGGGACATTATTCTCAAGATGTCTCAGTTCTTCTGTGACAACATTTAAAAAAGTGTCAAGTGGGGAGTTGTCACTCACAGGCGTGGTCTTCATGGAGGGCAAATGAAGGTTAGTGTAAGGGCCCGCACCCAAACCTCTCTGTCCCGCTACCCACAGCTCTGCCAGCAACTGCACGCCTGACATATCTTCTGATGTAATCCCTAATTCTTGACATTGTAGTGCATTGTGTGTTCGGGAGAACTTCTTCCATTTAAGTCTGCGGATAAAGAGGTTTAAATCTTTCACCCAATCAAAGGCCTTAAATGTGCTGCTGGGTATGAAGGATAGACCCCTTCTTAAGAGGAGAAGTTCTCCTTCTGTAAGCCACCTTTTAGAGGTGTTGATGATCTGTAGACTGTCTGTGTTGTTGCATTTGGAGTGACACATGTTTACTGATTTTGCTTGCCCCGTAGAAGGTACTCTGATACCGGAGGGGTGTTCCCTAAAAAAAACACCTCTATTTGATCGGGTACTACCTCTGTCTTTTCTAGTATTACCCTGACCCCTGTTTCCTCTGTAATTGGGTGATTGTTTACTTTTAGGGTCCTGTTGATAAGATGATATCATCTGTCTTAAAAGCAGAATAATAGAAATTTAGAAAATAGCAATTTTTTCCAGATTTTCTGTAAATTTGGGATTTTTATTTATAAATAAAGACAAGAGGTATACCACTGACATGAAATACGATATGTTGAGACAATAATCTACAAATCACTCAGATAAGTAAAAGCATTACATGGTAATTACCACACAAAGTAGAGTCAGATTTGTAAAAATAGGCTCTGTCAATAAGGTGAAAAATGAGGAAGGGGTTAAGTTTCAGTACATTAAAAGAATATTTAACTAATGTGCTACATTTGTCTGTGGTGTTTGTTCTTTTGTTTGCAATTTATGCATCGCATGTTAACAAACTGGTTAAAGTGTATCTACTATCAAAAAGGTAAAACATCACAATTATAACAGGTGACATGATTAGGAAAAGTTTAACTTCTCCATCAAATGTAAACTACTTAACCCAGGTTAAAGTACAGGTTGCGCTGATGTCCCATGCCTGCTGTTGCCTCATTAATATTTGTGGGCAGTCAGCCGTCTGGGTCTACTTGCCTTCCGTTCCCAGCCAACTGCGGTCCAGGCATCTTGGTTGTCTTCTTCAGGATGTTGCCTGTGTCCCCTGTGTAGGCCTAAGGGCCTGTCCTATATGGTGCTCTCTTGTTCCCAGCCGCTTAAAGGGAGAGTGCGTGCACATTCAAATCCTTCCCCAGCCTATCACCTGCCTGAGTACATAAGGCACCTTCCCCAGTTTAAGGGTGCTTGAGCTTTATGTTTCTAGTCTCTAGTTAAACAGTGAAGGTGGGTTATTCGGTCTGCCTGCCCGTGTACTGAAATTCGCCATGTAAAACCGACTGATGCTGCCTACCTTGACCGTAGCTTGTTTCCCATAATGCTTTATTGCCACCTGCCCTGACCTCGGACATGCTTCTCGGATACTTTTAAACTCTGGCTGCACTGACCTCAGCCCTTCTCCTGACTACGAATATGCATGACCCCTCAGTGCTTCACAGCAGTGTCTCTGACCCCTCTAGGTCAGCAGCAAAGTACACTATCTCATGAAGTAGCTGCCTAGTAGCTCACCTGATGCAATGACCAGATCCCTGCATAGGGGTTAAAGGGTGAAAACCAGGAGATTGCCAGGATAAACCCTTAGAGTTAGCCCAAAGCTAAACTGGCAAGCTGGTACAGTGGATCCACACCCACTGCCCATTAAACTACACTAGGTCCAGGTGACATTTACTCCAAGTCCAATTTCAGATATTTAAAGAGACTGTAATCACAGGGTTTGCTCCATAGGACTGTTGCATAGCAAATGTGGTGCCAATATTCAAAAAGGTGTGAAATAGTGAACCCGGCAACCATCTATATTTGGTAAAATATTTGAGTGTCAACATAATAACCTTAGAACACAACATCAGCTCATTTATGAAGGATCAGTTCTGCCAAACTAATCATCTTCTATGAGGAGGTAAGTTCCAGACTGGATGATTGTAAGGCTATGGATGTTATGCGTCTAGATCTTTCAAAAGTGCTCAGTACATAAAATGAGAATATGCATTTGGAATACAGTATAAGTATGCATGGTTTAACAACTGGCCCAGGAAAGGAAACAGTTTCTTAAAGGGGTAATTGGTCAATTCAAGTTATCCCAGTTCTTCCCTGTACCCCCCAGGTCCATCCAAAATGAACGAAGCAGCAGGTCAAGCATGCACACTGCCACTCCAATTATCACTATGGGACTGACGGAGACAGCCAACTACAGTGCTTGGTAATTTCCATCAGGTCCCATAAAGATGAAAGTAGTTGTGCGCATGCTTGACCTGGTCCGATTCCTATCACTGGGACCTCCACCGATCTAACAGTTATCCCCTATCCACATGATCAGCATCAGGCACTGGCGTGTGGAAATCCTGGATGATCCACTCCTGATTCAACTTTACAAAGGTCAGTCTCTCCACATTTTGGATGAAAAGACGAGTTCTCCTTGGGATGACTATGCTCCCAGCCGCACTAAACACCCACTCTGATGCCACACTACTGGCTGGTCAGAAAAGCTTGTCCAGGGCAAAATCGGCCAGTTGCGGCCATAAATCAAGTTTGTCCAGTAGTCTAGGGAATCTTACTTGTGGGATGGCAGGGTGCAGTCCATCTATGCCATCCCCTGCTGGTTCGGGTTCTGCTCCATGTCTTGCTGCTGCTGGTGGGTGGTTTCTTCACTAGGCAGGTGAAGAAAAGAGCTCATCAGAGACTATAGACTTAAGTTGCTGTGTATAAAAGGTGTATACTGTTACTCTGAGGGAGTGATGTTATTTACTCGGGACTGAATGTTGAGGGGGATATGTTTACATGGGATTGCATGTTGGAGGCAGCCGGGGAGAGGGTGATTATTATTTATTTGGGACTTTATGTTGAAGGCAGCTGGGGAGGAGGTGATGTTATTTACATGGGACTCTAGGGCGGAAGGAGGGAAATAGTGTTATTTAAATGGGACTATATATTGGAGGGGCTGAAGAGAGCGGAGTGATGTTATTTACATATGACTATATTTTGGAAGGGGCAGGAAAGATGGTGTGATGTTATTTACATAGGGCTGTATGATGGAGGGAGGAATATAACTACAGGGAGCACTGCCTGTAGCAGGGACATTATAAGCATTCTTATTACCACTGGGGGCTCTATAGGAGGGACTTATAGATCCACGTTATTACTACTGAGGGGGCTGTCAAGAGCTTTATTACCACTAGGAGAACTATAGGGGGCCTTATTTATACTGGGGGCTCTGTGAGGGTATTATTAACCCCTTAGTGACCACTAATACACCTTTTTACTGACGTTAACAAAGGGGGTTTTAGCTAAACAGCTGGCTTTAATAAATCATTACATGTACTTAAAATAGTGCATTAAAAACTATAACTTGTCCTGCAAAAAATCTCTTGGAATGCATTTAAAAAAAATGTGCGTGGTCACTAAGGACTGGAGGGCTCTATACCTGGAGGGCTCTTCTACTAATGGGGGCACTCTTGGGGAGCGTTATCGTGGTTGGGGGCACTGTAGGGGGCAGTATTACTAATGAGGGCATTCTTAGGGAGCATTATCACTGTTGGGGCATTATCACTAATGAGGGCATACTATTGGGGGGACTTTGAGGACCATTTTTACTATGGTCGGCATTCATTTTACTTCAGGATAGTATTTGGGGGTATTGGGGAGCAGAACGAGCAGCAGGATAACACTGGGGGGACTCCAGGTTGGAGGATGATTATAGAAAAGAGAGGAAGCTGAGATGTCTGTGTGTTACACCCTGCAGAGACGAGTTGCGGCAAAAAGAAGTTGCCCGGACCAAATACCAAATGGAGAAGATGATGACAGAGAAGATCTACATCAGAGGAGATGTCACCTGGGAGGCCCTGGATTTGACAGGTATGTGCTGCTGTATAGCAAGTACAGCAAAATACGGTGTGTTGGGGGGGGGGGGGGGGGCGACTTAGAGAACAGAGCCATATTCATTGGGGCTTGGGCCCCGGATCTTTTGAGACCATAGCAACGTCCCTGGCTGCCACCCTGCTGACTCAGGGCCATGCTACCACCTTGTTGGCTCAGACGCTGCCTCACTTGCAATCTGCCATCCTCTTTTCCTGATGATGATAAAGCCCCCTCTTCACCTGACTCAAATCATCGTCACTACTACTGTCTGCACATCACTGATGTCACCCTCACCAGTCACCTGTCTGTCCAACAAACTGTAAATTAAAAGCAACTGCAAGGGGAAAAGAGCACTACTATCAGACTGCAATTTTACCCCAGAAGCAAGGATGAATAGAAGTAGTTATATATATATGAAATAAATACACCACAAAACTATTTGTATCAGGCCGCAAATTCACCCCAAAAACAAGGATGAATGGATGTACTTTTATATATTTAAAATAAACACACCCCAAAACTATTTGTATCAGGCCGCAAATTCACACCAGAAGCAAGGATGAATGGAAGTACTTATATAATTGAAATAAACACAACCCAAAACTGGTTGTATCAGACTGCAAATTCACCCCAAAAGCAAGGATGAATGGATGTACTTTTATATATTTATATGGTGACAGGTCCTCTTTAACATGGTGATCCTGCCCCAATTTATACACTATTTTAGCACCTGCCCAGTCTGGTTTCAAGACCAAATCATCAAGACAATTGAGGCTTTAATAAATAAGTTAATATGGTGCAGAAAGAGGGTAAGATTGAAATTAGCTTATCTTAACATACCAGAAGTCAGGGGTGGGGGGGGGGGAACTATCTTTCAATTGTTGGAGTCCAGGCAACTGAATATGCCTGTTTATAGACCTTCCTCACTGTGCCATCTTTATGATAAGTTGTGGTGCTGACTTAAAATGTTTTTGGGATAACTAAAGCTAGAACACATTCACCATTATGGGGAAATAACTATCTGAAGGAGAAGATGGAGAAGATGCAATATTGTTTACATCTCGCAACTGTACAAAGATGGTGTTAAGAGTTTTGAAGCTCTTAACCCATGCAAACATGGCGCCTGCTCGTGCGTGCAGCTGGCGTCATGGGCGGTGGGTCTCCACTGTTTCAAACAGCAAAGAAACCAATGGCTGTGAATAATGCGGATCACGGTCATTAAAGTCTTTTGATGCAGTGATCAAGTGAGAGCTTGCTCTTCCGGGCCAATGAGGATGCAGTTAATTGAATTCAATACACTGGGTCTCTCTGAAGAGACCCAGGGTATTAAAACTGCAATTCTTATTTTGTCCAGCAGATGTCAAGCCAACATTAGAAATAGGTTTTGTAGGCTCAAATACAAGCTTCAAAATCATAAAAAAGTTTTAAAAAACTTGAAAAATATATAAAAAAATATAAAAGTTTAAATCACCCCCCTTTCTGTAGAATAAAAATAAATAAATACATAAATAACAAAAAATATAAACATCATGGGCATCACCGCGCCCGAAAACGCCCATACTATTAAAATATTAAAATATTTTTCCAATGAGCATGCCGTTAATTGAATTCAATACACTGGGTCTCTCTGAAGAGACCCACGGTATTGAAGCTGCAATTTTTATTTCAGCCAGCAGATGGCAAGCCAACATTAGAAATGGGTTTTGTAGGCTCAAATATAAGCTTCAAAATCATAAAAAAGTTAAAAATAACTGTTAAAAATATATAAAAAAAATAAAAGTTTAAGTCCCCCCCTTTTCGTAGAATTAAAAAAATAAAATACATAAATAACAAAAAATATAACCATCATGGGCATCACCGCATCCGAAAACGCCCATACTATTAAATGGCAAATGGTGTAACAGAAAAAAGGGTCAAAATTGCCAATTTTCTATTTTTTCATTGCTTCTCTTACCCAAAAAATTTAATAAAATGTGACAAAAAAGGTCACACACACTCCAAAATGGTATCAATAAAAACTACAGATCGTACCATAAAAAATGAGCCCCAACACAACTTAGTAGACATACCGTAACTATAAAAAAGTTATGGGGTCAGAATATGATGATGTAAATTTTTTTATTTTTTCAAAGTTTACATTTATTTTTACACTATTTAGACATTACAAAAACGATAAATATGTGCTATTTTTGTAGCTGTACTAAATGAAGGCCAAATGTTAGTTTTGCCACAAAGGGAATTCCATGGGAACAAATCCCGTAAAACAGTGAATTTTTTTTCAATTCCACCCCATTTGGAATTTTTTTCCCGCTTCCGACCACATTGTATTCCATATTAAATGGTGGCATTAGAAAGTACAACTTGTCCCGCGAAAAATAAGCTCTCATCATACAGCTATGTGAACAGAAGAATAAAAAAAGTTATGGCTCAAGGAAGACAGGGAAGAAAAATGAAAACACAAAAACGAAAGAAACCTCTGGTATCCTAAGAGTTACATTAGAATATAATGTGCCTACCTCTTAGAGATATATATGGCAATTAGCGATGAAGAATGATTCTGCCCCAAAGAATTTAATCACGAAAATGAATATAATGAAAACTAGAAGAAAGGCCGCATCAAAATGTTAAATCTAATATACACTCACCTAAAGAATTATTAGGAACACCATACTAATACGGTGTTGGACCCCCTTTTGCCTTCAGAACTGCCTTAATTCTACGTGGCATTGATTCAACAAGGTGCTGATAGCATTCTTTAGAAATGTTGGCCCATATTGATAGGATAGCATCTTGCAGTTGATGGAGATTTGAGGGATGCACATCCAGGGCACGAAGCTCCCGTTCCACCACATCCCAAAGATGCTCTATTGGGTTGAGATCTGGTGAATGTGGGGGCCATTTTAGTACAGTGAACTCATTGTCATGTTCAAGAAACCAATTTGAAATGATTCGAGCTTTGTGACATGGTGCATTATCCTGCTGGAAGTAGCCATCAGAGGATGGATACATGTTCTCATTCTGTTTACGCCAAATTCGGACTCTACCATTTGAATGTCTCAACAGAAATCGAGACTCATCAGACCAGGCAACATTTTTCCAGTCTTCAACAGTCCAATTTTGGTGAGCTCGTGCAAATTGTAGCCTCTTTTTCCTATTTGTAGTGGAGATGAGTGGTACCCGGTGGGGTCTTCTGCTGTTGTAGCCCATCCGCCTCAAGGTTGTGCGTGTTGTGGCTTCACAAATGCTTTGCTGCATACCTCGGTTGTAACGAGTGGTTATTTCAGTCAACGTTGCTCTTCTATCAGCTTGAATCAGTCGGCCCATTCTCCTCTGACCTCTAGCATCCACAAGGCATTTTCGCCCACAGGACTGCCGCATACTGGATGTTTTTCCCTTTTCACACCATTCTTTGTAAACCCTAGAAATGGTTGTGCATGAAAATCCCAGTAACTGAGCAGATTGTGAAATACTCAGACCAGCCCGTCTGGCACCAACAACCATGCCACGCTCAAAATTGCTTAAATCACCTTTCTTTCCCATTCTGACATTCAGTTTGGAGTTCAGGTGTCACGACTGTGACTGATCCAGACAGGTCTGGGAGGAGAAGGTCGCAGCGACTTGCTACTCGCGATAGCTTGTGAGTTTGCTCCATGGTTCAGGGTATGTCATCTGGGTTTTGCCTTGTGAACCTTTTTGTCCTGACTGGGAGTTTGTAGGCATCCTTCTCAGGTGAGTCCTGTCTGCCACTCCCAGCTACTATATTAGTTTCACTTTCACTTGCAGTCATTGCCAGATATAGTCCTTACTTCCAGTTCTATTCTGACCTTTGAAGGAGATCGTTTGATGGTGTTGCTGTGGAGCTCTTGTCCGGCGTGGACTGTCGTGATTGGGATCGCCTTCTCTGCTCGTGACTGGATAAGTCTATCTCTGATATAGTTTGTTTGTTGCTGTCTTCCCCTGCTGTTCTCCTAGACATGAGTGATGGTGACTAGTGCTCCCATCGGCCTTTCCCCACTCTAGGCCTTTTTAGGGTGACTGAGGGTTTAGGCATCCTGCTCGCCGCACGGGTTCACACCTCGTCTAGGGTATCAGGGCAGACAGGTGCCAGCTTAGGGTTAGTCAGGGGTGGCCATACTATTCCCATCCGTAGATAAGGGTCCCCCTTCCCCTCCGTCTGGTGCGACACGACTGCTGCTGGGGTAGAGGTCGTGACATCAGGAGAGTGTCTTGACCAGGACCACACCCCTTAATGCATTGAAGCAACTGCCATGTGATTGGTTGACTAGATAATTGCATTAATGAGAAATAGAACAGGTGTTCCTAATCATTCTTTAGGTGAGTGTATAAAGCTGAGTGTATGTGTGTATGTATGTCCGCTAAAGGAATACGCATCTTCGCATTTACAATCACAAAATTTGGCACACAGGTACATCAGGTGTCCTGGAAGGTTTAAGACCTGGTCTCAGCTCTCTAGGACGGTACGTTCCTGAGATATTCCCAAAAAATGCATTAGGCAATAGAAGCTTGCAGGCCGTTAGCAACCACATACAGTTTTACTCCAGGTTTCCATAACAACCCAGCCATTTTTCTTCACTGCTGTAGGTGAGCTTTAAAGGAAATCTATCACCAGTATAATCGCTATTGAAGTAAAGCCATGGCTTAATAGCTGTGGATGACACTGTTAAGGGAGCGGAGTGCTGTGGAGATTACAGTTCAGGAGACAGGTAGGGTGGCCTTTTAGGCCACCCTGAAAAGATTAACTTAAAATCCAGGCCCCACTAAGCCACGCTTCCAATCCGGTTAGGCCATGCCCTTCCCACTCAGCCAACAGGGATTGAAAAAATGAAGTAAAGAATCAACTTCTAGGTCCTGCTATGCCACGCCCCGATCTGGTTAAACATATATATTAATGCCAAGAATGGCCTAGACCTATCTTCACCCAGGTATAAAGTGTGTATTAAAACTTCGCTTTTAATTCGACATAATGATAAAGCGGCTGTGAGCAATAACAAACAATTAAAACACTTTGTTTCCCCCCCAAAGAGTTGACGACTTAGTTGCTGCCAGGGTGAGGGAGATGTGCACTATCTCCTATTCACCACAACTATATCTGCAGAGTTTGAACATACGAAGCCAATGTGTGGATTTACTAATGTAAGAAAACTACCTGTTGTTGACTGCAAAAACTGATTAAATGGAATAGGTATCTGTGCTCCTACACACAAACGTGCACAGCACACTTGTCTAACACTACGTCAGTAGCTGTCAAGACGCATTCACACACTGCACACACGCTGCCAAGCGCTCCACCTAGCTCAAAAAACCTTGCTATATTGAATGAAAGCTAATAAGCAACATTGGAGTGGACAACAATTGTTTAAAACAATCAACTGCCCCCCAACACTGAGTGCCTTTACCCATGCGCCCCAACTAAAAAGTAAGGGATATCAAGACATGCCCGGTGCGCATGTCCTGCGCTGGCAGCCGATAAATAAATAAAAAATAAAATTTTTAAAAAGTGCTCTGCTGCCCATGCGTGCCAACTTAGAATATGATAGCGATATGAGATGGCCATATCGCTATCTTCTTCAGGGGTTTGGGCAGAACTTTTTTCTAAGTCGGCACGCATGGGCAGCAGAGCACTTTTTAAAAATAATTTTTTTATTTATTTATCGGCTGCCAGCGCAGGACATGCGCACCGGGCATGTCTTGATTTTCCTTACTTTTTAGTTGGGGCGCACGGGTAAAGGCACTCAGTGTTGGGGGGCAGTTGATTGTTTTAAACAATTGTTGTCCACTCCAATGTTGCGTATTAGCTTAGAAGTCCTTGTGTAGGACATTTCATTCAATATAGCAAGGTTTTTTGAGCTAGGTGGATCGCTTAGCAGCATGTGTGCAGTGTGTGAATGCGTCTTGACAGCTACTGATGTAGTGTCAGACAAGTGTGCTGTGCACGTTTGTGTGTAGGAGCACAGTTACCTATTCCATTTAATCAGTTTTTGCAGTCAACTACAGGTAGTTTTCTTACATTAGTAAATCCACACATTGCCTCCCTATGTTCAAACTCTGCAGATATAGTTGTGGTGAATAGGAGATAGTGCACATCTCCCTCACCCTGGCAGACACTAAGTCGTCAACTTAGTTGCTGCCAGGGCTGTTTGTTATGGCTCACAGCTAGGGATGAGCGAACCCGAACTGTATAGTTCGGGTTCGTACCGAATTTTGGGGTGTCCGTGACACGGACCGGAACCTGAACATTTTCGTAAAAGTCCGGGTTCGGGTTCGGTGTTCGGCGCTTTCTTAGCGCTTTTTGAAAGGCTGCAAAGCAGCCAATCAACAAGCGTTTGCCCCAAGAGGCCATCACAGCCTTGCCTACTATTGGCATGGCCGTGATTGGCCAGTGCAGCATGTGACCCAGCCTCTATATAAGCTTGGGTCACGTAGCGCTGCACGTCACTCTGCTGATACAAGCGTAGGGAGAGGTTGCAGCTGCGACGTTAGGGCGAGATTAGGCAGTGATTAACTCCTCCAAAAGACTTCATTCAGTGATCGATCTCCAGCTGTGGATCATTGAAGTGCTGATATTCAATTGCTCACTTTTTTTAGGCTGCCCAGAGCGTTTTTATATCACTTTTTTCTGGGGTGATCGGCAGCCATTTTGTGGCTTGTGGTGCGCCAGCACAAGCTACCACCAAGTACATTTAACCATCAATAGTGTGGTTATTTTTTGTTATATCCTACATCAGGGGCAAGCTGTCACCAAGTCCATTTAACCATCAATAGTGTGGTTATTTTTTGCTATATCCTACATCAGGTGCAGGCTGAGCCTGTGTCACCCAAGTGCATTTAACCATCTATAGTGTGGTTATTTTTTGGCCATATACTACATCAGGGGCAAGTTGAGCCTGTCACCCAGCGCCTAAAAAATAGGCCTGACATTTATATTCCTCCAAATCAGTACTGTTTTAGCAGGTCAAGTTATTTTTAGTGACTGTAAAAGCACTGTTTTTGTTCTGGGTTGAAAAACAATTCCCAAATTTGCAATTCTCAATATTAGTAGTTTCTGCTATATCAGGCCTACTTTAAATCTATCCCTAAAAGGGTATATTAGATTCAAGGTGCTGATAGGGTCATTCTGAAAAACTTAAAACACACGCTACAGTGCAGATACAAGTCTAATTCTGTGATTAAACCTATACCTGTCACACAGCGCCTAAAAAATTGGCCTGACATTTATATTCCTCCAAATCAGTACTGTTTTAGCTGGTCAAGTTATTTTTAGTGACCGTAAAAGCACAGTTTTTGTTCTGGGTTGAAAAACAATTCCCAAATTTGCCATTCTCAATATTAGTGGTTTCTGCTATATCAGGCCTACTTTAAATCTATCCCTAAAAGGGTATATTAGATTCAAGGTGCTGATAGGGTCATTCTGAAAAACTTAAAACACACGCTACAGTGCAGATACAAGTCTAATTCTGTGATTAAACCTATACCTGTCACACAGCGCCTAAAAAATAGGCCTCACATTTATATTCAGCTAAGTCATTACTGGTGTGCCTGTATTAGTGTAATACGGTACCTAAATAGATAGCCAGACAGTGTTAGGTGTCTGTAAAAAAAGGCCTAAATTTTAATTCAATACATTGGCCCGAATAATATTTTTCTTATTGTGGTGAACGGTAACAATGAGGAAAACATCTAGTAAGGGACGCGGACGTGGACATGGTCGTGGTGGTGTTAGTGGACCCTCTGGTGCTGGGAGAGGACGTGGCCGTTCTGCCACAGCCACACGTCCTAGTGTACCAACTACCTCAGGTCCCAGTAGCCGCCAGAATTTACAGGGATATTTGGTGGGGCCCAATGCCGTTCTAAGGATTGTAAGGCCTGAGCAGGTACAGGCATTAGTCAATTGGGTGGCCGACAGTGCATCCAGCACGTTCACATTATCTCCCACCCAGTCTTCTGCAGAAAGCGCACAGATGGCGCATGAAAACCAAGCCCATCAGTCTGTCACATCACCCCCATGCATATCAGGGAAACTGTCTGAGCCTCAAGTTATGCAGCAGTCTCTTATGCTGTTTGAAGACTCTGCTGGCAGGGTTTCCCAAGGGCATCCACCTAGCCCTTCCCCAGGGGTGGAAGAGATAGAATGCACTAACGCACAACCACTTATGTTTCCTGATGATGAGGACATGGGAATACCACCTCAGCACGTCTCTGACGATGACGAAACACAGGTGCCAACTGCTGCGTCTTTCTGCAGTGTGCAGACTGAACAGGAGGTCAGGGATCAAGACTGGGTGGAAGACTATGCAGGGGACGATGAGGTCCTAGACCCCACATGGAATGAAGGTCGTGCCACTGACTTTCATAGTTCGGAGGAAGAGGCAGTTGTGAGACCGAGCCAATAGCGTAGCAAAAGACAAAGAGGGAGCAGTGGGCAAAATCAGAACACCCGCCGCCAAGAGACTCCGCCTGCTACTGACCGCCGCCATCTGGGACCGAGCACCCCAAAGGCAGCTTCAAGGAGTTCCCTGGCATGGCACTTCTTCAAACAATGTGCTGACGACAAGACCCGAGTGGTTTGCACGCTGTGCCATCAGAGCCTGAAGCGAGGCATTAACGTTCTGAACCTTAGCACAACCTGCATGACCAGGCACCTGCATGCAAAGCATGAACTGCAGTGGAGTAAACACCTTAAAAACAAGGAAGTCACTCAGGCTCCCCCTGCTACCTCTTCTGCTGCTGCCGCCTCGGCCTCTTCTGCTGCTGCCGCCGCCTCGGCCTCGGCCTCTTCCTCCGCCTCTAGAGGAACGTTGGCACTTGCCGCCCAGCAAACATGGGATGTACCACCAACACCACCACCTGCGTCACCAAGCATCTCAACCATGTCACACGGCAGCGTTCAGCTCTCCATCTCACAAACATTTGAGAGAAAGCGTAAATTCCCACCTAGCCACCCTCGATCCCTGGCACTGAATGCCAGCATTTCTAAACTACTGGCCTATGAAATGCTGTCATTTAGGCTGATGGACACAGACAGCTTCAAACAGCTCATGTCGCTTGCTGTCCCACAGTATGTTGTTCCCTGCCGGCACCACTTCTCCAAGAGAGCCGTGCCTTCCCTGCTCAACCAAGTATCCGATAAAATCAAGTGTGCACTGCACAACGCCATCTGTCGCAAGGTCCACCTAACCACAGATACGTGGACCAGTAAGCACGGCCAGGGACGCTATATCTCCCTAACTGCACACTGGATAAATGTAGTGGCGGCTGGGCCCTAGGCGGAGAGCTGTTTGGCGCACGTCCTTCCGCCGCCAAGGATCGCAGGGCAACATTCTTTGCCTCCTGTCTCCTCCTCCTCCTACTCAGCTTCCTCCTCCTCTTCTTCCACCTGCTCATCCAGTCAGCCACACACCTTCACCACCAACTTCAGCACAGCCCGGGGTAAACGTCAGCAGGCCGTTCTAAAACTCATATGTTTGGGGGACAGGCCCCACACCGCACAGGAGTTGTGGCGGGGTATAGAACAACAGACCGACGAGTGGTTGCTGCCGGTGAGCCTCAAGCCCGGCCTGGTGGTGTGCGATAATGGGCGAAATCTCGTTGCAGCTCTGGGACTAGCCGGTTTGACACACATCCCTTGCCTGGCGCATGTGCTGAATTTGGTGGTGCAGAAGTTCATTCGCAACTACCCCGACATGTCAGAGCTGCTGCATAAAGTGCGGGCCGTCTGTTCGCGCTTCCGGCGTTCACACCCTGCCGCTGCTCGCCTGTCTGCGCTACAGCGTAACTTCGGCCTTCCCGCTCACCGCCTCATATGCGACGTGCCCACTAGGTGGAACTCCACCTTGTACATGCTGGACAGACTGTGCGAGCACCAGCAGGCCATAGTGGAGTTTCAGCTGCAGCACGCACGGGTCAGTCGCACTGCGGAACAGCACCACTTCACCTCCAATGACTGGGCCTCCATGCGAGACCTGTGTGCCCTGTTGCTCTGTTTCGAGTACTCCACCAACATGGCCAGTGGCGATGACGCCGTTATCAGCGTTACAATACCACTTCTATGTCTCCTTGAGAAAACACTTAGGGCGATGATGGAAGAGGAGGTGGCCCAGGAGGAAGAGGAGGAAGAGGGGTCATTTTTAGCACTTTCAGGCCAGTCTCTTCGAAGTGACTCAGAGGGAGGTTTTTTGCAACAGCAGAGGCCAGGTACAAATGTGGCCAGACAGGGCCCACTACTGGAGGACGAGGATGAGGAGGAGGTGGAGGAGGATGAGGTTGAAGCATGTTCACAGCGGGGTGGCACCCAAAGCAGCTCGGGCCCATCACTGGTGCGTGGCTGGGGGGAAACACAGGACGATGACGATACGCCTCCCACAGAGGACAGCTTGTCCTTACCTCTGGGCAGCCTGGCACACATGAGCGACTACATGCTGCAGTGCCTGCGCAACGACAGCAGAGTTGCCCACATTTTAACGTGTGTGGACTACTGGGTTGCCACCCTGCTGGATCCCCGGTACAAAGACAATGTGCCCACCTTACTTCCTACACTGGCGCGTGATAGGAAGATGTGCGAGTACAAGCGCACGTTGGTAGACGCGCTACTGAGAGCATTCCCAAATGTCACAGGGGAACCAGTGGAAGCCCAAGGCGAAGGCAGAGGAGGAGCAAGAGGTCGCCAACGCAGCTGTGTCACGGCCAGCTCCTCTGAGGACAGGGTTAGCATGGCAGAGATGTGGAAAAGTTTTGTCACCACGCCACAGCTAACTGCACCACCACCTGATACGGAACATGTTAGCAGGAGGCAACATTTCACTAACATGGTGGAACAGTACCTGTGCACACCCCTCCACGTACTGACTGATGGTTCGGCCCCATTCAACTTCTGGGTCTCCAAATTGTCCACGTGGCCAGAGCTAGCCTTTTATGCCTTGGAGGTGCTGGCCTGCCCGGCGGCCAGCGTTTTGTCTGAACGTGTATTCAGCACGGCAGTGGGCGTCATTACAGACAAACGCAGCCGCCTGTCTACAGCCAATGTGGACAAGCTGACGTTCATAAAAATGAACCAGGCATGGATCCCACAGGACCTGTCCATCCCTTGTGCAGATTAGACATTAACTACCTCCCCTTAACAATATATTATTGTACTCCAGGGCACTTCCTCATTCAATCCTATTTTTATTTTCATTTTACCATTATATTGCGGGGCAACCCAAAGTTGAATGAACCTCTCCTCCGTCTGGGTGCCGGGGCCTAAATATGTGACAGTGGCCTGTTCCAGTGGTGAGTGACGTGAAGCCTGATTCTCTGCTATGACATGAAGACTGATTCTGTGCTGACATGAAGCCAGATTCTCTGTTACGGGACCTCTCTCCTCTGTCTGGGTGCCGGGGCCTAAATGTGTGACAGTGGCCTGTTCCAGTGGTGGGTGACGTGAAGCCTGATTCTCTGCTATGACATGAAGACTGATTCTGTGCTGACATGAAGCCAGATTCTCTGTTACGGTACCTCTCTCCTCTGCCTGGGTGCCTGGGCCTAAATATGTGACAGTGGCCTGTTCCAGTGGTGGGTGACGTGAAGCCTGATTCTCTGCTATGACATGAAGCCTGATTCTCTGCTGACATGAAGCCAGATTCTCTGTTACGGGACCTCTCTCCTCTGCCTGGGTGCCTGGGCCTAAATATGTGACAGTGGCCTGTTCCAGTGGTGGGTGACGTGAAGCCTGATTCTCTGCTATGACATGAAGACTGATTCTGTGCTGACATGAAGCCAGATTCTCTGTTATGGGACCTCTCTCCTCTGTCTGGGTGCCGGGGCCTAAATGTGTGACAGTGGCCTGTTCCAGTGGTGGGTGACGTGAAGCCTGATTCTCTGCTATGACATGAAGACTGATTCTGTGCTGATATGAAGCCAGATTCTCTGTTACGGGACCTCTCTCCTCTGCCTGGGTGCCTGGGCCTAAATATGTGACAGTGGCCTGTTCCAGTGGTGGGTGACGTGAAGCCTGATTCTCTGCTATGACATGAAGACTGATTCTGTGCTGACATGAAGCCAGATTCTCTGTTACGGGACCTCTCTCCTCTGCCTGGGTGCCTGGGCCTAAATATGTGACAGTGGCCTGTTCCAGTGGTGGGTGACGTGAAGCCTGATTCTCTGCTATGACATGAAGACTGATTCTGTGCTGACATGAAGCCAGATTCTCTGTTACGGGACCTCTCTCCTCTGCCTGGGCCTAAATATGTGACAGTGGCCTGTTCCAGTGGTGGGTGACGTGAAGCCTGATTCTCTGATATGACATGAAGCCTGATTTTCTGCTGACATGAAGCCAGATTCTCTGCTATGGCATGAAGAGACTGATTCTCTGCTGATGTGAAGCCAGATTCTCTGCTATGGGACCACTGTCCAATTGATATTGGTTAATTTTTATTATTTTTATTTTAATTAATTTTCCTATCCACATTTGTTTGCAGGGGATTTACCTACATGTTGCTGCCTTTTGCAGCCCTCTAGCTTTTTCCTGGGCTGTTTTACAGCCTTTTTAGTGTCGAAAAGTTCGGGTCCCCATTGACTTCAATGGGGTTCGGGACGAAGTTCGGGTCGGGTTCGGATCCCGAACCCGAACATTTCCGGGAAGTTCGGCCGAACTTCTCGAACCCTAACATCCAGGTGTTCGCTCAACTCTACTCACAGCCGTTTTATCATTATGTCGAATTAAAAGTGACGTTTTAATACACACTTTATACCTGGGTGAAAATAGGTCTAGGCCATTCTTGGCATTAAGATATATGTGTATACAAATACCTTTACCCAGGTTAGGTCCCCCCCCCTTTTTTTGTAACCGATCTGGTTAGGCCACACGCCCTCCCACTCCTCAGCCTACAGGGATTGAAAAAATGAAGTTAAAAATCAACTTCTGTCAGCTGCAGAGGTTGGAGGGACGATGACTTTCTCCCTGCAGCTCACACTCAGACAGCACAGTGCTGCTGTCTTAGAGTGAGCTGTTCAAAAAAACACGCCCCCGATCCAGTTAAGCCACGCGCTCTCCTACTCCTCAGATGACAGGGATTTAAAAAATGAAGTTAAAAATTAACTTCTAGGTCCTGCTAAGCTGTGCTCCCCACGATTCAGTTACGCCACGCCCCCTCTCATTCCTCAGCCGACAGGGATTGAAAAAAATGAAGTTGAAAATCAACTTCTGTCAGCTGCAGAGGTGGGAGGGACAATGACTTTCTCCCTGCAGCTCACACTCAGAGAGCACGGTGCTGCTGTCTTAGAGTGAGCTGTTCAAAAGGACACACCCCCTCCCACTCCTCAGCTGACAGGGATTTAAAAAAAAATTAAGTTAAAAATCAACTTCAAGGTCCAGCTAAGCCACGCCTCTGATCCGGTTAGGCCATGCCCCCTCCCACTCCTCAGCCCACAGGGATTGAAAAAATGAAGTTAAAAGTCAACTTCTGTCAGCTGCAGGTGTGGAAGTGAGGGTGACTTTCTTCCTGCAGCTCATGCTCAGACAGCACAGTGCTGCTGTCTAAGAGGTGAGCTGTTCAAAAGGACATCCCTGTGTCCAGCCAGACAGGACAGAGAGTCTGAAAGCCGGACTGTCCGGCCTAAAACTGGACCTCTGGCCACCCTAGGGGCAGGCTGCTGTGGAGGTCACAGTTAAGGGGATGGTCCACCATGGAGGTCAGTGTTAAGGGCCAGATTGCTGTAAAAGCCACTGTTAAGGGGGCGGGCCCCTGTGGAGGTCATTGTCAAGGGGGGTGTGCAGTGAAACTCACTGTAAAAGGGAAAGGGTGCTGTAAAGGTCAAAGTGAAGGGGGTGGGCTGCTATGGAGGTCCCGTTTTAAAGAGACGGGGCACTGTGGCGGGGGGGGTCAGTGTTAAGGGGTAGGGGGCTGTGGAGGTCACTGTTAAGGTGGCGGGGTACTGTAGATGTCACTGTTATGGGGGATACTGTCTATCTTTTAACAACACACACAAACATTCAATGAAATAGATTAAATATACTTCAGCTAGTCTAATATATAAAGCTGAGTGTATGTATGTGTGTGTATGTACAGTATGTCCGCTAAAGGAATCCGCACCGTCGCATTTACAATCATGAAATTTGGCGCACGGGTACATCAGGTGGTCACATGACTATTATCAGCCAATAGAAGCTCGCAGGCCGTTAGCCTCCACATGCACAGTTTTACTCCAGGTTTCCATAACAACATAGCCATTTTTCTTCACTGCTGTAGATGAGCTTTAAAGGAAATCTGTCACCAGGATAATCGGTTTTGAAGTAAAGCCATGGCCTAATAGCACTTAGTACCTTATTTCAAGATTTGCCTTTATTCCAGCAATAGTTGTTTTCATCCTCTGAAAATCCAGTTTATTTGGTATGCAAATGAGCCAGTAAGGTGCCTAGAGGGGCGTCAATTTTGCAGGAAGGAGCCTAGATACGCCCCCTGCCATAATGTGTCCACCCTCAAAAGACAAACTTAAAACCCCGCCCCCAGGCCCCACTAAGCCACACCCCTGATATCTATGAGAGTGAGCTGTTCAAAAGGACATCCTTGTGTCCGTCCAGACCCTGCGCCAGACGGCGGACAGGGAGTCTGAAAGCCGGGCTGTCCGGCCTAAAACTGGACCTCTGGCCACCCTAGGGGCAGGCTGCTGTGGAGGTCACAGTTAAGGGATGGTCCGCTACGGAGGTCAGTGTTAAGGGGAAGATTGCTGTAAAGGTCACTGTTAAGGGGGTGGGCCCCTGTGCAGGTCACTGTCAAGTGGGTGGTGTGCTGTGAAACTCACTGTTAAATGGGAAGGCTGTTGTAAAGGTCAAAGTTAAGGAGGAGGTCAATGTTAAGGGGTGGGGGGCTGTGGAGGACACTGTTATGGGGGCAGGGTGCTGTAGATGTCACTGTTATAGTGAATAGTGTTGATATCTTTTAACGACACACACAAACATTAAATTAAATTGATTAAATATACCAGAGCGAAGCTGGGTCCTTCAGCTAGTCATTCTGATAAATTTCATTTTCAGAGATTCAACAAATGGTCCAAAGAGATATAGAGTTTTAATGGGAAGCTGCCTCCATCCGTGCACTGCTCTCAATATAGTTATTTGATATACAGTACCTGTATTCAGGCTATGCAGGACCAGGAGTGCAGGGCTGAAGTTTAAATTGATGCCCCCTGCAGCCCTAGCATAGCTCTGCCTCGGCCTCACTTTGCCTCATGAGAGATGCACCCCAGATGCTAGGCCTGCTTTGAAGTCATGGTATGGGTTGTCTGCATATTGTTGGAGGTCCAATGTCAAAAGATGTACAGTTGTGGCTAAATGTTTTGAAACCGACACAAATTTTGGTTTTCACAGTTTGCTGCCTCAATGTTTTTAGATTTTTTTTTCCAGCTGTTTCTGTGGTATACTAAATTACAAGTATAAGCAATTAATACGTTTTTTGTTTGTTTTTTACTTCATCAATACATCACGTTTATGCAAAGACTTATAGGGTCATTTATCAAACTGGTGTACAGTAGAACTGGCTTAGTTGCCCACAGCAACCAATAAGAATCCAACTTTCATTTTCCAAATGAGCTGTCAAAATGAAAGGCAGATTCTGATTGGTTGCTATGGGCAACTAAGCCAGTTCTACTTTACACCAGTTTGATAAATGACCCCATTAATATTTACAGTGTTGACTCTTCTTTTAGGCTACTTTCACATCTGTGTTTCTAATTCTAGTTTTGAGATCCGGCAGAGAATCTCAAAACCATAATTAAACGGTTCAGTTTTGTCCTTGTGAACTGATCAGGATGCATGAGTATTCATCCGTTCCGTTTTGTTGCAGCTTGGTGCCAGACACAGAACCGCAGCAATCTGTGGTTTAGTGTGCGGTTTGCGAAATGGTACAAACTGGATCCGGCATGAAAATCAATGTAAGTCAATGGTGAAATATCCGGTTTTTGTTAGCAGAAAAATAGAATCCAGCGCCTATTGACTTGCCATGATTTTCATGTTTGATTCAGTTTGTTCAGTTTGAGATCCTCTGCCGGATCTCAAAACCGGCCTGAACAAGGTAGATGTGAAAGTAGCCTTCTGCAATCTGCCCTGGCATGCTGTATATCATGCCTTATCAGTTCTGTGAGTTTATCAAAATCTAAGGGTGGGTTTGCACTAGCATTATGCCATTCCGTTATAGGTTCCGTTTATAACGGAATGGCCAGATGGAATGCAAAACGGAAGCCTTTAAGAGGCATTCCGTTTTGCTCCGTCCTAATAGAAGTCTATGGGCAAGCATAACGGATCTGTCTGGATGTCCTTAAAAAACTGGACGAGGTCTATGCGGATGAGGGAACCCATCTCACAAGCCTTGATGTGGAAGTCTTTTATAATAGCATTCCACATAAGGCTGAATGAAGGTGGGCCAATTCCTCCAGGAAAGGGGTGAATATCTGTACCCAAATAATACATTTGTTATCTCCTTGCTTGAGTTCATACAGAAACACAATGTGTTCATATTTGACAGAACATTCTTCCCTCAGCTCCGGGGTGTAGCAATGGGGAGCCCCTGTTCCCTGAGTTTTGCCATCCTATACCTGGGCTATTGAGAGAGATGTGTGGTGTTCAGCTTAGTGAATAAATCACAGTGGTATTTATAGGGTTACGAAAAGTATCAATATATAAATCACAGAGAAAAATGACTTTTCATCTAAAACATAACTTTTACTATCATTGGTTAAAATAATACCCCATCTTAATATGTATGTTAGGCTACGTCAAATAAATAGACAAGGCCTTACTTTGGACGTATCAGGATAATGCAGTCCGATATATAGAAAAATTTCTGGCAACTTACAGTTAGATGACTGTGGACCTGGCCAAATGGTAAGAGAGAGGTGGTGTCGCCTAA